>NC_000078.6:76702549-77946299 GCF_000001635.26 Mus musculus | reverse complement strand
GGCTAGCAGTGGGATAGACATCGGCAGCTGCCAATGGAGTCTTTGCAGATATTGAAAGCTGGCTCTAGAGCAGAGATGTTAAAAGAGATCCATTTTCCAGGATTCAAGAAAAGTGTCCAAGTGTCAGTTCCTGGCTTTTGTCTATTAGGGTGATGGGAACCGTTTCCTGTCTTCTGCTAAGAATGTCCAAAAGTCCACTTCTTCCAAATTACTTCCTGATCATTATTTTAATGTTAACCTCATATCGGTTTCTCATTCGCCCCAGCCCGGCTAACTTCAAATCTCTCTGCGGAGCATCAAAACCTCAGGTTTAGGGAAGGGTCCATAGTTCAGAACATTCTATGGATTTTAGGTACGGTGTTGCCCATGAGTAGACGAGGTTTCGATGCAGTTTCTACCAGTCCTGCAGCCCATTGGCTTCCTCCCGCACGGCCTCCAACACTGGAGGTGCTCTGCTCAGACACGCAACGCATGTCGCCGATGCCTGGGAGTTTCTAATTGTAAGTCCAGTCTTAACCAATGACTGATAGATGTAAAACATGAGTTGCCAGCCCCTCTGCCTGGAATCAGGACAAACTCAGGCATAATGTGTACTGAGGAATCGCCCTTGGGATTCTGAAGTGCTGACTTTGTCTAAAATTCTATCTTCATTTGGTTTCTCTTGCTTCTCCAGCCTGACGTCTCCACTTCTATGTCTATTTCCCTTGGAAACATTTCTTGCAGTCAAGCCAGGTCCTTGCGTGTGCTAAACCTGGGAGCATTTCTTTCTTTTTTTGTTTTTGTTTGTTTGTTTGTTTGTTTGCTTTTGAGACAGGGGTCTCTGTATAGCCCTGGCTGTCCTGGAACTCGCTTTGTAGACCAGGCTGGCCTCGAACTCAGAAATCCGCCTGCCTCTGCCTCCCACGTGCTAGGATTAAAGGCGTGCGCCACCACGCCCAGCCCCGTGGGAGCATTTCTTAAAGTTGAGCTCCTTGTTCATGAATCTTTTTCTCCAGCTCTGGTTCTAGGGAACTAGATCCTAGATAATGTCATCTCACAGAATTCTCACAGCTACAGCATGAAAATTAAATTAAAATACTCTGATTTCATTATTCCCATTTATAGATGTAGGAACGTAGACGCTCAGAACCATATTACTAAGAAAGGGGCAGAGTTGGAGTTTTGTTGTTGTTCAGATGGTGGCTTCCTGTGTAAGCCAGGCTGCCCTCTAACTCATGGCATGCCCAATCATAGTTGGTATTTAGATCAAGAATTTCATGTTCCAAATCATGACTGGTTAATTTATCCTTCCTGTGGAATCTTCTTGCATCAAATATGACAAATGTGTGCTTAGACAATGAATAGTTAGAAAGCATCTACTTTGTATCATGTATTGTGGGCAAATACTATACAAAATACTAATTATGTTATCTACTTTGTAACACACAGTGGGGACAAAATAGTAAGTAGAAAACTCTTGAATGAATTAATTTATAAGATATACAGTTGTAGACTCTCCTTTGAAGAGAGGATCATTGCATTGGTAGATTGCTCGTGCCCCAGTGGAGGTTCACAACTGATATGCATATTGGGTGGTACTAATTGGATTCAGGGCTCTAATAACAAGATAAAAAGTCAAAAAGGAACACGAATTCAGGAGGTAGAGGCACTAGGGGGAGCTAGAAGGAGTGATAGATAAGATCAATGAACACTCTATAAGTGTATGAGGCTTTTGAGACATTAAAATATTATTAAAATATGTGCTTATAAACCATAATAAAAGTTATAAAGTACTGCTGTACTAGCTGTATACTGGACAGTGTGAGGTACAAAGTATGTATTTAAAAATATTTGATTTCAGAGAAGACAGATTTGCATTAACAATAAAACAAAACAAAAACAATTTTCCCCACTCCTGTGTGTCTGAAATGAAATGGAATGCAGCTGAAAGAAATTAAGTCCGGTTTCACATTTTCTACTGAGATACGTTTAATTTTGTGAGCTTCATGTGGCTTAGAGCGATATTTGTATGGCCTGTGCTTACTAGCTGTCAACAACATGTGAGAAAGCTGTCGACACGCAGCTCACTGCTCCCTTGCACACACCCTAAGACCTTGGCGAGCCTCCTTGGTGCCAATCAGCAGCCTGTGGTAATGTGAGAAGTGGTGGCATCCATGACTTTCCATCTCAGAGTCCCTCATTAAAATCTGTGCTTGGCAGAGCAGCTGGTCCCAGATCACAGATTCCGGCTTACAGTGGGGGCTCAGATAGGATGGAGACAATGAGTGTATTCGGCTTGCTAATGACACTCTCAGAGGTGAGGTTCCCAGCTAGATATTTCTAGAGAAATTTGGGCCATTTATCACCCACAGAGACATCAATTCACATATACATAAGCTCTTAGGTTCTGACTCTATAGGAATGTTGCTAATTAGCAAAACTTTTCAAAGTTTTTTTCCCCCTCATCATTAGCTGTGTTAGTCAGAGTTTTCATTTCTGTGACCAAACATCTGGGAGAAATAATTTTTAAAAGGATGGATTTATTCAGGCTCATTGTCTCAGAGATCGGACGATAGCCAGCTAATTCCATTGTCGGAGGGCAGAGATGAGGCAGGATATGGCAATGTTGGGAGCATGACAGAGCAAAGTTGCTCCTCTCATGGCAGCCAGAAAGCCAAAATAAATAATAGAAAAAGGCTAGGATAGGATGTGTCCTTCAAATAGATGCCCTCAGGGACTCAAGTCTTCCCACAAGGTCCTACCTTCTATAGTCCCACTGCCTTTTGCCAGGCTGTTTAGATTTAAATCCATCAATGGATTTAACCAGTGGTTAGACGAGAGCCCCCACAGTTCTACTGTCTCCGGAAACATCCTCACAGACATACCCAAGCTTCACCCATCAGTATGAACCATCACAATGACAGAGAAAGAGGCTCTTGCTCAAATCAGAATTATTGGATAAGCCCGGTTTGAGCAACAGAACAAAGTTTTGAATCATAAAAATTGCTTCTTGCCCTTAAACAGAACTAGTATTTAATTATTATCAGAAATAACAGTAATGAGGAGGAGAATTGTAGTCCTGGTCCCGGATCTGGTACTTCACCTTTGTCACAGTGTTTCTCCTTTGTTTACTCATTTATCCCACGATGCTTTCCCTGCAGTGGAAACTCTGCAACTTTGTTCCCTATTGATTGTTCATTAAAGAGAAAAAGCCCGTTCTGCAACTATTGAACCAATCAGAGGTTCCAGGCTGTCAACCATGAGCAGCCTACATCCCAAATTGCACTTAGACACCAATCAATCTGTCTTTTTTCAGGGGCATGAGGCTGGAATTGCGTGCGCCCAAAGCAGAATCTGTGGGTATGAGTTCTCTTGAGTGTACTCTAATCAACTTCTGGCAGAAGTATCTTTCAACCAAAAAATGTCTTTCTATGATCAAAAACCTCTCTCTCTCTCTCTCTCTCTCTCTCTCTCTCTCTCTCTCTCTCTCCCTCTCCCTCTCCCTCTCCCTCTCTCTCTCCCTCTCTCTCTCTCTCTCTCTCTCTCTCTCTCTCTCTCTCTCTCTCTCTGTGTGTGTGTGTGTGTGTGTGAAAAGTTTTAACAGATGCTAGGTGATACATGATCATTTTAAAACAATGTGGCCTAAACAAATTGTAAGGATACTAATGATAATGGTTTAGAGTATTTTCATGCCTCCTAGGGTAGTGTCTATGCAAGTATAAGACAACGTCCATGCCTTCAAACAATTTATACAGACGTTGTAAAGACCTAAGTTAACTGGTTGATGCTTACTATGGAGAAAAGGGTTATTATATAAAAATGTTTTCGTGGCCTGGTGGAATCAAAGATTACTTAAAGAGTGGGGTTGGGATGGTTTAAAGATTTTAAATGAGAGATCATAACAAATGCATGTTAAAGAAATGGTTACCCTGGTAGACTGGGCTTTTGGCATGATGGGATGCTATTGTTGAAAATTTGGAGGCCTCATTCAGGAGGACTGCCTCTAGCCACAAGGGAGGAGGTCTCCAAATCTAAGCCTTACATGTTACTTCTCAACCTGACCACTCACTTAATTTCTCAAACTTGATTCCAAATAACTTGTTTAAAAAAACCAAACAGCTGTTAAAGGGTGAAATCTGGCCAACCTTTGAAGGCAAAGTCAAGGCTCTTTTACTATTCAAGGACGCTTTGGACAAAGACTGTAGGCAGCCGTGGGTTTAAACCCTGACATAGCAAGTTCCTTGGCTGAGTTATTTAACCTTTAAGGTCTTTGAGCTATAAAATACATGTCACAATTCTTTCACCAAAATTTTGCAGTTTTAATTAGAATGTTCTCAGCAGCAAATAATATAGAATTGACTTAAACATTCTGGAAAGTTCTTTGCTAGCAAAGAGAGAAGTCCAGAGGTAAAGGAAGCTCCAGATAGAACACACACACACACACACACACACACACACACACACAGGGTTCCAGCTTCAGGTCATCTCAGACTTCCTGGCTCTTCCGCTTCTTCAGCTCTGTTTTCAGGCTGGGTCCACTGGGGTTTGTAAGAAGGTCATGAGCAGCCATCAGGGAAATATGAATTCTTCCTCATAACTAGAATCTCCTTCTGTAGAGATGAATACATACACTTCCCTCCAGTCTGGGCTTTCTTAGAATACATGCACACCCGCTGACCAGTGTTTTGCAGCAACAAGAATGTCATGTGTGAGTTGACCCAGCATTGGGGTTTGCTGGGTGCTGAGAAGGATTAAATAGTATAACTCACGGACCTTATCTAGTCTACAGCTAGCATCCAGTGAAAGTTACCCCCCCCACCACCACCACTTTAATATTTATCTTGGATTCCTCTCTGGTCCAAGGTCACACTCTCACTTTTGATCCACAGTTCACCATCTAAGATGGTAGAGCTCTGCTCATTCAGTACATAAAGCAAAACAAAACAAAAAAGCTGTAGTTTTAAGTAGGTGAAATTAGAACATACAGCTGGGGAGAGAGGAAGGATCAGAAACCAGAAGAGTTTTTGCTCTATTCCTTTTACCTAGGCCATTCCATTCATGCAATCTCTGTCTTCACTTGGACTCATCGGGGTAAGGGAGTGAGTGATGTATCTTACCACAAGTTGGAGTTTTAAACAATGTATCTACCTAGGCAAACTTAGGACCTCATTTCATCTTTATGTGTGTTGGCAACTAGCTGGATAGGACCAGAACTGAAGTTTCTACACCTATCTAGCACCTGGTTAAGCATCACTTGGCACCTGCCAAATGGGTCTCTACCATTGAGGGGGAATTTGCACTGATTACTGTACTAATTAAGCAGAAGTCATTGCTGCTCACAATCATTAGGCTAAATCGGTTTCTGGGGAAAAGTGTTGATAAACAGCTGCCCAATTGAAGTGGATTTGAAGGCACCCCACGCACACTGCTCACACACCAGCACTTGATCTCATGCTGTTAGCCAGCACAACCTGCATTCTTATGCCCAAGGATAAGTGACAATTTCAAATCTAGGTGACATGGGTCTGGGAGTCTTAAAAGGTGAAGTACTGAAACTTAATTGAGGTAAGCGACACTAAGTACTAAGCATAAGCGGTGCATCCAGCAGTGAGTAGCGATTGCATAATGCTTTGACCTGTAACTACTTTTCTTTTTATTTCATTCGCCTACCCTGGTTCTCCTCCCCACCCAGAGGCCATCAACATTCCTGTTAGGCAACAGTCTATAAGCTCCCTTTGTGGACAAGGTTGGGTAGACTGACTGAACCTTGTTACTGAGGGTTTATTTGATGGGAGGAGGATGCTTGTGTATGTGGTAGGGAAGGCATTAGCATGTATATTCATAAACCGGGGAATGCATGCCCTGCTGAAGGCTTTCCCACAGCAAAACATTTTCTTAAGAGACCAAGACTATGGGCAAATTTCTTTTAAGAGACCAAGAGAACCTCAGATAACATTAGAAGCTAAGCCTGAAGGCAAGCACTTTTGAATCTGGCATGAATTTTCTTTGAACCTTGTTTTTCTATCTCCCCACCCCCTCTTTTTGTAACTTGGGTACTGGCTTTTATAGAATATTGTCTTGAATGTTAGAGAAATACTGAACTTGGTAGTATGGTTTAAAAAAATGGAGAGAATGTAGACTCTGGTCCATATATGTCTGGATACAATATTAACTAGTTTGAGATAAGCCTAAGACATTGAGTCAGCTCCTTCTGAGATGCCCATGTGTACCCTGAGGTCAGTAAATTTTCCTAATGTGTGTACCTGGTGTATTTCTGTTTGCTAAATTTCCCTGGACCCCTGAGGGAGGTGACTTCTCTTGGGGGAGGACATAGATAGCTCCATATTATTAAAAACTGTGATGATGTTTTAGGGCAATCGCATCTCACTTTCTGGAAGGTTGGAGAAAAAGAATTCAATTTGAAGCCAATAGAAAATTTCAAACTTGGGTGCAATCCCATATAGCAAATGCCACTATAATGAAATCTCCACATCCCAGTGATTCCCAGTGGCCTATTTGTATCAGGCAGTATTCAATGAGGGAAAACTTTGCCCTAAATAAAAATGTGAATAATTCCCTGAAGTTTATTCTAGTGGGAAACTGTTGGCCAAACTCTTGACTGCTCAGGACTGCAAGAGATGAAGAGACACTTCCTTACAGAGAAGATTCTGCAAGAGACTAAAAGGGCTGTAGTTTTTTGAGAGTTTGACTGGGGGAGAGAACACCAGATTGGGGGGGGGGGTGTGACCACAAGGACAAAAACCCTTGCAGAAATGTTCAGAAGCCCGGGAGCTTTGTGAAAGGGGAGTAGCTCAAACTCAAGGTGATTTGGAAAAGCTTAAGAATCTGAGATACAGGGGTAGCAGGCATCTGAATGCTATTTGAAAACCATTATGCTGAGCTCTCCCATCCATTCAACTTGCTGTATGCTAGGCATATATTAATAACTATGGTGCGTGTGGTGCACGTGTGGACACAGAGGTGTTCTCCAATAGTAAACGCTACACCAAAGTTAAAAAGACGCTGTGCTAATTATGTCAGTTGCTTTAAGAGTCATCTCCTGAAAGGAAGATGGACTAGAAGGAAGATGGAGAGGAAGCTGACAGAGTGGAGAAATGGATGAAGGGGGAGGGAAGCTTCTTGTCTGTAGAATCTGTTGCCTCCTGACTTGAAAAACCTTTTGACACATTGAGGAATCTTTTACTTGGAATCTAATGTTGCCAGAACCCTAGGTCTAATCCAAGAGCAACACATCCCTGAACACTTCTCTTCTCCTCTGGTATAAATCCCATTTTGCACCTTCGCTGCATGGCCCCTTTGATCCTTGGGAACTGGGGTTCTTTTTGAAGTGAGGTTGATGTTTTCCAGACATGTGGATCAGCAGAGAGACAACACCCCCTGCCATGAAGGATTAATAATAAAACATTTTCCTTGGATCAGATAGGCGTGGCCTATAGCAGAGGGGATGAGGAGAAAGGGGAGAGAGGTAGACTTTTTTTATGTTGAATAAAAGCCTCTATCCTATCTCTTGACAGGGATTCAGGGGTACTGCTGACTGGATCTGAAAATTTCCCTCCCAATGTCTGGAAGTTTCTAGAGCTACTGGTCTGTTTGATCTGGCTGGTCATCTGCTCATTGTCAGGGAAAGTGGACACAGGGCCCCTGAGGGGAGGAAGATTCTCTTGGACTCCTGAACAAAGCTGCAATGAGAGATGTCCCTGGAGGGGAAAGAGAAGGCTGGTGGAGTGGTTTGTTGACAAGCACAGAAAAGCATGCCACAGAGCTGTGGCCACAGAGGCTAGAACACCCACAGTGTTTGTCTGCTCTCCAGTTTAATCATCTGTTTCTTTTAGAAAGCAACTCAGAGAGCCCACCTGGGGCCCTTGGGCTGACGCCCTCCCAGCTGCCTGCTGGGCAAAGCTCCTTCATCCAGGCAGGGGATGCTGCTGCCTTGTTACTCCAGGGGGACAATGCAAAGTAACTACAGAAGGCATTGGTTTATTTGACTGCTGAAATGCAGCCTTCCTGCAGATGGAAGCAGGCAGCTCTTGATCCAATACAATTGATTGCCTGCAGCCGCTCTGCTCAAGTTGTAGAAAAACTCAACAATTGAATACCTAAAGAAGCAGAGAGGTAACTCAGATAGGCAAACTCTAGATGGGTCTGATCCAGGAATGGTCTGAGCATTAGGTGTGTTCTCCAGTGGCTCAAATTAGGGGGACTCTTCTGGATGAACTTGTTGCCTGTCTGTGTAGCACTGTGGTTCAGATCTTAGCCTAGAAACCAGACAGCTTTTTAAAGGAGTATCTGGGAACCACAGTATCATTATAATACACGAAAGGTATGTCTGACTCTATTTAAATCTTTGATATGGGAAAAGAGTCAAAGATTACATATCTATATCTATATCTATATCTATATCTATATCTATATCTATATCTATATCTACATCTACATCTACATCTACATCTACATCTACATCTACATCTACATCTACATCTACATCTATATCTATATCTATATCTATACACACATACACACACACACACACACACACACACACACACACACACACACACACACACACATAGGAAGGAGGAAGGCTGCCAGTTTCCCTATCTAGCCATATAACTGGGAGGGAAACTTGCATTCAAGGTAGGGTGGCCTCTGATGCTCTGTGCAAAATGCTGTTTTGTCTTCCCTCAGAGGGAGTGTGGAAACAGGAGGACACTCTGCCTAGTAGAGAACAGTGTGGGGCAGCTGTCACCTCAGAGAGGTCTTAGAATTAATCATAGAGAGACAGGAAAAGAAAGCAGAGCATTAGGGCACCCCAGTCATTCATTGTGATTACGTGACCTGTTTGGGAGCTGGGGTAAGGGTTCCTCTGTGTTTGCCTCAACATTGGCTTACTCTAAGCCAACAGCTATAAAGGACAGCTCTGGGCATTGTAAGGTAGTTCTTTATACCTCTCTTCATCCATACCTGCCTTTCTAGGGCAGCTGTTTGCTGAGGTGTTTGCTTGCTGGCACTGGTCTCTTGCTATATCCCCTCCTGTGCAGTCTGGTTTTGGGATGCCAGGTATACTCCAAAACTGTAGATATTGTGTCTCATGGAAAAATGTTTTGGTCAATTATGGATCATTGTATGATGGGGGTCTCATTGATTGTGTTGCCTGTTGACGTTGTGTGTGTAAGAACCCTCTATGGTGCTGTCACAATAGCGAACTCAATTAATGATGTATCTTTCTCTTCCCTCTCCTGAAACATGTGAACATGCCAAGAAACAAAATGCCACAAAGCTGTAGGAGGAAGGAAACAGGCAAAGCAACGAAGATGGTTAAAATGGTTCCAAGTACAGAGAACTGATGAACCGCAGCAAAGGGCAAAGCTAGACCTTCCCTACCCACAGAGAACAATGGTAAAAACCAAGTTGATGGCCCCTGAGGCTCAGGACATGAGATTGATGTATCTGCTCAGGCCAGGTTAGTTGGAACGCACTTTACTACTGTAGAAGTAATAACTGTTCCCTGCTGTCTCTTAGAAATTGACCCCGGAGAGGTGTTCCAGGGTCTGTTTCTGTTGCTGTGAGAACACACCCCAACAGAAAGCAACATAGGAGGGAAAGGTTTATTTCACTTCAGGGTTTCCAGTATCAGCTAACTGTAGCAGAGTGTCATGGTGGCAGGACCTCTAGTCACATGACATCAGCAGTAAAGAACAGAGAGAAATGAACGCCTGCTTACTCACTACTCAGCTCATCTTTTCTCTCTTTCGTAGTCCAGGAATCAAATCCAGTGAGTGATGTTGCCCAAAGTAGGCTGGCCCTCCCCACATCAGAATAAAGACAATCCCATACACACACACACACACACACACACACACACACACACACACACACACACAAGCCAATGCAATCTAGATGCTTCTTTATTGGGATTCTCTTTCAGAGTTGTTCTAGAGCATGCCAATTGGCAACTGAAACGAAACATCACAAGAAGCTAGGTTCAGAGCACCTTGGGTATGATGGTTTGTATAGGTCTGGCTCAGGGAGTAGCACTATTACGGGATGTGGCCCTGTTGGAGTAGGTGTGTCACTGTGGGCATGGGATTAAGACCCTCATCCTAGCTACCTGGAAGCCATTATTGTGCTTACAGTCTTTGGATGAAGATGCAGAACTCTCAGCTCCTCCTATACCATACCTGCCTGGATGCTGCCATGTTCCCACCTTGATGATACTGGACTGGACCTCTAAATCTGTAAGCCAGCCCCAATTAAATGTTGTTCTTTATAAGACTTGCCTTGGTCATGGTGTCTGTTCACAGCAGTAAAACACTAACTAAGACAGTGGGGGACATCATATGCTGGAGCTATTGGCAGTAACATATAGACTGAATATGGGAATTCTGAGTGTGGGGCATTGGGTGGGCTTGCCCCTCCAATGCTAATGACTAGGGTTAGCCAGGTGGCTGCTTCTATAGGAAAGCTGAACAAGACATCTGTATGCATGTGTGTGCGCGCGTGTGTGTGTGTGTGTGTGTGTGCACTCACACACACACACACACACCCTAATATTTGAGGACTCCCTTGAACCTTAGGCTATTGGGCTATGCATGCCCAGGCATTCTGAACTTCTAATGTTTAAAAATTAGCTATTTATTGACTTGTCTGAATTCAACCCAAACTGAAAACGTAAAACCTCTCTCTATTCTTCCTTGTGTTGAACAGTAACTGAACCTTTGACTCTTCTCTCTTTTCTGTCTGTCTCTTTCTCCCTCTCCCTCCCTCCCCTCCCCCTCCTCTTCCTCCTTCTTCCTCTCTCTGTGTCCCTGTCTCTCTCTTTCTGTTTCTTTGTCTCTCAATCTCTGTCTCTCTCTCTCAATCTCTGTCTCTCTCAACCTCTCTCTGTCTCTCTCTTGCTTGCTCACTCTCCCCAGCTGAGCAGCTTAAAGTCTGCTGTGTTCACACCGAGTTCTGAGGGGCAGCCAAGGACGAGATGGAGCTCATTTTCAGAGCACAGAGACCGACTTTTCTGGTACACTTCCTTGATGTTCTTCTCATGTTTGCCCAGTACTGTGAGAAATCTGAGCCTATAGGGCTGGAGTGTCTATTAGAATTTTGACTCCCTGCTTGGTAAAGAATGGGACTTGTTTTCAATCTAGAAGGCGAGGGAAGGAGAAACGAGCCAGCAATTTCAAATGTCATCTATTCTCTGGTCTCCAGATGTCTAAGGCACTTAGTAGGAAGCTATTCACTCACTCACTCACTCACTCACTCACTCACTCACTCACTCAGTCACCCACTTCATTCATTCATTCATTCATTCAATTCATTCATTCATTCATTTTAAGTTTTTCACTCAGGATTATAGTAGCCCTGGGGGAAGGCTGGTCTGACAGGCTTTGATTAGAACTGGTTTCTTCGGCAGTTTCTTCTTTGGTTTTGCTAGCTTTGATTCTCCCATTACTTTTCTTCATTTTCATCTTTTATTAAATATAAATGATTATCTAGGGTTTAACAGAAGTCTGCAGAGCCTCCAATGTAGAAGAATACAGAAAAATAATACAAACCTTTAAAATGGGGAAAGTTAGGGGGGTGTGTGTGTAGTGGGAGGTGTTCAAATGAAATGGAGATACTGCAAGAGTAGGGCCAGGTGCAAAATGTAGTTCTCTGTGAGGATATCCATAAAAAGACAAGTACTTCAGTTGCAAAATAAAAGCAGGCTACTGCTTTTAAAAGATGGGTGAGGGGGTATGGGGAGAGAGGAAAGAGAGGGAAAGAGACTTGGTGAATAGTGGATGTCTAAGAAATTTTAAAACATGCTTACAAAGTTCAATTTTACACTTTTTTTCAATTACTTTTTTTTCTTCCACTATTCAGTAATGGAAGAAATCCACTTTAAATAAAGCAAAAATAAGGTAGAAAATGATTTAAGAGCCAACATTGATTTAAAAAAAAGCTAAAAAGAGAAAATAGAGAAGAGAAGCAGGAGAGGCTATTAAGGAAATAACCTGATAGACGACCCGAGGCAGCATCATGAACTGAGCGCCATGGGCCCCATAGACCCAAACAACCCAAAGATCAGAAACTCAGGTCTCAGAGGGCTCCTCAAAAGACATATTACAGATTCCAAATTCATAGAAAGTTATAAAAAAGAAACTGCTAGAAGGAGCATTCCATTTCTCTGTGGCTTTATATTAGCTTGGGGAGAAAATCATGCATATGAATGGATACTGAGCCTTTTCATTGGTTAGTTTGGGGTTTGAAGCTAGAGTTCCTGAAACACAAGAATATTTGTAAGTTGGTTATTTTCTGATAATGTAAAACCAAATACCTACTCTACTTCTAGACAGACAAAAATATCCCCAGCACGATATTGATGTAGAAATAAGTCTGTTAGTAGAACTCACAAAAGAACAGCTCCTGTGGGTGTTTCTCTTTCTTTAGTAGGGTGTGGTTAAACAAACAAACAAACAAACAAACAAAAAACAAACAAAATATAACAACAGAATTAATCCCAAAGGTGACACTTCCTTAGATACAAAAATCACAAAAGTAGAAACTCGTTTAAAATATTATGTTTTATTATGTTTGACTTTTTAAAAACTCAAGTATTACTTTTCACTTGTTAATGTTGTTTTGCAACCGTAAAATTTTGGACAAGTCTATTGTAGGTCCTAGGTCAGGGGCTGGTAAACTACCCACAGGCCTTTTTTTGGAAATAAGGTTTTACTGGAACACAATCATGCTCATTTCTTTCTGTATTGTCAGTGGGTACTTTGCTATACAGCTCTACACTTGAATCATCTAGACAGGTATTACAGGTTCCACAGTCTAAAATGTTGATTATCTGAATCTTTATAGAAAGTGTTGACTATCTTCTATATTAATGACAAGATTCCTCCATTGGCCAATCCCACGAATATAAAGAGTTCCCAACTGTGACATTTCTGAACATCATGAATAAAGAGAGAATTATGAGATTCCATAGAGAAAAGGTCACAAACACACACACACACACACAAACACACACACACACACACACACACACGCACTAAAGATAAGTCAAAATGGGATTGACATTCTCAAAAGCAATGGTGGAGACTATATCAAAGTAGAGAGCAAAGCCTTCAAGATTCCGCACAGAACTTAAATTTCCACCTGGAATTTAAATGGAGCCTGAGAGGAGAATAAAGGCATTCTCAGAAGTTTGTAGTCTTCTGCAGAGAGTGTGTGTTTGCATAGTAAGGGAGTAAAGTGAAGAGATAGTCATGGAGGCCTGTGTGCAGGAGAGAAGGGAGAGGCTGGAGGTTTGCCTTGCTGCAAGTCCAGAGAACAGTGGGTTCTGGCCGAAACAAGGAAAGGGAGCAGGAATGAGAGTTATCAGGGAAACAATGCATGGAATTGATGCTTGTCTATGTTGGATTGAGTGGAGGATGCTACTAACTGTTAAATGTTTGGGAGACTTGCCATAGGTTCTACAGTAAACCAAGCAGATCATTGCCATTATTTTTGCAAAAAGTATTATATTGTTTTTGCAAAAGGTATTATGAGAAAAATATAGTTGAAGTACTGATTAAACACTGAGTAATATTTGCATATTCTTCCAGTAGCTGCAGTGTACCCCTCACTCTGGGCCATCTGAAAGGTACCTCCTTCTCCCCTTTTCCTGAGTCCTGGGGACACAGGAACTTGAGCCACGGGTCTCTGGCCATTCTGCAATTCTAATATCTTTGGATATCTTATATAAAATCTTCCTCTATGGAATCATTTGGCATGGGTTTATGGACTCTGATACAGAAGTCAATTAATAGTGTCTAAATTGGATGGTTTGAGAAACAGCAATATAAGTATCATACAGAAATGTGAATGTACAGGCCAGGAAAGAAAGGTAATTCAGCAATGATACAAACTTAAAATGTGCCTCTGAGCAGAAGTAGGTAGGGATGGGGAGGAGGTGACATAGATGTATTAGGAAATACTGTTTTAAGTATTCCACAATATTATTTGACTTTATATTAAGTGGCATATAGTACTTTGAAAAAAAATCTGACATATTTTTAACTTCCAATCTAGCTCTAATCCAACTGGCTCCTCTGTTCCCACAAAGAAAGACTATGAACATGACAGAGACTCAGGGGAATACAGGGTCTTCCTTCATTCAGGGGAAGAGGGAAACTAGACTGCTCACATTTTTGCCTCAGACTAAAGGGTTCAGAAGAGTCTTGGCTCTCAGGGGAGGATGAAATAGCCCAGGAACAGGCCCTTCGCATCATCTGCCTTTGTCTTAAAGGGAAAAGTTATTGTCCTGCTGCTCAAATGGTTGTGAGTACAGTAGACACCCTAAGCACCGAATGCCAGACCTCAAGAAGGTCAGAAATAGCTGCCTCCTTCTCGTGTCCCTGCTTAGAATGGATTTGGTAGGGCTACATCCTTGACCATCCTGGTTACAGATACTGATGAGATCTCGAGACAGAATTAAATCATCACGTTAAAGTCCAGAGGAGTCCTCTAGAAATAAGAATCCCTCTTACCGGTTAGAACATCTTCTGGATATATGCCCAGGAGAGGTATTGCGGGATCCTCCGATAGTACTATGTCCAATTTTCTGAGGAACCGCCAGACTGATTTCCAGAGTGGTTGTACAAGCTTGCAATCCCACCAACAATGGAGGAGTGTTCCTCTTTCTCTATATCCTTGCCAGCATCTGCTGTCACCTGAATTTTTGATCTTAGCCATTCTGACTGGTGTGAGGTGGAATCTCAGGGTTGTTTTGATTTGCATCTCCCTGATGATTAAGGATGTTGAACATTTTTTCAGGTGCTTCTCAGCCATTCGGAATTCCTCAGGTAAGAATTCTCTGTTTAGCTCTGAGCTCCATTTTTTTAATGGGGTTATTTGGTTTTCTAAAGTCCACCTTCTTGAGTTCTTTATATATATTGGATATTAGTCCCCTATCTGATTTAGGATAGGTACAGATCATTTCCCAATCTGTTGGTGGCCTTTTCGTCTTATTGATGGTGTCTTTTGCCTTGCAGAAACTTTGCAATTTTATGAGGTCCCATTTGTCGATTCTCGATCTTACAGCAAAGGCCATTGTGTTCATAGCAGCCTTATTTATAATAGCCAGAAGCTGGAAAGAACCCAGATGCCCCTCAACAGAGGAATGGATACAGAAAATGTGGTACATTTACACAATGGAGTACTACTCAGCTATTAAAAAGAATGAATTTATGAAATTCCTAGGCAAATGGATGGACCTAGAGGGCATCATCCTGAGTGAGGTAACCCAATCACAAAAGAACTCACACAATATGTACTCACTGATAAGTGGATATTAACCCAGAAACTTAGAATACCCAAGATATAAGATACAATTTGCTAAACACATGAAACTTAAGAATGAAGACCAAAGTGTGGACACTTTGCCCCTTCTTAGAATTGGGAACAAAACACCCATGGAAGGAGTTACAGAGACACAGTTTGGAGCTGAGACGAAAGGATGGACCATCTAGAGACTGCCATATCCAGGGATCCATCCTATAATCAGCCTCCAAACGCTGACACCATTGCATACACTAGCAAGATTTTGCTGAAAGGACCCAGATATAGCTGTCTCTTGTGAGACTATGCCGGGGCCTAGCAAACACAGAAGTGGATGCTCACAGTCAGTTATTAGATGGATCACAGGGCCCCAAATGGAGGAGCTAGAGAAAGTACCCAAGGAGCTAAAGGGATCTGCAACCCTATAGGTGGAACAACAATATGAACTAACCAGTACCCCCCAGGGCTTATGTCTCTAGCTGCATATGTATCAGAAGATGACCCAGTTGGCCATCACTGGAAAGAGAGGCCCATTGGTCGTGCAAACTTTATCTGCCTCAGTACAGGGGAACGCCAGGACCAAGAAGTGGGAATGGGTGGGTGGGGGAGTGGTGGGGGAGCGGGTGAGGGACTTTTGGGATAGCATTGGAAATGTAAATGAAATAAATACCTAATTTTAAAAAATGAAATTAACTGTTGTTACATGCAAAACAAAAAGCAAAAAAACAAACAAACAAACAAACAAACAAAACACAACAACAACAAAGAAATAAGAATCCCCTCAGCTTTTCTCTGCAGTTGTCCTCTTGTTTCATCTCTCAGAATCTGCTCTTCCCTTGTGCAGACCACATTGGTCTTCAGTCTTTCAAACAAACGCCCCTGATCTCCTCTTTCCATCTCTTTCCTTTCTTTTTTCTCTAGCTTCAGATCCTCTACATTTTCCTATTGTCTAATGTTAAAACAGATTGTAGGCAGTTCCAAATTGAGGTTACTATGATAGGTCTATTTCTAGGTAACCATTAATAAAACTCTCAAGGATGATGGCATTAGAATGAACTCCACATCTTTGTTATATAATAGGGTGCAGTGTGTGTGTGTGTGTGTGTGTGTGTGTGTGTAGGGAATGCAAAGGTGAATGTGCACATAACAGTTGTTCAATAATTGTCTCCCTTCAACACTCCCCCTACATCACTTGCCAACTCTTCTGTGTCAACAATGAAGAGCTGTGTTCGTGTAGTGGGCAAAGTTCTCAAGCCTTGAGCAAGATTGACCTGTCCTGGACCATGCATAGACATGTAGCATATCCTTTGTACAGAGGAAAAGGCAAAGAAAGTACAACTTTTAGAAGTGTTCTGGAGAGTGCATGCACCAGAGTACTCTACTCATGCAGTTATTGGAGGCAGAAGGCAAAAAGGCTGTTTTGGGGTTTCCCCCGAGATCTGTCAAGGGGGTCCTCTGAAGCTCTGAATGGAATTTTATACTTTTAAGGCTTCTGTCTATTCTGGTGTAGCCAGAGTTGGGCAAAAATGGGAAGAGGGAGACAGTTGTTTTGCTTAAGAGATAAGTTAATGGCATTTTTCATTCGGGATGGTTTGAGAGAGAGAGAGAGAGAGAGAGAGAGAGAGAGAGAGAGAGAGAGAGAGAGAGAGGACAGCAAAGAAACTGTCTGTTCTGCTTCTGTCATCGCCAGTCTGTCAGCATTGAAATCAAGACCGGAAATGGCCAGGACTCCAAGAGACAAGAGAACGAGGAACCAGCCTCAAGCACCCAGTGAACGGGGCAGCTGAGGTTGGAATAGACTTGTTAGGGACAATATCTCCATATCAGGAGATCTAGAGGTTCAGTACTGGAGGAGACTGTCCCTAGAACAATGCTCAGGTCCTTTGACACTGGAGAGGGTTGGGTACTTCACACACTAACCGTGAGTTAGACGGTGCTCAGCAGTTAATAGTGAAAGGGGCTAGGGGCCATGCTCAGTAATGAGAATGTAGAGAAGAGAAGTGGCCAGATGGTGACCAGTCACTGGAGCCAAAAGTGAGCCAGGGGCTGTCGCTGTGTTTGGGAGCAGCCTTCTCCTGAGTGCTCAGAAACATGGACCCTCCTGCTGCTTTTCCTTGACTTAGCAAGTATTTATGGTGTGACTTCTATGTGCCAGCAGTGTTGGGGCCCTGGAGACACTGCAGGAAGCCAGAATGGGCACTCTCAACTATGAATGATTGCTGAGGGTAAAGTCGTTAAGATGCAAGGCAGATCTTTGCCTTCCATCTATTTTTGCTTAACAAGACAGAGCTTTTTCACAGATGAAAATGCTTCTATCCTCCCTCTTTCTTCCTCTTAAAGCGGTAAAATCCCTAGTAACCCTTCCCAGCTCCGGCACCCAAGGAGTTGTTCCCGCGATGAACCCTGCCTTTGGTTTGGGACCACTTTTATTTATCTTGTTGCTTCTCTCTAAAATTTGTTTTTTTTTTTTTTTGTTTTGTTTTTTTATGCTTTATAAGCCAGATTCTTTTATCTTAATTTAATAGTATTTACTCTCGGTGTGTGAATGAGCCATGTTGCGCTCGCGGAGCTCAGAGAACAACTTTGGGAGAATCTGCTCTCCTGACACCACAGGAACAGGGGACTCAACTGGGGTCCTCCGGCTCATGTGGTAAGACTTCATGCTGAAGCTGTGGCCTTGAATTACTGCCTTGGGTGAGCATCGGTATGTTAATAAACTTCCTTGCTTTTCTTTTTAATCTCCCTTGTTGCAGGAGTCTGCACTAACAAGAAACTTTGGAGTTCTGAAAAAGAAAACAAAAGTAACAACAAAATGGTTTTTTTCTTTCCTCCTCATAAATGTTGGCATTCCTTCTAGGCTCCGCCCAACAGTTACCTGGCAACAGTCAGGTAGGCCTGGCTTGCTATAAAAGGCCCTCCTTGCTCTCTCTGTTCCTTCTCTCTCTCTCTCTCTCTCTCTGACTCTCTTCTCTCCCTGACCCCTTTCTCCCTCTCTCCCCCTCCCCCCTATCCTCCCCTCCCCTCCCCTTCCTCTCCCCCCTATCCTCCCCTCCCCTCCCCTTCCTCTCCCCTCCCCTCCTCTCCCCTCTCCACTCTCCTCCCCTCCCCCTTCCTCTCCCCTCCCCTCCTCTCCTCTCTCCTCTCCTCCCCTCTCCTCTTCTTCCCTACCCCCATGCCCTAAATAAACTCTGGTACTTCAGGGGGAAGGGATGCCTCAGCATGGGCACACACACCCCAACACCTCATCATACCGTGCTCTATAAAACATATCTTGATCTTTTTATAAAACACAATAATGGAAGAGTGAATCAAAATCATAAGCACTTGTTTTCTTTTAAGTTGGTGTGCCCACCACTTGTCATGCTAAGCTCCTTTTAAAAGATCTCCTTTGCGGGATGAAGAGGTGGCTTAGCAGTTAGGCTCTTATGCTTGCACTGCTCCCCCTTAGGACCTCCTGATTCTCAGCATTCACAGCAGGTGGCTCCAAACAGCTTGTAACTCCAGCTCCAGGGGATTCGACTTCCTCTTCTGGCTTCTGCAGGCCCTGCACACACACAAGCACAATGTTCCACACGGGTAGCATTTTATTTTAAAAAACTTAAAATAAAATCTTTTTTCCCCCAGAGGATTCCCTTTCTTCTCATAAATTCCCTGGTCTTCAGGTCACCAGTCCTCAAAGGTGAGGTCATCAAGACGTCCCTTTATTGGGTGGCACATGTCAAGCATCTTTTCAAGCTCCTCATGTAACCTAAACTAATATGGTAATGTAGCCGAAGAAAAGTTCTTAGTTGGAATCGATCCTGTAACAAAAGACAGATTAACAAGAGAAAGGAAAAGGAAAGGTTTTACTATATATTTTTTTTTATGTATACATGGGAAGCAGCACCCAGGGAATGAGCAGTTCCCAGAACAGTAGTGGCTTTCAGTTTTAGCTAGTATGGTGTCTTCAAAGAGAACAACAATTTCTAAGGAAGCAATAAGACCAAAGGACTATGACTTTAGCTTGTGGGGAAGCAAATGAAAGTCAGAGGAAGAGCAGATAGCAAAGTGTATTCGTGTAGATTCCCTCGTGCCAGCTCTGGGCCTGTAAGAGTCTGCAGCTGCCTTTGTTCTCCTTGGTAGAAAGTGGGTTGGGATAGCTCCTGTCTTTGTACATCTGTGTTCTGCTTCTAGGCGAATGGAGGGCAGGGAGCATTCTGTATCTACGTTTTCTTGTCTTCAGCTCTTCTGTTCCTTTACAGCAACATTCCTCGTCAAACTCTAAGGCTCTGTCCTGGACCATTTTGCAACCATTTTAGCTAAAAGAATCTTAAAACCTTAACTTATTTGTTTTCTAATTTCAGAACTTTGACTCGGCTGACAAAGGGTTATTTCAGAACCCACCGCTTTGGGCTTACAGGCTCTGTTAGGGTTCTCTAGAGAAACAGAACCCATATAGTTAATATTTATTAAGAGGGAATATATTAGATTGACTTATGGATACAGGCTGGGTCGTCCACTAATAGCTATAGTTGTCACTAGAGAGCCTGAGAACCCGATAAGAGCTCAGTCCACAGGGTTGGAGACCTCAGTCATCCTCACCTGGTGCTGGAGGGCTAGAGCATTCCTGGAGAGCCAGAAGTCTTTAGTTCATAATGGAAGGTCAAAGATATTGTGTTCAGATGTCAGTGAAGATGACAGCAGCCTCTTCAGTGGTAGCAACAGAGTAGGTACACCCACCAGCAAGGGACCAAGATAAGCAGGCAAAGAGTGACTTTTTGCCTCAGGCTTTCTTATATTTGAGCTGCAGACAGAAGGCACCATACATCTTGGGGGAATTGTTCGACCTCAGTCAGCCTTTGTGAGAAATACCTTCACAGAACCACACAGAGACATGAGTTGAAGCCAGACCCAATCAAGCTGACAACCAAGATAAAAAAAAAAAAAATCATGATTGCAATACTATTATTTTTAAAGTCCTTTCTGCCAGGATAGGTTTTGTTGTTGTTTTATTTATTTTGTTTGTTTGTTTTGTTTTTTACTTTTTAGATAAAATATGTATGCCTAGGTTTAGATGGCTTCTTGCTAAAATATTCTATCTCAAGTATGATGATATGTCCTTTCAAACATGGACCTGTAGTTTACTCAACGCTCTAGCAAGTTCTTTCTGGGCTGATACTAACCTTTAGCATACCAAGAAACGAGAGGACATCTTCAGATGCTCACAGTGGAATTCCATGCCCCACAGAGCCTCCTGAAGATTAGATGGGGATGATGTGGGATATGGCATGCTTTAATAACCTCACAAAAATTGTCCCAGCGCTTATTGGGGTATAACTCGGGCCATCTCCAGGGACAATTACAAAGAAATCCCTGGGAGAAAGAAAAAAAATGCTAATTTCTTATTCCAATTACCAGTATGCTCTTTAATTCAAATGGAATGCCCCCAGTGTGCTGGATGCTTTATGAGACTCATCAAAAGGCATGCCCTGGCCCTTAAGGGACTTCCACCAAGAAAAGAAATATGATGCATGCTGTGGCCACAGAGGGCCAGGCAGATAATACAAAGGGAAGGGAGACACTTGAACTCTGTTTTTCCTATAGCAGAGAGAGACTCAAAAGACTGAACCCTGCTTAACCTTCCTTCTCTTTATGAGTTACTTGCTGTGAACAGAGAAACAGGACAAAGTAAGAGTGTTTCTGCCCTTTTAGGGTACACAAGCTCACCCAGAAATCAAATCAATGTTTAGTGTTTACAAGGTGAATGGAAGTCACGTAGGGTCAAGACTTTGTTGTAGCCAATTTCTTCTTCCACTCAAGTATCTCACACTTGGTTATAAAGAAAGCCAAGCCCCTTCTCGGAACTGCCCTGCTCACTCTCAGCTACTTGGAGGGAGCAATGAACAAGAAAAGAACTGATCAGTGCCTGCTCAGTCAGAGGCTTCTACAATGAGTCGTTCCACCTGTGGGGCTTTGTTGTGGTGGTGACTTCAACTCTTTTTTTCTTTTTTTTTCTTTTTTTTTTTTTTTTTTGGTTTTTCGAGACAGGGTTTCTCTTTCAGCTCTGGCTGTCCTGGAACTCACTCTGTAGACCAGGCTGGCCTCGAACTCAGAAATCCGCCTGCCTCTGCCTCCCGAGTGCTGGGATTAAAGGCGTGCACCACCACTGCCCAGCTGTGACTTCAACTCTTGCAGAGGTAGTAGTAACGGAGTGTTGGACACAGCCCACAAATATGATGCCTTGGTATAATGAGTGATTAAAGTGAGGAATTTGAGAAGTAGTGAAGTAATGAATGTAGAAGGTCTGCATACATTCCCCACCCCCACCCCCCAGGAATCATGAGCACTACTGGGAGGTGCTCTCTCCATACCGAGCAAAAATAACCCATCTCTCCAAAGACAGACAGATGCCAAGAAGAATCTGGAAAGACAGGCCTTTCTATGCTTACTGATGCTGCTACCCTCTGCTCACATCCCCTTGTCCACTCTCATATTTCTATGACTTCTCCCATCTGTCAAACCCAGGGTGAGCACACTCTAGTTTAAGTCTGTCTGCACACATTTCTCTGGTAATCTATCTCATGTTTCCAGCTAAGTATCTAGAAACCGTGGTTTCTGGTGACCATGAAGAGACTGTAAAAGTCTGGAGGCTGTGTTGATTCCAAAAACTGTAGACAAGTCTGAGACAGTTGACAAACATTGAGTTCTTATCTTGTCACTTCCCTAGCTCTCTGGAGTGTCTAAGGGTAAGAGGAGAAAATGAGTCTTCATTCTTCCCTGTTTTTCACACTGAGAATTTTAGAAGAAAAACATTTTTTCTTTGCATCATGATTCTTAAAAAGCTGGTTTTTGTTGCTCACTAGTTGTTGAAGAAAAAGGTTGATTTCCTTGACCCCTAGTACCCCACCCCCTCCTTTGTGTCCGTTTACTTGAATATAGCCATAGTATATCAAATAGAGCCATACTAAATGTGTGAGTCAGTTAATATTTTGTATTTTTAATCAGGGTGCAGGTAGAGAAAACCCCAATTAAAAAGAAACATTTTAAAATATGACTTTCAAACAAACATAGAATGAGCTTATGCCAAAAGTTTTATTTAACTTATTAATTGAAGAGGGAACCGGTGAGATATTATAATCAATTCACAGGACAATCCAGAGAGCAGAGACACATATAGGTAATTAGGAGTATGAAAATGAATTTGCTTAGTAGAGCAGAGCTGTGGGGGCTCCATCACACCTCTGCCAGACAGAATTCATTTGCATGTTTATGGACAAGAGTGGATTTGCATTACTAGTAGTTACATATCATTTACAGGGCCGTAAAATAGCTCAACCACATTGAAAAGCAGAGGAGCAGCATAAGGTCAAAGAGGATGAAGGAATATTCTTGACAATATCTACCGTTCTATAGAAGATAACTGATCATTTTAGTTTTGAAAACCATTTCACTTTAACCTACAGTAATTTAAGCCAGTCATTTATTTTTCTCATCTACAGAGAATTCTAAAGTCAGGTAGGATGATATTGACTTATAGTAAGATCTAACTCTCTATTGATTTATTTATCTATAGTCTATCTATCTATCTATCTATCTATCTATCTATCTATCTATCTATCTATCTATCTATCTTTCCATCCATCCATCCATCCATCCATCCATCCATCCATCCATCCATCATCTATCTAATCTTATTTACCAACCTACCTATCATCATCTGTCTGTCTATCTATCTATCTATCTATCTATCTATCTATCTATCTATCTATCCATCCATCTACCTAATCTTATCTACCTACCTACCTATCATCTTTCTCCTAGCTTCCTTGCACACAGCTTCTGAACCCTTGTAATTTCCAACAAGTAGCTTTTTTGTTGTTTGTTTGTTTGTTTTTGTTGTTGTTTTTATGTCAACCAATGACTGGAGGGCAGAGCTCCTGAGCAGGCTCAGGATGGGGCTTACTGGTAGAGGACCCAAATATGAGCTTAGATAGAAAGAAATAACATTCAGTGTGACCTCCTACCCCTGACCTCTGACTTCTGAGGAAAAGATCTAAAGTGTGACTTGATCACTAATGGCCAATGATTTAATCAATAATGCCTACATAATAAAAGTTCCCTACTATTCCCAAAAGGCAAGGTTTAGATATGTTTCTGGGCCATTGAGTATATGTAGGTTCCTTGAGGGAAACATGTCTGGAGAAGTATGAAAGTTATGCCCCACTTCATATGTATGTCTTACGCTGTATGCCACTCCATTAAGCTATTCTCCCATATCCTTTGTGATACCTTTTGTAATAAATAGGGAAATGTAAGTAGCATTTTCTTGAGTATTTTGATCTCCTCTAGTATTTGACTCACAGAGCTAAAGAAAGGGCATGGGAACTAAAAAGGGGGCAGGGGAAGAGGGGGAAGGGATGATAGCCTACGTCTGGCCAGAGTTCCTTCTATGCTCTGGGAAGGGGGATACAGGAGGGCTGCCAGGAAATAGTCTATGGTTTTAGAGCTTTATTATAGAAAGGCAGGGGGAGAGAGAGAAGGTGGAAACTGGCCATGGTCAAGAGGAGAGAAAGGGGAAAGAGGAGAGAGAGAAGAAAGGCTAGAGAG
This sequence comes from Mus musculus, assembly GCF_000001635.26. Lineage (NCBI taxonomy): Eukaryota > Metazoa > Chordata > Mammalia > Rodentia > Muridae > Mus > Mus musculus. The sequence continues at coordinate 77,922,413 of NC_000078.6, read as the reverse complement.
TAAGAGGGAGAGAGAGGAAGAGAGAGGAGAGAGGAGTAAGAGAGAGAGAAGGGAGTAAGAGAACGAGGTGGGGCTAAGCAGCCCCTCTTATGGCCTTTACTGTTGCTAGGTAACTGGGGAGGAGTTTAGCCTGTAAGTCAGAAGCTTGGGGCATTGCCTACATGACTACTAACCATGCTTCTCTTGTGAGGGTATGAGGGGGGGTGGTAACTTCAACAGAAGCCAGAGTTTCAGGAGCATGAGGAAACGCCTACCTTGCCGTGTAGGTGAATTATCACCACTCCAGGGTTCAGACCTCAGCTGGACTGGAAACTGGACTGTCTGTGTATAGCCCAATGCCCCACAAAAGGGAACCAGTCATGTGACCAGTATGGATCACAACTGAAGCTTGTGATTAGCATCTGAAGTGGAAGACATTTTCTGGGATTGAGTCCTTAGCCTGTGGGAACTGATGCTACTCACAGGTTGGCAATGTCAGAACTGGATGAAATTGTAGTGTTACCCTACCCAGTTTCATCTGCTTACCACATGAAAGACAATACTCAAGAGTCAAGAATTGGGGGTGGACCCATAATCAGCATCCAAACGCTGACACCATTGCATACACTAGCAAGATTTTATCGAAAGGACCCAGATGTAGCTGTCTCTTGTGAGACTATGCCGGGGCCTAGCAAACACAGAAGTGGATGCCCACAGTCAGCTAATGGATGGACTACAGGGCTCCCAATGGAGGAGCTAGAGAAAGTACCCAAGGAGCTAAAGGGATCTGCAACCCTATAGGTGGATCAACATTATGAACTAACCAGTACCCCGGAGCTCTTGACTCTAGCTGCATATGTATCAAAAGATGGCCTAGTCGGCCATCACTGGAAAGAGAGGCCCATTGGACACACAAACTTTATATGCCCCAGAACAGGGGAACACCAGGGCCAAAAAGGGGGAGTGGGCGGGTAGGGGAGTGGGGGTGGGTGGGTATGGGGGACTTTTGGTATAGCATTGGAAATGTAAATGAGCTAAATACCTAATAAAAAATGGAAAGGAAAAAAAAAAAGAATTGGGGGTGGAAATAGGGAGTAGGATTTATTCAAGAGCTGGCACCCTGAAAAGAAGGGTGCCAGTTTAGAGATCCAAGTATACAAGGTTTTTATGAAGAAAGAAAAGAGGGGTAGGAATAGTGGGACAATAGACAAGAAAGCTACATGTTGAGTCCTTCTTGTTCAAGGTGTGTGTCTTTTTCTCTTTGGTCAGAACATTGCTACTGACATGAACTTTCTGGGACTAACCCAAGCAATTCTTTAGACAAATATGTTATTTATCTATCTGAAATTTAGCATCATCTTACATATTACATACTTTGAGAGTATCAGATAGTCTAGGTTCTATAGTCCTAAAGAAAATGACTTATGGTGTGCCACATTCTTTTATTTGGGTGCAGATTTTCTTCAGAATGCCAGGCAAAGGGACTGGGTCTAAGTGCAAAGGCAGTTCACAAAGGAGGAGCCAGTGTTATCAGGGGGTGCGCAGCTGCTGTCTACAGGGAGCCTGGAATAGGAAGTGTGAAAATCCATATAGGAGCTGAAGAAGAGAATTGATCCTGAAGAAGGTAGCACAAGCCACCCCTCCTCTACAATAATAAATAAAACAAAGGTTTGGATGTTCTTATGTGACATGCACTTCCAGTAACAGTAAATATAATAAGGTTTATTTCAGTGATATGTGTTTGTGTACATGTATTTCTATTCCCTCAGCTACAATAATAGCAAATAAAATAAAATAAAATAAAATAAAATAAAATAAAATAAAATGAAGGTTTGTTATTATTGTTGTTGTTGTTGCTGTTTTGGGGAAAACCTTCCCAGGAATCATGAATCATGTGCTACCTTTAGCTGCAAGAAAGAGTGGGATGTTTTGGATGCTTGTGTTCTGTAGCAGCAGAAAAGAAGGTGAAGTGAGGGATATATGGAGTCCAGGACCATCTATAGCTACCAGGGTATAGCTAATCCTTTAAGACAGGGGACCTTGAAAGAGTTTCTTTGTAATCTAGATAGACTTTTTATTACTTGAAAGACACTTAGATTAGGTATACATGTGTAACTAATTACATGCATAATGTTCAGACTACAAAAGGCTAAATCTAAAAATAAATTCAATTGCTACTGGGGAGATTAGGAGCCATAGCTTGGGGTTCTGAAATTTGCTTTGGCATGCAGTGCAGAGTTGTTTGTCAAGAAAGGTTCAGGAAGTTGAGTTGACAAGTGGAATGCCTTCCTTCTTTTTCTCTTTCCTTTTTTTTTTTCTTTTCCTTTGTGGGAGCAGGGGAGTGAAAATTGAACATGAAAACATGACAGGTAGCAGCATTAGTGAATGTAGGGAGGTTTTACCCCATGGAGTATCTCAAGTGTTTGATCCAGGAGAGTTATTCTCTTGTGCTTTTTCTCTTAGATTTTCCATTCCTTTTGATAGAGAATCAGGCTCAGACATGTGAGCTTTGTTCCTAGGTGGCACATAGAGAAGCCTTCCCTACCATCTGGAGTAGTTCCCTCCTCCCCTACATCTGGAAACAGAAGGGCTCAATCTCACCTATACATGCTGCTGCTGCAACCTTCTGTTTTTAAATCTCTGTCCTACAGTTTCCCATCTCTGCTCTCTATAAGCATGTCAGAATTCAAACAACTCGTCTCTCAGAACAGCTTTCAGTAAGGGCTAGTGGACAGCTCAGGAATCTGTCTCAAATGAACACTTGTGAAGTTATTATGATTATGATTTATCAAGTATTTTTATAAGGGTATCTAGAAGCACATAAACACACAAACCAACCAACCAAACAAAAACCAATGAAGTTGGTCAGCTACTCAGGAACATGAGGTCTGCTTTGGAGTGGTTGATATATCCACTATCCCTCTATTGGAGAAAACTACACCAGCAATTCTAACCTCCCATGGTTGAAAAAACTTCTCAACACTTCCCTGAGCACACGCAGATGGACTGATACAAGGCAGAAAATACAGTGCTCTTTCAAAGAGGATAAGAGATAGCTTATTCTGGGGTCAAATATAAGGTACTGTGGCCTGGGGACACAGTTTCAGGGTTTCCCCAAATACCATTTTCCAAGGTGATGACAGTTTCATTTAATTTTAGAGTAACAGAACAAAAAATCATGCACCAAGGTTCTTTAAAATTGTATCCGTGGGGCCTGGAAAGATAGCTCAGTTGATAAAGTACTCATATTCTTAGAGTGAGGACCTGAGCTTGGCCCCCAGAACCCAGGTAAAAAGGCTTGGCATAACAGTGTCTACTCTAATCCCAGGCCTGGAAAGGTGGAGACAGGCAAGTCTCTGAGACTGCTGGTCAACCCTGGTGAGTTGTAGGACAATGAGACTCTCCATCTTAGTTAAAAGATGAATAGTGCTAGAAGATTATCTTTTGGCTTCCACGTGTACACAAACACGTATGCTTGCAGACCTATATGCAAACATGTGCATACAAACATGCACGTATACATACACTCACAAAATAAACTTAAAAATACTTTGATGAAAACATGAAGAAGGTAGTAGGTTGCAGTGAGGAAATCTATTGTAGGCTGTAGATGCTATCTGATAACATTTTTAGCTTTCAGGTAGCTGCAAGTTAGGAATCTAGTTGTTTATTGCAAAAAGGTTTTCACTTTAATGGTCATAAGGATATGAGGTCAAAAAAAATGGCTATTATGAGGACTAAAGTAGCCTAAGATAATTTGGCTCCCAACCTGTGACATTTCAGCTCTCCAAAAATCACAGAAATTTTACTCAACCAATCAGCCTCGTAGAGTGTTTAGCACAGATGTAGTTTTTTGAATGAGATGTCCACTCCCAGTGACTATCCTTACAGTCAGGACAGCATCCTTGTTTGGGTGTGACCCATGGTGTTGTTATAGGAGAGATATGAGTCGAGGGCAGTCACTAGAATTCCCTAGGTTCTCCAGCCTTGTTTTTTCTCAATTGTATTTATATTATTTTATTATTATCTCAATTGTATTTTAATTATAACATTTATCCCTTCTCTTTTGTATCTCTAGATCCTCCCATAAGCCCCTTCCCACTCTCCTTCAAACTCATGGGCTCTTTTTGTCACTAATTGTTATTGCATGGATATATGTGTTTGTACATACATATACATTATTAAATGTAACTGGTTACATTTCATATAATGTTACTGATGTATATGTTTTCAGGGTTGACCATTTGGCACTGGAATTTGAAACTGTATTCTTCCCTGGGAAAGAGAATCTCTTCTACTCCCAGCTTTTCAGTGTCCAGGCAGACATGGTACTGGAGAAGGAGCTGAGAGTTCTATATCTTGATCCACAGGCAGAAGGCTATGTACCACACTAGGCATAGCTTGTACATAGGAGACCTCAAAGCCTGCCCCCACAGGGAAACACTTCTTCCAACAAGGCTACACCTTCTTCTTAAAAGGCCATACCTCCTAATAGTGCCACTCTCTATGGTCCAAGTATTCAAACACAGGATTCTATAAGGCCCATTCCTATTCAAACCACCACAGGTGGGTTGTTTTTCATACTGGGGCCTTTTGCTTCTGAAGGCACAGCACAAGAGTGAGGCTGGAGCCAAGCAATTCTTTATGGCAAAGGGCTATTTCCCAGTACAACTTAACTCAATTCTTCATGACCTAAGGCTGTTTACACAACATTGAGCAGGTCTTAAATACAATTTAAGAGCTGTTGGTTACCACCAAGATAAGTATTCGATTACTGTACCAATAGGGTTATCATGCCATGTTATTCTGTTAATGTAGTTTACAGACATCATAAGAAATTGTACAGAGACACATGGGCTGTTATGGGAAAGAAGATAATTAAAGGAGAATGACAGAAGAACTTAGAGGTGTGTTAGACGTTGCCTGTGACCCAGCTGTAGGTTTTAAGAGGCAAAAGGAAAGGGCAGAAGCTATGTGACCTCTTATGGATCATTTATATACTGAGCCTCTCCCAAGTTCCTAATGTGTAGCTTTTTCTAAGCGTGCTCCCATGCAGGCTAAGTGCTGGCACATGCAGAAAGGGGGGCTGCCGAAGCATCCACTGCCAACATCCTGATAACTTGCTGCCTGCTGTGCTCCCAACCATCTCTGAATATTCCATTGAAGACAAATGAGATCAGGCCAAATGCCAAGGAATTTACAGCAGAGAGATGGATGGTTGCTGAGCTCTGAAGGATATGCCATCTACTTAAGGAGTTTGCTAAGCAACTAAGCCATCAGGTTCATCAAGCTTCACACCTGGGTCACCAAAAGCTGAAGGAATTTCTTTCAAGGGCAAGTTCCAAAATAGTTGACTTAGGGTACTTGGTTGATCAGATAATCTCACACTTGCCAGACTGTGAACCCTTCAGGCCCCGATCAAGGAGCCACTCCAGAAACCAGAATCAGGGGTCAATGGCCAGGGGCTAATTGGGAAATATACTATACATAAATAAAACCAGGAACATATGGATATAAGTATTTGCTAGTCTTTATAGACACGTTTTCAGGATGGGTAGAAGCCTACCCTGCAAAGGAGACTGCCAATGCAGTGGCAAAGAAAGTTCTGGAAGACATTATACCCAGATAAGGCTTGCCTACCCTGCTTGGGTCTGACAGTGGACCAGCATTCATCTCTCAGGTAACTCAATCTCTAGCACAGACTCTTGGGGCCAATTAGAAATTAATTGTGATATAGACTCCAGAGTTCAGGGCAAGTAGAGAGGATGAGTCGGACCCTGAAGGAGGACTTTACCAAATTAACCCCTGAAACAGATGGTGACTAGATGTCTCTCCCACCTTATGCCTTATATAGGGCTAGGAACACCCTCTATACTTTAGGTCTCACCCCCTTTGAGATCCTATATTGGAGGTCCCCTTCCATGCTGCCTAACCTCCAGTCTGATATCTTAGCTGAGTATGACCAACATATGTTTTTGAAATTCTTGGAAGCCCTCTACTCTCACTATCCCCTGAATCTAAACTGGCAGATAAGTTAATGCTGTGACCAGTAAGATTGCCAACTCTACCTCCCACTCTGTTCCCCCAGGCACCTGGTTCCCTGATCTTCATGCAGACCTTTGTGACTTAGTGGATGAGGAATGGGACCCCTTGAACAAATAGCCCTTTCATGGTTACAGTTGGAACTTACCTGAGGCCTGAAGGAACACATGGTCTCAGGCCTTTTATATCTGCCCAGGGCACTCTTGGGATCGGAGGCAGCAAACCAAATGGGGAGTTCCAGAGTCATTTTTCTGTGTGGCATGGGGAGAGAATCTACAGTGTGGGTAAGTTGGAAGCCCCCCATCAAAGATGACCTCATCACTGTGACCTGGTTTGGAGACACACAGACATTCTTATCTGGGTCCTACATAAATAAGAAAGGATACCCAGCCTCCTAAGAGAGAGACTTGCAAAACTTGTTTTGAGCCCCCTTACTATCTGGGTACACCTGGGAATGGGGGGATATGCAACAGCCTAGTCAAGTTCACGGCAGCTGGCAAGAAGGCAGATTGGACTGCTGGTAAGACATGGAGACTTAGACTTAGATCTCCGGCTATGATCCAGGACTTCTATTTACTGTCCAGTTGCTCTAATGTAGCCTTGTGAGACCCATGGTCTCTTTAGCCCAACAAGGTGTTATCAAGACTGAGCCAACCATTTTCCAACCTCTATCTCTGCCTACCATCACTCCATCATCAGGACCTACAACTCTTTTGCCCCAGTGAGGTCTCACTTCATATATCCAACTGCTCTCTAAAACTGTTCTACCGCCTGCATTACCAACGTCCTCACCCATTTCAGGATCCCTGCAATTATTAGAAGTCATTTTCCAGGCTCTTAACTCATCGTGCCAGAACTTAACACAGAACTGTTGGTTATGCTTAAATGCTCAGCCCCCCCCCCCCCACTCTGAAGGAATAGCTATCCCTGAAGACTATTCACAGACTACAGATGGCACTAAATGTAGATGGAAGCAACCAGATAGAGGCAAGCTAACCCTGCAATCAATAACAGGACAGGGATTGTACATTGGAAATAAGGTACCTTCAGCCTATTCCCACCTCTGCAACTGCACTGTAACCCCTACCATTGCAGAAGACATGCTGTCCCCAGAGAGTGTTCGGTGGGCTTGTACCTAGGGGCTTACTCCATGCATTTATGGTCTAGTTGTAAATACGACTAAAGATTTTTGTGTTCTAGTACAGCTTGTACCCTGAATGACTTATTACTCTGGGAAGGATGTCACCAACCAGCTAGTACCTCCAAACAATTGAGTAAAAAGGGTGGCCATTCTCACTGTAGTACTAGGTTCTCTCCTTAGCATAGGGCTGACTGGAGCTGCTAGTGTAGAAATCTCAGCCCTAATACTCCAAAATAAAAATTACAAGGCCTTACAAAGGGTGATAGATGCAGATACACAGGAGATGGAAAAGCCCATCACAGCCCTGCAGGATTCCCTAGCCTCCCTGGAAGAAGTCCTACAGAACAGAAGAGGCCTAGACCTGCTGTTCCAGCAGGGAGGAGGACTCTGTACAGCCTTAGGTGAGGACTGTTGTGTGTATATGGACCACTCAGAGGTGGTCAAAGAATCCATGGCCATAGTCAGAAAGACAGCAGACAAGACAGAAGAATAGGAAGAGAATAGTCTCAGGGTTGGTATGATTCCCCTTCAACTGGTTTCCTTGGCTTACAACCCTTGTCTGTGCCCTGGCCGGTCCTCTTATACTACTGATGTTAGCCTTGACTTGAGGTCAATGCTTTAATTAAGTTTGTTAAAGAATACATTTCCACTGTTCAACTGATGATTCTCAAACAACAATACCAACCCATAGAAACATCTCAGGGATTTGAGATGTTCCATTATTGAAAGGGGGGAAATGAGACAGGCTGACTCCATGACAGGCTTCAAATTGGTAGTCCAGGAGACTAGGCCTAAAAACCGGGTAAGTCCAGGCAAGTCCAGGCAAGTCAGTTACTAGAAAAAAAAAAAAGAAACAAAAAACAAAAAAACAAACAAGACAAAACAAAACAAAACAACAACAACAACAACAAAACCCAAGCTTCAGGCAGTTAGTCAGAAACTGCCCTGTCATCAGAAGCTGCCCAGCCACCTGGCCTGAAACAAGGTCAGTGGGTTAGCACCAGTTTCCAGACCTCTCCAGCAACAGTTTCCAGCCCTCAGGACCCAGTAATGATTCAGGTATGTCCCTAGAGATAGAGCAAGATAACGATCACTTACCTTGGACTCTCCTAATGTGCTTTAAATCAGGCCTGTGAGCTCACTTGGTGTTCTCTCTATCTTGGAATGAGAGACCCCAGCATGCTGGACTTCTTCAGAATAAAATGCTCTTTGCTTTAGCATACTATTTGAGTCTGGGATATCATTCTTTGGTGAACAACAGACCCTTACAAAAGGGGTAGTCAAAACTTGGGCTTGAGTTTGAACAAAGGAAAATGAGCTTTATGGTTCCTGGGGGAGGAGAGCCAAGTTGGGAAGGTAACCAGGGAGAGTACAGCTAGCGTGATTTGTTTTGCACACTTAAGATACTTTTTCACATTAATAAGACTCTCCAGTTGAGAGGATTGCCCTTAGGAAGGAAGATTTATTTTATAAATGTAAGTTTCCCTGAGGAGTTTTTCTGGTATCTGCCAGTTCTCAAAATCATCAACTTTAGAGGAATCTTGTGCCCGCTTTCCATTTCCCTTTTCTTGTCTGCAGTGAGAGGGGCTCTAGAGCCTCTCTTAAGGAAAACAGGAGTCAGTCTGTTCCCAAAACAAACTCCCCGTTTCTGCTATTTTAGAAGTAAAACTAGGTAACTTTCTTTCCTTCCGTTTATATTTTGGTGAACAACAGATAGCAGCTGAACACTTGGTTCTCTGAAGCCTGTCAGTGCCAAAGTGAAATTGATAGAGAAGGTGCTGCTGGTTTTGTTAACCGAGTTGTAGGACAAAAGCCCTCACTCTGGGAGTCCAGACAGACTAAGCCTGACTCTCATCCCTACAATCCAATTAAGTAAGTTGAGAGGACTAGAGAAAGGAGATTTAATCAGTATTGCTACAGGTCGATATCAGGGTACAGTGAGTTCCAGTGGAGTGTTCCAGGTCCTTGAGTCTCACATGAGATTAGTGAAAGAAAGAAAAAAATAAAGACTTTTATATCCTGATGTTTTGGACATTTCCGTCCCAATATGCAGGTTTGTTTCAGCTCAGTACCCCTTGCTTTCTGTTACTAGCTGGCCTCTGTGTGGGAAGGTTTCTAATCTTTCTGCAAACTAGCCTTTTCATATGTTAATTTCAGCCTAATTGTTCTCTTTACTCTCCTTCCCTAAAAGACCCCCCTGGGAAGAGGAATCCCTCAAGGGGTTCCCAAGTCCCTCTGTAGGGTAGGTTTAAGTGGAGGAGGGGCTGAGGTGGGCTCTGAGGTGCGTGCATGTTAGGTAGTTTTGATTAAAGGGTGCTTTAGCTGATGTTTATTTCAGTCCTAGGTCTGCAAGGTTGATGTGAAGAAATTGTTACCATGGTCATAGTGTGTGAGGGAGAAATCTGTTCCACTGGGCGATAGCTTCTGCTCTGGCATGCAGCCACACCATTATAGTTTATTGCCCTCATTTGGGGAAGTGGTCTGCTCTACGATGCTGCTCTTCCTGGAATCCAAAGTGACTAGAGGTTTAGAACAGCATATCTCCCTCTCCCTCTCCCTCTCCCTCTCCCTCTCCCTCTCCCTCTCCCTCCCCCTTCCCCCTCCCCCTCCCCCTCCCCCTCCCCCTCCCCCTCCCCCTCCCCCTCCCCCTCCCTCTCCCCCTCCCCCTCCCCCTCCCCCCTCTCTCTCTTAAAGAGGGGATGAGATGGTTTAAACATTACCAGTTTTGAAATGGAGGCCCCTCTTGAGAAATTAGCATACCCATATCTACAGCAGAGTCATGGTAAAGGTATACAAAATAGAGGCAGCGATGCTAGGCTTTGCCCTTCATTTAATTACATTGAGGGCCAAGTGAGGGGCCAGTGCATTTCCACAAAAGCCATTTGTAAATTGTTTTTTAGGCCTAAAATAAAGTCTTCTACCAAAACAGCTATTGTGAACAGTCTCAACCAGAACACAGTTAAGTATAGGGAATTCCAAACCTTCTCTTCTGCGTGGAGTTGAAGATCTGACCCCAGATGAAGAGATTTGCTTCTAGTCTCAGCCTTGGCTCTGATTACAGTGTGAGTTTGATTTTCTACCACCTCCTTTGAGCTCAACTTTTCATTTTCAATATTCAAGATTGTTCCCAGATCCACACATAATTATGTCGTGTCCTAAAGGTTTTTTCTTCTCAGTGACTCAGTGACAACTGTTGACTGAAGTTCCCAGAAAGAAGCTGGGCTTACACTGAACACGCTACAAATAGCTGATGAGAAAATCAATGGTTTTAGAGAGTTGGAATGTTGTAGTTCTAGAGCCAAATTATCTTAGGCTGTCTTAGCTTCTTAAATGACCATTTATTGTTCACCTTTCTGTAGGACCTAGCATCCTGGTGACTACTGGATTAAATCCTTTGCAATATGCAAAAAGACTTTATAGATAAGAAGGTGATTGGGTAGCATCTGGGGTCCATGACAAAGATTTGTCTGCTTTGCTGTGACCTTCATGTTGTACACTTTGATGTATTTGAGTTCTGAATTTTATTTATTTTTTTGATCCGTTATGATAAAAAAAAACACCATGTAACTGTTAGCACATTGGATATGGAATAGGGGCCAACTTAAATCTCTGTTTTGGGTCTGTATGTTTTATATTGACACCAATAAAACCCAACTGAAGCACAAGGATGGGCTTTGAAAACTTGTGCTCACAAGATCCATTTAGCTGATCAGGCATTGAGCAGCAGTACTTGAGAGCTAGCCTCATCAAAGGTTCTTATTATTAAGTCAGACTAGAACATCCTTTCTCACACGTCCTTGGAGTAATGGATTCAAAGAGCTTAAACAACTTCAGAAAGAAAGAAAAAAAAAAAACTTCAAAGGATAAAAGACAGCGCAGGGGCTTTATCATCAGTCTTTTATCTACCACCCTCAAATTAAAAGCCCAAAGCTTGACTCGACTAACAGACACGTGGCTGAAACAAAGATCACAGAGTGTCACATTGTAGGCCAATTGATGGAAAGGTCAAGATTATGGGCTTGTTAGAGAAGAGAGTAGATGAAAATATGGTCTTTAAACTACAATGTAGTGAAAGACTTGGTCTTCTTTGACCCAAATAGTGTTTCAATTCCTGTTAAAGCTAGCAGTAGCAATGTAACTACTGTGGAAGCTTTAGTGTTGCCAGGTAGGTATGGTTGCTTTCTGCATTTGACCTTCATGACAGCTCTCAGGTATGTCTCATGTTATTTACCCATGTTCTCCAGGTGAGTGCATCAGTGTCATGATTTGCATGCATAGAATCTGTAGGCATGCAGTTAAAGTGTTGGGCTATGTCACACAAGGTTATTCTGTGCCTTATTCATCTCTGGAGATGGCACTTTCCATGTTGAATTTTGCTTTGTTGTCTGTAATACCTGTCAGGTAGCTACAGCCTCACATAGCCTGCCTTTGTCATTGCTACTGTAGAAGACCAAACTTTTGTCACTCCAAATATGCCATATCAGCCTAAGGATTTGCTCTTTGTTAACTCATGCTCACAGTGTGCTGCCCGCTGAGAATCAAAGTCCCTTCCCTTTGTGCTCTCACTTCTCAAGGAAACAATTGTAAATCACCTTCTCTGATAAGTACCCATTCTTTGGGAATCTTTCACGAGTACATGGAATATGGATATTAATAAATTCTATTTGTTTTTCTTGTTATGCTGTCTCTCGTTACCACAGTCCATCAGAGCTAAGAACTATGAAGGACAGAGATAAATGGCTTTTCCTCCACAGTGCTTTATAACTTCTAAGTGAGTACTTTCCAACTCTCTTTCCTAGAATCCTGGCTGATGTGTGGTTTGGGTCTGAAATGTCTATTCCCACTCCCTACCCCAACTCTAGTGTGTTGAAGGTGGTCCCCAGTTTTCATAGCTAGGGCTTTTGGGAAGCAGTTTGATCACAAGGTTTGGATGTAATCAATGGATTTATCCATTGATGGGTTAAAGTTGAATGGATTATTGGGAGGCAGTGAGAACTATTCAGGTGGGTGGTACGTATTTGAAGAAGTATGTCACCAGGGCATGCCCTTATAGTATATATACCCTGTCCCTGGTTCCTTACTCTGTGTCTTTGCCTCCTGGCTGCCATGAAGTAGACATCTTCCCATACCACATATGCCTGATACTGTGATTTCTGCTTTGCCCCAGGTCCAGATCAATGAGACCACTTGCCAAAACAGGCCTTTGCTTCTTTAATTCCTCTTTCTTGGGCATTTTGTCACAGCAGTAGGAAGGAAGCTAAGGGCTGAGTGGAAATGTACTGAGATTTGGTCAGGCACATTTTTCAAGCAGAGAAAACATGTCAATGTGTTAGCAGGGATCCTGTCTCAAACCTCCACTTTATGCTTGTGAATAACTTTCTTTTTATTGAATTCAAGTCTTCCCCTCCCTTTCCCTCTCCAAATTATATCCTCATCTTTATTTCTAATGTAATTAGAATCTGTTCCAGAAAGCTAAATCTGCAAGTGTTTCCGGCTACAGCAGAAAATTCATTATAATTTTAAAAAATTGTAACCTAAATGGGAAACAACATAAAGATGGGATTTCATTACAATTCCCATCCAACTTACATCTCTTATCCCTCTGACCTATTTGTTCACTAATACTCTGTGATTATAGATAGCTCTGTCAGGAGAGGCTAGAGAGGGTGGGACCAAAAGTCTAGTGTGATTGGTGGGATGTGACCTAAGTGTCTCAGGATGCTTGGCTAGTGGTCCATCAAAACATAGTTCTTGATTTGTAGGATTGGCGGTTTCCTCCATCTTGAAATGAAACAATTCAGCAGTGATGGAAGACAAAGCATGTTCCTCTCACACTTGTTCTTGGGTTGTGTTTGGACTCTGAGTGTGCAAGTCAGTGTGTGCTCTACCCAGTCACAGAATCAAGAGTTTCAAAGTCTTGAAAATCCAGAAGGAGCAGCTGGGTGATGTAAGTCCGTTGAAGTGCTCTGGAGATACCTGGGAGGAATGAGGAGTGTAGAGGGCCAGGCTTCCTCCGAAGCTTACTATCTCTTGATACTGGAGGTTCAACATGAATCCGTTTCAATTTTTCAAAAGGATCCAGAAACTTGCATGAAATTTCTCAAAGTTTGAATATTAGTTACCGATTTTAAACAGCATTAGCCTCCCCTGCCAGACTTTCCCACAACAATGTCACTCCGCTTTTCCAATCCAAAGCAGTGGAGTCAGCCATGCACAGACTGAAAACTCCAACACCATGCACTATGGAAACCTTTCCTCTTTTGACTTATTTTCCTCAGGTCGTTTGTTACAGTCATAGAAAATTAAGACACTGAAGTTGCATTAAAATGTATTAAGGTCCTTTAATCCCAGCACTTGGGAGGCAGAGGCAGGCAAATTTCTGAGTTTGAGGCCAGCCTGGTCTACAGAGTGAGTTCCAGGACAGCCAGGGCTACACAGAGAAATCCTATCTTTTTTGAAAAACCAAAAAATAAAATAAAAATAAAAATAACTGTATTAAGGTTTGGCAAGGGTCAATCTTCAAGTACTTTTCTAGTCATTAGGTTCCTATGCTATAATCTAGGTGTGTTAGAACCTAGGAAGGGAAAGAGCTGGAGGAACTGGCAGATTTTCAGTCATAATCCCCAATGATCATACAAAACATAGACTGGCACCTTAGGCTTCCTTTTTGCAACTCCTGTTCTGAATTTTATTTTCTGGAGGTCAGACCAGGGCTTAAATAAAAATAAACAAGAGGAAAACATTGGGCTGGGCTCTTCTCTCTTCTCTTCTCTTCTCTTCTCTTCTCTTCTCTTCTCTTCTCTTCTCTTCTCTTCTCTTCTCTTCTCTTCTCTTCTCTTCTCTTCTCTTCTCCCCTCCCCTCCCCTCCCCTCCCCTCCCCTCCCCTCCCCTCCCCTCCCCTCCCCTCCCCTCCTCCTCTCTCTCTCTCTCTCTCTCTCTCTCTCTCTCTCTCTCTCTCTCTCTCTTCCTTTCTTTCTTTTCAGACAGGGATTCTCTGTGTAGCCCTGGTTGTCCTGGAACTTGCTCTGTAAACCAGGCTGGCCTCGAACTCAAAGATAAAGGCATGAGTCATCACTGCCTAGCTTGCATTAGGCCTTTTGAAACATTAGAGAACCTGGGGCAATGTCCTGGAGAGTCTTACTACCGTCATGTTTGGCTGTGAGGATGGAGCTGGATTCCTGTGGAGAGCAGAGGCTGTGAAGGACAAGTGCTGGAGAAGGTGAGGCAGAGCTCCCACCCCATTGAGCAGACCTTCTAGTTCCATTGGCTCCATGTGTCTATGCAACCAAGAAGAATACTCTGAGAGTTAAATGAAGGAGCATATTCCATCTGTTCCTGTGAGTTCCTTGTTCTCACTGGCACAGAGAGCCTCGAGATGCCTTTAAAAGACAGGGGTAGGAGGTCGCTGATGATCCAAGCACGAGAAAGGCCTCAGTGATCATAATGTTATAGTGTATAAACAGAGGCACAAAGAATAGGGAGAATTTGCACAGAATAAAAACTTGGGAAGGAAAAGGCCAGGGAACCCAGAGTAACAAGTAGTGGAGTAAATTGTAAAGATGGATATGCGTGATAAGTTCAGGTGACCCCCTAGCAGTTAGATCTGATATTCACTGTTTTCAATTTGCTTAATAAACACTAGTGTGGATTCTTAGGGCTTTACAAATACTCATCCAATTAATTCTCATATCATTACCACAGGCAGTGATGACCACTGATACTAATTATATTCATTATTTTTAATTTTTATTTTCAACAACATCTTCCTCATCATTATATGTGTGGTGTGTGTAGAGGTCAGAGGACAACTGTTGCGAGTAGATTCTTTCCTTCCACCGTGTGATCTAGGGAAGAACTCAAGCTATCAGACTTTCTCTGCAAGTGTCTTTAATCACTGAACCGTCTAGCAAACCCAATTATGCTCATCATTATAGTCATTTTATAGATGACAAAATTGACAGTTTTATTGTCTAAACACTTGTGATGATTTCACAGTGATGGGACAGAAAATAATGACCCCTGGATAGAAGACAAGCAGGATGTTGTTATAGCTCTGGTTGAGAGAAGGTTGCCACACAGGGTGCCACCCAAGGGGAAGGGTAGCAGTGAGCTGGAACTAGAATAAGCAGCTTACAGATGGCAAGCAGGGTGAGCCTGGCTGGGGTTTTTAGGCTTCTTCCAGGTTGGATATTTCGAAGATCCTGGAATCTCAAACGAGAAGGGACCATATTCTTAAATATTTGACGTCTATCAGTCAGGCATGCAATGTACGTTGTATTAGAACTCAGCAAGAGAAATGGCAAACTGTCTCCAAAGAAGAATTGAAATACTTTTAATCATAATTCCCAAACCAGTCAAAGCAGCTCTTATGAAATATCATCTTGAAAGATCCAGGAGCACACAGATCACTCACTGGTAAGTAGCAGTGACAGAATCTAGTTCCAGCCAGCAGCAGAGAGAACAAGGTAAGGTTAGAGAGCCACGCAGAGAGGCAATGGGCTTTCTATGGTCAGATGAAACACTGTGAGAGAGGAACACAGATGTGTGGCAGGGGCAAGGACAAGGTTGTACAAGAAGGCTATAAGGCTTCACTGTTGCCAAGCTGTCTGCCATCTTTTATATCCACACAACTGTTTTGTAACATTGTTTTGTAGCCCCTTCTTCCACCAAAACATATATGATTTGCCCTGCTCCATTGAGAAAAGGCCAGAACAATGCAGATGCAATTTTTACAGACAAAGGAAAGGGACTTTTACAAATAAGTCAGTAGCTAGCTTATGTTTAAACTTCCTCTTTAAGAAACCTGAGCACATATATCTGGGCAAAGTCCAATTATTTGTAAGGTTTGATATCTCTTTCCATCTCTCCTCCTGGTTCTTTCCCTCACTGTTTCTGAACTCAAACTGGGAGTCATCAAAAGAATGATTATAGATGCCTCTCTTACTATTTCAGTTTGCACTAAACTCACATACTCATGGAGATCGAGTATTGAATGCTAAAGAATCACCTATTGGCTTTGCCCGAAAATGATTAGCTAAGAGGGAGCGGGGACACTGCAGAGCTGGGGAGGGGGAAACATACCGTTCTCTACTCCTGAAGTAGACTTTAGGCCTCCTGTTCTCTCCCCATCCTGCATGCTGGTTTAGCATTTAGAAGCCAGGTCTCTCGATTCTGGAGAGCAGATTGCTGTAGTTAAGCTTCAGGGGTCGATTACTGAAGACTCACCTGTTTGATGTTCAATTTCTGAGAGAAGCCTGCTAGCACAGAGGACCCTACTCAAGACCCTGAGAGCACTTGTGGGGTGTGCCCTCATCACCCCCCAGGATTCAAACTACACAAGAAGCTTATTTCTGGTCATTAACATCTGGGAAGGTGGCAGTGTAGACAAGTAGAGTTTGAGGCCTCTCAAAGGCACACTGGGTCCTTGTTTTTGTTCCATCCAGTGCTGAATGGGGCTGGTCCTATGCTGAACCCTGAATGCCATGACAGACTTAGTTCATAAACTCTAATATTAACTCCAAAGATTCAAGCCTTCTACTTAGTTTGTGTTATTTGAACCTCATGCAGCTTCCTAGGCAGCCCCCTGCCCACACGGTTCTACCCTTGCCTGCCTTTCGACTTCAGCTGGCATAATTCTACCTCCTCCTGATACCTAGTGGAACGTGATTGTAAGAATTCCTCGGGCATGAGTTGATTTCAGGCTCACAGGTCTATATCAGTTGTCTGTGTCCCAGTTTAACTCATTAGATGGTTTAACTTGTTAGAGGTAAGGTAGCATTGACAAAATTAGTTAGATTTAAAAACGAGCACTTAATAGGATTACTTGCTTCCTTTATTTTATTTTTAATAAAGGCATTACATGAATTAGATTTTTTATTTATCTAGTTATATTTTTTTGAATTTACATCATTTTTATGTCTCCTTCCCCCTTCAACTCCTCTTGGGTTCCACATGTCTAAGGCTGACACTTGGTGAGGTGTTTGTGAGCATCAAGTCTGCCATATTTCCAGGATCTGAATCTTCTTAAATTTTCTGTATTTCCATATTTTATCCTAAAAACTTGCTTTATTTTTATACTAGCTTTAAACTGGTATTTTCCCCCCAAATAGATATAGGGCTCATTTTGAATGGCATATGAGCAATGATCATAGTAACTAAGCTATATGTTTATCTTTCTTTAAAAATTAATTTACATGTATGAAAATGCCATAATTAAATCCATGTGCAACTTATGCAAGCACAAGGACCTGAGCTCAGATCTCAGCAGCAGCCATATAAGAGGCCAGGTGCATTTGTGCATGTATGCAATCCAGTCAACTCCTCAGCAACCTGTGTGTTGCAAAGCGAGGACATCTAGTACTCGCCTCTGTTTGAACTGAGGAGTGAAATGTGACTCACAGAAATCTGGGGACTCAGTGTGATCACTGCCTAGTCAAACCTTCACGACTTAGACGCTGATGATTTCCAGAGCTGGAGCATCTTCAGTGTAGGAGATGGATGTCCTCCTAGTGTGAACTATGGAAACATAACATGAGGTTTTCCATCCTCTTACGATGTTTTAATATGCGCGAATACTGATGCATCAGGAAGGAACCTTCCTGATTTCAGAAAGATCTGAACATGGTGGTAAGATAGGCTGAGGCGAGGGCTGAGGACAAAGTAGCTTTGCCAGTTAACATTCTAAGGAATTGGGCTTTACAACTAAAAGATGGCTCAACAATTACCTAGACGAGCAAATGGATAATCTCTCAATATAATATAAATCTTCTGACTTTCTGTTGTTACTACTACTACTACTACTACTACTACTACTACTACCACCACCACCACTACCTTGTGGTTTTGGCAATCACATCCAGAGGCGTGTGCATGCTGCACAAGTGGTGAGTCCTCAGCCACTGAGCTACATCCTCGTCCCTCTCCTCCATGAGCGCTACTTTTATATTCTAAATTGGACATGTAATTTTTTTTCAAAGATGGAAACTATAGAAAACTAGAAAGAAAAATCTCTTTAATTCTCTACCTTTATACATTTGGGCATAATTCCTTCTAATCTTTTGGATACTTTTGATTTAGTGTATCACTGATCATATGCCTTTCAAATGAGCCCTATACTTATTGGGCGGGGGAGGTAAATATCGGTTTAAAGGTATAAAAATAAAGCAAGTTCTTAGGATAAACTGTGGAAATACAGAAAATGTAAGAAGATTCAGATTCTGGAAATATGGCAGACTCACTGTTCAAACACCTCATAGTACAGTAGTACATTTGAAATATTAGATAAAAGAGAAAAAAATTTTTGATGTACAGGTAAATCAGAGGAAACAGGCATATGTCTGAGGGGAAATTAATAGACTTAAGGCTGGGAAAACACATGTTCTGACCTGGTGTTTGAACTGGCAATATCTGCTAATCCGTATATGAACTATAGTCTGGATAAAAAGCCAAAGGACAGTTCTCCTCATTAAATGTGACATTTCTAGCAAGGCAGCATGCTGAAGATGGGCTAAAACTAAACTAAAGACCTGCTGTATTGCTGAACCATGTTAGAAGACAAAGAAAAATATTACCTAAGCATTCCTCAGCTGTAAACGTATGTAGATGTTTCTAACCTATGATGGCTCCACTTCTGAGTTTTACCTTTAACGTGGCATGGAGCAGTATGCATTCTGAATTTTCAGTTCTCCTGGGATAACAATCTGCTGTAGGTTTCTCTCTGGTGACTCTGTGCAGCTTCAGTGGTCAGCCGCCTGATCCGAAGGCCAAATAATTGCTTCTCCTAAGCACGTGTGTGTGTGTGTTCTGCGCATGTGTCTGTGTGTGTTTGAAGGACTTAAGTGAGTTAAAGAACATCAGTACTTGAAAACCTTTGGGCTTGATTCATGCTCTTACTTGGCCTACAAAATGCAAGTAGAAAATTAATGTCATCCTGGATGGGGTTGTATCTCCAGGTATGTGGTGGGAGCCAAGCTTTTGTATTGTTTGAAACATGGTCTCTGATTGGCCTAGGACCTACTTTGTAGGCCAGCTATGTCTTAAACTCAAAGATCTGCTTGCCTTTGACACCCAGTGTTGGGACTAAAGGCCTGGGCGACCACGCTCAGCTTTTTGGTTGGATTTTTGAAGAAGAGTTTCATGTAGCCAAAGTGGCTGTGAACTTGCCAAGCATGCCTCCAAACCTTCAAAGATTTTAAAGGATGAAGCTTTGAGAGAGACAGAGGAAGCTGAATCAAATGTTTTACAACATATATCTCTTTCAAGAATTGACAGATCAAGTAGACTAAAATGTAGTATTTTTTTTTTTAACAATGAAATTACAAATTGACTAGGGCAGTAGAAAACCTCATCCCAAAAAAGGATAAAGAAGCTTTGTCATGGAGAATATGTAAAACCCAAATCTAAGCAACCAAGCAAGTCTACACATGCTAAAGGCTTAGGACTATTGTGAATACACTATTAATTTAATGCTAACAAACTAAAAGTAAGGACTGAAACAATAACATAAGAAAACACATGTGTTTGTAAAATTTTTGTTTTGTGTTTTGAGATGGAGTTTTTCTGTATAGCCCTGGCTGCACTCACTCTGTAGACCAGGCTGGCCTTGAACTCAGAGACTGGCCTGCTTATGCCTCCAGAGTTCTGGAATTAAAAGCATGTACTATTATGCCCTGCACATTTGTGAATTTTATTAGTCCTAAATAATTCAAAGGTCAGAAATAATGGCTATTAGACATATGCCATCAGAAACATCGCAACTGAATAGGCACATTTTTATTAAAAATTGATGTATATCAATATATGTACATTTATATGCATGGCGTAGACCCAGAAAACTAATTTCCCAAGCGTAAGATAAGGTTGTCTACCAAATTCATGGAGCTGCTGCCTTAACAGAGAAATCTGCTGGGCCACTGTCTTTGTGTTCAGATCTTAAAGCAGAGTCCACACTTGGGCTACGCATAGTATTATTGGCACTAATTAGTATTCTATGGCTTCTAGTTCTGAAATTGTTGGAAAATTGAGATAAGCTATAGACTGTAACAGCTTGTGTTTATTATAACTGTTACAATGTACAGATTACAGAATTCTTTTGTGTTTTGAATCATCATGAACCTTTTGGAATTTATTGATATGTGAAGGGGAAATTAATCGTCTTCAATGTATGTGACACTTGAAGAAAATGTATAGTCTGTTATGTTCCTATTAAAGAAGTCTGTAACACAAGGTGAGCATATAAATTATAAAGTTTACAAAGAGAACAGGTTTCCTGAAACATAAAAGAAAGAAAACAATCGACAAAGGAGAAAAGAAATAGATAACGGGCAAAAAGAAAGTTAGAGTACATGGATCAATGAAGCTAAAAGTTTTTTCTTCAAGAAGCCTCAAGGAGTTCACAGAACTGCGGCATGGTGAGTTAAGACAAAGATGGAAGCTACAAATAATATTAAGAAAGAAACAGAGCAAAAACTGCCTCAGACAAGTTTAAAATTATATCAAAAGAGCCGGATCACAACAGTATTGGAAACAAAGCACCAAAAAGGATCAAACTTATAGAAAGCTTCAACTGTATCATGCAGAATAATATAGAAAATGTCTGCCTTGCTTGTTCTGTCCCTAGTACCTGTCATGTATTAGGGTTAACATGGTAGTTAGGATGTTAGAAACTTAATCCCCATGGCAACATTATTGAGAACTGTGTCTTTTCAGACATGACTGGGCTGTGGGGGTAAAAGAGACTAAAACTGTTACCTTGAGAAAGGCTAATTATCATGAGAATCGCTTCCCATAAATGAATGAATTTTCCCCTTTCCTCCCTTTCTCCTACTCCTGCCATGGTTGACATAGCATGAAAGCACTCAATGGATTTGGGCCTCTGGTCTTAGACTTTCTAGTTTCCAAGACTACATGAAATTAATCTCCTTTCTTAATAAATTATCCAGTCTCAGGTAGTCTATCATAACAACATGTAATGGACTAATACAATAAAAAAAGAGACACAGTAACTGAGTATTTTAGTGTATTTATTTTAAAACATAGTTCATTTATTTTAAAATTTTAAACTTTAATAATGAGATAACTTTCCAGATACTCATAAAAATGATAAAAATAAAGTCCCATGATAAGCAGCATCTACTTAGTCATTCTTTAATGCTTAAAAAGTAAAACTGTGGATTTTAAAGCAGCCAATCTTATCTAAATTCCCTGACAATGAGATGAACAATGTGCTCTTCCTGCAGCTGTGGTTTTCTGGAGGACAAAGGCAGAGATTTTTCTAGCAATTCTTCCAGGTTGGGATCCTCGCTATATGAATTTGATGTTATCAGTAAAGACTAAAATAACATTATTATCTGATGATGTTACTAATCAAAATTAATAATTGTTGTCAAGGGTTTAAGACACCAATTTCCTGGCATATTGAAAGGTATAGAAATGGGAAATAGAAGATAGTGTGAAATGCTGAGAGGTGATATTTCTGACCACAGAATTCATAAGAAAACATAAACTACAACTCCAGACTTTAAATGAAGTGGGACACCCACAGGTTCTTTGCCATATTTAAAAAATAATCTTACTTTGATGAAGTAATTTTCAAAAACACTTTTCATGGATACGTGAAATGTACAGATAAAATGATAAAAAAAAAAATAAGGCCCTATGATAAGGAGCATCTACTTTGTTATTCTTTAGTGCTTAAAAAGTAGAACTGTGTGGACTTTAATGCAAAACATATGCATATACATATATATATACACACACATATATATACATAGTCATACATATATACATGCATACACATATATATGTATACATATGCATACATGAATACACATACATATATACATATATAATATATTCTATACATATATACATGCATACATCCATACACACATATACATACATGCCTACTCATATATATATATATATACATATACTCATAAACACATATGAATACATATATATGCATTCACATACATATATAATCACATATACATACAGACACACCACACACATATATATGTATATATGCACATACATGCATTTATACATACATGTGTACATAAATTCATACACACATAAATATACATGCACACATATACACATACATACACACATATAAACTCATACATACACATACATGCATATATATATACATATGTACATAAATTCATACACACATAAATATACATGCATACATATACACATACATACACACATATAAACTCATACATACACATACATGCATATATACATACATGTGTACATAAATTCATACACACATAAATATACATGCACACATATAAATACACACATTCATATATGTATACAGATACACATACCCATACACACACACACACACACATATATATATAATTATGTACGCACACATACATATACATACTTGATATGTAAGAAAAGTTTATATTGCCTTCTTGAGTAAAAATTCTCAAAGACTCTTTGTCCTCATTTTTCCAGACTAGTATTAAGTATTTTTTCTAAGTATATATGCAAGTATGCAAAGGTACAGAAGTTCTGGAAAAAATACCTACCAATTTTTCAGTATTCCTATCTTTGTTAGTGAAGAGGATATTTTGAGCATGTGTGGTGTTGGGTAGGCAGTTTTCAAATACTCTGCAAAACACTAACATATGGTTAAATACTAACATACAGTCTTACAATTTTAAAATAAAAAGATGTGAAGTATGGCCAATTAAATGAAAGCTCTAAACAATCTCTTGGAAAGTTTCTTGAAGCTGCTGTAGGCAATGTTTTATTGAGTCACCTTAATTTGGTAAATTTCTTCAACCATTTTTGAATAGCATCTTGTGGTGATTGGGTGGACTGGAGGAGAGAGATACTAATCCAACAGTCACACAAATAAAAACAAGACAACAAAAACTTCAAGTGAAGCAAGCATGCTAAGTGATTGGCATACTCTCTCACCACAGGCTTCCCTCTGCTGTGTGGTAAGTGATTGGCATACTCTCTCACCACAGGCTTCCCTCTGCTGTGTGGTAAGTGATTGGCATACTCTCTCACCACAGGCTTCCCTCTGCTGTGTGGTAAGTGATTGGCATACTCTCTCACCACAGATTTCCCTCTGCTGTGTGGTAAGTGATTGGCACACTCTCTCACCACAGGTTTTCCTCTGCTGTGTGCCCATGGGGTTAGATCCTCCCAGGCCTATGGACCTCCGTGCCTCCAGAACTGTGAGCCAAACTCACGTCTCTGCTTACAGTTTACTTGAAATGTGGTGGTGTGTTACAGAAACACAGGACAGACTAAGACACCTGAGAAGACATTTTCTGGCTTGAAAAGTTAAAATTAAGGAAGAAAACCCTATTTTTTTTTTCTGGAACAAAAATGAGGAAAAGGATGCAAAAAAAAAAATCCTTTAGCTGAGACATTAGTATCTCTTCTTAATGAAGGTGAACAACAGACTCACTTAGGAATGATCAAAATCCTTGATTCTAAAGGCATTGCAGCAAGTTAAAAAATGTTAATTTAAGGCATCTCTAACAGGTACTTAGAAATTGCTTTTGATTCAAAAACAAAACAAAACAGGAAGCCATGGCCTCCTCACTTGTGCCCACAAGATAACTAAAAGCAGGGCAAAAGCCTGGCACCTCCGCCTTTCTTCTGTGTCTGTCTGCTTTACTTTGGGTTTGTTACTTGCTTAACTCTGCTTATAGGTGCATCGGTCACTCAAGGACTGTTGATGTAGGACCTAGTGATGTCCAATCTCTCAAATCTCTTTAAAGCTGAAGGCACCAAGAGAAGAGTAACTGGGACACCTCACTGTCAGCTTTCACAGTATCCTACTCTGGATCTTCAAAAGGCAACACAGTCTCCACCCATTGTCATAAACATTCAATCCCCTTGGGCCCCAGGAACAGTAAGACTTTGCAGACCACCCTCTTCCAAGCAGGAGCAATCGTCTTCTGAGAACCAGCTTATACCCTGCAAGCCATCACAGTAACAACAGCTTCTGGGGATCGCCCTTGTAGAACCAGAACAGAAATAATGGCCAACTAGACCAAGCTGGAGCAAGACGGTTTAATCACGCATTCCTCTTGCACTGTCCCAGATTTCCTCTACTCAATGCTAAAGGCACATCAATGGCCCCGAGGATGAACTTAAGATCTCTAGACCCTTTATCTGTTTCTCTTTTAAGGTGGTGACAACCTTAAAAGAGCAACCAGATTAGTGGAATCAGTGAGCTCTGGGTTAGATTGAGAGGCCTTGCCTAGTGACAGCTATCAAAGAAGACCCCCAATGTCAACATTGGACTTCCATGTGCATGTGCACCTGCATGTACATATATGAACATGCATATCACATACCCATATGAGGGGCCTCCACGTGCGCATACATTTGCATATACTTCGGCAGATATGCATACACACATGCATGCTACACACTGATTTAAATTGATCATTAAAAATGAAATACTTGCTTGAAGGTTTGCCAGAATATTAAGATTCTGGATGAGAAAGATGAGGAAAGGAAACGTGCAAGGATGGCTGTTTCTGTTTCTGGTTGACGTAGACCTGTGTCCTGGAATCAGAATGCAGGGCAGTGATGGTAGTAAGCTGCTGCTGCTGTTTCTGCTACTAGCTTAGTTGATAGGAAGAGATAAACAAAGTGAGAAATACAGCCATTTTCTCAGGTCAGCTCTCTGTAGTTGGAAAAATGTCTCCTGTGCTCTGATAATATTTTTTCTTGTTAGTGTTTAGAAGTTATAGGTGTAAATATTTTAGATAAGCTTTAGGAGGGATTGCATAGGATGCTAGCCAGATGCTGTCCAAATTGGAAAGAATAGATTACCTAGTATAGAAATTTGGCTCCTGGCTATGAAAGATCCTGACACTATAGAGCTCAACATGCTAACAGTCCAGTGTGCAGGAGAAGGTGGGGCAGGTAGGTGGTCTTTAGTTACTGGAAATTCTTGGCAGCACCGGATCTCATACCGTGATGTAGACTGGGCAGGGCAAGGGAACTGACCAAGGCTGATACTCAGCCTCAGCTCTGGGCTCAAACGTTGGCTCACATCAGGGACATTTTTGGTACTTGGTTCCCCCAGAGGAAGGGACTTTTATAAATCTGCTCTAAGGAAACATTGTGAGCGCCTACAGATTGTAAGAGGGAATTGTGTTGTGTGTCCATGCGCTAACATGTGTATATTGGGTTATGCACACTTATATGTGTGTATTAATATATGGGTGATGAATGCAGATGAGGGTGAGTTCCTGCAGTTTGTGGTTTCCTTCTGATGTGTTGGGAAGGCTGGACTCACTCAGGCTGCCTTAGCTGGGTAGAGTTACATACAGCTGAATGTTACTCCTAACCACACACTTTCTCCTCATTTCTATGTCGACAGACACTTGCCTTTATGTTCCCCCATCTCTTCTCCCTCCTGCCCTTCTGCCGCATGCTGGCACATAGCATGTGATATATTAACTTGTAGTTATAACTGACTAAATAGCAAGGTCAAGTGTATAGAGGGAATTTCTTTTGTCTAAGGAAGTATGTTTGTCTTGGAAAATGACAGATAAAGGAGTGTGTGTGTGTGTGTGTGTGGGGGAATGTTTATCTTCTGTTACTGCTGTTTTGATTCAACAAGTGTAACCCCAGGTTGTCAGTGTTCCTTAAATGCACAAAATGTGTCTTACAATTTGCTGTACCAGGACAAGGATAGTTTATCTATCTAAACAGAAACGAGTTTATTCTCATGATGATGTGACTTTAAGGCAACAGAACTGAAAGAGAGCCCTGGGAAAGGTCTTGGGGTGATTGCACTGATGCTTACCACAGGGAGATTTCTGGAGCCAGCAGGAGCCAAAGCAAAGTGCCTAATCCCGGCACAGGCCGGGCAGGGCCCTTCTGGGAACCAGTGAATGGCAGAGAGCTCACTTTGACTATTCTATCTTGTCTATCGTGCTACAGTGAACACTTGTTTACTCACCAGTGCAAGATGATTTTAGTTTGCTGTTTGGTAAATACCATGACCAAAAGCAGCTAGTCCCCTTGAATCCCCGAGTCTGGGAATCCAGGGAAGATAACTGGACAAGGTTTATCGGAGCAGATCAGAATTGCCGCTAAGCTGCTCTTCTGGGTCCTTGTTAGGTCTTGGATACGGGAGTTCTGGATTCATTTGGGGAAGAAGCACTCAAATCTCTGTGTGTCCTTAACTCGTCTTAAAGATAAGAATTATCGTGATCAGGAGACAGTCAACGGGGAGCATGAGATGTATGGGCTCCTTCTGTGTACTGTGGGCCAGAAACCATTTCTTTGAGGGCTGTGGCAAGTCTGGAGATGGTGGAGGGGGCTGCCCATGACTGCCACTCTACCCAGTGACATCCCGATTATCACTGTGAATGTTTTCTCTTAGGAGGCTGAAGAAGAATCATGAAAGAACTTTTAAAACACAAGATGTGGGCTCTGGACAGTAACACATGGTGACAAGAGTCAACACTTTGTGTCTCAATTAGAGCCTCACTCTTCTTTGGACTCCAGCTGCTCCAGCTGCTGGCAGTGTTGTCATTAGCTAGAGGCTGACAGGGCCCCAGAACAGAGCTTATTAAGAATAAATGAACCTTGGATTCAGACCCCTTAGGGGTTTTGTTTTCCAAAGGCAGAAACAAATGAAATCTTAGTCGTCAGGCTTGGCATTGTTATACTGTATGGGTTATATTGGTCTCAAGAGAATCTATTTATGCATTTCTAAGTTATTTTATTTTTATTTCCTTCCTTCCTTCCTTCCTTCCTTCCTTCCTTCCTTCCTTCCTTCCTTCCTTCCTTCCTCCCTCCCTCCCTCCCTCCCTCCCCTGCTACACTGACTTTCTAGCCCCAGCAGCACATAAAAAACTGGGTGTGGCTATGAGTGTCTGTAATTCCAGTATTGGGAAAATGGAGGTAGGAGGGTCCTGAGGGCTTGTTGGCCAGACAGCCTAGCTGAACTGGGAGCGACATGTTCACTGAGAGATCTCATTTCAATAAATAAGGTGGAAAGCAATTAAGAAAAACAATTGATGGCCACATCTGGCCTCTATGCACATGTGTTGTGTTCATGCACCCACATGCATCCACATGCATATGTGTATATATATATATGTACACACACACACACACGCACATACATGAAAACATATACACATGTATAACACACACACAGAGAGAAGAACCACTGCTAGATGAGGGCAGAGGGGGTTGGTGGTTGTGTGGCTAGATAGTTTACTACCCACTGTCTTTGTACATCTCCTACTTTCTTGGAAATGCCACAGCCAAGCAGCATCATTAGCCCAGCCTGAAGGGCTGGGAAGAGGAGAGGGTATCACAGATGCAGGGGAATCATCGTGAGCTTTATCCTCTGTGCAGTGCTGTGGGCACAGGAGGCCAGCAAACACTTCTTACATTGGGGTCTTTGTTGAACCCTCTGATAATTGTTCTGTGATCACATATTCATACACATTCCCACTGCTAGAATGGATGTTTACATTCGAAAAGATACCCATTACAGCAGGACACCACTTCCCTGGGGAGTTCATGCCCACATGCTCACAGTTTTTTCTGTGTGTGCCCTTGCACAAGATGGTAATTTACCAAAAGAGTGTAATTATGCCATTGAAAAGTGTTGAAATTGGATCATCAGGGAAATGCTGTTGAACCTCTCAAAATAGGCCAGGTGTGAGCATAGAGTAATGAGAATGATATTTACATTTTTATACAGAGGTTTAAAATGAAAACAAGAATTCTGAACTCTGACTTCCCTCTCTCCCCAGCTTAACAGTGTAATTGAAGGCACAGCCCCAGGTACTTATCCTTACAGGGCTCCAGGGTTGTTTTCTCTCCTTTGATTTATAAACCATCTTCAAAGGCATATATACATATATATGCTGATGAATTATTCACACTTCTGAGTTCAATATGGGACTTGGTACATGAATACATGGGTTAATGACCAAATAAGGCCAAAGAGCAAATCCTATCTTAAATATGCATCATTTATTTGTGACACAAATCTTCAGAAACCTCTCTTCTTTGTACTATGAGATGCAGAGTACCTCCCTGATGATTCTAGTAGCCCTACTATGTGAAAGTATGTCTCAAGTTAACCTCCTGGCTGTAAATGGTAAACCCATTGGTCAGCGGCTCCTTGTTTCCTTCCTCTCTCTTCCCCAGAATCTGGTGGTCATTTGTTTCTATGACATGACTCTTCTGGGGCTCATGTGTGAATGGGATTGTCTGCTGGGGCTCATGCATGAATGGGACTGTCTGCTGCTTGTTTATATGCACTTAGCTTATTTTTCTTACCATAATGATTTCCAATTTTAACAATGTTGCTGCAAATACAGTATTTCATTACTTTCCTGGCTGGAGAGCATTCCACTGTGCATATGCATGTTTTATTTATCCATCCTTTGGTGGATTCTTAGGTTGACTTCATATCTTGACTATTGTCAACAGTGTCAAAATAAATACAGAAGTACAGCGATCACTTCAGCATATCAACTGTGCATACCCCAGTAGTGGGGTAGCTGGGTCATATTTAGTTTTATTTTTAATTTTTTTGAGAGACTCTCATACTGTTTTCCATAATGGTTTTAACTTACATTCCTATGAATAGCATATACGTGATTTATTTTTTAATACATCCTCATCAATGCTTTATCTTTCAATTAATTCACTTTTTGGATGATAGTAGCCATCTTAATTACTAGCATGCTTTTAAATGTTGAAATGATCGAGCTTGAGTGCCTATGTCTTTGGGATATTAAATTCTTATCGCATTTTGTATTATGGTTGAATGTGAAATATTTACCAACAAGGTTCATGGCTATTATTATTATTGAAAACTGATTGGATTTTGAGTATGGTGATGTCACCACCGGTGAGCTCACAGTTGAGTGGATGTTAGGAAGAAATAGACCAATGAGGGTGCACGTTTGAAGGGTGGGTCTTGTCCTAGACATCTCTCTCTCTCTCTTTCTCTCTCTCTCTCTCTCTCTCTCTCTCTCTCTCTCTCTCTCTCTCTCTCTCTCTCTCTCTCTTTACTTTCTAGCTGTCATGAGGTGAACAATCTCCTCATCCAAACACCCACAGGGCCATGACTTTCTTCCCTTCTCCAGGCCCAAAGTATCAAGCCTTTGAATCATTAACTGAAGTCTCTGAAGTTGAACAAAAAGACTTTCTCCTTTCAGTTGCTTTTCTTAGGTCATGAATCCCCCATCCT
Source organism: Mus musculus (assembly GCF_000001635.26). Taxonomy (NCBI): domain Eukaryota; kingdom Metazoa; phylum Chordata; class Mammalia; order Rodentia; family Muridae; genus Mus; species Mus musculus. Next base: position 77,893,020 of record NC_000078.6, on the reverse strand, counting down.
GTCTTGTCCTTTCTTTTGTTGTGTAAAGCACTTTTACTTGTCTGTATTTGGTTTGGTTACCCATACTTTTGAGGTTTTATCAAAAAAAACAAAAAACAAAAAACAAAAAACAAAAAAACAAAAACAAAATGCAAACAACAACAAAACAAACCCACAACATCAGCAAAAAACAACAAACAAACAAAAAACTTGTGTACAACAATGTTACAGGGATGCTTTTTTATATTTTTATATTTTCTTCTAGTAGTTCCATAGTTTGAGCCTTAAATTTAAATCCTTTGTATGCTTCCAGTTATTTTTTTGTATTTCATGAAAGACACAGGTCTAATTTTGTTCTCTTGCATGTATGTGTCTAATTTTCCCAACACTACTGTCTTAGTCATGGTTTGTACCTCTACACAAAATACCACGACCAAGAAGCAAGTTGAGGAGGAAAAGGTTTATTCAGCTTACACTTCCACACTGCTGTTCATCACCAAAGGATGTCAGGACAGAACTTAAACAGGGCAGAAACTTGGAGGCAGGAGCTGATGCAGAGGCCATGGAGAAAGAGGTGCTGAATACTGGCTTGTTTTCCTTGGCTTGCTCAGCTTGCTTTCATGTAGAACCCAGGACCACCAGCCCAGGGATGGCACCACCCACAATGGGCTGGGCCATCCCCCTCCTTGATCACTAATTCAGAAAATGCCTTACAGCTATATCTCATGGAGGCATTTTCTCCAGGGAGGTTCCTTTCTCTGTGATAACCCCAGCTTGTGTCAAGTTGACACACAAAACCAGCCAGGACAGCTACTGACTGCAGAAGCTTCTGTTTTTGGTTTTTGTCACTAGAGAAGAAAGGACTCTTCTGACCTGGGATTTGTCAGTGAACAGAGCAGCAGTTTCCTTCTTGGATCCTCTCAAGGTACACAGACACCTTCAGAGTTTCCCCAGTTTTTGAGCTACAATGCGGGTGCACAAGCATAGCCCACTAATCAGATCACCAACTGTTATTTTTCAAGAACTTTTATCAGGGCTGGAGAGATGGCCCAGTGGATAAGAGAGCTTATTCTTACAAAAGACTAGGGTTCCGTTGTCAGCACCATGACAAATGGCTCACAGACACCTCGAACTTCAGCACTACAGGTTTCAAGGCCTTTGTGGGCACCTGCCCTCAAGTGCACAAACCCTCACACAAACAGACACAGATGCATACATTTAAAAAAATGTGAAAGTCTTACCTCCCTTTTAAAATAACGCTTCCTTGCTTCCATGCCACCTCTGGTTTCCAGACAGGAGTTACTATGAAGCCACACACGCCTCTGAGTTTTTTAGTAGAACTTTAAGGACGAAGACGTTGACTTGGTCTTTTGCAACATCAGCATTTCTGTCACATGAGCTACACACACATTTCAAAAACTGCTATTTCTCTTCAAGTTTGTCGCCTTAGGACTTCATGAACTTAGTCCGACAATGATGACATTGTTCAAAGATGACAACATTCAAAATGCCCACACATCTCTTCTGAGATTGTCCCCAAAGCTGGTTGATAAATCATGTAGGAAACAGTCTTTCTGATTGTGTGTCATTGCACAGCACACAGTCTCACTTGGCTTTTTTATTTCAGCCCCACCCCCACTGGTACTGCATAGCTGGGTCATCTACATTCCATTTAAAATATTTCTCAAAATCAAAACGATCTTCAAAGGATGAATATATTTATCAGCCCACCACTCACGCAATGCTAGAGAAAAATGCCACAGGCTCTGAGAGCAATCCCTCAAATAAAGCTCCATGAATGTTTTAATGGCAGCAGCATTTGACTTGTGTAGAAAGTTCCAAGGAGATCTCACTGGGGCAAATAACACTTGTTCAGATGTGAAACTTCTGATGAGCTGGTTCAAAAGAGTCTCATTGGACTGGGAAATTGGGATAAGTTAGTTTTCAAAGACTGTCTCCCTGAATCTGGACTATTAGATAAATGGGTCCCACCCCTGCTCAGTAGCCCTGGCTTTCCAATTCTTCCTGTTTGAAAGATTTACATTAGATGATCCCTAAGGGTGTTTTTTGAGCTTCGATATACTATGATTCACTCATCAAATATTTATTGGGCAACTGTTTTAGAAAAATTAACACTGGAATTCCTGTTCTGAAAGGCTGTCTGGGCATGTCAGTGACATGTAATGACATGTATATCATTAGTATACTCATATGGTGTATCTCATATATTATACAACATAAGCTTATCACTGCTGTGTAAACTGCTATCTGTTCTCCAAGTGTTTTTTTCTTGCTGAGGCTCACAGTTAGTTTTCTTTATCCTGGACTCCTTTGCATTCCCTAGGCACTGCCAAAGGGCTGGAATCCGCTTGGTCACATATGAACAGAAGCGTTATCTGTCACTTCTAGGCTTGATTTTGAAGTCCTGTCCTATGTAAACTTTGTTCCATTCTTTCCACGTGGCTGCAAAGAGAAAACAGAACTAAAGTAACATAGAGCCTCAAGGCTGGAAGAACCCTGGACGGCTGTGAGGAACGTGAGTCTCCCACCATGCACCACATCAAGCTACCTTGAGACATAAGGGAGAGATGGAGCATCGGATGTTCAGCCACTCCGGTTCTGGTATCCTTACGCAATGATTAGATGGCTATAGCTAGTTTATTTATCTTATTAAAGAAGATACTTCAGGTCTCCAGGTAGCAGTAGGAGATAATCTTCCTGGAGTAGGAAGCTAATGTAAGTGTGGCCCAAATGGGCAAAGATTAAGCAAACCCTAGGAGGAGAAGTCAGCGTCCTCGTACAACGGAGGAATGCTTTGTGAGAGGACAAGGGCAGTTCACTGAGAAGCAGATAACTCTGTACTCCACAGGATATCTGCTCTTTATTTTTTAATTTCATGGAGCTGTGTGTAGAAGTATATGATCCAACACCTTTAGAAAAAAATAAGCTAGCAATGACAAAATGATCCTTTTCTCCAGCATCAGAGGGCAGTATATATTCTTTTGATTGTCAGTCAAAAGAGAAGTCTGAGTAATTGTACTGAAGGTTATCTGAGATGATTGCCTCTTGTTCTGAAGGCTCAGAACCTCGTGTGGAGCTGACTTGAGTTTAAAGTGCCATTTGTTAAGAGTTACGGCTTAGTCAATAGTTTTAAAGATAAAATCTAAACCAACGGCCAAATTAGAAACCAGTTATTTTGGGTACTTTTAGCTCATTTGTAAGGAGAAAGGTACTAACTCAAATTAGTGCTGGGGCAGGTGACACAATACTACTTTCCCAAGTCCTTGTATTAATCTCTGAAAGTTGCAAGTCTGTTAAATGATAGTAGGGATTTTAGAGTTGTGATCAAGTTAATAAACTTGGTATGAGAAGACTATCTTATATTATATGGAGGAGCCCAATGTAATCACAAGGAACCTAATGAAGACAGGGATAGATCCGTGAGAGTAGGTGAGTGAGAGGCAATACCAGAAGCAGAGGAGAGTGGGGAAGACGAATGCACCAAAATGTGGTCAGGTCTGTAAATAACCCAGACAAGTGACTTCCTGATTTATATAAGAAAAATGCAGAAAAATGAATGTTTCAATAAATAATACTGGTACGGTTATATTATCCACATGGAAAAGATGAATATTTGCTCTGAATGTACTTATATGTAAAAGAGTCAAGATGGACTATACTTTTCAATATGAAGGGAAAACCGACAAGGTCTTTAGAATACACACAGGAAACTTTGTAAACATTTTCATGACCTTGAAGCAGACAAGTGTTTATCAAAAGCTAAACTATGAAGAAGGGTGATAAACCGGAGAAGAGAAAATGGAGAACTCTGTTCATTGCAAATCTTCAATAAGGGTAAGACAGTATTTAAAGGATGGGAATTTTTTTTTATGGCACTCATATCTAAAATATGGAGAGAGAGCTGGGCTGCGGCTCAGGGGCAGCACATTTGTTGCATATGTAGAAGACCCTATTCCATCTTTAGCACCCCAGAAAGTAAAAAGTAAAATAAAATAAAATATAGGACAAATTCCTGCAAAACAGTAAACAGAGACAGAAAATCAAATAAAAAATGGTGACAATTGAATGGCTACTCCATTAAAAAAAAAATCCAAGTTTCTAATATGTATACAAAAAGATACTTAAATTAACATTAGTGTCTATTTTTTTATAGTCAAAGTGTTTGATAACGTGGGCCTCTTGTTCCTAGATTAAGACAAATTCAACATGTTCTTAAAACAGGATTTAACTTCATTAGAAATGCACAAACAACAACAAGCCACTCACAGAGTGAGATCCCACAAAGTACCCAAGAGAGTGGGAAGGGAAAGGGCTAAGAATACCAAGCCTGTAAGAGTGTGCATCAGTGTCAATGCCGACACACTGCCCGTCTGGGTGGTGGGTGTGTAAACTGACAGACTTGCTTTAGAAGATGGTTTGGCAGCACTTGCTGAAGTTGAAGATTTGCACAGCCTATCGTTTATTGTTTCCACTCTAGAAATGTGGAGATTGTGCATCAAAATAGGCAAGTGAGGATATTGAATGTCGTAGCAACGTTCTAATATTCCAAATTAGAAACATCCACTATGTTCATGTAGAGTAGACTGAGTAGGTATATAATGATATATAAGTATGATAGAATCCCACTGGTCCATGAAAATGAAAGATCTGCAATTTAGAATCACAAGTGTTCTGTTGAGCAAAAGAAACCAGAAACAAAAGAGTATATGACATATAAATCTATTTAGATGAAGCTCAGAAATACAAAAAAAAAAAACCAAAACAAACCAAAAAACTAGTTCATGGTGATATTATTTGGGGTAATAGATAGCTTAACACTGGGGAAGAGAGCCATAAGAAAGAGGACTGCTTCTACTTCTGTGTCATAGGGTTAATAGCCAAGTGTGTCCCCTTTGTGAAAATCCAGAGCCATACCCTGTGAGATTTGTATAACTGTTGTGTGAACATTACATTTCCAACAAAAATGCTGGAAAAGTCCATGAGAATTCTTGTATACAGAATAATCACCACAGGGATCTACGTTGTATTATAAATGCTTAAAATAATTTATGAAGAAAGCTGTTCTGGCAGGGGAGCACATTACTGGAGCACCCGCACCATGAGCTTAGAGGCTCAATTTTATTTTATGAGCCTGCGTTTATCAAATGCTGATTACTGATCATGAAGCTGCTTTGATTGTTACTGGAATTGGAGGAAATTGTGTTTGGGAGGCTCCCCTTGGTGGTTCATTTAGAGCTGTGTTTTCCTCTGTGTCCTTGGCCAGGTGCCACTTACTGCTGAAACTTAGTCTTGTTGAGTCTATTTACCTAGCACGCGGGACAGGGGTAATGATGATGATTGCTTCCATGAGTTGTGAGAATCAATGAAGCAATCTGTGTGAAGGACTCTACATAGTCCCTAGCACTAAGTGCTCAGTGAGTATTACTCATTGCTGTTTTCTGACTTGCTGTCAGGGTGTATCATCCAGTTGTGTCTGTGGTCTGTGGTCTGTGGTAAGGGGAGGAGGGATGTTTAGAAGAGAGGTTTGGACACAGGCTAACTCCCACCCACACTCAGGTTAATTCCTTAAGCAGAGAGGTTGTGGGTTGTATTAGTCAGGGTTCTCTAGAGTAGCAGAACTTATAGAATGAATCTCTCTCTCTCTTTATATATATATATATATATATATATATATATATATATATATGACTTATTATATATAATTATGTTTTTTTAAAAATTTTTTTAATAAGGTATTTAGCTCATTTACATTTCCAATGCTATACCAAAAGTCCCCCAGACCCACCCACCCCCACTCCCCTACCCGCCCACTCCCCCTTTTTGGCCCTGGCGTTCCCCTGTTCTGGGGCATATAAAGTTTGCGTGTCCAATGGGCCTCTCTTTCCAGTGATGGCCGACTAGGCCATCTTTTGATACATATGCAGCTAGAGTCAAGAGCTCCGGGGTACTGGTTAGTTCATAATGTTGATCCACCTATAGGGTCGCAGATCCCTTTAGCTCCTTGGGTACTTTCTCTAGCTCCTCCATTGGGAGCCCTGTGATCCATCCATTAGCTGACTGTGAGCATCCACTTCTGTGTTTGCTAGGCCCCGGCATAGTCTCACAAGAGACAGCTACATCTGGGTCCTTTCGATAAAATCTTGCTAGTGTATGCAATGGTGTCAGCGTTTGGATGCTGATTATGGGGTGGATCCCTGGATATGGCAGTCTCTACATGGTCCATCCTTTCATCTCAGCTCCAAACTTTGTCTCTGTAACTCCTTCCAAGGGTGTTTTGTTCCCACTTCTAAGGAGGGGCATAGTGTCCACACTTCAGTCTTCATTTTTCTTGAGTTTCATGTGTTTAGGAAATTGTATCTTATATCTTGGGTATCCTACGTTTTGGGCTAATATCCACTTATCAGTGAGTACATATTGTGTGAGTTCCTTTGTGAATGTGTAACCTCACTCAGGATGATGCCCTCCAGGTCCATCCATTTGACTAGGAATTTCATAAATTCATTCTTTTTAATAGCTGAGTAGTACTCCATTGTGTAGATGTACCACATTTTCTGTATCCATTCCTCTGTTGAGGGGCATCTGGGTTCTTTCCAGCTTCTGGCTATTATAAACAAGGCTGCTATGAACATAGTGGAGCATGTGTCCTTCTTACCAGTTGGGGCATCTTCTGGATATATGCCCAGGAGAGGTATTGCTGGATCCTCCAGTAGTACTATGTCCAATTTTCTGAGGAACCGCCAGACGGATTTCCAGAGTGGTTGTACAAGCCTGCAATCCCACCAACAATGGAGGAGTGTTCCTCTTTCTCCACATCCACGCCAGCATCTGCTGTCACCTGAATTTTTGATCTTAGCCATTCTGACTGGTGTGAGGTGGAATCTCAGGGTTGTTTTGATTTGCATTTCCCTGATGATTAAGGATGTTGAACATTTTTTCAGGTGCTTCTCTGCCATTCGGTATTCCTCAGGTGAGAATTCTTTGTTCAGTTCTGAGCCCCATTTTTAATGGGGTTATTTGCTTTTCTGAAGTCCACCTTCTTGAGTTCTTTATATATGTTGGATATTAGTCCCCTATCTGATTTAGGATAGGTAAAGATCCTTTCCCACTCTGTTGGTGGTCTTTTTGTCTTACTGACGGTGTCTTTTGCTTTGCAGAAACTTTGGAGTTTCATTAGGTCCCATTTGTCAATTCTCGATCTTACAGCACAAGCCATTGCTGTTCTGTTCAGGAATTTTTCCCCTGTGCCCATATCTTCAAGGCTTTTCCCCATTTTCTCCTCTATAAGTTTGAGTGTCTCTGGTTTTATGTGAAGTTCTTTGATCCATTTAGATTTGACCTTAGTACAAGGAGATAAGTATGGATCGATTCGCATTCTTCTACATGATAACAACCAGTTGTGCCAGCACCAATTGTTGAAAATGCTGTCTTTCTTCCACTGGATGGTTTTAGCTCCCTTGTCGAAGATCAAGTGACCATAGGTGTGTGGGTTCATTTCTGGGTCTTCAATTCTATTCCATTGGTCTACTTGTCTGTCTCTATACCAGTACCATGCAGTTTTTACCACAATTGCTCTATAGTAAAGCTTTAGGTCAGGCATGGTGATTCCACCAGAGGTTCTTTTATCCTTGAGAAGAGTTTTTGCTATCCTAGGTTTTTTGTTATTCCAGATGAATTTGCAAATTGCTCCTTCTAATTCGTTGAAGAATTGAGTTGGAATTTTGATGGGGATTGCATTGAATCTGTAGATTGCTTTTGGCAAGATAGCCATTTTTACAATGTTCATCCTGCCAATCCATGAGCATGGGAGATCTTTCCATCTTCTGAGATCTTCTTTAATTTCTTTCTTCAGAGACTTGAAGTTTTTTTTTTTTTTTTTTTTTTTTTTTTTTTTTTTTTTTTTTTCTTTCCATTTTTTATTAGGTATTTAGCTCATTTACATTTCCAATGCTATACCAAAAGTCCCCCCCATACCCACCCACCCCCACTCCCCTACCCGCCCACTCCCCCTTTTTGGCCCTGGCGTTCCCCTGTTCTGGGGCATATAAAGTTTGTGTGTCCAATGGGCCTCTCTTTCCAGTGATGGCCGACTAGGTCATCTTTTGATACATATGCAGCTAGAGTCAAGAGCTCCGGGGTACTGGTTAGTTCATAATGTTGATCCACCTATAGGGTTGCAGATCCCTTTAGCTCCTTGGGTACTTTCTCTAGCTCCTCCATTGGGAGCCCTGTGATCCGTCCATTAGCTGACTGTGGGCATCCACTTCTGTGTTTGCTAGGCCCCGGCATAGTCTCACAAGAGACAGCTACATCTGGGTCCTTTCGATAAAATCTTGCTAGTGTATGCAATGGTGTCAGCGTTTGGATGCTGATTATGGGGTGGATCCCTGGATAAGGCAGTCTCTACATGGTCCACCCTTTAATCTCAGCTCCAAACTTTGTCTCTGTAACTCCTTCCAAGGGTGTTTTGTTCCCACTTCTAAGGAGGGGCATAGTGTCTACACTTCAGTCTTCATTTTTCTTGAGTTTCATGTGTTTAGGAAATTGTATCTTATATCTTGGGTATCCTAGGTTTTGGGCTAATATCCACTTATCAGTGAGTACATATTGTGTGAGTTCCTTTGTGAATGTGTTACCTCACTCAGGATGATGCCCTCCAGGTCCATCCATTTGGCTAGGAATTTCATAAATTCATTCTTTTTAATAGCTGAGTAGTACTCCATTGTGTAGATGTACCACATTTTCTGTATCCATTCCTCTGTTGAGGGGCATCTGGGTTCTTTCCAGCTTCTGGCTATTATAAATAATGCTGCTATGAACATAGTGGAGCATGTGTCCTTCTTACCAGTTGGGGCATCTTCTGGATATATGCCCAAGAGAGGTATTGCTGGATCCTCCGGTAGTACTATGTCCAATTTTCTGAGGAACCGCCAGACGGATTTCCAGAGTGGTTGTACAAGCCTGCAATCCCACCAACAATGGAGGAGTGTTCCTCTTTCTCCACATCCACGCCAGCATCTGCTGTCACCTGAATTTTTGATCTTAGACATTCTGACTGGTGTGAGGTGGAATCTCAGGGTTGTTTTGATTTGCATTTCCCTGATGATTAAGGATGTTGAACATTTTTTCAGGTGCTTCTCTGCCATTCTGTATTCCTCAGGTGAGAATTCTTTGTTCAGTTCTGAGCCCCATTTTTTAATGGGGTTGTTTGATTTTCTGAAGTCCACCTTCTTGAGTTCTTTATATATGTTGGATATTAGTCCCCTATCTGATTTAGGATAGGTAAAGATCCTTTCCCAATCTGTTGGTGGTCTCTTTGTCTTATTGACGGTGTCTTTTGCCTTGCAGAAACTTTGGAGTTTCATTAGGTCCCATTTGTCAATTCTCGATCTTACAGCACAAGCCATTGCTGTTCTGTTCAGGAATTTTTCCCCTGTGCCCATATCTTCAAGGCTTTTCCCCACTTTCTCCTCTATAAGTTTCAGTGTCTCTGGTTTTATGTGAAGTTCTTTGATCCATTTAGATTTGACCTTAGTACAAGGAGATAAGTATGGATCGATTCGCATTCTTCTACATGATAACAACCAGTTGTGCCAGCACCATTTGTTGAAAATGCTGTCTTTCTTCCACTGGATGGTTTTAGCTCCCTTGTCGAAGATCAAGTGACCATAGGTGTGTGGGTTCATTTCTGGGTCTTCAATTCTATTCCATTGGTCTACTTGTCTGTCTCTATACCAGTACCATGCAGTTTTTACCACAATTGCTCTGTAGTAAAGCTTTAGGTCCGGCATGGTGATTCCACCAGAGGTTCTTTTATCCTTGAGAAGAGTTTTTGCTATCCTAGGTTTTTTGTTATTCCAGATGAATTTGCAAATTGCTCCTTCTAATTCATTGAAGAATTGAGTTGGAATTTTGATGGGGATTGCATTGAATCTGTAGATTGCTTTTGGCAAGATAGCCATTTTTACAATATTGATCCTGCCAATCCATGAGCATGGGAGATCTTTCCATCTTCTGAGATCTTCTTTAATTTCTTTCTTCAGAGACTTGAAGTTTTTATCATACAGATCTTTCACTTCCTTAGTTAGAGTCACGCCGAGATATTTTATATTATTTGTGACTATTGAGAAGGGTGTTGTTTCCCTAATTTCTTTCTCAGCCTGTTTATTCTTTGTGTAGAGAAAGGCCATTGACTTGTTTGAGTTAATTTTATATCCAGCTACTTCACCGAAGCTGTTTATCAGGTTTAGGAGTTCTCTGGTGGAATTTTTAGGGTCACTTATATATACTATCATATCATCTGCAAAAAGTGATATTTTGACTTCCTCCTTTCCAATTTGTATCCCCTTGATCTCCTTTTGTTGTCGAATTGCTCTGGCTAATACTTCAAGTACTATGTTGAAAAGGTAGGGAGAAAGTGGGCAGCCTTGTCTAGTGCCTGATTTTAGTGGGATTGCTTCCAGCTTCTCTCCATTTACTTTGATGTTGGCTACTGGTTTGCTGTAGATTGCTTTTATCGTGTTTAGGTATGGGCCTTGAATTCCTGATCTTTCCAGAACTTTTATCATGAATGGGTGTTGGATCTTGTCAAATGCTTTTTCTGCATCTAACGAGATGATCATGTGGTTTTTGTCTTTGAGTTTGTTTATATAATGGATTACATTGATGGATTTTCGTATATTAAACCATCCCTGCATCCCTGGAATAAAACCTACTTGGTCAGGATGGATGATTGCTTTAATGTGTTCTTGGATTCGGTTAGTGAGAATTTTATTGAGGATTTTTGCATCAATATTCATAAGAGAAATTGGTCTGAAGTTCTCTATCTTTGTTGGATCTTTCTGTGGTTTAGGTATCAGAGTAATAGTGGCTTCATAAAATGAGTTGGGTAGAGTACCTTCTACTTCTATCTTGTGAAAAAGTTTGTGCAGAACTGGGATTAGATCTTCTTTGAAGGTCTGATAGAACTCTGCACTAAACCTGTCTGGTCCTGGGCTTTTTTTGGCTGGGAGACTATTTATAACTGCTTCTATTTCTTTAGGGGATATGGGACTGTTTAGAAGGCCAACTTGATCCTGATTCAACTTTGGTACCTGGTATCTGTCCAGAAATTTGTCCATTTCGTCCAGGTTTTCCAGTTTTGTTGAGTATAGCCTTTTGTAGAAGGATCTGATGGTGTTTTGGATTTCTTCAGGATCTCTTGTTATGTCTCCCTTTTCAGTTCTGATTTTGTTAATTAGGATTTTGTCCCTGTGCCCTTTAGTGAGTCTAGCTAAGGGTTTATCTATCTTGTTGATTTTCTCAAAGAACCAACTCCTCGTTTGGTTAATTCTTTGAATAGTTCTTCTTGTTTCCACTTGGTTGATTTCACCCCTGAGTTTGATTATTTCCTGCCGTCTACTCCTCTTGAGTGAATTTCCTTCCTTTTTTTCTAGAGCTTTTAGATGTGTTGTCAAGCTGCTAGTATGTGCTCTCTCCCGTTTCTTCTTGGAGGCACTCAGAGCTATGAGTTTCCCTCTTAGAAATGCTTTCATTGTGTCCCAAAGGTTTGGGTACGTTGTGGCTTCATTTTCATTAAACTCTAAAAAGTCTTTAATTTCTTTCTTTATTCCTTCCTTGACCAAGGTATCATTGAGAAGAGTGTTGTTCAGTTTCCACGTGAGTGTTGGCTTTCTGTTTTTTTTTTTTTGTTATTGAAGATCAGCCTTAGTGCATGATGATCTGATAGGATACATGGGACAATTTCAATATTTTTGAATCTGTTGAGGCCTGTTTTGTGACCTATTATGTGGTCAATTTTGGAGAAGGTACCATGAGGTGCTGAGAAGAAGGTATATCCTTTTGTTTTAGGATAAAATGTTCTGTAGATATCTGTCAGATCCATTTGTTTCATCACTTCTGTTAGTTTCAGTGTGTCCCTGTTTAGTTTCTGTTTCCATGATCTGTCCATTGGTGAAAGTGGTGTGTTGAAGTCTCCCACTATTATTGTGTTAGGTGCAATGTGTGCTTTGAGCTTTACTAAAGTTTCTTTAATGAATGTGGCTGCCCTTGTATTTGGAGCATAGATATTCAGAATTGAGAGTTCCTCTTGGAGGATTTTACCTTTGATGAGAACGAAGTGCCCCTCCTTGTCTTTTTTGATGACTTTGGGTTGGAAGTCAATCTTATCAGATATTAGGATGGCTACTCCAGCTTGTTTCTTCATACCATTTGCTTGGAAAATTGTTTTCCAGCCTTTTATTCTGAGGTAGTGTCTATCTTTTTCTCTGAGATGTGTCTCCTGTAAACAGCAAAATGTTGGGTCTTGTTTGTGTAGCCAGTTTGTTAGTCTATGTCTTTTTATTGGGGAGTTGAGACCATTGATGTTAAGAGATATTAAGGAAAAGTAATTGTTGCTTCCTGTTATTTTTGTTGTTAAAGTTGGCATTCTGTTCTTGTGGCTGTCTTCTTTTAGGTTTGTTGAGGGATTACCTTCTTGTTTTTTCTAGGGCATTGTTCCCGTTCTTGTATTGGTTTTTTTCTGTTATTAACCTTTGAAGGGCTGGATTCGTGGAGAGATAATGTGTGAATTTGGTTTTGTCGTGGAATACTTTGGTTTCTCCATCTATGGTAATTGAGAGTTTGGCTGGGTATAGTAGCCTGGGCTGGAATTTGTGTTCTCTTAGTGTCTGTATAACATCTGTCCAGGCTTTTCTGGCTTTCATAGTCTCTGGTGAAAAATCTGGTGTAATTCTGATAGGCTTGCCTTTGTATGTTACTTGACCTTTTTCCCTTACTGCTTTTAGTATTCTATCTTTATTTAGTGCATTTGTTGTTCTGATTATTATGTGTCGGGAGGAATTTCTTTTCTGGTCCAGTCTATTTGGAGTTCTGTAGGCTTCTTGTATGTTCATAGGTATCTCTTTCTTTATATTTGGGAAGTTTTCTTCAATAATTTTGTTGAAGATGTTTGCTGGTCCTTTGAGTTGAAAATCTTCATTCTCATCCACTCCTATTATCCGTAGGTTTGGTCTTCTCATTGTGTCCTGGATTTCCTGGATATTTTGAGTTAGGATCTTTTTGCATTTTCCATTTTCTTTGATTGTTGTGCCGATGTTCTCTATGGAATCTTCTGCACCTGAGATTCTCTCTTCCATCTCTTGTATTCTGTTGCTGATGCTCAAATCTATGGTTCCAGATTTCTTTCCTAGGGTTTCTATCTCCAGTGTTGCCTCACTTTGAGTTTTCTTTATTGTGTCTACTTCCCTTTTTAGTTCTAGTATGGTTTTGTTCATTTCCATCACCTGTTTGGATGTTTTTTCCTCTTTTTCTGTAAGGACTTCTACCTGTTTGATTGTGTTTTCCTGTTTTTCTTTAAGGACTTGTAACTCTTTAGCAGTATTCTCCTGTATTTCTTTAAGTGATTTATTAAAGTCCTTCTTGATGTCCTCTACCATCATCATGAGATATGCTTTTAAATCTAGGTCTAGGTTTTCGGGTGTGTTGGGGTGCCCTGGACTGGGCGAAGTGGGAGTGCTGGATTCTGATGATGGTGAGTGGTCTTGGTTCCTGTTAGTAGGATTCCTACGTTTACCTTTCGCCATCTGGTAATCTCTGGAGTTAGTAGTTATAGTTGACTCTGTTTAGAGATTGTTCTTCTGGTGATTCTGTTACCGTCTCTCAGCAGACCTGGGAGACAGATTCTCTCCTCTGAGTTTCAGTGCTCAGAGCACTCTCTGCTGGCAAGCTCTCTTACAGGGAAGGTGCGCAGATATCTTGTTTTTGGACCTCCTCCTGGTCGAAGAAGAAGGCCCAAAACAGGGCCTTTCTCAGAAGCTGTGTTGCTTTGGCAGTTCCCAGAAGCTGTCAGCTTCTGTGGTGCAGACTCTCACCTGTGCAGACTAAATTCCTAAGCTCCAGGGAGTCCTGGAACCAAGATGGCGACCGCTGCTGCTGAGGCTGAGGCCGCCTCCCAAGCCAGGCGGACACCTGTCCTCTGGTCCGGATGGTGGCCGGCTGTCTGCGGCCTGCCAAGGGTGCTGCCTCAGCGGCTCTGTGCTTCCGCCTGTCCCAGAAGCTGTCTGGTTCTCTGGCGCACCCTCTAATCTGTTCAGACTAATTTCCTAAGTTCTGCTGAGTCCCAGAACCAAGATGGCGACCCAATTATGTTTTATATATGGGATTTATTAGAATGACTTACAGGCTAATGGTCCAGCTAATGAAACAATGGCTGGTTATGAATAAAATGTCCAAGGATCCAGAAGTTGCTTGATTCAAGAGCCTAGATGTCTTAGCTAGTCTTCAGTAGACACTGGAATCCCACATAAGTAGGCTCTAATGCCAGTGAAGGAACAGACTTGCTAGCAAGGCGAGAGCAAGCAGGCAAGTCTTCCCTTTTTCATGTCCTTACATAGACTTCCAGCAGAAGGCGTGGCCCAGATTAGAGGTGTGTCTTCCCACCTCAAGACCCAGATGAAAGGTGTGAGTCTTTCTGCCTCCAAGGTCTGGATTAGAAGTGGATCCACCCACTTTAAACCAAGCAAGGTGTATCTCACAGGTGGATTCCAGATGTAGTCAAGTTGACAACCAAAAATAGCCATCACAGATGAGATTAATAGTCACTATTTATACTACCAGTTTTTATTTTTCAGATCTAACGGAGGAATCTTAAACACCAAAGCCAGAGAGCTCAAGGCTACTGCTGAATAAAAGGTCAAATTAACATGGCTGGGGACCAGAAGTATAGTGATGTCTGAAAAATAAACAGCTCCTCAAAAGATAATAGGGAAGTTACAGAAAATTTCCCAGACCTGAGATCAGATCTATACAAAAGTATGCATGTTGGAGTACACACTGTTTGTAATGTACAATAAAAGACCAAATACATGTATTTATAAAGTATAAAAATCTGCCCTTAAAGCCAGATAGACTTCTGGGTTACCCAGGAACCGCATATCACCATCCCCCCAGAGCGTTTAGCTTGTCAGTCTAAATGCCTCTTTAACTGGGCTCTGCAGCTGGCCTCTTGCACCTCACCATGCCACCCCAGAGATTCACCAGCAGCTGGCCTCATAAGCCAGAAGTCATTACAGGATGCTTTACAGGATGCCCAGAGGCCAGCTGTGAGTTTGTTTCCTGTAACTCACAGAAGACTAATGAAAATCACCACGCAGGTGAAATCTCCAACACAGGAAATTCTTTACTCCTGCAACCATGGCAGGAGGGAAGTGGGGTGGGGATGGGTCGGGGAGGGGGATGTAGACTGGGGAGGGAGGCAGGATTACCGAAGTTTTAGGTCGAGGTTCTCTAAGCTGTCCACCACTGCCTTTAATTCTCTCTTCATATCTTACATGTTAACAGGAGACAAATATTAAAGTTCAAGGATAAAACAAAATAACAAGTCAACAGAACTCAACTGCACAATGACTTTCCCAGTGAGGGATGGATTTTTCTAACTCTCCCAAGCAGCTTCATGAGGCTTGTTTATGTGAGAAAGGAGTGGCTTTCTCATCCTTGCTATGAGATGAAAGACTTTGAAATCTGTGTTTAAAAAGCTCAGTTTTATGGAGTCTAACTTCTTGAGTTCTTTGTATGTTTTGGATATTAGCCCTCTATTGGATGTAGGGTTGGTAAAGATCTTTTCCCAATTTGTAGGTTGCCATTTGTTCTCTTGACAGTGTCCTTTGCCCTACAGAAGCTTTTCAATTTTAAGAGGTCCCATTTGTCAATTGTTGATCTTAAAGCCTGAGTCATTGGTGTTCTGTTCAGAAAATTTTCCCCTATGCCAATGTGTTCATGGCTCTTTCCCACTTTCTCTATTAGATTCAGAATATCTAGTTTTATGTGGCAGTCCTTGATCCATTGGACTTGAGCTTTGTACAAGGAGATAAAAACATGGATCAATTTGCATTCTTCTACATGCCAACTGCCAGTTGAAACAGCACCATTTGTTGAAAATGCTGTTCATTCCCCCAACCCCCTCCCCCACACATTGGATGGTTTTGGCTTCTTGTCAAAGAACAAGTGACCATAGGGGTGTCTGTTCATTTCTGTGTCTTCAATTCTATTCCATTGATCTACTTGTCTGTCTCTGTACCAATACCATGCAGTTTTTATCACTACTGCTCTGTAGTACAGCTTGAGGTCAGGGATAGTGATTCCTCCAGAAGTTCTTTTATTGTTAAGAATAGTTTTCACTATCCTGAGTATTTTGTTATTCCAGATGAATTTGAGAATTGCTTTCTACCTCTGTGAAGAATTGAGACTCCAGAGAACCAAATAACCCTATTAAAAATGGGGCACAGAGCTAAACAAAGAATTCTCAACTGAGGAATCTCAAATGGCCAAGAAGCACCTAAAGAAATGTTCCTTGGTCAATAGGGAAACACAAATCAAAACAGCCCTGAGATTCCACCTCACACCAATCAGAATGGCTAAGATCAAAAATTCAGGTGACAGCAGATGCTGACAAGAATGTGGAGAAAGAGGAACACTCCTCCATTGCTGGTGGGATTGCAAG
The DNA here is from genome assembly GCF_000001635.26 of Mus musculus. NCBI lineage: Eukaryota > Metazoa > Chordata > Mammalia > Rodentia > Muridae > Mus > Mus musculus. The sequence goes on along the minus strand of NC_000078.6, from coordinate 77,876,525 downwards.
CTGGTATAACCACTTTGGAAAACAATCTAGCAGTTCCTCAGAAAATGGGAAATAGTTCTACCTGAAAACTCAACTATACCACTACTGGGTATATACACAAAAGATGCTCCAACATATAACAAGGTCACATGCTCTGCTATGTTCATAACAACCTTATTTATAACAGCGAGAAGCTGGAAACAACCCAGAAGTCTCTCAAGAGAAGAATGGATAAAGAAAATGTGGTACATTTACACACTATAGTACTACTCAGCTATTAAAAACAATGACTTCATGAAATTTGCAGGCAGATGGTCCTAAAAATATCATCCTGAGTGAGGTAACCCAGGATGATACTCACTGATAAGTGGATATTAGCCCAAAGCTCATGATACCTACGACGATACAACTCACAGATCATATGAAGCTTAACAAGAAGGAAGACCAAAGTGTATATGCCCTAATACTACTTAGAAGGGGAAACAAAACAGTCACAGGAGGTATCGGGAGGGAAGGACCACAAAGAGAGAGGAGAGGAAGGGAAAAAAAGGGGTGTGTGTGGGCAGGATCAGGTATGGAAAGAGACAGGAAAGAAGTCCAGAGGGTTAGGAAAATGAATAGAAATTTGTAGCAGTGGGGGATGTGGAACTGGGGGAGCCACTAGAAAGTTCTAGACTCCAGAGAAGTGAGAGGCTCACAGGACCCAATGGGGATGACATTAGCCAAAATACCCAACAAAGGGGAGAGAGAACCTGTAGAGACCACCTCCAGTAGATAAGCATGGCCCCCAGTTGAGAAATGGGTCTACCCACCCATCTCAAAATTTTTAACCCAGAATTGTTCCTGTCTAAAGGAAAAGCAGGGACCAAAAAATGGAGTAGAGACTGAAGGAAAGGCCATCCAGAGATGGCCCCTCCTAAGAATCCATCCTAGCTGCAGACACCAAACCCCGACACTATTGCTGATGCTAAGAAGTGCTTCCTGACAGGAGCCTTGTATATCCATCACCTGAGAGGTTCTGCCAGCACCAGACTAATACAGATGCAAATATTCATAGCTAACCATCAGATTGATTCTGAGGAAGGGGAAGGACTAAAAGAGTGTAAAGGGATTGCAATCCCATAGGAAGAACAACAATATCAACTAACCAGACCACCCCACACACCCCCGCCCCGAGATCTCAGGGACCAAACCACCAACCAAAGAGTGTATGTGGATGGGTCTATGGCTCCAGCTACATACATATGGAGCAGAGAATTGCCTTATCTGGCAGCATCCGTGGGAGGGGAGGCCCTTGGTCCTATGGAGTCTTGTTGCCCCAGTGTAGAAGGATGCTAGAGGGGTAGAGGATGAGTGGGTGAGTGGGTAGGTGGGGGAGCACCCTCTTAGAGGTAAAGGGGAAGGAGATGGTATAGAGGGTTGCAGAGGGGAGACAGGGAAAGGGAACAACATTTAAAATGTAAATAAATAAAATAACCAAAAAAAGCATGGTTTTAATTTTTTTTTTTAATTGATAAACACCTGTTGAACATCCAGACAAAGGAAGACCTGAAAGCCTCTTGTTTCCTGTCACCTCCTGCTTGGTACATTTTAATTTCTTCAGGTTGTTTTAATATAAAGTTTTTAAAAAGCAGCAAAAAAGATGGGTTCTTAGAAGGATGGCTTCTTGGAGCACATGGAGGTGTAAAGTGAGACAGATAGATGGACAGGGGTCTTCAAGGCTTTCTCCAGATCTTGCTCTTCTGCTCTCTAGAGGAGCTCAGCCAGGCCCCTCTCTCACCACCACCCCCACCCCACCCCCGCTGTCTGCAGTGCACTTTCCTGTTCAACAGTTAAACCCAGGGGTCTCTGGAGAACTTAAAACACATGTAGAATCAAATTCTTCACTTCTCCAAACCTTGATTCTCTTTCAGTCTTTCCTACCAGAGAGTCTCTTTATCCAATAGTTAAATCTCAATCCTGGGAGTCCATTTCCACCTCTCCCTTCCCTCTCATTACCATTCTGTTTCCCATCCATCTATCCATCCATCATTCATCCATCCATCATCCCTCCATCCATTACCCACCCACCCACCCATCCATCCATCCATCCACCCACCCACCCATCCATCCATCCACCCACCCACCCATCCATCATCCATCCATCCACCCATCCATCCACCCCCCATCCATCCATCTATCCATCCATCCATCCATCCATCCATCCCCCATCCATCCATCTATCCATCCATCCATCCATCCATCCATCCACCCACCCATCCATCATCCATCCATCCATCCATCCATCCATCCCCCATCCATCCATCTATCCATCCATCCATCCATCCACCCACCCACCCATCCATCATCCATCCATCCATCCATCCATCCCCCATCCATCTATCCATCCATCCATCCATCCATCCATCCATCCATCCATCCATCATCCATCCATCCATCATCCATCCATCCATCCATCCATCCATCCATCATCCATCCATCCATCCATCCATCATCCATCCATCCATCCATCCATCCATCCATCCATCCATCCATCATCCATCCGTCCCAAGCTTATGTGAACTCCCACAGAGCTCTCAAAGCCACCTGATTGTGGTGGACCAGTCTGACTCCATCTTAAGATTAAAAGTCATCTGTTATAAGGTCAAATTAACTTTATTCCAGTTTTCTGTAAAACTTCAGTTTGACCAGGTCTTGACCCATATTCTGGAATTTGACATATTCCATACCCTATATACCCTGACCTCTGCCTTGATAATCAGAACACTTATCCTGACAAATAATTTTGAAATGTTCTGTCATGTAACCAAAACCCCTTGGGTACCAAACTGCCTAGCCTTGTAGTGGTGTGTGTATGTGTGTATGTGTGTGTGCGCGTTTGTGTGTGCTTGTTTGTTTTTGCTATATAAGCCCCACTATTTCCCATGTTTAATGTTATTTTCTCAAACCCTGATTTAGGGAGATAGCCCTGTTCGATAAAAAATAAAGCTTGCTTAATTTGACCAAAGATCATTCTTTGGAAAGTATTATTCTAGTAGCTTCCAAATGATGATTCTTTCATAAACTTAAAAATGCCATCCCTTGTTCTGCCTCAGGACCTATGCATGTTATTATCTTTTGAAATATTTGGACTAAATCCTCTCCTTTATAGCTACTTAATGGTCTTTCTTTGGGTATCAGACCAGACTTTCATTTCTGAGGTACATCTTCCTTTGCCTTTACTCCATTCCTGTTCAGATGTTCTTGTGACATCATACAGTACTCAGCAACACTCAACATTCTGTGTTCGTTTGTATTATTATTTAGTGTCTGTCTCCTTCACTAAGCAATAAGTGCAGTGCGTGTTTTTGATGCATAATGCATTTCAAATGTCTGCCTAACATGGACCCTGGTATACTCCAGCTGTTAGTTACATGGAATTGATTGAAAGGATGGATGGATGAATGATCCCAGCAGAATTTTTGTGAGGATTAAACAAAATAAGATGCATAAAATTCCTAAGGTGTTCCCCTTTCTCCACATCCTCGCCAGCATCTGCTGTCACCTGAGTTTTTGATCTTAGCCATTCTGACTGGAGTGAAGTGGAATCTCAGTGTTGTTTTGATTTGCATTTCCCTGATGATTAAGGATGTTGAACATTTTTTCAGGTGCTTCTCTGCCATTCGGTATTCCTCAGGTGAGAATTCTTTGTTCAGCTCTGAGCCCCATTTTTTAATGGGTTTATTTGATTTTCTGGAGTCCACCTTCTTGAGTTCTTTATATATATTGGATATTAGTCCCCTATCCGATTTGGGATAGGTAAAGATCCTTTCCCAATCTGTTGGTGGCCTTTTTGTCTTATTGACGGTGTCTTTTGCTTTGCAGAAGCTTTGCAATTTTATGAGGTCCCATTTATCGATTCTTGATCTTACAGCACAAGCCATTGCTGTTCTATTCAGGAATTTTTCCCCTGTACCCATATCTTCGAGGCTTTTCCCTACTTTCTCCTCTATAAGTTTCAGTGTCTCTGGTTTTATGTGGAGTTCCTTAATCCACTTAGATTTGACCTTAGTACAAGGAGATAGAAATGGATCAATTCGCATTCTTCTACATGATAACCGCCAGTTGTGCCAGCACCATTTGTTGAAAATGCTGTCTTTTTTCCACTGGATGGTTTTAGCTCCCTTGTCAAAGATCAAGTGACCATAGGTGTGTGGGTTCATCTCTGGGTCTTCAATTCTGTTCCATTGGTCTACTTGGAGAAAGGGGAACACTCCTCCATTGTTGGTGGGATTGCAAGCTTGTACAACCACTCTGGAAATCAGTCTGGCGGTTCCTCAGAAAATTGGACATAGTACTACCGGAGGATCCAGCAATACCTCTCCTGGGCATATATCCAGAAGATGTCCCAACCGGTAAGAAGAACACATGCTCCACTATGTTCATAGCAGCCTTATTTATAATAGCCAGAAGCTGGAAAGAACCCAGATGCCCCTCAACAGAGGAATGGATACAGAAAATGTGGTACATTTACACAATGGAATACTACTCAGCTATTAAAAAAAATGAATTTATGAAATTCCTAGGCAAATGGATGGACCTGGAGGGTATCATCCTGAGTGAAATAGCCCAATCACAAAGGAACTCGCACAATATGTACTCACTGATAAGTGGATAATAGCCCAGAAACTTAGGATACCCAAGATATAAGATACAACTTGCCAAACGCATGAAATTCAAGAAGAACGAAGACCAAAGTGTGGACACTTTACCCTTTCTTAGAAATGGGAACAAAACACCCATAGAAGGAGTTACAGAGACAAAATTTGGAGCTGTGACGAAAGGATGGACCATCTAGTGACTGCCATATGTAGGGACCCATCCCATAATCAGCTTCCAAATGCTGACACCATTGCATACACTAGCAAGATTTCGCTGAAAGGACCCAGATATAGCTCTCTCTTGTGAGACTCTGCCGGGGCCTAGCAAACACAGAAGTGGATGATCAGTCAGCTATTGGATGGGTCACACAGCCCCTAATGGAGGAGCTAGAGAAATTACCCAAGGAGCTAAAGGGAACTGCAACCCTATAGGTGGAACAACAATATGAACTAACCAGTACCTGGGAGATCTTGTCTTTAGCTGCATATGTATCAAAAGATGGCCTAGTGGGCCATCACTGCAAAGAGAGGCCCATTGGACTTGCAAACTTTATATGCCCCAGTACAGGGGAACGCCAGGGCCAAAAAGGGGGAGTGGGTGGGTAGGGGATTGGGGGGGTGGGTATGGGGGACCTTTGGGATAGCATTGAAAATGTAAACGAGGAAAATACCTAATTAAAAAAAAATTTCTAAGGTGGAGTAGAGTCTTAACAAATATTAGTGACTTCTGTGTCTTCCTGCCTCTACCTGGGACTAGGCTTTCAATAGTAGGTAAAATGTTTGTACTGAGCACAGATTTGTCCCTGAAAATGACCTATGCCGTAAAGACTGATTCCCATTTGAACTTTACTAGCGCTTCTATGCAAACCAGTTTTCAAAGAACTATAACTACAACATAAACTATATTTCTTTATTTATCTGTTGTGTGTGTGTTGAGATGAGCTTCTGTTACTTGGTTTTATAAATTAACCCCCTCTCTTCCAGCAGTTATTAATGAGCTTTCTGCAGACAATGACTCCTAGGTCTCCTAACTCTGCCATTTATCATGCTGCCATATAGCTGCTGGTGTAGCTATCTTCTTCAGGCAACTTCCACTGATGTCCCCTAGGGGCAGGCAGAGCAATATTGGTCAGATTCATATATCTCAAGATAAATGAAGGCTTCTGACTCAAGATGCCAGAGTTGTGTTCATTCGTAGGCTCCCCCATCATGAGACCCAGAGGAAGCGCTGGGACAAAGATGAAAAGGAATAAGCTGATTTCAGCAAATACTCTGGGGAGATGAACACAACATTTCAAGAAATTCCCAGAAGTAGGTAAATTAAAACCTGTTGAATGAGCAAAGCAGGGGAACCAGATTGGGGCCTGCAGGGAGGTGAGCTTCTCTGGGAGAGTTAAGAGGCTCTGGCCTCTGGGTCTCTGGGTCTATCAGGTGGAAGCAGTAAGGTACTGGAAAAGGAAGAGCTGCTGGAATGGAGTTATACAGCTCAGTGGGTGCTCCCCTCTCCCTGGCCTCCACTTACAGAACAACTAGTGGCCTGGGTTTGCTGCTAGACCAAAATCTAAGCCCAGCTCGCAACAGCAACAAAACAACAGGTGATTCCCTAAGGAAAGGGATAGATGCTTAGAGAGCAACATGTTCTTGGCATGTATCGCTGCCCCAGAGAATGTCGTGTTTTCTTGTAGCATTAGACTGTTCCTCATTGACCTTCCCAAACAAAAACTGTCATCAGATATATCCCATCCAGACACACAGAGCTTACAGTTCTGTAGGAAGAAGCCTAGATAGTTAAGAACACAGAAGATGAACCTAAGAACCCTTCAGCTATAGAGAGAGTGAGGAGATGGATGGATATAATAAAGGATTATCGCATCATTATCTTTTGCAATAAAAAACGTTTGGCTAAAAATTTAAAAATCAATATCAAGTACAAAGTCAAGGCGCTCTAACAAAATAGAGAAAATGATAAATTTTAAAGTAGCAAAAGACCAATGTAGTGCTCAACATACAACCAATAGGAGATTTATGCTATATGATATAGATTGTGTGTGTATAAAATTTCCAGGAGTCAATAAAAGTCACAGATCTTCTATTTGATGGGGTTGGTCAAATACTGCACCATACAAAAGTGAAAAGATCTATGCTTAAGAATAATTTCATCAGATTTTGAGTTGCCAAAATAAACAGAAGAAACTAACAATTTCAATAGTAAAACAAACTAGCAAAGAAGTAGCTTGCATTCTGTCTAACAAATATCCAGCTGACGTCAGCACTGCTGGATGCTACAAGCTATGGAGCATTTCTGTAAAGTTCTAAGGGAAATTGTGTTGACCTGGATTTCAGTTGACCTAGAATTCTGTATCCTACCAAACTGTCAATCTAGTGGGAGGATAAAATATATTTTTAGCCCTAAACGGACTCAGAATACTTGCCTGGGAGAACAAGAAAATAATTTTAGCAAAGTGGGGAGGGAAAAAAGCCATCAGCAAAGGAACATTGTGTCTTAGGCAATGAGTGGCGAAGGAAGACTCCAGTGTGGTGGGGATGTCCTGCCAGGAGAAGAGTTAGTCTACAGGGAACAAGAGGGATTTGAGGTCACCTCTGAGTCAAGATGGAGATTCCATCAAGTTTTTTTTTCAATAGGAGGTCGAAAGATCTCAGAGATTATTTTGCAGTAGATTAAGTAGATATCTCAGCAATTAAGATCTGCACTTGCAGAGGACCTGGGTTGAGTTCCCAGTATCCAGTGGTGGCTCCCCACTGTCTGTAACTCCAGATCCAGTGGAATCCAGGGTCTTCTGGCCTCTGTGAGGGGTATCAGGCATATACATGTTTCACATAAAAGTAAATAAACTCATAAAACAATTTCAAAGCAGTTGGAAATATCTTGGAAAACCAAACATCACGAAGTTGTGGGTGATGAGTCGTGTCCTGTGCACAAACTGGAGCAGTGCTGGGGTACAGAGATGCGGAAGCTCTCTGAGCTTGGTCTTGGTAATGTTCTTCTCCAAATGTCCCACCCGAGGGTTATGGCATTTTACCTTCAGAAAAGGGAAAGCCATTGTGTGATATCATTTAGGTGTTTGATGAACAGTATCCACATAGCAGTTTAAGTCAAAAGGCATTTAGGTTTAACTTAGAGTGTGTCCGAGGCGTAAGATCATAGATATTAAATATCAGTATTCCCAGCAAAGTACAGAATTATGAAGACACGAAGGAGCTAAGGACAGTAAGATCCCAAACTTCTGATGGGAGATGGTTGTTAGAGACAAACGTTAAATGTTGATGAAATGAAAATAGCACTTTATGTCTATTATTTAAAACTGCTCTGACAGCTGCGGTACTGTGAATAGCTGGGTGTTATTATTTATTCCTGATGGGAAACAGAAGGTACTGGAAGAAGACTGCTGTCATTTATTCAGCTCATCACTAAGCAATAAATAATCATGCTCATTTCTAAGAATATTGACTAGGGAATATTTTTAAATTAATGAGCACAGACATAGCATGCCTTTCAATTATTAAACATTTACTCTAAAGGGCCTCCCATGGGCACCGACTTTAATGCTTTCAGTGCTTGAGGCCCAAACAGAGTGAAGGGTGCAAACATTTCAGGTTTCCAACTGCCCTGATTATCTTTGGTAATCATCAAACGGCTGGAGAAATGCCCCGTTAAAAGCTGAAGAGGGCCAATTTCCAGACACACCACTGAGTACAAGTGTGCTCGCTCTGTCAGCTGGTTTGATTACAGTAGCCTCCTCTGCCTAGCTCAAGTGGATATGGGCTGGAGGCAGCAGTCCCCCTCTGAAGGCAAGGAAGGCACAGAAGCATTGGCTAGGCCTCTGCTGAGAAAGACTGCTCTTTCAGCCTGACTGTCTCCCTGTGCTGCTTGCTGGGGAGCCTGTCTTATACATGTCTTACACCACACATCACTGACCCATGTATGTGCTCTTCATTCTGACCTCCAAGACACTGAGACTAAACAAGTGCCAAATACTGTTCTTCTTGGGCAAGTTTTCTTCTGAACTGGCCTAGAAACATGAGCCCCTTGTTATAAAGGAAACTATTCGAGGAGAATACTGCTGTGCTCTTTGGTGGATCTTGAGAAGTTGTCAGACCTGCCTGCCATCCTTAAGTGGGAGGCCCTGTCTAAGTTTCTCTTCCTGATGCTTAGATAAAACAGCTCAATAAAAGCAACTTAAGGGAGAGTTTATTCTGGATCACAGTCCTTCATGACTGGATCAGAAGTCATGAAGGCAGGAGCTTCAGGGAGCTGGTGACACCGCATCCTCAGTAAAGAAACAGAGCTTCCTAGAGTTTTCACTCTCTCCATCTTAGGCTGCCTAAGACATTACTACATAGTCAAGGTGGGCCTTCCCACATCAACCCATGCAATCAAGGTAGTTTCTCAGAGGCATGCTCAGAGGCCCACCTTCCAGCTCATTACAGATTCTGTCATGTTGGCAATTGGCACTAGCTATTCTGTCTTCTACCCCACATCCAAATCTTCTTCACTGCTCCAAGATGCCTCCCATGTAGAAGTAGAAAAACCACAGCTCCCTTCCTTCTTAAAACAGAAGAAACCTTTTACAAAATAATGAGTTGCTTTATAAAAATGTTTTAGGGGTGACCACACACACACACACACACACACACACACACACACACACACACTACTCATCAGCTTCTCACATATGAAGGGCTTTCTGTTCAACTTCCAATCATCTGTAATAATTTTACAGAGGAAGGCTTTCCTTGTTAAAACTCAAAGATCGCCCAATTTGTCTAGAAAAGGAAAAGAAAACTCTTGGGTTACTGTTCCTTTCCAAGACGATGTCCCTGCCCACTAAAGGCTAGACATCAGAAGAGATACGCAGAGAAGAGATCTCACTGTGCTACCCTGCTTGTCGGCCTGAGGTGGACTTGTTCACATCATGGTAACTGTGTGCTATTCTACTTCTGTTCTTCAAACTGATCTGCCTGCTCTCTCTAATTGAAATGTTTGGCCGAGTATTAATGCCATGTGACATCACAGGCCACTGTTCAGTCAAGAGATTGGTAAGGTATACATCAGACCTCCTCTGCTAGTCCAATTGCTTTAAAATATGGAATTTCCCATCATACAGGCTTTAAGCAAGACGTCTATTGTTAAAACCAATGCAAGGGAATACCTCAGTAAGGGTCTGAGATCAAACTTTTGACACCATAGCTATTCAAATAGGTATATTTGAAGTGATTAGCTATGCATAAGAGTTATAAGATATATATGCATATAAATATGTATATATATGTATGAATGTGTGTGTAGATATATATCAGTATATCTATACTTGAGTGTGGCCTATGCACACATGTATGCTCTTGTGGGCTAAGTCTGCCTCTAAGCCCATGCTTCCTTTCTTGGAATTGGGCAATGATATTGATGGAGTGCACACGGAGCATAAAGCATCATGTTAAGTATAAATAATCTGGTGGAATTTCTGGCATTTTCCTTGCTTGAATCTCAAAGCAAAGAGGAGCAATGTAGATTAGACACACATCAAATAAATTCTGTAAAGCGAGCCAACAAACTGTGAATTCAGACCTATTAACTTCAGGGACACCCTAGGTAAGGCCTTTCCTCTTCAATGATCTGGTTTCAGGGGAAGTGAAAACCTGCAAATGTCTCCTTAATGTCTCTTGATGGTACTCAATTGCTGCCTACTTTGTGTCTAACTGAAACTCTGCAAAAGGCACAGAGTAACCCCAGGCTCTGGGGTACGATTTCATTTTGGATTCTTTCTCTTTCAGGCCCTCCTATCTGTCACCTGGAGTTGAGAGCAGTCCTCCTTTCTTTCTTCTGGTTTTCTGTTACTGGTGCTAAGAGTCTTGACATTTTAGACCTCATCAGAAAATCTTGGTTCCTGAGTTTCTAGAGTTTCTAAAATAGATGTGTAGGACTGACTCATTTCTAAGACCCCTACTTGCCACAGGGGGCTGCTACTGTACTTGATACACTTCATTTGCTTTGTATAAATGTATATGATGTATATATGTCCATGTATATATGTGTATACATTTAGTGGCCTTTGTGGAAGATGGGGGAAGACAGGGTAGAAGTCTCCTTCCTTCACTCAGCACTTCAAACTCGGGGTACCCAGGACTTCCTTACACAACATATCACCTGAACACAGAGAGCACCTCACAGAATGGTTGGGTTCTCATTTCACAAGTGTGGCAAACAGGCTCGGAGAGGTGGAAGACTTAATTCGGGGCCGTAGAGCAGAGCTGAAAATGGAAACCAGATTTCCAGTTCCTTCTCCATGGAACAACTAGTCCACAGATGTGATAACTATGAACCCATCTATCCCTATGTCAACAGAGAGAAAAGTACCAACCACATTCCTTGCCTTCAGATTCCACACAGCTTGGCTGAGTGTCCATGCCTGTTTTTGTATGGCGCCATGATAAGCAGAATCCCAGTCCCTGACCTCGGAAGTCTGCAGTATGAAGTCAGAGCCAGCCCTTCCTTCCCTTGTAAGAGTCAGAGAAAAGTAAGACCCGGTTTGTCTTTGTTCAACATTTTAACATCAGGCACAAAGTGGGATTAAAACCCCTCTTTAGGTCTTAAAGGTGACTGTGGCTTGTTTTCCACCAGCTGTAGCTCTTCTCCATGGTTTTCCTTTATTCCCTGACTATAAGCTGGCATATACAGCTTATTCTCCCTTAGTTAACACAGGAGATACTGGAAGTAGTTTGAGACTCACACTGTTGCATAGAGACATTCCCATTTCTTCCACAGTGTCCATCAGGTTTGATTTAGATGGGGGATAAAAGAAGGATTGGGTCTGGGAATAGGTGGTGAGAGGCAGAAGAGGGAGGCAATGGGCTGAGTGTAGCATCTTTCCTTGACTTGTTCTATGAACTGGCCTCGAACTCCCATAATGGATAAAAATTGCCCATGGGGATGTGTGGTGTGCAGCCAGAGGCTCACAGAAGACTCATGAATACTGAGGCTCTGAGCATTACAGGGAGTGCTTAGTTTCCCATAATGGAAGGTCCTCAACTGGGCATTAAGACACTCTCCATGACTGTACTGGATGCTGCTCCCAGCACTCTGCAGGACAGGCTGGATGATCAGATCTTGGCCCAGAAAGGGCCCCTTGTGGTGAACATAAGCTGCATCAGCTATAGGGAGGATGTGGCATAGTTGCAGTTACAGGTAGGTAGGGATAAGAGTCAAATGCTCCACAGCCCACATATCCCATCATAAAGCATCACTGGTTATCTCAGCCAGAATGGTAGACTAGGAATGAATTATTGTCACATGGTCCATGTGATATTTGAAGTATGCTGTTATAGACTATCTATCTATCTATCTATCTATCTATCTATCTATCTATCTATCTATCTATCTATCTATCATCTATCTATCTATCTATCTATCTATCCTCTTTGTAATCATCTTTCTAATTATCTATCTATCATCTACCTATCTACCTAACTATTGCTGCACTGGTGATCAAAGCCTGGCCCTTGAGCACATTCATTTATAATTGGACCTCTACATAGGAAACAGAGTAACTCTAGACTTTGGGGTATGTGTTCTTTTTGGTTCCTGGTTTTCTCTTCTTTGGCTTATTATCTAGATTAGAAGACAGCCACCCTGTTTTTCTCTATTGTCTGCATCAGTAGTATTTAAATTATAGAGCTACCCCTCTCATCAGGAGACATTGGCCCATGAGTCCCAAAGGGAGCACCCTGCCACTATGTTGCACTCCACTAATAGTCTATCTTAGTTCATGGACTCTCTGGGCACTAGTACAATACAAGTAGTTTCAAAAGATTGGGTAGAAAGTCTTGTCTATATCAGAATTTTTTTCTAATTTTATCTATTCTTTCTGAGAACCCCAAGCCCACTTCATACACTTGTCTTGTGCCTCTGCTGTATACAAAGCAACACATTCTAGTTCTGATTTTTTTCTTAGCAGGTTTGGCTTACTCTGGTCATCTCTAGATGTTCTGAGCAAGCATCACATACCACTCAACATTTTTCTCTGAGACCATTCTCAGAGACTTGACTTCCAACTCTGACTCTCCTGATGGATGTCCAAGGCAAGACTGTCCCTCTGAGGTATTATCTCCTTTCTTTTCTTCACCAAAGTAAGCCCTACCGCTCTGAGACATCAGTGAGGTGATGAAGGTATTTGTCTTTGTAAATGTCTATGTGTTACTGATTATCACTACTGTCTCTATAGGACATACGCTGCCTCTCCTGATGCATCTTCTTGCTTAAACTTTATGATCATGTACTCTGACCCCACCTCCGTGCCCCAGGTCCCCATGACCCTGAACCTATTCCCAGGTTTTGCTCTAGAAGAAATTCCCATTCTCTGCTAGGTGATCCCCCTCAACATCAGGCACATACTACAGCAGTGCCCAGCTTAAACATATTACCCTCTCTTAACCCCAATTTTCCTTTTCATTATAACCTCTATTCCCTGCCTTTCTTTGCAATTCAACTACTGGGAAAAAAAAATCTATACTCACTGTCCTGACTTCTGTTTCATTTCCTCTGGAGATCACCCTAACAGGCCTTTATCTTCCCACTCCAGCCTTCTGTAGATCACCAGAGACCCAATGTTAAGCCTTAGCCCAGCTCCTCTCATTTGACCTCCTAACAGGGTTTGACACTTCACTCACTCCTGGCCTGTTATAGCCCTTTCTTCCTTGGCCTCTGGGACACTGCTCTTCTAGGTTCTTTTTTCAGATGTTTTTGCCTAGGCCCTGCCTCCTCCAGATCTCTAACTATCACTAGCTTCAGAGCAAAGTCCCACCTCTGTTCATCCCATAGGAAATCTACCATTGTATGTGTTAGGTAATACAACAGTGCTTTCCGTCCCTATGAGCTCCAGACTTGTACTTCCAGCTGCCTACACATCATCTCCATCTCACTTTCTCCTGCATCCCACGTCTAACACATAAGCAAATCCTTTTGGTTATTATCTTCAAAATATGTTATTCAAAGACCAGATATGATGTTTCATGCTTGTAATCCCAGCACTTCTTTGTGAGTTTGTGATATATCACAGGAAAAGAAAAGAAAGGGATGTGTTCCCACAATGACAGCTTTCCTTTCTGAGTATTTTTTATATTTTAAGAGAAGGTCCCACACCATAGGCAGATGAACACAGAACTCATCACATAGTTTAGTCAGGCCTTGAACTCCCACGTGCTAAGATTACTGGTGTATGCTACCACACCCAACACTGAGTACTTTAAAAATTATCATTACTATGTAAAGTAGGTATTATTTTTAATTTTCAATACTTTTGAATAGTAAAATAGGTCATAAGAATGTTCCATGCCAAGGGCCAATCCTTATAATTTTTGTTGACTTGGTAGTATTCATTTGGAAGTATTTACTTTAACTATTCTTTTATTATTACTTTAAACTCACTTGACATTTCATTATTACAGGTAATACCTCATATATATCATTTCCCCACTGAATGATCACCCCAGAATACAGTCTCAGAATTATTATTTTAAGGTCAAAGATTATGAGTATTTTAATGAATATTGATACTGCTGAATTACTTTCCAGATGAACTTCCAAAATAGTTCATATTGCCAGCTAGCACAGGAGGGTAGGTCCATTCATTCAGTCATTCAGCAAATATTTAATGTGTACATATTATGCCCCAGCACTGTCTCCACTGCTGGAGAATGTAATTCCAAGTGAGGAGGACAAAAAAGCAAGTCAGTTACAACTGGTGGGCCCTGAAAGTTCCCCAGGAGACCATGCAGCAGATTAGCCGTCAGATGTGCTGTGGCTGTGTTTAGTAGGCAGAAACATCTGCCAATGGCTTCTACATGGTGGTTATACAGACAATGATAATTTAGAAAGTTCAGTTTGCCCATCAGTTATCAGAGGTGCCAAAACCAAAGGCTCTATGACTTACATGCGACTGAGATCCTCAGTGTTTCATTGTGAATGGGATGGGCTCATCTAAGGCGCCCACCCTGAGGTAAGGAGCTATTGACAGGTAATGGCTCCTGGTGAAGGGAGTGTCATTTTTCTTCAGTGGTATTGTCACTGGTAACTCACCCTGGCTTAAGTAAATAAACTCCCACCTAGGTCCAACTCTGATCCATCCCAGTAGATTGCTTACAAAAGCAAAATATGAATTGTTGGGACAAACAAGGGTTCTAGAGGGGGTTGGAGTGGGAGAAGAGTGGGTAATGGAGGGGTTGATATGATCAAAATAAATCACAGACAGGTATAAAATTGTCAAAGAGTAATTAAAACTGTTTTATAGGGAGGATTCCTAAAGAAAGTAACTAGAGGAAAGAGCAGGGGGCTGGGGGGGGGGGGGAAGAGGAGAAGGATCACAACTGACTTTAACGCCATTTAACAAGTTAGGAGAAAATGTTTAATCTGAAAAAAAAAAAGTCATAGTACAAACAGGAAGTATAATCAGACCATTAGGGTTGACAATTCCACACTGCAGATGGCTGATAGACTTTGGAGTCTAATTGTGACACCCGCCAGTCCTGGTCTAAGTCATATACAACCTGATGGTTAGATAATCATGTGGCCCAATTAGTATAGCTGTGGGACTCTTAATGTCTATATTCCTAATTTTCTGACTACTTAGAAATATGCCCTAAACGCTACTTGAAGCTAGCCTTTTGCATCCTGTGTATGTAGTGATTTTCCCAGCCTGCTGATGGCCTTGCGTCAGAATAGGTTCTGACCGACTGATACATTTGCTCTTACAATGCTGTCACAATTTACTGCTGCAAATGAGTGTTAGTGGCATCGAAACGCTCCCCCACAGCTTTCACCAGCTCTCTTCATAAAGCAAGGAGGTCGTAAATCAGGCAGATGTTAAACATCCACGTTGAAGCTGCATCTCTGGTTTGGGCCCAAAGTCTCTGAGCTGGCACGGATTTAAGTAGGATTGGTTTAATCGTGTCTTCCTGCTATGGCATATGGGACAGCACTAACCGAGAATTATAGACTTGGGGTCCTGAAACCCCACAACACTAATGAGCTGTAATGTTTTAACAGAGTTGAGGGAACAGAAGAAGCATAATTTAGGGAAATGGTTTGTTTTTTAGTAACGCTTTAAGCCACCATGTTGTCTGCTTCTTTATATGTGCGTGGGGGTGGAGGTCTACATGGAGTTGCCTCTGCCCCAGCTCTGCAGGGGTGGTGTGTGTCATTGCTAAGAGCCTTTCAAACTAGTGAAATGAGATTGTTGAATATTCAGGAGACTTTGATTTGACTTAAATAATTTAATGTCTTGTAAAATGAGGGGCAAGTTCAGAGAGATCAACATCTACCTAAGAGAAACCGGCATTGTCCAGACGGTTCTCTTAGCTTTCCATTAGTTTCCAACTATTTTTGTAATTTCTCCACTTTAAAGAGTTTTTTTTCCTTTTGTAATTTCTACAGCCCACACGTATTTTCTCCCGTGGGTGGCTCTTAGAGCACTGAGAACTTACTGTTTCCTAAGTCTGTCTTGGTAATTTCTGTATAGTGTTTCTACAAGTTTATACCTATCTTTCACCAGCGACAAAAGAAAGCAGGCTGGTTATTAAATATTACCCATAGTCACAAGCTGTCAGTGGCTTTGTTCGATATCAGAATGTAAATCTAACACTCTATCTGACATCTAAAATGTTATAAAATACTGTAAGTCCAGCTTATTTCCCTCAGCAATTTTGCAGCATTGATGTTTTCTCATGTCTATTTGCATACAGCACATTGTTATAGGATCTTGTCCCAAGAGTGGTGAATGCCTTGCTGGGCCTCAACCTGTGGCTCTGCTGAACCTACAGGTCTGGCTGCCAGTTTGCAGAGAGTGGACAAATCCCCTCTGCTGCAGGCTCAGACTTTGAGAAGCTTTGTTGCTGAGTCTGGATCCCGTCCTGAAGCTGAAAAACATTACGAAACATTTCTCCATCTGGCAGATGAATCTTCCTGTCATCGTACCTGTCACAGGCTGCATCTCACATGCCCTCGGCTGTCCTCTGAAGAAGGATTGCCTCTCTAGATGACTGGTAGGCCTGAATCACAACTGCATACATCACCCAGGCAAATCAGACTGCGCCAGGAGTGAATGCATACCCTGGGGAGAGATCTCTTCAGACGAAATGTGTAATGTCCTGTGGCTGCTCCAGGGCTTCCAGAGCTTATCATGGCAGCCTCACTAGCAGTGCCCTAATGGCTCCGTGGGAAGAGAAAGAACTTGTGAGAGGGGTTGAGAGTCTGCCTGTCCCAAGGAAGGATGGTTTTATCGTTTCATAGGAACTTTTGAAAACCTCCAAACTTAGGGGAAATAGGAAAAGGAAAGGTCACATAGCATCTAAATTAGATTCAACAATTATTAAAGTTTGCTTCATTTATTCCTAAAAGCCCACCTCAGAGGACATATGTGAGATATCATCTTATAGTTCTCCCAGAGAAGAGGAATGGACAAGAGTGATCTCAAACCCCCTCTGTTTTCTCAGCAAACAGATTCCTATTTTTGGTAAAGACACTAAAATTAAAACGTACCAAAAACCGTATATGAGACAATATATAAGAAAGCATGTTTGCTCTTTGGTGCTCAGTCAATGGTTTTGAACTCTATTGAAAATAATTAATCTATAATTGTTTTAATACTATCAAGATTAGGTCCTGGTCTTCCTTTAAGGATCTCTCCACCTCCCTGTGTGAAATGACATTAAAAATAACAGGTGCATTGAATGTTTCATATTCCACAGGGTCCTGCTACCAGGCCCCGAATGCAGGCCTAGAATTACCTTGTCCTGCTGGGATTTACCGTATGAAGCCACGAGCTTCCTGTTTTGTTGCCATCAGTGAAGCAGTAGGGTGGACTGGGACTTTGTGTCTCACTGATGACGCCTTAGTTTGGCAGCTCTGTGAGCTGCCTGCTTGCTGGGGTTGTTCTGATTTCTAACTCAGTGCAAATCCATAGAGTACCTCCTGCCTCGTTCCAGAAAAAATAATGCATTTTGACATCACTGTTTCTAGAATTTTGAAGAAAAGGGATTGATGATGATACCCAAAGTTCTCTTATGACAACAGATTGTTTTAATATAGACTCAAGATCAAAATATTACCAACAAAAGGTTTTCCTTTTGACACACTCAGGATGCTGGTGTATGCATGTGCATGTGTGCATGAGCACGCATGCTCACACGACAGGGGTTGTGCATGCATGTGTCCCTCAGGGTCAATGCCTGCCTGAGTCAGAAAAATATCCCTGGTTCTGCATGAGGAGAAGGATGCATAAAGTAACAGAAAAAGGCCTTCAGTTTTGTTTTCAATTAGAACAATGTTGGTTGTTCTCAGAACTGTATTTGATTTCCCTCAAAATTAAAACTAATTTTCTTTTGGATAAGGTCCTGGTCTGAGATAGTGGCATGTGAAGACAAAGAAAGAGAAACCATTAGGCAGTAAGACGAGTGGTACCCAGTGGTTTACTAGATCTCTGATTAGGATGGGAACCACAGGTACTTGAGGAAGAAGAAGGAATGGAAGAAGGTTATATGGAGTCTGAACTAGGAGAAGAGGCCATGGGTGGCATCACAAAGAATTCAGAAGGCGCAGCAAGTGCTAACTGCTCACAGGGCACTTGGCCTCACATAGCTCTGTGCATTGTCTAATCTCATTGCTGCTATATTTCAGCTTTGCAGGGAGTGTCTTGGGAATTTCATGGGTATGTGCTATTTATTTGACCACACTACCCAGTGTCCTGTTCTAGACACTGTGGATACTAATGATGCTCACTAAAGCAGAGACCCCAATGATCCAATACCATCAAAAAAGTCCATCAACTAAAAAGAAATTTCCAAATAACCGTATTTTTTTTAACTTGCTATTCTTGGTCAGTTTAAAAAGGAATCGTAGTCTCAGAAAACATTTCTCTTTTTAGAATCCTTTACTCTTCCATTCATTTTTCTCACATGTTATAAATACTCGCTCACTACTCTTAGCTATTCAAACACCAAGCTCATCTGTCTTTCAACCATGTTCAGATCCCTCGTGCTCTTCTCTAGATTCTAACTACAGAAGGGCAGAGGGCAAGAGCAGGCAGAAGCTGATCAGACAGACAAAGCCAGACCCCTCTTTAGCAAGCAGGGAGAGTGAACAGGCTGGAAATATACAATTATGATCTTGATTTCATTACACAGAGATGAATAAGCCATCTGTGATGATGGACACTTTGGTCCTCAGAGATGTGTATATCATAACCGTTTTATGTTTATTTTTGTTGTAGGCAACTTTCATCTTGTGGATGGCAATGCCAGCATTATAATGAGCCAGGAAAGCTTGCTTACTGGAAAAGGGGTTGAGGGCAGCTTGTGTTAGGGGAACTGTCTCTGCCAAGAAACTAGGACTGTCTGTGCTTAGCATTCACACTCCAAGATGATCTTGGCTGGCGCTTTAGGGTGGTGTTTGGGGGTTGGCTCTCTCGAGGGCAGAAGAATATGCAAGCAGCTGGAACGTGGCCCACAGGTAGCTCTGCCTCCCAGGCTGTCCTTGTTGCTAGTAGCCTGTGCCTGCTACCCACTCATCCCCCATTCCCAGCTTTGTCTAGTCCCTGACTTTGTCTGGCCTCTGGCTGAGCTACTTGCTCCAGTTGCTCCAGGGCCTTTGAGGGATCCTTTTCCACCCTCAATTATTTAGAGAATACATTATTAATTTCTATAATCAGACGCACATAGATAAGATTTCACACATTTAATACAGTTCATTACCCCTTTACAAATGGAAGAATTTAAGTTTAACATTTCTAGACCAATATGGCTGTTAATTTCTGTACTATGCCAACCCAGCATGATATACTGGGATATTTTTTTTTTCACAGTTGATAGCACAGCTGAAGTTTCTAAAAAATCGTGTGTGTGTGTGTGTGTGTGTGTGTGTGTGTGTGTGTGTGTGTGTGAATCCAAGGATCTCAACAGCACGTGCTGGGTACTCCTTAGCACCTAATCCCACTGCTGCTTTGATCCTGCACTCGGGATGATCTTGCCTCCCTGGAACCCGCTGCCTTCTGCTTCTGGCATCACTGTGTAGAACCAGAGAACACTTAGCCATAGGTGACAAGACAGTCGAGTGTACTATAAGGAGAAGGACCACGTGCACCAAGCTGGTCTGAAGAGAATGTAACAGTGGGAAATGTGTAGAGTGTGGGATTTTAGCCTTGGTGGCCACTGAGCTATGGAAGGAGATTTAAAATGGGGAGTCAGACAAAATGAAATGGAAATTACTGGAATTGAAACCTGGGCAGACCAGCCTTCAAAGGTGGTCCCCAGCCGTCCTTTCTACAAGTGTAGATGGTCACAGTGACTTGCTCCTGATGGATGGAATGAGATGGTAGGAACAATATATGATTGAAAGTGAGGTCATAAGAGACAGAGTGACCTGCTTCAGAAAGATCCAAATGCATTGCTGTAACCCAGCAGAGAGGCCCACATAGTGAAGACTCTGAGCATCCCAGTGTGAGTTAACCTAGAAATATAGCCTCCTAATTCAGTGGGGCTTCAGGTGACTGCAATGCAGGAGACATTGGATAACTGCAGGAGAGAATCCAATGGGTACCTCTGTGTCTGTTCCTGACAGTTACAACACTTGCCAATATCACAGTACCCTCCGAGGATCCTGGAGTTAACAGCCCCGTTTTACAAATAAAGAAACCAAGGCTTAACAAAGCAAAGTTACCAAAATTAGGAAGACATCAGACCTCATTTCATTTAGAAGCCTATTTCCTCTGCCGCCGCTTTCACGGCCTTCTGGATCCCATGAGCAAGAGCTTGGACTGCAGAGAGCACTGCGCCTTCTGCAAAGCCAGGAGCCGTAATTCGCCGGCATGTCAATTTGTATCTGGATTTGCCTTCTGCTCCAGTGGCTGCTAAGTACTCGCCAGAAGGAGAGCTGATTACATGCTCACCAGGGATGTTATGCGCAGCAACATCTAGCACTCCATAAACTTTGTGGGAGAGGCCTGAGGCGAGAGTGGTTTGGGAGGGAAGCAGCCAAGTTAGACTATGCAATCCTGTTCGTTTGACACAGAAGGGCCTCTCTCCTCAATGTCCGGAGAAGATTTGGGATCTAGTGTTCTAAGCCTTCACATCCCCCTCTGGCTGCTGTACATCACCACTATGATGATTAAACTCAAAGTATCTTCTGATTTCCCCCAGAGAGGTCCAGGTTGTACTTGGCTCCAGGCCTCTACATACATGGTGTTGAGATACCTGTCTCTGAGCCCAGGGATTAAAAACAGCTGGGCATGTAAAGATGATGGCAAGAAAACACATTGAGAAGGTGTATCTGTGCAATAACTCCTTCATTTGGACCTTACAGAAGTGTTTGTTTGTTTGTTTGTTTGTTTGTTTAAGATAGGGTCTCTCAATTCAGTATAGGCTGGCCTTGAATGAGTTAATCCTCCCATCTTTGTTCTAAAGTGTTAAGATTTCAAGTGTGTACCACAGTGCTAAGCACTCCCACTATTGTTAGGATTGGGGTATCTATACCTCATTGGTAAAGTACTTTCCTAGCATATGCAAGGCCTTGGGTTTGATCCCCAGCACACACAAAAAAGCAAACAATTAAAAAAATGAAATATTATCACCCAGGCTGCATAGTGTTCATCAGGCCTCAGCCACAAAACCATGCCTAAAAGAAACGCATTATCATAATTGAATAATCTTTAATTACTGATCCCAAAATGAAAAACAGAAAAACAAAACCCAAACCCAGCTCTTAATTTATGTTTCACGAGGATTACTTAAAGTTAATATCTCGTGGAAATAGTTCAGTAAATTTAATTACTCCGAAGTGGCGTTCCATAAATCTGGAAGCAAGTAGCTAAGTCAATTAGCTGTTCCAGTCCAGCTCGTAGTAGCCGCGTTACCTTCTCTGGCGGATCTTTAGTGACCCCAAGCTGTTTTGCCTTAGTGTTCAGCACGTGGAGCTATTCTGAAAGGCAGTGGTAGCCAGAGGCAATTCCTTCGACGGCCATCCATCACTGTGGGATGGAGGGTAACGAAGCACAGCCTACCCAAGCAACCCAGGGAACAGACTTGAAAGGAGTGGAAATCAATGAGGTGAGAGTAATATGCCCATGAGGTCAAGACCGTGTTCACTCTCGGCACCCATCTGGCCTCTGCCTCTCAAGTCTGTATACCATTCTAAAGTGTTTGTAATAATGCTAATGATATGCCATGTATGAAGGATAAAAATTAACATAGAGAAGCATAAAGAACAAAATTCAAATTGCCTGTAATTCTACACCAGGTAGATAACTACTTATCAACATTTTTGTATTTTCTGGTCTTTCATAGTATACATCTTAACAATCTGCCTTTTTGTTGGTCTTGTTTTGTTTGAAAGGAGGCCTTTCTGTGTAGCCTAGCCTGGCCTTCTGCCAGCCTGGTCCTTCTGCCTCAGCCTCAGCCTCAGCACTGGGATTACAGGTATGTATACCACCATCTGGGCGCATTTTTTTAAATGCCGGTTTTTTGTTTTTGTTTTTTAATATTGACGATTGAACCCAGGCCTGAGCTTGCTAGGAAAGCACCTATATGAAGCCTGGATCTCCACCCAAATTTCTTTTCATTTTGTTTTGAGGCAGGGTCTCTGAGCTCCTCGGGGTAGTCTTGAGGTCACTTAGTAGTCTGGGCAGCCCTTGAACTTGAGCTCCTTCTTTTCTTTCAGCCTCCAAGTAGCAGGACCACAGAGAGTACTTTGTTGCAAGGTGTAACCACGAGTCCATGAATTAGTTTTCTATTATTAGACATACAGATGGCTTTGTTGTTGTTTTCTTCTGTTTATACTATAAATACAATGGGCAGATTTTGTTTACCTATATTGTTATCTTTCCCACTGCTGGTTTTCATAAGGCAGATTCTAAGAAGTGGAGTTTCTGAGTCAAAGAACTATGTTTGTAGGTTCTTTTAGGGAGGCTATAAAATAGCCAAGCTTCTAGGTGCAGGGCTTGCCTCTTGGACAGAGAGGATTGCAAACAGCATAGAGATGCCTCACTGGGAGGATGGATTGGGGTTCCCATCCACCTTTCATTTCCCTGGCTCGCATTTCTTCCTGCAAGTGAAATCTCCCAGAAAGAGATGGGAATTCTTTCTCCTTTGCCGCAATGCTTGACCAGGCTGTGCAGGCACCTAGGTTGGAGAGTTGGAGCAACACAGCCAAATGGGATTCATCTTTCCGTTTTGCCTGCCTATGTAAGTGTCTTCTTGTAGTTTGTACATGGGTACTATAGACACTAGCTGGCTTAATTTTAAACACTGACAGGCTAATAAGCAAATATTGGTCTCTTGTTCAGATTAACTCTGGGTGTCTTTCTCAGAGACTTGGATTGCTCAAAGCTTCCCTGACAACAGCCCCCACCATTGTTCTGCATCTTTTTTATCAAAATGCCTTCCAGTAGTTTCTCTATTCTGCAAAGGTTGCTCTCTCAGTCGGAGCTGTCACTACAGCCAGATATTAGCCACACGTCTTAGCAGCACCACTCTGACTCCACCACCCACTTGGGCAGAGTCAATTATGCTGTAAAGCTAGTACACCTTTTGCTTCTGGCCCTTTCTAATACCCAAGATCTAACTTTGATAGTAATAATTTTTTTTAAGGACGGTCACTCAAATTATATAACCCTTAGACTTCTTTGTAAAACACTGAATTGTCCTTTTGGAGGAACCGCCCCTCTCAATGCCCCTCCACCCCCAGTCCTGTATTCTACTGAGTTTCTGGTAGAACAGAGGCTTTTGGAAGTTACCAATATGAGAAATAGAGTTTAAAAAATATTTTCTTCATGCCAGTCAGGCGTCTTAGTACCTACTTTTTACATTCTTCATTTTTTTTTAACCTCAAAAATAATCTGTGTCTACCAAAGTTATAAATAGAAGTATGTATATAATTTTAAAGCATGTGTTTATAACTTGGGGCTCCTTTGTTCCCCGACTGCCAGCTTGATTCTAGCAATCCGGAGTCTCACATTCCTATTCATCTACATCATCCTCTTGCCAGGATCCTCAGTCCCTCCCTGGTTAACAAAGCCGTCAATACCTTCTGATTACATTCCTGCTGACTTTCAGTCTCTTGGCAACCACAGATACCCCCGGGGTTACTTAAATACATGCACATTGCTGAACTGATTTTTTTCTGAGACATCTGTTCACATTTCAGTGGTGCTAAAGGCTCTAACTCTGCTTTGTAACTATAACCAGGGAGAGATGTTGATTCTAAAGGTGTTTTAATCAAACTGTCTAGTGTTATATCCTGTCTTTACCTCTCTCCAGTTTGAATAAATTCCTTGGACTTTCCAATGGTCCTATTTGCAAAATAAGGCTAATATCAATGCTTAGCTCACTGAGTTTCCTTAAAATGTAATGACAAAACATATAACATATTTAGAGCTGGACTTTTCACTTATATAGTTATTCTTAGTAATTATACAATAGTTTTGAAGGAGAAAATAGACCTCGAACTTAGGATAAGGTCTGTTTTATTGTTTCCACATTTCTGATACTAAGTACAGCGCCTGGCATTAGATGCTCAATGGCTATTGGTGCTTAACTGAGTGAAAAAATGAAGTGCATATCTCTAGAACTTCTTGCCTCTGAGTTCAAGGGCCCCAAAGAAATTGAGGTTTGGCTCAAGAGATGGAAGCAGCAGATGGCGGATGCAGTGTTTTATGATTTAATCAGGGATTATCATGAAAATGTTCAAGTAGAGAAAATCAATAACTAAGGGTTTGCTTCAGGGAATTTAGCTGTTTCCAGCAGACCCAGAAAACAACTACTGATCTGTCCATGGTGTCACGTCAACTGGCCCAATCATGTACTGAAGCCAGCTAGTAGGGGAAGGCAGGAAGAAGTAGGGGAAGAGGGAGTAATTGTCCAGGGTGATGCTATTGAGAGGTATTAGCAGTGGAGGACCTGTCTGGAACAGGGTTTCTAAACCTTGAACCCACAGACCCTGGTCTATAGATTCTAGTGGCTGGAGATAGGAGCCCCCTTAAAAATACATTAAAAATAGGGAGGGTTATCTAATTGTATATTTGTATTTATATCATTCTGACGATCTTGGTATTTTACAATTCTCAAAATGTTCCAAGATCCTCAAAGGATTGAGATGAGATAGAGGAAGATGGTGGAGGAGTCAGAGTGACAGCTATGATGGATATGGAAAGGGAAGCAATGGCAATGTGAGCATCCTGTGTTCTGCCTCTGAGACCGGAGGAACACACACTCAGCCATCTCTCCAGTGTTACACTTTGGATGCTCAGCAAGCATTAGCAAATCCTTTCTTCTCATATTGTCAACTTGCTGTTCCCCTTTTTCAGGGGCTCTTTCCAGGGCAGGAGGTGAGCTCTAAGGAGACACACACACACACACACACACACACACACACACACACACACACATCACAGGACAGGCACCTGGACAGTGTGGAAACCACACACCCTTTTCCTTTTCTTTAGTGGTTTCACACAGGAGAGCTGGAAGGAAGAGTTCCTGAGTAAAGACGTGGAATTTGAGGAAGAGGTTATCAAGATGAGTAGCTCCTGACTTTGTTGTAAGAATCATAAGCTCTCTCTCTTCAACCATCAGGAGAAACTTGAGTGATCCTGTCTTTACTGCCTGGCTTTGATGGAGGTGAAATGGTCACTTTAGAGCCAGCAGATAGCATTCAGCAGATATAAAAAGCTATAAACTGGGTGTCAGAATACGTTCCTATAGGTCCAGTCTAACCTGTATTTGGGGTCCTTTACATCTGGCAGGCTTGTGTGATTTATTGGTTTTGTCTTAAACTCTCTGAGGTAGTTCAGATTTGGCCAAGGGTGTCTGGACTGCATGATCTGTCACCTTCTACCATGTGGGGGTTTTCTTTGAAACTGTAAAATGAACAAATATTCTCTTTATTTATTTTTGATCAAAGGTTTTGCTATTGTGTAAGTCAGTCTCCAGGGTGCTGGGATTATAGACATGTGCCATTATACCTGGTTCTTACTTGGTTTTGAGAACTTTGAAATACTTTTTTTTTTTTGAAATAAGTAGCTTTTTTCATTACAACTTTTTTGAAGCTAATTACTGTTATTTATTTTTGTTGGGCTGGGATTGAACACAGGGCAGCTCAAATGCCAGGCAAGTGTTCTACCACTGAATACACACTCCAACACAAAAGCTGTTTTTCAATGAGGCATGAATAAGTGCCCATATTCTACCAGGACCACTCTGACTTCCAACTTCTTGATTTTACCATCATCCCAACCTCATTCTCCAAGTAGACTTGTTATTTATATAAGAAATTCTATATTATATGATTTGCCTATATATGAATGAAGAGCAACATGTCAGGTACTCTGGTGATAATTTTTTTTAACACTGTGAGAATGAATGTGGGGGAAGGGGTATTTTATAGATCAGGACCTGGCTATTACGTAGCAACAGCATAACTTTGACAATATCAGTTTTTGCCCATTTTTTATTGAGAATCTCATACATGCTGATCTATGATCAGCATGATCAGCGTGATGCAGGCTGAGTAAAGACACAGAATCCGAGGAAGCTCAGTTTTCCAGTTATGACTTCCACAATAGAAAAACCTTTGATCAAAAATAAAGAAAGAAAACAGTTGTTCATTTTTCAGTTTCAAAGAAAGCCTCCACGTGGTAGAAGGGGACAGGTCATGCAGTCCAGACATCCTTGGCCAACTGCTGGGCTCTTGTTTGATCAATACATTGAACAACCCTCAGGGATTTTTTTTTAAAGACAGTACCAATAAATAACACAAACCAAGTCCACCTCTCATTTCCTCTTCACCAGTCCCTTTCCCCTCATCATGATTCCCTCCTAATTCTATGTGTTCTTCTTTTTTAAACCCACTGTCCAGTCAGAGCAGCCAGTATGTGTATGAGTGTAGGGTCATCTTATTGGCCCGTAGGTGGCCTCTCAGGATCACACCCCAGAGGAAAACTATCTCCTTCTGTGCCAGCAGCCTTGAGCTGTCAAAGCTCTTCAGGTAGTGGTGGGACATTTTGACCACCTCCCCACTCCATGCTCAGATTTTTGCCTGCTTGACTTTGTCTAGGTGTTGTGTGTGTTGTCAACTACTGTGAGTTCACATACGCAACTGCTGTGTTGTGTCAGGAAAATGCTGTTTTGCAGTAGTTATCCACTGCCTCTGACTTTTCAATCTGTCTGCCCCTTTCTCTGCAACCACCCTTTTGCACAGTCACTATCCTTCAGTTTTCCAGCAACTCCAGAAAAGCTTTCCACATAGAAAACAGTCACTTAACGTCCCAACAACCTAATTTCAACTCTGTGATTGGACTCACTCTATCCATGAGACTAGTCAGTACCTTAATCTCCACTCAGAAAGTTGATGTTTCCGCATTGATGCTATAAAGCCAGGAATTGGCAACTGCCTGCCTTTGAGATCCTGCTCTTTTGTCCACTCATCCTGTGAGCAGATCACAAACTGCCCTTTCCTATGCTACAAAGGCTAAAGGAGCAGAGAGCAGGATCAGGAGTCAGGAAAAGGGAACACTATTTCTTGGAGTAGTTGTGATGAGTAGCCACACTCATCCGTAGACCTCACAGGCACTACCTGTGCCTACTACTACTACTTCTTATGTAGCCCTGGCCCATGTGTTATGGTAAATCTGGCTTACGCCTGCACATCTGCATATAAGAACTGTTTGGGGGCTGGAGAGATGACTCAGCAGTTAAGAGCACTGACTGTTCTTCTAAAGGTCCTGAGTTCAATTCCCAGCAACCACATGGTGACTCACAACCATCTGTAATGGGATTTGATACCCACTTCTGGTGTGTTTGAAGGCAGCTACAGTATATTCATATAAATAAAGTAAATAAGTCTTTCTTTTTCTTTCTTTCTTTCTTTCTTTCTTTCTTTCTTTCTTTCTTTCTTTCTTTCTTTCTTTCTTTCTTTCTTTCTTCCTGTCTGTCTGTCTGTCTGTCTGTCTGTCTTTCTTTCTTTCTTTCTTTCTTTCTTTCTTTCTTTCTTTCTTTCTTTCTTCCTTCCTTCCTTCCTTCCTTCCTTCCTTCCTTCCTTCCTTCCTTCCTTTCTTTCTTTCTTTCTTTCTTTCTTTCTTTCTTTCTTTCTTTCTAAAAAGAACTGTTTAGGCCTGTATCAATTCCTAACTCTAAATTCAGGGACTTCAAACTGGCAGCTGGAAATTACTCATGGTAGAAATATTTATACTTAGAAAGTTAGTTCATGCATATACACATAAATGTTAAATCACATTTATGATGCGCCTGTGTATGTATGTGTGTGTGTGTGTGTGTGTGTGTGTGTGTGTGTGTGTGTGTTCAAGTTTTCTTTTTTCTAGAGAGTTATGGTGTTACAGCCCAACATTTCCCAGCATACCGCTGGGTCCACTCTGCCCCCGGTTTATGCTGCAGGTGACTTCTTACTCTTGCCTGTACTTTTAGGTAGAATTTAACCAATTTTGGTTTGTTTCTTCTCCAGTGCCTTCAGAAACCCTTCCTCCTAACAAACTTGGAGATAGATCAGGTGGTGACAAGCAGTTTTTCCAAAGAGCCACTTCCTGACACTCCTGAATCTCACTGGCTAAAGGGCAAGAATCGTATCAATCGATTGTTTTCTTTTAAAACCCTTAATCGAGGCTGTCTCTCACATGTTTTAGTATTTTATGCATATGAGCCTAGTTTAATGCTTCTTCATCATCATCTATTTGTCACTGTGGACTGAGTTATTCTCCTAGGGCTTTTTAAGTGCCAGGAAAGCAAGTGCTGTCCCATATCATGAGCACTTAGCATTTGTGATACCCAATCTGGTAGCAGCTGACCTTCTGTGGATCAATTTTTTTGTCTTTGTTTTTTATATATTTTTAAAATTTTGTACTTTTGAGATTATTTAAAAATGAATGTATTAAGTTGGTTTTTTGTTTGTTTGATTTTTTTTTTTTTTACAGTAGGCTGGGTTGGGGTTATTTAAAGAAACATGAGCAACTTATCAGTGGCTACACCACTGAAAATGCCCCCTCCCCATAACTACTAATTACCTATAGACCTACAAGGAGGCCTGAGGCCTCCAGTTTCTCCACCCTCCATGACAGAACATTGGTGGGCTCACTTTTGCACAACTCTTGTATCATTTCTGTTCCCTCTTCCTCTACGTTCCCTGAGCCATGGAGGGAGTGGTATTCATACTCCATTTATGCCAGAGCATTCAACAGTTTCTTATTCTCAGCTTTTGACCAGTTACGAGCCTCTGCAGCAACTGCTTCTTACTGCAAAATGCAGCTTCTCTGACCAGAGCAGACAGCAGCACCAATCTGAAGAATTCACACTTAAAGCAAACGCAATTTAGTAGCTCAGTTGTTCTGTCACATGCTGTGTGGTGAACAGCCGTATGTAGTTGATGGCTTTCCTTTCATTCCCCCAACATAATATTTTTATTAATTACTTGGGAATTTCTTACAATGCCCCCCTGATCACACTCACTTTCCCGTCCTCCCAGGTCCACTCTCCCACCCCTGCACCGCTCCCCCACAAAACCCCACTAAGTCCCATTTGTATTGCCCATATACTCGCTGGAGCACGGCTCCCAGGGGCCAACCCCTTAAAGATAACGGATTCCTTTCCCTACCCGATCCCCCTGCCGCCCTGCTCCCCTGTACCCGAAGCCACCCACTGTGAAGAGCGTTGCTTCAGCATCCTTATCTCAACTTTTAAGAGTTCTTTTCAATGGCTTCCTATCTAGACTATTTCTTTTTTTGAAGGTGTCACCAGAAGCTTTCTATGTCTCTCATTCTCAACTGTGTCTTCGGTCATCAATACCACTGCAAAAGAAGCTGCCTTGACCTTTCTACATGGTTTCTGGATACATCATGGACCTCTGCATCGCTATCTGTAGTTCTGCCATTCTACCCCCACTCACCTGGCTCCGTTCTGCCATCTTTCCTTCCAATTTCATGAGTCCACTTTTTTTTTTTTTTTATCACTTAACAGTTTATTTTTTTTTTCCATTTTTTATTAGGTATTTAACTCATTTACATTTCCAATGCTATACCAAAAGTCCCCCATATCCACCCACCCCCACTCCCCTGCCCACCCACTCCCCCTTTTTGGCCCTGGTATTCCCCTGTACTGGGGCATATAAAGTTTGCAAGTCCAATGGGCCTCTCTTTCCAGTGATGGCCGACTAGGCCATCTTTTGATATATATGCAGCTAGAGTCAAGAGCTCCGGGGTACTGGTTAGCTCATAATGTTGTTCCACCTATAGGGTTGCAGATCCCTTTAGCTCCTTGGCTACTTTCTCTAGCTCCTCCATTGGGAGCCCTATGATCCATCCATTAGCTGACTGTGAGCATCCACTTCTGTGTTTGCTGGGCCCCGGCATAGTCTCACAAGAGACAGCTACATCTGCGTCCTTTCAATAAAATCTTGCTAGTGTATGCAATGGTGTCAGCGTTTGGATGCTGATTATGGGGTGGATCCCTGGCTATGGCAGTCTCTACATGGTCCATCCTTTCATCTCAGCTCCATGAGTCCACTTTTTAAAAGTGTCTTCCTGAGGAACTGCCCTTCTCTGATTTTTTTTTTCTGGGGACCCGTGGGCTCTGTAGACTCATCTACTGCCGTCTCCCTTTGAAACCTCCATGGGTCTCTTAGGCTCCTTGGAGGTGCTCTGTGATGGCGGGGCGCTGGCTTCAAGCACAGCCATGCTTCAGATTTTCATTCTCAATGCCGATGACTTGTTCCTGGATCTGCAACACTGGATCCTCCACCCTCTCCAGGAACTCATAGATGGAATAGATGTTGGGGTGGATCAACTCAATTTGCTGGATCCGAACCCAGATGGCAACCAAGTTGGTCAGCCCGTGCATGGTTTGTCTCAGCTAATGGAAATAATTGGAAAGAACATTGCCAATGTTGCAAAGGTTGTTTTGGCCTGAGGTAATTTATATGGGCATAGGATGAGACATTTAAACTGGTGGGGATGTGACATGATAATGAAGGAGAGCTCTAATTCAAAATAGAGGCCACTGCATATCAAATCGAGCACTCTGGAGTCTCAATTCAGTCTGTGCAGGCTTCACAAAATTTCACAATTAATATCCCACCATAAGGCACCAGAGAGGAATATGAGACTGGGATTGGCTTGCCCTATAGCTACTGATTATATCACCACAGAAAGTGGTACTGGCTAATGTCACATAAGCCTGGGAGGTTTTGTATGTTTACTCTGATGGTGTCACTTGCTTTTAAAATATTAATGCCCATTTGACCGTGTCAACCTTATCTTCAACTTCTTCTAGTCTGCCTTGAGGTGGAACTTGGGGTGTGAATCTCAGAGGTCCTGGCCAAAGACAATCAAAAGTTGATAACTTCAATAGACTGCAAGTCGATTGAAAGATGGTCTTTCTATATGAGAATTTTCAGGGTAATTATATGTGACCTGAGAGTCTTGATTTAAACCATCATAAACTAGTGAGCGGATTCTTGCAGTGTAGGCTGTGGGTTTTCTCTAATCCAGAGGAAGGAGGGGTCATTTGTGTTTCAGTGGATAGAGATGAGGGAGTTTGTGTTTGGAGGTTGTTATGCTGGATCTGATCACTAGTTTTGAGATCTAAGCGATGGGCCATGCTTGGGTAATATCTCAGAGCCATCACCATCCAAGTTGCTGTGCAGCAGTTTGAGGCTCCTGTAGATAGAGATCTTGAGTAAAAAATGGCTTTGGTCTTGGAAGTGGCCTTCTGAGGGTGTCAAGTCCACAGCTTGAGGGGCCTTTGTGAACTGTGAGAAATCTTTATAGCCCAGAGCAGAGACAGCAGTGAGGCAGTTTTGCTGAAGTATGGAGGCTTAATGGTCTCTATATTGTCATGCTGAGTTATGAGGCTATCCCAAGGCTGATGGCAATGCAAAGCCTGATGGAGAAATACAAGACCCCAAAGGTAAATCAGAGAGCCCACCCTCTGGACATGGGAGGGCTGGGCTTGTCCTGAGAAGGCCTGTTTCTCCTGAAACACACAAGAGAAATCGTTAAACCACCAAGAACAAGAGGGAAATGGCTGTAAAGACTTACAGGTTGGTGGGTGTATGGATATTTTTTAAGATGCAAATGTGGAATGATTGATAGAATACAAAAGTAGCCTTATCTCTCCACATTTATGATCTGGAAATGCAGTACTCTCCTGTCTTTTTTTTTTCTTCAGGAGAGAGGGTAGTATAGAAAGATCATATGGCTATTCTTAGAGAAGTCCAAAATTAAAAAAGATTATATGTCTCAGAAGGGTTTCTGGTTTTGTGTTGTTTTGACTAAACTGTTAAACTTTTTATCAATTTTATTTTATGGGTATGAGTGTTTGTCATAATGCCTGCCTGGTACCTCAGGAGGTCTTATGAGGGCTTTGGAATTATGGGTGGTGGTGAGCCACCACGTGAGTGCTAGGTACTGGGTCATCTGCAAGAGTAATGTGTGCTCTTAAATGCTGGGCCATCATCTCTCCAACCCCTTGCTTACTTAGTTTTTAGAGAAGAACATGCGTCTATTTACCTGGAAGAAGTTTAGGATACACACCTTAGCCAGACGCTTTGGATTCCTACTTACCCTGATAGTCAGATGACAGTTGATGCCTAACTCCATAGATTCCAAATAAATGCCTGGATGTGGACTCAGAAGACCTGATCTTGTTAAAAGACATTCTTGTCACTGGTCTCTGAGCCTTTAGGGGTCTTTCATAGACTCTTCTCTTTTCCATTGGGAATGAAAACAAAACAGAAACAACAAACAAACAAACAAACAAACCTAGTCTGTGTTACAGATCTTTTTTTTTCTGCTGCATTTTTAATATGTAATACAGAGTCCATATGTCAATTCTCAATATCTGGTCCACTGGTCATCTGGTATTAAATGGAAGACACTTACTATGGACACAAACAGAAGCTTACTGTCCTTTTGCTAATAATTTGGAAATACTAAGCAAAATGACCCTATTTCAAATGTTACCTTGATCCTTAGTTAGAATTATTTCATAGATACTTATACAATTAATATGTGAAAAATGTAAAAATTCATGAGGCTAAACTCTATTTTTAACTAACTTAGACTTCAAATACACAAAATAAGAACATAAGAATAAATATAAATAGCAGCATATAAAACACCCATTTTGGGCCAAATGACTTGTCGGTGTTTAAATCTTCAAAATTGTTCGATAAAAGTTTGATTTCCTGATTTTAATAGATAAGGACCCCAAGTGATAAAGAAGGAACAGAACCCTCCGAAAATCCATTTGGTATCAGTGGTAACACCAGTACCTGTCTCACAAACCGGATCTCTTTCTTCTAATGCATCGTCTTTCATCATCTAAGCAAGGGCGAAAATAATCTCCATGCACAGTATTGATGCTTAGTTTAAAAAAAATTACTTAAAAAAGCATTCTGAAGATGGAGAGAGTTCTGTGGTGTGAGGGAGTCGGGGAAGAGGTTGAGTAGAGGTGAACTGATTTGATGCAAGGTCCAGAAGTGAGTGGTGCTGCTCAGGAAAGGAAAGAGGAATCAGCTCATGCATAGGACGAGTGGTTTCAGCCCCAGCATCCTCTGGTGAGCTTGAGGCAAACTCTACAAGAGACAGCCTAGTCCTAGCTCAGCTAAACTGAGGTTGGGGGCATTCTGGAAATAGGAAAACCTTGTAAGTCATTGCCAGGGTTTGGTCACTCTTCAGTGTCCACATTGGCTCCTGGAAGGATCAGATACCTGTTTTCTGTGGACTGATTCCAGGTGGCCTGAGAAAAAGAAATTTGGGGGTGTCAAACTGTTGTCAGCTCACTTTTTGGTAATGCAAGTCTGGAGAATTGCCTTAGAAATCGAAAGGCTGGTAGTAGTCTCAGGAGTTTTGGAGTTTGGGGTTCCCTTAAAATTCTTTAGGCTTTGGGTCCATTTGTACACAGCTGGTCCAGTCAAAGCTGCTAATAACACACTACTATTTTGAGTCTAAAAATTGCTGGTTCCCACTCAAGGACTTGGACTTTGGTACCTCCCAGATTGCGAGATTAAGAGTTTGGGTCACCTCAGAATATCAAGTTACTCATCAGACACCTCAAGAAGTAGGCAATATTGTCATCCTGATTTCACAAATGCTGAGACTGATAACAGTTAAAACACATAAAAAGGGTGCAGAGGTACCACTTAGGTGGCAGAAGTTTGCCTTGTATGCTTGAGGCCCTGCATTCCTGGCATTGCCCACAAACACCTTTGACTTTTGAGCATGTTGATGTCTGTCTGTATTCCCAGAACTCAAGAAAGGGATCAGGAGTTCAAGGTCAACATGAATTACATA
The DNA here is from genome assembly GCF_000001635.26 of Mus musculus. NCBI lineage: Eukaryota > Metazoa > Chordata > Mammalia > Rodentia > Muridae > Mus > Mus musculus. The sequence goes on along the minus strand of NC_000078.6, from coordinate 77,842,555 downwards.
GTGAACTTAAGGTCTATAAGACCCCACCTAAAAAGAAAAAGAAAAAAAAAAAAAGGAGCAGAGATCTTTAAGGTTCTTTGTCCTTTCCAGGTTGAGACAAGCATCTGGCACACAAGTACTTCACGCTCTCTCCAAGCACATGATGTCTAATCTCGATCTATCATTCTCAGCAAGCTACATCCCTGTAGACGGTCTTTCATGGCTTTTCCCTGTCCTTGATTTGAGAAACAACAGAAGTTGAACTTCCTGGCTTCGGGCCTTCTGTCTCCTGGAGCTTCCCCCTTAGCAGTGCTCAACAGTGTGCAAATCTCACAGAGTGCACCTGATCCCCTGTGCCTGTCGGAACCACAGGGAATAAAGCCCCTCTCGGGCCAGCAATAATCAGCTCACACCTTGGAGCGTGAAATTTGATTAGCCCTTTTATCTCAGCTGCATCGCTTGGACTGTTATTATGAATCATAAAATGCACTAAGCTCCCATGTGGTCCACTGTTTTGTCAGTGTGACCCTGGTGTAGGATTGGGTGACCTCATGGAACAACAGGCCCAAGGCTGACTGCCTACCATGTGAGGAGCTTTGCTCTTTTTCTATTTTTTTTTTTTTTTCATACACAGACCAAGGTAATGCTTCCAAAGAAGGGAGCTCATTTCTCAAGGAAATCTGAGAGCTTTTGAGATAGTTTTTTTTTGCACCCTTGATAGACTGTTTATATGGAGGAAGGAGATGATACAGTTATATGCAAACAAGACATGCCTTGTACTTGCAATGCAAATTTTTCCCCAAATTATAAAAAAGAGCCCCATTTAAGTTCTAAAATGAGTTGAGGGACTGCTTCTGAAATAGTAGTCTATGTGATTTCCCAAGCTGCTTTGCAAATAAGAGTCTAGGGAGCTGTTAAAAGCACACCTCCCCAGTCACCTACTCTTTTTTTTTTTTTTACATTGTCCAACCATATCTTTATCACCAAAAGTAAAACACGTATCAGAGTTGGCCTTGATCTTGCTACTTGTCTAATCCATAGCCTGCTTGTAGTGCTTTATGAATGACTACACAGGTCATAATACACAGTAAATATTGGGGAGAAAGAACAGAGAAGAGATTGTCTTACACCTATATCCTAGACTGAGCTCAGGCTTTCTACTAAAGACTTGCCTAATGAATGCCTGGGAAATTTCAGTGAGGCAGTCACCTACTCTTATTTCTGGATTCAGCTCTGGAATCTATCTACACTTACCACTTAGATCAGTGTCTGGAATGCACTAGTGTGTCTCAATCTAATGTCCCATAAATGTCCTGCATAGCAGGGCTTGGGTATATCCTGGTTTAAAGATGGGAATTCAATGAACAGGGAGTTCCTCAAACTTGAATGGGGGGAGGTGGTATTTTGAGGAAAGAGACTCTCTGGAAACATCTAGGAACTTGAATTTGCAATTAAGACTCAGGACAGAGATTGTTCTCTTACTCTTCAAAAGCTATGGATTCCTATTGGGCCTCTCTGTGTGTGTCTCTCTCTGCCTGTGTACAACCTAACGTATTCCAGTTAGGTGCCCATCACAATGAATGTTTCAGTGTTTTGTGACCTAAAGTCTAGAGTGACAGTCAACAGTCATTTGCTTGCTCAAGGTCTTGCTCCCGCCACCCTCAAGTCTCAAGTTTCATTCAGTGAAGCTAACTGGAACTAAGAACGCAAGGTCCATTAAACGTCTATATTTCTTTCTCCCAAGTCTTTGAAGATTTTCTCCAGTAATGTATGGAAATAAATAAGCACATCGCAAACATGTTTCTTATACCACAAAAGGCTGCCAGAGCAGTTTAGCAACAGACAAGTCCTATATAGACCAGCTGCAGTTCTGCTGGTTCTTTCCAAATAGTCCTTTCTTGACACCTGATGCAAGGAAGATGAAGGCTGAGCTAGGCTTTTGATTGACTGACTGTTTATTGATTCATTAATCTAGCCTTTATTGGCACATATCATATGCCAGCTAATTTGGAAACCTTAGTACTGTTTAGATGTTTGGAATACTTTTGTAAGCAAAAGAAACTAAGATAGTATTTTTCAGTGGCTTGGGTTTTAGGGGAGAGGCTAGAAGAGGATTGACAATAAGCAATGAACAACAGAAACAAATGATTAAAATAAAAAATAAGCTAATTGTTCACTGTGCTAGAACATGGTCACTTCTTTCAGGGGAAAATACACGAGGACAGAGGATGCTGAGAGTGACAGGAACAGGAAGGTGAGTTACAGGTCTAAGTAGACCGGCAGCATGGTTCATTGAGATGGTGACTGAGCAGAGCTGGAGGAGATGGCAGTGCATTTGGGCAGAGAAAATAGCCTATGCAAAACCCCAGCTGTGAGAAGGGCACTGGGATGGATGAGTGAGGAAGACAGCAGAAGCTATAGAGAAAGCAGGCTGGTCTGCTGTAGCCATCGTAAGGGATGAGGTAGGTGTCACTGACAAGCATCAAGCAAAAGCATGAAAGGATTTGAGAAACTTTTATTAATTTCTGTTTACTCTAAACTTTGTATTACTGTAATGTGAGACTAAAGAAACAAACAGAAACCCACCGACAACAAAAATTCTCATATTCTATCACCCAATTTTCTCATTATCTATCTACCATTTTTTTATAACTATGCATCCTGTCTATTTCAAATCTTTCCTGAATTATAGAGAGAATATAATTTGATTAGTAAGCATTTTGGGTGCATTTTTTTATTACCAAACAGGCAGATTGTGTTTGTTTTCATATGCATTTGTCTTGTGACCGTCATCCAGATTATGATGTGAGCTATTGCTTGTTCTCAACATTGACCTTGTCATTTCCCAATCTATAACCTCACAATAATTTCCAAAGTAACTACTATTCAGGCATTGAATCACTGATTAATTTTGTCTGTTCTTTAAGTTATTCTAAAAGGATTAATGTGTGGGCTTCTGTGTCTGGCTACTTCAGCTCATAATTTGTTTGTATGATTTATTAATGTGGTTATGTGGGAGAAATCTTGTCTTATTGTATTTTAGTCTTTTATCATGGGCATACACTACCATCTCTCCACTCCCCCGATTATAGTTGAATTGTTTCTAAAGTCTGTCTACTGTGAACATCCCTGTGAGATTCTTTTGGTAGATATCCCACGCACTCCTCTAGGATGAACTTGGCATATTTCATCAGAGTGCAAGGGGCGGTACACATGGCTCAGTCTGTATAACAGTGTGCCCGCACTAGTTTTGCACACTCCTGCAATGCATGAAGGCTGCAATCACTCCATGTTATCATACACACTTAGTATCAACAGTTTTACATTGTCAGCCATTTTGATGAGTACCAGAATGTGTGCCCTCTGTGCTTCATCATGGTTTTACTGGCGATTTGAATTAGTCTGTCTGTCTGTCTGTCTGTCTGTCTGCCTGTCTGTCTGTCTGTCTGCCTGCCTGTCTGTCTTTCTGTCTGTCTGTCTGCCTGCCTGCCTTTCTTTCTGTCTGTCTGTCTGTCTTTCTTTCTTTCTTTTTTTCTTTCTTTCTTTCTTTCTTTCTTTCTTTCTTTCTTTCTTTCTTTCTTTCTTTCTTTCTTTCTTTCTTTTTTTCTTCCTTCCTTCCTTTCTTCCTTCCTTCCTTCCTTCCTTCCTTCCTTCCTTCCTTCCTTCCTTCCTTCCTGTCTGCCTGCCTGCCTGACTGCCTTCCTTCCTTCCTTCCTTCCTTCCTTCCTTCCTTCCTTCCTTCCTTCCTGCCTGCCTGCCTGCCTGCGTTTGTTTGTTTGTTTGTTTGTTTCTTTCTTTCTTTCTCTTTCTTTCTGTGAAATGCCTATATAAATATTTTTTCTTGTTTAAAATTGTTTATTGATCTGGTCTGTTTTGTATGAAATCTTTAAGCATTTTTAAGCTTCTAAATCTTTGCAAAATGTTTGTATTGTAGATATTTCTTGCAGTTATGGTTTATTTATAGCCTTTTAAAAGAATATATTTTTAAAGCTTTATTGCATTCTACTTAGTGTGTGTGTGTGTGTGTGTGTGTGTGTGTGTGTGTGTGTGTGTGATTTGTGTGTGTGATTGTGTGCATGTAGAAATCAGAGGATAATGTTTGGAAGTTGGTTCTTTCCTTGCACCATTTAGGTTCTGGGGATTAAACGCTGGTCGTCAGGCTTATCAACAAGTGCCTTCACTTGCTGAGCCATGTTGCCTGCCTTGCTGGCTTGAAATTTCTTTTTCATCCTTGAATTCTGTGTTTTCTCTCTTTCCCTCCCTCTGCCTTCCCTCCACACATGTGCAGGTCTCTCAGCTTTGCTTTACTGACCCACTTGTCTGCAGGTGTGCCCACGTCATACTGCCCTAACTGCCATAACAGCTCTGCATTTTCTTGAAATTTGGTAACATGAAGTCCTCCAAGTTGGTTATTCTTCTTCAATGCTGTTTTGATTATACAAGTTTCTTTATATATTTATAAATTTTAGAACTACCTTGTCAATTGCTAGAAACAATTATTTCTTTGATTTTTATTAGAGAACTGAACTTATAGTTCAATTTAGCAAAACTTAACATCCAGTATTGGACCTTCTATCAATGTACATATTTCCCCATTTATTTGGGTCTTTAATCATTTCCAGCAATTTACAGATTTTCATGTAGAAGACATTCTTAGATTTTATTAGACTTTTGATGATTTTATATTACTGTAAATCATAACTTTTTCATTTAACTTGAATTTATTTAAGATGCAATCTCAAGTAGCCTAGACTGACCTTGAACTCAGTGTATAGGTGAAGATGACCTTGAATTTCTGATCCACCTGGCAGCACACCCTGAGGGGATGATAGGCATAATCTACCATCCCCAGATTACAAGGTATTGGAGCTCAAGACCAGGTCTGTGTGTATGATAAGCACTCTATCAACTAATTTACACTAGTAGTTCCTTAATTTGAGATTGTTGTAAAAGTATAGAAACAGAAAAATAACTTTTTATATTCACGTGGTATCTGAGTCCTTGCTCAGTTAACCTGTTCTAATAGTTTGTAGATCCTTTGGGTGAGAATTCAACATATATTATTATAGAATTTTTGAGTGGAAGTGCTTTACATATTTCTTACTAATCTTTAAGCTTTCTCCTTCATGTTATCTTGTTGGACCTCTAGTACCATATTCAAAAGAAGCATAATAATGAGTGTTATTATCTTGCTCCTGACTTAAACTAGGGGAGAAAGAATCCAGCAGTGTATATTTGAGTATCATGTTATGTATTCTTTATGTTTCTTCACGTTTGTAGATAACCTGTGTTTCCCCTTTTTATTAATCATTTATTCATTTACATTTCAAATGATATCCCCCTTCCTGGTTACCCCTCTACAAGCCCCCATCCCATCCCCCCTCTCCTGCCACCTTTTGCCTCTATGAGGGTGCTCCTCCACCCACTCAAACACACCCATCTCCCTGCTCTAGCATCCCCCTACCCTGGGGCATCAAGCCTCCATAGGACCAAGGACCTCCCCTCCCATTGATGTCTTTCAAATATAGTTTTAATACGCTTCATTTTTTATTTTACTAAAAAGTTTTTTTAACCAAGTATTGTTTTTTTTTTTAAAAATTATTGGATGGAGTTTTATCATCCATTGAGATTATGTGGTCTTTATCTTTATTCTGCTAATGTAATGCATTACATTAACAGAATTTCAGATATTAAATCATTTTGTCATGTTTTTAAAAAGGTTTCTCTGGGAAATAAATTAGAGAGGCCACAGACAGAAGAACAGAGAGAGAGAGAAAGAGAGAGAGGGAGAGAGAGAGAGAGAGAGAGAGAGAGAGAGAGAGAGAGAGAGAGAGAGGAGAGAGAGAGAGAGAACAGCAGTTTAGTCCAATGTGAAGGTAGTAAAATGAGCAGACAAATTATGGTTATATTTTGAAACACAGAGTTTCCAGACATATGGTATGTAGGGAATGTGAGAAAAACACTGGAGTCAATAATGAATTCAAAGTTTTTGACTTGGGCAGCTGGAAAGATAAAGTTGTCATCAACTGAGCTAGGGATGGAGGCCCTTGAAACATCTGGGAATCAGGAAGTAGGTTTTGGACATGTTAGATGGCATTTTGTAATAGGCAGTGGACAACTAACTGGATCTACAGCCGGGGAGGGAGGTCTGGGCTGCAGACACAATACTGGATGAGATCATTAAGGGAATGAGTACAGATGAAGGGGCTGGGTAGTCAAGAACAAAGAAAGTTTAGAAGAGGAGACAGAGAAAGCAGACCAGCCTGAAAGTCAATGGAGGATTGCGAATGGGGGCAGAATGTACAACTGGTCTCACCAAATGCTGCTGGGAGATGAAGTTAGGTCAGACCTGACATTTGATCATTGACCTTAGGAACAGAGGTAACGAAGAAAAGCAGTGAGAGCAATTTGGGGAGCAAGAACTCGATTTGAAGTGGTTAAAAGTCAATGGGGGCAGAGATTGACTCCTACATAAAGTACTTTCTAAGAGTTTGATAGAAAATGGACCAAGAATGAGGGAGAGAGGGAAGTACAAATGACATTGTATACTTAAAAGGTGAAAAGATGAGAGAAATAATACTTGCACACTCACAGGGATGATCCAAGAGAAAAGCCAATGATGAAGAAGGAAGAGAATTACTAGTGCAAACATTTAGGGAAATGAAAGGCTTAGAACTTGGACATTTAGTATGTGTGTGTGTGTGGGAGGGGTGGTGGTTCTAAAATGAAAAAGGAAATGAACAAGGTATGAACAGAGAAAGCAATGCCTTAGGACTGAGTGTCTACATGGTGGTGAGAGCTAAGCACATCTACTCCAGATGACCTTGGCATTGGATATAGCTCAGCATGGCTCAAGCCTTATTCTAAGCAGTGAACCATCTCTCAACAGCTGTTACTGCTTCTTTCAAGCTTGCTTTCTCTCATTGGTCTCTCTGATCCTCATCAAACTCGAGCATGATGGGAATGAGACAAAGATCCCAAGAAGATATTTGTCTTTGGACACTAGAATGTGTAGGCACTAGAAACTCACTAACTGAAATTACAGCCTTGTGAGAACAGAGAAGGGGAGGAAGGACCCAAGGACACTGCATTGACCTCTGTACACTATGTCTTTGCTCTACTACACACCAAATACTATCACTTACTAAGTCCACCAGCATGTTCTTTATAAGTGAACTCCAGGACTGGACACTTTAATTTCAGTGACTTCTCAGACTTTATATTATGAGGGCTAAAAATAGATATGCAGGTTGGTCTTCTTAAATCTTCCCAGCTCTTATGGATTCAATGTCTATAGGCTCTGAGTAAGAAATGCTTTATTAAGTATGTGATGGCATGGGGCTGAGATAGTTATAAGGATCTTTCACAAGGATGTCAGGATCACTTACATCACCCTCTTTTCAGGACACTGCCGATGTGGGTGCTGCCAATGGATGCCCATAAAAGCCTTTTCCCCACTGTGAGTATTATAACTGAGCAGCCCTTCTTGGCAGCTCACTGAGCCTCCTTTACTCACATTAATTAAATTAAAGATGTGCTGGCCAAGTTGTGCTGGCCAAGTTGTCCAAGAGTTTAGAAATGACCTAACTCATCAAATTCTGGAATTTTAAATTAATAACACAGATGAAAGTGTTTTGTTGGACAGAAATTGATGAGGCTTGTAAAACTCACCATAGGAGGGGTTCAGTGCTCCTTAACACCCCATGCACATGCTCCGAATGGACCACGAATCTAATCTGTCAATGGAATTCAATTGATTTTCTCTAAGTGAACTTGTCAATCCACTCTTTTCTGTATTCCAAAGATATTAACATAGTGTAACATAAATTATAGGACTGCAATGCTCTAACACTTCTCAGAGATGACTATGGGCAAGGTGTGTATTAATCTGGCCTTGGGCACTATTCGTATTGCACTCAATGGTACCTGCCTCTTTCTGCTATTTGGTGTTTACCCTTGAATTGCTCAGATATTCTGTATTCTTGGTCGATGTAGGAGGTAAGGATGATCAGGGCTCCAACTATCCGGAGACCATAGCAACCATCCTTATTGTGTGAGCAGGAATTCTGCTGTACTACTGAGTCCAGAACTGGATCCTACTGGTTTAGCTCTAGAAATCCCACCACAGTGCAGGAACAGGTCACCATGATAGCCATATGACAGCTCCATGGATGAAGGACTGAGACAGGAGATTAGCACCTCTTCATCTCCTATCTCAGCCTAGAAGGAAGGACTGAGATGTGCTGTAACTCTACTGTCTTCCAGTCTCTTCTAAATACATCTTCATCTGCACATCCTGACAGCCAACAGTTGAGGAAAGAAGCCAGCATGGACTCAAATTCAGTTTTTCCACTTACCCTGTCACATTGGGAACATTTTGTTCTTTATGGGTTTCAATGTCCTCATCAGTTTAAAAAAAAAAAGCAGTAATAATATGTTCTTCACAGTCTTAAATGAAACTGGGAAGAGAAGTTGGCACATGGTTCAGGCTAAATAAATGTCTGTGTCCTTTTCACTGAGAAATTGCAATCACCCAAGATAATATACCTAAATGGGATCCTACAGCTCAATTTCTAGCTCTCTTGGATATTGTGAACATGCAGAGCTGTTTTGTCTGGTGCTGGCTGGTGTGGTGATGAAGCACAGAGCACATCTGCCTGGTCATAAAAGCTGGCCCTGATCCATCCCTGTGTCTCTATGTCTCTGTGATGTATGTCTTGGTGCCTCACATGGAAGACCCTTAGTGAATATTTGTGGAATGAATAATTCAGAATCACCCAGATTTGAAAGTTCAGACTCAGTGATATTGCAGTGTTTTGATCTGAACTCATGTGTCCATGCACAGTCCAGTAGAGAAATAGTCTCTGGGAGTTTAAAACAATACTTTACATGGGAATGATTATTAGAATAGGTGCGGAAGCAGAAGTGGAAGCAGAAGCGCAGAAGCGGAAGCGGAAGCGCAGAAGCAGAAGCAGAAGCGGAAGCGCGGAAGCAGAAGCAGAAGCAGAAGCAGGAGTCCCTGCCACAATCCTAGGAGGCTGTCCACGACATTCCAGTTCTATAACATGGAATGGCTACTTGGGCAAGGACAAAAGGCAGGACCAAGCTTTTCTATACAGAGCAGTGAAATTAGATCTTGTCCCAGGCCTCATGGATACTCAAAGTTTTGTTATATTTTTATTGTATGTTGCGGTGAGCACCCACTGAGTGTTTTTTCTTGAAATCTTGAAGAACCAGTGTTTCCCCAGTGGGGTGGTTTTATCCACCAGGGGACATTTGGCAACATAGAGAGATAATTTTGATTGCACTGTTGTAGGGTAAAATGTTTATGGTGCCTAGTGGGTCCTGGATGACTCTTTACCCTTCAAACATCTGATGAGTATAAAAAAACAGGGTACTGCCGGACATGGTGGTGCACGCCTGTAATCCCAGCACTCGGGAGGCAGAGGCAGGCAGATTTCTGAGTTCAAGGCCAGCCTGGTCTACAGAGTGAGTTCCAGGACAGCCAAGGCTACACAGAGAAACCCTGTCTCAAAACAAAACAAAACGAAAACCAAAAAGCAAAAACAAAAAACAGGGTACCACAGCAAGAGTCATCAAGCCAAAAACTTCACAGTGAGGAGGATGTGGCTGGAGAGATGGCTCAGTGGCTACAGACACTTGCTGCTCTTTCATAGAACCTAGGTTCAGTTTCTTAGCACCCAGATGGTGGCTCACAACTGTCTATAACTCCAGTTTCAGGAAATCTAGTACTCTTTTCTGGCCTCCACAGGCATCAGATATACATATGATGTATACAAAACATTCAGGCACTTACACACACACACACACACACACACACACACACACACACACACACACACCACACACTGTTCATGGTGCCAAAGCTGAGAATGACAAGTGCTTAATCTCTTTCTGGCGTGCAATGACATTTAGCTATCAGCAATCCATTGTTGAATTTCTATTTTTTAAAAAAATATATCATATTTTTTAAAAATGTGATGTATTATCATATATCAGTTACACTGAAAACATGGGTAAAGAAGACCTGAGACTGTGCAGGAGATCCATGGAGACAGTTTCTAAGGAGGCAGGGCATGACTAAGATTTAAAGAGAAGGGGGTTGTGAGGGGGACCAGCAGGTTGAGGGCATCTCTGAAAAAGAAGACAGTAAACATGAGAGTGATGAGACCTGGGAAGGCTTGTGTGTTTATGCAAATAAGCATAGTGTCTAATTACTCCTGTCTAATGAAAGGCAGGAAAGAGAGAGCATAGGGTATATCAGTAAGGACAGATCACAGGCTCTGGTCAGTATACCTTATAGGGTGTGTAAAGCATTGGATTGTTCTGGTAAAAAGTGAGACATGGTGTAGTTTTCTGGTTGTCTTAGTAGTCATGGGAGGAGAAACAATAAAAGGAGGAAGAAAGCAGATAGCTCAGTGAGGAGAGCACAAGGAACATCAAGGAGAGATACAGTCAACAAAGACCGTCTAGAAGGCAGAACCAGGATGGGTCTGTGCCTGATCTCATGAGAGTGAAAGAACCCTGCAAGACTCCCCAAGGTAAGGTAGAAGTAGGTGATGGTATTCTAAGATGGGAACAGTGAATGAAGTGGCTGCTTTTACAGGGAATGGTATATGAAGTCAGTAGTAAGGTGATAGCTCCCAGTGAGATAGGTGTGTCAATCATAGGCAAAGGCATACTTAGTGGGAGAAATGTAGAGGAATGTGAAATGGTCCAGCTTTGGGAAGATTCATAGGAAAACTAAAGAGAAGCCTATGAAAACAATGACATAAGAGTGGCCAGTGAATGAGAAAATGAGAACAACAGACACTATTCACAGACCAGAAAACGTCCCCCAGTGTCAACACCACAGAGATGTGGAGTACCAGGAGACCCAACAGGTTTTCATCTGTCAGAAGATGGTATTGCTAACCTTGGAGACAGTAGGTGATGGGACCAGTAGCCACATTGTGCTTAGTGATACATTTAAGTAAAGACACTGGAAAATCTAAAGAGAAATTATGTTTTGGAATGATTTTATTTCAAAACTATCTGTAAATGCAAGGTGACCAACAGGGACACTACTGCAACCACTGTGAACAGGAGCTCAACAAGTAGGAAACTCTTGGTAGACAGTTTTAAGTGAACCTCTATTGCATTCATAAAATGAACAACCTTACAAGCAATTTTATAAAAAGAGAGGAATATACTAGAAGTTGTTTACATATTCATGAGCTCTAACCACAAGAACACCCTATTGTAGGACGTACAATGTCTAAGGACTTACTTGGGTTATTAGATGTCCTCAGAGTATGGTTCATGTCTTTTTTTATATAAAACTTTCAATACATGTATTTTTCAGTAGGGCTGTAGTTTATGGACACCTGGCATCAAAATCTCCATATTTCAAACCAGAATCCGTCTAGAATCAGATCCTCATACACATTATACATTGTTTCAAAATTCATAGATTCACATAAATTTGCTTCTCTTGGTATGTGACAGTAGGCTCATATTTTGCATGGCACATTCAGAATTCTCTTTAATCTTGAATCCTCATAACAGTACCAAAGGTAGTACTCACTTGAGACACAGAATATGTATTAGTTTTTATTGTGTGTGGGGGTGGGGGACAGCTGAAATTGCTTTTTTTTGTTAAAAATGAAGTAGGATTAATAAATAAATAAATTTTAAAAATGGAAAAATATAGTAGGAGCTTGGAGTGCAAGCAGATGGTAGATGGTATAGTTTCCACGCACAAGGCTCTGGGTTTAACCCCTGGCACCCCAAACAAGAACAATAGAAAAGAAAGGCAACAGCAGACTATCAGAGAGCCCAGGAAACAAGCCTCATATCTGGAGGCTCCTTTAGGGATCAACAGTGATCCCCAAATCAACCGTCAGCCGCTCCACATTGAGGCATCTCTATGAAGAAGGGCTGTTTTTACATTAACATTGAAGAATGACTGGGGTTTTGATGGAGCAAAAAACCACCCAAGTGAAGGGAGCAGCTCAGGGGAAGGGAAGCCCCGAGTCTGAAGTGCAAGAAATGAATCTATCTAAAAGATAGAGATGTAAAACATGGCACTTATGAAGGAAGATTTTTGAAAAGAGGTGATAAAGGTAAGAATAGGAAAAAGGATTAAGAGCAGAGTTTTAAAAATCAAACGATGGTTTGGGAATTGAGGGAACCAAGAGCCATGCAGTTATATTAGTAGGGAGGGGATTAGTTTTGTTTTGATCTATTTTGCATTCTCAATCAGATTATAAAAATGGCTCCCATAGCTTGATGAAGCAGTAACTAAACTTAGTAGGGCAGGATTATCTTAGACCCCTCAGCAATATAAATAATGATACAGAGGCTTTTTAATATTTTTATACTTAAGCCTTTAGCTTGGGCAGTCTCCCATCTACTCTAAACTTAACTTGACTAACTAGCTTACGTCTTACCATGTGGCTACCTCTACCTCTCTGTTCTGGTCTTCTCCGTTTGCTCGCCTCCGTGTTCTACAGTCAAAACAATGGACATTTTGATATCTAGAATTATTGATCATTGCTTGTCCAATTACGTAGTCATTAGGGTTGATATCAACAGTAGTTCTAACCCATTCATCCATGGGTGCTGACTGAGCTTTTAAAGGTCTAAGAACTTTTCTATATGCCAAATTTACATTTTTGAAAGCTAAAATTTCAATTAGTCCTTGCTTCACACCTGGATTTGATATAGCTCTGTATATGGCAGATGTTAGCCCATGAAGGGAGTCAGGAAAAGTCTCTCTGGGGCTTTGCATAATCTTTTTGAATGACATAGATCTTTTCCTTGTTTTTCTACTTTATCTCAGCATTTAACTAATAAAGTGCATTGTATAATAATAGAGTCATCAAATTGCATCTACTGTCATAAATCAGCAAATTGTCCTTCACCTAACAATTGATTTTTCATGACATCAACAGCTTTCAACCTACTACAATTTCCCATGACTGCAGCTTCTTCTCACCACCGTGTCAGCCATTGCAATTGAGAACTAGCTTCCAGTACAGCTGCTGCTAAATCTTTCCAGCCTTGGAGGATAATCCTGCTTTGGGTAGCCCAGATATTTAACATTTGTCTCACATAGGGTGAGCGCATTCAATAAATTGCTATTGATTCTTTAAAATGTTTAAGATCTTGTATTTTAACAGGATTCTAGGCTAGTTAGTTGGGTTAAGTTTAGAGTAGATGGGATACTGCCTAAGCAAAAGGCCTAAGCATAAAAATGTTTAAAAGCCTCCATGCCATTATTTATACTGCTGGGTGTCCAAGATAGTCCCACCATACTTGGTACCCAAAATGGGGTTCCAGATATAAATGTGACTTTTATTCACCAGGTGTAATCTGAGAATGTCATCTCAGAGGTTTACTGCTGGATAAGCTCGCCTTTTCTAGTTCTTTCTGAACTCTGGTTGGCTGGTTCTACTCAGTTGTTCTGGCCCAAAACTCTTCCCAAACTTGACTGTATTTTAGTTATCATACTTTCTACTCATTCGCTTACTGAACTCATTATACAGAGAGAAAAAAAAATATTTTAGAATGGATCATCTTACTCATAAACAGAGTAACAAACTAAAAATGTATGTTGAAAAGGTTTTTGATCTAATTGTAAGAGGAAGAAAATGGAGGTCATAAAAATGCAAGTAGTGCTAGAAAGATGGTTCAATGTTAAGAGCACTGTCTGTTCTTCCAGAGGTCCTGAGCTTAATTCCCAGCAACCATATATATACTGGGATCTTGTGCCCTCTTCTGGCATGCAGACAACAGAAGGCAGGTCCAGACTGAGAAGTTCATAGCGACCCTCTGATCACATGGTGGCTGAAAACAAAACAAAACCAGCGAAAACAAACAAACAAACAATAAACTCTCAAAACCAGTACAATATGCTTGGAACTAGTAATCCCCAAAAGATAGAGTTTATAGAAACTTAGGTACGAAAATAAACATTAAGTTTGGAGGTGGTAAAAGAGAAATAAATAAATGTGCATAGAAAAGAGTCTATGAAGGAACGAGGAAGAAAAATAAATTAAAATGTTTTGAAATATGTCTAGATGCTAAAAGAAAAAAACCGAATATATACAGTCTTAGAAAGAAGTATTGAATTTAAAAATAGTAAAATGAAGTCTTCAAAGTAAGGAGAGTAAGGACTGGAGGGCAGTTCAGTTGAGCCGAGTTCAGTGCAGTATGGTGCAGCTCAGTTAAATGCAGTCAAGTTCACTTGAGCTCATGCAGTTGGTTCAGTTCTGTTTAGTTCCTGTCAGTGCAGTTCAGTTTGTAAAATTCAGAGGCAACTTTTCGAAGCAGAGCAATTCAGTGAGAAGCCAAGAGAAGTCAGTTTGAGTCAGCAGTCAGCTTGGAGAACAGTTTTGAGCCAGAACAGCTGTGTTGAACCAGCTGTCATGAGACCCATTCAGAAAGAATTAGAAAGGTTGAGCCTATTCAGCAGTAAGCCTCCTAGATGACAATTACATCTGATGAGTAAAAGTTACATTTACAACTTAGCCTCCAGAAGGACACGCCAAATTCCCATTAATGGAACCTGGGAAGAGGACGAAGCCAGGGAGCCGGCATCTGTGGCTGATTCTGGAAACTAGTGACGAGGAGCTGAGGTTCCAGGGAGGTGGGCTATGTTGGGGGTCATGAGACAAGCATGCACTTGGGTAGCACTCTCACTTTGATGTTGATAGAGCTCCAAACACCCTGGAATCCTAGAAAAATGGATGTTCTTTTTAGACCTCTATCATAATTCCCTCCTAGGAAACAAAGATTTCTCTGGGTGGGGCAAGGGAGACGGTACAACAGGTAGAGGTACTTGCTCAGAGGACCTGAGTCTGCCCTTTGGCAACCATGTAAGGTGGAAGGAGAGAAGTGACTAGACAGAGTTGTCCTCTCACCTCCGTATGTGCATGTTTGTTTCACACATGTGCACACATATACATTCGGATAATACATAAAACCAACATTTCTCTGCATGTGACAGGCACTCTTTGGGGCTATCTTCACTCGACATGAAATCTGGACATAGATAAATCTGCCACTATCATAAGGCCAGGAAAAAAGTTGCTGCTTGGAAGTTGAAGAAAATCATCAAAGAGGTTTGGGGCAGTGATTATTGTCTCATCTGCCTCGCTCCTTCTGAGCTCTTGAAATCACCATGTTGGAGCCTGCTCTCCAGTGCCCCCCTCTTTTTCTTGACTCACTTTGAGTTGTACATTAGTTGTGTCAACAACAAGTCGTGGGTGTTACTTGCTTTTCTTTGCATTCATAGTTTCCCTGACCCAAGTCAGCCAGTGGAGGAGGCTTCTGAGGTGAGCCCTTCCACAGTGTCAGCTTAAGTTTAGTCCAGATGGTGTCTTTATAGGTGTAATGCCTTTTAGCATCGAGTAACACTTTATTTCCAAGCCACAAATTCATGCATCCCCAAAGAAACCAGAAAATAACTGTCTGTGGCTGGAAAGAGAGCTCAGAAATGAAGAGCACATGTTTTTGCAGAGGACTAGGGTTGCTGTCCCAACACCTACATGATGATTGGCAACCATCTATAACTCCAGATCCAGGGGATCTGACACATTATTCTAACCTCCGTGGATACCAGACACACATGTAGTGCACATACATACATATAGGCAAACCACCCATGCATATATGATAAAATAAATCTAAATGAAAAAAATCCTTGTTTGTGACATACAGAGGGACAGGGGAATTTTTGATATCAGGTTTAGTCTTACAACAGTTAAAATAGGTTTTGCCAAATATTTTTGAGAAATGGATAAAGTGTTGGTAAAAAAAAATTACATTACATAGTAAAGAGAAAAGTGTTTCTGGAAAAAAAAAAAAGGCCTTCTTGCTAAGAGTACCATTAAAGTGTTTTATTATATGGCAAACAAGATGCAGCTTCACATCCTATAAATTTATGTTTCAGAGTTGTGTGTGTGTGTGTGAGCTTTAGTAACAAAGAGTTCTCAAAGTGTTCTAGCAATACACTTGCTGGTCAAAAATACTGCTGTTCAAATGCAAGTCGGCTTAGCTGTTAATGAATTGGAACAAATGGGAAGGGGAGACTAGAAAAGAATTCCCGAAATTGAGACCACATGAATTAATCATCACTCAAAGAGAGTGCCTCTGGGGGGCTAAGGTGTAGGATTAGTGACAACACACTGGGTTCTGCAGTATCGGCTCTATAGTTTGATACCTGGAGCAAGATGCTTACTTTATGCCTGCGTGAAGCTGGCTTAGCACAGCAACAGCAGGAGAAAATAGTGGGCCAGGGAAAAGCAAGACAGGACCCAAAGTGCAGTTCTTCCCTGCAGTGCTGAGGCCTCTCACTGTACATAGGAAGTCAAACTCATCGTGGTATGTTCAACATCTTAACCAACCTTCACTGTAGAACCATACTCTGGAATGGTCCTGTCTCCTTGGAGAGGAAGGTTGAGGTCATCTCAGAGATTGGTGGCTTTCACACCTTGAGGTGCTTGATGCAGTGAGGACAATATGGATGCTGCCCTGGAAGAGTAGATGGTGACTCCTTATCAAGAACTTGGGATCAGGACTGACCTGGTGCACTCTATGCTCTGCCCTCAGCTTTTGTAGAAATCCAAGCCCGAGAACACATGTTCACTGGGTAGTGAGAGGCTGGAGTAGGACATGACTGGAGGACAGCCTCTTCCGGGTTCTCAGCTAATTATCAGTTTTGAGGCAGAGTCCATTATCCCCATTTTATAGATGAGAAAGCGAAGTCACAGGGAGGTTAACTTGTTCATGGTGACACAGGGGACACCTTTGCATTCTAAGACTCTTGTCTTCTTTTTACACTGGCTTACTTAGGTGTGTATCGATGTGTCTATCACATAGAAGGCCTCAAACCTCAAATAATGCCACCAACAGAGTAGTTTCCACATTGATGTTGGTTGTGAGGAACCAAATTGTGTCTGGTTTAAGCATGAGGCAAATGTGGCACCCCCACCCCCCCGCACCCCCCAACTCTCTCTGGCCTATTTCTTTATTATATATAAGTACACTGTAGCTATCTTCAGACACTCCAGAAGAGGGCATCAGATCTCATTACAGATGTTTGTGAGCTACCATGTAGTTGCTGGCATTTGAACTCATGACCTCTGGAAGAGCAGTCAGTGCTGATCCATCTCTCCAGCCCTCAAATGCAGCACTTTCTAATACAGAATCAGATTCTCCCGTGTGTGTGGACTCACTGACCTCTCTGCACCTCCTCTCTTTCAGGTCCTTGCCCTGCTGCTCTTTCTTTGAAGGATAGAGAACATAAAGGTGAGATTCCCAGGAGGAAAAGAAGATTTTTTTTTCTCTCTCTCAAACTTCATACTTTTTGGAGAAGTTTGAGGTCCTGGTGAAGTTGGCTGTTTGTGAAGCTGCTAGTTTCATGATTCCTCCCCTGACCCCCTTTGGATTTGTGTAGGAGAGAATTGGCTTCAGGCAGTAATGGAAAAGAGATGTTGCATCATCACAGTGCCTGAAGGGAACCAAATTAGAGAGGGGAATCAAGTGGAGTGTGTTCTCTTCACTCCCATTGATCTTCCTTTCCATCAAGATGTCGCCTGCAGACTTCACTTAAAGATATAGAATTATAGGAATTAGATATGTTACCCTCTCTACAGCAATGGCAGGATCATCTGTCAATGAAAAAAATTCAATTGTAAAGTTTCCAGAACACTCTTTATGCTTGACTTGTTTCTGAGATCTTTTTAATTGGACTCAAGTTTCTCATTTTGTTTCGTTGGACAAAGTCATTAGCCCCATGTTCCACTGGCTGAGAGAAGAAATGAAGAGCAGTTCTGATTGTCGGAGAATCTTGAATAAAGGCAGGAACCCTAATGCCTGCCCTATGTAGTGTGGAAGTCTATGCCTCCTCTCCTCCAGTGTCCTTGGAACCACCAGGAGGAGAGGATAGTGTGGTCCATTGTGATCCTATTATGACTAGAAGTTTTCTGGGAAACGCTGCATCAAAACAAAGGACTCAAGGCTGGGAAATAGCTCAGCTGGTAAAGTGTTTGCCATGCAAGCACAAGGACCTGGGTTTGACCCCCAGGTCCCCACTTTTAAAAAAAGGCCAGGCATTTAAAAGTACTTGTGGTCACAGTGCTGGCAAGGTGGAGACAAGCAGATGCCCGGGGCTCACTAGCTAAGCAGCCAGGGCTACTTGGTGCATCTCACGTCCTACTGAGAGATACTGTCCAGCTCAAGGCAATGTTGTGGGCATTGGAAAGGTGCTTGTCTAGTGAGAAGTGTGCAGATGGAGAAATGGGTCTGCTTTCTAGTTCAGCCTCTGTTATCGTACCAAAGATCCAGAGAAGTCAATGAGTGGGTGTTGCAAGTACTTTCTTGTTGATAAATCAGGTGTTTCCTGGGTGCCAAGCTGGGTTCTAGTTTGGAATATCAGGGCTGCAGTCAATTGTAGGCAGAGATTTTACTCTTTATTCCTCAGTCCTTCCCCATCTATGCCTCACTCCTTAATTTCTTCCTTGTTTAAGCCTCTGATGTGAGTTGAGTCTGCAAAATGCATGATGGATGAAGATGATCAAGATGACAGCCATGTTAATATTAGCAAGAGAACTCCCAATCTTTCCAGTCCACCTCATGAAGAAACAGCAGCCTTGCTTCCCACAGACTGTCCTCATGCCTTCCTAGCTTGGTCTTTTGCCAACCCTAACTTGACCCCAAGCCACTGAACTGAAAAATGACCCTTAACTTGAGAACAAGCCCTAATTTAGCTTCTTGTCATACACTTCCAAACGCCTGAGCACTAAGGCCACAAGGAAGCTTTCTCCCAGCTGGAAACTGCCCCATGCCAAATGTCTCTTTACAAGAGATGAAAACATTCCACAGTGTAGATTGCATTCGAAGTGATTTCCTAAGAAAAGATGTCCCAGGGTCCAGACCCAGATGAGTCTTCTAGAGCTAGAGTGATCTTTCCCACCCTACACTGGTGCTTTTCTGCTCAGGCAGCCAGCACCTCTCCCCCTTTCTCTGTGGTATTGCACTGAGCTTGTTTCCCTGGAGCCTAATCTCAAATGCTGATGTCACTGATGGAGCAGAGTACAGGATGCAGCTGCAAATGAAGTTGAGAATGTGTGCCTTTCAAACGACCTTTTAACCTCAAGAAGCTTCACAAAGCTTCACAGGAAGGCAACCACTGCTGAGATAGTAGCTGATGGATAAAACTTACCCACAAGTAGCCACACTGCTATGTTTGGGGAGAAATATAAGTATTGTGATTTTTTTATTGTCTCTCAAAAATAATATAATTACTTATATGGCACTTTGAGATTATTACTTCTTTCACTAAAAATGTCGTTAAAGCTATATAATACTTTTATAATTTGTATTGAGTGCCTAATGTTGCTAGACATTATGCTAAACACTTTGCACAACGATCATGCAACCATCTGGATCATCAGCCATGGTTGTTACCATTTTACACACTTGAAAACAAAGGCACAGGGAAGTTTGTTCAAGGTGAAGTCTAATAAGTAGCTAAGTCAAGATCTGAACAGACAGTCCAGCTTTGCATCTCATGCCATAGCTTTGTAAATTCCTAAGACAGAGAACTCAACCTGAACAGTGATGTTCACATTCTGTATCACAAAGAAACCGTGTGCATTAACTAGAGGCTGATTTATATCTTAAGAAAAAGCCCAGGGAGATAGTTTTCTTCATTACAGATGTGTGGGAACCATGATACATGGACTAAGGCTTAGTGCTGTAATTTGACTCTGTGTTGACTGCTTCATTTGATTTGTTTCATTACTATAACCCAGGAACACTTATCAAGCATTTTATATGTATCAGGCATTATGTAAAAGATTAATAGAAGCACAAATAAAACAAAACTTTCTTCCTGTCTCCCTGGAGGGGTAAACTTTATTAGAAAAAATTATTAAGCTAGTATAATAATTAAAGATTCCAGAAGTAACCCTTTATTTGACTGAACGAGTCACTTAGAGAACTAGTTCAAATGTCTTTCAGCTTGAAGAGTAAAGGTGGGATAACTGGAGTAGTCATTCCCAAAGGACTTGTCTTTTAAGAATGAGGACCCAAGTTCTATCCCCAGAACCTATGTAAATTATAAAAAAAAAAAAGAAAAGAAATACTGCATGTGATGGCACATGGTGGTAACCCAAGTGCTAGAAAGGCAGAGACAAGTGCATCCCTGGGGCTCATTAGTCAGTCAGCTTATCATATTGTGTGATTTCCAGTCAATAAGATGCTTTGTTTAAAAAAAAAACTGAGGAACAAAAGCTGAAGATGTCCACTGGACTCCACATGTATGAGTGCACCATGCACACATACATAAGAACACACACACAAACACCACATACACACATGTAAAGGAAGAAATAAAAGACACCAAATCTCAGAGTAAGTTTTAACTCGGAGTGAACTCATAGGAGAATAATAGTTTATAGCTCTGTTGGGGTAGAGTGCTGGAGAATAGAATTTCTCCACACCATAATTGCTAAGAAGGTAACAGATAATGTTAAGGGGTTTTCAAAATCCATCTCTTCCATTGATACCATTGATCACCACACCAGAACAAGTCCTCAGGAGTGAGCCAACTTGAAGAAATCCCAGGTAAAACTACTGGAATACTTGGAAGAGAAAATAAGAAAAAAATCTTAAACTGCCTAATTAAAGTTGAGTGGACACCCAATACATGAATGCTTACATGGGAGAAACTGTTGACTTGGGCTAATGTCAGTTCAATGTTGGGGGAAAATCCTAATTGGCCTAATTGGAAGAATTTTATCTGAACTGAGAAGGTAATAATTTTTCTAAAATGAAAATCTAACATAAAATTCATTCTGGCATGCCAAGTCCTCCTAAAGTATACCCAACAGCTGTAAACTGCACCATGTCCCCTGCACGTCATTTCCCACCCACAACTCTACCTGCCTTCCAGGAGGCCACTCTGGCACCAGGGATCCCAGGCTCTGGAGGTACTAAGAGTTCCATTGGCAAAGTTAGCACAAAAAACCCCAGAGGTTGTTCAGGCAACAAAATCCCCAGGGGAGAGACTCTTCTGAACCTGAAGACATTCTAGTCATCAGAATTCTAGGCCACTCAGACCAGAAGACAGAAAGGAAACAGAAACAAAAGGAAACACATCCAAAAGCCAGCCAGCCAGCCAGCCAACAAAGCTAAACTCAGAAGTCAGCATCTAAACCTATAATATATGCAAAACCAGATGGCTAAAGGCTAGCATAAGAACACAATCAACAAGAGCCAGAAAAATACGGTATCAACAGAACACAGCTATTCTACTACAGCAAGACCTGGGTACCCTAACCCAGCTGAAACACAAGAAAATGACTTTAAATTCAATATCATAAAGATGATAGAGTCCTTTAAAGAGGAAATACATAAATCCCTTAAAGAGATACAGGAAAATAAAACTGAACAGGTGAAGGAAATGAAGAAAACTGTTCAAGGTCTGAAAATGGAAATAGCAGCAACTAAATGAACAAAGAACCTCTACCCCTGCTACATACAAAATGAGGGAGACCTGGAGATGGAAAATCTAGGTAAGAGAAAAGAAACTACAGACCTGGCCATCAGGCATCACCAACAGCATACAAGAGATGGAAGAGAGAATCTCAGGCATAGAAGATACAATACAAGAAAGTGATGCATCCATCAAAGAAAATGTTAAAACTAAAAAGTTTCTGACATAAACAATCTATCAAATTTGGGACACTATGAAAACAGCAAACCTAAGAATAAGAGGAATAGAAGGAGATTGAAGGCCCAGAAAATATTTTCAACAAAATCATAGAAGAAAATTTCCCTAACTTAAAGAAGGAAATGCCTATAAGCATACAAGTTTATAGAACACCAAATAGATTGGAACAAAAAAGAAAATCCTCCTGCCACATAATAATCAAAACTCTAAATGTAAACAACAACAACGAAATATTGGAAGTTACAAGGGAAAAAGTCCAAGTAACATGGAAAGGTACACCTATTAGAATTATATCTGACTTCTCAACAGAGACTCTAAAAAACCAGAATGGCCTGGGCAGCTGTCTTGCAGTTTCTTTCTTTCTTTCTTTCTTTCTTTCTTTCTTTCTTTCTTTCTTTCTTCCTTCCTCCCTCCCTCCCTCCCTCCCTTTCTTTCTCTCTCTCTCTCTCTCTCTCTCTCTCTCTCTCTCTCTCTCTCTCTCTTTCTTTCTTTCTTTCTTTCTTTCTTTCTTTTTAATATTTTAACCATTTGTTGCCATTAAGTTACAGATCTGAGTTACATATGGAAAACACCGATACTTGTTATCACTGGAAATTATGTGTAGACATGTGACCAACTGAGGGTTTACTGTTGTCATTAAAGAAAAAGTCAAGAATTTTGAGTACTTAAGTGCTTTTAGTTATAAAATTTTGTTCCCTTAGATTTTTTATTACACAAATCCCAATAGATAATATACATATTACTACAGATTGCTATAGATAAAACCATCATTCAGAATTATTAAATTAGTTGCATATTTTGAATTACTCTTGATGAAGACAAATAAAGTTTAGCATTGATAAGGCAGAAGAGAGTTGGTTTAGGGACTCCTGGCTATTCAATAATGTTGGCATGGTCATTAAAGATAGCATTCTGTGTTTTCCCCTCAGCACGACTATTCATGCTGACATGATCTGTGGCTGCAGCAGTGGCTGGAGCACTGTCTCTTTCAAGAGCTGGTCCTTGTACCGCTACGCAGATGGCCGCTTACTCATCTCGTAGTTGATATGTCGTCCTCCCTGAATGAGCTGAGCTACTTCGTTTGTTACGTGGCATGCAAACAGAAGCCAGTTTCGAGGTTGTACCTTGTAGGCAAATCTCATGAATGTCAGAGAATAGCAACAGAGGGTGAAAGTCATCTGCCAACTGATAATCTCTGGAGAGTTCCTCATGTCATTGATAGCAGCAATGGGGAGACCCCAGTTGTCAACTCATGAGATAGTCCCGGAAGTCCTTGCTCCGGACATAGTTCGCCGCTTTGCGCACCAGCGCTCCAGCCATGGCCATGCTGTTGGCAGTAAAGCCGCTACCTAGACAGATGACACTACTGTCGACTGTCTTGCAGTTTCTAAGAGACCACAGATACCATAGCAGACTATTATACCCAACAAAGCTTTCAAATCACCATAGATGGAGAAAACTAGATATTTCACAACAAAGCCAAATGTAAACAATATCTATCTATAAATCCAGCCTTACAGAAGATATTAGAAGGAAAACTCCAGCCCAAGGCTGTTAACTACACCCAAGAAAATACAAGAAATAAATAATAATTTATTTATTTATTTGCAATAATTCCAACTGGTTGCAATGGTGCAAAAGATGCAAATGAATTCACACCAGCAAAACCAAAAGAAGGGAAACACACACATACCACTATCACCACCAATATCAAAATAATAGGAATTAACAGTTATTGATCTTTATCTCTCAAATTCAATGAATTCAATTCTCCTAATAAAAAGATGCCTATTATCAAAATGGTTGCAAAAATTGGATCCATCATTTGGCTGCATACAAGAAACATACCTGAACATCAAAGATAGACATTAACTCAGAGTGAAGGCTTGGAAAAGGAGTTTCCAAGCAAGTAGACTCAAGAAGAAACCTGGAATAGCCATTCTAAAATAAATTGAATATTCTCAAAGAGACTTACATAAATGAAAATAAGTTAAGAAAAATACACAATGGAGTACTACTGAGCTATTAAAAACAATGACTTCGTGGAATTCTCAGGCAAATGGATGGAAATAGAAAATGTTATCTTGAGTGAGGTAATCCAGTCACAAAAGAACACACATGGAACATACCCACTGATAAGTGGATATTAGGCAAAAAGCTTGGAATACCCACAATACAATTCGCAGACCATATGAAGCTCAAGAATAAGAAAGACCAAAGTGTGGGTGCTTCAGTCCTACTTAGAAGGGGAAACAAAAAAAATCAAGGGAGGTAGAGGGTGGGAGGGACTTGGGAGGAAGAGAGGAAGAGGAGAGGGAAAAGGGGGCAGGGTCAGGTATGGGAAGAGACAGGGGTCAGGAAATTGAACAGAGGTATGTAGCAATGGGGGATGGGGAAATGAGGGTAGCCACCAGAAAGTCCCAGAAGCCAGGAAAGCAAGAGGCTCCCAGGACCCAATGGGAATGAGATTAGCTGAAATACCCAACAAAAGGGAGAGAGAACCTGTAGAGACCATATAGAGAGGCTAGGCATGGACCCAGTTGAGGGATGGGGCCACCCACACATCTCCAAATTTTAACCCAAAATTGTTCCTGTCTAAAGGAAATACAGGGACAAAGAGTGGAGCAGAGACTGAAGGAAAGGCTATCCAGAGACTGCCCCACCTGGGGATCCATCCCATATGCAGCCACCAAACTCAGACACTATTGCTGATGCCAAGAAGTGCTTGCTGGTCGGAGCCTGATATAGCTGTCTCCCGAGAGGCTTTGCCAGAGCCTTACCTATAAAGATGCGGATGCTCAAAGCCAACCATCAGTCTGAGCATGGGGACCGACAGAAGTTAGGGGAAGGACTGAAGGCACTGAAGGGGTTTGCAACCCACAGGAAGAACAACAATATCAACCAACCAGAACCCCCTGAGCTCCCAGGGACTAAACCACCAACCAAAGAGTTCACATGGAGGGACCCAGGCCCTTGGTCCTGTGAAGGCTTGATGCCCCAATGTAGGTGAATGCTAGGGCAGTGAGATGAGATTGGGTGGGTGGGTAGGGGAGCACCCTCATAGAAGCAGGAGGATGGGGATGGGATAGGGGTTTTGCAGAGGGGAAGCTGGGAAAGGGGATAACATTTGAAATGTAAATAAATAAAATATCCAATTAAAAAGAAAGTGGGGAATAACCTTGAGCACATTGGCACAGATCATCCTGAGTAAGGTAACCCATTGTTTTATTTTTTAAACCCGATTTTTAATGATGGTTCTTAAACAACACCGACAGCTCAGGCACTAAGATCAACAATTAATAGATGGGACGTCATGAAACTGAAAAGCTTCCATAAGACAAAGGACACTCTCCAAGGGACAAAACAGTAACGTACAGAATGGGGAAAGATTTTCACCAACTCCACATCTGGCAAAGTTCTGATGTCTAAAATATATAAAGAACTCAAGAACTAGACATCAACAAAATCAAATAACCCAATTTCAAAATGAGGCACAGCTCTAAACAGACACTTCTTGACAGAGAAACCTCTAATGGTTGAAAAATACTTAATAAAATGCTCAACGTCCTTAGTCATCAGGGAAATGCAAATGAAAATGACTCTGAGATCACATCTTAACACCTATCAGAATGGCTAAGATACAAAACTCAAGTGACGGGTCAAGCTGGTGAAGATGTGGAACAAGGGGCACAGTTTTTCCTTGCTACTGGGAGTGAAGACTTGTACAACCATTTTGGAAATCAAATTGGTGTTTTCTCAGGAAACTGGGAATAAATCTACCTCAAGACTCACCTATATCACTCCTCGCATATGCCCTAAAGATGCTCCACCATAGCATAAGAACACTTATTCAACTATGTTCATAGCAGCTTTATTTACAATACCCAGAAACTTGAAATAAAATAGATGTCCCTAAGCCAAAGAATGGATAAAAAATGTGGTACATTTACACAATGGAGTATTACTCAGCCATCAAAAGCAATGACAACATGAAATTTGTAGGCAAATGGATTGAACTCAAAGATCATCCTGAGTAAGGTAACCTGTTGTTTTATTTTTCTTAAATCCCATTTTTAATGATTGTTCTTAAACGTTTAACCTCTCTTCTAGCCCACCACTCACCAGTGGTAGTAAAAAAGAAAGGACACAGGGGAATTGGACCTGTTTAGAAATGTTCTTTTGGAACAAATTCCATCTGCATTGTCAGGAAACCAGCAGTTCAGTTCACAGATCAGCAGTGACAGCTTGCTCCACTTGCAAACACATCATGATTATACTAACAGTCCAGTTCGGTAGTGTCAGGATAGCAACGTCAGTGGCACAACCTAGCAGAGACAGCCAGGCCTCAGCCTGATTGGCATGAGTCAGCAGGAGGGATTCGGATCACCAGGAATGTGAGGAGAAGTTCTTGGCTGTGCCTCTCTCAAAGAAGAGAAGACCAGTGAAGACTTGAGATGAACAAACATTGTAGATCTAGCTCTACCAGCAAGCCCCTTTCACAACCCATTGAATCCTATTATAGTCCCCGTATCTTCCATGGGTCTTGCCTTTCCACTGTCTTGCCTCAGCATGAGCATCTGTCTCAGCTGATGTCACTCTGCCAATCAGCCAGAGTCCAAGGAAACGGTTAGAAGCTGCAGTATACTACCAGAAGTTTTTTGGTGTGTTTCTCTCTATCTGAGTCCCTGCAAATGGAGCTCAACTATACAATGTAAGGCAGACCAATACATGCATGTTGTTAGCAAAGAATTCTTCATCACATGTCCTTTCTTATGCTTGCTTTACCAAAACATCCTTTCACCTGTGTCTGCTTTAGCAAAACATCCTTTCACTTTTGTCCACTTCAGGAAAACACTTCTTCATGTGTTTGCCTCAGCAAAATACCATCTGACTTTCCAAATAACCCTTAAGTTTCCACTTTAGAAGCCCTAGCCCAGAAAGACAAACATGGTATTATGTATTCACTTATAAGTGGATATTGGCCATAAAGTACAGAATAGCTATTCTACAAACCACAGACCTAAAGAAGCTAAGTAACAAGGAGAAACTGAGGGGGTTGGGGTGGGACACACTTGAATCTCACTGAGAAAGGGAAATAGATTAGACACAGGGGGTGAATAAAGGGAGGGGCTGGGTGGGGGAGGTTTGGGGATGGGAACAGGAGGGATGACTTGGGGAAAGGATGGAGGGAGAGAGTACTGGGAGAGACAACTTTATGGGGCGGGGCACATCTCTGGGATAAGCTAGAAACTTAGAACAATGGAAACTCCCAAGAGTCTATGAGGGTGATTCTAGCTAAGACTCCTAGCAATGGAGACTTAAGGGCCCTGAACCAGCCATCTCCTATAACTAGGGAAGACTTCTAGTGAAGGGACTGGGGCATCAACCCAGCCACAAAACCTTAGACCCACAGTTTGTCCTGCGTACAAGATATGCAGGGGTAAAAGATGGAGTAGGATTTGAGGGAGTGGCCAACCAATGACTGGTCCAGCTTGAGCCCCATGCCCTGAGAGGGAGCCCAGTCCTAACACTGTTAGTGAATTCTTGCTATACTTGCAGACAGGTACCTAGCACAGCTGTCATCAGAGGCTTTACTTAGCATCTGATGGAAACTGATGCAGAGATCCACAGCCAAACTTAAGTGGAGCTTTAGGGAATCCTGTGGAAGAGAGGAACTGTTACATATGTAACAGTTGTGCAGCTGGGTCTTCATGTGGGACTCCTAAAGTGCGAGCAGGGTCTGTGTCTGACTATATTGGTTGCCTTTGGATTCCTTCCCCCTAACTGGGCTGCCTCATCTCTAGTTTCAATAGAAGATGCACCTGGTCTTCCTGAAACTTGATATGCCAAGGCTGGTTGACATCCAAGGGAGGCCTCCTCTTTTCTGAGGAGAAGGGGAGGAGGGGTGGGTGTTGGGGAGGGGAGAGGAGAGAGAGGGACTGAGAGAAAGGAGGGAGGGGAAGCTGAGATCTGCATGTAAAGTAAATAATAATTTAAATAATAAAAAAATAGAAAAATTAATCTTGCTTCTAGAGGCATTGCAGATATGGCTGCTGTGTCACATATACATGAATAGGTGGCAGAGAGGAAAGAGGTCATGTCTATGCTCAGTTCTGACCTGTGAACATCTGAATGATCAATGGCCTAACATTCCCTGAGATACGAAAGCCTGAAATGACCAACAGTCCAGCGCCATCCAGGCCTGGAGTTCTCCCAGGGCAGGGGCACAAGCCAGAGACTAGGAGAACCCTGCATGGGCCTCTGGGCCCCAGACGGGAGTAAGCCTGAAACAGAGGACCCCAGATACTCAGAGACCCCTGGTGCCACTAAGAGGAGCAAGTAAGTGGTAGAGAAATGGAAGAGAAACAGAAACAGAAGGATGTGTGCACAATGGAGAGAGGCAGAACTAGAGACTCGAGGGTAGTGAGGAACAGCCTGATGTGAGTAGCTGATTGACCCCACCTGGGACCTTGGTGGGGTCCTGGCTTGTGCTGCCACCCAGGCCCACATCTGGGTCCATGGCCCCTCAACAGCAGGGACCTGTTACCACCAAAGGCCACACAGATGTCCCTGGTCTGTGCTGCCATCTGAGGGTGTATTGATGTCTGAGGGTTGTGCATAACTGACCCCACCATTCACCTGGGCATTGTGGGAGAGCTAGCCCTGGGGGTGTGAAAGCTGACTAACCCCTGGCCAGCTGCAGTACTCAGGAAGGGTGGGGGTGGAGGGAGCTGGGCCTTCCACTCCTTTGCTTTGTGGTGACATGGATTAGAGAGAGATACCTTCCTTCCCTCCCTCATCCCTTGCCATCTACTGCAGGCAGGAGAGCTGGCCCTGGGGTCATAAGAATGGAAAAACTGGCCATATCCCTTATCAGTTGCAACACTTGGTAGAGTGGGCCCTGCACCTCACCTGGGCAGCAGGGTAGGGCTGGCCCTGATTGGGGTGGGGGTGTGTTGCGTGTGAGCCAGCCCCAAGGGCGTGAGAGTGGGAGAGCTAGCAGTCTGGCCAGCTTAGATACCTCTCAGGCCCAGATCCAGGGCTTTGAGTTGGTCCACCCCAACATCCACCCTATTGATGAACTGCTGGAGTGTGTGAAGGGGCAGTCCTACAGATCCCAAACTGCAGAGGCTCCATGACACTGGACAGCACCAGGATATCTGAGAGTGGGTGTGGCTCATTTTGATAGTAGTGTAGAGTCTGGATGTGAGGGAAGAAGCTACTTGGCCAGCTTCCATCGACAGCTGAGCACTAGGGTAGGTCCAATGCTTAGTGTCATTGTGAATGTTAGACACTTTTTGACTCGGGACACTCGGGTACTAGGTGGAAAGAGTACAAATTGGAGATGGATGCTGTTAATGTTCATCTAACCATTTGACTGTGCCTAGAAGAAGGACCACATTGGCACCGTCAGCCTGGAGCCATCTGCTCGGAGGGCGAGGGCTCATCTTCCTAACTTACATGAAGGTAATATACAGCTACTCTGTAAAGCTCATTCCAAAGACAGACAGAAGTGTACATGCCTTTCCAAGGTGTCCTCTGTGCTGTGAGTTCAGAATCATAGCTACCTTTCCTTCCTCTTTATGTGCAATGGGAATGTAAGATGGCTCCCATCACATGGGAACCTGTGGACTTAGAGACCACCAGTCTTGGAAACTGGGAGACATTAGTATCAAGAAACATCTAGGTAGACGACAGAATGGAGGCCAATCTGAACAGGAGTGGGAATGCACAGAGCTTTCTCCTTTAGGCCTCACCTGTGTCCTCACATCATCCATCCCTTACACAATGCTGTTAGAAACTAGAGGAGATGTACTTCTGGGGTCCCACATAACAGAGAGAAGGTTTCCATTTCAGACATCCCTGTTAAACACCTTTGAATGCAAACAAAACTATTACTTGAAGAGAGGTTGAGCAGTGAGCTGGTGCCCATGGATCGTATCTTTACAAAAACATCCTTCCTCCTGCCATCCCAAGGCAAACGGCAGTTGGGGCTGGAATCTCTGCCCTGACTCCTGACACCATTCACGAAGTAAGGCCATTGAGAACAAGCTCTGGGAAACTAAGTTGGGTATGATCTGGTTACAATTTAACATATCTTGAGCAGAAAATGGCAAGGTTTGATTGAAAACCCCTTTTGGATTGATGTGTGCCTCTTTCTGAACATTTCTGTCACCGCCTGATAAAAGGAATATTATTGAGTCAGGGCTTGGCAGAGGGGAGTGGTCAACCAAAAAAAATTTTTTTTTGGTAAGGAGAACAAGGCTTTTTAGAAAACCTTTTCAGACACCCCAAGTCTTCTTTTATGTCTGGTGCTTGTCATTTGGTCTCTTTCATGTGTTCCACTGGGTGTTTTAGTGGGCTTTTTCATCTTTACCGTGTCCTGTGGTATTCGATACCCCTTGATGGTCATGCCTCCTTCATGGCTCTTTTTTGAAATTTCAAAGATAATAATTTTTAGACATTGGATTTCCTGGACTAACCTCTAACTTACTTAAAACCTTTTCCTTCATAATTTCACTGTCTTAATATATTTCTGATTAATTTTAAAAGTGTTTTAATTAAGTGTATGTGGCTGTGTGTGGGAGTGTGTGGGAGTGCAGGTGCCCATTAGATCCCCTAGAAGTGGGGTTACAGGTGGGTGAGAGTCACCAACTGGGGTGCTGGGAACTCCCCCAAAACAACACAGACTGTTAACTACTGAGCATCTTCCCAGCCCCTTGTCAATCAATTTTTTAAAATTTAAAACAAAGATTTACAGGAAAATAGGTGTAAAAGAAAGAACTTTCTGGAAACCATTTACAAACAAATGTAAACATGATAAATTGTGGTATCTAAACGCTTAGGTGTATATTTTCTACAAATGAGTACCTTTGCCCATAAAACACTAGGAAACGATAAAAATCAGATTAATACTGCTGTATCACTCTGGTCAAATTGTTAAACTTGTCAAGTTTTTCCACTTTCTTTAATAACTTCTGCCATAGCAAAAAGACCCAGTTCCTATTGCTGTGTCATAGTCTTAACTTCTCCCCAGTTTCCCTCAATGTAGTCTTTCCTTTAAGACCTTGAAAGATTTGACAGTACAAGTTAGTTACTTTGTAGATTTTTCCCTCTGATGTCTTCTCAATTAGCTTCAGATCGTTGATCTTTCAAAGAAAGAATATCAGAGGAGAGCCGCCGTGGGCTTCATATTGTCTCCCACTGTGTGGTATAGGACATCTTTTTAATTTTTTTTTTTAACTATTATTACTTTGATCATTTGGCTGTGGAAGTATCTTCCTCCTCCTGTGCTCAGAGTCCCCTACTGTCTTGCTTGCTATTCTCCTATACTGCAACCCTCCTGCAGGGGGCACCCTTACAGTCCCAAACCTCTATTCCTTACAAGCTTCAGTTACTGCTTTGAGCCACCAAGGACCCTCCTCTAAGCTCCACACAGTGAGGAACTTTTCTTAGACCCCATTAATGGCTTCCAGAATGAATTGTACAGTAAAAGAAAAAGAAGAAATTCTCTTGCTGCTTTCTGAAGTCTTTCCTTTCTTTGACTTTCCATCAGTTTTGTTAAACTTTAAAAACTTTATACATTATATTTCCCATCCCCAAGACCCCGTTATTATTATCATCTGCTTGTTTTAAATAACATTCCAATCTTGTTTAGTCGGGTATGTTTTTTTAATTTTGTTTTTGAGTTTGTTTGTTTTTTTTTTATCTTTCGTGGGTTTGCTTTGTAGGTTTTAAGTATCATCCCTCAGGTGTTTGTTTGTTTAAAAAACCGTAAAAAGGATTTCTTGCAGAAACAGATTATTCAAGGCTATGGTTTTAAAAACTTACAGTGTGATTTTGAAATAGGTTACGGTACCAGGAAGTAAAAGAGTCCTCGAACAATTGGGGGTACATGTCAAAAAGGGGGGAACTTACTTTAAAAAGCCTTCTCTGGTGAAATCTAGGATAAAATTAGTCAACAAAAAATACAATAAAGTATATTCCATAAACTAGAATATCGATCCAAGAGTCCATACTAATATGAATAAAAAAAAATAAGTATACTCTCACTGTAGAGTCTGCATTTAAACTCGGAATGAGTGGTGGAGAAAACCAACCACCGTTTGGCAATTACCTGGTAGTAACTGTGATAAGACCAGATGCATCCGTGGATGGCTACAACTCATGAATCAAACATGAATGGAAAATATAGTATTTACTTTCTATAATAGATGTTCATTGCAAATGCAACCTTAGAGTGGAGGGGGTTGGGGGAAGCCTGGCTGGTATTCCTTTCCTTAAATGATCAGCGTTTACCGCGGTGGTGCTAAGACGTATGGATAAGCTGTGCTTCCTGGTGTGGCGCAATAGGAAGAAACAGCCTCCAACGTAATTGACTAATAGTCTTTTTACGGTATCAGAGTCATTCAATACAAAGTAATAATGAAAATCTGTCCTAAAGGAAAGCTAAGAGGATGTGACAGATAAATGCAGTTCACGAGCCTGGATTAATCCCGGATGAGGGAAGGAAAGTCGGTTGCTTGACTGAGGACTATAAATTCATAGTTTTGTGGCAGTGCTATTTCATTGGTTTGATACATTTGAGGAATCTGGGTAGAGGATATATGGTAAATACACAGTTTATATAATGTTTGTATATAAATATATATGACCTGCCACCTTGTTTGAGTAAGTCAAATTCTTCTGGAACACAGAAGTTAAACTTCCAATAAACCTAATGAGTCAGGGCTCTGATTTTCTGCTGAGGGTCTGAAAGGCACTGAAATGTCACTTTACGTAGGTTTTTCTTTGTTGGTGGTCTTTGTCTCCTAAGAACTCATCAGTCTTCTGGGAGAGCATGGTGGAAGGGCTTGGGCTTTCTTTACTCAGTATTTAGATTGGATGCAATGCTCTACCTTTCCTTGAAACGTGGGTCTCTAAGCCTGAAATGTTGGCCTAGTTTCCCTGTAATGGGTAGAAGAAGGTCGGCCCTCTGAAGCATGGGGCTGGAGAAAGGATGGCCTGAGCAATCATTATTCTCAAGATGAAGCCTTCACCTAGCCTGTTGTTTCCAGCCTCACTCCCTGCCCTAGTCTTTAGACGGATCTGCTACCTCAAAATCCAAAGACGTTCAGAGCTGCATGGCACAGAGCACCCGGTTTGTCATTAGTCATGCCTCTCCAGGCAGCTGAGTTTTGATTTTCTCCGCCGAGTTGTCTGTCCTCCAGTGACTTTTCTTCATCCTGATTTGCACAGCCTTCTTTCTCTGTGCATATACTTTCTGTGATTTCATTTTAGAGTCCTCCAGCTGGACGTGAACACAAACACATTCTTTTAATTTCCAAACATTATTAGAAGCTCTCAGAAATACTTCAGACCATTTCTCTGGGTGGGCCCAATGTGATCCGCATGCAAAATAGACTGAGTCTGACAATAGCCTTCAGAAGATGAGGTACTTCCTTCAGACCCTCCAACCCTGAGACCCTGGATCTTTGAAAGGCCATTTGTTTGTGTGATTTAGAACAATGTAGGTTTCATTTCAACACACAGTACTCATAAAGTATTCATTCAAGCCCTAGACCTCAAGGTGTGTTGTGTAGGTTCTTTTTTCCTGGGTGTTTGGCATGGCTCATTTGTTTGAGGGTGAAGATGCAGCTGCTACTCCAGAAAGTCAGAGCAAGGGAAAATTGAAGAGGGAAGATAACAGGGCTAAAACTATGCACATCAGAGCTTTCCCATCTGGGTTCAAACCCCACCTCAGGCATTCGCTCTCTGCATATCCTTAATTCTGAATTCTGAATGCTACAGTGGCAGACTCTGGTTCATTTTGCATGAGGATCAGGTGGACCTGCTAGAGAAATGATCCCAAATATTTTGAGAACTCGTAGTAAAGCCTGGGAGTTCAGAGCATGCATTGGTATTCACTTAATGTCTTTGAGTTACTCACCTACTAAATGAATGCAGTGATAGCCCATTGGTTCATTGTGGAGATTAAACAATATAATATACATTTAAAAGCATAAATGGTCTAACTTTTATTACTATGGCCTAATAAAATGTTTTACTTACTGGTTCTTCCATGGTTGGCAGAAGCAAATAGTACAAGCAAAGTGTCTGGTGTGCATTCGGAAAGATGAGCTATGGTAATCGTGCCCTTTAGAACTGAGCTCTAAAGCGTGCACATAAAACTGCACCCCTCCGAATGCTTTGAGTTGGCTTTGGTGTCTGAGTCATGTAAGCTTTTGTTGTGGCAAAGCCCCTCTGAGCTCCTCCCTGTGATAATGTTTCCTTAGCAGACCAGAGAGTCTGATGAGGCTCCTGTTGGAAGGTCTGTTTCTGTTCTTTGGAGTCTGTACAGCAAACAGTCCCTGCTTTGTTCATTTGGAGCATCTTTGGCATAAATGTGGATGCCTTGCTCAAGGCCTTCCTCGTATTCCAGATGGGAAGCAGTGCCTACAGAAACCAGCAGTATGTCTGGCCTGGACAGCTGCTGCAAAGTGGGACTATTGAATAGCTAGCTAGAAATTTTGTGAAGAGCCTCAGGGACTCTTTCTCTACACCCCTCTCTCTGTCCCCTTTCTCCTCTCCCCCTTCCTCCCTCCATCTTTCTATTTCACTTCCTGATTATTCAACCCACAGAAGGCGCAAGCCCCAGCCTTCAAGGTTAGCTGGTCCTGTCAGGAGTCTTCTGGATCATATAGAAGCCAAGGCTTTGTAACCTCCGCTCCTGGATTTCAGTACTTCCCTCCAGGGATGTTATAAGATGTAGCTCAGCATTGCCAAGAAAGTTTGTTACGATAAGAAAGAGCAGCTGGTACCTCCAGGACCATTGTTTTAGAAACTCATAACAACAAGCGCCTTGATTTTAATATTCTTTTATAGAGGGGATTGGAGAAGACATTTACAGCTGGCAAATGCTTTCAACTATAACGGGGTGCATGCTCACCAAGGAACACTGCAGAAACCAAGGAGGGTGCTAAGTATAACCGGAAGCCTTGTGATTGCTTCAGAGAGCAAAGAGATGTTGCCTTAGGAGAGGAAAGCGTCCAAATAGCTTATTTTAAGAGCATATTTGGGGTAATAAGATTATTTTTATGAATGCACAAATCTTGTATAGTACGTGCTCTTCCCTCTAGCCTATGGATAAAACCTAAAGCAAACAGAACCTGCGTGTGCAGGGGCCAGGTCCAAAAATACCTCTTGTGGTGCTTTTTTAGCTCCAGCTGACGTTTTTGCAGGGCTGCTTTCAAGCCGTAGTAGTCTCCTTGGTTGCAAATGGGCATGTAAGTCTCGGTGTGCAGTGTGAATGAAGGACCTGATCTCAAGCTTTGAGCTTTGCAGCTTTACCACAGTCCCTCCACTTATGGGAAACCACTGGGTAGGGGCTACCAAATAGCTGACAGCATGGAAGAAGAATCCAGGCTGGATATGCTGGTTTGTGACTGTGACGACAGACAGGCCTTAGAGGACTGAAGCAGGAGGGTTGCTGAGAGTTCCGGGCCAGCCTCGGTTACAGAGTGAGACTCTGCCTCGAAAGATTAACGACATTCCGAAATAAAGGAAGAGCAAACCTCCAACACTGTTATTAAAAAACCTGGCGCGATAAAGCAAATGAATCCATTGCATTGAATATAGCCCCCCAAAAGGCATGAACCTAAGGGGCATCTTGAGTTAAATAGATGGAACTTGTACAATTTAACATGTAATGTGTGATTTTTTTTAGAGATAAGATCCAGCTAGAATTGCTTCAAGGAAGCATTTAAATGCTCAGTGGATGGTCCAAGAAGGCTCCCCGGAGTGGCTCCTCATGAGATTGTCTTTGTGTGCAGAACAGCACCTGGCTCCACAGCATGGAGGAACAAACGTTCTCCAGACTCATAAAGCACTGCTTTAGAAACACATTTCCAAAGGATTTTTGTATTGAGAGACCCTGCATTGCAATAGACGGAGCCTCGTGCTCACCCCTTTGGATCCCTTCCTGCCCAGTCTTCCCTGGAAACCATGAGGTCCTGGTGAACTTACAGTAAGAGTGAGGATTGTCTGGTCTCCTGGGAATACAGTGAGAAGCCAGAAGAATTGTCCCAGATCCACTGAAAGGGACCCTCCTAATTAGATACACTTATAAAACCCTGGCTTGGGTTCTCTGTCTCCTGTCTCTGGGTTCTTTGCAGAGCAGAGGTTCTCAACCTGTTGTTCTTGATCCCCTTGGGAATCAAACAGCCCTTTTACAGGGGTCACCTAACACCCTTGCATATCAGACAGTTACATTACAGTTCATAACAGTAGCCAAATTATAGTTGTGAAGTAACAATGAAAATCATTTTATGGTTGGGGGTTGCTACATGGGATGTATTAAAGTGTCACAACATTAGGAAGGTTAGAACCACTGCTAGTTGCATGCTGTCCCCTGAGGTCCATTGTCTGGCCACCACTCTCAGCCTCCAACAGACCCACAGAACAAGGAACACCCAGATTAGATCCCTTCTCTCAGTTCCCCAGATGCCTTGTAAGAGCTGCTTGCTGTCCCCCTGAGCTCCCTTGTCTGGCCACTGCTCTGATAGCCTCTGCCACACTTACCTCACAAGGAACATCCAGTCTAAGGCTGCCCACCTGAGGCCTGCTGCAAGAGGAACAGTCTGATTAGGCCCACCTTCTAGATACATGCCACACCAGGAATATCCAGGGACAACAAGATGGCGAAAGGCCAGAGTAAGAACACAAACAAGAGCCAGGGAAATATGGCATCTTCAGGAGCATGGCTAGTATTCCACTGCAGCAAGCCCTGGATAGTCTAACACAACCGAAGTAAAAGAAAATGACCTTAAATCCTTATAAAGTTGATAGATGCCTTTAAAGAGGAAATGAATAAATTCCTAAAGAAATACAGGAAAATATGATCAAACATGTAGAAGCCTTTAAAGAGGAAACTAATAAAGCTCTAACAAAATCAAGAAAAAAAAATCAAGTAGGCTACATCCCTGAGATGCAGGAATGGTTCAACATATAAAAATTCAGCAATGTCATCTACCATATAAACAAACTGGGGAAAAAAATCACATGATCATCTCACTAGATGCTGAAAAAACCTTTGACAAAATCCAACACCCCTTCATGTTAAAAGTCTTGGAGAGATCAGGGATACAGGCACATGCCTAAACATAATCAAAGCAATCTACAACAAGCCAATAGCCAACATCAAAGACAAAGCTGCTCACTTTCTCCCTATCTGTTCAATACAGTACTCAAAGTTCTAGCTAGAACAATAAGACAGCTAAGGAGACCAAGGGATACAAATAGGAAGAGCAGAAAAACTCAAAGTATCTATATTCACAGATGATATGATAGTATAAGTGACACCTAAAATTCTACCAGGTGATAAATACCTTCAGCTATGTGGCTAGATACAAAATTAACTTTAAAAAAATCAGTAGTCCTCATTTATACAAACGATAAATGGGCTGAGAAAGAAATTAGGAAAACAACACCCTTCACAGTACCTCCAAATAATATAAAAATATCTTGGTGTAACTCTACCAGGTGAAAGACCTTTTGACAAGAACTTCAAGTCACTGAAGAAAGAAATTGAGGAAGATATCAGAAAATGGAAAGATCTTCCATGCTCATGGATCAGTAGGATTAACATAACAAAAATAGCCATCTTACTAAAAGCAATTTACAGATTCAATACAATTCCCATAAAAATTCCAAAACAATTCTTTACAGACCTTGTAAGAGCAACTCTCAACTCCATGTGGAAAAACAAAAAACCCAAATTAGCCAAAGCAATCCTGAATAAAAGAACTTCTGGGGGTTTCACCATCCTTGATTTCAAACTGTACTTCAGAGCAATAGTAAGAAGACCACATGGTGTTGGCATAAAAACAGACAGATTGATCAACTGAATAGAACTGAAGACCTAGAAATAAATACACACACCTATAGACACTTGATATTTGATAAAGAAGCCAAAACCATACAACAGAAAAAGGAAAGAAAGCATCTTCAACAGATGGTGCTGGTCTAACTGCATGTAGATGTCTGTATGGAGAAAAATGCAAATAGACCCATATCTATTACCCTGCACAAAACTCAAGTCCAAGTAGATCAAAAACCTCAACATAAAACTGGACACATTAAATCTAATAGAAGAGGAAGTGGGGTATTGCCTTGAACTAATTGACACAGGAGACCATTTCCTGAACAGAAAAGGTACTAAGATCAAAAATTAATAAATAGGACCTATTGAAACTGAAAAGACTAAGGACACCATCAATAGGACAAAATGGCAGCCTACGGAATAGGAAAAGATTTCCACCAGCCCTATGTCTGACAGATGACTAATATCTAAAATATGTAAATAATTCAAGATATTAGACATCAACAAACAACGTAATGCAACTGAAAAAAGGGGTCAAGTGCCAAACAGAGAATTCTCAGCAGAGTTATCTCGAATGGCCAAGAAGCACTTAAAGAAATCACCATCCTTCGCCATTAGGGAAAGCAAATCAAAACAACTCTGAGACTCTGAGATTCCACCTTATGCTGTCAGAACGGTTAAGATAAAAAACAAACAAACAAACAAAAACAAACAAACAATCAAACAAACAAACAAAACCACCACAAGTGACAGCCCATGCTGTCTAGGATGGAACTAGGGGAACACTTCATTGCTGGTGAGAGTGCAAACTTGTACATCTCTTGCACGCGCTCAACTGGCCAGGAAGAACGACGCTGCTACAGGATCCTTCTGCACACATTTATTCAGTCCTGTTTCTTCTTTCTCCATATATCTCCCTTGTTTATATCTCCCTTGTTTATATCTCCCCTGTTTATATCTCCCCTGTTTATATCTCCCTTGTTTTTATATCTCCCCTGTTTATATCTCCCTTGTTTTTATATCTCTCTTGAACCCTGGGCCTCTCACTCTCTTATACTCTCAGTTCCCATCCACGCACAGCAGGCCACGCCACCTCACCAGGCATGCAGCTTCAGCTAATCAGGGCAGCAGGGGCAAATCTCCACCAAATTGGATTCATCTGTATCCTGGTACACCTGCGCAGCACTCAAGATGTTTGTGTCTTGTATGAGGAAGTCAGGTGCAAGTCATATGACTTAGCTGCAGTCCCTGGCGCCTTTGGGACTGCCGCCACACCCGCTCCCCACAATTCCCCCTTTTTTCTTTTTTGGCAGAGAGAATGTCTGTAGATAGCCCCCAGCAGCCATGCCCCTTACCCGTCCTTGGGTGACAAACAGCATTGGTTTGATCCCTGTCTTAGGTTGGTGACATGCCCAGGGAGTCTTATCACTGACTACCTCTCAATCATGCCAAGCCACTCCTGGGGAGATTGTGTTTTGCTTGCGGCAGGTGCATCAAAAGGCCAGGATGTTAATTAACTTATGGCCAGATCTTAATTGCTGCAAGCAAGCCTCATGGGTGAAGGTAGAGGTCTGATCCCCAGTGTGCAAGCATAGGGGCCCTACACAAAACCATCCCTTAGGCTCATCACCCAGAGAGGTCTTGGCCAGCTCCCGTGTCGTTTTTCCTGGGGGAAGGGAACTAGGACACTGAACCTTCATGCAATCAGACGTGCCTTCCACAGGATGCCAACAGCAAGCTATCCTCTGTGCAGTGCTTAGCCTCGCACCCCACGGCATAACGCAGCATAATTTCTTTTAGAGCGGCAAACCGAATCTGAGGAGATTGTCCCGCCTCCACTGCAGCAAAAGCCTATGCTACCATGGCGAAAGTGCGGACCCGCACACTCTGCACCTAACACATGTGCCAAACACAAAACACACACACACTATAACAAGCATACATCCCAGGGCTCTCATCCCCACTCATCTTCCCTGAAGCAAGGGATAGATAGCCAGAGGGGCTATCTCTTTAAGGGAAATTCAGGGATCAAAAAGCGTGGAAAAATTTGAACGTCATGTCGAGCTGGTATCGGCTTCTGGAACACCGAAAGGATCTCCCATCTCGGCTCCATCCTTTGTGCTTGTGGGATCATCCACCACATCCACAGGGGCAACTGGATCAGGATCCTCATTCTTGCAGCATCTCACCAACCTCTCCGGCACCCAAAGAGGTTCCGTCTGGTCCCTGCCGGCAACCACTGACTGCTGAAAGTTCTGAACTCGGTGGGGGAGTCGGTTCCCCGTACGGGCCACCAATTGTCGCGCCTGCTCTCGACCAGCAAGAACGACGTGACCACCAGTCCTTCTAACAACAGTTTATTCCGTCCTCATCTTTCTTCTTTCTCTTCATCAGTACCGTTCCCCAGCTGAAGAGTTCTGAATCCACGCCGGATCCTTCTCAACAGTCTGTTTTACAGGAACTTTTATTAACCACTCCTTCCCCGTGATGCAGTTCTGAATCCTCCCTGTAGCAGGGGGTCTTCGCTCATGCCTGAAGATGTTTCTTTTCCCGTCCCGGGTTTCGGCACCACTTCTTGCGCGCGCTCAACTGGCCAGGAAGAACGACGCTGCTACAGGATCCTTCTGCACACATTTATTCAGTCCTGTTTCTTCTTTCTCCATATATCTCCCTTGTTTATATCTCCCTTGTTTATATCTCCCCTGT
Source organism: Mus musculus (assembly GCF_000001635.26). NCBI lineage: Eukaryota > Metazoa > Chordata > Mammalia > Rodentia > Muridae > Mus > Mus musculus. Next base: position 77,802,266 of record NC_000078.6, on the reverse strand, counting down.
TTATATCTCCCCTGTTTATATCTCCCTTGTTTTTATATCTCCCCTGTTTATATCTCCCTTGTTTTTATATCTCTCTTGAACCCTGGGCCTCTCACTCTCTTATACTCTCAGTTCCCATCCACGCACAGCAGGCCACGCCACCTCACCAGGCATGCAGCTTCAGCTAATCAGGGCAGCAGGGGCAAATCTCCACCAAATTGGATTCATCTGTATCCTGGTACACCTGCGCAGCACTCAAGATGTTTGTGTCTTGTATGAGGAAGTCAGGTGCAAGTCATATGACTTAGCTGCAGTCCCTGGCGCCTTTGGGACTGCCGCCACACCCGCTCCCCACATACATCCACTTTGGAAATCAGTTTGGTGGTTTCTCAGAAAATTGGGAATAGGTCAACCTCAAGACCCAGCTATACCACTCCTGGGCATATACCCAAAGATGCCCCGCTATTCCAGAGGGTCACTTGCTCAACTATGCTCACAGCAGCTTTATTCATAAGAGCTAGAAACTAGAAACAACCTGAGCAAGCTGGAGGGGTCAAGGACACCACAAGAAGACCCACAGAGTCAAATAACCTAGGACCGTGGGAGCTCAAAGAGACTGAACCACTAACCAAAGACCATGCAGAACTGGACCTAGGCCCTCACACATGTGTGGCAGATGTGCAGCTTGGTCTTTATGTGGATCCCCTAACAATCGAAGCAGAGAGTGTCTTTGACTCAGTTGCCTACTTTTGGATCCCCTTCCTCTAACTGGACTACCTAGTTGGGGCTCAGTGGGAGGATGCTCTTGGGCCCATGACAGTGATTATGGGATGTTCCAGGGTGTGTGTGTGGGGACACCCAAGAGGGGCTTCCCCTTCTCTAAAGAGAAGGGGAGGAGGTGATGGCAGGGGGGGCGGGGATTTGTAAGGGTGGGACTGGGAGAAGAGGAGGGACAGGAAGCCATGATTGAGATATAAAGTGAATTAAAAATATATATATACAGTATTCAGAACTGTGGCTTATCTCATTAAGCTAAAGTCCATTTGAAATAAGGAGTTTTTATGGAGACACAGAAGAATCTGGGACTGCTTATGGGCTGCCGGAGACTCCAGCTTGCTGTGGTGGAAGGCTGAGAGTGGATGAACAACTGAGTATTGGAGCATACTGATTTTTTGCAATTTTTGGTTTTCCAAGACATCATTTCCTGACCCTGTTTCTAAATTCTAGTACTAAATTTAGGAACTTCAGACTATGGAGAAGATTTTTTTTTCCTTATAGTCTATCTCCCAGGTCATAGGTGAAGCAGCTTGTTATAATTCTACTTAAGAGAGCTGTATGCATCCAGAATCAATAAGAAGCTATAAAACAATTCCATGCCGTGCCCCTGTCAATGTGATTCACGGGACTGCAGCTTCTCTAGATTTGTCTCCCACTGGGCATGGTGCTACATGCCTTCAATCCTAACCACAACGAAGCTCAAGGATCAACATGTGTTCGAGACCTGCCGGTGTTACATAGTATTCCGACCTGCTTCCTCTGACCAGAGTTGTGCTTACCACTGATATTTTTAGGAAAATCTTTCCTTGATCAGAAGAAAATCCAAGAACACTGACCTTAAACATACGTAAGAATATGTTACAGAATGTTGAGAATCTTTAAGGAAAAACATTTTGTGTGTGTGTATGTGTGTGTGTGTTTTCTGTTTGTTTTGCTTTGTTTTTGTTTGTTTTTTAAGACAGGGTTTCTCTGTGTAGTCTGGCTGTCCTGGAACTCACTTTGTAGAGCAGGCTGGCCTCAAACTCAGAAATCCGCCTGCCTCTGCCTCCCAAGTGCTGGAATTAAAAACGTGCACCACCCACCGCCCAGCTAAAAAAAGGCGTTATTTTCAAAGCTTTTTACTGCTTCTGTGTATTAGTAAGGATTAAAAGAAAAAAATCATTTTGACTCTTCGTTGGCTTCAAAACAAAAGGAACTAGAGGCTAAAGAGATGGCTCAGTGAGTCAAAGTGTTTGCTGTACTACTATAAAGAACTAAACTCTAATCCCCATCACCCACACAAAAGGCAGGCATCAGCTGTGCATGTCTGTGACCCCAGCACTGGCAGGAAGAGACACTCAGATCCTGGGAGCTCTCTGGCCAGCAAGCTGAGCCAACGGTGAAGTTCTAGTTTAATTGGAGACTCTATCTCAAGGCAATAAGGCAGACTATTTGATCTGGTGTTTGGCCAGTCTGTGACCTCTGTCTGGAGACTCTGTGACCTTACCACAAAGCTCCCTTGAGTCTGTGATTAACCACTGAGGTGGATGAAGGCCTGATAGAAATAGTCAAGTGTGCAGCGTCAGAAAAGCTGGGTTAAGGTGTGGGCAACAGAGAGCCCAGGACGGAGACGTGCATTTCTTCTGCTACCCTGAGTCAGGGCTGTGTCTGCCTCTGATAGTTTTTAGGAAAATCTGTCTTTGCCCTGGCAAAAAACCAAGAACACTGACTTTAAACTCTATGTAAGAATATGGGGCAGAATATTGGAAAGGCTTTAAGGAAAAGCTTTCTTTTCAAAGCTTTTACCACCTCTGTGTATTGTTAAAGGTTTAGGAGAGGAAAAAAAAAATCACTCTGATTCTTTTCGCTTCGGTGATTTAAAAACCAAAACAACTTTAGGATGGTGAAGTATCTCCGTCTGTGTTCTTAGTGTGGACAAGACCAAAAGGGGTCCCAGCACCCTAAAATGAGTAAGATTGTTCAGAATGATTTTCGGATAAGTAAAGCTATGACTGCTTGGGCTTCTCCTGGTGGTGACAGTTTGTAAACAGGTCCCTGTGTTTGTGCCCCTGGCTTTTTTTGCAGTGTAGTTGGTAGGCCCCTCCTCCACTGTTCTTTGTCTGATGTTTTAGGATTAGACAGGGGTGTGGATTCTGTGGATAATCACAGAGGCTAACTCTCATTTCATCGCATCAAATCCTGGTTACCCGGCACCGTGACTTGCTGTTTGGATGTTGAGCCTGATGACAAGACTGAGCTGTGCTTGTCAGTTTTCTGCCATGCGGAGCCTCTCTTCCTTCTTTCTTCTGTATCCCCACGTTGTTGCACCTTGGAGGGCAGCCAGGAAGCACAGGCGCACTTAAGGAATACGGCGTTAAGATCCTTGAGGGCAGAGAAGGCAAGTTAATGATTTAGGATGCTTCTGTGTGAGAAATTTATCTCTCTTCTCCCCCTGCATACATTAATTTACCCATTCATTTTTATCACTATGGACTCACGGATATATTTGTAATCTGGGACAGCTTTGTTTTATTATTCAAATTTTCCAGCACCAGTCTCTGTTGTGTTCGTTGGGTCCTAGGTTTCTTTGACACGCTCCCATCAAGGTGGATTTTTAAAAAGCCTTGGAAAGTATTTTTGTTAATTCTATTAGAATTCCATGCCATGAATTTTTATCATTTCACTCCAGCTCCCCTCGGATGCACTCCCACCTCCATGCCACCCAAACCTCATGTATTTCTGTAAGTAATTCGCCAGCTCTAATCTGTGTTCCTCGTATGCCCTCCTAAGTGTGGAGCCATGCACTGGGATGTGCTTAGCACTGTCTTCTGCTGTCTTCCCTGAGCCTGGCAAGGAAGGAATGTGATATAGATGTCTGGTCCCTGAGCAGTCTACCCCAAGTGGATTTTTAAAAACTGCAGTTATCGCTAATTAGTGCCATTTTAGTCAACAATAGATAGCATCTATTATGGTGGGCCATGAGTCTAAAATGGAGCTGAAAATTCCTACCTCATTATTATACTGTGGGCATTCTAATAAAACAAAATACATTGCCCATGTGTTTGTGAGGAAGTATTTAAGCAAAATTACTACAGCCATATCAAAGTACAAATTATATATAATATATGTTACTTGATAATGATAAGTAGCTATTATCAGTATCCATTTTATACCGACAACAGAGTCCATCTTTTGGTGTTTTCTACATCTCTCAACTACATTAAACGGTCACTTAAAGTGGTTGGCCTATAGCATTTAAGTTTATGTAAGTACATTCTATAATGTTTATACAATGACAAATTCCCTAATGACACTCGACAAATGTGTATCTGTCATTAAGTATCACATGACTCTGTTTCCTTTCTTTCTAGCATCACAAGATTTTCTGCCCCCATCTTAGAACCAGCCATTTCTCCAAGGAGCCCGCCTTCCTTTCACTGGGGAAAAACACTGACTGAAATAAAAATGTACAGTATTTAGTACATTCATTTCATTGCATGCACTGTAGTATTGCATAAATACATCACAATGTATTCTCTTGTTGATGGACATCAGAGTTGTTTGCAATGGAAGTGTAATACTAATACAACAATAGTACTGGCACTGTGACTATTCCTATACATGTATGTCCCAGTGAGTGTATATGTAGGAATAGAATTTCTGCATAATACATTCTGCATGTAATCCATTAAAAAATTATTTCCCAAGCTAGAGAGATGGTTTAGTGGTTAAAAGTGCATATTGCTTATGCAGAGAAGAGAGTTCAGTTCTAAGCACCCCTGTTGACAGCACACAAATGCCTGTAAGGAGAACCATAGCTCCAGAGAATCTGATGTTCTCCCCTGACATCTACAGTGTTCATATACACAGCCCTCCCATGCATATACACACATAATTAAAAGTTGTTTTGTTTTAAAAGGAAGTACTCTTCAATAGAATAAAGAAGAGAGAGAGAGAGAGAGAGAGAGAGAGAGAGAGAGAAGGAGAGAGGGAGGGAGGGAGGAAGGAAGGGAGAGAGGGAGGGAGGGAGGGAGGGAGGGAGGAAGGAAGGAAGGAAGGAAGGAAGGAAGGAAGGAAGGAAGGAAGGAAGGAAAGAAGGAAAGAAGGAAAGAAGGAAAGAAGGAAAGAAGGAAAGAAGGAAGGAAGAAGTAGAGAAAGAAAGAGAAAAGAAAGAAGACGGAAAATATATCATAATAGTCTGAGTGTTAAAGTCACACCTTATTGTGGGAATATCATGCCTTCCAGGCCTTCAGTTGACAGAGCACATTTATGTGTGTATATCAATCTGCAAGTATATAGGGATCTATAAATATTTCAATATGGAGCCATCTGCATCTCTATAAGCTAAACACGAGCTCATACTGATGACTCCAAATCTAACCTCTTAGCATATGGCTCATCATAGCCTTGTCCCATTGCTTATCTGTAAATTCCCACTCCAACAGGGAGAAATCTGCCTTTGTGGGAAATTTATATGTAGATAAGCCAGCGCTAACATTTTGATATAAATTTTTCAGGCATCTCTGCCTTTGTGTCTATGTTCTTGCCTTTCTGCCAATATTTTTCTAAGCTTATGTGTATGTACATATGATTATGCATACATCTATCTCTATCTATGTATATATTTCCTTATTTTCACATAAATGATATATAGTCTCCCTGCTTTAGACCATGCAATTTTCCCCATGAAACTGTAGACTAAAGCATCTTTTTGTGTTAGTCGATTATGATGTGCATCTTGGTTTTGAAACGTGTGTATGCTATAGCTATAGCTATTCTCTTAATAATGAATGCTTTCCTTGATCCCACAGTTGACACAATTACAAATGATGCAACAATGATCTCTGTGGGAAACAATCCTAGAAATAGGATTTATCTTGTGGAGCTAAGAGCCTGCCTTTCTTTCTTTTCTTTCTTTCTTTCACTTTCTTTCTTTCTTTCTTTCTTTCTTTCTTTCTTTCTTTCTTTCTTTCTTTCTTTCTTTCTTCCTTCCTTCCTTCCTTCCTTCCTTCCTTCCTTCCTTCCTTTCTTTCTTTCTTTCTTTTAGAACTTGCCCAGGATTTAGCATTTCATTTAGCTTGGACTTCCAAGTTAAAATCTGACGGTTATTTGGAGGTGCGCTGAGTGGGGGTTGAGTGGTTCTGTCTTGGTGTCATGTAGAGAGCGGCTGTCAGAGGGGCTGTGGGATCACAGGGCTGATGCTTTCCATAGTGTCACCATCAGCTCCTAGATCTCCCCAGTGACAGGCTCTGTGTCATTGTACTTCATTACTCTTTGACATGGTCTGACCTTGTTCAGGGACAACTGTTCTGGTCTTCTGTAACCTAGTATTTTCTTCCCAAGCTCCTCTCCCTATGGATTTCTGGGTCAATCCAATCCTGACCTAATTGACCACTGAATGCTCTGTGCACCGCGGCCTCTGCTCTACCTCCAACACTCCATTAACACATTTCCTGAAGGATCTAGGATGGGTGAGCCAGGTTGCCGATCAAGACAGAAGAGTGGAAATGAGATTATATCTTCGCTCAGAACTTGGGGGAGAAGCCAGCGCAAGACCTGCTGGGAAGTGGGAGGCAGAGGCTGCCCATTTGTGCCCTGTTGTACTGATTTCCATAAGCTCTCCCTGAGTCTTAGTTGTTAAGGCACTGACACCTTCTAAATTTAAGGCCAGGAAGCTACGATAAAGCAGTTGAACAGCTGGCCTTGGGCCTCGGAGCCTCTGAAATGCTTACCTGGGGCAGGGGGAGTGCTCACTCCTCATGCATTTGTTGTAAGGGTTAAAGGAGATAGTAGAACAGTGGCTCATGGGAGATACTCAATAAATAGCAACAGTCTTAAGTAGCTGATACTTTCTTATACCTCGACAAGTTGTCGAGTGTTTTAAATGTGCTAATTCATTGTACATGTAGTAGTACTGTGAACTGGGTACAGACGAGGAAACTCAGGAACAAAGGGAAAACAACTGGCCATCTAAGGGTAATAAGGAGAAAGGTCAAGACTGAGCATGTCGCCAGGGCTTAAATGCATGCCAAACTCCATCCCACTCCACCCACTTGCCAATTCCCTCCCCTCCCCCACCCCACTATTCCGTTCACTGTAGCCTACTCCGCCCATCCCATCCTACTCCATTCCTCTCTATCCACCCTGCCCCACTTCATGTTACTCCACCCCACCCTGTCTTACCTGATTCTATCTGTCTTGCTCCATCCCACTTCACCTCACTCCATCCCGCTGCACTGGGTCTCTGGAGGCAGATTCCTTTGAAACTCATAGCAGACACTGCTGATGCCTTCCCAATGGCCAATTCTTCCTTCTCTCTCTTTTGTAATGTTCATTTGAAAAGGAAAACCTACCTCAGATTTCTTTGTAGCCAGGATGGGCATGTGACATGGTTCTGGCCTGTGAGATGTACCCAAAGGGACAGACTCAGGTGACATCCACACTTCTGCACCACTTCCTCCTCCTGCCTGACTGTGGTCACGATGCCTGGAGGTGTGGGACCCTTCTTGTGAACCAGAAGATGAAAGTCACGTGTATGGAAAACCACTCAGTCCTACACTGCTCACCTGAACCTTTCAGAGGAAGAGAAGTTAATCCATTCTGAGTCTTTTCTGTTATCTACAGCCAGTAGCTGTTGTTATTGAAAGAAAATCTCACTGTCCTTGAAGGTTCTTCAGGGTGTGTGTGTGTGTGTGTGTGTGTGTGTGTGTGTGTGGTGTTATTGTTGCTTCATTTTATTTTACCATTCACATTTCTCATTTTCTTCCTCACTGCATCTGGACAGGTAAAAATGTAGGACATTAGAAACAAGAAGATAAAGAAGAGATAGAAGGGAAGGGAGAGTGAAGGAAGAGGAAGGAAGAAATAGCTAGGAGCCACCCATGGGCATGCAGTGTCTAGAGGACCATGGTTTCCCATCACCTACACACACAGTCAGCCTTGAATGGATTCTATAGTCTTATCTCTGCTCCCTCACTAGCCTTTTCTTTCTCTCAGTCTCCTGCATTATCTTGTCCATGTTCCCTATGGTCAAAGTCAAAGAGACTCTCCATTTTTATTCTATCCTCCAAGGGTGCAGGAAGGAATCCCCCAAACTGTCGGTGTGGACATTGCTCAGGAGCTTCTGAGATTTGCTAAAACTGACAATAGTAAAAACATACAGGAGTCAAACTACATGGTTCCCAGCCACTGTGTGAGTAGCCAGCTGTGTGTGTGATCTTAGAGAAGTAAGCCCAGCAGGGACAAACGTGGTTCATCCTTAGAAAGGAACTAACACAGTGATACACGCCATAGAATTAGGTGAGTTTCTATGTAAAGTGTTTAGGAGAGTGATTCTTGGCTGGAGGGAATTTCTTCATCATCTCCTCTACCCAGGAGACATTTGTTAATGTCTGGAGATAGTTTTGGTTACCATGTGTAGAGGGAGTGCCTTTGGCTTCTTCACAGTAGCTAGACCTCAGGGATGCTTTAGCACAACCCCATCACAAAGAATTCTTCTCTAGCTTCAAGTATCCATCAAAGTCAAGAGGTTCTGACTGCAAATAGTGCCTTGCTCATGAAGGTGCTATGTCATTCGTATAACCTTGATGTTATGCTAAAGATTCCCTTTTGACTCTGCAAAGAGAGAAGTAGATAAATACTAGGGGAGCGATGCCACGTTTGTGAAGAGAACACTGGTGGAAACTTTGAAGAGGAGTCTGAGGGTTTGAGACATTTCTTTAGCATGGTGCTTAGTAGATGAGACCTTTGGGAACTGTTACTCCTTTATCCTTGGTCACAGGAAGCACTGTCAAGTTTTTGTGAGTCAGAGTCACATTGTCTTTTCCTGGAGATGCTTAATGGCAGGATATGAGACGTGGGGAGATCGGGGGTGGAGGGGTTGGAGGCTGAGAGTATTGAATCCAGGGAGCAGAGAAGTTATCACAGCAGCTAAGGAATGTGGCCTGTACAGCCTTGAGTGGGTTGCTAGAGTGAGACATGGGGGATTGTGTTGGGGAGCTCGGTCCTGGGGTAGGGAACCGGTTGCTAGGGTGGGATGGGAAAACTAACTACATCATCCTAAGGTTGTTTGCAGAAAGAGTTGGCAATGTGCTTCTGTGAAAGGCCACATAATAGATACTAAAAGCTTTTGGCACAAAGACGAAAATTTAAAGACATAATGAACATAATTATGTAACAAGAGGGAAAGAAAATTCTATAAAAAATTTTATCATAAAAATTAATACTTTATGAAGCCTAAACTTGAATTTTGCATAATTTTCACATATTGTTTGTTTTTTAAAACTTTTAGAAAATATGAACTCCACTCTCATATTTTAGATCACCCCCCGAAACAGGTGGCAGGCTGGGTCTGGCCACAGGCTGCATAATGCACTCCTGTGGCATCAGCTGGTGGCCTATGGATGGTTCCCTCCTTTGGGCTCTGTAATGTTTTCCACAAGGCCAGACCTCCCTGTCCACACCACCCCTGCACTCCCACTTCTACCTCAGTGAAGAGGAGTCCAGGTCACTCATTTCCTGAAGATCTTAAACATCTGATTCCTAATGTCCAGACCTTTCCTGTAGGCTTTGTGCAAACTCATCTCATCAGTTGGCAACAGACGCGAATGGGAAAATGGTCTGACTGCTGATGTCCACCGCTGTGCTGCCAGCAGCCTCCGTGTGGGGCAAGATCTAGCCGATGAGCGTGCCGGCCTATGACGTCACTGCTCCCCATCACTTTCAAGCTCAATGAGGAGAAAAAGCAAGTCCAAATCCCGTGGGCAAGAAGGAGAGGACACAGGTCAGATTCCTTGTCACCAAACATTGGTTGTTTATTTTTCTCTTTAGGAGCCAACAGGACTAGAGATTGATTCCCCTGGGTTGGGCAGAGGAGACCACAGAGCATAGGAAGGCTGGGTGTCAACAGGCTAGTTGTGTCCAGTCAGTTTTTGAGAGAGGGTTTCTCCATGTAGCCCTGGCTGTTCTGAAACTTGTCTTGAAGACTGACCTCCAGCTCAGAGATTAGCCTGTCACTCAGAGATCAGCCTGTCTCTGCCTCCCGAGTGCTGGGATTAAAGGCGTGCACCACCTCCCAGCGAGTTATGTGACTTTCAGGAGATGTATACAGCGCAGCCTCAGAGCATAGGGCCGGGAAGCCAGAAGCTGACAAAGGACAGACAAGAGCAAAACAAGATCTTGGCAGGCCCAAGGGGCAAGCGCAGGGGCCTTTGCATTCTCTCCTCTGCCTGCTGGTCCAGCTTCACAGCCTTTCTTTCCTTTTCCTCAGGGGAAATGCCAGCAATAGAAAAAGAGCACCTTGGCTTAGACCTCCAAGCCTAAGTGCCTGTAGTTCCTTCACTTCTTGTATCCTTCCACCATTAACATATGCTGTTTCCACAGACTGAAATATTCTCCAGGTCCAGTCTCAAGCATCATACCTCCATCAAGCTTCACCGACAGCCTCTAACGTGCTCCTCCTTTCAGACCCTTGCCCTGTAGCAACAGGATGACGCCATCTTCTGTCTCCCCTGCTGAATGGTGAGCAAGGCCAGGACAGAAGCAATCTGTGTCTAGTGCTCTAGGAGTTGATAGCTGCCTTGCTGTAAGGTCTGGTTCATGGGTTCAGAGTCTAAATCTGAGGTCTTAGCAAGATTTCCAAAGCAATGGGCACCTCAAAAATGGGGGGTGGGTGGTGAAAATGGGGTTCCTCAAAAAAACTAAATAAACATCTGATCATTTCAAACCTTAGCTATGTACTCAAGAGAAGTGAAAAAGCGTTCACACAAAAACTTGTCTCCAAATGTTCATAGCTGCAAAGTGAAACCAATCTCCATGTCCATTAGTTGATGGCTGATAAACAAATGCACTGCATCCTCACAGTGGGTTATCAATCAGCCACAAAATATAAGGAATATAGCTGGTACACGCTGTACACTACAGGTGAGCCTCAAGACTTTAAGTGAAGGAAGCTGGGCCCCAAAGGTCAGAGATTATATAAGTCTATCTATATAAAGAAATAGCCGGAACAGGGCAATAGATAGAGATAGGAAGTAGATCTACGGCTCTGGGAGCCAGCCGGAAGAAGAGGGAAGTGGGGAGTGTCTACTTAATCAACACAGATGTCCTTTTGGTACAGTAAGCTCTGGAATAGAAACTGGTGATAATTGCACAATAAAACACACTCAGCTCTTCTAAACCTGCAGGTTTTAGATGATTATTACCTCAATAATAATAAATTTTTAAAAACGAAAGTGAGATCAGCTTTCAGCTTCCTGCGCATTAGAGCCTGGAGCAGCGGCAATGCTTCCGATGTCCTCGTCCCCTGACTCTCACAGCTCCTGAGGCCTGGTGGCCTGAGTCCAAGGCTGGCCTCTCTCCAGAGAAGGGCAAAAACGCAATGCTGGCTGCTCTCCAGTCCCGAAACAGGCAGTAACTTCTGTCCCGTGACACCACAGAGACTGAGATGTACATTTTTATAGTCCATTTGTTATTCTGATGGATTTCATTGTTGGCCTTCAGCTTGTCCCCTTGATCTGGAGGCCTGGGACTAATCTGGGCAGATGCTGCAGGGCCCTGAGGAAAAGCATCACTCCCCCTTCACGTCACCAAGTCCCCAAGTCCCATACTCCCTAGATATTTGCAGGTTCCCATTACAGCCTGTCATGAGGACCCACAGGCTCACACATTCCAAGGTCATTGATTTAGGGTTTTCTGCCAGGCACTGTCCTAGGCTCTAAGGATTCAGGGTTGAACAAGACACAGTCAGTGGTCTCCAAAAGCCAGCGGAAAAGGCAGGAAAAAAATGAGCGTGACCATTGACAGTTGGTAGAAAGTCCAAGGGGAGACACAGGAGCAGGGTCTGAAAGGGATTAGAACTGATCATGAGACAAAGAAAAGAGATCTTTGAAAGCCAAGGGTGTGGAAAATGGCCTGGAACTTCAGAGAAGGTTTTAGGAATGGGGCAGGATAGGAATGGCCACTAGATAGCAAGGCATCATTAGATAACTAACTAGGGACAAGATACGGAACGCCTTCTCTGCCAGCTTGAGTTTGGAAGCTATTTTGATAGTGGAGAGAAAACCCTTAAAGGTTATAAGCAGAGCGAGGGGTGGAATGTCCTTCCACCAGCAGGTTTGTGAGGGAAAGAGCCTGGATGAGAGGTGGAGAGGGTCCAGGGATTCTAAGACAGTCCGTGCAAGAGACGGAGATGGGAACTGGGTGATGGTCCGAGTGATGGAAATGGAGCGCACAGACAGAGACATTGCTGAGTGACTGCGGGGAGTGAAGAGGGGCGGAGAGAGACGAGGAGGAGAGAGCAGCTCTGCCTTCTTGCTTGGGCGAGGATCATTCTGTGCGAATGATTCCATTCCAGAGAATGGGCTCTGGAAGAAAGAAGTCAGGGTGAGTTTGGGGCTCGGTGAGGTATGAATTCCAGTCAGGCCTGGGGGAAGAGGGAAGCAGACCACTATGGCTCGTGGCTGAGCTGGGGGGCAGAAGTCTACACATGTGAACACATCCCGTTTCTCATCAGGACTTCGGCTTTGGGAGCCGTGACCCGGAAGCTGCTGATGCCTGCCCCTGTCAAGGTTATTCTGGTTTAAGCTTTCTCTCCCCGATGGCGTGGGATTTCATGCTTTTCAACTCTCCCTTTAAACGGAAATGAATAAAATGATTTTCGTCCTCCGGTGGGGATTGAGAATTTTTCCTCTTTCAGCTCTGACACCTGCTACTGTTTCGCTAGCTATTAAAGGTCTGTGTGACCGGGTGGCATGCCTCTGGCAGCGCTAAATGAGTACAGGAGAGCCTAGAGAAATGTCAGGAGACAGGTGTTAAAAAGTGACGCCCAACAGCAGGAAGCAAGTAGAAGCACCGTCGCCTGTGCCCTGCCTCCTGCACAGCGCCACCTCTGTTACAGGCTCTGCAGCTCTGCTGCCCCCCTCCCCCCAAGCCTGCTCGAAGCTCCTCTCCACAGACTGCTTCTGTGTGCTGAGTGCTGGCTTTGCAGGGTCCCTCCCTAGGGGAGGCTGCCCTCCTTGCTGCCTCACCACCTGTACCAGTTTCTACAGTGCTGTAGCAAATTGCTGCATGTGCAGGCTAAGACAATACAGATTATTTATTATCTATTATATCTATTACCTGTTTTGAAATTATCAATTGATAGTCTCAATTTTGAAATCAGAAGTGTGGCACAGGTTTTCCTGGGCTAAAATTCAGGTTCTGGGAGGATGTGTTCTTCTTGAAAGTTCTGTGTGAGGAATTGTGAGGAATGTCTTTTTTTTTTTTTTTTTTTTTTTTTTTTTTTTTTTTTTGGTTTTTGTTTTTGTTTTTTCCTTTTTCTAAGCTAGAAATCTCCCTTGTCCCTTGGCTCTGAGTCCCTTTTCATCATCAAGCCAGCTCTAGCAGGTCAAGGCCATCTCATCTAGTATGGCTCAGGCCTCCCCTCCTACCTCCGTTGTGTGGTTTTGAAAGGCCTGCATTTCTTCCTCTGTTTTGTGTTACGGTAGCAGAGTACCTTCTGGCTGGGTGCTGATTTCTAATGAGCATGAATTTATTTGGCTCGTGTCTTTGGAGACTGAGAAGTCCAAGGTCAAGGATCCACAGCTAATGAAGGCTTTCTTGCTGATCACAGCCTGATTGAAGGCACCACATGACAAGAAGCCATGCAAGTGTGACCCCCACTATGAGAAAGTCAAACTCACTTTTGAAACAAGCCCATACTCCTGATAAACCCAGTCCCTGGATGTCAACATTAATTCATTCATGAAAAGAGAGCCCTTGGGATCTAGTCAACTGTAAAGATAGCACCTCTCTACATGGCTGCAAGGGGGGGAGGGTTACGTTTCCACACATGGGACTGGAGAATGGAGCACAATGAAACTACAGCATGATGTGATCAGATTGGGCCCATTTGAGAACCCAGACTCATTCCTCTAGCTTAAGATCAGATGACATGGTTGGCCATGTAATGTGTTCTTAGGGACAGGAAGTGTGATGTGTGTGCCTTTGGGGACTCCATTGTCTCCATTCTGTCGACCTTTCAAAGGGTAACTCAGGCTTATTTCCTTCCAGTAACCACACCAGACTCACAGCATTTACTTTAAAACCACAGTGTGGTGATTTTGCTTTCCTGTTTCTCTGCCTTGTCTTATGATGGTTTGGATCTTAAGCGTTCTCCCACAGCCCATATGTTAAAGGCTTGGTTGCCAGCCCATGGTGCTATTGGGAGATGATGGAACCATACTGAGGTAGACCTTAGTGAATGAAGTTAGGTTATTGTAGGTGTGCCTTTGAAGAAGACATTGGGGTTTTAACCCCTTCCTCAGCCAAAAAAAGGCCTCTACTGGGGTCTCCTGCTGTGATGTACTTATGATACAACCATACCCCCAATGTGACAGAGCTAAGTGACTATGAACTCCCTGAAACTGTGAGCCACAGTAAGTTTCTCCTTCTGTTGCTTTGTCTCCAGCATTTTGCACCATTGATAGAAAGCTGATGGCAGCATTTTGTTCCAGGCTCTGTTGAAGACTGGGGCCAAGGCTCTCTACATCCGAGTTTCCCTGCCCCCTAGCAGATCCTCGCCTTCCTCACAGAGGATAGGGTATTGTGAAAATGTGAGAACTGATCAACTGAGGGGTCTATTTACCTCTCACCATCGGTCCATTCCAGAATGGAAGAAATAACCGAGTTGATAATTAAAAAATAATAATAATTACTTGTCTATTCAAAACACTCAAAGGAAAAAATTCCAAAATGTAATTTACAAACATGGCCAAAAAAAAAAATTAGTAAATACAATGTCAGGATACGAGGTGATCAGAACTGTGGTGGCCAATATAGGAGCCACTGGGCACAGGTGGCTGTTTACATTTAGAGTTTAATAAATTAAATTTAATTTATTAAGTGTTCACTTGCCTATATTAACTGCATTTCAATTACTCTGAGCTATATGTGATAGGTAATTACTATACTGCACAACCCTGCATACATCACAGAGTTCCTGGAAGTCCTTTGCACAGTATAGGTTTAGATCTAATGAAAACTCTGCAGGCTATGCTTGAACTTGTATGTTTATGTTGGAAGAGTCAGAAGTAGTTGTGTCTGGCAGCGGGCATGGGGGAATAAAAGGGGTGGAAGAGAACCCGTGTCCCGCCAGAGTTCCGGTGCTCTGGGCGGGAGTGGGGGTGCAGAGGACTGCTGAGCACTCTCCACGCGGACCCCCAAGTGGGTGTCTGGCTGTGGGAAGGACCCAGTCCTCTGGGGTAGGGGTGGGGTAGTGGACAGGGGGCAATCTTGGACACCCCAGATGCCACTGTATGTGGAGGAAGAGCTGAAAACAAAGTGGGGGCCCCCCATGGGCAGCGCAGCCAGCCTCAGGGCCGAAGGGAGGAGGCAAGGGGAGATGGGGCACTGGGTGGTTCCCACACGGGCAAGAGTTTAAGCACATTTAAGCACAGTGGGCCTTGATGAGCAGAGATAGTCTATGGTTTAGAGCTTTATTGTAAAAAGGCAAAGAGAAAGAGAGAAGGTAAGAAGAAAGAGAGGCCAGCCATGGCCACATGGAGAGAAGGGGGCGGGGCGAGGGGAGGGAAAGAGAAAAGGAAAGCTAGAGATGAGAGTAAGAGGAAGCCAAAGGCTGTGTTGATGTCTGTGGCCTGTGTTACCACTGAAGCCCAGACAGATGTCCGTGGTCTGAGCTTCTACCATGGTGACGTCAGTGGGAGTGGGAGAGTTGTGCTTACCCCTCACAAGAGAGCTGGCCCCACCCACTGCCAGCAGCTGCAAGCCTTTCCTCAATTGATGGCTTTTTCCTAAGTCTTTCTCCTAAGACTAGGAATGCTTCAGTGAGGATATAGACAACACAAAATGGACTCCCATCCCCTCCTTCTTTTATTGGCAGGGAGATCTCAGGAGAGGCAGGACAGACATGGGTGGACTAGGAGATAGGTGTGATTAAATATGTGATGTGAGAATCCCAAATAGTCAATAAAAAGTAAATAAATGAACAGACAGACAGACAGACAGATTAACCCTACAGTCTTAATGAATCAGGGTCCCACCCTCATTTAATTCCAGTTAATTTCCTATAGTCATGTCTCTAAATCCTTTTAGGAGAGACGCCTTTGTGTCTATGGTTAATATTGGTTGAATAAATAAAAGGATGGAATGAACTTGGAAAAGACTATGTATGTTGAGATGTGGCTGTGTTTTAGTCAATGCCACGTGGATAACATTGGATCTGTGGAAAGAGCATTAATTCACAGATTCCTGTTGTTATAACAAGGTTGACGCTGCTCGGTTCTCTAAGGAAGAAAGCATTAACACATACTGGTTGACCTACATACATAAGACATGATCTAAGGATGTAACATTAGGGGCTGTTCATGTCAGTTCGTATTTTAAGGACTATGCTTACACTCATGCATGGAGGCTTTTGTTAGGGAATCTTAAGTGTAGTCATACTGACTAACATTTATTGAGCAATTGACCTACTGAATTCTTAGAGTTGCCAGAAGAAGTGAGTGTTCTTACACCCTTCTTACGGCAGTTAGTCAGAGGTTACAGTGAGCAGTAAAGACTTCAAAGTTGGCTTTTGGATGGCAATCTGCTCCATTTATCCCTGCTCAGCACCACCACCCACCTGCTACGCCAACCTAGTTCCAGCCACAAATGCCTGGAGAGTTGGTTCCATCTGTAAGGCAAACCATGAGGAGAAAACTGTGGGTTCACTTCGGTGCAGCCCCGTGTTCTGGCTTCCATGAGCCTTGGGTTTGTCTTCCTCTGGCTCTGCTAAGGTGCAGCATCAGACAGAACCGTCTTCCAGACCCAGCAGGTTTGCCAATTTGTTATTGTGCAAACAAATCCTGCCTAGTGGTGTCGTTGCTGTAATGGGAAAGAAGTGCATTCATTTCCAGTTCTGCGATGTGGGCAGACTTCTAAAGGCTCTGTTTTCCATTCACATATTAATGTCCTTCCTGCCACAGCTCCAAACGACTTCTGCTCCTAAACACGAGCCATTTTGCTCTGGCTGGGGGTGGGGTGGGGAGTAATATTTTGCTGTGCATCTTTCCAAATGAGACAAGGCTAAAGGAACTCATTCCTGTCTCGTTTCCAGGCAATACCTGAAGGAAGCTAGAAAAGATAAAAATCTAAATCCTTCCTCAATAGCACTCTCTGTTCAGCAGAGCTGATAGGAATGTACTGTATGTGGGGTGTGTGTGTGTGTATGTGTGTTGTGTTTATGTGTGAATATATGTGTATGTGTGTGTTTATGTGTGTATATGTGTGTGAATATATATGTGTATATGTAAATGTGTATATGTATGCATATGTGTATACATATGTGCATGTGTGCATGTATGTGTGTATATATATGTGTGTGTGAATATATATATATATGTCTGTGTATACATATATATGTATATGTATGCATATGTGTGTATATATATGCATGTGTGCATGTATGTGTGTATATGTATGTGTGTGTATATGTGTGTGAATATATATGTGTATATGTAAATGTGTATATGTATGCATATGTGTATACATATGTGCATGTGTGCATGTATGTTTGTGTATATATATATGTGTGTGTGTGAATATATATATATGTGTGTATGTGTGTATACATATATTTGTGTATATGTATGCATATGTGTGTGTATATATATGCATGTGTGCATGTATGTGTGTGTGTGTGTGTGTGTGTGTGTGTGTTGTATACACACAATAGAGCTATGAGATCTTAGGACCTTCCTGGAACATGATCTGTATGTTTCCTTTCTTTCTTGAAACAATACAGGTCTAAGAAGAACACAGTTGAAGATATGATGTCCTTTGTGTGCTCTTGAGGCTGAGCCAGAACACATGTTTCATAGTCTTTTCCCATTTCCCTCAAAAATCTCTAGGCTGAAGCCCTGCCATTTGGCCATCCTATATCACAAGGCTTTGGCTGATGTTCTGTCCCCCTAGTTAGACTGGTGCTATGGCATTATCTCATGCTTGAAATGGAGACAGCATGTCTTCTTGGCCTCAGTGGGTAGATTCTGTCAGAGTTAAGCTGTTGGGAAGCCAAGGGATAAAACCCCTGAATGGATCTAGGCCATCTACAGCCTCTGCCCTCCACCCACCCCCACCACCACCCCCTTTGAGAGTAAGAATGAGGACTTCCAACCCAGGAAAGGAGATATAAATGCCCTTCTCTGCCCGGACACATAGTTCATTAAAACCCTAATGTTTTAATCCTTTTTGCAGATTGCTTTTCCTGATTTATCTCCCCCTCCCTATTCTGGAAGCGAGTGACTTTCAATTACTATTATCTGAGAGGGGCTGGCTTTGTGTACATAGCCAGCGGCTGAGATGCGTTTATTATTTGCAGAGCATTTTTTTGTGCTCTCTCGCGCTTGCTACGTGATACTACTTAAAATCCACTGTGTGATCTTCACACTTTGGGTCCCATTTACTTGCAGGCATCTGGGCCTTCAGACCTGTGTGTCAACTGCCAGGCTATGAATTATTCATAGACATTCATGTTCTTGAGCTTAGAAAAAAAGTCAATTTATTTTAACGTGCGGGGTGGGCTTAAAGATGGATAGGTAATGTTAGAACTGACTTGTAAGCCCAATGCCCTGTTTACTCACACGTTATTCCAGAAACATCACTGGAAAACCTTTCTAGAACAAAAGGGCCCACCTCTTGTCCAAAGGGAACTCAAGAGTCTCACTGGGGCACATCTTATAATCTCTGAGGCTAGACATATTTTCTCTGCCTGGCAGGAATGGTCATCAATGACATTAGGCTGTATCCACGGGATGCATTCCACATTGTGATGGAACATTTTCAGATGTGGAACATGAACCAAGTTGAATTTGACGACAGAATTAAAAACAACCGTTATTATTGGGTTTTAGTCAATTGCTTGGGCCCCAAAATTTGTTTGAAGTTACCTTGCGGCCGTCGCTTGGAATCGGGCTTCTTGCTCGTCTTGGAGTTGGAACAGCACCTGGTCCTGTGGTTGATTCCGCTCACAAATGAATCAGCTACAATGTGATGACGAGGAATGCAGCATGAGAGTCAGAGAAACCAGGAGCGTGTCTGACAGGAAGCGAATATTTGGACATTAAAAAGACTACAGAGCTGTTCACAGTTGTGTGATATAGTTTAAGTGTCTTAATGTGAAAGCTCTCTGGTTAGGAAAAATCCAGCCCACACATCAGCTAATTGTCTTTGGGAAAGTTATTTAATATCTCTAAACCTAAATGGCCTCGTATGGACAGAAGGAGGAGAAAGAGAGACACAAAGGACTTTTAAATGAGATAGTCCATGTACACCAACCACCTTAAATAGGATTATTACCATAGGGTCTATGAACCAAGTCTTACAAATAAGACATTGAATGGGAGATAATTAGTAATTGGAGATTATGTGTAGCTAGATGTTCAGGGTGATTGCTAGTGAATGAAGCCATCTCCATGACAACCATGGTGTGTTTTACTTCACACCCCCTCCCCCTCCCATGGATCACCTAAGGCCCTGTTTTACTTTTTAGCTGCAAGACCCTCTGACCATTCTGAGTGCATTAATAGGATAAACAAAAAAGTTTCTTCTTTTAAAAGTAGCTTTTAGTCATTTCAAGTAATCTATGAAGGCATCCTCTTTAAAAAATCAACATTACAGAGAAGACAGACATCTGTCATTTCTATTCTCATTTTTATTCCAGAGGTAGCTCTCCCTATCAGTTAAATGAGCCTCATGCATTTTGCAATGCATTAAACATGTATGTTACCTTACCTGTAGAGAAACACACTGTGTTGTATGGTTAGGCTTTTTACATATGTCATGATAGCATGTGTCACTCCGTGGCTTCATCGTCTTTGCTCAGTCAGTAGTAGTTTCTGAGTTCTTTACCTGTCAGTACACATAATACATTATTTTAAAGTCTACCTTAAGTGTCTGGGAGCGGGCTGGTGAGATGGCTCAGTGGGTAAGAGCACCCGACTGCTCTTACCGAAGAGTCCAGAGTTCAAATCCCAGCAACCACATGGTGGCTCACAGCCATCTGTAACGAGATCTGACTCCCTCTTCTGGAGTGTCTGAAGGCAGCTACAGTGTACTTACATATAATCAATAAATAAATCTTAAAAAAAAAAAGTGTCTGGGAGCATAGCTCAGTGGCACGGTGGTGGTGTGGCTTGCATAGAGCCCCTGGTGGTGTGGCTTGCATAGAGCCCCTGGTTTCACGCCCTGCACTGCACTAAGCAAACAAAGACGTTGCTCTGTATCTGTGTTTTTGGATGAGCCGATGTACTTAGCCAGCTCCGTTTAGGCGGCCATGTAAGTCACTTCACATTTTAGTAGCTGCTGTCAAGTCACTCTACAAAGCTTGTATCCCTGACAGCAGAATATGGAAATAAGCTGGCTTAGCTTTTGTAGATGTTTTCTAGGGTTTGGGAGTCCATTTTCCTGCTTGACCATGAAACTGAGTACGTTTGCTGTGTATTTATGGGCTATTTGTACTTCTTTGTCTGTGAACTGGCATTTTGTATCTTTGCAATATTTTCCTATTAGATTTTTTCATTTCTTTTTATTAAAGAGATTCTTTATATATTCTAGATACTGATCCTATATTGAAAGCATTTTGCCCCTTTGTCTCTTAAGTTTTTATGTTTTTTTTTTCAGCCATAAAGATGTTCTTGGTGTTAACATAGTCCAATTTATTAGTCTTATATACCCTAGGGATTTTTGCACATTGTTTAGAAATCTCTATTATGACAAATCGGGGGGGGGTGTCTTCCTCAATTCTATGGTTTCTTTGTGCATCTTGGTTATTAAGGACTGAGGTGTTCTAGGCAAAAAAAAAAAAAAAAGGTCGCACACACATTTCAGGTGTCTCAACAACCCAGCTGTGACTGCCACCTTGACAGGTCAGAACTGGCCCGGCCCTCCAGGCACGCGCGATCCCAGAAGTGTCCAGCAGAGGGCGCTGTCTGAGCAGGTCTGCCAGTCTCCACTAGGGCCCCGGAAGGATTCTGTCTCACCAAAGAGAACATTTTAACTGCTCAGAAATTAGTAAATTCCAGTGAGAGAGGCTGTAGCTGAGCCAGGAAAAAGACCAGGAGCAAAGTCTGTTTCTCTGTGTACTCCACAGTGGGAAGTGAATCGGGCCAAGGGGAAAGTGTCCTGGCGGCCTCTGTGTTTTCATGGCAGCCGAGAGCGCGCAGATCAAAGCGCTCCAGCATCACAGAAGGTTTTCTCCAAGGGAAGCTTCCATGTCTGTTTAAGTCTGGTCCACACTCCTGAGATGAAAGCTCCAGTTTTACAGAGGAAATGCTATTTACTGGACAAACAACAGGCGGGATGGAGACATGTAATCCCCAAATTTAGTCTGATTTCATCAATAATTCAAAATCCTGGCTCCTTTTGCATGAGGGGTGGGGCAAAAAGAGGCCAGTGGCCAGAGGCACAGCTGACTTCAGAAGGGAAGTCCAGGAATTACCAAACAATTCGCTTCAGTACAGCTCCCTTCCAGCCTCGCCAGCGCCGCCGTGTACTGAGCTAACAGGGCTGGTTTCGTTGGCTTGTTTAGTATTGTTGATGTGGGTTCAACTGCATCATGGAACCAGAGGAGCATTGACAATGAAGCCCATAGATCAGCATAAATATATTGATCCAAATGAATGTACGATTCTGAACAAGCCTCTGTGTTCACGGGTGGGTTTTTCCTGCTTGCCACTCAGAAACTTTGAGCCTTCCTCTGCACCTAGCTGTGTGGCTGGCTCAGGAAGGCTTGGTGAGAGAGTGTGGCTCCTTTGTCTTTCAGAATCAGGGAAGCACTGGGCCACCTGAATACACAGCCCTTTTCCCCACAGATGCCTGGGAGTGTTAGAGATTTTCAGATGGGCGAGGGTTTCCATAACCCCTTTTGCCTTCCATTAACACTGCTTAGAAACAGCCCCTGCATTAATTATCTTCAGCCATTTCTTTTGAGCATACTCTTTGATCTCTGCCCCAACCTTGACTAACACAGAAACCTAGATCCATCTTAATTCCTCGTGCTTAAAACAGGTCAAATGTAGTCAATGTTTACTGTAGGTTTGGACTTCATCGTCGACACAAATAATTTGTTAAGTCCAATAGTGGCTGCTGTCTCCATGCCTTTTCCAGACACAGATCAAGACAATGTAAATATGCCTTTAAAAACCCTGCTGGGGAGGGACAGGGTATATAGCTGGGCTGGGAGAGCTTGTGTCCAGTATGTTTGATCCCTGGCATTGCTCTCGTCCCCCATCCCCACGTCCCCAATGCCATCTAGATACATCTTCTGCCATTCTCTACCATTGGTTTATCAGAGCCCCTTCCCCCAGGCTCACAGAAATGTCTCATTTGCTGTAAATAGTCTCCAATTCAGTCATAAACTTTGAAAGCAAGAACCTGGAAGCTGAAAGGATCAGAGGACCCAATTTGGAGGCCCATGATGGTCTGACTGATTCATTAAGGGAAGGCTGTAGGTAGTTGCCAGAGACGTAAATTGCATTTATATGCTGCCCTCCCCTTCAGGGAGGGGATTGCTGTCTTGTAAGCTAAACAGGCAATAAACTGCCACTCTAAGTAGGTAAAGCCATTTAGTCTTCATCTCTCCGGCAGATATACATGACGAAGTGAGGTGCTCCACCAGCCCCCTTCTCCTCACCTTCCACCTGCAAGCTGCAAGCCTAAACAAAGCAACAAAACCCAGAAATGGTGACAGGAGAGAGACCCCAGTCTATATATAGGGTAACCCCCAATAACAGAGAGCTTTTAGACACCTGCTTTAATTAAACCCTGAGCCCGTTTGGTGGCCCCCTTTCTTTTCCTTGCGCTACTGAGGATTGAACCCAGGCCCTGCATGTGCTACCGCTGGGCTATATCCATTGCTCTTTTTAAATTTTATTTTGATACAAGGTTTCATTGTATAACCCAAGCTGGCCTCAAACTTGAAACTTTCCTGCCTCAGTCTCTCTACCTGGCTGAGGGTATAGCCCTGTGCCACCGTGTCCAACTACTGAGCCTTGTCCCACAGACTCCCCTAGATTTTTTCACCTCTCCTTCCTGGCTGTTCCTCTTCATCTGTGGACTCTTGCCCAGACCACTTTCCATCTCGTTTTCAGCCCTTATGCACTGACACCTTGATCATCTACATTTTAGGACTGTTAAAAATCTCTGTGTTTGCATTCAGTTGCCACCTCTGTCCCCTTGCTTTGAGTCCCCTGGGCCACCACAGTACCTTTACAATGTGCTGACACTCCTGCCATCAGTATGGCCTGCAAACCGGTGTGGCCCAATCCTCCCACCACTTCTGTGTCCTCTGACGCCATGCCCCCGTATGCTGTTTGGGTTTCTTGCTTTCTCCGTGTAACCCAGAGGCTCTCAAGCCTTCCAGTGCTGTGACCCTTAATACGGTTCCTCATGTTGTGATGACCCTTATCACAAAATTATTTTCATTGCTACTTCATAACTGTCATTTTGCTACTGTTATGAATCATAATGTGAATATCTATGTTTTCTGGTGGTCTTGGGTGACCCCGGTAAAAAGGTTGTTCAACCCCAAAAGAGATCATTACCCAGCAGTGCCAGTCCTTAAATCCACCATCTTCTAGGGACCATGACTCACCAGTACCAATCTTAATCCACCATCTTCCATCTCCATCCACCTCTTTCTTTTGCCTATGAAATTCTCTTAAACTAGAATACCTACTTGTACCCGAATAATTCCAAGGTATTTCTTCAGACTCCAACAAAAACTAACTCTTTCTTCATAGGCCCCATTCCTTATCTGAGACTAGGCCAGGTATCCCATTACATACTCTCCTAATGTGGCTACTGGTTGTAATTATACACTCAACCAAAAACCCACGGACTGTATACTGTGTGGGGTTGGGAGTAGTGTCTGCTTTTGTGTGCCAAGCACTGAGCCTGTAATATATTACAACCTCAACCAAGGCTTGTGACTAAATGAACACTGCCATGCTCTTCCTGTCCTGATTCATGGACACTGATGATACCACCACAGAGTAAAGAAATAGATGCTCTTGGCCTAGAGAGAAGGAGCTTGATAATATTTAGAGTGGACAGTGACAGGCAGAGGCTCTGCGATCCTCTTCTAGTTCTATCTTGCGCCAGTGATGTATACATCTTTACTCCCAACCCGACCTTTGACCTGGAAGAATACCTCTTCCTTTAGGCTTCCTGCCCTGTTGACTCTTGGGGCAATAAGCTGGGATATCCTGGCTTCTGTTCCTAACTGTGCCTCCGGTCAGATGCAGCCACGGAACTTGAATGCTAGCAGTCTCCCGGGATGTCTTTCTCGCTGTTAATTATTGGCAATGCAAATGAAGCATTAAATTACAGAGAAGAAGAGATTTCGTTCAGAAGCTTGAGTTTTAAGAACCATTCTATAGGAAATCAAATGGAAAAGAGAAAGCCAACTACACGGGTCTTCCTTCCACTCTATCAAGTGCTGGCCAAGACTGCAGCTCACAGCTTAGGGGCTGTCGAGCCAGGGCCTGCGGAGGGAGGTTAAGGAGCTACACGAGGCTTTCCCAGCCTTCCCAGGATGCAGATTGCCATAGAGATTCTTTGTGTACCAGACAAGCACCTCAGTAATTGCACTACATCCCTAACTCCCGGTGGAGGCTTTCATCTGAGCTACAACAGAAGACTGCTTTCCGATTTTCTTCTTTGCTGGGGAGCCCTTGGCCCAGGAGGCTAAGGAGGGTGAAGCAGAAATTCAGAGATGGCTCGGCTCCACTGGGACAACTGCAGAGATGCAGTGTCTCTACTGGGTGCCCAGCTTCATGGATGCTGCAGGAAGGGACTCTGTGAACTGGCCATTTTATATCTTTACAGTACCCCCCCCCCCCACCGACGCCACCTTATTAAAGAGCCACTTGGCTATAGCATATGGTTTGAAAGAATAAAGTCTGGATTAAGAAATGAGAATTTCAAGCCTCAGGTGAAAGTGTAGGGACAGTTTGTCACCACACTGTGCCACTGAGAATTTAGTGAATGACACCAGTTGTCATTTTTTTTTAAGGAGGAAGTTATTAGTTATGGTAGAATCAGAATTTATGTGAAAATAAAGTTGCTATTTTGACAGACTAGAAAATACTATTAAAATGTCAACATTGAGCTTTCAGTGTCCCTTAGCTCACAGAGACAAGCATGGCTTGTAGGTTGTGTCGGTGGAAGCCCAGGAGGGCTGGCAAATGAGGGACATATGAGTTTATGGAAATATTCCACAGGAAAGGACTTGTGGAACAGCTGACTTCTTAAATATGAGACTCTCATAGGCTGTGTAATTTTGCTTGCTTCGTTTATTAAATTGGCAGCTACTATTCTCTATGGAAATGTTCAGTGTGTGTCGGCCTATATGTGCAATACACGGTCAACTGTATTACATAGATCAATGTTCTTTTTAACGAAGTTGAATGGTTGCCTGGTGATTGGTTGGACTATGTCAACGTCAGTGATGAACCTGAGAATGAAAATTCTTGGGTTATACGTTGCATTTATCTTGTAGCCTTGATGAGACAGGCTGACTTCATGCCAGGCTTCAAATTGGCAGTTGAGGAGATAAGGCCTAAAAACCCAGGCTTCAGGCAGCCAGTCGAAAACTGCACCACCACCTGGCCTGAAGCGAGAGCAATGGGCCAGCCGTTTCCAGCCAGCTTCCCACCTAGGTAATGGAATTTCCTTAGAGATAGAGTAAGACAAAGCCCACCTACCCTGGGCATCCCCTAAGGTGCTTTAAATAGGACCTGTGAGCTCATTTCGGGGGTTCTCTATCTTGGTAATGGGAGACCCCAACATGCTGGACTTCTGCAGAATAAAATACTCTTTGCACTTGCATATCATTTGAGTCCAGCGTGTCACTCTTCTGCAAATCATGGACCCTTACAGCCTGACCCTTTGTCTGCTAAAAAAAAAGTCTCTGGGATTTTAATTATTATTTGACAAATGGGATGTGAGCCTCATCAAAAAGTTGAGTCCAGATGGAGTCCAGGTAAGGCCTCCTGAGTTGGACTCACCTTGGCTGACCAGACGGGAGCCTGTGAGCTTGGCTGAAAAAGAACAAGACTCCCGTCTCCCTCCCAATCTGATCCTCAGTCTAATGCATCTCATTTATTGTTAATGCTGTTGCTGCTGGCTCATTTGCAAATAGCCTGAATAAAACATCAGAACAGAGTGGGAGGGGTCCTCACTGCCTCCCATTGCCGCCTCTGCTACATCCCTGCTCCCCGCTTTCCTCTGGTCCCTTCGTTACTCTGATTAACAATCTTTATCTAATTGGTTTGTCTTGAAACAGCCAGATAGGACTCCAGGGCTCTTGTGGGATGGTGAGGAAACACCTCCAGTAAGCACCAGCTTTGTCCCTGTGCTTTTGTTTGTACGGACAGAGGAGGGAGAAGCAAGCATTGAATTTGCCCCTGATCTGGAGAGTAGCTGGCTGCTCAGGTCACCTCAGCAGGTTAGAAGAAAGCCATTCAGTTCTACTGATGTTAAACTGGCTAGGAAGCAAGCCTACGCATAATTCCAAATAAAGCAGATTAGATAAAGCACCACTATGGGCTTAGTAAAGTGCTCTCCCTGCAAGCGTGAGGACTTGAGTTCAATCCCCACCAGCCATAGAAAAATTGGACCGCGGTAACAGGCACTTATAACCCCAGCACTGAGGAAGCAGAAACACGATCAGTGGGACTCACTGGTCACTCCACTTAGCTAAGCAATAGGCTGCGGGTTCCACTGAGAGACCCTGTCTCAAAAAACAAGGCAGACATCTCTTGAGAAATAACTCCGGAGGTTACATTTGGCGACTACATATGCAGCCACACACACACACACATGTGCGCACACACGCGTGCACACACACACACACACACACACACACAACTAAAACAAAGAAAAAGCATTGCTATTGCTGTTTTTAAGAACAGTCCGGTTGGTCCGGGACCCGCCGAACTTGGGAAATTGGTCTGAACAGGTGAGAGGGTGCGCCAGAGAACCTGACAGCCTCTGGAACAGGCAGAAGCACAGAGGCGCTGAGGCAGCACCCTGTGTGGGCCGGGGACAGCCGGCCACCTTCCGGACCAGAGGACAGGTGCCCACCCAGCTGGGGAGGCGGCCTAAGCCACAGCAGCAGCGGTCGCCATCTTGGTCCGGGACCCGCCGAACTTAGGAAATTAGTCTGAACAGGTGAGAGGGTGCGCCAGAGAACCTGACAGCTTCTGGAACAGGCGGAAGCACAGAGGCACTGAGGCAGCACCCTTTGTGGGCCGGGGACAGCCAGCCACCGTCTGGACCGGAGGACAGGTGCCCGCCCGGCTGGGGAGGCGGCCTAAGCCACAGCAGCAGCGGTCGCCATCTTGGTCCGGGACCCGCCGAACTTAGGAAATTAGTCTGAACAGGTGAGAGGGTGCGCCAGAGAACCTGACAGCCTCTGGAACAGGCAGAAGCACAGAGGGGCTGAGGCAGCACCCTGTGTGGGTCGGGGACAGCCAGCCACCTTCCGGACCGGAGGACAGGTGCCCGCCCGGCTGGGGAGGCGACCTAAGCCACAGCAGCAGCGGTCGCCATCTTGGTCCCGGGACTCCAAGGAACTTAGGAATTTAGTCTGCTTAGGTGAGAGTCTATACCACCTGGGAACTGCCAAAGCAACACAGTGTCTGAGAAAGGTCCTGTTTTGGGCCTTCTTCTTCGGCCAGGAGGAGGTCCAAATACAAGATATCTGCGCACCTTCCCTGTAAGAGAGCTTGCCAGCAGAGAGTGCTCTGAGCACTGAAACTCAGAGGAGAGAATCTGTCTCCCAGGTCTGCTGATAGACGGTAACAGAATCACCAGAAGAACAATCTCTAAACAGAGTCAACTATAACTACTAACTCCAGAGATTACCAGATGGCAAAAGGTAAACGGAGGAATCTTACTAACAGGAACCAAGACCACTCACCATCACCAGAACCCAGCACACCCACTTCGCCCAGTCCAGGGAACCCCAACACACCTGAGAACCTAGACCTAGATTTAAAAGCATATCTCATGATGATGGTAGAGGACATCAAGAAGGACTTTAATAAATCACTTAAAGAAATACAGGAGAACACTGCTAAAGAGTTACAAGTCCTTAAAGAAAAACAGGAAAACACAATCAAACAGGTAGAAGTCCTTACAGAAAAAGAGGAAAAAACATACAAACAGGTGATGGAAATGAACAAAACCATACTAGACCTAAAAACGGAAGTAGACACAATAAAGAAAACTCAAAGCGAGGCAACACTAGAGATAGAAACCCTAGGAAAGAAATCTGGAACCATAGATTTGAGCATCAGCAACAGAATACAAGAGATGGAAGAGAGAATCTCAGGTGCAGAAGATTCCATAGAGAACATTGGCACAACAATCAAAGAGAATGGAAAATGCAAAAAGATCCTAACTCAAAATATCCAGGAAATCCAGGACACAATAAGAAGACCAAACGTACGGATAATAGGAGTGGATGAGAATGAAGATTTTCAACTCAAAGGTCCAGCAAACATCTTCAACAAAATTATTGAAGAAAACTTCCCAAATCTAAAGAATGAGATGCATATGAACATACAAGAAGCCTACAGAACTCCAAATAGACTGGACCAGAAAAGAAATTCCTCCCGACACATAATAATCAGAACATCAAATGCACTAAATAAAGATAGAATACTAAAAGCAGTAAGGGAAAAAGGTCAAGTAACATATAAAGGCAAGCCTATCAGAATTACACCAGATTTTTCACCAGAGACTATGAAAGCCAGAAGAGCCTGGACAGATGTTATACAGACACTAAGAGAACACAAACTGCAGCCCAGGCTACTATACCCAGCCAAACTCTCAATTATCATAGAGGGAGAAACCAAAGTATTCCACGACAAAACCAAATTCACGCATTATCTCTCCACGAATCCAGCCCTTCAAAGGATAATAACAGAAAAAAACCAATACAAGAACGGGAACAACGCCCTAGAAAAAACAAGAAGGTAATCCCTCAACAAACCTAAAAGAAGACAGCCACAAGAACAGAATGCCACCTTTAACAACTAAAATAACAGGAAGCAACAATTACTTTTCCTTAATATCTCTTAACATCAATGGTCTCAACTCGCCAATAAAAAGACATAGACTAACAAACTGGCTACACAAACAAGACCCAACATTTTGCTGCTTACAGGAAACTCATCTCAGAGAAAAAGATAGACACTACCTCAGAATGAAAGGCTGGAAAACAATTTTCCAAGCAAATGGTATGAAGAAAC
Organism: Mus musculus; assembly: GCF_000001635.26. NCBI lineage: Eukaryota > Metazoa > Chordata > Mammalia > Rodentia > Muridae > Mus > Mus musculus. The sequence goes on along the minus strand of NC_000078.6, from coordinate 77,773,236 downwards.
AAGCAGGAGTAGCCATCCTAATATCTGATAAGATTGACTTCCAACCCAAAGTCATCAAAAAAGACAAGGAGGGACACTTCATTCTCATCAAAGGTAAAATCCTCCAAGAGGAACTCTCAATTCTGAATATCTATGCTCCAAATACAAGAGCAGCCACATTCACTAAAGAAACTTTAGTAAAGCTCAAAGCACACATTGCACCTCACACAATAATAGTGGGAGACTTCAACACACCACTTTCACCAATGGACAGATCATGGAAACAGAAACTAAACAGGGACACACTGAAACTAACAGAAGTGATGAAACAAATGGATCTGACAGATATCTACAGAACATTTTATCCTAAAACAAAAGGATATACCTTCTTCTCAGCACCTCATGGTACCTTCTCCAAAATTGACCACATAATAGGTCACAAATCAGGCCTCAACAGATTCAAAAATATTGAAATTGTCCCATGTATCCTATCAGACCACCATGCACTAAGGCTGATCTTCAATAACAAAATAAATAACAGAAAGCCAACATTCACATGGAAACTGAACAACACTCTTCTCAATGATACCTTGGTCAAGGAAGGAATAAAGAAAGAAATTAAAGACTTTTTAGAGTTTAATGACAATGAAGCCACAACGTACCCAAACCTTTGGGACACAATGAAAGCATTTCTAAGAGGGAAACTCATAGCTATGAGTGCCTTCAAGAAAAAACGGGAGAGAGCACATACTAGCAGCTTGACAACACATCTAAAAGCTCTAGAAAAAAAGGAAGCAAATTCACCCAAGAGGAGTAGACGGCAGGAAATAATCAAACTCAGGGGTGAAATCAACCAAGTGGAAACAAGAAGAACTATTCAAAGAATTAACCAAACGAGGAGTTGGTTCTTTGAGAAAATCAACAAGATAGATAAACCCTTAGCTAGACTCACTAAAGGGCACAGGGACAAAATCCTAATTAACAAAATCAGAAATGAAAAGGGAGACATAACAACAGATCCTGAAGAAATCCAAAACACCATCAGATCCTTCTACAAAAGGCTATACTCAACAAAACTGGAAAACCTGGACGAAATGGACAAATTTCTGGACAGATACCAGGTACCAAAGTTGAATCAGGATCAAGTTGACCTTCTAAACAGTCCCATATCCCCTAAAGAAATAGAAGCAGTTATTAATAGTCTCCCAGCCAAAAAAAGCCCAGGACCAGACGGGTTTAGTGCAGAGTTCTATCAGACCTTCAAAGAAGATCTAACTCCAGTTCTGCACAAACTTTTTCACAAGATAGAAGTAGAAGGTATTCTACCCAACTCATTTTATGAAGCCACTATTACTCTGATACCTAAACCACAGAAAGATCCAACAAAGATAGAGAACTTCAGACCAATTTCTCTTATGAACATCGATGCAAAAATTCTTAATAAAATTCTCGCTAACCAAATCCAAGAACACATTAAAGCAATCATCCATCCTGACCAAGTAGGTTTTATTCCAGGGATGCAGGGATGGTTTAATATACGAAAATCCATCAATGTAATCCATTATATAAACAAACTCAAAGACAAAAACCACATGATCATCTCGTTAGATGCAGAAAAAGCATTTGACAAGATCCAACACCCATTCATGATAAAAGTTCTGGAAAGATCAGGAATTCAAGGCCAATACCTAAACATGATAAAAGCAATCTACAGCAAACCAGTAGCCAACATCAAAGTAAATGGAGAGAAGCTGGAAGCAATCCCACTAAAATCAGGGACTAGACAAGGCTGCCCACTTTCTCCCTACCTTTTCAACATAGTACTTGAAGTATTAGCCAGAGCAATTCGACAACAAAAGGAGATCAAGGGGATACAAATTGGAAAAGAGGAAGTCAAAATATCACTTTTTGCAGATGATATGATAGTATATATAAGTGACCCTAAAAATTCCAACAGAGAACTCCTAAACCTGATAAACAGCTTCGGTGAAGTAGCTGGATATAAAATTAACTCAAACAAGTCAATGGCCTTTCTCTACACAAAGAATAAACAGGCTGAGAAAGAAATTAGGGAAACAACACCCTTCTCAATAGCCACAAATAATATAAAATATCTCGGCGTGACTCTAACGAAGGAAGTGAAAGATCTGTATGATAAAAACTTCAAGTCCCTGAAGAAAGAAATTAAAGAAGATCTCAGAAGATGGAAAGATCTCCCATGCTCATGGATTGGCAGGACCAACATTGTAAAAATGGCTATCTTGCCAAAAGCAATCTACAGATTCAATGCAATCCCCATTAAAATTCCAACTCAATTCTTCAACGAATTAGAAGGAGCAATTTGCAAATTCATCTGGAATAACAAAAAACCGAGGATAGCAAAAACTCTTCTCAAGGATAAAAGAACCTCTGGTGGAATCACCATGCCTGACCTAAAGCTTTACTACAGAGCAATTGTGATAAAAACTGCATGGTACTGGTATAGAGACAGACAAGTGGACCAATGGAATAGAATTGAAGACCCAGAAATGAACCCACACACCTATGGTCACTTGATCTTCGACAAGGGAGCCAAAACCATCCAGTGGAAGAAAGACAGCATTTTCAACAATTGGTGCTGGCACAACTGGTTGTTATCATGTAGAAGAATGCGAATCGATCCATACTTATCTCCTTGTACTAAGGTCAAATCTAAGTGGATCAAGGAACTTCACATAAAACCAGAGACACTGAAACTTATAGAGGAGAAAGTGGGGAAAAGCCTTGAAGATATGGGCACAGGGGAAAAATTCCTGAACAGAACAGCAATGGCTTGTACTGTAAGATCGAGAATTGACAAATGGGACCTAATGAAACTCCAAAGTTTCTGCAAGGCAAAAGACACTGTCTATAAGACAAAAAGACCACCAACAGACTGGGAAAGGATCTTTACCTATCCTAAATCAGATAGGGGACTAATATCCAACATATATAAAGAACTCAAGAAGGTGGACCTCAGAAAATCAAATAACCCCCTTAAAAGATGGGGCTCAGAACTGAACAAAGAATTCTCACCTGAGGAATACCGAATGGCAGAGAAGCACCTGAAAAAATGTTCAACATCCTTAATCATCAGGGAAATGCAAATCAAAACAACCCTGAGATTCCACCTCACACCAGTGAGAATGGCTAAGATCAAAAATTCAGGTGACAGCAGATGCTGGCGAGGATGTGGAGAAAGAGGAACACTCCTCCATTGTTGGTGGGATTGCAGGCTTGTACAACCACTCTGGAAATCAGTCTGGCGGTTCCTCAGAAAATTGGACATAGTACTACCGGAGGATCCAGCAATACCTCTCCTGGGCATATATCCAGAAGAAGCCCCAACTGGTAAGAAGGACACATGCTCCACTATGTTCATAGCAGCCTTATTTATAATAGCCAGAAACTGGAAAGAACCCAGATGCCCCTCAACAGAGGAATGGATACAGAAAATGTGGTACATCTACACAATGGAGTACTACTCAGCTATTAAAAAGAATGAATTTATGAAATTCCTAGCCAAATGGATGGACCTGGAGAGCATCATCCTGAGTGAGGTAACACAATCACAAAGGAACTCACACAATATGTACTCACTGATAAGTGGATACTAGCCCAAAACCTAGGATACCCACGATATAAGATACAATTTCCTAAACACATGAAACTCAAGAAAAATGAAGACTGAAGTGTGGACACTATGCCCCTCCTTAGAAGTGGGAACAAAACACCCATGGAAGGAGTTACAGAAACAAAGTATGGAGCTGAGATGAAAGGATGGACCATGTAGAGACTGCCATATCCAGGGATCCACCCCATAATCAGCTTCCAAATGCTGACACCATTGCATACACTAGCAAGATTTTACTGAAAGGACCCAGATGTAGCTGTCTCTTGTGAGACTATGCCGGGGCCTAGCAAACACAGAAGTGGATGCTCACAGTCAGCTAATGGATGGATCACAGGGCTCCCAATGGAGGAGCTAGAGAAAGTACCCAAGGAGCTAAAGGGATCTTCAACCCTATAGGTGGAACAACATTATGAACTAACCAGTACCCCTGAGCTCTTGACTCTAGCTGCATATGTATCAAAAGACGGCCTAGTCGGCCATCACTGGAAAGAGAGGCCCATTGGACACGCAGACTTTGTGTGCCCCGGTACAGGGGAACGCCAGGGCCAAAGGGGGGGAGTGGGTGGGTAGGGGAGTGGGGGTGGGTGGGTAAGGGGGACTTTTGGTATAGCATTGGAAATGTAAATGAGCTAAATACCTAATAAAAAATGGAAAAAAAAAAAAAGAACAGTCCGATACTTTCCTTGGAGCCTGTGCCTCTGCGGATAGATAGCTAGATTCATGGCCTTGCTTAGATTTAAATCTGGTCCCTTTAACAAGATTGTAAATGGTGTGGTGTTTTCATTAGGAGGCAATTCTTGCCTGCTCGGCTCCCTTTTGGTGACGTTAGCAGCTGTTGATGTTTGATGCCCGTATTCAGTAATTCACCGAGGGTGTTGAGAGATGGTGACACTGCCTCGGCCATTTCATTGTATTAGTGGGAGCCCTTCCATAAAGAGCTGTCACTCAGCTATGACTCTGTTATCAGGGGGAAGGCAGTGCAAATGGCTTTACCAATTTTCAAAATAATGAATAAGAGCTTTTCATCCTCCAAAAGTGGCCAGTTGGTTTTTTCCACCAAATATCACTGGGAACCTGTGGATTTAAATACATTTGAACATAGTTTTTCTTTTGCCTCTTCTAGGGATTGTACCTAGGGCACCGCACATACTAGACAAGCTCTACCACTAAGCTATCTCCCGTGCACCTTTGTACTTTGTATTTTGGGATAGGGTCTCACTAAATCTCCTCCAGTGGTCTTCGACTCACTCTGTGATGCAGACAGGACTTAAACTTTCAGTTCTCCTGCCTCAGCTTCCTGGGATTACAGACCTGTACTACCAAGCCCAGCATGGACAGATTTAAAATGCTTAAATGCAGTTATAGAATTTGGGGGGGGGAGGTGGAGGAAGCCCCAAGTGTGTGGAGTGTGTGTATGTGAATGAATGTGTGTCGTTGACATAGGCATGGCCATGCTGTGCACTTCAGAGCTCCAGACCTGTGGAGAGATGGCAGAGCTGTCCTCCTGGGGTGAGGTTCAGAGGTGTGGCAAAGCTTTACCGAGGGCACTGAGTCTAAGTGTTGACAGTGTGTGTAGAAGATGCCTACCATAGCTCTGTCTCGCCCTGGATATTTACAGCCTGGAGACTGCTCCCCTACAGAGACTGCTCCTACCAAGATTGGTTAAACCTGTCTCCATAATCCAGCTGTATACCATAAGCCTTGCTTGGATATGTAGTAAGATGACTCCTTGTCCAGTGGGATGCAATGACTCTGCCACTCTGCTCTATATAATAAACACACTGCATTTCTGGGATGCTGCAGGTTCTCCCACAGAGAGCCCAGACCACCTGACCCAACGTTCAGTGTTTCTGTCTTTTCTTCGTTCCTTCATTGTCCCTTTCAGGTCTGTGTCCTGGAGCCATGAAAGGGCACAGCAGTGTTGATCCCATTTTTAGTACTGGGAGCATCTTTTGATCCCAGCAATCCGTGATAGATTCCCTGCTACCTGGAATAACAAAACAAGCCAGGCTCATCTTCTACCCCTGAAAGTAGCCATGGAGACTTCTTGTCTATTGCTGGGCTCTTGTCTTTCGGGAACTCTGTTCACTGCCATTGATGTGTATTGCTCCTCTGCTGTGAGCTTAGTGACTGCTTTCTGTTGGACACACACAGCCAAGGAGGAAGAAGAGTCTGAACACAGCCTGTTCTGCTATAGTGCAGATTTCCAAAGTCCCAATTTGTTTAAACACAACCGACATATTAGGGTGTGAGTGGAGCGTAACACAAAGTGTCCATTTGGCTATGCACAGATTCTGTACAGGAGAAAGACTGGGTGTGTGCAAAAAATTGGATCCAGTCAAGTCAAGCCACATAAGGAGAATGGGAGGAAACAGTAATTTTTTATTTCAAAGCCAAAGGGAAAACTCAGACTACTTATAAAGCCTTCAACAGAAATGGCCAAATCCTGCAGAAATGGCACCTTTAAAACTGCAGGGTGACTAGTTTGGTGGCTTTAAACATTAGTTCAATTTCCAGAGTTTACTGGCAGGTGAGGTTTGAAGAGCAGAGGTGAAAGCAACAGAAATTTACTGAGAGAGAAGCCTGGATGGTAGATCAGACACAGGATTCTGATGGAACGGGTTATCTGCCAAATGCATGCTTCAAAAGACTCCATCTTTCAAAATGTGACCCAGGACCCAGAACTCCTGTAAGCAAACACACTCATGAGTCCATTAGTGCATTACAGTTTAGAGCACTGAGGACTTCAAGATGACCACTTCTGTCCTCCTTGCTGTGTGTCTACATCGGAGGCTCCAGCCTTGGAGGGGTGAAAGGACTCTCTCAGCAAGCTTGTCTGCAAATGATCATGACACTCTTGAGTTTAGTGTGGATGCCCAACAGAAGAAAGTGAACTACACCCAACCAATTTCTTAAGATGTGTGTCATCCATTTGATTTATTGAGGGTCTACTCAAATCTAACGAAAGCGTTATAGGAATGGGGTCAATGCTATTTCTCTTCTTGAGCTCAACCGTTCCCATTCTGTTGCCTTTGAAGACCAGAGCTGCCATCATCCAGGCCTTCAGACTCCAGATTTATGCTAATGCAAGTGCTTTCTACAACTTCTACTGTATTATGCACTGCTGGCTGGCTGCTTGGCACTGCAGCTGTGACATCAGGCCATGGGACAGAACTAATAGGATTGCATGGATTACAAGTCCACAGTCTTGATCTCTCAAGGTTTCTGAAGCCAGCTGCACTCACAGTTCTAAATTGGTGGTAGCAACATAATACATTCACATCCTGAATTGTTTATCTTCCAACGGCTTTCGGCCCTGACCTTGTCTAGCCCTTCCAAGACAAAATCAAAATCAACTAACATGCCCAATAAGCGGGACAGAAATATACCCATCTTATAAGTGAACTTAGAAAATAATCCGGAATACCTCGTAAATTGTCAGCCTCATTTGATAGTCAACAGGTTTTATTTTATGTACAGCCTGTTGTATGGGGATAGAAGTCAAAGAGTAAAACCCAGCCTTCAGGAAGATGCAGAGACACTAAACGGAAGCAGTCAGCTTGTGTCTGTTGGCAGTGAACCCTCCAGGGAAACTGGCCCATTCATCTTTCCTTCCTCTTCCTCCTCCTCCTCCTCTTCCTCTTCCTCCTCCTCCTCCTCCTCCCCCTCCTCCTTCACCTCTTCCCCCTCCCCTTCCTCTTCTCCTTCTTTTTCTTTCCTCTTCAGTAGTCAGGACCTTCAAAACTCCTTTAAGCAAACACATTCACTGATCCATGAGTGCATTGCAATTTAGAGTAATGAGGACTTCAGAATGACCACTTCCATCTGCCTTGCTTGCTGCATGTGTAGACCAAAGGCTCCAGTTTGGAGGGGTGAAAGGACTCTCTCAGCAAGCTTGTCTGCAGAAAAAAAATCAGAACCTTCCAGGTCATTGCTGTAAATCGGCAGTTGTGTGCAACAGACTTCACAAACTTCTTATTTTACAGATGAGTCGAATGAAGTCAAGTGCAGGGAGACTGTCTCCTCAAATTACAAAGGGTATTCTAGAAGTCTACTAGTAGGAAAGGTGTTAAGGACAGGGAGACGGCTCAGTGGCTGAAGTGTGTGCATACTGTGCAAGGATGAGAACAGATTGCCAGCACTCACATGAAAACAAAGCAGGATGTGGTAGTAGCGGTGGGGTGTGGCTGTGATCTGTGCTGGGAGGTGGATACAAGAAGATCCCAGGGCCTCCTAGCCAATTCTAATGAGCTGTGTTCAGTGAGAGACCCTGTTGCAAAAGATAATGTGGAATTGAAACGAAGAAGAAGACATCAACCCCTGACCTCCCACACATGCATACATGGACATATGATCCCTCAAACACACTTGCACACATACAACATGCATACACGCATGCGCACACACGCACATGCACACCACAGCAGAAAAGGAAAAAGAAAAATGTAAAAAAAAAAAAGAATCAGGTTGCATGTACCAGAGCTAGCATGTGGCTGCTTTTGCATAAATTGCCTGCTGTGATCTCAGAGGATGCAATCCTCCAAACAGACACAATGGAACAAGTAAATGGTGTGTCTCAATTACCTAAAGAACACAAGGAGGAACAATTTTAAGCGAGGAGGGCTGCCATAACACCCTAAGAAAAGTCAATAACTTGCTTAATACACAAATTAATTAGTATTTAAATAATAGAAATGACTATCAATTATAAAACACTGCCACAAATTACTTGCTGTACTAACAGCTTCTCTTGCTATTATTAATAATTCCAGACACAATCTTCCTCTGGATGAAAAGTCAGGGAAGTTTACAATTCTAAGTCCCATTCCCATCAACATCAGTAAAAGGGTTCCCAGAAAGGGTCCCCGGAATCCCTTTCTCTTCTGTTGTCTCTTCAGAGCTAGCTGCTCCCAGCCTCTGTTCTCTGCTGTCAGGGAAACCTGAGAGAATCGATCATTTCGTATTTGCCCATTATGGGTAGAACTAACCTTAATATTAAATTCAAACACCCAAGAAAATGCCTGAAGCGACATTTTCTGTTTCTATGCATGGCTTGCTCCAATGAAATTATTCTGCCTTGTACAACCAGCTTATGAGGGTGGGAGGCAGGTTGCTGGGTAGTGCCTGACAGGAGTGAGGTAAGGTAATTTATTAGGATGCCTGAGCCCCCAGTTTAGGTTCTAGTCTTTCAATATGGGATTTGAGACAAGTCATTTAATTAACTTGAGACATTTCACAAACCAATACACATGGGCTGCAGTGGCTTTTACTTCCCTAAACAGGCGAGATGATAAAAGAAAAACTTGTGCTCTATTTTTCTCTTATGAAATTAAATTCTCTGTTAATTCTTGGGCTGATTATGAACAGGGCCCGGGAATGGCAGTACAAGCCCCGGGTGTACCACACCCTCTTTGTCTTTTTGAAAACTAAAGAAATGGAAATCTAGAAAGTTAAGGGTTAATGAGCCAAGGAATGATACAGCCAGTGTATCAATCCAGGAGATTCTGTGTTGATGGTTCATTTTAATTTTTGATTATGTGAATACGCGTCCAGTCTGTGTGGGGCTATGTGCAGATGAGTGCAGGTGCCACTTCAGAGACCAGAGGTGTTTTCCCCCTGGAACTGGAGTGGCAGGCAGCTGTGAGCTGCCTGATGTTCATACTAGGAATTAAACTCAGGTCCTCCCAAAGAGCCCCCTCTCCCCCCGTGTGTGTGCTCTTGACTGATGAGCCGTCTAGATTGTTAAACACACTATTAAACTGCCAAATATACACCTGTCACTCTTTGACCCTAAGCATCTGCATCCTTGTTTGTCTTTTAATCTGGGCTTAAAAAGCTGGAAGACAGTTGTCTCGCACCCAAGGGGCCTTCTACAGAAGCAAGCCCAGACTCCACATCCTAGGAAGCCTTCTACAGGATGCTCAGAGAGCCCCAGGCTCATTCTATCCTCAGTGACCCCCACAGGACTGGAGTCTTCTGGAACCCAGAGACAATTCATTATTAGGTCCCTTAATCCCATTCTAGGCAAATATTTGTGCAACAAATAAGTCTCTTTCTCATATACAAACTATTGAAGAGCAAAGTTCTCCAAGCGTTACAGACATTACCATCCCCATCAGAACAGCTGTGATGACTCCCAAGAGACCTTCACTATTGGGATTGTAGATATTCCCTCATGGAAGAAGTGGAAAAGAATGTCAGAACCTCATCTAAGATCTTAGCCATCCGTTCTTCCCTGCAACCTGTATGCACTTCTGCCCCAACTACAGGTGGCCTCATGATCTTAGCAAGTGCTTACATATATAGACAGTAGAATATTAACAGAAGGGAACTTCATCCATACATCTATAGAGAAATTGTCATCCATGCTGGTGGCTGCTTTGGCCTCACCCAATGCTCCTGTAAGTTATGCCTGCCCCCCCCCCCCCCCCAGTGCTCTATATGAAGATCCGTTAACACACTGTTTGCCAAGACGGACTTTGATGGAATCCTACTTTGTCCTGTCATTGATGTCCTCTTTACGGTGAGTGGATACTTGTTCATATCTCCCTAGGAATACGTAATACATACTCACAAAGGCTGAACCACAAAGGCTCTCCTCTCCAGAGTCCCAGAATGCATTTCCTGAACTCTTGGGTCTATGACCTCATCCCCCTCATCAAGAGCCTCTTCTATAAAGAGGTGGCAGAGGGTAGCTGTTTCCATCTGACTCTTCAGGGTTCATCTCTGACATGACATGGAGTTTCTGTTGTTTCTCTAATCACTGCCTTCTGTACCTTTCTCTCCAGGGGCCCTTTATACCTTTCTCTTGAATCCTTTCCCTAAGAGACTGGTGAAGCACCAGAGCAGAGTCCATGTGAACACAGATACCCTCGTCTCCACTGAGCTGCATGGCTTGCTGGTGCCCAGGAACTATTCCACTCTGCCAACTACCTCTCCCCCTCGATCTGTAAAGGTGACTGCAGTAAAACAGGAAATAAAGAGCAGAAAACCCGTATTCTTTAGCTGATCAATCTTTGTAATAAATGCTGTAAGGTGGAACAGAAATAAATTTATGAACTATCTGAGCTGCAATTTCTTGATTTCAAAGTAATCCAATCGTGGGGAAATGTCAGTTCCAATTGAAGAGGAAAGCAAACTTCTGAGTCCCTGGCATTCCTCAACGTGGGCAGCCTCTGAGGTGACAAATGTGACAGTTGTTTGAGAGCTCCTGTGTTTGCCTTTGAGGACTCTGTGTCAGTGTGCGTGTTGTAGCAAGCCTTGCATGCAACAGCTTGTGTTCTACCTGTCCTCCAGTGTGCTCCCTGCCCAGTTGGGATGGGGTGCGGGTAGGACAGCCATAGCTTATCATCAGAACTCAGACTCCAAAACACAGGGAACCCTCCATTCTGTAGAAAACAGGCGCCACAGTGATACTAATAGAGAGCCAGGTGGGATGGTGTAGAGGGCACCAGAGCATTTGAAGAGTTTACTCAGACCAGTAAGAAATGAGTCAAAACTACAGTCCTCTGGGTCCCTGATGGGTGCTGCTTCCTATGGAATCAACAGGGGGCCAGCCTCAGAGCAGAGGAGCCAAGATGACATGGATTTGCTGTAGGACAGAATCAGGACAGGATAGTGTTCGAAGATGTCCAGAAATTTGCTTTTATTCGGTTTTGGACATCTCAACACACACCAGTGTCTGAGTTTGTGCCTAATGGGGATTGTCTCCAGGTCCTTGAGCAGGGCTCCTTCTCTTTTCCTTCATTGGACTGTAAGTTCTTTGCCTCCTTCTTTCTAAGCTCCCTGAAGAGTTGAACATACTTCACCTTCCAGGACTCTCTTTTGCTGTCAGTCACTATGCTTCCTGGGCCTCCACTCTTCTCTCAGCAGTGATTTTGTTGTTGGATGCTGGCTTCTTTAGGGGCTTCTCACATATTTCCGGCTTTATACTGTCTTTCTGCATCTCTCTATCCAAATCTATTGCTTCATGGTCTACATGTGTGTCCATGCATGACCCCAACCATGCCTGCCCTTCCTAGCCCATGTCTACTGGACATGTCTATTTGGATGTCTTGAAGGCCTCAGACCCAACACAACAGTACATCTTTTCCTCATGTTCCCCATTTCAGTGAAGAGGTATCCAATTAAGACACCCACAGGCATTCTTAACTTCTTAGCAAGCTTCTTCGGTGTCCTGATACTTCTGAGTTCTGGATCTCTGTCAATCACAGCAGTCTCTTGCTCATTCTCTTTCTAGTGTGGCTGTCTCTTCAGTTAGCCATGGCTACAATAACATGTAGATGCTGCAGAACTCAACATCACAGAGGCATCCAAACCAAAACATCTCGTTCTCCCTTATGGTTTTGGGAGCAGCTGGGCTCTGCTTCAGGCTGCACAGCTGGGGTGGCTCTGTTCCATTTGTTTCCAATCTTCCTACTGTGCTCAGCATGTTGGCTGAGGCCTGTTGTTCTCATGGCAAATGCAGAGGTGCAGGGAACAAATGGAAATACTCAAAATCTCTTAAGCTGGGCTTCGGGTGGCACATGGTTACTTCTACATACTCGCCAATGACCAAGACAAACAGTGTGGCCTGGCCCAGAGTCAAGAGCTAGAGGAGCACACTTGTCTGACTATGGAGCCAGGGCAAGAGTATGGCTGTCAGGGACACGGAGACCAATAATGCCTGGATCCCCACATCAGATGAATCATTTTACCCTGAGACATTGTCCTGACCTCTGACCTTTCACACCAATAGTCACATGCTACCCCTGCTATACCGAAATCTATTTACTTTGACAATTTGCTTGAACTTTTCTTCCAGATTTTACAAAGCTGGTCCCCTTGCCTGCAGCACACACTTCCTCTTCCCAGCCCCTCACTAGTTCCCATCCTGCGGATTATCTACATGCTTCTCTTTCCCCCTCGGCTCTCTCTTTAAGTATTTCTTCTTCCCCTAAACTTCTCCTGACCCCAAGGTGAGGCTATTTGACCTCCTGAGAGGTGCCCCCTCATTCCTGACTCCCCGATATGCTTGACCACCCATACTGTCATCATTCAACCAGAGGAACATCTTGGATTTGCAAATTAACTTTGCTTCTCATATTCATGCATTAAAACATTGAAAATAATCATGAGAGCTGGAGAGATAGCTCAGCTGGTCAAGGGCCAGAAACAATTCTTAGCACCCGCTAATAAGCCAGGCACATGGTAAAACTCAGATGAGAAAGGGGCCTCTTCCTCATGACCTTCTTTGTGGAAGATGTTTGTTAAGAATTCCTATAACTACGGCATTCATTTTTACTAATTTGAAGGGGACACTGACCGGCTGAGAAATAGTGAAGAGAGACGAAAAAGCTGGGATCTTTACTGTTCCTGGAGTTGCTGCCCCACTCCTGACCCCACTTGCTTCTGAGCTTTGTTACAAGAAATGATTAAATGTCTTTGTTACATGGGCCACTGTTATGTGGTTACCTTTGTTCTTTGTAGTTGAAATAATTCCGGATACAAACAGCATTGAAGTTTACCTCTCAATATCCCAAATTTCTCATTAACAAATATCAGAAACCATACCACTGCAATCTGTTATTTAACGCCATCTTCTCTGGGACCTGAAATGTTTTCACAGCTGGATTTATTGACTGTCATGGCTGATATAATGGAGAGTAGAACTCCGAGGACTGAGGGTCTGCCACTTGCTTTTAATCTGTGTTCTAATCCCCACTCCCCTCTACATTCCCCAACTCTTCAGAGAAACCGGCGGAGGTGGAACTAGACCTAATCACCTGATTTTTGAGATATGTCTTGGGAAGAATTTAGATACAGAGTGGGAGTGAAAATAATATCCCCCATGGATTCTGGTCCGTTCCCTAAAAACTGGCAGAGGCTTTGCTATGTTAGTGATCGAAGGTCTTCAAGAAGGGTCTGAGTGTCCTAGCATAGTCCCTAGAGGTGAAAATGGTTGGAGCTGGAGAGGGCTCAGCCATGATGTGTACTGCTCTTACAAAGTTTCTAGCAACATGACTGGCTCACAATCACCTGTAACTTTAGATGCATGGGATCCAACACCTCTGACTTCATTGGGCACCCACTAGGCACCAATAAGATATATCTATATCTGTCTGTCTATCTATCTATCTATCTATCTATCTATCTATCTATCTATATCTATAATCTTATTGGTAAGGGATATGTGTCGGAAAGGATGGCCAGAGGTAGAATGTGGTCATCTTTGAAGAGAGACCAAGCAGACACTGAGGACTGCAGGCAGCTTCGGGAGAATAGAAAGGATGAGAACAGAGGCAAGTCAATGGAGCAGGCAGGTGGGCCAGGGGGAACAGGGCATGGGGAAAGCTAGTGTCTCATAGAAGGCTTTGGCTGTTTTGACCTAATATTTTAAGTTTCCTTTGCAAGCTTTCTATAGAAACTATAGATATCAGCTTATTGCAAAGAAACAAGTATAAACCAAGACTTGGGTCTCCATGTTTCCAGCCTGCTGTTTCCCTGGAGAATGAATCACAGGGCAGGCAGGCCAGCAGCACACACATCACGGTGGCTGTATCTTTCTTCGTGGGCTAACTTCTTTGCAGTGACCTCCAGAGCTTTCAAAATTAGAATCATTACCTAGATGGGAAGGCTGCAATGGAAATCAAATGAGGGGCGGCAGCAGGCTAATGAAGGCCAGTGATCTGGCAATTTAATGAAAGTGAGGGACTCTGGAAGTTAAAGGAAGGCACTGCGTCATAACAGCAAAGCTGGGTCTTTACTGTGCTTTCTTGAGAAAGCAAAGTTTAAATATGTGTGTACATGCATATGTGTTGTGCATGTGTATTTATGCATACATTATGCATGCATGTGTGTGTGCACGCACGCTCGTGCCCAAGTGCGTAAGCTTATTTATCTACCTATCCACTCATCCAAGTGGCAGGAAAAATGAATAATATTTAGGTGCCTTGGCTAGCACTAGGCAAAGTGCTGTTCTTCTATGACCACATTAACTTACTTCCCCCACCCCACCCCCAGTCCAGCTTCAGTCAATGAGATTGGTGAAGTGTCAGGACCTCTAGAGACAAATGATGACATGCACCTCTGAGCAGCCAAACCCAGTGTCCACATTCAAACTGAGAAAAGAAGTTAGACATAAGCAAAATAGGACAAAATTGTGTACACCTAACCATGTATACAAATCATATAATGCTAATTCACTTAAAATCATTTCTTGAAAATATGTTATATGTCAGAAACTATTTTCTGACTAGAACTGACTGTTTTTTTTTTCTCAGTCTTAGACATTTGCAAAAACACAGGTTGTTTCTGAATGTTATCTGTCTCTGAGTTTTGTGACAGTTTTGCAACGTGGGTGTCCCATCCTCCTCGGCCCATGCTAATGGGATGTCCTGTTTGTGTGGGTCCCCGTTTATGTTGTGCAGCTCCAAAATATCTGTCTCCTGGATTTTCATTCACTCAAGAAATACTAATAAATCTAAGGATAAGAGGCCAGGATATTAAGGTCAAGATAGCAGTGAGGCCCAGAGCTCTCAGGATGCTGCAATCACCTGGGAATCAGGGACCAAGTCATATTAGGCAATTCCAAGAGACTCCTGTGTGCTCAGAACCAGGAAAGCCAGTGGCTCAGAGGATTCCAATGGAGCTTGATTTTCTCAGCTCCTCCAGCGTGGATAGAAGCTTTTGGTGGTTCGCATTTATGAAAATTCAACTTCTGCTTTTGTTGTCAATAAGCTAATAGACTCTGTTTTTATGTCTTTTTATTCTGGTACATAATTCTTTATGTTCACAGATCAACACTGGGGAAAATTTCTCTACCGAGTAATGATCACTGTGGCCATAATGGAAGGACACATTTCCAAAGGTTTCCAAGGCCCCAGAAGAATGACTACAGAGTTGAATGGTTCTATAATTGTGTTGTCCAAAAGTCCCACCAAATTTATTGGCCATTTTCAGGTCTTTTGTGATTGAGAACAAACTCCTAGGTAACTAAGGACAGAAAATAATCAGTTGCATTTTCAAAATGGATGACATCTTAGAGACTGTATACTCCAGTGTGCACACTGACTAAGGACAGCCTGCTGACAGCTCCCTCCCACTCAAAATCTTCTAGGTCATGGTCAGTGGTTTCACAAACTGCAGGCAGGAGTCCTGCTGAACCATGTCTTTGAGCATTTCTGCCAGTTTATATTGCTTTTTGAGAAGGGCCGATGCCAAAAGAAAATTTGTTTCAGATAACACAGTAGACAAAAGACTGAGACAAGAACTTAAGTCTCCCCTACATTTCAGGACTGGTTCCCACACAACCAGGTAGATGATAAATAAGCAGGGCTGTAGCTCGGTGAGGCTTCCTCTTCCTTTCCGGGACATTTATCTTTCTGATGCACTTTGATACTTTTCTATCTACAGACAAGTCTCTGTTGCTTCTCTGAGCCATAGATTTGAGCCATTGGTTCGTGTTTGGAAGACACTAAGTCTCTCATTCTTCCTGGGCATTTCTGGAAGGAGACTTTAGCTATTTGGGCCTCTGGAAAGAGGTCAGCATTGACTTTTATAGAAAATGGGAAAGGATTAGACAGTTATCCGACAATATGAACTAAACTCCTACCCACCATATGGTCTGAAATACTGGCAGATAAAGAGTATTTAACAAAACAGATAGGCTTCTCCTCTTCTCCCTCTAAATTCTTCTTATTGAGAGGCAGATGCTAGCCTAAAACTCGACAAATAAATGCATAACCCTTAAGGTGTGTGATGGTGGGGGAATGGGTTGCTAAGAATTACACAGGGGGAAATGCTGGGTAAAGTCTCAGGTCCAGGAACCAATGAATGTTCCAAGGCAAGAGAGGGGTGTTTTGTGTGTCTTAGAGAAGTCACATGACCTGAAAGTCAATGGGCTCATTCCCTGGCTGTCCTGTAGTGCAGTCTCTTCCTTTCCATAGGCATCGCTACATCTATTGAAATTCTAAGCTCTAACTGCCATGTGACATGTCCCTATAGCATGCCAGACTTCCCTCATTTGGGAGCTGCAGGAGTTAACAAACACGCCTCCCCTTCAGGTGGTCAGAGAGTTACCTGGATCTCTAAAAGTTGGGGCCCTTTTAGTCTGTGACGTTTGTGGGGAGGCAGAGGGTATGAATTCAGGGCCTGTGTGCCCGTGCCCAGATGTGGCAGTGTGCAGTGAAGCTGGCAGGTGTGAGCCATCATCAGCTTGCTCTGCTGCTCCGCAGCCTCTGCACACAGGTTGCAAACTCAGAAAGAAGGCTTCCCAGACAAGGCCGATCGATGGGTCTGAACTAACATGCTCAAGTGCTCAGAACACAGACCATCTGAAAGCAGCCGAGGCGCTTAGATTCAGCTCCTGCCTCTCATCCTTTCTTATCTGCTGCTGTCAGCCATGTGTCTGCAGCTGGAAGCGCTTAATCCACAACCTCAAAGTCTCTCCCATTTCCTTTTGGGACCCAGAAGGATTAGACTAACTTCCAAATAGACCTGGCCAACTCGTATGAGGCTAGGCCACTTGTCAGAGCATCTGCCTGGGCTGATGAGCCCCTCTGTTCTCTACAGAGCAGGTTGCAAGGACTGATTCCTTCCTGGGGCCATCTGATCAGAAGGCTCATTATGAGCCCCATTCTGGGGCCAGCTTGTAACTAACAGCCATTAGTCCTCTCCCCTACCACTTTCCCTTTTTTCTCCTCTCCAAGGGAGACGATGGTGCTGCATATTTGTCTCTGCCATTAAACAGTCCCTGTCCTTTTGAATCCCCAGCTGCTCCATGTCCCTTTCAGCTCATGGTTCATCATGTTAAGTAAATTAGCACAGAGCTCCCAGACGCTGTGTGGAAAGGCATAGGGCCCCAAGTAGCCATCCTGCCCTGTGCCCACTTTCATAAAGGTCAGAGCACATACTGAATTGTGATAGGGAATCAACCAACAGCCTCATTTCTCCTCAGGGCTGCTCTTTCCCCTTGACCATACATCCACTTCTAAAAACTGTGTAGAAGTCTCTTGAAACCATCCCAGCCCCAAGCTTTTCTTCCCCACCTTTACACAGGTCCTGAAGCCTGCGTGTGAAGAGGACTTGACTCTTCCAAACTCTAAACCACAACCTCATGGCCTCGAATCCCATCCCAAGTGTGGTTGAAGCACTTCCTGTCGTTTTAGGCTTCTCCAGACACCATGCCCAACAGCAGAAGTCTAGACAGAGCACCCAAGAGGAACCTCACACACTGGCATAGCCTCTACAGGGTTCTCAAGCCCCCAATGCCTCCTCCCCAATCCTTGCTCTACACAGATGATCTTACTTCTAATACTTGAGAAAACTGAAGCAATCAGACATCTTCCGCAGTTTCCTGCTGCCACAGCTGCCTCCCACAGGATCCATACCCTCTGCCTCTGAGGATATTAGCCACTATGAATATCCATTCTCCTTTGTGTTTTTCAAGGACACCCTTCCAGCAGTTTATCTTTCTCTCTCCTACATCACCAGTTTTCTCTCAACCGAGTCATTCCAATGAGTATACACACAAGAAGTTATTTATCTCATCTAAAAAAAAATTAAAGTTAAAAAAAAAAACAATCCAATAGTCTTTAAGAAAAAAAAATGGAAAAAGAAAAATCAACTCTGCTTTTTTTTTCACTGTTCCCATTTCTTTGCTCCAGTTTGCAGCAGAACTGCTTGGAAGAGACGGGCACTGGTTGCTCCAATTCATATCCTCCTTGTCTCTCATAAATCTTCTAACTTCAAAAAATATCATCCACAGTCTTCATTTTCCATATCTTCTATTACGGTTTGACACAGTTGACCCTTCATCTTTCTCACCATCTCTTCACAGGTTTCCAACGACATAGTAGCCCAATACTCTCTGGCTTTTCTTCCTAGCCCAATGGACGCTTCTCAACCCTTCTTATCCATACTCCTTTCTGCTCCTGCTGGAGCATCCTGGTGCTCAGCCTGAATCTCTGTGCCTGATGTCACTTCCTTAGTGGTCTCACCATATGTCATCTGTTTTTAGACAGAGTTACTTTTCTTATTGCTGGGACTAACTACTAAATATCTGACTGGAAGCAACCTAAAGGAGGAAGGGCTTGCTTCAGCTCACACTCCATCACGATGGGAAAGGCATGGCAGCAGGGGGCTGACACAGCTCATCACACTGTCGCCACAGTCAGGATGCAAAGAGAGGTCAGGGATTTTTCTCCTTTTTATTTGGTCTGTGACCTCAGACCATAGAGAGGTGCCACTCACTTCAGGTTGCTCTTCCTTTCTCTGGGAATATCCTTATGACACCCAGAGGTGTGTCTCCTAGGTGATTCTAAATTCTCTCTAGTTGACAATGTAGACCAACTATCATTCAGAGCCCTATTATGTAACCTAGGCTGGCCTTGAACTTGACATCCTCCTGCCTCAGCTTCCTAGGTATGAATGTTGGAATTCCAGGTAGGTATTACCACCTGGTCAACTGAGTAATTATTAAATAATGTAAGTTTCTTTCCTATAGTTCTAGAAACTGAACTGCAGATCTGAGGTACTGGCAGACTGAATGGCTGATCAATGCTGGTACCTGCTTCGGAGCTGTGTCCTTATTTGACAGACTGGGGGAGGCAGCATCCTTCATCATATTTTTGAAAGATATTAACTCCAAATTTTGGGATGACATCAGCAGTCAGACTATAGAGCAGTGTTTGTTTCTCAGGCTTCCTGACCCTGTGACCCTTTAATATGGTTCCTCACATTGTGGTGACCCCCAACCATAAAATTATTTCATTGATACTTCGTAACTGTGATTTTCATATTGTTATGAATCATAATAATGTAAATATCTGTTTTTTTTCCAATGGTCTCAGGTGATCCCAGTGAAAGAGTTATTCCACCCTCAAAGGGGTCCTGACCCACAGTGTGAGAACTACTGATCTAGAGCAAGACCTAACTGCACCTCATACCTGTCCCAAACTATCTGGTTTTGCCACCACAGCTCTGCTCTTCTCAGAAAAAGTGACTACCTTTTTCTAGTTATTCAAGTCCCAAGCTTTTGAGGAACTGCACTCTTGTCCCTCAACTTCCTTACCAAATCTTTTAATGGGGATATTACTTCCATCCTCAGAAATACTCAGAACTGACCCTGTCTCACCAACACCACCAATTGCTCACTCACCTGAGTTAAGATGGTCTCTCACAGGGGTCATTAGCACAGCCTTCCCACTGGAACCTTATTCTGCTGTATTTTTTTTCTTGTTATTGAAAAGATCCTTGTATCATTTGTAAAGGTAAGTGATGTCAGGTTTGCTCAGGAGCAAAGGGTCTCTACCAGTGGGTAGCCGTGAAAGGCTGAAAAAAATAGTCCAAGGGAGGAGATCCAGGTTCTAATCCTAGGAACCTATCTTGACTTTTGTGTCTTGGTGGAGATAATTCAGAATCCTGATGTGGGAAGCTTGTCTCAGATCGCCCCTAAGTGTGATCACAGATATCCACATAAAAGGGAGTGGATAGACATTTACTCAGTAGAGGAAGAAGAGAAGACAGTGGGACCATGGAGGCAGAAACTCGAGTGGCATGCCCCAAGCTACCAGACCCTGAAAAAGCAGGAACAGATTTCTCCCACCCCCAACCCCCAGAGCCTCTTAAGCATTGATCTTATTCACACCTTCATTTCAGCCCAGTTAAAGTGACTTTAGCCTACAATTGTGAAAGAATACATTTTGCTGTGTTGAGCCATCATCACATTTGCGGTAATTTGTTACAGCAACAGGAGGAAACTAACACTTTGCTCACAATCATTCGGAGTCTGTAAACTCAATGTGACCCAGCCCTGTTAAGTCCCTGACTATATCCTTTTTCTGCCACCCTCCCCTCCCGCCTCGTATTCTAGGTACCTTGGCCTTGGCCTGTTTCTGCTCCCACACAAACCTTCACCTCTGCCTCTGGCACAGCCCTTTGATCTAGTTGTTCCCTCAACCTGATACTCAGGTCCCTCCCTCCCTTCCTTGGTCCTGGCTTGGAACCTTGCATGAGGTCTCTCTTCACCACACAGATCCTCACCCTGCTCTGCCCTCTGCCACATCCCTGGGCCTCTGCATCCTGACCCCTCTCTGTATTTTTCTTCACACACATCCCCTCCAAACGCAACGAGATTCACTTTTTGCTATATTATTTTCTTGGATTGTTATCCTCTGGCCAATTTGAAGACTCTCAAGGGCAGAACTGTTCTGTATCATTTCCCGGTCACTAAATTAGACCTGACAGTGCAAGCATTCAAGCGATTGTCGGCAAGTGTGGAAAGCCATAGAGTTTCTAGGGTGATGATGCAAATTAAGGACAAGCCCCCTGCTCCATCCTCTGAACCCTGGCCTGACACTCACTGTGCTGGCAAAGCAAATAACATAGAGGAGGCAACAGGGGTTTCCATCTAAAAATATGTTTTATAGCTTCTCTAAATATCTTGTGTCCCCTTCTTCTTCTTCTTCTTCTTCTTCTTCTTCTTCTTCTTCTTCTTCTTCTTCTTCTTCTTCTTCTTCTTCCTCTTCCTCTTCCTCTTCCTCTTCCTCTTCCTCTTCCTCTTCCTCTTCCTCTTCCTCTTCCTCTTCCTCTTCCTCTTCCTCTTCCTCTTCCTCTTCCTCTTCCTCTTCCTCCTCCTCCTCCTCCTCCTCCTCCTCCTCCTCCTCCTCCTCCTCCTCCTCCTCCTCCTCCTCTTCTTCTTCTTCTTCTTCTTCTTCTTCTTCTTCTTCTTCTTCTTCTTCTTCTTCTTTAATTTATGTAGTTGCAACTAGTCTTGAACTCCTGATCCTGTTGCCTCTACCTCCAGAGTGCTAGGATTACAAGCATGTGCCACCACTGCTGACTTTCTCCTGTTTCATTTTCATGGGGTCAGGGAACAGCTGGGGTCAACTGATGCACTTAAGGTTATTTTTTCCTCCCTTGCCCAGCCTGGGGCCTTGCCTAACTGGGCTAACATGGTGCTGTGGATCTAGATCCTGGCACAGAGGGAGCTGACCAAAGTACCGACTTGGCTTTTCCTTTGGAAGACATTAATGTCTTTCTTTTGAAAGATATTAACTCTCCAAAGATTGTAGTTTGTATAAGTTCCAATGAACACTATCTTCTTTCTTCAGTTAAGAGACCAAATCCAAAATAAAATATCATATTTGAGCCATACTTGGGCTGCCTTGGCTTAGCTGCCTGAGCCATTAGGAGATTTGAAGATTTTTAAGAAGCACCACTAAGTTCCAGGCTCTGGGAAGTTTGAGAGTTAAGACTATCTGCCCTATGGATTTATATTCTGGAGAAAAATCAAAGTCATAGATACAAAACCAAGCAAATGTAGAAGGTTATGTAGGCTGCTGGGCAGGGAACCAGAGCAAGAGGAGGGTCTTTCTAAAGGTACAGTGATGGGGTTGAGATAGAAAGATGAGGAAGCAGTCATGCAAAAAAAATCTGGAGAAACAGATTTATAAGGGGAAGAGACAGAAGTTCTGGGCTTGAGACAGGGATGAGTGTGGCCTACTGCCTGCGTTGGAAGGAGACTACTAGGGTAGTGTAAAGAAGGGAGTGTGGCCAAGCTACTGGGGTGCAGCCAGGTCAATCAGGATCTTCCTCCTGGCTGATGCGTATGCCAAGATCCTAGGAAGCCATCTCTCCCCACCTCTGCATCTGCTTATGGTCTATGCTTCCACCCCAAGGAGGATTGTCCCAACTGTTGTCTGTCCTTCCAGTCCCCAAACCCTCTGGTGTTTTTATCTTGCCCACCTTTGTGTTTAGCTGGGGATGGGGCAGAATGAAAAGTCCTCCCTTAGGGACACATTAAAATTTTATGCCTGGCCCAGAAAGCCTGTGAAAGACTTAGGGAAGGAGAAGGTCAACTAGTGGGCATCCTAGTAAGAAAACCCTTCTAGATCATCATAATGAGCTACCAAACTATTTACAACACTGTCGAGATATAGAATTCAAGGTCTCAGCCAAGTGACTCTTACCCATAGAATCTCAAACCCTGCTTAGGAAAAGAAAGTTGATAGTTGACTAGAGTCAACCACTTCTATATTTATGTATACATGCATATATATGTGTGTGTGTGTGTGTGTGTGTGTGTGTGTATCAGCATTCTTATTATCTGTACACATGCATTAATAAAAACCTTCCTTTGAACTAGTAATGTCTTACTGGTCTCCTCATTACTAAGCACATACATACATTTTTGCCTAGCAAACACATAAGTAGATGCTCACAGTCAGCTATTGGATGGAGCACAGGGCCCCCAATGGAGGAGCTAGAGAAAGTATCCAAGGAGCTAAAGAGATCTGCAACCCTGTAGGTGCAACAACATTATGAACTAACCAGTACCCCGGAGCTCTTGACTCTAGCTGCATATGTATCAAAAGATGGCCTAGTTGGCCATCACTGGAAAGAGAGGCCCATTGGACACACAAACTTTATATGCCCCAGTACAGGGGAATGCCAGGGCCAAAAAATGGGAATGGGTGGGTAGGGAAGTGGGGGGGGGGAGGGTATGGGGGACTTTTGGGATAGCATTCTAAATGTAATTGAGGAAAATACGTAATAATAAAAAATATTTTTTAAAAAAGTTGAGCTTTACCATTTTACGAGAAATCTCCTTCAGCGGCTTTACTGGCGATCCCTCTATTTTTCTCCGCTCCCTCTTCTGTCTATCCCCTTGTTTTGATCAAACATAAAACCTGGAGGGAAGGCAGCACAGAGGGCATCCTCTGCTTGTACATGGGGAAACAGGAAAGTGGAGTCACCCCTAGATTCCTGGCTCCAGTTCTAGAGACACATACCAGGCAGGAGGGGAGCAATGTCTAGGATACTTGGAAAAAGAGAGGTTTGTTTCCAGGAAAGTAAATGTCCTGTGGTGCCCAATTCAGTTCTCTAAAACGAAGACCATTCAAATGCTAGAAGCAGCCAAGGGAGGAAACATTGAACACCTTCAGTCTGAAGACTCTTGCTTTTGGGTACCTTATTGACTATTCCTCCAGCATCCTGCTGGGACCCAGACAAGCAGCCCATTCATTCATCACATCCCCAAACCTCACTTAGTTTCATGCTCTTTCCATAGCACCCTTCCTGGAGACAACAAAGGAAAATAAATAAATAAATGAAAGAATAAATAAATAAATAGGCAAATAAAGGCCTGTAGCCTTCAGTAAAGCTTTTCTACTAAAAGGCTTTTCTACTGATAACTGAATTAGGTATATATTGTTTTTAATCTCTAACTTCCTCCAGTAAGATTTATATTCTTGTTTTGCTTAAGATTCACATTTTAATGTGGTAATAAAAACAAGTGAGAAGGTCTCCTTGTGAAAGATCCTATTTAGTTAATTATAAGACCCCATGCTGCAAATCACCGCACTGAGCTTCTCAGACACAAAGAAAGCTGCTGTTGCTTCCCCCTCCCCCTCACATGGGCCACAGGAGCCTGAGAGCCATGTTGAAGGAGAAGGGCTGGGCCAGAGGTGGTGGGAAAGAGAGAGCAGGTCAAGATACCTGCCATGTGTTATGGAACCCTAAAAGCAAGCACCTGCCCAGGGGATGGTGAGTGGAAAGGGTCCAGAGTCTGGAGTCAGACCTTGTCCCCTCATTCCTGACATCTACCAACTCTGTGACCCTGTTCTTGGGTACATCATTTAACAACTCTGAAGTTCTCTTCTTCCCCATATTGATAATGATGCACTTTCAACCTGAGTTTGTTTTGAAAACTAAATTAGGTAATAGATTTAAAGAAGTAGACAAACATATACACAGCACCAAATATACTCTGGATCTTTCCCAGACAAAGGCTGACAACCTTGAGAGACATCTAACACAATGCACCTGACTTGCCATCAGTCATTGGAACTACAGGCAAGTAGTTAGAGACCTGCAAACAGACACTGGAGGAGGGGAGGGGATGTGGACTTAGCAAGTGTCTAAGAGAATGTGGTAGAATTTGGGCCCCATAGACTCATGTGTTTGAACAAACCTTTGGGGAACAGGGAATGGAATGTGGTGTTTTGAATATGCTTGGCCCATAGGAAATGGTGCTATCAGAAGGTGTGGCCTGGTTGAAGTAGGTGTGATCTTGTTAGAGAAAGTGCATCACTATGTAGGTGGGCTTTGAGGCCTTCTGTGGTAAGGCTCCACACCGAGGAAGAAAGGATCCTTCTGGCTGCCTGAAGAAAACTGTCTCCTCCTGACTACCTTCAGATCAAGATGTAGAACCCTTGGCTCGTCCAGCACCATGTCTGCCTGCAGGCCGCCATGCTTCCTGCCACAAAAATAATGGATTGAACCTCTGAAACTGTAAGCAAGCCTCAGTTAAGTGTTTTCCTTTATAAGAGTTGCTTTGGTCATAGTATCTCTTCATAGCAATGAAACCCTAACTAGGACAGTAAGACCCAGGTGGAGGAAAGCCAACTGAAGTCAGAAGCAAGGTGGAGAGATTTTAACACATGTCTAAGGCAAGTCAAGGAAGTGCATAGACTACAGTAAGAATAGGCTTTGTCATCTGAGAAGAACAACAATGAGGATGAAGACTACCAGACAGAAAATAGAGAAATAAAACCCTCTGCAGCACCATTCAGTGTAGAGACAGCATGGCCTGACTTTAAGGAGACCTTGGTTTTGGACTGTTCTCCCACTCCTGTTTAGGTGGGTAGTACTAGGGGAAGGGTAGCCCCAACAATCCGAGGTAGTGCGGCTATCATGCCTTCATGCCTTAAACATCAGCTCAAGGGAGCATTTATGCCTTAACAATTATTTAGAAACCCTTGAGGGCTTTATGCCTGGTGTAAATGCTAAACAATTGATAGTGGCTGCCTGGAACATTGCCTTATGAGATATTTTGAAGGTCATGCTGTAGACAAATGCTGTGATTGATTATTCATGTCTGCCAAGGGTCCAGGAATGATGAGCGAAGACACACTCACTATCTTTTTATCTTGAGACAGTCCATCCAGTTTCTTCTAGTTAATAGGCATCGGGGGGGGGGGGGGCGTGCCTATAAGGTGCTTGAGTTTGAGTTTATTCGTTGATGTATTCCTTCATTGAATAGCCCTGGCATACCATGCACCCTTTATCACTGCTGCAATGGAAGTAAGGCTTTCCTGTGGGACAAAGTTCTAAGGATCCAGAGCTCTTTTCCAGACTTCTTTGTACTTCATGTAGATTCAACATCAATGAGTAGTCCTCTAAAGAAGAAACTGTCAGCTAAGCTGTTGTAGGCAAGGAAATCGAGTTTCATCTGAATTTTGGAAGCAATGAGTGAAGTAATTCCTATTATCATTGCAAGTGTAGACTTTTGGATCTTTTACTAAAGGCACTGAGAAGAAGGGGACCATGCTAGTGGTAAGCCATCTGCCCTCTTTGTCATTTAAGAGAAACCTTCCTGACATTGGCCTTACTTCAGCCAAGCTCTGAGCATTACCAAAAATAGGGGTAATGTGTCTGCAGCGAATTGCCCCATATTTTACCTCTCTGCAAAATAGCTATTTAAATATCTACCGAGTCTGCACTTTCTGAATCATTAAGGCTTCAGGGTGCATCAATTACACTAATTTGGGAAAGTGATCAAATTCATGCAAGGTTGTTATTTTTAAAGAAAAGACATTTCAGCATATTGATGGGGAATTGGTGTCCGGAGTACATAGATTTCCAGTTATGTCCTGTCATGGCAAGAGTCCATCGGTTTCCTTTAAAAGATGGAGAACACATTATGCCTGGTATTAACAAAGATCAATTTCAGTAAAGGAAGCCATTCAACACAAGGGAATTGAGCTGAGCTGGGAATAAATGACGTAATGCTTGAAGCGATAAGGGATAAGTCATACCAGCCAGCAAGTTCTTGTGTAAATGATGATTGAGTGGAATTTTTGTCCTGGCTTTTCTACAGGAGGTGATTTTTCTTTACTGTAAAGTATAATATATCTATTTGGCATTGCCCATGAAGTATGCAGTTCATAATTAGCCTTCTTAAGGATTTCAGGTTTCTTTGGTCCTAACGTGAAGGGAGGGTCTTATCTCACCCACCACCTCGGCCCTGCTCTTCAAACCCCAGTGACAGCCCTTTATAAGAATTTTGCTTCTGCTGTTATCTTTCAAGAAAACTGCATTCTAAACTTCAATGCAGTGAATAGTCACAAAGACACTACGAGGATAATGTGGAAGATGTTGGAAATGGAGTGGAGATAAGCTTGCTGCTGAGATGTGAGATGAAATGAAAAACAGAAAAAGAAAAATGAGACGAATGGGGGCAGCTCAGGCGCAGAGTTTCTGTCAGCGTCTCTGGGAAAGAGCAGAATGAAACCCCGGGATTTTTTTGTTGGTGGTGGTTTTCAGGGGTTTTTTGGGTTTGGTTTGGTTTTTTTTGTTTTTGTTTTTGTTGGTTTTTGTTTGTCGTTTCTCTGTGAATTAATTTAAGTTCTACAAAAGTTACTGAGCTATTTGAGTATATTCATTTTAACATTTACAATTGGGAGACTGAGGTTTCTTAACAAGCTAAACTAGTGCCTGACTCATGGAAGTCCCCTCTTCCTTGTGCCTTATTGCTCAGTAGCTAATTTAGAAAATTTTAATTTTTTAAAAGGAACATTATTTCAATTATCTCAATTTTGATTTTCAGAAATATATATATATATATATATATATATATATATATATATATATTCCCCCTGTGTTAAGAGAAAAACTAGCAATACAAGTAGATTCTAAAAAGTGCCTTCCTGGTGTGATTTGGACAGTTTACATCAGTCAGGCTGTGATTTGGAGCCCATGCTTGTTGGGAACAGCACAGTAGAGATACAGAAAGTTCATTTTCACAGAGTAAAAGGGGGCCAGACAAGAGAAAAGCCACACAGAAAGGTTAGTTTGAGTTAAAGAAATAATGGCTCTTTCCTTATGGGCACCCTCTCTAGTCAGAAGGTAGAGAAAGACGGCTGCATTACCTAAATGCTGGGATCTGTGACCTTTCCAGCTCACGGATAGACGGCATCAGATCCTCTGGAACTGAAGTTACAGATGGCTGTGAGCCACCTTGGAGGTGCTGCAAACTGAACACAGGTTCTCTGCAAGAGCCATGAGTGTACCTAACCACTGAGCCATCTCTCCACTCCTACTATGTATTCTTCATAGTTACTTGTTCCAGTGACACCCTTTCCAATGCTCTTCTCTGCCCTCTGAGCTGACCTTCACTGACATCACACACTGGCCAACCAGAGTACAAGTGGATCCAAGTATCCTCTGTCTTGGGTCCTGTGAATGAGTATGACCGTGAAAACACCACAGTGCAGTCCTATCAAGTTAGAGATATCAACCTTTGACCCTTGACCATTCTTTTTTGCTCTGACATATCTGCTCTAACCTTCAGTGCTCTCCTCAAGCCCTCCAGTCTACTTCCTGTTCCCTGAGCTGGAGATTAGTAGGGAGTGGGATGAGAATTTCATCGAATCCGAATGTCTTGAACTGGGAGACTAGAGATCAAGCCAGACCAGAGCATGAGCCAGAGGTGCCACAGCAGATGAGATGGCCACTGATTAGTCCAGGTGGGAGTGCTCAGTGCAGGAGCCCCTGCGGCAGAGGAAGAGGGGGACTTTAGATTCTCTTCCACAGGGAGACCTCACTGGATTTCTAGGTTTGTTTGTTTCTTTGCTTGCTTTTTGTTTTTTCCAAATCTCAACTAAAAATGTCTAGCTTTATCTCTCCTTGAAACATACATTGTCCAAATCACAAATGAATTTACTTTGGGAGGCAATTTGCGATAAAGAATGAAGAAAAGATGCTAAATAATAGGATTTTGAGGGGTTGTTGTTGTTGTTATTTAACATTACGTTAGGCTAAAGTAGCTCTTTTCTGGAAGTTTGAAATTTAAATAGAGTACTGGCCCAATTCTTTTCCCTTCAGTTTCCATCACTCAATTTCTCAGCAGGTGTAGACTTCTAGCCTGAAGAAAGGCTCTTGGTCAGGGAGCACACTGACCAATAGAGTTGGGGGTTTTTGTTTGTTTGTTTTATTTTTATTTATTTATTTTTTTCGAGACAGGGTTTCTCTGTGTAGCCCTGGATGTCCTGGAACTCACTTTGTAGACCAGGCTGGCCTCGAACTCAGAAATCTGCCTGCCTCTGCCTCTGCCTCTGCCTCTGCCTCTGCCTCTGCCTCTGCCTCTGCCTCTGCCTCTGCCTCTGCCTCTGCCTCT
Organism: Mus musculus; assembly: GCF_000001635.26. Lineage (NCBI taxonomy): Eukaryota > Metazoa > Chordata > Mammalia > Rodentia > Muridae > Mus > Mus musculus. The sequence goes on along the minus strand of NC_000078.6, from coordinate 77,744,446 downwards.
GCCTCTGCCTCTGCCTCTGCCTCTGCCTCTGCCTCCCGAGTGCTGGGATTAAAGGCCTTCGCCACCACGCCCGGCCAATAGAGTTATAAAGAATGGCTGTGTTTAGCTTCTCCACCTCAGCTTGCTTTTATACAGCTTGATAGTGTGTGTGTGTGTGTGTGTGTGTGTGTGTGTGTGTGTGTGTGTGTGTGTATTATGAAGATTTAAGTGAGATGGAAAAAAGGGATGACCCAGAGCAAAGAATATCCAGTTATTTTACTTCTAATATTTTAATGTCTATCAACCTTGCCCTATGAGAGAAGGTAATCAATAGTAAGGGCTTTTATTTGCTGTTTTTTCATGCAGTTCTTAAGAATCAATTCCTTATTATAAAAGTCAGTAGATCCTTGTGGTCAAGCAGACCACAAAGACCCCATAGCCAATGAGACAGGGTTTAGTCAAAGTGCAACTATGGAGTCCTCTTTCTTAAGTCAGATACTCTCAGAAGGGAATAGACCTTGAACAATGGTCAGTGGGCAGATGCACCCCCAAAGCCTAGAGCTATTGGCGGATGGGAGAGCTGTGGCTAGGGCATCTCTTCAGACATAGTCACTGAGCTAGTCAGATGTTTAAATTAGATGTAGTGAAAAGATGGAAGAGATAATTCTTTAAATGTGTTTCTATTCTTTGAAGAGCCAGAATTGTTGAAGTTTGCTCTGTTGCTATGTATTGAAATGCTAAGTGCAGACCCCCAAGAACTGGTTTCCCTAGAGACAGAGTCCACAGTAGAGCCCCAAGTGATGCTATGTGACTGTGCCCCCAAGTTATTTCTATTGGTGAATAAAGATGCCAACAGCTATTATCTGGGCAGAAGAGACATAGTAGGGGGTTTAGGGTTCCATGGCCTAGGATTTGGGGAGAACCAGGAAGAGGGAGAAAGTGGACAGAGGAGGAAGCCACCGTGGGTTCAGTGAACCATGAACTAATGCCCATGTGTGTAGGCTAATTAGAGTTTAGAGCAGTCTAAACAAAACATGGCAAAATACACAATGGGATTATTGGCTGGAAATAGACACAATAGTAGAAAGGATAGATATCTGCCCAGTTCTTGTACTGATTAAAGCTTATTATAAAGGCTTATTATTGTATGTGTCTTTTATCCAGAAACTAAATGGTTAAAGACAGGGTTAAAAAAAAACCCAGATTGGGGTTAAGCAACTTCTGCAACACAGAATGCTTATTTCTAAAAGCCTGACAAATTATTCTAAAGTAAAAATTACTAACATTTGTTTTGTTAGTATCCGTTTAGTCACTGGATTATTTATGATAAATAAATATTTATTTCTGAAAGAGGAATTAAGGGACTAAGAAGTGAGCATCCTGTACTTAGCAAAGGGCAAGAGCTCTCATTCAATCACTGCAGTCATTTCTCTCCTTCCCTTTCCTGCACTTTGCCCCTGTCTTCCTGCTTCTCCGTGAGAGAGCCTTTCTCCCCTACTTTCCTCACCCTTCCCTTTCATAAGCCTTGAGTTGGTGCCCAGAAACTACTAACTGTGCAAAGCCATTCCCACCCCTGACCCTGCCCAGCTTCATCTATATTCATGAGGCAGGGTCATTCAGTCCCTGCCAGATGGATGACGCTGAAGCAAGGACCCCCTGATTCCTGGGTTTTTTTTTCTTCAACCCCCTACTCTTTCTTCTGTTTTCGGATCTCTGATAGTACTTCCCATTGGCACAAACCAACTATAGGCCAGAGGGCAAAGGGGTCTTGGTACCACCTCTAGGAGGTTTCTTTGGGTGTGTGTGCGATTATTTAATGGAGGTTAGAGGATGAGTGGAAGAAGTGTTAAGGGAAGGAAACATACAGACTTAACAGAGAGATGACCCCACCTACGAACATCATAAGCCTGGTCAGCTGAACAAATGACAGATGTTTTAGCCCTTTTACTTCAGCCCTTCGCTGACCTCCAAATGGCCGAGGAGATTCCTTTCTTGGTGAAGTGTAGAGGGCAGGACCCAGTGTCACGCTGAAAGCTCATTTTTCTCATCCTCTTCTCCTTTGTGGGTGGTTCGTTGTCCAGAGCAGTCAACAGATGCCTCACCTCCCATGCCTGCCTAACTGGCAGCTCCATCTCCTGACTCCTCCCATCTCCTCCTCCTCCAAATGCTAAAAAGGAATAAAAGTTTCCATGAATGATCTTCTGAATGAACCCTGGCAGAGGTCTACCTGCTCAGACTGTGACAGAGCAAGACAGAGCAAGGGTCCTCCATCTTGTATTCTTGCTGAGGCCATTGTTGGTTCAACTAGAATTTGATCTCCCTGATGATTAATCTCATGGAGAAATACCAAACTCTGCTCTCAGAACTCAAGATCAGGATATCTTAGCTGACTTAGCTTCTGTTAAGCTGCCTGCTTGTGTGATGCCCCTTTCCCCCACTTGCAGTGAGATACCAGGATGTGGTTTTGCCTTAAAAAACAAAAAAACAAAAAAACAAATCTGTTTTCTGGACAGTAGGAACTATGCCCTGGTCCCTGAATACCTGGGTGTGGTCCCAGCAGCTGGAATAAAGGCTTTCAATTGGCTATCACCTTCACCTGAATGGTCATCTGTAACAAAATGGCATCTATATCTGGGACATTCTTCTTCCACGCCTGTTACCAAGTGCAAGTGACACGAAGTTGGTCTTCAGCATCTCCTCCCTTATTCACAGAGACTCTAACAAGTGCCTAGAAATGTCACTTTCACCACTTTTTATTGGGTTTGGGTTTTTTTTGTTTGTTTGTTTGTTTTGTTTTTTTATGAAGGGCCCTCAAAATAGAGCAACCTACAAAATCCCAACTTGTCCTTTGCTCTATGTCTGTCTACATTGACATCTTTCTTGCCTGTGAATGGCTGGGAATGTTTGCAACAACTCAAAGGAGAGTTCAATCATATATGATAGACCTATTGGCCGAGACATACTGTCTAGTCAATGGACCCAAACCAAGAACAATTGCAGGGTGTTACACATCCTAGTAACCCTGTGACCATGAGCATAGTGGGTGACACTGATGACAGAGATAGACTCGGAGTCTGGCCAGTCACAGAGATCTCTGCTCCCAAGTTTAATAAACCTCTCACCACGTGACCCTGTGACATAGTCATCTCAGTAGCTGGCAGGCCAACATACACACCTGATTTTGTGGGAGGTGTGATATAGAAACTTCTGGACAGACACTTCCATTATGGAACTTTCCAGACTGTGGACAAGGAAGCCCAAACCTTTGCACCTGGATGTATTTAGAGATGTCAGGCTTTGGACAGCCCTAGATGTGTCTCCAGAGTTGGGTCACAAAGATGAAGTGATGGCTCATTAACTCCATAATTCCTAAGCCCTAAGTCACACCGCCAGGTTTCCTGTCATCCATAGCATGCCTGCTATGTCTCTTGTCATTAGCTTCAAGAACAAATGCTTTAATCAGAATCTTCCTTCCTAAAAAAGCAAGCCAGAAAGACCCAACCTAGACTATGAACCCACTATATGCATGCACTGGGGATCAAGGAAACATTATTTGCCACTGAAAATATTTGCCTATATTTTAGAACCTCCCAGGCCCTTGTTTAGAGAGGAGGGGGGAAAGAGGAAAGGAGAGGTGACAGGCATGGAGGAGATAAGAAAGGACAAAAGAAAATACAAAAGAGATTAAGGGCAACAGCTCCGTTAGATGTATGATCTGGGACAAGAAACTATCTCTGTCAAAGTGCTAGTTTCCAATCTGTAGAATGAGAATAAGATGATACCCATTCGCTAGGGCTTCTGTGAGGGTTGGCTATGCAAACAAGTGGGAACCCCTTGAGTACCATCCCCTGGCTCACAAGGAGAGTTTAGCAGGTCTGAACCAATGTTATCCTACATTTTCCTGGGTTGCCTCTCAGGTTGTCTTTGAATGAAAAAAGGACTAGAAACCTGAGCTTTGGGGTCATGGGACTCCTGTTGCTTGATTGTTCCCCTCCATGTCTCCATCTGTAGAACAGGGATGCTGACAGTGTCTACTTTATCAAGTATATTCTATGTAACAAATGAGTCTGGCTCCATGTATGAACTTTCATTCTCTGTGATGGACAGTGGAAGGGTTGTATCGTTTAAAAATTATAAATTATACAGCTTAGGGTTGCCTGTATGCTTGTTCATATTTGAACCTCTGTCAATACTCGTCCTCCATCCTGAGATAAAAGTTTACCATCATAGATGGTGTCGTAGTCAGGGTTTCTGTTCCTACGCAAACATCATGACCTAGAAGCAAGTTGTAGAGGAAAGGATTTATTCAGCTTACACTTCCACACTACTGTTCATCACCACAGGAAGTCAGGACTGGAACTCAAGCAGGTCAGGAAAGAGGAGCTGATGCAGAGGCCATGGTGGGATGTTCTTTACTGGCTTGCTTCCCCTGGCTTGCTCAGCTTGCTTTCTTGTAGAACTCAGGACCACCAACCCAGAGATGACACCACCCACAATGGGCCCTCGCACCTTGATCACTAATTGAGAAAATGCCTTACAGCTGGATCTCATGGAAACATTTCCTCAAGGGAGGCTCCTTTCTCTGTGATAACTCCAGCTTGTGCCAAGTTGACACACAAAATCAGCCAGGACAGATGGTCAAGACCCTGAAGAAAAGTCAATCCAACCTCCATAGTCCACATGATGCTACAAAGATTTCCTTCTGGAACATTCACTGCAGGGTTGGCACTCCTATGTGGGAAGGGGGTGCTGAGGACTCCCCGGAACTCTTGGCTTCACTGAGACACTTGACAAACTGGTCCCCCAGGGCCACCAGGAAGGGAAGAAAGAATGACTGTGTTCCAGGCCTGGAGGACAGGCCCACTCTGGCATACACTCTGCCTGCTCCTTTCCAGCTGGCGGGTCTGCTTAATGAACTGTGCTGCAGCCACATTGAAAGGGGCTTTTTGATGGGCAGAGTTATTAGCACTTCATTTTAATTATGCCTCCTGGTGTTTTCCCCATTGCTTTTCTTTCACTTTACCTGACAGTGCTATTAGTGGCTTCCAAATACCAAATGGTAACAAGTAAATTGAACTACTGTAAATGGGGATGAATTATTAGGCCGGTTGGAAAACAAAGGACATTAATCTCGTTCCTGTGTCAAGTGAACAGGCCCTGCCTCCTTGAGAGCCCAGGAAGAGAGAGCCATCCTATCTGGGAGTCACTTGTGTAGGAATAGAGTCTAATTCTTCACATCGGGTGAGGACAGCCTACTCTAAAAGTACAGAGAACGCCTCCATAGCTTCTCAATGCAGCTTCTACATGAGGTAGAAGAGAGGGGGCAGCACACTGGTCCAGGGAACCCTGAGAACACAGAACTAACAAATACAGAAGAGCTGGGAGTGTTGGAGAGAGAAGGCTGTTTATTTATGGAGAAATTCCATTTGGTGCACCTGATGGCCAGTGTCCTGCCTGAGATCTATTCTCTGGGGAGAAGGAGGGTTCACAGGAGAGATTATTTAGGAAGTTCTACTGGCAGCAAACTCTCCTGACATTTCTTTGAAAGATACTTTTCCCTTTTCTGTTTCCCAAAAACATGGTTTCACAGATAGACTACGCTTCAGGGCCCTTAGTTTCTCCCAGCCCTTTAGAGACAGGGTCTCTTGCTGCTGGCTTCCCCTGTGGCTGCAGAGGAGGTGATCTCAGTCCATTACTGTGGCTAAGATCTGAATCTCTCCTCCAGCTACTTTTGAGATCTTCTCTTTGCTTTTGGTGTTCCAATGTTAAAGACGGTTCACCACAATGTGGCAAAGTGTGGATTTCTTTTTATTATCCTGCTTGGAATTTGTTACAGTTGCAAATCCAGAAACTTCTCAGTATATATTCTTCTCATGGGATCTCTCTCCTATCTGTTTGTTTTCTCTGTTGTCTCTCTCTGGAACTGTATTTAGACTCTTATCTGGTTTCTCTGTATCTGTCTCAGTACTTTACCTGTGGGAATCCCTGGAGGGAGAGAGAGAGGGAGGGAGGGAGAGAGAGAGAGAGAGAGAGAGAGAGAGAGAGAGAGAGAGAGAGAGAAACCTATTTCTTCAGAGATGGTTCTCATTGGCCTCTGCTTTCCATGCTGGGCTGTTTAACTGACTGCTCACTAATTAGTCCTTTTGTTTTGGGCGTACATACAAGTGTGTAAAATCAAATCCCAAATTTCCCTGGGACTCAGACCTTAGCCACAAACCTTCATCCACCTTGTTTGTGCAGTTTCCCCTGGTTCACCCCTTCGTTGAGGGTAGTGCATGTAGAGACGCATGTCATTCCATCTCCTTACTCTGTGGGGACCTAGTGCCTGTACACACCTGCCCCAACATGGCCATGGAAACCCAAGGCTCTAGAAAGGAGAGCAGCTGCTGGCTTTCGTGGCGGTGTTATTTTCAAAGCCCTTCTGTACTGTCTCAGGTTTATGAGTTTTTAAGAACATTTTATTCCGTCTTTAAAGGTTATTTCTTGTTTGGTTTGGAAAGGAAGGAGATTGCTAGAAACAAGAAGTCCAAGTAAATTTCCTCTCCTAACCATTTTCTAGCTTCTGACCTTTCCTCTGCTCAGTATGCCTACACATATATCTTTAAAGAAGTTTCTCTTCTTGTTTATGACTCACCTCCATAACAGCAAAACTAGCAGGCAATGGGGAGTCTTATCAAAAGAAAACAGTGTTTGATTATCTGTCTCCTATTACTTAAGCTTCTGTTTTTATATATGCTTCATATGTATGTTGTACATGTGAAGGACATGTCTACAATGTCTAAATTATTAATAAGTATATATACACATATTCATGCATGCATATATACACGGAGTTACGTAATGCCTTGCAAAGCCATTGGGAGCACATTGCTTCTTGTGATTTTTTTTCAACAGTTGGAAAGAGAATATCCAGAACAATATACATATTAAACTCTATTTCTTCCAATGAAAACCAAAGGTCTGGCAGGGTTATGAAAGCAGGTTCTGCACTCAGGGTGGAGATGGGCCAGCAGTGCTCTTGCCAGGCCCTTTCTCTAAGACTCATTTCATTTCTCCGCTGCAGCCGGCACTTCCTCATCTCAGCATTTCTCTCCTCTGTGTAATATGCTTCTTCATACTTTTTCGATTCACCCTATTGACACGGCAATAGCATAGTTTCTCTGTTTAAAGAAAAACAATCTGACTGCTGTGAAAAGCATCAGAACAACTGCAAAAACAACTGACAGCTCATGGCTCCCTGTCACCAACAGGAGCTTCCCTCGGTTATCTGACCTCTGGGAATCTTGCCTGGGTTTCTAGTCAGCTTTCTGTAGTCATTTTCCTCTCTGTGTCTGTCCAGATTATGTGTTTAAACTTTTGAGAAGACATTTTGTTCTGGTGCTGAACACAAAGGCCAGAGATCAAGAGAACTAGTCCGCTGAAGCTGGAGAGATGCTCAACGGTTAAGAAGAAGACCTGGGTTCAGTTCCCAGAACTCACATGGAAGCCCACATCCCCTTTAATTCCAGTTTCAGGAAACCTGATCCCCTCTGAGCCCTGTGAATACTTCCATACGTGCAGTGTAAATAGACTCATGTAGGCACACATGCATGCACATTAAAAAAACAAAAATAGAAGGAAAGCCAACTGACTTCATGAACACACAAGAAGTCTGCAAATAGAATTCAGAGCTCTCTTCCCCATTTTGAAACATAACTCCAGTTTGGTTATTCTTTCTTTATTATAACCACAGGACCCTTACTTCTAACACTGAAATGTAGGACCTCAAGTGGAAATTAGAAAAATGTTCAGTCTATAGCTGTTTTCTATTTGAGGTCTTAGAGCACAGTAAATAGAAGTCCCAGAATGAAGTGTGTGTGTGTGTGTGTGTGTATGTGTGTGTGTGTGTGTGTGTGTGTGTGTGTGTGTGTACATTGGTATAATCCTGGTGATAGCAAGATCAAACCTCACACAGTGACAAGTTTTTAGGTATGGAACTGTGAAGCTCCAGTTTACCAGTTCTAAGAACACATGATACCCACAAACAAGACATTTTTTTTTTTGCTACAATGCTGTGTGCTCTGCTGCCCCTATCACACAAAAGCATGAATTGTCCCCGTCATACCTGAGTCACTCCCAAAGACATGTAAAGCTAAAGCCAGAGTCATTTGTCCTCCAAATCTTTCAGAACCCTGAGCCCATTAGCATAGACAGACACAGACTCTGATCACACTGTGCCAATGGGCACTATTACCTCCTGTTCAGTCAAGTGAGACATGCTGGGTCTCCAAATAGACTGTGTTTTCTGAGGTATCAGCCCTCCCTGTCTATATTTTCTCCTTAAGGGAGACATTTTTTAAAAGCCTATTTCACACAATCAATTTTAGTGGGCCCTTTAAACTGGGAGGAGATTTGGAGGTAGCTGAGTTTGTTTTAACAATAACTTTGGCTTATTGAAGTGAGCATTTGTGTATCATGCCCTCATATGACAGTCATTATAGACAGAAAACTTGAAATGCTCGTTGCTCTGACATAGGTAGTAAAGAGAATTGAGGACATTTTTATAGGACCTAAAGACTGTTCCAATAAAAGGAGAAAAAAATCAATTTGCGCATGATAGGCAAGAAGAAGAGACCTGTGAGGAGCTAAAAGACCCTAGCTTGGCAGGACACAAGGCAGAGAAAAAGTTAATCTTGAACACTCAGTTAACTGTTTACTGAGCAATTATTAGTTCCCAAATGTGGTGACTTCTGATAATATAGTAACTAACAGGATGTCATCCCTGCCTGTAGGAATATCATCACAGACCTTGGAGTAGGAGCTAGGCCATTGGATGTAAGGGTAAGTAGGAAGTAAGAAGAGGGGTTCGGAGAATACAGGAAGGCCTCCCTGACCTGCCAGGACAAGACTTGGATATTTTTGTTTCAGACTAGGGCTGAGGTATGAAAGATTCAAGAACAATAAATAAATAAATAAATAAATAAATAAATAAATAAAGTCTCTTTGAGAAACTTCCAAGAAGTTCTTTACATTTCTACTAACTCAAAGAAGGAGCCAACAGGAGGGAACGCTGAAGAAACGAGCTAGGGTCGAGATCACAAAAAGCCTTATGTGATTCCAGCCAATGGAACACCAAGCAGCAGACAAAAGCAATCAATCATATTTCCATTTTGAAAGACGGTGTCCTGGTTTGTGTCTGTGTTTGTTTGTTTGTTTGTTTTGTCAACTTGAACCAAGAAAGAGTCATTTGGGAAAAGGGAAGCTTAATTGAGGAAATTCCTTCATAAGACTGGCCTGTAGGCAAAGGTTTGGGGGTATTATCTTGATTAATAACTGATGTGAGAAAGCCAAGCTCACAAGGATGTGGGGGTGAGAGGGTATCATCTCTAGGCAGGTGTTTCTGGGTGGTATAAGAAGGTAGCCTGAGCTAACCATGAGAAACAAGCCAATAAACAGCAGTCCACCAAAGCCTCTGCTTCCATTCTAGCCTCTTGCCTTGAGTTCCCTCTCTGGCTTTTCTCATTGATGGTCTGTAATGTGGAACTGTGAGTTCAAATAAACCCTTTCTTCCCCAGATTGCTTTTGGCCATAGTCTATTATCACAGCAATGAGACCCTAACAAGACAAATGGTGTTTGTTGGCTGCAGTATGGGAAATGTAATATGGGTGGAGGCAGTAGAGGTGTGGACAGGAAACAAGTTGGGAATGATTGCAGTAGCCTGGACTCAATCAACGGGCATGGGATGGAGAGATGTAAAAAGGCTGAGGATAGTTTAGGAGGCAGATACTAACAAGATGTAGAACTAGGTTGGAATAGAAAAGGAGACAGGAGAGAAACTAGGAGGACTCTGGCTTCAGCCATTGGAAGGAGATGGTGTTGTTCACTGAGATGAATCAAGAAGGAAGGCCATCCAAAAGAGGCAAATGGTGAGTTATATTTTAGGCCTCTCTTTTTGTTTGTGGCATATCCAATAGACTCCATGTGTCTGGAGCACAGGGGAAGGGGACAGATGAGATTCAGAGATTGTGAGCCTATTCTTGTGAACAAGGTAATGAGGTAGGGATGAGTTTACTCTATGTACAGGAATAAGAGAAGAATACTCCCAGGAAACAAAGTAATACCTCAGAGAAAACATGAGAATGCCCAGGAGGCAGCGTGAGGATCAGCAGGGGAGACCCAAGTGTGGATCATGTCAAAGGGAAGGGAAGAGGCTTTGGGAATGAGGAAGAGGCTTTGGGAATGAGGAAGAGGAAGAGGAATGAGGAAGAGGAATGAGGAAGAGGAAGAGGCTTTTGGGAATGAGTGGATTGTCAAAAATGTCAAAACCTGCAAAGACAGTATGCATGAAGCACAAGAAAAGAAAGCCAAGGTTTTCTTCACTATTGTCAACAACTCAGAAACCATGATTAGCCCAGAATGAGCAGGTCCAGTGGTGTCTTAGAGGGGAAGACAAAGCTGTCTTCAGTCCCAGAGTCGATGATGGGCCGGGGGCGGGGGGGGGGGGGAAGCTAGTGGTAAAAATTAGCATTTGTGGATAGGAAAATCTCTCACACAGAGGGAGTGAAACAGAGTGCTAAAAGGAAAATGACTTGGGATAGAAGGCAATTATTTAGGAGCCAGCACTAGAGGAAAGTAGAGCTGATTCGAATGCTGATGATAATCGGAGATAGGGAAGGAGTGTTCCCTGAGATGGGAGGCAGAGGAGGTGATGATGGGGCGGCGGTGGTGGTGGTGGTGGTGGTGGTGGTGGTGGTGGTGGTGGTGTGTGTGTGTGTGTGCAGTGAGGTGCTTGCCTGAGTGGGAAACTCATTAACAAGTACAAAACACCAAGAGCCTCCACCAATAAATACAGATGAAAATTCAGTGCAATGGCACTGCTAATGCCTTTGACTCCTGAGTCAGTCAGAGCTCAGTCGTGTGGCTTCCCTGATTTTGGCTAGACTTACTTGTCTGAGACTGGTCACCTTAAACAGCAGCCAGTGGGAACTTCTACAAGGAAAATGAGATCTCTTTGGGAATGGTAGAGTTTTGTAATGGCAATGTGTATACTATAGTCAATGGTAGGTATATTTAAAGAAGCTGAGGTAATGAGGAGGTAATAAAGGCACAAGTAAGAATTATGTAAGCTATCTGAGAAAAAAAATCCTTGACTGCTAGGATGGCATTGGTCAAATGCAGTTTAAGACAGGTCTTCACAGAAGCACTTCTGTGTAAGGTACAGCCTTTGTATGCGTTGGGGTGCTAGCAGAGTGTTTCTTGCATAATTATTATTATCAGCCTACGTTGTTTGAGACCTCTAAGCATTCCTTATTGGTTAGGGATGATAAAGGTCATTCCGTTTCTATTCTGATAACTTTGAGAGGCTCCCTAACAGTACGCTGAAGTGGGTATATCATATCTGCTTTAGGGGACTTCAGCCTGAGACCAGTGGGCTTGCCCGGAATTGACTTTCTTCTAAGGGTTGCTGAGTTGCAGGAGGGCAAGCGCCAATGGTCCAATGATGGAGCCTATTACAGATTCCTCTCTGGTTATGACTGCTAATCTCTCATGGGCACAAACATGTCATGTGACTGAGCCCAGTGTCTGGTCACCATACTGCACAACTAATGTCAGAGAGCACAAGTTCAGGGCAGGAAAAATGATGTTTTAAAGACCTTTTATTGATTCTTTGTGAGTTTCCCATCACGCACCACAATCCCACTCATCTCTCTGTCCCCTCGTATCCACTCTCCAATGCTCAAACTGCACAGAGCTGTGGCTTCTACTGAGGGTGGGCCACATGTCAGGCAGGCCTCTGGGTTTCCTTTTCTCACTCCACCACAGGGTATGGGCACTGATGGACCTCTCTGGATGTCCTCCCCTGCCTATGACATTTTTAAAAATAAATAAATAAATAAATAAATAAATAAATAAATAAAGTTTTGACATTTTGTCCAACACAAGAAACAAAAACAGTTGGTAAGGATCAGAGGCAAACGACAAACTGAGGCCTGGGGTGCTGGCTCTGCTCTGCTAAAGCTGGGGGCTGTGGTGCTCCTCACGCCTGGAAGTCCACAGTTAATACACAAATCAGTGATGAGAACACGTTGTGGGGGGGCCAGCATTGCTGTATGAAACCTAATGACAGAAAAGCCAACTTTGACATTTTGGTAGAAAGGAAGAAAAGGCCTTAGCCCTCTCCTCAGAAGACAATATGCTCCAGAGCAAAAGGAAAATATCCTCTCCAATCTGACTAAGAGGGCTGGCCTGGGAAAGAGTTTAATTTAGAGTCAGTGCATGCTTGCATGCGTGTGTCTGTCTGGGGAAAGTAAAAATGTCGATGCCAGTGAACTGTGGGTTTCATTCATATCACACCTAGAAAGGCATGAAATGAGCTCCTGTATCAGAGAAGTGGGGATCCCCAGGATCAATCAAAGGGGCTGAGAAGTGATTCGGTGGCAGTGTGTGCTCTCTTTCTCTCTCTGCTTCCAACACCCCTAAAATGGTCATCACCCACCTCTGAACTCCTCTGTGTTGTCAGGCAGAATTGTTCTGTTCTTATTTCCCTCTGCTTCAGGAAGAGGATGACGACAGGTCACTGTGAGTTCAGAAATCCTGTGATGAATGCCCCAATTAAGGTGCTGAGCTCCATCGATGTCTAATTTCAACTAAGCTATAAGGAAGCTGAATGACAAGTCAGACAAAGGGGAAAAGTTGATAACAAAGATGATTATTCAAAGTACGTATTTACATCTACAATATCTAACTGTTACTGCTATGCACGTCATGCCTAATGTCATATTTACATGAGCAACAAGGTAAGACCAGAAAGTTATTCAGCCAAATATTAATAATTCAGAGGGTGAAGCCAGCTAGGTATGGTGGTCCATCTAATCCCAACACTCAGAGGCAGAAACAGTGGATCCATTGGAGCAAGCTGGCTTCAGCCAGACCAGCTAAGTCAGTGAGGTTTCAGTTCAAGTGAGAGACATCATCCCAATATATAGGTTGAAGAATAATTGAGAGTGACACCCCAACATCAACCTTAGGCCTACACACGTACTCATGTGCACCCATACACATGTAAACCCATATACACAGACACCATATACACAGAATACATGAAAAATTTCAAATAAAGACACACATGCCTTCATTTAACTCAGCAATATTCTAGGTCTTTGAGTCAAGATCCAGTATTTTTTAAAATGTTTCCCATTAAAAAGAAAATACAGCAAAAAAAAATCCATATGTATACATTGGCACATGCACATTAAGGAGAATGTGAGCATGTGCATCTTAAAAGTGAAGTGTGGGCTTTTTCTATATACCTACAAGGACCTATGCATTCTCTCTGTTCTTTCTCATATGGTAAAAGTGATTGAAATCAGATGTGGAAAATATTATGATTGCAAACTAAAATGCATTCTTTTGTCACCAAATAATATTGAAAGGTGCATAACACCGGTGACGGTTAGAAGAAATGCAGAAGGTTAGAAGAAATACATTACACAGATGACAGGCTGGCTAGACTCTGCAGAACATACAGACCGACCGTTAGTGGTATTGCTAACTTCCGTTTCAACAAGAAGTGTAGAAAGAACCGATTCTGTGTCACCTGCAAAAGAGGCGCCAAAGAAGACAAAGACTGCCTAGAAAGTGACTTTTTATAAAACCAAGTGTTACGTCCAGGGAAGCAAGTAGTTTGATTTGAAGAAAAATAAAGAATTTGAAATCAGGCTATAGTTGTCCCTTGTGTGAAGTTCATTAACCTCATTTTGTTTTCCTATAACAAGTTGCAGAAGTCAGAATTTCCTATGGCGAACTGTCAAACCTGAGTGTGTGCATGGCTCACCTAGAGATCTTATTAAAATATACATTTAGAAGGCTGGCTCATCCCTAGAGTCCATATTTCTGTACACTTCCAAGTGAGACCCAATGCCCCTGGTAAATGAACCACATCTTGAGTATTAAAGGCAATAAAGAAATATACAGAAGGGGGGCTGAGGCAATGGCTCAGCTATTGAGGGTGCTGGCTGCTTTTCCAGAGGACCAGGTTTGATTCCCAGCATCAACATGGAGGCTCACAGCAATCTGTAACTTCAGTTTTATGGAATCCATTTTCCTTTCTGGCCTCCTTGGCCATTGCCTGCATGGTACATATATACAAACAAAACATCCATATACATAGAAATGAAGATAAATAAATCTAATACAGAATGTAGATTATATACATATAGTTAGGGTAGAGTCCATTTTGCAAGATCAGATCATCGAGAATCTGGTGAATAAGCTTTGATTATTAAGGATGGATCATGTAAATGATGTGTACCAGGGAAAGGTATGTGGCCTATGTGTGGCAACCTCCTTAAGAGCTGTCACATGTGAAGCTGGGGTATGGCTCAAGGCCCTTGGCTCAGATCCCAACCACTGAAAAATAAAGTTGTCATATGAGAATATAAGGTGGCTTTACTATACGTATATATTAAAATATTCTCTGACTTCTGCCCTTTTAGATAGTAACAAATAGTTATTATTAGAATCTCATCAGCAGAAAACCAGTAAGTATACATAATCTACTTGCTAAGCTCAAGGTGGGACCTGACCATTGAATGAGGCAGTAACTATGCTGTGGAGAGAGAGTGCAAAAAGAGATATTCATCTTGACCCACCTGGAAAACTTCTGTAACTTTACTCCAAGAAACTTAGAAACTGAATTCTCTTTTATATATCTTTTATTCTTATACTATAGAATAATGGATTTTGGTTTGACATTTGTGTATGTGCACATCACGGCCCTTAGCTCATGGTCTTCCCCACTCCTCGTCTTTCCTCTCTTTCACCCCTTTCTTCACCATAAGTGGTGTCCTTTCTACTTTGTATATATTTATTTAATTTAGATTCTACATCTGAAAGAAACTATGTGACATTTATCTTCTCTGAGTCTGGATTACTTCACGTAACATATTAATGTCCAGCTCCATCCATTTTCCTAGAGAGGAAATTTTCTAATATAATAACCATTCACATGATACATTTTGAGCATATTTGCTAAAAATATAGAAAAAATAACCACTTTTCTTTTATTCATTAAAAAAAGTTGGGCTGCTGTCTGAGAATATAGTACTAGCTGACTCCCATAAAATCCTTTGATAAGTGAGATTCAATAATGTAAAAATATGTTTTTTTAACAAAAGATCAAATAATGGATACCAGGGTGGACAATAATGTATCTTGCAAGTGATCTATGGAAACAAGGCCGACTTTGAAGAAAATAATCAAGTTTAAGAAAATACATAATCAGAGGCATTATTCTTCCTAGAAATATCAATAATGTACAAACGATTTTAGTAAAAAATTAAAATTTCATCAATAGTGAAATAATTACTAAAAAGCATCATCTTACCCATTTTAATTTATATTTTGGGTATATTTCATGCGTATAAAGCATAACTGGTATATTTAAATATCTTATAGAAATAAATACATACATAAATTAAGGTGTTGTGGGTTTGTCTCTTATTTTCTTGAGACACAGTTTCTCTGTGTAGCCCTGGCTTTCCTGGAACTCTGGAGACCAGGCTGTCTTTGAACTCAGAGATCCAGCAGAGCCTCCCAAGTGCAGGGATCAAAGGCATGATCCACCACTCCTGGCTAAGTGTTGTTTATTTTTTAATACATTGTACAATCCACTAAGAGCAGAGGCCTAATGTGAATTAACACATTTATAGACTATAAACT
The DNA here is from genome assembly GCF_000001635.26 of Mus musculus. Classification (NCBI taxonomy): domain Eukaryota; kingdom Metazoa; phylum Chordata; class Mammalia; order Rodentia; family Muridae; genus Mus; species Mus musculus. Next base: position 77,728,767 of record NC_000078.6, on the reverse strand, counting down.
CTAAATGGTCATTTTCATTCATTCAATGAATACTCATAATACACAAATACAGTTTTAATGAGTACTGCTAACATATATACTCTAAAATACACTTAACCTAATGGTGATTGGATTTTGTTGGCAATATACAAACACCATAACTTAGCTATGTCCTCGGAAAGAAAAGTCATCATTGAGCTAGATGAAGTTTCTGTTCTGTGGTATGCCTGGGTTTGGATGGTCCGTGGACAGCATCCTTTCTGAGTCCAGGAGGGTAAGATCCTGGTAACCTTGCCTCACTAGGGATTAGAAGCTGGATGTCTGCTGGTGGCCCTTTGGAAATGGTCTCCTCAGAGCTGTGGTGCACCAAAGCTCAAACGCCCAGGCAGGTTCTTGGCAGTGTCACCACCTTTCTGTGTTGAGAGGCTCTAACTCTTTCTCTTGGAAAAGAGTTTCTGGGGAAATTCTTATCACGAAAACGGTTTTTATAAATTGCCTCTTGTCAAATCATTGCTATTGGCTCTGATAAGCTAAGTCCTATTGTACATAATCAGTGCTTTAAAGAACTCCCCGTGGGAAAACAGAACGGAGGCGTTTGACTACTGCTTAAAGAGAAGTTGAAATTACTTTCTTTGTTAGAGAGGAGCGGGCACAGAACCGTGCTTTCAGGATAATGGGATGGGAATTCCTTTCTCTCTGTGTAATTGTGTTGTAGGGAAGGGAAGTAGAAGGGTAGGTTCCGGTGGAGAGGATGTCTAGGCAGTTGGGGAACTAAGCCATCAGCAGTCTCTAAGGGAGGACAGGGCTCAAAGCCAAGAGCAGTTACCCAAGACTCTCAAGAGTCTAGCCTGAAGGTCTGCCTCATCGTGCCAGCCCTGAACCCAGGGAACTCAAGTGGAATCCATAATCCATAATCATAAATGGGGATTATTTATAAGTAATGATTAATAACAAATAAAAACAACTTTTTGGCTCATCTTTTCAAGTTGATACATTTGGGATATTTTATACAATGCATAATTAATTATAAAGTTGTTTGCATAAATTCTGGCAAATTACTTCCACCACCACCCCCTCTAGTTCTGGGGTTCATCCCAAGGTCCCCTCGTACATGTTGTTCAAATACTGCCCCAATATGGTTAATCTCTAGCCCAAAAGACATAATTTGAATCTCAGGGAAGGTGCTTGTACCTAATACAGCATACACAATCAATTCAGCATCTCCTGGCACTAGGTGGTCATATTTAATAATTGCAGGAAAAAGATCATACAGGTTTTTTTTAATGAATCCATTGATTTATCTGTTTGTTCACTTTTATCCAATTTCATGAAGTGAGAGGGATTTTAAAAATTCAAGTTTACTTAATTAATTACTACTGAGCATCTACTTGGTAACGGGCACTACTAGGGATGTGAATGAATTCACCAGTATTCTGGCTAATTTTTACTGTCAACTTGACCCAACCTTGAGTAACCTGGCGTAAGCATTCATGCTTATTTACCTAGCCAAGGTCACTGGATATGGTTGTGAGAAATTAAATTAGGCCAATTGGGTGAGTCACAGCTGTGGCAATTTTATTAAAAGCAATCAGACTTTTTTTATATCCTTATCAGAAACAAAATATAATGGCAATTGCCAGGATCAATACAGTTGTAGTTGCCAGGTTACAATGAAGTTTGCAGGCTATACAGGGTACACAAGATTAATGTCTAAGACCAATTATCCTGTCAAGCTTCCATGCTTCCTTGACTACTAAGGGAACATACAGAGAAACATGAAGTGACCTGAATTTGTCACTGCCTGAGGAAGTGCATTGGTCTCTCAGGATCTGGAAGACACATTTTGCTCCAGAAGCCATGGACTCTAAGCTGAAAAACCTATGATGCTTGTCTCTGAAGGCAGCTGGACTGCAACAACTTTATGGTACCTTGCAATGTGGGAAGAATCAGGTTGGCTGTTAGTGGTGTCTGTAAATGATTGTCTTGACTGATGATTGACGTGGGAGCGATGCCATCCCTAGGCAGGTAGCTCTGAGCTGTATAAGAGAGGTAGCTGAGCTTGAGAGCCAATAAGCAACGTCCAGCCTTGGCTTCCCTCAATGATGGACTGTGACCTGGAAGTCTAGGCTGAAACAAACGCTGTCCTCCCGAGTTGCTTTTGGTCATGCAGAACACAGACTAAAACAGTCGGTGGCTGTGCTTTCACAGTGCTCAGACTCGGGTGAGAAGCCAGGTAAAAGACTCACCTGGTATGCCTAAGTGCCATGTGAAAACAGGACAAGATGGTGTGGAGAATCTGGAAGAAGCATTCAGGGATATGTCTCTTTCAGAGGTTGGTGTTTGTACTAAAAGAGAAAACAGAATTCTGTTTCTCACAGAACTGAGAAAAGGGCATTCCACACAGAGGGAACACCAAACACACAACCCCTAAAGTGAGAGCAACCATTTATAGCAAGCTAAGGAGACATGGGTAACAGATTAATTCAGAGGGAGAAGTGGGTGCTAGAATATGCAGGGGTTTTTGTACATTATTTTAAATATGAGAATTTGATTTTAATAAATGATTAATTTAAACTTTATTCTAAGTGCAATGGAAAACTGTGAATAATAAAAAACGCAAGAAGCACAAAATTTTGCAATTCTCTCCTAGCACTGAGGACTCTTTTTTTTTTTTTCATCTCTGTCATCTATGCTAACTTTAGAACTTGACCTCAGAACGTGGCAAGAATGATGCTTTGATTCCAAAGCCTCACTCTCAAGGGTGAGGAAGTTCCACCTCTATCCTACTGGGGCAACATGTAAGAAACCTCAGAGTGGACTACTAAATGGAAATTGGCTGTGAGGTCAAACCCCAACCAATGGTCTAGCCAAGTACTGAACCCCTGAATGTGCGAACTGGGGGGGTGGGACGAGTTAGACTGCAAGGCATTCCTCAGGATCATGGCCACATGTGTGAACACAAGGAAGACCAGTGGAGGAACTGCCAGCCACCACCTGTAGCAGTGACCCGCAGAATTATAATGATTTTAAGACATTGTATTTCAGGGTGCTTCATTGCATAGCAGTAGGTTCCTGAAATAGAAACCACAGGAGAATTTTAATCCTAGAAGTGATATGATATAATTTACATTTTAAAAGAACACTTTGGCAGGCTGTACTCAGTGAAGCATTGAAAATAAACGGTGGCAAGAAATATCAGGATTTAACCAAAACACTTTTCTGAAGAGCTATATGGTACTGGGGCTGGCTAGAATGTTCTCTGTCAGCAGAGAGTTTTACCATAGGAGAACACGCAACCCCCACAGTAAGTGGTGTCTCAGTAGCAAAGATGAACTGATAGAGCTGGACTCTTCTGAGTAGACACAAGTTTCCTGAGGTCTGGGAAAGCCGTGCTTCACTCACCCAAATTCCTGCTGCAGACCAAAGGCATTTCTGCGACAGCTGGCACTCTGAAAGAGCATAGAGCAAACATGAAGAATGAGCCACTGGATTCTGACTCCCGCCATATGGAGCAACAGTTACTGATCCTGCCTGCCTGCTGTATACACGTAACATTTCATACAGAATCTCTCAGATCTATATTAAAGAAGACCAAACTGAAGAGAGAAATACAGAGCTTGGAATTTGGAAAACGATGCCGTTACACTCTTCCTCCAACAGAACTTGGCATTCTATGATATGCCTGCCAGAATTCCACAAAACTTTTCTTATTTGTTTAGAAATTGATATGCTCCTTCCAAAATGCACACGGAAATGCATTCAGGGTAGAGCAGTCATCTCCAAAAGCAAAGCTGGAGAACTTCATACATTTATATTTCAGGATATAGTTATAACAGTAATCCAATTATGTGGGGTTTGGATAAGGATAAGTAAATATATCCTTGGAACACAAAAAAGAGGCAGGAAATTGCATACACAGGCAATTGTCTTTAACAAAGATGTCAAAACTAATCAATTGGGGAGTGGGGGTATCTTTAACAAGCAATGCTCTAACAGTGACCTTTAATAAAGGATAATGCATCTTGGCCTCTATACCACATTATATACCAAAAATACATTCCAAATGAGCCATAAACCTAGACAGAAAACCTCAGGCCACAAAGCTTCCAGGAGACAATGTTCTTGACCTGAGAAAAGTATATATTTAGTCACAAAAGCCAATAGCCATAAAAATTGACATATATAAAAGTATTCATATAAGATACTATTTATATACCTATTATATATATGCAAGGCACAGGTTTGGATAAAAAGGTCCAGGTTACTTAATAAAAACATAAAGAATGCCTACAACTAACTCAACAATTTAAAACAAACAGAGTTGTCCTTAAAATGGGTGGTGGTGGCTGCAAATAGATATTTCACAGAGGAAAATATACCAAAACAACATGAGAGCTAGTCAACCTCCTTAGCTCCCAGGATAACAATGAAAACCCCAATAAAACTACATTCCCCATTAACCAGATTGGCTGAAATCAAGAAGTCTGCGTAAATGACAAAAACAACCCTTAAATGTTTGGTGTGGGTTTGACATATTTGAACCGCTTCAGACACCTACCAGACAGTTTCCAAGTAAGGGAAAGTTTTTCCTTTATGACTCGCTGTGGTCATGGTGTCTCTTCACAGCAATCAAAACCCTAGGACATCCTCTAACAGGCCAGCTGTGCTGCTCTGCTTAACAACACCTTAGACACATTGCCCATTTATATATGACTTCCTTTATCCTCTCTGTGTTTGGCTTCTCCTCGTCATAATGACTAGTTCACAGTGGCACTATTAGGAGGTGTGGCCTTGTTGGAGTTTGTGTGACCTTGTTGGAGGAAGTGTGTCACTTCCGGGGGTAGGCTTTGAAGTCCCAGATGCTCAAGCCAGGCCTACTGTGGCACTCTCTTCCTGCTGCCTGTGGATCCAGATGTAGAACACAGCTCCTTCTCCAGTACCATTGCTGCCTGCATGCTACCATGCTTCCCACCATGGCAACAATGAGCTAAAACTCTGAACTGCAAGCCAGTTCCAATGAAATGTTTTCCTTTATAAGATTTTTTCATGCCTCTACCATCTAATCACAGCAATAAAAGCCTAACTAAGATACCCAGTAGTACCCCATTCCCTTTGACTCTGAGAATAGGACCACAGCACAGGTCTGAGGAAATTGCATCACTGACAGGCAGAAGCGAGGGCCCTGGTGTCAGGAAGGAGCATGCTGGAGAGAAAGGGGTTGCAGAGCTGGATCTTAAAGGAGCTGAGGAGTATCTGTGCAACATCTCCACAAACTAGATAGCAGGCAGGTGCTGATGAATGAAGAGCTGGAGGTGGGCAGAGACTAGAAACTAACCTTGCGGTGGTAAGACCCTAAGGAAGCATCCCAGCCTTCCAAAGGCTCCATTCTCATGCTAGGAGAAGCTGCCTGCCTTCCTGTCTGCAGAGCATTGACCAGGTAGGAACCTGGCTCGGCCACAGGGGCTTCTGGGGAGACTGGGAACTGAGGGAATTGAATTGAGAGTTTTAGGCTTCAGAAAGTGATATTTTTAGAAACACGTATCCACCTATAAAACTTACACAGATTTGACTCAGGCCTGGGTCATTCAGAATAAAAAGGCAGAGTCTCTGGACTCACCACTTTAGGGGATCAAGCCCTGCTTTTGTCCCTTGATGCTTAGAATTGCCTTATCTCTTTAGTTAGTTGATCCGTAATTACCAGTGTTAAACTGCCTAAGGCATAAATCTTTTCCCTGGTTGATAATTAGTCTGTTGAAGTCTAGGTTCTAAAGAGCTGGTGCTGGATAGTGGAGAAGAACCTGGAAATCCAGATGCATGGTGAAGTCCAACTCATTCCATGTTTTGTTTTTTTTTTTTTTTTGGAAGGTGGTCATGAGATGCCGATGACCTTCCTGAAGAACACCTCTGAGAATGAGGGGAAAGCCTTCAGCTAACTTCTCCCATCTGTCCTGACAAACTTCCACCTTCCCATCACACAGGACAGTAGACAGTGAAGGCAAGACTTGCCCTCTGGTTCCGAGAGCCTATTCATGTCCCTTCTGGAGCAGTATGACAAAATCTCCATACCCTAAATCTCTGTTCCTTCAAAAATCCCTCCTAAGACAGAGTGGATTTCATTGTGAGCTGACTCTGCAATCCCCAAAAAGGACAGTTTCTAAAAGGCAAGTCTTAGCATCACACTATAGCTGGTTGCCCAGCCCAGCCCAGAAGCATCGCTTACCTATCACCTGAACTATACAATTTGTGCCTGGTCCCACCCAGCTCCTCTCAGCTGTATCTGCAGGTGATGTAGTGACCTTCTCTTTTCCAAATGGAAACTTTCTCTTTTCCTATATGGAAACTATGAGGTGCAGCCCTCCCCCAAGCCACCTCTAGGTTTGATAACCACCTCTTTCTCCTCTCTCTAAATACATGTGTCCTGCCTCCACCTGGTTCACCTTGAGTGGGTTCCAGCCTCCTCTTGACAGCTGGTTTATATTTAGGTTTTGCTAAAAATGAGCAGACTTTCTAAGCAGCAGGTCTCCTCCTCTGGGGTGGGCCTACTTTGTCTTCCTGACAGTCTCTCTAGGAGGGGAAGCTGATTTGTGTGTGTGTGGGGGGGGAAGGGTTGTCTCTATCACTGAGAAACAAGAGAATCAGGGTAAGGTGTGTTGGAAGTGACTCATAGTTAAAGCAAAAGGTAGCGAGATCAAGTACAGAAATGTGAGGAGCCAGGCATAGGGGACTCCTAAGCATTTACTGAACCAACTGGGCACCAAGTGTTCTAATAGATGAACCTAATGGAGACCCTCTCATTCAAACCACCACACTGCCCATATCAAACATTTTTTTAAAAAATCCCTGTACCTTTTGCTTCTTGAGAAGTTGGATTGCAATATGATACAGATCAACCATTTATATTTAATTGAATGCCCACTATGTATCTAATGTAAGCCTTGGCCTTAAGAGCATATTTTCAGTAGGAAAACAGCACATAAAAAATAATGATGCAGGAGAAAAGAGAGTTTGTGCGGACTGCTCTGGGAGCCCAGCACCAACCAAAGAGGCAAACAGGAAGCCATTAGCACTGGGTCTATGAGGTTTGTACCATTAGGAAAATGAGAAGAAAAAAGAAAAAGAATAACAGGTATGTGGGAAGCATGGAGGCTGCAGTGAGGAGAAGTGTGTGGCTTGAGTCTGCCAGAACTGATGGAAGACTGGAAAGCAGAAGGGAGCCCGTAGGAGTTCAAGTAGGAAAGGCCACATGTACTGCTTTGAAATGGTGAGACTGTCTTCAGGGGATGGCATGTTCACAGTGAGAGGGGTGACCATGAATAAGGGGAGTCCTAGACACATCTATAACAGTGTGGCTTGGAAGACTCGAGAGGTTTAAGGCAGGAAACAGTATGTACTAAAATGAGTCACACTCTCATCCTAAACTAAGATAGGGAGAGAACCCATCCTTAAAATTCCATTATGGGGAAGGCTAGAGAGACAGGTCCAGGCTTAAGAGCACTAGATGTTCTTCCAGAGAACCTGGATTTGATTCACAGCTGCTAACAACTGTCTGTAATTCCTGTTGCAGGGGATCACATGTGTTCTTCTGCATGCATGTGGTACAGGTAAACCAAACCCTCATATATGTAAAAAAAAATAATAATAAAAGTAAATAAGTCTTTAGATTGTGTTGGAGATCTAGAATCAATAGGATTTATTGCTCAAATAGTTATATGAGTTGTCAGGAGAGAAGGGTAAGTGCAAAGCTGTGCCTCTTGTACTTAGACACTTTGTCCCACGAATCATCTAGAGCAGATAAAGAGGAACGGGATGTTAGAGAGTTGTAAGTTCACCTCCATCTTCAAGAAGCGGTTCTGAGTTTCAGAAGAGAAAAATCAGTTCCACAATTCTGTGCCCGATTTGAAGCAAGCTTTAATTAAAAGCTTACCAGAATGGATTTAAGTTAGGACCACTCCCCAGAATTCCCAGCGAGTGGCCCCAAGACACATGTTGTAGGGGCTTTTAAGGACAAAACCATAAGGCTACCATATTTCCCCATCTGGCTTTGTTGTTTTCTAAGAACTACAACTCCCAGCATCCCAGGAAAGTTACCTGATTTTTGGACAGGTGGGGAGTACAGGTTAAGTTTAACTGTAGGTCTCACAAAGCCAGTGCAGGAGTTCCTGAGTTACAATGTATTCCTAATGATTCCAACTTCCCTTTTCACTTCTGTCCCATTTCCCTACAGCTTCTATCCAAGAACAACCTGAAGACTAGGCAAATGTGAATGATCGTTCTATTTAAAACGTTCAATCACCTAGTATCTGGGGAGACAGGTATAGTGAAGTCTTACAAGCTTTCTGAAGCATCATTGTCCCCAAGATGAAGCCTCAACAGGGTTCGTGACTGTGTGCTGATCAGTAATGACGGCATCTTGTCACTTAGTGGACCTCCCCCCCCCCCCCACAGCCCCACTAATGCTAAGCAGCGAGTGCTGGCTTCTGGGGTCAAAGAAAAAGTGAATTTAATCCTATAAATGATTTAACATAATACCTTTGAAATATTAATGGGTCATCTTTCTCCCATCTCCTGTCATGCAAGGGACTCTACCCCATCCTGCACTTGGGCAGCAGAGCACTTAACACTGCAAGAAATAGAATAGTAGGAACTAAGAAAGGAGGAGAGGAAACAGACAGATGACAACAAAAGTAGCCAAGGACTATTGCAGAATTTCAAGTTTTAAAAAAAAACTGGGCTTTAGGAAATAAGATAAGGATCATATCTTGGATGAGAATTGTATTAATAAATTAAAGTTCTCTGAGCTCGAAGGTGGAATTCAAGAAACCATGGGAGTAAAGTGTAGCATAATTTTCCTGTTCAATCACTTTAAATATTAATACAAGAAGCCTGTGATTAGATAGGGAAAATGGAGGTGGATCAAAGATTGCAGAGGCAGGGATCGACAAAGGAGGAAGAGGAGGAGAAAGGAAGATAGAGAGAGGAAGATAACCCAGGTTCCACGTGGTTTTACATAGCCATAGGTAATTATGAATATCTTAAAAGGATAGAATAATTGAAATAACTTGTCTAATCTAGGTGAGCAGCTTGTATCATTGTCAATTGGCTCTGAATTTATTGTGTGGGCATCTTGTGAACTGAGAATTTATCGATATATAAATCTGACTGATTAGTTATAAGCTTCTAGAGTTTTGATTTACTGGGTTAAGGGGATTTGTGACCACTGACCACAGGGTGTGGATAGCTGGAAATGTGAGCAGAATCTGCCTCGAGAGAACCTTGATCTGTCATTGCTGGGGCTAGCCTAGAGGCAGAGGCAGTAAGACCACCGAGGTAGAGAGTAGCTGGGCATAGCTCGGGAACTTGATATACTTTTTCAAGAATTCCCAAAACAGGTGGTGCCCTGCTACATCCATTCCAGTAGTGACTTGCTTGATAGGTTTAGAAACCTGGAAGCAGTCCCAAAGCGAAAAGTTCATGGAAACTTAGTCTCCTAGAACCTGGAACCATGGCATCTCGTATAACAAATGGACCAAACTCGTCCTTGCAAATGGATCTGTGTGCTTTCTTTCAGTATTGTTTTATTATAGGTGCCTCCAGGCAATGACTTGCCAAATACCTAAGCAAAATCGAACTTTGCTTCCTGGCCTTCACCAATGCCCTAGGTAGTCCTTGAGCCAACCCTGGGCTTGGAATTCAGTAAGAATGTTGCCTATTCAGTGACATTCAGAATTGCCTCTAGTATTGTAAGAGAGATAGTGAAAGAAATCAGGCATTACTATCTACTACATAGAGTTAGAAATCTCAGGGCAAGCTTAGCAATGTAAGTTTAGAATTCTTATTATAGTTATGTATAGCAGACTACATTACTTATTAGTAGAAAGTCCCCCCACACAATCACTTAGAATAAAAGCCAAGTCGCTCCCATGTACAGGAATTTACAATGGTTTAGGAAGTAGATCGGGCTGTGGTTTTAGAGTATTGCATTATTCATGAGATGGTTAGCTAGAACAGAACTCCCTAATTAGAACCATGACTTGGACATGAAAGCCCTTGCCCCAGGAGTGTAAAGACCTCACACCTGGCTTCTAAGACTGTAGCTGACCTTAGATAGTGCTGACTTTGTCTCAATTGTTTTACTGCCCAGTTCCTGCCAGTCTTTGTGTTTGCATTCCTCTGTTTTGTGTTAGAGTCATTAAGCATCCGGTAACCTCATTGTACCTTGCTGATGTGTCACCTAACTTCCCTATTTTCTTCTGTATAAAAAGTGTGCTGCTCAACTTGACAAATTACATTCAGATACAGCACACTCCCTTGTGTCCTGTCTTTTTGTCACCCCCATTTCTTGCCAACTCCTTGCCTACCTGTAACCACTGGAACCCCGTTTTCCTGCCAATTGAGGACCCAATTGAGGTCCGCTGCAGCAGTGCCCCTTGCGGGAGATATTTAAAAAGAAACAGCAGATTCCAGCACTATACCCAGCTACTTTCTGCCTCGGTGGCAGTCTTGCCACCTCTGCCTCTAGGCTACCCCCAGCAGAGACGGATCTTGATCTTCCCAGCTCTGGATCTCTTATCTCAGAGCCACTAGTTCCTTCTCAGTCATCTATCCCCTGTGGCTGAAGGAGAAGGGAAGAAGATGGAGTAAGAGGAAGATAATCCAGATTCTGCATGGCTTTAAATAGCCATGGGTGGCTAGAATACCATGTAGGGATAAAATAACTAGGATAATTTGTCTCATCTAGGTGGGCAATTTATATCAATATTGATTGACTCTGAGTTCATTGTGTCAGCATTTTGTAGGGTGAGAATTTACTGATATAAATCTGACTTACAAATTCCAGAGTTTTGATATCACCAGGTTACTGGGCATTGTGACAGCTAATTTCGAGATGGGCTGTCATTGCATGGGGCTGGAGTAACAACAACCCACCAAGAGAATTTAGCAAGTTGGGTGGAGATGTTTCCAGAGAGTCTGCTGAGATGAGAACACCCTGCTGGTGCCATGTGGCCCACCAGTGCCTGGCATAGAGCAGGATATTGATAATCATTTTTAATATTTCCCACAACAGTAAAGTATGAGTACCTTTTTATTTGTAGGTTTCTATGAGGGAGAGAAAATCAACTGGAGATCTTGTTAAAGAATTTTTCCACTTTAGCAATGTGGTCCCTCCTCCTCAGTCTGTCTAATCTGAGATCAGCTTGTTCCTACAGCAGCCACTCCTCATGACTTCTGCCAGGGAGGCAAGATGGATGGTTGAAACAGGAACTCCCGAATAAGGAGGCAGAAGAACCCATGCTTCAACCCTCCGTCCTTTTCTCCCTTTCTTTCTTCATAACCAGTTACCCTGTGCTGACCACCCAACTGCCCCATCGCTGCTAACCCATAGAGGTATTTCTGTCTGTACTCTCAGGTGTTCTTACAGGTACCCAGGCCTCTTCCTGTAAATAGCCCAGTGAACCAACTATTGCTGGATTGGACTAGTGATTTCCTTGTCCCTGAAGGGGGTTCTGGAATATTCTAAGAACTGTTAAGTTTTCAAATTCTGGAAAGTTGAGTTCCTAAAACTAAACACCACCACCCCAAACCCAGACTTCCTGACTACTAGAAACTCCCCACTCTCAACCTATGAGAAGGTAAAATTAGCAGGTGAGGTGTGCTGGCCCCAACATGCCTCTGTAGATAGAAGGTTGATGAAGATCTGATCTTACCTTTCTTTACTTGAAGCAAGTAGTTAGATGGGCTAGTGGGACAATTCTTTAAGAGATTAAGTCACAAACTAGTACAAGCTTTGAAGCTAGATTTCCAGACTTGCTCCACTCTTTGTTAATTCACTAATTTACATCCCAGCCTCCATCCCCACTACCATAAAATGAGAACAGTTAGCACTGTATTCAAGATTGTAGTGAAGATTAAATGAGACGATGCTCCTGGTGTATTTACCTCTATAGCTAACATCTTGCCTAATTTTAAGAAGTTGACTGTAAGACATGCTTCAACCCACACATAACTTCACCCTCACCTTCAAAGCTATGTAATTTCTTTGCATTGCTCAGTTTTCCCCCATACAACCTGTAGAATCCTGAACTTGTCTTCATAGTGATCCAGCTTACCCTTTCACAAAACTAAAGGACATATTAAGAGTATGTTCTAAGAGGAACATACAGTGAACAAAATCCTAGCTCTACTAATTAGACATTGGGAAAGGTCAACATTTTTGAAGTTCAGTCTCTTCCATTTAAACTTAGATAACAGAATATATAAAGATCAAGGATAATATTCTCATCCCATAGAAGTTCTTTAGAAACTTCGGTTATTGCTACTTCTGAATACTCCAGGCTCCCCCAGCCTTGTTGGGAGTGATGCTAATGGCCAGCAACACAATTGAACAATTGTAAATAAGCTTGCTTCCCTAATCACTGAGCCTGCAAGTCCATGCAGCCAAGAGAGAGCCAGCAGACAGCTGTGTCTCTCAGCCCTGGCTGCACATTAGAATCACAGAGGGAGCTCTTCAACCTCCAGTGCCCTCTGCAGACCCCGGACCAATTAGGCCAGGCTCTGGAGGAGGGGCTCTGGGTCCAGCCTCAGAATTCGTAATGTTTCCCTGGTGATACCAATATGCCCTCCAGGTGGGGAAACTCTGGGCTGCTTCTCCAACATTAATGTGCATATTTAACACCTAGGAGACATATTAAAATGCAAAGCCTGATTGAGAAGGCCTGGGATGGGGCCAGACTCTGAATTTCTAATGAGCTTCTAGGTGATGTAAGGGCTAAAGAAGACTCACTCTGGTTATCAAGATAAAGCAACCCTGAGCCTGGTACTTGGGGGAATGAACAGAAAAATTATAGAATAAAGCCTTGAGCTCCAAAAGCAAAATGGCCCTGGGACCATTTTAAAAAAGAGTCGAGTAGCCCTCTAGGAACATCTAGGAATATCTCTACACCACAACAATGCCAGGGTTAATGGTCAAAGTTATGACCCCAAGTCTCTGAGAAAATTATACTTGCACAGCGTAGTCTTTCTCCGTCGGTTTGGTTTACAACAAGGAAGTACTGCAGATGGAGTGACTTATTAACACTAAGCATATTTATGGTGGTTCTGAACACTGAAGGCTGAGATAAGAGAGGGGTAGGCAGGCTCTGACAAGGAACTTCTAGTTCGCTGATGACTCGCAAGGGAACAGGATGACAATGTTTTCTAACCTTCCCTTCATAAGGGTACGCATGCCATGTCAGAAGTGACTTCTTCCATGACCTGATCATCTCCCACACAGCCCACCTCCTAAAACTCTCACCTTAAGAGTCAGAATGCCCTTGTACATTCACAGACATTTATCAAACATTAATATTGCAGTATTAAACATTTTGGGGACTCATGAGAAAGTTTATCTCTGATTGTAAGAGATAAGTTATAGGCATCTCTTTCTGTGAGAGGAAAAAAAAATCAACCCGTTTATGCCAATTACTGTGCTTCTTCATTCATCACTCAGACACAAGATTCTTCAAGTCCCCAAACCTGACAAGACAGCACGATTGTTTCCCCTATCCACCCTCCTCCCTTCTTCATAAAAGAGTCACACCTTTTACTTCATTGACACTGGGCCAGGCAGTGATGATTTGTTTTGGACCAATAGTTTGAGTGGGTACGGCATGCCACAGGCCCTTTCCAAGCAGAAGTCCCAGAGGGGAGGGCTGTCACATGACTTTTTTGTTGTTCTTTTCCTCGGACTCAAGTAGGAGTGGATTTCTCATCCTGGCTCTCCAAATGAAAGAGGCATAAGCAGTTTACATCTGACGGGTGATGCATCCTTGTGATTGCTAGCATCCCTTCTAGGCTCCACCTTACAGTTACCTGGCAACAGCCAGGTATGCCTGACTCACTATGAAGGGGGCTGTTTGCCCCCTCCTCTCTCTCTTACCCTCTTACCCTTCTTTCCCTTCTCTCTCCATTCCCATCCTCTCTCTCTCTCTCTCTCTCTCTCTCTCTCTCTCTCACTCACTTTCTCTGTCTCTACTCCCTCCTCAACTCTCCTTCCCATGCCCTAAATAAACTCTATTCCATACTATGTTTCCCCATGGGCCCAAAGAGGCACCCGCTTCCACCTCACCATACCTTGCCTCTACCAAACATATCCTGGTTCTTTCTTGCTTTTTTATAACAATTGTCACCTAGATTGACTTGAGTAGGTACTAGGAGACAGGAAAAGGAAAAGTGTGCCTGTAATGCCATTTTTCAGAGGGGATTCACTGAGATGGAAAAGTCAACCCTCAACACGGACAACACACCCCATAGGCTGGGGGAGGTTGCAGATAAGAAAAAGCATCCAAATCTGGGGGTGTGGTTGTACAGTTTTAATCCCAGCTCCTGGGAGGCAGAGGTAAGCAGATGTCAGTGAGTTTGAGGCCAGTTTGATCTACACATAGTGAGTTCCTGGACAGCCTGGGATACAGAATGAGACTCTGTTCTGGTTTTTTGTTTTTTAAAGGAAAAGACGTAATGTTCTCCCTCCATTCCTTTTTCTCTTCCCCGTCATCCTGTCCCCTCCCTTCTCCCCTCTAGATATCATGATTTCCATGAGATAAAGTGCTCTATCATGATGGTCAGAAATCACTGGAACCATGTATTATGAATGTAATGTTGCAAAGGGGTCTCTTTGACAGGCCCACGCCAAAGTGTACCCGTAAGAAATCACACCATGCAAAGATCTGGTGCAAAAAAAGGTTTATTGGAAGAGGGATAGAGGCAGACACATGGTTATGTAGACATACAGACAGACAGGGAACAGTGAAAGAGCCATGAGGGTAGAGAGAGGGCAGAGAGGAAGAGGAAAGGGGCGAAGCCAGAGAACAGACAAGAGATCTGTGGTGGCTGGAGGTCCTTTTTATACGCTCCTGGATCATCTGGCCTGGCTGCAGTTGTTCCAAGCAGGTAATGATGTAAGCTCAGGTCCCTGAAAGCAGGCCAGTGGAATTGCCTGTACACGAACAACCATGTGCAATAAATGTCCTCCCCTTAAGCCACCTTTGTCACAACAACAAAAAACCTAACACACTTGTGAGGAAGTAAGAAAGAAGCACCGGTTGCCATGGTAGAGCCTGGTGAAAGTTGGCCAGTACTTAAACAATGGAACGAAGGTCACAGAACAGAAGAAGACAGCATCATCAGTCAGCCCTTGCTACATGAGGGATGGCACGGCACGGATGTCACCAGCCTTAAAAGTGGATCAAAGCCCAAACTTTTATCTATATAAGGGAAAGAGAATGAGAGTCAGAAGGCCCCTGGTAAGAATTGGGGGGTAAGAGGTATATAGAAAATGTCCTCTTTGAAATGAAGGGAGGTCGTAGCAGAACAATCTGAAAAAAGAATGCAGGTAGGTATGGGAGCAACTAGTGAATTATCCTCAGAGATATGAGATCTAAAGCCCAAGTTCGGAGTTAAAGTAGAAGAGAACAAAAGGGGTATGAGAAATGGCAGCCATCTTTGACGGACTGAAATACTTGTTTCCTTGGCCACCATGTTTTTGAGGTGTTTCTTTTCTGGTCTCCATGAGAAGGCACTTCCGTTCTTTCTCGTTAGTCCCTCCCTACTTTAGAGACTTCCTTAATCCCTGAAGAACACAGGTTCATAACTGACCAGAACCAAAGGTATGGATTTCATTACTCCCTTGTTTCTCTGGTTCCATTCTTGACGGTGTGGTTGGATGTAGTTTAAGGGTATAATACTCTAACTTAGATAAAGCAAGATATTCTAGGACCTAATGCAGCTCACTCCAAGTCTGCCCTTGATGAGCAAACACCCCAGGTGTCATGAAGTCTGATTGCTTAGGTCAGCATTGCCTGTGCTCCTTTTTACTTTGGAGAGTTCACTCACAAGGATAAGTAATTATTGCCGTTTTAAGCATTCCTAGGTCCTCTGGCCAAGTCTTTATCTGTAACAAACACCACTTCAACACTAAATCTCTGTGATTTCTAACACTTCCTGTCTCATGCTTGCTGTCTCTGTAACTATCAATTGATAGTGATATTTTCAGCCCCAGTAGAGTCTTGAATAAAGAATTGCACTTGTGTCTTTCTAAGCACTCTAATTATGCCCATAGAGGGATTGTTCTCTGAAAGTTCCTCATCAGTTTATCAGCGTCCAAATGGGAACAAAAGATACAAAAACATCCCAGTGTGGCTCAGCCATTAAAGACTTAAACGGGGCAGAACAAAAGTACAGGAAGCAGAAGTGATGGGGAAAGGTGAAGTGTGAAGTCAAAGTCTAGAACAAGAAAGAGTGAACTTGGAGTCTTCTTCAACTTTTCAATCTCACCACCCCGTATTCTGGTGAAGTAACCACTTTTGGCTTGGTGAGGAAAATGTTTCTTTCTGTTACAAAGTAACAGTCTTAGAAAGCTATTTTCTTTCTTCTCTCTGCATGCAAAATCCATTACAAAGCTTGAGGCCATCTCTCTACTTGGGAGAGAAAGAAAATGTAATTGGGAAGAAGGCAGAAGGATGTGTACACACACACACACTCACACACTCACACACACTCACACACACATACACACACCAGAAGGCCAATTAAAGTTCTCAGTGGGGGAGAGTTTTGTGAGCTTGCTGCTTCTCTTAGAAATATAAAAGC
The DNA here is from genome assembly GCF_000001635.26 of Mus musculus. Taxonomy (NCBI): domain Eukaryota; kingdom Metazoa; phylum Chordata; class Mammalia; order Rodentia; family Muridae; genus Mus; species Mus musculus. The sequence goes on along the minus strand of NC_000078.6, from coordinate 77,712,165 downwards.
TTGGCCATCAAACCAACTTCCCTTAGATGGGGAATAGTCTTGAGTCATAGGAGGGCAGAATTTAGCATCCTGTGACTCTCCTCTACCATCATGATGTAGGATTCAGTCATGATGGTGCCAGACAGCAGCCCAATCCGAGCAGGCCTCTCCTAAACTAGCAACAATCTTTGATGACCCAGAGCCATCATGAGTGGTCACAGCCTCAATCTGTCGCCATTTATTGAGCTGTTTATCTAGGTCTCTGCATTTCTCTCTTTGTATGTTTCTTTTCTTGTTTTCCTAACTCCTTGAAAAATAGAATCTTTTTACTTCCTCTTAGTCATTTGTATTTTAATATTAACAAGGAGGGCTATCCTCCAATTTAATATCTATCTCTAAAATGAGCTCAGCATACAGAGAGCCTTGTAGATGCCCCAGCAGGAGTGGAGGTGAGGCAGAGCTGTGGTAGAGGACTGGAAAGTGGAAAGAATAACATCAGAGTTCAGCTTGGAAGGAGAAGACCTGAATGCTCTAGGTGCTGTCTGCAGTGCGCTCTGGGAGAGAAGGGAAGACAGCCATCTCATTCCAGTGAAGCAATCATTGTAAGGACAAAGAGCCAGAAATAAAGAACCAACCTTGTTTTCTGATATTTGTTGAGGGCTATCAAGACACCTGACCCTGTTCTCCCACATGTCAGCCTTATGTCAGCACGTAGAAATGCTGATAATAAAGTCTGGGTACTCTCTCTTTTGGTGAGGAAGAGTTGGTTCAGGGGCCAGGTTTGCTGGGGACTCTTAAGCTAGCCCCATCCCTGTTCCACAAGAGACAATCTCCTTTCACTAGTCTCACAAGCCATTTCAGACTTGCTGAAGGGCTGAAATTATATAACCTAAACTTATTTTATTGTAGTTTTTAGTGAGATCATCAAATCAATATCAAAACTAATTTTTTTAAAAGAAAAAATGTGTGTGTGTGTGTGTGTGTGTGTGTGTGTGTGTGTGCCTGTAGAAGTCAGAGAACAGCCTGAGGGTGTCAGTTCTCACCTTCAACCATTTGGGTTCCAGGAATCAAACTGAGATCAATCAGGTGCTTTCTGGCCCCTGGACCAAATTTGGTAGGCATGTATGTACTCTTGCTGGTAACAAAGGAAGAGCAGGCATAGAATTACCAGTGTACTTATAACATTCAGGGGGAATATCTAGATAGTAATAGAGTGAATAGAAAGGCACACTTGGGGAAAGGCTGGACCATGTTGTTGAAAGTATAACGTAAAAACAAACTTCTAGGCCTTTAGGCCCAGGCTTGGGAATGTGACCTCTGTGATTCAATGCTCCAAGGTATGCTAATCATAAAACAGATAGCGACATTCCTCCACCCACCCGATTCCTGGGTTCAAAGAGTGTTTACTCAAAGAATGTGCTATTGTTATTGTTATTGTCTTAGAAACTATCTTGAGAGATAACCCGAACAATTACCAGGTATTCCTTGTGACTCTTGTGACTTTGCACTTCCTCGGGACTCTTAACTGGTATCTTTGATATTTTCTAACAACGCCCTCCCCACTTCCTTGAGTTGTGGTTTCTTCCTTTAAATACCCCCTTACCCAGCTACTCGGGGTGCCACAGTCCTCTATCCCTGCATGGTGTATGACCGTGGGCCCGAGAGCGCTCTTGAATTAAAAGTCCTCTTGCAGTTTGCAGCAAGACCGTTTCTCGTGAGTGATTTGGAGAGTTGCCTCTCCAAGGTTTGAGGCTGCTATAGCTAATGGCTCATGAAGATGGAAGGAATGAGACATTTCTACCCTGAGCTTATTTTTCAGGGTGTGTCATTTAGGTTGCTCCCTGTGGTGGTTTGAATAAAAATGACCCTCATAGGCTCCTAGGATGCGGCATTATTTGAAAGGATTAGGACATGTGATCTTGTTCGAGTAGGTATGACCTAGTTGGAGGAAGTATGTTACTTCAGGGTGAGATTTGAGATTTCAGAAGCTCAAGCAAGGCCCTGTGGCTCCCTCCTGCTGTCTGCAGATAATGATCTAGAACTCTCAGCTCCTTCTCCAGCACCATGTCTGCCTGTGTACTGCCACGCTTCCCAGCATGAAGATAATGGACTAAACCTCTGAACTTGTAAGCTTGACCAATTAAATGTTTTCCTTTATAAGAGTTGCTGTTATCATGGAATCTCTTCACAACAATAGAAACCCAAACTAAGACTCTCCCACAAATTGGACTCTACAAAACTCATCTACATATGAGCCATGAGCTGGGAGCTTTGACAATGGTTCTAGGGCTCTTTCAAACCTCTGACAGCTTCACCTACTCTGACCGGCTTCAGCTCTCCCAGTGTCTTCAGTTTATACCTGCTTCTCTCTGTGTTTCCAGTTTTAGTTTTGTGCTCACAGTTTAATGACTTGCCTTGGATATGATAGTCTGACTTGAGCTGGCATTTCCTATCATTTCATCTAGAATTTGATATTTGTTTTTGCCTCTGCACATCAAGGCTCTTACTGAGTAATACTTCTATAAACACAGACACACACACACACCAAAGGTAACTGAGTATGAAATAGATAGATAGATAGATAGATAGATAGATAGATAGATAGATAGATAGATAGATTATAGATAGATACTCAGAATAGAGAAATCTTGATAAATCTCAACAACTCATATTTCCCTGATAACTTCCCCACTCTCACCCCAAATAAGCTATACAGTATAAGGAAGTTTTTATCAAAAGTCTTCCAACACCATCTATCTTTTTTTTCTTTCTTTTTTTTTGTTTTGTTTTGTTTTTTGTTTTGTTTTGTTTTTTGAGACAGGGTTTCTCTGTATAGCCCTGGCTGCTGTCCTGGAACTCACTCTGTAGCCCAGGCTGGCCTCGAAGTCAGAAATCCGCCTGCCTCTGCCTCCTAAGTGCTGGGATTAAAGGCGTGCACCACCACTGCCCGGCCCCAACACCATCTATCTTGTCCCTAAATTAAAGGCAGGGAACCATTGATGGAAGAATGGAGATATTTTGGGGTTTTTTGTTGTTGTTGTTGTTGTTTGTTTCTTTGTTTTTGTTTTTCAAAAACCAAAAGAAGAATACTTGACCCCACAATGTGCCTGTTTGATAGTTAATTTGTTGTGAACTGAGAAGTGAGGTTGAAAAAGTGAGGGTTTATGTATATATCTTAAACCAGATCAAAATAAGCTGGTGTAAGAGCAGAGAGAGTAAAATGGGGTTTCCAGGTCAAGCTTGGCCTCTCTTTCTCTCTCTCTCTCCCTCTCCCCCCTCCATTTCTATAGGCGTCATCTATATATTGGTGAGTTTACACCAGACTCCAGTGTTCTTCCAACATAACATTTATAGTGAATCTCCTAGACAGGATATCTAAGCTGAGTTGCAATAGCAAACTGTGAATTTCAATGGTTTAGGGCTTAAAGTTTATTTCTCACTCATAAAAGCCACTGTTGTGGATTCTCTTCTACATTCAGTCTGACAGGGACCTCCCTTCTTTTATAGCTATTCCCACTAGAAGACATGGCCTCAAGGTCTTTGCAACAAATGGAAGAGAGATTTAAGGTTCAAGCATTCATTTGGAAATGCTCTGTCCCAGGTGTGACATGCATTATTTCTACCCACAGCCTCTCGACAGTTAGTATTGCCTAACAGCAAAAGGGTGGGGCACTCAGGACCTTAGACCAAGGTAATATGCTCACATCATGTCTGGCCAGCTGAGAATAACAGAGATTTTTCCGTAACTACAGGCATTACCTCCAAGAACGAGCTGCCATGTTGCAGAAATGGCTAACAAACATACTAGAAAGGGAATGACTCCAAGCAAATAACCACCAAGAAAACACAACCTGAGCACAAGGTCTAATAGTGGGGGAAAGTCCAGGGCATCTGTTTGGAACTTAACTTGGAAGTGGAGCACAGAAAAAGCCTTATATATGGAGCTCATGGCCATATAGTAACCAAAAATGTGTCTCGAGTCTTATAGTCTACTTTTGAGCTGTGCACTGGGACAAAGTTCATAAAAGCAAGTTGCTTAAAGAGTTCTTTTTTATTCAACAAGACATATCCAGATTCAAACTAGCCACACAGGAGACAGGGAAGATCTTTGAGCCCAGTAATGTGTTCCCTGGTTAGGTGATAGTTGGCTCACTCAAATTCAGGAATCAGGGCACTGTACCCCTAGAGTCCCCACCGGCCTCAAGCATATTGATTGTCCTCCACAGATCTTATGAAGCCTTGATGAATTTGGAGGATGGAAGTCCCACTTTGCAAAATGATTTCCTTTATAGGAGAAGGTAAAGAGCCACTTGGGGTTCTGCCACATGGCATCATAGTCTGACAGGGCAAAACAGTGCCCTTGTTTTCTTGCTTAAGCTATTTCAGGATTTACTGAAAATTGATCTCCTTAATGGAGAATCTCATAGAAATTACCCAACTCTATTCTAGAAGCCCAAGGTCAAGATGCCATAGCTAACTTATTTTAGCTTCTGTTAAACTGCCTGTTTATGTGGAACCCCCTCCAGCTAACCACCTACCTAGCTTCTGTTAAATTGCTTGCTTACACAAAGCTCCTTTTGCAGCTGCTGAGCAAGATGCCAGAACATGGTTTCTGCCTTTAAAAAAACCAGTGCTCAGGACACTAGGGGCTATACCTAGGTCCCTGAATACCTGGGTGTACTCCCATCCAGCTGGAGTAAGGACTTTCAGCTGGCTCTAAACTATGTCTGAATGGTCATCTCTGGTGGATTTCCTGTAACAATAGAAAATGCAGGAGTCTTCCTTCCAAGCCTTGGAATATATATATTTCACTGGATGTTAACTTCATAATAAGAGTAAATTTAATTTCACAAGGTATTAAAGAGTTCAGAAGATGTGAGGGAGAAAGGAAGAAAAGTGGAGTGATCTTTAAGGTTGGACTTCATCCATCTCCTTATCTTTCAAAATATCCACTAGAGAATGTTTTCAAGGGGTAAACTGCCATTGGCTTTACTGAATCCCCATCTAGAAAAATAAGTCTCCCCAGGTAACACACAACTAGATGACTTCACCTGTAGTTTTTCTGAGAAAGAACACTTGCAAAGTAGGAGGAAATCCCAAATGTGAGACTACTGAATGTGTTTGCTAAGACTGTAGGTTCTTAGGTCTTCTACACCTGCCCTATCCCTATTCATACTCTTTGGAGGATCCTCCATCAATTGAAGCACACCTAAGGCAGGGACAGCCAGCTGGAGGTGAGCCCTGTTCCCTTAACAGCCAAGGTGGATTTGTCAGAAAGCAATTCAGTATGCTAGGAGGTCATTCATTCTGGGCAAAGAAAGACTCAAGAACAGCTAGCTGCATTCTCAAACAAAACAAAACAAAACAAAACAAAACAAAACAAAACAAAACAAAACAAAACAAAACATGAAAACAAGAAACCCTTGGTGATCAGAGAAGGCTCTGGGTTTATTTTAGAGTTGCCTGTTTGATTTTGTTTCCCACCAAGTAATATAGTTAATCTTTCCCTATACAGTTATGTGTCTGTCACTAGTCACTACACCAAGTGTTTTAAATTCCTTATCTGACTTAATCCTCAGAACAAGTTAAGACTTCCTAAGATGAAGAGCCTTATCTTCTGGAATTAACTGGCCTGAATTCCAAGGTTGGCAATCACAAGGAGTTCTCCCACACAGGAAGAGGTGTAGGAGAACTCAAGTACTATGTGGCATAAAACAGGTTCAGGGGACACTCTGGGGACACTGTCTTACTACTTGTTGTAGTGATTTCTCAGACAAAGCATAGATATCTAAAGGTAGATGGTGCCTTTAGGGTTCAGCACAGAAGAGAGAGAGATGGAATGGTGAGGAACATGACTGGGAAATCATTCTCCCCAGGTTTGGTTCATTTACAAATTATCTGCGATCTCAGCCAAAATGCTTAAGTAAACCCCTTTGCTCTCAGATGCCTCATCAATAGATTACAACCCACCTCTGCCTTGTTCAGAGACCAAAGCTCTTTCCATTATTTTATATATTGCAAATTATAAGACAGAATATAACACAGAAAGGAAGCAAGCAAGCTCTTGTTCTCAACTTCCCAACAGTGCACTGGGACCCTTGAGTTCCTAAATGAGGAAATAGAAAAAGGAAGATCTTGAAAGCCATAGTGTTGTCTAAATAGAGCAGGCATGTTGGACCTTACAGAAGCAGACATGTTGATAAACATATGAGAAACATTTCTGCTCGCTACCTTCCAAAGCACATGGGACCTCTTACAGGGTCTGAGGTCCTGAACAGGCATCTAGGGCAAACACCCATCAAAGCAAGTTATTATCCCTATGATGACACCATTAATTTTTTACCCACCCCCCTTTTTTTTAGTGTGTGTGCCATGGTCATAATGTCTCTTCACATCAATAAAACTCTAACTAATACAGGAGCTATAAGCCAAAATGAGCTCTCCACTAATTGCTTTTGTCACTACAGCAACAACAAAAAAAAAGTAACTTGTACAGATGCTCCATGGGCCTGGAAGGAATTACTAAGTCACATCTGCCTGTTCCTAGAGATATAGTTCTCAAAGTGTGGCTCACAACAGTATGTGTACACATACACACACACACACACACACATATATACACATACATACACACACACACACACATATATGTATATTATATATGTATATATGTATATGTGTATATGTGTGTGTGTGTGTGTGTATACATATATAATTCTAAGGATTAGTGTTTAATTTTAATTTTGTATCTGGTGGAGTCATGTAAACGTGAATGAAGTTGCCCAAGAAGGCCAGAAGAAGGCTTCAGACCTCCTGGAGCTGGAGTTTGGAATTACAAACAATTATAATCTTGTCCTACATGAGTCAAGTCCTCAAGTCCTTTGCAAGAGCAGTATTTGCTTTTAACAGCCAAGCATTCTCTCCTGCCCCAGTATACCAGTGAGCTCTCAGTAGTATATCAAGCTTACAATGAAAGATCACCCAAAGGTTGGGTGCTTTTGAGCAGTTTCTGGAGTTTCCCGAGCCCTGGCCTGTGGAGACAGGCTTCCTCACATCACTCAGTGTGTGGCTGAAGCTCTTGTTACACGTGTGATTATGGGATACATGGAATTTTGTGAGATGGCTGTGCTACTAATCCACTGTCACATTTGCATTGAGTAGAGTTTTTAATTGCCTATCTTTTGAATGAGTTAGGTATCAGCAGAGTCCCCTTACTAATCACGTAGCCCGTGCTGTGTTGTTTGTCGCGTTATTATCTTCATCTCCACTGCATTGTTATCACAGAATTCTTTCTCTACTTGAAAATGAGATCAAGTGAGAAGGATTATTTTGTCCCACTTAGGCCTCAGAGAAGAAGGAGCCTAATGAGAAACAGCTCTGTGAAGAGACAGATAGTTCTGTTTCACTGGAAGAAGTGTTTTGAAGCAAAATGAGAACCAATTTCTGAGCATCTTCTATGTGTTAAGTCTAGAGTTAGATGGAATAGACGTGGTCAGGAAGAATACAGCTACAGGACAAATACAAAATTTGTCTCAGCTTCTTGTGCCCAGCTCTGTTATTGCCTGCAGCTCTGTCTGGTATTTCTGCCTTGGTTCTCCAGCCTCCCTAGCCCTGTCTCAATTGTTTAACTCTTTGGTTTATTACTCCATCACTCTTCTACTCCCCCAGGCCGCCGACCTTGGATTCATCTTTGAGTGTTCCTTACCCTCTAACAATCAATCAATTATCGTGTCCCTTAGATTCTGCCACTATCCTTCCATGATTATCATTGTTTAAATCCACATAAATCCTCATCTGAAATATTCTGGCACCTTTCTCTATCTCCCATATCGCTCTCTGCTAGTCACCCGATGAGAATAATTAACTCTTCCCTAAGCACAGCTGTGACGAGATATTCCTTTACCAAACCTCCAATGGCTCCCCACTGACTGACAAATTAAATATAAATTGCTCACCCCAGCATTTAAGGTCTTTTATGACAGAGCACCATTCTACGTTACCCCTTCCCAACTCTTCCCTCACACCTTGCACATCAATCACACTGGGTGACCCCAGGTGTGTCTTCATCGTCATGGTTCTGCTCCTCATTCTACTTAAAAAGTCCAGAATACTTTTTCCAGTTCCTCTAGTTCCACATGATGAAATCCTACCCATCATCCTTTAATGGCCAACATGAACCTTCCCTTCACATGGTTCTCCCTCCAAGTGGGATGCCTGTCTACCCTCTCTGACCTCCCATCACCCATGGTTTGTACCTCTTTTGAGTTTGATTGCACCTGTCTCATTTGCACTCTTGTTTTCATAGTTGCCCATGATGGATTCATCATGACAGAGAGCTCAGGTCATGGAACTGCTGACATTCTAGAAGTGGCAACACTGTAGACTATAATGATATTCTTAAAAGCTCTATGTTAAAACACAGAAGAGAGGTCTGGCATGAATCCAAGATGTCATAATGACCTATCACTTTAAGATTTAGTGGAATCTAAAAGGAAAGGAAAATAATTTTTTTAAAGAGTTTTTCTTACAAAATGAAACTATAAAAATAACAGCCAGATGTTTCACCTGTATCATTTCCTCTAACCCTCACTAAATCCCTTCCCTGGTTGTTGGAGTTTGACTCTAAGGTTTTAATTCAATCAGGAATCTGAATGTCCAAACGCTAAAGGTCCTTGTCCCCAATTGGTTTTTGATAAAGATGCCAGCGGCCAATGGCTGGGCAAAGAGAGACAGGGTGGGACCCTAAGAGTTGCATGGGAAAGGATGCAGAGGGGAGGAGAAGAGGATCGCCATGATGCAGTGGGAGATGGATCAGAGTTAGAGCTGTAGGAGAGAGAGCCAACAAGCCATGTAAGAATTTGCGTAAGTGGCCACAGGCCACTTCCCTGATTGGGCCTGGAGTAGCAGCTGGAGGATTAGAACTGCCCAGCCATTGAACTAGATGGTATATTAAAAATAAGCTAGTGTGTGTGTGTGTGTGTGTGTGTGTGTGTGTGTGTGTGTGTGGTGTCTTTCATTTGAGGATCCAGGGAGCTGCTGGGCAGGTGGCTGGAGGAGCTCAACCTACCGAGATCATAAAGCTGTGTAGCTAAAATCTCACACTATAGTTGGTGAGGAATCTCTAAGCACAAAAGACTTTATCAAAGCATCTTGCCAAAGATTATAGACAATCAGTGCGTGGGCAAATGTATGCATACCTGTTTCATAGCCCATGTTCCCAACCACTGCATATCCAGCTTTACACATTACATAAAAACAAGGGAGTCTCCTCTCCCAGAACTGTGTTGAGCACTCAGGACATATGCCACCATTCAATATGCATGCTTTTGTCCAAGAACTCCTTGTGACAAGCGAAACAATGTCTCTATAGTTTTCTTAGAGCCTTTTTCAGATCCTGTAGCATTGGAGGGACCATCCATGTGAGGTTTCTCATGGGTCTCCCCAAGTATGGACCAAGAGCTCTGGCCAGAGAATGGACACAATAGGGTATATGGCTTAAGTGCTCTGAAGAAACATCCCCCAAGTTTGAATTTACAGTGGGTGGCTGCCTGAGCAGGCTCTATTTCTCCTAGACACCTTGTGGTGTCTTTTTCCTCCCTGCATGAGGGAATGACTTAATATGGACTGGCGCATCATTCTCAAGCCAGATACCTGCTTCTCTCCAATCCCTCTCTCCTCTTCAGATCCCAGTTCATCATCTGCTTTACTTTAAGTCTCTTGTGAGAAGATAAACTATGGCAGGACAGGGTATGCATATGTCATGAGTAGAAGCCTTGCTATATTCATCTCCATGAATCATACAACCTCCCATTTTATGGCAGGCCCTGGCTCTAAAAACTTTTAAATGTAATAATGTACCAGTCTCAGTAGAGTTAGTGCACTCTCTCTCTATCTCTACAATCCCTCCCATAGACACACATGAGAAACCTGAGACACAGAAAGGTGCAGTGACCTTTACAAGATTATACAGCCAGGCAGTGGAACAGCCAGTATTACATCCAGAGTCCATGCTCTTAAGCACCACTCCATACTAGATGCTCCATCAAGGATGTGGTAACAGTAAAACAATTTAGGTTAGTGACTCTTAACCCTAATTGCATGTTAGGTTCAGTGAAAGGACTTTCAAGATACCAGTGGTCAATCATCACCCCTGAAAAGTTTGATCCTTTTAGTCCAAAGCATTATTGGATGTCAGTATTTTACAGTCCTCAACTCTGCCATGGCTGCATTAGATTTAAGCATTTATATAAAATGCATTGGTTCCTTCTTGCATCCACCCAGACTCCACGGGCCTTATGAGCCATTGTGCAAGATTATCTCCAAACCATGGCTGAAAAGAGTCTATTTTGTGATTCTTCCCGTAGAGGCATGAACAAGCATCTAGTTCATCACAGCTAGGATACTGGTGACAGTCAAGTTTACCCAAGTCTACCTTGGTGAACTGATGAGTTTATTGGGTCTATTTCAGGACTATGGGGAACTCAAGTCAACTCACTTGAAACACTGGCATCAACAGATTGATAACTCATAAAAGCTGTATCTTTGGAGCTCCATTCTCAACTTGTGAGCACTGTAATGAAGAATCTCCTGGGCTCTCACCCTCATTCCTTTCAGTAACCCAGTAAACCCGGACATAGATGGAATCAGTTCTTCAATCTGTCCTCAATGCCTAGCTGCCATAAACAGATGTTTGCTCATCTCCCCAGGAGAAGCCATACAACAGAATCTGTCAACCTGAACACGAGAGCTCTAAGAAATACAGATAATGTATCAGAACACTGACTTATTAAACAAGTTAGACATATTTGTTTAAAACCACAATGCACCCCTGCAGGGTGGTAATTTAATTTAGAAACTCTGCTTTTCTCATTTTCATATTTCACACAATTTCATCCAAACTTCTCACACATATAGCATCTATGATTCATGTCTTCACATCCCTGAAGCCCCATGGAGTGTCATCTGCAAAAGTTTCTGGTACATGTCAGCCGTACTGCTGACACGGGACAGAGAGATAGAGACAGAGGGGATGAACATTACAGAGAACAAGGAAGAGACAGAATGGGAGAGGAGAGAGAGAGAGAGAGAGAGAGAGAGAGAGAGAGAGAGAGAGAGAGAGAGAGAGATCCGGAGCACCTGGTAGTGGCAGATGATGGTGACACAAACTGCCACTAGGTCCCTGAGGGCAAGTCCACAGAAATCCCTGATTGCTAACAGTCGTGTTCTTGAGTTTTACAACCTATAACCTCTTGTTATATTGCTGCTTTTAGGGATCTTAAACGTGGCTTAGTTATAACAGCAGCCACACATATGCAGTCACACACTAAGCACTAGTGATTAAAATTGCATTGGTTTTCTTTCCCTCTTGTTTCTGTTTCTGATGCTATCCATGTGATTTATCCTGTTGCTCTGGGCAGTTTCTCCCACATTCTGGTTTCAACACAATGACACCGAGGATGTGTCTGCTACCCCAAAACACCACGTAAAGGATTCCATTATAAGGGGACTGACTCTTTCAGAGGGGACTCTGAGGGGATGTGGGGGAATCTGCTTTCATCCACGCTTAGACCCCTTAGACTAAATGACATTAAATCACTAAATGACAAGGGACACATCATTACTTACATGCTTATACAGGACAGCCCCAGCACAGTGTCATGCCCTTGTGAGACCCCTTTGAGACTCTTTGACTTCTTTTGTTAGACTCTACAGAGCTTTCTGCCACTGTCACAGCTTTTTCACCCCTCCTCCACCCCCGTCTACACCAGGTGTCTGTCTCTGCCAGCTTCCCAGTGGGACCATGATGCATGATTCAGCTAAGCTGCCTCGGGAAGACTATTTGAACAAGGCTGAGATGAGGCTCCTTAAGCTGCTTATTCTAAGTTGAGGATTGTGCCTTCTAGTCAATTGATACTGAAAATAATTGCCTCTTAGAATCTTAGAAAATCAAATGTGTAAAGAGAAATTAAAATCTAATTAAATGGTTGTAGGCAGCTCTTTCTGAACTTACAACTCTTAAGCCATTGCTGTTTGTCAAAGGTTATGTTATCTCACTGGCCCTGGGCCCTTGGGCTCCCCTTGGCTCCAAGCCCAACACTCATTGTCAACATCCTTTGGTCTGTCCTGATGCATGCCCAGTGATCTCATGGTTCTTGGGGTAGAACATCCAAGCATTTCCAAACTATGTAAATGCTTATAGGATGCTGAAGGGACTCCTGCAGATGGTTTCTCCCTAGTCTTAAATTTCAAGCCAGTGTTTTCCAACAGGGTTGCTTCAAGCACTGTGGCCAGACAAGTAAGCATATCTCTGGAAGGAGACGGGGGGCATTCCCTTGCCACGTTTGAGAGAGCTACCTCTTTGTATCAACTCTAACAAGACAGAAATAACATACAGAAGACCAGTAAAGTAGGCAGTAAACCAACTTAGCAGGACCCGAACAGATGAAGACAGGATTTATTGAAATATACTGCAAGAAATAAGCAATCAAGTTTCTAGAAAGGGGGTCATACTGCTGAGAGAGGGTTGGGGTTCTTTGCTAGCAGTTGAAGTGGGGCGTCACTGTGTCTTGTAGTCATGGGCCTCCTGTGTGGAATCCAAATCTGGGTAGACATGTACATACCGTGTTATTTTGTTGAGTAATACTTTTTGTAAATTTTACAGTGTAAAGAACTCTCTGGCTTTTTGGTTGTTGTTGTTAAAGATTTATTTATTTATTTATTTATTTATCCATTCATTCATTTAATGTATGAGTAAAGATTTATTTATTTATTTATTTATTTATTTATTTATTTATTTAATGTATGAGTATACTGTGGCTGTCCTCAGACACACCAGAAGAGGGCATCAGATCCCATTACAGATGATTGTGAGCCACCATGTGGTTGCTAGGAATTGAACTCAGGACGTCTGGAAGTGCTCTTAACTGCTGAGCTATCTCTCTTGTGAAGAAATTTTGCTTTTATTTTCAGCTTTTTGTCTCTATGAATGGTAATGATGTACTCCAATATGACTACTTCCTAGATTAATGTTACCCGATGCGTGGCCTGCAGACAGGTCCAGCCTATATGACATGTGACTGGTCTGCCTTGAGAGTCCTAAGCGACTGGACATGTTATAGCAATTCCACCTTGCCACTTGCATTTTAGTAATTAGAAAACCCAGTGTTTAATGAATTGGAAGGGCTGAAAATGAACCTTCACCACAGATTGTTTGAGAAGTTCTGTCTCAGGACCCCACCCCACCACTTTGCCTATTCTGAAACCTCTTCTTCTTCTCCATGCTTGGGAGCAGGGCTTTTTATCTTGGTGCTTCAACGTGTTTCTTTCTGACTTTGCTACATCATGCTTTTCTCCCCGTTCACAGTTTCTCACAGAGATATTTTAGATGTCATTCACGTTGCTGGGAGAAAAGGTGTAGTGGAGGTGGTCACTGCAAAAATTCATGGGGAAGGAAGCAGGATGTATCTGTGAGAGCTGACAGGATCCAGGGGATACGAGACCAGGAAGCCACCGCTGCCTTTGCTGTCTTTACGTCTTCCCAGGGCCACCTGAATTCTCCACCTCCTGAATCCCAACTGTGTTTCTGCCATGTGCTCTCCTGTCTCTGGTCCACCATAGCTTTATCCAGCCTCATCCTCAGCCTACACTGCAGAAGCTTGGAAGGGGTGATTTCCTCAAAGATGTCCTGGAATCAGTCTGCCTAAAATGCTCGCACTTCCTTCTGTTTTGCCTCTGCTAGATGCTGTCATGCAATCTGGCTGACTCCCCCGCCCACGCTGGTCCTCTCAGGGGACATCAGAGTGAGTATTAGATTGCTGCAGGGACTTTCCGTATCACATTCTGCAGCACCCATGAAATGCACAGTGTAGACATCTCTCCCCTTGAAGCCAACCCAGTGCTAAGGCTTAGCTGGTGAAGGGTGTAAGAGTTTGCTGGAGGCCTTCCCCTCTTCCCAGCCGCAGAGTGTTAGATCGCTCCACGGGGGTTAATTGGTTTTTGGCTGATGAAATCACAGCAGAGTTATCCATTGTTGAGGCTCTTCAACAGCCTAACAGTTATTACTCTCTGGGCACATTCCCATTCCCTTCTGAGCCATTTCATTTCCTCAGCCTTGTCAGAAATGAGCACCCTCATCAGCATGTCAGTGCCCCCCACCTTGAAGTGATGCAATAATGTTATTGTTTTCAGACCACTGTTGGGAGCCAGTGCCACAGAAGCTGCCATGCACACATCCCAGCTCACTGGCCCAGTCCTCCCTGGACCCTAGGCATCACACAGTGGTATGCTTATTTGCAGAAACCATTCTGCACTGCACAGACCCTTTCTGGTGCCAGGAGTGGACCTCCAGACTAGTGTGGGTACTCTTGTCCCCATGAACAATCACTAGGACATTAGATCTCCCCCCTTTGTCCATCTTTGGGGTCATGGGTTAAGTGCCTGGACAAGCAGGAGAACAAGCCCAGGCTCCCTCTACACAGTTAAGGATCATTCTGGCTCTTAGGGAGAGCTCAAGGGGTTCTTCAGTCACCTTCTAGAGAAGGCCTCGGGTCCCTAGACACAAGACAGAATCTAGAATGCACTTTGTGCCTAGGGTAAAGATAAAACAAAAGAACTCTTGCACTATGCTTGGTCTTGGCTGCAGGAATCAGCAAAAAACTTGGACCACCACTCAAACTGTTGAATGTACTTGTCCCTTGGCTTCATTCCCTGCACATCTCTGCCTCAGGAGTTGGATTCTTGTGGGTAAAGAAGTGACAATCCTTTTGGCTCTTTCCCACTAGAACAACATTACTCCTGGGATAATCTTTAGGGACTACCGTGTTGCCCAACTTTTTCATCATTGTGACTATATATATATATATATATATATATATATATATATATAATGTATATACACACACACACACACACATGAGACTTTTATTTTGGCTCATGTTTTGACAGGGTTCAGTCCATGATTTTTTGGCTCTATTGTAAGGGGCTTGTGGCAAGACAGAAGATCATGATGACTACTCAGTTTGTAGCTAGGAAACAGAAAGAAGAGGAGAATCCAGGAGCAAGACAGAGCCTTTAAACCAAACCCTAATAAACCATTCCTCTAGTCAGGCCCACCTCCCAGGAGCCCCTTTAACCATGAACCCATGGTCAGATTAACTCAGGGAATCCTCCCCGATCCAAACACAACTCAAAAGCCCCGCCTCTAAACATTGCGTTAGGGACTAAGGCTTCTATACATGACTGTTAGGGAGATGCTTCATATCCAAATCATAGCAGCTTCCACCCCCCCCTCCCCCAAGCCACTGTCCTTTGAGAGTCAATGCCTGACTGTCACTCAATAACCTGATGCTTCTTTGATGCTCTATGCAGGACAGTGAAATGGACACTAAAGGGTGGGTGAGGGGTACTTTCATCTAAAATGAGGCCACTTGGGGGCCGAGGACCCAGGAGGCACTGCCACAGATAATTGGTCTTGGTGTTAAGCAGTTTCTTCTGCCTGTCATACTTTGGAGGCCTCATGCAACTCCTCACACAAGTCAGTGCTGAACAAGGGTGGCAGTTAGGATCTGAGAGCCAGTGCTGAAAGGACCCTGGGATTCTGTGTACTAGTACTTAACCTAGATACCTGCAATTCAGTATCACACAGAGAGAGATAGGAAGGGCACAACACTTGGCTGGCGACCTATCTCCAAGGACAGTAACTCATCAAGGGCACCAGGATCAGCTAATCTCTTCCCTCCAGGCCGCATACAACAGTGACTAATCACGCTACAGATTATGAATGCATGTCGAAATCTGATACTATCACTCAATGCATTATTTATGACCCCGAACATGAATAATTCAGTGTCCGGTTTTAGCAGGTCTCTGCTTTAAAAACCAGCTTTGACCTGGTTCTTGACTCCTAACATTGATCCAGGTAGGACTGGCAGAGAAGCAGCTCAGATGGTGTTCTGTGCAGAGAGGCAGTTGGTGTTCACCACGGGGGGTGTGGGGAGCACATGTGTTTTAGTCCAGGCCCTGCTTTGACATGGGACATTCGTTGAGCACCTTCTCCATCTTATTCCAGCATGAAATGAAGACAGAGACCCTAGATGATTGCTGCAATTCATTCCTTGAGCATCAAGGAAGCATTGGAATTCTGAGGAGGATGAGAAAAAGGAGTAATACAAGTTAGAGGAGCTAGAAAGATGACTCAGGGGTTACGACTATGTATTGATCTTGCATATGACCAAGTCCAGTTCCTAGCATTCGCATCAGGTGGCTCACAATTGTCTATAACTCCAGCTTCGGGGGATCCAATGCCCTCTTTTGGCTGCTGTGGGCACCTGTACTCACATGCAAATACCCACATGTAGACATGTATTCATAGTTGAAAATAAAATATGTCTTAGTCAGACAGAGTGGCACTTGCCTTTAAGCCAAGCACTTGGTAGGCAAAGCCAGGTTACTTTCAGCACAGATTTCTTGATCCTAAATCTCTGTGAGTTTGAGGCAAGCCAGATCTACATAGGGAGTTCTAGGCCAACCAGGGATACACAGTGAGATCTGTCCCCAAACTAAAATTTTAAAAAGTTAGAGGAGATGTGCTATCCCAGATTTGAAACAGGTTGTGTTCAACTTCCTCAATCTTGCCCAAGTTCTAAGGGATAAAACTGGGATTTTTCTGATATCCTAAACCTCTATATGTCTGTGTGCTAGCATCAGACAGTAGCATGAAATAGAAGTAGTCTGAAATGTTCCTGAAAAAAAGGCTTATTTGTCTTTGAGTTTATTGAAGTAATCATCACTGTGCCCAGGACCTAGTGAGGTCCTTCTACATTTCATTATGTGAGGAAGTTAAAGTGCGGAAATGAGGTGGCTATAATCTTAGTTCTTTATCAATTTGGCCCGTCTATGCGATGTGTTTCGAAGTGCTGGTCCAAGAGACTCACCCAGCAGGCTTAATTCCCAGCTGGTGACACAATTGAGAGTTGACTGGATTATTAGGGTGCTTAATTCATTAGAGGATTAATCTACCAATGAGTCGGTTGGTACTGAATAGGGTACTCAGAGGCAAAGACCAGTTAAAGGAATTAGATCTCTATGAACATGCCTGTGGTGTCTCTTGCCTCTGGTTCCCAGCCTCTTCATGGAGCCCATGAAGAGAGCTGTTTTTCTTTTCCCTTTTTCTTTCTCCATAATGTTCCTACCTTGCCTCAGTCGCAGAGCAACAGAGTCTAGGGCTGAGCTCTCTGAAATCCGGAGTGAAAGTGACCCTCCCTCCCTTGGGTTGCTTCTGCCAGATGCTCTGTTTCAGAGATTAAAGCTGGCCAATCAGTGAGAAAGGAGGTGTGGTTTGCCAGAAGTTCAGAACTCTGACCTTTACTCAACTAAGGTGATTTAAGATTTTGCTTTTAATCCAGCCAGTTTATGTAAAGCTAAGAGCCTGTGGCTCTATAAAACTTATGACTGGTGTTTAACTGCTCAGCAGTCTCTCCAAGACCTCCTCTTCCATTGCCCTGCTCTTTGACTGATTTCGCAGGAGAGGGTAGACTACCTGCGGTAGCAGCAGGAGCCTGCCATGATGTGGCCTTGGGTGGCCAATTCCCAGGCTTCGTCCATATGCAAACGCAAGGCCCAGACACAGATTTGTATGGGAATTTTTAATGCAAAAACATTTTTCAGTAGCTTTGGATTTCATGGCATCTGGAGAATGAATGAAAAGTGGCATTTGTCCATCATGATTTTGAAGACGAAAGAGCAATGATGTGTGTGAGCCAAGTACCTGGTCACAGGGCTGGGGCCAGCAGACAGCAGTCCAGATCTGTACTCATTATCCGAGAAGCCAGTGAGTAGCTACTAAATCACACCTGCTCCTATAAAAATAACTCCCTGTGTGCGCCTGTTGGGGGAAGGGAGGGAAGCTATAAGCACCACTTGGTGTGATGTGCTCCAGGCGAGAGCCAGCATTTACTGGTGGAGGAAGTGAAAGCTGGAATTCTCCTCGTTCAGCCAAATGTCCCTGAGTGCACCTGTTCTTAGATCATGTCTGAGAAATGGAGAATTATTCTATTTTCAATGATACGAGCCAATGGAGGCTCAATTACCTCTTTCGAGAGCCTATTCTGGCGGGTGATCATAGGCATAGCTTTCTTCTAATTGAACTTTCTTGATGAGGCCCATTTCTTCCTCTTCTTTAATCTTTTGAGTTGATGGAGAGGCTCCAGCTATAGTTAGAAACCGAGTTCCGATCCCCTTTCTCATCCTTTTGCATTGCTTCTTTTATTTAACAGCCTTCCGAATAAGGTCTGTGCCTTCTCCAGGAAAATGCCCTGTGTAATGTTCGGATGAGAATCCACCCTGCTAATCTGGTCTCCATTTCAGTTGCTATGCCTCCTTTTTCAAATGCAGTGGCCTGAGATTAAGTGCCATCACCGACACACACCTCCCATAGTGTAATTTTCCCTTTCCTAGCCCCTGTCCATTTCATGTCTGCTTTTAGATTCTGTAACTTCTGACTTAATTTGGCTGCTGGTTCAGTGAGCCTCAGATCATTTCCTCCACGTATTGTTTCGAGTATTGTTCTCAGTTTATTTGCGTGGTCCAGATTGATACTGAAACATTGTCAGCAGTGATAACACTGAAGATCACAGTCAAACAGGAAATGTTGATGGTACTAAAGGGAACAGTGCTGGCATCCTTAGAATGTACGGAAGACTTCAGAGACTTGTCAGCCCCAGTTCCATAGCTAGAGTGAGCTATAGATAAGGAACCGCATGGCATTTAGTCTTATGCTGTGACAGTCTAACTAGTCCTGGTTGTTTCTACTCTCCAGGAGAATCAATGTTTACTGCTATTTGAATGCATCTGTGATAAAGAAAAAGATATGCTTATTGGGAGTTATGAACAACTCCACTATAATTTAAACCTAGAACTTCTTTGCTTGTCTCAGACTGAAAGGAAAAGGCATGGAAGGAAAAGTGAGTGGAATCCTAATTGAAAGCCTTTGCTGTTTAATTAAAGCCAGAACTCGGTAGCATCATCCCCACTACAGCTTCTCAGTGCAATGGGCTTCTTTAATGTGCTGCAGGTGACAGAATTAGAAACTCATGGCCAAGACTCTTAGCTGGCCCAGGCCTCATATGTGAAAAAAGAGACCATGCCATTATCAGCAGCTATTCCTCTTCCAGTGGCAGCTGGTTTTGGTTTTGATAAAGACACTGTGGATACCTTCCATAGTCTCCTGCCATAGTTCAGTTTTTACTGAATGCCTGCCAGCTATCATGCACTTTGCTAGGTTTCAGAGCGGTATACGAGGTCAAAGTTCTTGACCCAGATTTGGAGAAGAGGGAGGGGAGGATAAGAGGTCAGAGACACCTAAATAACTAGGCCAAAGAGGGGTGGGAGAGGGGGTAGGGAGCATCACACTCAGTTATCTTTAAGGTGCTGGCCACTGGGAGTTTGATCATGCTTCAGTGAGTATACGGGCAACACAAATTCAACTTCGCTTTCTCTGCCTCCTTCTCCTTCTCCTCCTCCTCCTCTTCTTCTTTCTCTTTTTTCTCTACCTCTTTCTTCTTCATTTTTAGGGGAAGTCACAAGGGGGTGTGGACCTAGGAAGACTGGGAAGCAAATGTGATCAGGTTGCATTATGTGAAACTACCAAATAATAAAATATATTATGTTGTAAAAAAGAAATATATCCTAAAGAATGGAGAATACTTTAATGGATCCCCATGTATGTATCACTCAGCAGCTCTTAAACCTCAATGCAAGATAATTCTGTCTTCATTGAAAGCCTCATCCAATCCCCCTATGGCTAACCCCACCATGGGTCATTTCCATTGAAACCCCAGAAAGTGTACCATTTATAGGAAAATACTTTAGTGTGTCACTAAGAAAAGAAGATGATTTTAATATAAGCACAATACAAGTATTACATCTCAGACAATTTATTTCTCATCACCAAATATCCAGTCAGTACTGAACTGTCTCATAAATACTTCTCATATCGCCTTTCCTCAAACCAAGATGCACAGTGGCTGTTAGGTCTCCCAAGCTGTTCTCTCCTTCCCGTGTTCCTTGCAACTCATTAGTTTTGAAGCAGTGATATCATTTGTCCTGTAAGTTTCCCCCCAAGAATGGCCTTTCCTGGTTGCATATCTGGAACACTAAAAGTGTTCCTCTGCTTCTCGTATTTTATATAAATTGATAGTTTCACCTCGAGCCCAGAGCTCCTGATTTCTGGGGGACCTTTGTGGGTGGAGCTGAGCACTTCCATCAGGGGTGTTTCTCGCTCTGAGGGACAGGATGCTGAGATCCATTGCCTAGGTGCAGTGCTGATGCTGGCCCCGGGAGGTCATGATACAGATGTTGTTGCTCTGGAATTATTCTACAACTAGAACATGTATGTCTTGTGGAAATTCCAGTGTGTCATACTTCATATAAAATAATTTTTAAGGGAACAATATGGGCATTTTATGAGGCTTCAGGGATCTCCTGGAGGCTTTGTGTAGGACAGTCAAATCCATGGGATAAGCAAAGCGCTCAATAAATTAAAGAGACCTTAACAACTAAAGTCCTAATTTTTGAAACTAGAGGCCAATTAAGTTAGGGGTTTTATAAAAGCACACACTCATAAGCCTTCCCTTTGGGGTGCTCCTGTCCCCTATCAGAAGGTGCCAAACCACCATAGTCATGAGATCTATGAAAGCCTTTATTCTTCTATGTGTATACCAAACTGGAAAGCACTTATTATGGCAAGTGTTTCTCACAGTTATGTATAAATGAACTTCAGGCAAAAAAGTTCCCATAGTTTTGTCAATTAATATGAAGCCTTAGGGAGAGTTCCAGATATGAGGGAAGGCAGAACTGCCTAAATTAAAACCCCAGGCACTGTGCACAAAATGGGTCATCAAGGGCAGGTTACTACACCTGATCAACACTTAGGTTTTGTACCCATAAAATGGGAATAATGGTACCCATCACCTAATGTCACTTTGATTGTCCAAATGATGTTTGAACAGCAACATGTATTTAGTAAAGAGCCAGTAACCAATCAATTATTATCAGTACCTGATTCCTTTGGACATTGGCTTCCACAGCCAAAAAAAAAAAAAAAACAGCCAATTTTAAGAAATATTAATTAATAAAGCCAATATTGAAAATTTTTGCAGGGAGTAAGAAAATAGCTCTGATGATAAGCACTTGCCACATATGTAAAAGGACCTCAGGTTGAATCGTCAGAATCCATGAAATGTGAGATGCAATAGCATGTAGGGATCTGTAATGCTGGGATGCCCACTGTGAGGTGCAAAGATAGGGGAATTCCTGGAGCTCAAAGACTGCTGATTGGAGGCTCATGGTGATATACAACAGAGACTCTACTAACAAGATGGAAGGTAAGGACTGGCACCTGTGTGCCCCCTGACCATCACATACATGCTAAGACAAGTCATACCTGAATCAGACATACAAATATGCAGAGAGACAGAGACAGAGACAGAGAAACAGAGAGATTTTAAGAGAAAGTAAATCCCCAGCTGCAGTAAAAAGGACAGACGAGGAGGGAAGTGACCCCCATGTGGATGCAATGCCTTCTTTCTTTTCCTTTCCTTTTTCATAGTTAGAAGGTTTTGTCCGTTCGAGAAGCCATCGGTTTCTGAGTCTGAACAGGACACATTAGGATTATCACACTGATTGCCAGCTTGCACCTTTGACCCTTTGCCCGAACGCCACCCCCATTGTCTTCATGATGACCATAACGTCATTAGGAATAAGGATATAATTAACATCTAAACCAGGCAGGAGGATGAGTTATTAAATTTTGTGATCTACAAATGATAGAGAGGCTAAAACCACTGAGGAGAAAATTAAAACAGCGCAAGTCAGATTTGCGGGACTTGTTCTTTGCTTTGGTTTAATGAGGGCTGACTTCTAGCTTACTGAGAGGGAGGGCAGCACCCTGCCCGAGGCACTCTCTGAAGTGCGGTCCCTCTCTCAGTTCAGAAATGATCTGTAGATAAGACATCTTCTAGGACTCTTATCACTGATGTGTAGTCAGACAGGGTGAAGCTCTGGAGAGGTAGCCATAAATCAGACAGACCAGAGCCTGGCCTTAGGACACTTACGTTCTAGGGGTGGAAACAAAAAACCATGAGCAGTTATAATGGGATGAGCAGTGATTTAAGAGAGCCAGGACTAATGAAAAGTGTCCCAAAAGGTGTCCAGAAGTCACTAGTCACGGCTTTTACAAGAACCATAGGATATAAATGATCTTGGTCATTGTCTGCTTGTTTGCACTTGTGAAAAACATACTCTGGGAGGGAGAAGGCTCCCCTGTCCTAGACATGGAAAGTGTTTATTTCAAGTGTCCTCTGAAATTCCCTGTCCTGGGTCAACCTGGCCCCCTTGGTCCTATAAGGAAAGCAGAGAATAACAAACAGCTAAGCCAGTGGCTCTCACCTGTGAGTCCTGACTCCTTGGTGGGGGGGGGGGTATGGAACAGATGTCTTGCATATCAGATATTTATATTATGATTCATAACGGTAACAAAATTACAGTTATGAGGTGGCAACAAAAATAATGTTATAGCTTGGGGTCACCACAACATGAAGAACTATATTAAAGGGTCGCAGTGTTAGGAAGATTGAGAATCTCTGGGCTAAGGACATTACAAACATGTGCCCTTAGGAATGGCTAGTAGGTAAGCGATTTCCAATTGAAATTTTATTGTTTATTCCCTGGTATAAAAATTCCTGCTGCTGCGGGAACAGGAAGCTGGAAGTTCACTCACGGACTGAATCTGTGATCTGCCTGAGACTCAATCAGGACCAGCAGCAAGACTGTTTCAGTAGGGCTTCCGTGGCTCCTTTTAATGGGTGTTTGTAAGCCCCTGGTTTGATGATATTACTGTTGCTTGCTCTCAATCCAGCTCTTCCGGAGGTCTCTGCTGGATGTTGTAACCAGCCAGTCTGATGATGCTCTGCTTGCCACCTCCACCTGTCTATCTGTCTCTGCTTGTAATTTGTCCTCTTGTGTTTGCTTGCTGAATAATCTCACTCATTCAAGACCCAAAGGATGGCTGTTACACACCATTCTCAGTATGGAACAAAGCAGAAATGGCACCGTGTCTACCTGCAATGTTCTTTTAGTTAAGTTCCTCGACACTTAGTACTTATACTCTTAAAACTTCTTCCATCTGAAAATTTCCTTTCCCAGGAAGCCATTTTCACAGCTTCAGATCCTTGCTATAAAAAAAAAAAATACAAATAAAAAATTAAAATAAAAATAAAAGAACTCTCATCACTGACAAGATTTAGTTTAAATACTTTAAGGTTGGATCTTAAAACTTGAAGGCATTTTTGCAAGTAGGTAAGGGAAGTGGAGTCAGGGCAGTTAATTTTGCTGCAAGAGGCTGGAGCAGGTCGTGGGATGGTGCCAAAGAAACAGGTGTGATCCGTGGCTTTCTTCTCATTCTGCCTTCTGCAGGTGAGCCTCTGGAGTCTTCCTGGCTTCTGTCCCTGCCCCTGAGAGCCCAGGGGGATCTGAGGCACTGCCAGAAACCCCAACACTAAGGCTATTCCTCTTCATTTCAGCACTCACAGATCAGACAAATGTCAAAATCCCCAAGATCTTGCATGTCTGTGCTAAACAAGAATAGTGACCCTAGTTAATGGGAGTCCTCTGGAGGCTCAAATTACACGTGATGCTAAGACAGCAAAGGAAAGAATGTGTAGTGAAATAGGTTGAGTCTGCCCCAAGCAGAGAATAGGACTCTGTAATCTCAATGTTTTTTCTGTGTCAAATATTAGGTCACCCACCACACTGCATTTTAACTACATATCTACTTATCATCTCTTTGCTCTGCCTGACTATGGCATCTTTAAGAACCATCTTTTATTCAAGTAAGGTGCCCAGCATAAAGCCCAGTACACAATAGGTATTCAAGAAATTGTAAACGAATTCTGTCCCATTGCCTCACAAAGCTGATTCTGAGAACCTGGGGCCACAGTAATTTGTCATTCTTCTGGTTTCGAGGTCTTGATCTGTCTTTTACATATATTTTCACGAATTGCTTTATAAGTTTTAAATGAGTTCTAAAAGTTCACAGGAATTTTCTATTCACAGAAAAAAAGAAGAAGAAAAAAAGCTACAAACCAGAAGCTGCTGAGCTAGCTCACAGAGCTGTTTTTTAAGCCTCATGTTCAGTGTGGCAGACAGGCTGCTGTCCCCAGGGGAGGCCCTGGAAGTGCAGCAGTGGTCAGGCCCTGTCCTTCAGAAGGTGACAGTTCCTGAGTCTGGTGGCCCACAGAACTTGGCAGAGTCAGAAAGGAAGATCACTACTTTGAAGCCATCCTGGACTACATATCAAGAACTTGTATAACAATTAATTAATTCACAGTCAGGGGGAGCAGACAAACGATTGTAGCATAAGAGCTTAGGCAAAGCTGTGAAGTATTTTAAAAGGTAGAATTAGAGTTTACTCAGGTTAAAGTCTGGATAGCAAGCATGGCAAGTGCCTGAGAAGGAGGGGTGGGGTGAGCTGCTGGGAAGCGAGGGAGGGAGAGATCTCAAGCCTTTAAGATACTTAAAGGGCTTTCACTTTATCCTCTATAGACAGGAAGGTGTGTGTGTTTGTGTGTGTGTGTGTGTGTGTGTGTGTGTGTGTGTGTGTGTGTGTGTGTGTGTGTATGTGTGTGTATGTGTGTGTGTGTGTGTGTGTGTGTGTGTGTGTGTGTGTGTGTGTGTGTGTGTGTGAAGGTGTGCACCTTGGCAGATGGCTTGTCAGGTTGCAACCCAGAAAACATAGGTTGGAGCTCTAACACTAGAGACAAAAGCTAGTCAGAAGGTACTGCACTGGTGAGCCAGTGAAAGACTGGAACCGAGGTCATCCAAGCCCTAACCCTTTCCTGGCTGTTCCAGTTGTCTTTTCCTCCATATCTCTACCCTACACTCAACCAAAGAGTGGGCAGAAGCTGTAGGCTTTAGTCTGTTTATGTACATGTGTAGGGAATTAAGTAATGTTGACGCCCTGTCTGAGTCTTATCTGGCAAGAGTGCTAAACTATTACAGACCAAGTGCTACTACTACACCTTGTATATCTACCCATTACCCTCCCAACCAGCCTGTAATGTAGTGTCCAGTGTTGTGTCTAAACCAATAAAGATGAATGAAAATAGATTTCTTGTCACACACATGGCCTACATGTATGTTCTTTCAGAAGGAGGGTCATTATCATGTGAACATCTTGCTCTCTGTAGGCATGTATACACAGATTCCAGTTAAACCATTAACAATTTTAATCTAGCCGATGCTGGGGTCTAAAATAACAGCATGAGATTAGCTTGAGCTTGGTCCTCATTCTCAATCATTTCTGCTACCTGTGCATGGGCTGTGGTGGTTTAAATAACACAATCAGTTGAATAGTCACTAGAGAGGGGTACTGTTTGATGGCCTTGTTGGAAAAAGTATGTCACTCCACTGGGGATGGGATTTGAAGTTTCAGAAGCCCATGCACTCCCAGAGTCTCCCTCTCAGCCTGCAGACCAGGATCGAGCTCTCGGCTACTGTTCCAACACCATTTGTGCCACCATGCTTCCTGCCATGATGATAATGAACAAAACTCTAGAACTGTAAGTCATCCCCTATTAAATTCTTTCCCTTATAATAATTGCCTTGGTCATGCTGTCTCTTCACAGCAATAGAACACTGATTAAGATGTGGACTTAAATTCAGCCAGTTGTGGTGGCACATGCTGTTAGGATATATATACTCAGGAGGTGGAAATAGAAGGGTCAGAAGTTCAAGGCCAATGTGGAATAAACTTTAGACAAAGGACTAGAGAGATATCCCAATGGGTAGAATACCTATGAGAAAAGAGGACCCTAGAGTAATAGATCTTAGCAGTCACATAAAACTGGGTGTGGCACTATGGGTCTATGCATCCAGTGGGAGGTGGGGTGAAGGGATTGGAGCATCCCAGAGGCCACTGACCAGCCAGTTTAACTGAAATGGGTGAGCTTGAGGTTCAGTGAGAGTCTGTTTCAAATAGTAAGATAGAGAACAATAGAGACAAACATGTAAAGTTGTTGGGGTTTTTTTTTTATGCTTAAGTTCCTTACATGAAGTTTCTATATTCATTCATGCTTGTCTAGCAATCTCCAGAAGTCTGATTTTCCTATCTCTCTCTATATCTATCTATCTATCTATCTATCTATCTATCTATCTATAATTGACTGTTTGGGAATATCACATCATGTACCCAAATCACACTCACCTCCTAGTCTTCTCATATCTAACCCTCTCCCTGGTGACCTCCCCACACCCAATAAAGGAAAAAGCAAATCCAATAGTGTCCTTCATATATACTCATTGGAACATAGTCAAATTCCTGGTTGCCATCCCTCCACCCCCCATCCCCCAGGAAGGAATAGTCTTTCTTTGCCTGCATCTGCTCCAGAATCCATCAACTGAAGCTAGTGTTACATTGGTGTGGGGGTGGGGGCAGCACTCCCATTCCCACGCCCACTTCATTGTCTGCCCCACCATGGCCAGTTCTCTCATGAGGGGCAGGGCCAGTTCTCCCACATCCCTGAATATTAACATAGCCCAGAGTGTGAACATCCACATGGCCTTCAGTGGTCACATCAGCCAGACATGGACTTGGCCCCTGGCTGCATCAGGACCACTGACTAACTCACGACCCTCAGCAGCTGCAACGCTCCACTTGTCTATCCTTCTCACTTTACATCACTTACATCTGTTTATTGACGTGGCACCTGCCCACCCCTGGCTTCCCAGATTTTTCTTTATACATAAATAAACACTCTCTTCCTGGCTGCTCTATGGGGTGAGAGTAAGTGTGATGCCCTTGAACCCCCTGCAATGCTAGCAACTTAAATTGTATGAATGGAGTTCACTGTTTGATGGACAGTGTGGGTGTCTAAAGTCTTTCTTGTTTATTCTTTTAACTCTCACTTGTTGAGTAGGAATGTGTTTTAGGCATCAAAGTGCAAACCAAAGATGTTATAGGAAGAAAACTGTCCCTCAAGTCAAACGGATATGGCTCTGGGCTTCCTTCTGTAACAAGAGATAACCTGTTGGGCCTTCTTAAAGCCTCAGTGATGTCTCAATAAAATGAGGTGTGATGATTTGAATATTTTTGGTCCAGGGAGTGGCACTATTAGGAGGTGTGGCCTTGTTAGAGTAGGTGTGTCTTTGTTGGAGGCAGTGTGTCATTGAGGGTATGGGTGTTCAGACCTTCATCCTAGCTCCCTGGAAGCAAATCTTCTGTTGGCCTTAGGAACAAGATGTAGAAGTCTCAGCTCTTCCTGCACCATGCCTGCCTGGACATTGCCAAACTCCCACCTTGATGATAACAGACTGAACCTCTGAACCTGCAAGCCAGGCCCAATGAAATGTTGTCCTTATAAGAGTTGCCTTGGTCATGGTATCTCTTCACAGCAATGGAAACCCTAAGACATGGAGCCAATGAAACACATGTCCTGCCTTAATGATCTGTATTTCACTGGAATCTTTTGTAAGTGGTCTCTTAATATCTCTAACATTATGGATTTGAGTCTTCTATCCCTTTTAGTTTGGTCAGATGTTTGTAAATCTTGAGAATATTTTTAAAGACTGCACCCAGTTTTTGTTTCATCTCTGGGATGCAGTAAAAGCAGGTGAAGCATGCCTTGAAAATGGCCTTGTGCAACTCTAATCTCATAGGTTGTTCATGTAAAATGCAATCTCCTCCTTGTATGGAATCTTAAGATGCACAAGGGAATACGGACAGAAAACAGATAGATAATTATCTGAAAGCAGGGATCATACTGCACTCATTTGCAGCAAACTGGCCAGCATTGAACAAAGGGGTCTGCAGCTGCTTGGCAAGATGCCGTTCAGACACCCAAGGGACATTTCCCAAAGATCCATCCTAAACAAGTGTTGATGTAAACCTAGCTTCGGCTGGGCTTCGGCTTTGTGGCACTTAAGAAATCTCTAATATTAAAAGTAAGTGAAATAGTGGCTATAACTAGGCACTGGAAGTGTTTAGTGAGCAATTTCACAGCTGACGACTCAAGGCTTCCTGTCTGATGGAAATTCACAGTTCACCAGGGGTGGAGTAACAGAGTCCCAGCCAGTCAGCAGGAGACAAGAACTTGAGGGACATTCTCTCTTCTGTAAGTGAGACCTCGAGTGAGAGGCTGAGAATGTGCCCCTGAAGACCACTGCACAAAATGGATGCCTTTCTCCTAGCCTTTCTTCAGCAAGTGAACAGATTCTCTCCACCACAGAATCTGGGTCAGGAAATGTGGGTTAGTTTCTCAGTCCCTCTAAAGTTCTGGAAATATAGGTAGCCATGTTGCTCCCCAGCATTCAAGGGCCTCTTACCGATTCCCCCAATTCTCTCACCTGTTCCTGTTTGCACCACCTCCTCCTTTAATGTTTTTTTGGGGGGATGTTGTTATGCATGAGATCTACTTTGCATGTGTGCCAGATGATGCAAAGTTCCTGAGTCCACAGCCAGTGAATGATAGACAGCCAACCTCCAGCAGTAGAGAGGGATTCAGACCCAATTTTCTATATATTCTTCTTGTCTGTCGATCTTCTAGGTGGAACTTGGCAGAGCTCAGAGATCTCCTGGGTTATCAGTCAGAAACTGGGCATCAGACTTGTTCCTTGTCCAAGGGTCAGAGTAAAACTGGGCTGTGTGTCATCCATTCTGAAGAAAGAGCCAGAGACCCAATGTCTGGGCCAGAGTAGATTAAACCCAAACTGAACTGGTCTGGATCCAGAGGAGGACAGACAGAAACCATGCAGACAAAGACAAGTTGGTAATGAAAAGGGGCCCATGTCTATAGGAGACTCAGCTGAGGTAGCTTTGATAAACGTCATAAAGTTGCCATTGAGGCAGCTATATGGATTTTTGCTCTAATGGCATCTTAAACCAGCTTCTGTCACATCTGTAAGAGCTGAGCCAACCAAGTGTGCCTGTGGCTCCCAGCAGTCCCCTCAGAACTTAGGAACAAGCTTGGGGTTCAGAGTTCATAGGCATTTGCCACCCTTTAGAATGCCCAATCTATTAAAACCCATGGTTAGTTAGTCTCTACCTAATAACCAGGGGTTAGCTGGTGGAGCCCACTGCTTCCTCCGTGCAGAACCTCAGGTCTTGGTAGTTGCTATGTAGACAAACAGAACAGAAAGTTTTGTGAGCTCAGAATGCTAAGGGAACTTAAGAGATTCAGGAAACTTAGAAAACAAGAGTCAGGAAACTTAGGAAGTTATGAGACTCATGAGGCCCTCCTCAAGGTGACGGGAGCAGGCAGTGATTTCTGAGCAAGAGTGAACTTTTCAGTGGGACTGCCTAGAAGTATAGGGAGCTCCAGGAATGCAAACTTCATTGAGCTGTCCTGAGGTGGGCTTTTCTGCAATGTTTTTGAGTCACCCATACTTTTGTAAGTAGCTCAAACCCAGGCATGCATAAGCAATCCTGATAAACTTGCCAGTTAACCAAGTTAGAGATAGCCTGTTATTGGTACTCTATTTGGGCTGAAGAGATATATCTGTTCACATCCCCCAGGAAATACAACAATGGTATTCACACCCTTTTCTGGTCAAGCTAGCCAGATGGAAAGCCAGAACTATTCATGCAGGTTTACAGACTGAATGACAGTCTTGCAGAGTGACAAGCTAAGTAACCAGTGCCATTTCTGATGTTTACCTGCCCAGATCTAGAAGTTCATAGCAGTCTTAAGGGCAAAGTATAGTGTAGGGGGAAGTTCTGATACTGGGGTCCTGTTCCCCAATTGGTTGTTGATCTGTCAATAAAGAAAGTGGGGGAAGGTTGCTGGGCTAAAGGGAAAGACAGGAGTTCTAGGTACCTGGAGAAAAAAGGTAGAAGCAAGGAAGGAGAGGGAGAGTTTTTGCCTTGCTTTGAAGGGAGAAGAATGCAGCAACCATGTGAGGTCTTTGGGGGAACTGAGACCTGTGATCACTACTACAGGCAGGTAGCCAGGGACTAGATAGTGGGACTAGCCACTGAAGGCAGGTGGGAGGAATGGAAATAAAAATCTTATTAAGGACACACTTTTCCAGGTGGGAGATAGTAGCGCTCAGCAATTGTGTCCTAAGGCAAGTTGAAAAGGAACAAACTGTCTCTGTGTGTCTTTTGTCCAAGGATTCAAGGGAAGCCAGGAGGGGGCTGATAATGCGGTCACTTCCCAGAGCTAAAGGTGATAGCATAAAACTATACACAACAGTGTAGCTCATTCTGGCCACTTGCCACTCATCTGTACTGCAGGTGCAAGTGGTGACCCTCAACTTTTCTCCACATATATCCAAATCTTATTTTCCTTATGTCATAAGACTGAACTTTAGTGTAAGGGTTCATTTTGAACTTGGTATTACTTGGCTCTTAGACGAATCATGACACAAATTTTATAGCTCTCTCATTATTAGATAATGATCACCTGGATGAAATCTCACCAAACAGAGGTACCAATCAATGTGTAACTAATTAATTTAAAACAACAAGTCCTGTGAAAATCAAACATTGCAACAGACATGGTTGGCTGGCTAAATGTCAATGTCATTTATTTGTAAGTACATTCTTCGTGGCGTTGTCTTGGACTCAAACATTTTTTTTATTAACTAGCTGGTATTTGACAGAAATTAATTGTTTGTTACACATCATCAGTTGCATCCCCTGGAAACGAGACCTAGAGTTGCCTTGGAAGAGCTATGCGCATACAGAAGCTTTCTGGGGAGTTATTCCAGACTCACCCTATTCCTTCACCTCTCTGATTCTCATCTCTCTTCCATATCCCCCTACCTAGCATTTTAGTAAATGAAGCTCCTTCTAATTGGCCTAAAACTTTCCAGAATATTCTATAACTCCTGCCTTTAAAGTGCTTATCAAATAGAATATTTTGTTAATGTCCTCCTGGGCATACTAATATTATGAGAGGGTGGACTAATGGGATAATTTTTGGTCCAGAGTAGAATAGAATACAGCTCTGAATCAAATAGTTCACGTTAGAGTATAGGGACCTCTATTTATGGAAAAATAATAAGAGCATTTCTATCTACCTGCTCCATTTGTGTTAGTTGAGATTCTTTTATAGAGAAGAAGCAAAAAATAAAAAATAAAACTACTAAAATAATGGAAATAAATCAATGACATTTATTGCTTCATATCAGAGAGCCCAGTGGAATTCAGGCATGGCTGGACTTAAAAAGTATCTTTATGACTTATCCTGTTTCTACAAATCTGAATCAATTTCTTGGGGCTACTATTACAAAGTAATAGCAAAGTAAAGACCTGGTAGCTTGAAACAATGAAATATTCTGTATATCAGTCTGAATGTACAGTTAAAAGGGTAAATTTCATCTTGTGTTTACTTTATCAAAATATTAAAAATAAAACAACAAACCCAGATACTCACCCTCTCGGAGTTGTGCAAGTTTAAAATCAAGGCATCAATAGAGTCTTTGTCTCCACTGAGACTCAGAGTAGGATCTTTTCTTGTCAGCATCCCAGGCACAGCTTCTGTCCTCTGCTGACATCCTTCCTTAGTGCATCAGCCTGCATTCCTTCATTGGATTAGGGCCTACTCTAGTCCAGTGTGACTTCATCATAACAAATCACATCTGCAGTAATTCTGTTTACAGCTAAGGATGCATTCTGAGGTTCCAAATGACCATGGATTTTTCTGACCATCACCATCCATCCCAGTTTAATCTCTTAACCCATTTGCTTCTTGCGTTATTTCAGTGAGCCTTCCTCTAAGTGGAAGTGATCATTTCAGAAAACCTTAGCAGTCTCAGAAAGAGGCAGGGATCATTCTCACTAGCTGGATTCTGATTGGCTCTGCTTAAATCAGGAGCTTACCCTTGGACCATCTGAACGACAGAGTCAGACCACTTCTGAAGCAGAAGAAGTCAGGTAAGGTGACAGGAACAGTATTTCTAGAACATTAGGAAGATATAGGGTAGACTCAGAGAGCAAATGTTTCTTTAATATCTTATAAATACTTTTCTGTTATTTGAGAAAAGGCCCTGTGATGGTTTGAATAAGAATAGGCTCACATATTTGAATGATCAGTCACTAGGGAGTTAGACTGTTTGAAAAGATTAGAAGGATTAGGAGGTGTGCCCTTGATGGAGGAAGTGTGTCACTGGAGGTGAGCACTGAAATCTCAAAGACTAAGCCAGACCCCATGTATTTCTTTTCCTGATGCCTGAGGGTCTAGATGTAAAACTCTCGGATACTTCTCCAGGACCATGTCTACCTGTGTGCTGTCATGCTCCCCGGCATGATGGTAATGGGCTAAGCTTCTGAAACTGTGAGCCAGCCCCAGTAAAATGCTTTCTTTTATAAGAATTGCTGTGGTTATGGTGTCTCTTCACACTAACTAAGACAGACCCTATCTCATTTCAAAGTACTATTTCTACTGTGCTGGTAAATAAATGGATAGAAAATAATGGGAGAGAGAGAGAGAGAGAGAGAGAGAGAGAGAGAGAGAGAGAGAGAGAGAGAGAATATCATGGATTTAGATATAAATACATAGCTATGGATTCAACGTAGTTTGTTCTCCTAGGGTTCATAAATTACAAATTAGGTCCTTGGTTTGGTGGACTGATATAGTATGGAGCCTTTAAGAGAAAAGACTAGTGAGAGGTGCTCAGATCATTGGGAGGGATCCTAGAAGTAGACTGTGAGAGCCTAGCTTCTCTAGTCTCCTGTGTCAAGCTCTATCCCTTCCATACATGTTCCCACCACTGGGACATATAAAGTTAGGTCTTTGACAGAGGATAAACTGATGGGAACTGCCTGATCTTGGGTTTTGAACATCTAGGCCTATATGCTAAATAAACCTGTTTTCTTTATAAAGTAGCCTGCTATGGTGGTTTGAAAGAGAAATGTCCTCCAAAGGCACATGTATGTGAATACTTGATCCTGGTTGGTTCCACTGTTTAGGGAAGTTTTGGAACTTGTAGGAGATGTACCCTCGATGGAGGAAGCACCTCACTGGAAGCAGCTTGGAGAACTTAGAGCCTTGTCCCACTTCCTGTTTGCCCCTGCTCTACTTCCTGCTTGTGGCTGAAGATGTGATCTCTCAGCTTCTTGTTCCACCTGCTGCTCTGCCTCCTCTACCATTATAAACACTCTATTGGAACCATAAGCCAAGCTAAAATCTTTCTTTCCTGAGTTTGCTTTGGTCGTGGAGTTTTATCATAGCATAGAAAAGTAACTAATTTTCTTACCTAAAGCATCTTCTATAAAGATACAAAACTGACTAATACATGTATATGAAAAGGAGTAGGTTCAACCAGGAGCTACGAGTCCAGAATTAATAAAATAAAAGATATTTTCCTTTTCATTCATGAATAAAAGCCAGAAATGAGAGAGAAAGACCTTCCAAGGTGACCTGTGGCATCAGGCATGATTGCAACCATGGGGTATTCTCAGTGTGAGTAATTTATTAATGAAAACCTTCACTCCCAACCTGTCTCAGTCCCATTTCTTACTCTTCTCAAAGACTCACAGCAGGGCCATGATTGGAACTGCCTCTGCTAAACCTAGACTTGCCAGAGAAGCTTGCAGTCCTGCAGATCACTGGACCTGACCACACATTTCTTCTCTTGTTCATCAACAGTAATGTCAGATGTAATTAGGTGACAGACAGTTTACTCTGTCTTATGTGAAAGGTAGGATGTAAGGTTAAAGAGGTTTCAGGCCCTCCAGGGTATGGCCTTCAAGGAAGAAGATAACAGTGTTCTCTGGCGGCTCTCATCTTGAATGGTTTGCTAAGTGCTTGCTTGTGCTCAAATCTCAGCGAGGAGATTTATCTGGACAGACATGCCTGCTGTTGTTTCACTAATTTGCTTAGTCAGCACATGGTTCCTGCTAGGCCATCAGTTACAGGCAGAAGCTAAGTATCCTCTGTGGGGCCTCCTTTGCCTGGCCATGCTTATGCATCAGTTAACAGTCTGTTTCTCCAGAGCCCTGACAGCGTGAATGATGGCCCAGGCTTAAGTACCACAAACAGAGACACTGTTCCCTGACCCTGCCTCACTTTTCAGGGCGCATCGGAGCTGGCAGTGGTTTTGATGAGTCCCAAAGTAATTTAGTTGCAAGATCCTCAGCAGTGACCAAGCTGTCCAGAGATGCTCTTCATTCAGCAACTCTCAATCCAGATGGTGTCAAAGGGTGGCGTCTGAGACTGGTGATCAGGCAGGAAAATTGAAAGCAAGAGGAGAGGGGGAAGAGGAGATGGCAGGGCAGAAAGAAATCGCAAAAACTTGATGTGATATGGCCAAGACAAACTGGCTGGCAACACCGGCAACAGCATAATGAATGCGTGCAGGTTTGCCCAGGACTTTCCAAGTTTTGAAGCTGAAAGGATTATGTTCTGGAACCTTCTTTGTCCTGGGCAAAATGGGACAGCTGGTAGACATGAGCGGGGTTTAATCATATCATGTAGAGAGGATGAGAAGAGCCTGAAGATCACTCTGGCATCACACTAAAGCCAAATCACCTCAAATTTGAAACTGAGACCTTTGATCCTGTAGCACTGGCCTAGGAAGCATGCACAGACACCGGCTGGACTGTGTACCCCTTGAAGGCTATCATCTGGGGCTCTTACATTTCTCTGAAATCTCATGAAAAGCCACAGACACCAAGAGCATAACATATCTACTTCCCAGCATGTGCTATAGAGTTGTATGGATTTTTTAAAAAGACATATCTACTTAGCTTTACTTTTCCTAGATTGTTTAAAACTCTAAGTAACAAAGCAATTCCTCTAGGAAAGCCAGGACATGGGCATAAGGCTGGTGCTAAAAACAAATAATAAAATAGCTGTAGACAGCAGAAGCAGAAACCTTCCCCTGCGGTCACAGGCAAGTGAGTGTGTGGCCTTCCAGATCTCACCAGCACAGGCAGCCATTGGCCCAGTAGGTTGTCCTGTGTGTCCCGGGCATTGGTGGAACTGCTGGACCTTCACACTCCAGTCTGCTTGAAGCCTTAGACTGCAGCTTGGGGTGTCAGCACTGGCCTCACTGGAGTGGGTCTCTCATGTCACCACTGTGCCTTCTAATGCTTACAGCTACTCAATAGCCCAGGGTTTGACCCACTCCTCCCTCCTCACTGTCATTGCCTTGGTTTCCCGCATTCACAGCTTAAGGTGGACTCAGGAGGACTTCACCCAGACTACACCAAAGTGTCTACCAACGAAGTGACTATCCTGTGGTTGTCCATGCTGCTGACTGCCTGTGGAAAAGAGTAGAATAGACTAGATCAAACCAGATGAACTTTTAGAAGAGAAAGGTAATATCCATCTTTGTTTATACACAGAGAGAGGGGGGGAAGGGACAGGGAGAGAAACACACAGAGAAGGAGGGAGGGGGTAGGGGAGAGAGAGAGAGGAGAGAGGAGAGACTGGTACATCTAGCACTAGTGTATATGCGTGCTTTGGATATAGCAGAGACAAGACAGGCAAGATCAGTGATTATGGTGCATATGCCCTGGAGAGGGAAAGAGGATAATGAATAGAAAATAAAGAAATGTGCAGTAACATATCAAAGGGTAACAGTTTACCTGGGAGGAATTTTACCATTATGAACCTTCCCACCGAGAGTGCATCCTACCAACTCCCCAGAAAAAGCACAGAACCGCTTCCTATTGGCCACCATGGGCAGAACATACTGTGTTCTGAGGTTGCCTCCCAGTCTCCATAACTCACAGACTCAGTAGGCCTGGGTGCCCTTTCTTGAGTCTGAGTACCTCAGGGAAGTGGGGCCTCTGGAGCTGAACCTCTCTCGGTGAACTTCCTGGGCTGTGTTGCTAGCTTATCCCTTTCCTTTGCCATCATCTGTCTCATTACATGGTGCTGGCCAAAGCACAGCTAAAGTACTTACCTGTCCAAAGCCTTTCCAGGTCCCAGACAGTATACGTCATAGCCATTGTCAAGTCAGATATGTTTATTCTAAGTGCAGCTTCTGAGACATAGACATAGATAGGGCTCTTAATGTTTGCTAAATATATGCATTTTTAAAAAATGTACCTAGAAATCAGCAGGCCAGCCCAGATCTGATAAATCTACCCCCTCCCCTGCCTGGTTCACTGCCTATTCCAGAAGTCTGCAGTGAAAGGCAAGGTAAACTTGTTTTCCCACAAATCTGATCACACACAAACAAAGAGTTGGAAGGGTGTCTCTTGGGTGGTGAGATTGGCTGTCCCCAAGGCCAGAAGCATAGAACTGTTTCTCATCCAAGCCACACACAACCCGCCATCAGAGGACTCTTTTTGAAGCATCTATTGATCTTTAAGGAAAGTATAATGTAACAAGCGTGCTGCTTCCAGTCTCTTACCTTATTCCTTGAGCTCCCTCCAAGTATTTCCAACTGTAATGTGAAGTTCAATGGTGTGTCAGCAGATTGTAGGGAGCTCCCAGCTCACCCACAGGCTTGCTGGGAGACAGCTGTTTTCACAAGATGTTGGCTCTGACAAACAGCTTAGCACCCCACCCCCGACTGATCTCCAGCTCAGGCATCAGTGGAGGTTAACCCCAATGAACCCTGACTCTTCTGCTATGGTTGTTGATACCTCCCGTGGACTCTGCCTGATGAGCTGACTGAGGATCAGGCTTCAAGGGCTGTTGAGGAATAACAGAAATATCAGAGTCAACTCTGTGGTTAAGTGTTCTCTCTGCTGAGGCTGGCAAGACATAGTCACAGGTCTCAGGAATTGAAGGAGAGATTACAGCAACCTCTTCTTCAGAAATCTCTTCTCCTTTATTTTGGTCTGGGTACCAAGAGAAGGCCAGCATCAAGGGTCTAGTCTGCTGAAATGTAACCTCTGTTCTCTTCATGTTGAGGGAAATGGCTTCTTGCTTACTTCTGTTTTGGTTAATAGAGCAGGACAGCTCTAACAGGACAAGAGTTCTGGCTTGCTGGGCAGGCTGCAGGGTGATGCTATAAGAGGCCCATTATCAGTGGAAGCCACATTGTGATACATACAGACCCATTTTACAGAAGGGAAAGCACCGTGACAATACCAGGAAGTATTTGGATGGGACACCCATAAATGACGAATTTGTGAAGATAACTATGCAGAATATTATTCCGTATTCCCTTAATGTTTCACAAAAGCCACACAATTAGAACTTGACTTGTTAACAGTCCTGATGGGAGTTCAGCCCCTGAGCTCATCCCTGGGGAGCTAGGCTGCAAGGGATGGTGATAGCAGAACTCACCACCAGGTGGCACCACTGATGACATTTCTTTGTCTTGACTAAAGCTGATGTGACATTTGAGGCGGGAAGTCAAGAGTACAGGAAGGGGCCTAGTCTAACATATAATTAATTGTTTAACAGTTAAATCAAATCTAACGCCCAAGGTCACAAGGATACATTCCCTTGAAAAACAGGTCTTCCTAGTAAAAGGAAAAGACAGACCGCAAGTTTAGATATTCAGATTCTTGTAGGGAGAACAGAAAGGGTAGGGTCCAGCCTACAGGCTCCACCCAGCCCTTTTCTTGCTGTGAGGGCCTAATGTTCAGGGACACCCTTTTCCTTGGGCTACCTTAACAGGTCAAAGAGCCCCTAGGATGTCTGGACACTCTGGACTGTTGATGCAGGGACTCAAAGCTCTGGTGTGTAATCTGATCTTGTGGTAAAGGGTCAGATAGTAACCACCGTGTGTACAATACAGTCTCTGGTCACAACTATTTACCTTTGCCACTGAGGCATAAAAGCAGCTGATGACAATCCAGACATGAGTGTGGCTACATCTCAGTACACCCTTCTGCACAAAGATAAGTAAGCCTTAGACTATAGTCTATAGTCTGCTGGCATCTGATCTGGAAAACGGATCTGGACCTGCCAAATAGCATCCAGAACACAAGGCTGAACTTGAATTCCAAATGACCCAAAGTGCTTGGATATAAATCTCTCTCAAATATTGAATGGGGGGGGGGCATACTTAAGAAATGAGTGATTGCTTCTCTGAAATTCCAATTGGACTATGCATCTAGTATTTTTATTTGCTAAATCTGTCCACTGGGATGGGAGCTGTGGGCCCTGTGGATGCTTCACCCCACTAGGTGAGCCAAAGCCAGAAGAAGGTTGGAGCCAGGTTTCCAAAGCTCAGGTATAAAGGAAAAGCCATGCCTTCCCAGGTCTAAGGGCAGTGCTGACTTTTAAGAGAGTTTTTCATACTTGCAAAGGAGGGAGAGAGAGAGAGAGAGAGAGAGAGAGAGAGATCATTTCATTTAAATTAAACACATTTCGAAGGGCTCTGAAGACATGAACAGTATCAGGGAATACACATGAACCGGAAGGCACCCATGCTGAGGCTTGGCCTGAGGTGGGACGCAGCTGTGACGGGTGCTAGGTGAAGCCTGAGAGGAAAGGATTCCAGGCAAGGGGAACTTCCCGAGTGAAGACCTAGGGACTGAACCAAAGAGAGGCCAAAGGTGAGCAGGAGCGAGGCACAGGGGTGAGAACTATGGGCTGGTGTGACGGTCAGTCTGTGAGCAGTTTGCCAAAAAACTGGAGTTTCCTAACATATGGAAGTGGTCAGTGTTTAAGGAGGCTTAAATGCTAACCACTGCACACTGTATACATGGATCAAATTAGCATACTGTACTCCAGAAACCAATATTATGTGTCAATTAAAAAGTTTATAAATGCAGCAGGAGGCCCCTGCAGGCTCTAAGCGGGGGAGGGAGTGTAATCCCGTTCTCATTTTAAAGCTCTCACTTGCTGATTTCTCCTGCAGAGCAGATGGAATCAAAGGAAGAGCGGTGAGAGGAGACTTGGTGAAGAGCCGCTGCAGGAGTTCTGGCGGGAAATGATGTCAGAGTATGTCTCCCTGTGGAGAAGCTGCTTAAAGGTGCTGAGTGAGAAGGGCAGAGGGCACAGAGAGAAAGGCCTGAGATGCCTCCTGGACTCGTGAAGATCACATACTTGGTCTTGGCTTCTAACATCACTTTCGGACCCTCAGCATACCCCACAGGCTCATGTCATAAGCTTGTTCCCCAGTTCATAGTGCTAGTAGGATGTGCTTGGCCCTTTAAAAGGTGGGGCCTAAGGGAAGACTCTAGGTGATGGGGGATGCCCTCAGAGACATTTACAGACCCCAGCTCTGCTCTTCCTCTTTCTTTGCTTCCAACCACCATGATAGGAGAAGGCTCCTCTGTACAGGCTGGTCATGGTCTGCAATTTGGCCACAGGCTCCAAAGCAATGGAACCTACTGATCATGGCCTGAAACCTCCAAAGTTGTGAATGAAACCTTTCTGGGGTCTGGGGAGATGGCTCAGTGGGTAACGCGCTTGCTGTGCGTGAGAACCTAAGTTCAGATCCCCACACCAGGAACCGCAGTGCTGATGTGATATTCAGAAGAGGCAGATAGATCTCTGGAGCCCGTTGTCAGCTGGTCTAGCCAATAGTGAGCTCTGGGTTCAGTGAGAGACCCTGTCTCAAAGAGTAAAGTGGAGATCAATTAAGAAAATAAGACATCTACCTCTGGCCTCTGCACACATATATAACTACACACACATGTGTGTGTTCACATATGAACATGTACATATATATGCCATACACAAAGTAAACATTTCCTCTTTTTGTCTGTCTGTCTGTCTGTCTGTCTGTTTTTTGAGCCAAGGTTTCTCTATGTAGTCTTGGCTGTCTTGGAACTTGCTTTGTAGACCAGGCTGGCCCTGAACTCTCAGAGATCTGCTTGCCTCTGCCTCCAGAGTGCTCAATGTCCGACACATTTCCTATTTCTAAACTGAGCACTTTAGACATTTTGCATCAGTAATGAGACACTAACCAATGCAACTGCCAAGTGAACAGATCAAGGAGCAAATGGATACACTTTCTGTAGCTCTGAAGAAAAACCAGGGCTGAAATGGAGGCTTGTGGTGGCAGGTTGCATTTATAGCTGGGAGAATGGCGGAGACCTTCTTAGTGAACTTAGAAAGGGGTTTGGGGCTGATCCTGAAAGCACGCAAGTGTTTGAGAAGAACAAAAGAGAAACTCAATTCAGGGTAGTACCCAGGAGCCCAAATAAGAGGACGTTCCCAAAGTATTAGTTGTTTCTAATGACAACCAACTGCATCCTGTGCCCTGAAGCCCCTGCCCATCACTGCCTGCCCTTGCTCTATCCTCGTTACATTTATGATGCTAGAGAATGGGAAGACACAAGTCAACAGCTCCATCCTGCCACTCCTATTACTATCTTCATACTTGCCCCTGAAAGAGTAAAAGAATCAAACAGAGGAGCCAGGGCTACAAAAGAATGGATGCCTTCTGAATGAGTAAATTCTCATCACTAGGAAATAGAGTTTAAGTCTTTGAGAATTTTCTTTGACTCGTAGCAGCCACTAGTGCAGTCCCCTCACCAAATCTAACATGCACTGGCATGTCCCAGCCTAGGGTGACAGCCCTCCTAACAGCAGTGGCAGAAAGAAGCTGAAGGGGGTCAGTCCTGGGCTAAGCTCCCCAGGACGAGGGGCATAGCACACTGCTCTAAGTACTGGGAGGGAAATCACAGTGCTCCGGATCCACATTAGTGACATTTCTTAGTTCCTCGTCAATACCCCTGTGTTTTGACCTGTAACAATGTGAAATGCTAACAAAGCTGGGAGGAAATTAAAATCTCTTGATGTGGTCTGGAAGCTGTCTAAGCAGATCCTGTCCAGGTGACAAAGGTCTGCTAGACCTGGGAAGGAACAAAGGAAGTAAAAGGTTACGGAGGAAACAGCGGGAAAGCAGGGAAATGCCAGAGCACAAGAGTTTATCTAGACCACAGAGATACCTTTTGCATAAAGAATTCCAGGCCACGGGTCACTAAGACCCAGTAATATAGGTTAGATGGAAGCTGATGGTTTAAGAAAAATCAGCTTGGTATTACTGTGCTGTAGCTAAATCTCACATTAAGCAGAAGATGAGCAGCCACAGTCCTCAAATATGAGATCCGAACTAGTCCCCTAGTCTGAAACGGGGTGAGCCCTGATGTGGCCGGATGGACATCCTACACTGGACTTCACGTCACAGTCAGCATGTAGGCACTGGGACCCTAGAGACGAAGGCCAACTCAAAGCAAGTTTCTCATCCTTTAGGAATCAGGTCACAGCTGCTTGGAGCCCGATCCAATGCTTCGCTTTTTCTCATTGATCAGATACCTGACAAAGGCAGCTTAGTGAGGGATTTGGTTTTAAAAAGGACACAGTCCCTGGCAGTGGGGGAAGGCATGGTGGCAGAGGCACAATGGCAGGAGCAGGAGACAGCCTCGTAGTCACATCGCGTCCACAGTCCAGAAGCAGAGAGAGACAAATGCTTGAGCCCCACTCTCTTTCTCCTCTTAAAACAGAAGCTATCAGTTACGATGGCAGCTGCAGAATCCCAGAACAGGTGTGGGGTGGAAAGCTCACATTTTCTGACATAAACGGAGGCCTGGCTATTACTGTAAGGCAGGGAAGGAGGCGACATCAATATCAATTTGTTGCTGCTTGTTACCATGGGTGGTAGGGGGAGAGAGCACAGCCAGGCTGTGCTGCAGTACAGTCCCCTACAAGGATCTGTAGAGCTGGACAGAGGCAATTGCACTTTGTCAAATAGCTCGGTCGGCTCTCTCAGGCTCATTTATGGAAATCTATCAAGGAATGAGGACTGAAATTCCACTAGATCCTTCCCCACCATGCCAGGCTGTGGTATAGGATGGTAATATAAAGAGGGACTGAAGAATAAGATGCCAAACTCTTCAGTGACAGGTCAGACTTGAGGCACAGTGAGCTCTGGGCTGTACTCCTCTAGGAGTCCCAATGCAGCAAGTGTAGCCATGCAAATACCAATAAGAACAGACCAACTAGATGCCCTTCTACAGACACATAAGCCCCAAAGTCAATAAGAGAATCACAGAAAGCCATAGAGAGACAGGTAAAATGCTTGAACAGACACATCCCATGACAGACTATCTAAACAGTATACAAGTTTA
The DNA here is from genome assembly GCF_000001635.26 of Mus musculus. Lineage (NCBI taxonomy): Eukaryota > Metazoa > Chordata > Mammalia > Rodentia > Muridae > Mus > Mus musculus. The sequence goes on along the minus strand of NC_000078.6, from coordinate 77,670,200 downwards.
GAAATAAGTATTTAATGTTGGCATATCAGAGAAATGATGATTAAATGACAAACACGAAGTGTCCTACCCCTATCTGATCACAGACTGTTGATACTACTGGGTGTGGGGTTACCAGAAGTCTAAATTCATTTATTTTGGTCACAATTTGTCAGTACCTCAAGTGGTGTGTGGTGTGTGTGTGTGTGTGTGTGTGTGTGTGTGTGTGTGTGTTTCCATGACCCTATAACAGCACTACTAGATCTGCCTCCATGTGAATTCAAAGACTAAACTACATTGTTGAGAATACCATTATTCACAAGAACCAGACTAGAAGCTGCCCAAAAGTCCATCAGTGGTAGACTAGCTACACAATGATATAGTCAGGCAGTTGAATACTGCACAATAATGAAAAATGAATAAACCATACTTGCTCTTACCAATAGAATGTTAAACAAAAGAAGGCAGGCACAAAGGAGTCCATGCTATGGGATTATTCTCCCACAAAGCCACAAAGCTCAAACTTGGTCAATAAGAGCAATGGCTGCCATGGCTAAAGGACTCCTGGTGTGTCCTGTGTCATTTACATTCTGTTTCCTGGTTTGAGTGATGGCTATGAGAGTGTGTTTTGTTTATGAGTATTCTTTGAGTCTATATTTATGTTTTAGAATGTGTTTATGTTCCAATCATATATGAAATTCATATATACATATTCGTTTATGTGTATTCATTTTAAAATTTCAATAAGAACTCCTAATTCTGAGCCTGCTTCTGCTCTTGTCCTATAAAACATGCAATTTGGGAAGTTTTCTCAGTGGAAGAAGGTTTCTCTCTTTTTAAAATCACCTCGTCACATGTCCTGTTTGGATAGATATTTTTTCCTCTTTTCTCTTCTATTTTATTTACTTCTAAATTTAGCTCTTTGCTCTTAGAAGGTCTGATCAGAGGGAAGCTTCAAGACTGACACCATGTTGGAAGCCCAGGTCTACGTAGGAAGGCTGCTGGCTCTCATGACATTTTAAAAATTAGATTGCAATAGCAAGAAGCTGTGCTTAAAGCCAGATGCTGTTGAATGCACCTTTAATCCCAGCACTGATGAAATGGATACAGTACGATATTGAGATCCAGGCCAGCCTGGGCTACATAGTGAGACATTGTCTATAGACACAAAAACAAAACAAAGCACTGTTAAATCCCAGAAGTCTCTTGGGATGTTGATGCTTATTGTTGCCAGCACAGCAGGGACACAGTCACATCTTAGACAGAAACAGCAATGATGAGGAGCTGAAGTCAAAATTAAAATTAGAGCTAGTGTGTGTGTGTGTACGTGGTGGTGGTGGGGGGTATATCTTATCTTAACATTAGGCCTCAATTGTTTCTCTGTGGGCTGATCAGGGATCCCACAGGGACAGAAGAAGATGAGGTGACCAACCAGGGATAGCAGGGAAGCGGGAGCCAGGTGGAGAGAGATGGCACCTGGTGATTAATCACAGCCCAGGGAGTCTGGTGGTACCCAGTACCACTCACCAGCTTCCAGGGTTTAGTTTCCTCTGTGATTCCTAAAGCCTGCTTTGATAGTTTAAAAATCACATTTTGTTTTTTCCAGGGGGAGTTTTTTGTTTTTTTTAACTCCTTAAGCAAACATTGATTTATCTCCTCCTTCCTGGAGTTGTGCTGCTGACTAAAACAACTCTCTCTCTCTCTCTCTCTCTCTCTCTCTGTGTGTGTGTGTGTGTGTGTGTGTGTGTGTGTGTGTGTGTGTAAGAAGAGGTTTTGGGGTTCGTGCAGCTGCAGACAGGAAGGGAAAGCAAAGAGAGGAGACCTACCTTCCCCCCACCCCCCACCCCCGTTTATAACATCACAATCTGGAGCTCAAATTGTACAAACAGAGACAGTGGCATCATGCACAGAAAAAAAGGCACTGGGTACTCTGAACTTTGGACATCTAATTTTTGATTATCCAAGTCAGTAAACCCTGTCAAGGTCAAAACACAAGACCTCGAAGGTATGAGAGCATTTCACTCCTGCTAGCAGACCTCCTCCAGCCTAGGAGACCAGGAGTTTCAGCGTCTGGAGATCCAAGACCTGGGAAATTCCTGAGAGAAAAGAGACCAAGGAGCCAGACTGGGGTACAAATCCTCTGAGGGGGCTCTTGAAGCACTGCGGCCCACAGCCGAGCTTCCTTCCGCAAGGCTGTCAGAGCCCTGCAGAGGGCGCATGTGAGCAGCTTGGAGACTTAGACCTGCGTGTGCAGAAAGCTGAACTGGTCCCTCCTATTCTCTTTGGAAAGGCTGGTGAGAGTCCCAAGCCTCCTCTCAACTCTTTAAGTAGTTAAAAAGCATCCTTTATTCTGGCTCTTGTTGGCAGAGTGATGTGTAAGGACTGGAGAAAAGAAGAGTAGACCCGCCTCGAGCTATCCTGGAAGCTGTTAGGTTGCTGTCACCATGCTGTCAGGGATCCCACTTGTCACTTGGCATTCAGAGACCCTCAGTGGTTACTCTCAGCCTGTGGACAGAGTGTTGTAGTGGGCTCCAATTCACAAGATGACGAGGAGCCACTGGCACCTTCACATAGCCAGAAGGACAAAAATAGGCTTCAAAATCAAATTCCAGGGCTGGGGGCGGGGGTGGGGTGGGGTGAATTAACTGCTCATAGCGCTTACTGCACAAGCAGGAGAACCCGTTTGAATCCCCAGAACCCAGGTAAAAAGCCAGGAGAGGTTGTATTGTCACATGTAACCCCAGTGCTATAGGGAACAGAGACCGGAGATCAGTGGGGTTTACTGGCTGCCACACCTAATTCCAGATTCAGTGAGAGGCCCTATCTCAAGGGAGTAAAAGTCAGACACCTGACATCGTCCTCTGCACACCACATGCATACACACCAAAGTCGGGTTCCATAACAATGGGATAAGAACTGAGAACGGAAACTCCTGAGAAGAAGCTGTGTCTGCAGAGACTGGCTGACTGGTTAGAATTTCAGTACTGTACAGAGACTGCAGTGTGACAGGTCAGGTTGGGGGTGGGGGTGGGGGGCTAATTACCTTCTCTGAGGCTAGTTCTAGCCCTCTGGATCCATCATTCCTTGCCCTTTTATTGTGTCAGAACTAGCATCTTTTGGTTAATAGATTAAAAATCTTTTGGAATCTACTAACTTAGCAAACCATTAGCTTCCACCAACCCAAAAGCTACCGATGCCATCAGAGAACATCTCAAACCTACAGAAAAGCGAGTCACCAATCACCTCTCTGGTTATACCCACTTTCTTTGCTCAGTAAAACTATAAAACTTCATGAAACCGCTTCCACGTTAGGACATAGAATTTGGAGCTAACCTAAATCTGTGTTCTCATGGCCCCTCAAAATAGCTCCAGAATAAACTGCCCCTTGTTTCCTTTAAGGTAAGAGTGTGCTTTTTACCTCAACAGAACGACGAGGGGGTTCTATTACAAAGTACCTGTATGGCTTTAGGCAAATCATTTCACAAACTCAAGTCTGTGGGCCTCTCAGGAAGCTGAATAGGGGACAACAGCTATGAAGCTTGGCAGGAGAGTAGGTGCTCCGTTATTGGCGCCTCTCCCACGCACATAATTGTTCAATACGCGTCTTTGAGAGAGAAGCGGCAAAATGCTGTGTCATCACTTGACTGTTTGATCTGCATAAGTGCTACTCAAAGAAAAGCTGAGCTAGTCTCTGTGTAAGGAGTGAGGCTGGGGAGGCCAGCAGGAAGGGGGCTCTCCTGGGTTCTCTGTTGAATTAATAAGCTGGGTAATTTTCAATTGAGAGAAAACATCTGGGTCTTGGAGTGTAAGGAGCTTGATAACTCAAGAAGAGAAGAGCATCCAAGTGGGAAGAAGCGAGCAAAAAGTCCAACTGAGGTTCTACAGGGTGCTCCCAGTTAGATGTCTACAGCTTGGCATTCTGCTGCTGTTGGGGTCACAACACACAGGAGGCCGGGCTTGAGGGTAGTCCGACATCCTGGCATGCTACTTCGATTAAAGATCTGGGTAAAATCACCTCATCGGAAGCAGTTAATGTGATTTTAAATGAAAATAAGCATTATGTTATGCAATAAAGGGCAAAGTCGAGATGGATATTTACGATAAGGGAGTATCGTGCATACGAGGTCTAGATCACAGACCCTGTGGTCTTGTTCTGTTTCTTCTGTCACTGGGGCACTCTGGATGAAGGAAGAGGAAGAGGCCACAGGATGAGGAGCTACCCAGGATATGTGAACGCCTTTGAGCTGAACTTTGGATGCAGCAGAGGGTCTTTATAGCCTCCCCATGGGAGCCAGCTATGCTGCTAAAGAGCCATGGTGGCTTCACTGTAGGGCCTTGCTGCCTGGCTAGCAGAACTGAGGGCAGCACTGTTTAATTAGTCTCTTACCAAGATCCTCAGTGGCCCCTTACAGCTGCTGAGCAAAGTCTGAACTGCAGCCTGGGCTACAGAAGCTGTTTTGAGACTGGACTGCCAGCCAGCAAGGCTGGAGGCGAGGCTAAGCATTGAACTCTCTCAGAGGTCGCAGAAGTTACAGCCAATGCTTCTTGTGGCTTGAATCTTACATTGTCCCTCAAAGGCCGTGTGTTGATGACGTGATTGCTAACGTGAGGTACTACGGAGAGATGATAGCTAATGGAAAGGAATTAGGTCATCGACCTTCAAAGGGACACGTCCCACCTCGGTTTCTGGCTACCATAAATTGAAAGACCGCCTCTACCACATGCCTACTGCATCTGCTGTGATTTACTGTGTCATCTCATAAGCACAAAGCACGGGCCCAGGTAGCCATGGACTGAGAAGATAAGCAGAAATGAATCCTTCCTCCATTTACGTATTAATTAATTAATTAATTAATTTATTAATTATTGTGCATGTGGGGGCAGTGCATGTGAGGATGCAGGTACCTGTACCTGTGCATATTCACATAGAGGCCTGCGGATGGTGTTGGGTATCTTCTGTTATCTCTATCCACCTTACTGCCTTGAGACAGGGTCTCTCACTGAATCAAAAACGTGTCATTTTGGCCACGTTGTCAGGGCATTAGGCACTCAGGATCTGCCCGTCTCTGTCCCACAGGCACAGGGCATCCATGGCCAGCTTTTTACATGGGAGGTGAGGATTCAGACTCAGGTCTGCATGCTTGTACAGCAAGTGCCCCCTTACCCCCAGCCCCTCTCCCTCCTTTTAAAGGGATCATCTCGAGCAAGAAGCTACTGTGACAGAAAGCTGACTGACACAAGGCTCTTCACCTCAACTGTTCCTTCCTGCCGTCCCTCAGACAGCCACCAACTCAGCAGATCCTATTGTCGACTTGTCTCCCTGCATGGCCATCTGTGCCTTGAGCTTCCGTCATTTCCCTGTCTTTAGCCTCCAGTCCTGTTGTCCTCAAAGCCAAGTCTTTATATTGAAGCCTGAGTGTGAGGATTCTAAGATTCAGAACCCAGCAGGTATTATCTCAGTAAAGCCTTGCAACACTCACTCCCCTCTCGCTGGGAGGTGATACCCATCAAGCATCCTGTGAAGCTAAGGGCAATGAAGCAAAATCTGCTCCAAGAAATCCAAACTCTTCAAGCTGCTCCTGAGGTATGATGGTCAGCTTCATCCCCTTAATTGAATTTAAAAAAACTCCTGCAGTATTAGTGTGGCTCAGGTCTGGGTATAGCTATGAGGGCATTTGAAAGGCGAATGGGAGAGAGAAGACCTACCTTGAATGTAGTAGCACTGTCCCTAAGACTAAGTAAACATTTCCTGCATCCCCCCCCCCCCCCGTTTCTGCTTCCCCACCCATCTGGATGTGAGCAAGCAGGCACATGGCCCTGCTGTTATAGCCAGAGCTTCTGCTCCCACTGTGGAACCATCCCTGTTGTGATGGACTGACTATACCCCCAACCACAAGCCGACATCAGCCCTTTCTCCCTCAGTTGCTTCCTGTCCATTGTTCTGCCACATCATCAAAAGTAACCAATACACGAGGTCTCCAGGATCCTTGGGTAGCTCTACTGGTTTTCCAGGTCATTTATGCCTGATTCCCCTGATCCCAGCATTCTCCGTCCACACTGAGCCCCTTATCTCCAGGGCACAGCCTGCTCTTTCTCACCCCCATCCCCCCTGCACAGGCCGGTCCCTCTGCAAGTGCCACCTTTCCCCCTGCTTACCTTCCCTGCCACTTAACTGTCAATTCCTATCTATCTTCCTGGTCTCTGCCTAAAGGTCACCTCACCACCACCACCACACACAGAGTCCTCTTTAACCTCCAAAGCCGGTAGGTGGCCTGTGGTGTGACACTTATAATACTGTGTGCTTTCTGGGCTCCCCTAGAAGGCAGAGAACGTGTTTTGCATTTACTTTATATAGCTCTGATTCCCAAGGACAGATAGCACAGTGCTGGAGGCCTCTCTACAGTTTGTTGACCAAGCTGAATAATTGAAATAGCCAGCACAGGCTGTATGGCTGAGATATACCTGGCATAACTCCCAGGGCAACTCCTCGTGGACACCTGAAGCTTCAGAAGGACCAAGGATGGGAAGAAAGAGACAGATAGACCAAGGACACTCACTGCTGCCTACTGCCCTGCCTCAATCCTACTTTTTCTTCTTACCCTAGGCATTGTGGGAACTGTTGTTCAGTCCACTCTGAGTCTGACTGGAGTGCCTGCCTCAGTTCTCTGTCACATGGGAATGGATTATTTTTTCATACCGGCCTGTCGTGCAGCCTTTAGAAGCTATTCTTCTTGTTAGCTTCTTATACACTTTTCACTGAAATGTGTGCCAAGCAAGAAAGCCTGGGGAAGGTTGGGGTTGGGGGCGTGTCACCCTGTCTGCAGATGGAGAAGGCAAGCAGTGTGGGATGAGGCTTTCCTGAGTCATATCTGGAAAACCAGTGTCCTTCAGCTTTTCATCCTGGTAAGCAGTTTTCAGGTCTGTTGGGTTTTGGCACCTATCAGCAAGGCTATTTTAAAGCTAAAATCTGAAAATAAATGGAGTGGGGCTGTGGCAGAGGAAGGCTGATTTGGCAAGCATTGAAACTGGGGGAAGCTTACAGGAAGTCAAGACTGGAGACAAGAGATCCGTGTGTGTGTGTGTGTGTGTGTGTGTGTGTGTGTGTGTGTGACTGTGTGTACATGTTTGTGTGTGACTGTGTGTGCACTTGTGTGTGTGTCTATATGTGTGTGTACGTGTATGTCTGTGTGTGCATCTATGTCTGTGTATGTATGTGTCTGTGTGTGACTGTGTGTGTATGTGTCTGTGTGTGTTTGTATCTATGTGTGTATATGTATGTGTGTCTATACATGTGTGACTGTGTGTATGTGTCTGTGTGTTTGTGTGTATGTGTGTGTGTATGTGTGTATCTGTGTCTGTGTGTCTATGTGTGTGTGTCTGTGTGTTTGTGTGTATGTGTGTGTATGTGTGTATCTGTGTCTGTGTGTCTATGTGTGTGTGTCTGTGTGTGTTTGTGTGTATGTGTGTGTATGTGTGTATCTGTGTGTGTGTGTCTATATGTGTGTGTGTGTGTATGTGTGTATCTGTGTCTGTGTGTCTATGTGTGTGTGTCTGTGTGTGTGTGCATCTATATGTGTGTATGTGTATCTATACATGTGTGTGTCTGTATGTCTATGTATGTGTGTCTTTCTCTCTGTCTCGGTCTCTGTCTCTGTCTCTGTCTCTCTCTCTCTCTCTCTCTCTCTGTGTGTGTGTGTGTGTGTGTGTGTGTGAGTGTACCCTCAGGCCTCCTGATCAGCTGGAAGAGATGCACCTGATAAGCAAATCTGGAGAGGCAAGGTCTTGGTCTGGAGGGTCTCTTACTTGTCTGGTGATGCTGCCTAGCCCACCTAGAGTCCTTCTGTTTTTTCTAGAACCTGGAGGAAAATGGCTGCACAGAGAGCGGCACTAGATACTCATGCTTACAGGCTCCCTAGTGCTTCTCCTTGCCAGGGCCCCAGCTGTGCCTGCAAAGCCACAAGGCATCTCCCTGCCTCCAGTGTCTTCATGTTGATCTAAGTGGACAATGTGAGCTCCTAATAGTCTTTACCCTCAGCTGCATCCTTCTCCATCTTTGTGACTCCAGCTTTGCCTCCTGGCTCCTGTTCACCCTGGATGCTGACCTCAGACCCATCAGAGTTCATGCTTCTCACCTAGGGTTGGCCTTTGTTCCTCTTGTCAAAGATTATCTGCACTTGTATCCTAGATGCCATGTTTCAGGGTGCTGTAATTCACCTGAGCATTCAGAAAGAGGAGCATGTGTGCCAGACCCCTGTGTACAGGACCCAGTTTTGGAGTTCACTTGCTGGAAGCTGGATGCCCATGACTGGCGAGTTACTGGCTCTTCCTGAGCCTTCAGACTTCTTTTGTAAAATGGGAATCCTAACAACACAGACCTGATAAAGGTAATTCACTGTACTCATTTACAGGATAGGTGCTTAATCAAGGGCTTAACCTATAAGCACAGAAGGAGGAGGATAAGGAAGAGGAGGAGGAAGAGGAGGAGGAAGAGGAGGAGGAAGAAGAATGAGGAAGAGGAAGAGGAAGAGGAGGAGGGGAGGAGGAGGGAGAATAGAGGAAGAGTAGAGGCTAGAGAGAATGCTTGTCAATGAAGTGCTTACCTTGCAATTTGAGGACATGAACTGAATCCCCAGAAATCATGTAAAAAAATTTTTGATGGGTATGGTAGCATACATATGTAATCCCAGAGCAGGAAAGGTAGAGGCATACAGCTTCTCCAGGCTCACTGGTCAACCAGCCTTGCCTATTTGGTGAGTTCCAGGGCATTCATTGAGAGACCTGATCTAAGAAAGAAAGAAAGAAAGAGAGAGAGAGAGAGAGAGAGAGAGAGAGAGAGAGAGAGAGAGAGAAAGAAAGAGAGAAAGAGAGAAAGAAAAAGAAAGACAGGAAGACAGGAAGAAAGAGGGAGAAGGAGAGGGAGAGAGGGAGAGGGGAGAAGGCAATGCCTAAGAATGACATTCCCTCTGACTTCACCCACACATAAGCATCCCAGGAATGCATGTACATGCAAATAAAATAAAACAAGAACACAATTCCTCAAGGGCCGAGTGCTCTTGGTGAGTTAGAAATGGATACTTGGCATCCATGCCCCCCAAATCCAAAGTAGAAACAGTTACAATAATATCTGTTTCCCTGTTCTGGGCAGCTGGGATCAGAAACAAACCACTGAAGGCATATGGCCCAGGGATGGGTGGGGCCTAAGGGGTGAGAAGTGTTGATTGGGCAGAGGTTGTGAGTAGAGGTGGAGAGGGCAGTGGTCCAAGAGGCAGGTCTGTGACCTCCGGAGAAAACCCGGAGCAATACAGATTACAACAGGACCCACCCCGTCACTCAGGACTGCAAATCTCTAGGAGGTCCAGGACCACTACATACCTGACAAAACCCTGGACAGCAGGTCCTGGCAAGCTCTGGGGAGGCAGAAGGAGCATTTTCAAGGGCACCTGCCAGGACAAAGCAGGACCAGGAGCTGTTCTTTCCCCCTTCAGTAGGTCAATGGCCTCTCTGCCCCTTTCTGGGAGTCCTCCCTTCCCCTTGACCTCCAAACCCAGCAACCACAGAAATGCTGTGACCTTCTTCCATCGGTCCCCAGGGAAGAGCAGCCTACTTACCTCAGGGAGGCACAATCATTAGTGCCATCTCATTAAACTCCAAACTGCTGCTGACTCAGACTGGAACTTGCATAGGGTGGCTGCCTCCTGGCTGCTGAGTGGTTTCCCCAGAGGCTCTGTGAGGTGGGATGAAAATGTGTAGATGGACGGAAGATGGCCTGCCAGGCCCTGGGTGATAGCGGCACCAGATGAGGCTGTCACTGGGGATAGAGGGTTGCCAGTGCTCACAGAGACACTAAGTACAGGGGCTTCAGGAAGATGGAGTTATTTCTCTGACACCCTCAAAGTCTGAACCTGCATGCAATCCCCAGTGTTGGAGACCCGGCTCTCTCTTGTTGCTTCACTATGCCCAAGTCGTTTCCCCTCCCCTGTGTTCAGGGAGACAGATTGCCACTACATCTGTAGTCCAGTCAGCTGGAGGAAGAATGGAAAAAACAGAGTTCCTGGAGGCTACCTTTCATGTGTGGCTGCCATCCCCTTGGCCAGTGCAAGACCAATCTGGGGCAGCCATATGCCCAAGTAAAATTCAGGTACCCTTTAAAGCAGAAAACAGACGTAGGAACAAGTTGGATAGTCCCTATCACCAAGATGGGGACAGAGCCCTGCCATCAGAACTCAGCATGAAGGCAAATCCCCACCAGGCATAATATATTTTATTTTATGATGCAATATAAAATCACCATTGATCAAGGAATTTACAATAAGGACCGTGGTACTGGAATAGAGGTAAAAAACAAAAAACAAAAAACCAACCCCTTCCCTTAGTGGGCGTATAGTTGGGTGGATAATCATCAAATGGAATTTGTTTGTTCTTTATATCCCTGCTACATGCTTACCAATGCACCTATTGTAGGGACAGCATGGTAGAAAACATGGATTCTTAGATAAGGAGGGAGACTCCTGCACAGCCCACCACAAGGCTAGTAGTTAATACCGTGATTGTAACCCACTGAGCCTGTCACTCTCAACAGGCCCAAGAGCTCCCTAGTGCTTCGAAACCAAGTGAGGCTCTAGAACCCTGGTGCAGCCCTGAAGCAAGAGTAGTTCCCGGTAACTAAGGGTTGGCCCAGGGGGCAGAGTGCAGGAGGATGCCCAGGAGCCAGATGTGGGTTTAGAAGCTGCATCCTGAGCATCCTAGAGCTAGGAATTACTCCTGCCTGCTGAGAACTTATGCTCTAGATGGTGACGCCCAAACTATGGCTGCCCTGGGATCTTAGCCCTCAGCCTCCAGAAAATGTGTTCTGAGTCTAATTTTTTATTTCCATGGTCAACAACTGAAGTCACCCTTGCTTGACATAAATCCCATTTTCTTTTATTTGTACTTGGAGGAACTAGGATACTATTTATCACCCTAAACAGTGAGTAAGTGCCTTTCAAACGATGAAGAGTCATAGAAATATCAACTGGTATGTATCCCTTTCCTAATAGCTCTGCTCACACAGTAAGTTTGGCAGGAACTACCTTGTGCTGAATCTCAGTACAGGTCTCAGTCCATGCCAGGAATTGTACTGGGGATTTTACATATACAAACCTACCATAGCCCTGCCAGCTAAGCATGAAGTCCAGAGAGGTCAAGGACCTTGCCTAGGGCCACACTGGCTAGTCTGCACTAGAACTCCGACTGGAACTCAAGCCTTCCAATCTTCCACAAGCCTACATAGTTATAATTAGATAGTCCATACGATTCTCTTCTGTAGGTGATATGTGAGTCGCTTTAAAAAAGTGAAGACTCACACTTGTCAACATAAATTTCAAAGTCTTGTGATTTTAAAAAGTGACTAATAGCTCCTGAAAGATTTAAAGTGATTGTAACCCAGAGTTACACGAAGACAGCAGAGATGGTGGCAGGTGACATAAAACTTGTCCCTGTATCTCTGTTCACCTACATATCAATTAGATTATTATGTTCAAGTCCAACTCTGTTTGAATGTGTGAGCACTGTGTGTATGTGTGTGTATATGTATGTGTATGTGTACGTGTGTGTATGTGTATATGTGTATGTGTGTGCATGTGTGTGTATGTGTGTGTATATGTGTGTACGTGTGTGTGTGTGTTGTTATGTTTGGAGAAGAGAGAATTATTACAAATATTTGTTACACATGGTTAATCTTGCCTCCTTGGCTTAATTATGCCAGCATTAAGTTATCCTTTTTTGTCTAATCATAAGAAAAACATCAGAAATATCCCAGTAGCATTCAACATACCTGACCAATATTCCTCAGAGCAAGGCAAGCCTAGACACCATCACTATCCATAGGAGCCTAAGGAGACCTAAGGACTGAATGTGGTACCCTGGTCAAATACTGAAGTAGAAAAGGGAAGTGAGTTCAAAGTTAAGGAGACCTAAGCAAACCAAGAGCTTAGGTAAACAATAATGGCTTTCTTTAATTGCTTGCCAGTTTCAGCTGGTTAATTATGTCACCTTCTATCAAGGCTGCAGAACTGAAGCCAAGGAGATCACAGTGAGATCAAGGATGTGCCCCAGCCTCAGGCAGTCCTGGCTCTGCTCTGGCATTAGGTCAGCCCTCAAGCCATTGTCTCTACAAGCATGGCCTGTGCCCTCTGACCTATGCGGCCTGGGTTCTTGATCACACTGGGCTCCTGCATTAGCAAACCCGTGTCAAGCCACTTGCTTTAAACCCACTTGATCTCTCATTCAGCACCTGTCAAATGGCCATTTATTTTGTTTGGTATCTATTAAACAGTCCCAATTACCCCATCAAACAAAACGGGTGAGGGAGACATGCCCTTAGTGGGAGCAAGCTCTCTGCAGCAAATTTCCCTCAGTCTGGCCAATTAAAAACACTTGGGTAAAACTTCCTTGGGCCCAACAGTAGCTCAAACCATGATTATTCTTCAGGGATTACAGTGCTCTGTGCTGATAGCCAGCTGGGCGTGACAATCTGTGATTGCTTCACAAGTTTATGAGGCTCTTCTCTTCCCAGGATGGGGCTACAGAAGACCAGAAATATCTTTGGGGAAAACAAGGCTTGCCTTTGTCCAAACACCCCCAGTCCTACTTGGTTCCAGGGCAAGGCAGTAACTACAGTTACCCCAGGCTTTTTTGTTGTTCTTGTTGTATTTTCCTGCATTTGCCACTTGATGCAGAGCTGAGCAACACTTTAGGGGCAGGAGGAAGCCCACTTTATAAGATAATTGTGTAATGCCAGGCTTTATGTGTGTGTAATGGTTGTGTGTGCCAAGAAGTAGTAAACAATGAAATCTTGTTAGCTTTAGATTTCAAGGCATTTGGAATTACTGATCACTTGGATAGGGTGTGGATTTTTGCAGTTCATCTTCTCTCAAGCAGAGCATCCCCTAAGGGACAATGCCATTCAATATTGTTAACAAAACGGCAGGGGCTTGGGCTGAAGATATTTCTGAGGATTAGCTTTTCCAATGTCATCTGTCATCCTTGCCCTTTAGAAAGCTCCCAGTTATACACAAAGAACCAGTGCGTTTCCTCCAAATCCTTTTCGAGTCTGAGAGCTGAGAGCCCCAGCCTAACCCTGGTGCAGCGCTTTTCCCAGCGGTGTGCACAGCTTGCTTTCTTAGGCAGTTTTATTTGGGTTCGCTTTTTCTATAAAGTAGGAACGTGGCCTTACAGAAGTGCTGTAGGCGTAGATGAAGGCAGAGATAGGATAGTGACCTCCAGACATGGAAACTGGTATGCCTATGTATGCTAGAGTGTGTTATAAAGGGCTGGGAACACAGCTCAGTGGGCAAGCCCTTCCAGGTATAGGCAAACCCCCGAGACCCATCCCTAGCACCGTGAGCAAACAAAAGGTAACACAAAAAGCCAGATTACATTTTTCCCACTTAGGTTTCCTAGCTACGTCACTGAAAGTTAACCAAACTAATTCTTTTAAGTCTCACCAGCACAGAGAGGTCAACTACGTGCCCATTCAATAACAACCATCTCTGAAGAGGCTGCCTTCTTTTACATGATAAGGGGCAAGATGCTGCCTGTTCTGTGAACCTGAGCCCTTGAGGCCTGGCAGAGTGAGTACCATTTGAAACTATACCCATTTTGGTATTGGGGCTGGCTTTGGAACCATCCAAGGCATGAATGTCAGAAGTGAGCACCCATGGAGCTCACTGCTGCGAAGCCTCGGAAAGCAGAGGTGTGCCTCTATGTCGCGTCCACTCTCGACCAGCAAGAACAACACGACCACCAGTCCTTCTAACAACAGTTTATTCAGCAAACTTCAGTCTTCATCTCTCTCTCTTCATCTTTTTCCTCATCTATCTCCCCCGAACCCCAGGCCTCTCACTCTTATATACTTCTCAGTCCCCATCCACTCACAGCAGGCCATGTCACCTCACCAGGCACGCAGCTTCAGCCAATCAGGGTGGCAGGAGCATGTCTCCACCAAATATGGACTTGTTTAAACCGCCAGCATCATGGTGCACCTGTGCAGCTCTCACGATGGTCGTGGCTTATTTTCAGGTGTATTAGGAAGTCAGGTGCAAGTCATAAGACTTAGCTGCAGTCCCGGGCGCCATCTTGGCACTGCTGCCACACCCGCTCCTCACACCTCTAAAGATGATGCAGTTCATTTCTGGGGATGCAGCTGTATTTTTCTGTAAGAGAAAAGTGGCCTACTTGGCTGGGTAGAGCATCGGGTCCACATGGCCCCTGTCGTCCTGCATGAAATCCTTTGGGAAGAGCCTGGGGTTCACCTGGTTGCCAGCACCCTCGTCTGTCTTTCAATCAATGCCTACATGCGTGAAGTCCTGTAGCGAGCAAGCCACCCAGAATCTTTCCCTGATTGTCTGGCTGAGTGACATCAGTGTGTATGGACGTGGGCAGGTGGCCGGGAAGTACATAGCACGCACATGTCACCACCCTCCCAGAAGTGCTGTATCAAACACCTCCACCACATCCTTTGGTTTCCCCAAGACCTGAGCTGTCTTAGCTGGAGTTCAACAGCCATTCTCATTACACAGAACGCATACCAGTGTCGGTACCCAAAGGCCCATCCAGGGCAGACAGTTCATAATCATGATTACTCTGTTTTCAGCCTCCACCCGCCACCACCGATTCATCTCATTTTAAACAATTCAATGAGCAATATTGCATATATTCTCTGTGCCACTCTTTCCTTATGGTCCAGGAGAAATGAAAGCAAGACTGTCAAAAAACCTCTGGAAATACAGAGTGGGCTGGAAATAACTGTCTCTTTAAATGAAAGAGAACATGAAAACGAATGATTCCGATCTAAGCGTGAACCATGCTTTATCCTGGAAGACTTATTAGAAAGAGAGGGACATATATTTCTGTTGATGTTGTATATTAAATGGACTTTGGAAACCCTATTTGTCTGTATTAAATAAATATGATAGGTTTCCAGCTATATCTTCTATTTCTTCTGCTTTTAAATCAAAGGGATTAAGACTCCTAATTAAGACACTGGAGGAAGGCCTGATCAGTTTTTACCAGTGCAAATTAGTTCAGAGGCCCAGAGCTGCTCTGTTCTGTTTGCTGGTACGGGAGGCTTGTTTGATTTAACGTGATTGAGGAAATGAAATATCCGTAAGACAAAGAACCAACATTGCGCTTCTGGAGAGTGGCTGCAGGGAAATTGGAAACAAATGTACATTAGAGGTGATCCAAAATGCAACCAGAGGAGAAATGTTATTTAGAAAGAAAGAGACTCACCCTCTGAAACAGTTTGCAGCCTCTTCTTCCTTTGTTCATTTGTTTAAGGAAGATAAAATAGGATCTCAGTTGCCTAACAAGGACCAAGAAGCTTGGAATATTGTCTTTTCTTCCATCGGTGCATGTGAAGGTGGTACATGCCTTAGCATGTTAATAGTCCCAGCATTTCTGTTTAGTGATGATCACCATCACCCCTATTGCAGAGTTCAGGAATGCAAGGCTCTGAACATGTAGACTGACAGAAGGCACCATGGAAACTCACAGTTATGGTTTCCTGTTGATTAAAATCCTTTTAGGAGGGATGAGGGCCCAGAGCTCTGAGCAAGAATAGTGTAGACCTGGCTGCTTTGGGGTGGTGTGCAGTTTGGTTTGATCCCTGCTCACTAGACCTAGTCAGACATGGCTGATTTTCTGTATTGGCAAGATGCTCACAGCACTCGAATCTGGTGCCATGAGATAAGAAGCACTTCCTAGAAGGGCTGCCTCCTATAGCACTGGATTTGTCTGCAGACCGTCTAGGCTTCTCTCCCTTCTCTCTTGTGTGGGTACAATCTTCACCAAATCAAACAAACCCTTGGAGACACTTTGACGACTTTTGTGGTCAGCAAACTCAACTGTTTGTTTATCATTGGTGTTAAGAATGGTCACTAAAAATGGCAGTCTTGAAGCTGGAGAGATGGCTTAGTGGCTAAGAATGTTCACTGAGCAATCATGAGGAAATGAGTTCAAATCCCCAGCACCCATGGCAAATGCTGAAAATGTGACACATGCCCATAACCCCAACAGTGTAATGGGTGGAGACAAGAGGACTGATGGAGCTTGCTGGCTGCCAGCTTAGCTCTATGTGCAGCAAGAGGCCCTATCTTGAAGGAATAAGCAGAGAGTGATACAGGAAGATACCTGATGTCTTCTTCTGGTCTTTGCACCCATGCATGGACATGTGTATCTCCATATACACCTGTGTGTACACAATACATACATATACCACTATGCTACCCCACATAGGTAAACTACAATCATACCACACACACATACACCATACATACACACACCACACAAAACACACACACACCACACATATACACACACACTACATCACACCATACACCACACATATACACACACACCACACATACACACACACACACCACACATACACACACACACCACACATATACACACACACACCATAACACCACATACACACACACACATACACACACAACCATATTAAAAACAAAAACAAAAATAAAAACAAAACAAAACAAAACAAAACAAAACACAGGTCTAAAGTGTTAACCAGGCAGGGCTGGCATTCTCTTGTGAGCTGTGTGTTTGAATGATCAGCACCAGAGCTACGTGTTGTTACTAAGTCCTCCACAGTGGGTCCTGTTTTATGTTTGAGGTGCATTGTCAGAATTCAAGGCTGAGAGGATGAACATGTATTGTTGTGATTCTGCCGGGTTGCACGCTGTTATACAGTACAAAACCAAACACCCCATTCTTACTTCTTGAGATGCCCTTGACCAAAGAGACAAAAAGGAGGCAAAGTGCATAGACTCGTATGTGTCTAAGCAGATGCAATACAGAGCTTCAGAACCCCGTTCTCCATGGAAACCCACCATGGAGCAGAAATGTCTGATAGCTGTGTTTCCTAACTGTCCTGTGAGGAAGCGTCTGGTGGTTTCAAAAGCTGCCCTTGGTTCCTGCTGACTTCTGTGCTGTCATGTGACTTCTTACAGTGCATCCAGTCAGGGTTTGAGGAGCTTCCAGGAGTACCTGCTTTAAAGGCACCCATGCAGTGTTTTCATCATAGTTGGCAAGACACACAGGCACAGATGACTGTGTTGAAGGAATAGCATGGGTTCACTCGCAGGTCCCAGGAGGCGTGGGAGGCAGAGGCTACAGTGCAGGAAGATAAAGGGTGTGATGGAAATGTGGATGTGCGCTAGCAGGTTCTGATGAAAGGAACATACAGGGCCAGGGAAGTAGGTTTGGGATGACCTAATTTGAATAATTTTGGCAGGTCAGGCTTTGAGGTACTCAAGTCCTTAGTTGTTTGGTCCCTTACTCATAGGATAGGGAGCTAGCACTGAATCCAAAAGGCCAATGAATAAGAAGGTTGGGGTGTGGGTTCTCTTTTGGTTGGTCTGCATATTGAAGACAGACTCTTAGGGTATCTGTTTGTTGTCTCTGGGGATTGGTCAGCTCTGGATGCAGTCCTGCTACCTCCATGCTGTTTTACATATCAGTATGCCACCCCTTTAATGTGTGCATAATACTCCTTTGTATAGATAAACACTTTTTCTGTCTATCACTAGTTTATGAACAGTTGTATTATGTTCACATTTTGGCTACTGTGAGCAAGGCTGCTACAAACATTCATGTCCAATAGTGACATAGGTGTCTGTGTTTAGTGTTTGTGTGTATGTGTATGAGTTTTCTTTAAGCAGAGTATATTAATGAGAAAAAGTTTAAAAAAATAAGTCAATTGAATTCATCTACTTTCCATTGTTATGATAAAATATCTAAGGCTGGGTACTTTTTAAAGAGATTTATTGAGCTCAATGAGCATTGAGTTCCAAGACTGAGTATTGAAACCTAAAGTTCAAACAGCATAGTGCAGGGTCTCCTGGAAAATGGCATCACAGATGGAGGGTGTGGGAGATGAAGAGATCCCAGGACCAGACAGGAAACCAAAGAACAGAGGCCAGGCTTTCTCTTTCATACTGACTTGCTCTCAGAAGGACCAACTCAGCATAACACAAGGAGTACTGAGGATAGCCCCTTCAATTACCTAATTGCTTCCCACTAGGTGCTTCATCTTGAAGGTCTACCACCTTCCAACGCCACCATTAGGAGGACCAAGCTCCCAATGCAGAAACTCTTAGGGGTACATATTCAAACCACATCCACACCACAGTAACAATAAAACTTGTTCTTAACTTTTAAAGCCAAATATAATTACTAATAATAGCTTTACATTCTTTTTAAGCTTTTCTAAGAAATACTATAAACATTATGTTGCATGTACTATTTTATAACTTCATCTTTAAATTTAATATATACCATTAACATCTTTCTAAGTTCATATATATCTTGTACAATGTCATTTTATATGGCTGTATATTATTTACCTGAACATATTTATAGGATTTAGTTGCATTTCTTTGACGGATGAAGATTGTTTCAGTCTGTGCTCACACGAATTTGAACACTAGCATCCATATAGTTGAGTCTTTATATAAATATGTTCTGCATCCCTCCATATGAATTGCTAGAGTGGAGCTTCTAAGTCAAGCAATACATAAAATCTTAAGGCTTTGATGTATGCTACAAAAGCACTGTGAAATTCTGTGCTCCACTGAGTCTCACTTTCTGGTCCACCTCAAAGTTGAGGTTGCAGATGAAGATGCTCACTGGTGAGAGAATGGAAACAATAAAGGCAATGGCTTGCTGTCAGCCTGATAAGCCTTCTGTCATCCTGTACAGCCAACATACAGACAGCCTGTAGCCATCGTACAGACGCTGTACAGAGACACTAAGAAGTCACCAGAAGCAGAGAACATGACGGCAGTGGCTATTCTTAGTTGTCAACTTGACCACACATGGAATTAAATAAACCCAAGAGGGACACCTGTGAGAAAATTGTCTTAATTAAATCATTTGAAGTGGACCCGCCTTTAATACAAGTTTTGTTTGTTTGTTTGTTTGTTTGTTTTGTTTTTGAGATGGGGAGATCCACCTTTAATCTGGCCACACCTTCTAGTGGCAGCCTATATAAAGGACATGGAAGAAGGAAGTTGTGCTCATAGCCTGCTTGCCTTCAATTTTACTGGCAAATTCATTCACTGGCATTAGAGCCTACTTCTTCAGGATTCCAGCATATAGTGAAGACTAGCTGAAACATCCAGCCTTCTGGACTGAACAACTACTGAATTTTTGGACTTTTTATCTGGAGACAGCCATTGTTGGATTAGTCAAACCATAACTTGTAAGCTGTTCTAATAAATCATGTGTGTGTGTGTGTGTCTGTGTGTGTATTTGTTTCTTGGAAAAAACTCTAATTAATACGGGTTTTGATACCAGGAATTTGTTCTTATTGCAACAGATACTCTGGTTAAAGATTTGCCTTTCCTACTTGTAATGCTTCTTCTAAAACCACCATCCATGGTCTTACAGAATGCTTTATCCACTAACACGGAATTCTATATCATCCCTTCTTGCCAAGTAACTCACTTCATAGCCAGAGAAGTGTAAAAGTGGGCCAATACTCATGGAACCCATGAGTCTTACCATGTTCCCCACCATCCTGAAATAGCTCTGGCTTGATAGAAGGATGGAATGGCCTTTTGAAGACACAGTTATAGCACTGATTAGATGGCAGCAGCCTGGAGGGCTGGGGCAGCGACCTCTAGAAGGCAGTATATATCAGTGTCCATTATATGGTACAGTTTCTCCCACAGTCAGGATCCATGGGTCCAGGAATCAAAACATGAAAAAGGGAATAGTTCCACTCACTATTACCCCAGACCCAGTAGGAAGATTTTTTTTTTGTTTCCTGTTCCCCTGACCTTAAATTCTGCTGGCCTGGAAGTTTTGGTTCCAGAAAGGGAAATGCCAGGAGCCACAATAAACACTGCATGGAACTAGAAGCTTAGACTACCCTCTGGCCTCTTTTGGCTTCTGATACCCTTAAGCCAACAGGCTAATAAATGAATAACTGTGTAAGGAGTGGTGATTGATGGAGAAAATTCATTGTTATCCACAATGGAGTTCTAGGGTCTCAAGTCCATAAGAACTTTTTAAAATTTTTAGTCAAAATAAGGTAACAGAAATAACTTCTTTGTCTTCCTTCACATCCCCTTCTTTCTTTGAAACAGGGTCTTGATAGTAGCCCAGGTTTTTCTAGAACTTTCTTTGTAGTTCAGTGTCGTGAACAAGAAGGTAGAATGTAAAGTTAGTATAACAGAAGTTGTATTTTTTATGATGATGAGGGTCATCATGCAAGGTTCACACTCTAAGTTCCTAACTACGGTCCTAAGGCCTATCCCCCCAAGGGCACCTGTGTGATGTATCTTAGCTGAAGGTCAGGTGCAGTTTCTAATAGAGGTCTCTGATTAGAGATACATTCAGGCTACCGTGCAATTCAAAACCCAACTGCCTCACCCTCCTGAGCAAGTGTGTACTACCACAGCAGGCTGTAACTGCTTCATTGACAAGTTTTGAAGGAGGAGTCATAAATCAGGTTGGAGACAGAACTTAAGGAGGTCCACCTCCCCTGGTGTGGCCAGGCTCTTCAAAATCAGCTCTGCAACTAGAATTTGGTGTGGATGAGACTGTGTGGGAAAGTTGCAGAGGCCTGCCTGGTGTCTGCCCCTAATAGTATTAGGGTTTAATATTTTGGTAGATTCTGGTATCTAAAGAATGAGATCCCTTATTCAAGAGCTGAAACAAAACACACACACACACACAAAACCCCAACTAACCAAACAAACAAAAAAACAGGAGGGGGAGCCAAATTGAGGAGCGTAAGAAAAGCATAGATTTTAATGGATTGATTTTCTGTTGCCTCTCGTCCGTTCGATAGAAGACATTTCTACCAACCATTACTCACAAACACTCATAGATAACAATTATAGTAATGACAACATAAATCTCCCTGATAGAGGCAAAGAATAGCTAGCTCCCCAAACTTTTCTCTCTTTCTTTTTTTTTTTTTTCTTCTTTTCCTTTCTTTTTACGCTGGGAAAGAGTATAAATGGATGATAAAGTCTTTAGGGCACTTAAATTATGAAAAGAGAAATTATGCTTATTTGTCTTTGAGATTTAGAACTGTCCCAATAACTGACCTCCTGCCTCAGCCTCCAGGCTCCTTCACTGCTTACTTTGTAAGTACATATTCTCTAGTAAGTTACATATTCATATTTTTTGCATATCTTCCCATAGCCTTCCATTACCTGCATTTTAGAGTATATGTGAGAAATCAAAATTAAAAGAACTAGATTACTCCCATCTGCAAGTGTAACAGAGTATCATTAATAGTGTCAGGGACTGCTGTTTGCCCATGGGGTGGGTCTCAAGTTGGGCCAGTTATTGGTTGGCCATCCTCTTGGTCTCTGCTCCATCCCCTGTCCTTGCATTTCTTTGTAGACAGGACCATTTTTTAGTCAAAAGTTTCATGGATGAGTTGGTGTCTCTTATCCCCAAAGCTGTGGTCATCCCCATTGACTCTTATGCTAGGTCTCTCTCTGTTTCATCCTGGAGATGCCCGCCCCCACCTGCCTACCCCATCAGTTGCAGATTTCAATTCATTCTCATGGCCATCTCTCCTGATGCAGCTTGGTCTTCATGTGGGTTCCGAATGACTAGAGCAGGGGCTATCCCAAAAGCTCTTGCCTGTACATGGGATATACTCCTCTAGCTGGGCAGCCTTGTCTGGCATCACTGGGAAAGGATGTGCCTAGTCTCACAGAGACTTGATGTACCAGGGTGGGGGATACCCAGGAGGGCTCCCCCACACTCACTCAGAGGAGAAGGGGAGGGAGGGATGGGAGTAAGGATTGTGGGAGGGGGAGACTGGGCAGTGAGCAGGATGTAAAGTGAATAAGACAAATTAATAAAAACTAGATGAAAATCTGTAGGTATGAATATTGCCATATTCTCCTCCTTCATCTCAAGGAACCACCTAGACTCATTCCATTTTAGAGACGATTGTTCTAGCTCTAAGCAGGAGTCTGTACTAGTTTGCTTGGACTTCTAAAACAATCTACCACAGGCTGAGAGGCTTAGACCAAAGAATCTGTTCTCGAATATTTGCTGAGGCTTGATGTCCAAGATCAAAGCACCAGGGTTTGGTTTCCTCTGAGTCCCCTCTGCTTGGCTTGCAAGTGTCTGACTCCTGGCTGACTCATCTGATGGTCACCCTCTTCTGTAGCATGTGGTCTCTGTGTACAAATTGCTTTCCCTATAAGGTCACTCATTAAAACAGACCTCGTCTCCAAGTAAGGTCACATTCTGAGGCACTGGGGACTAGAACTTCAGCACAGAACTCTGGGAAGACGTGATTCAGCTCATAACAGAGTCTTCCCCAGACAAAAACCCAACAACAGTCCTCACAGGGCTGTGGAGAAGCCAGTAGCTGGTACCTGGTACCTAGGGGAGGTGGTCTAGTGTTCTGACCTCAAGCCCTCCATTAACTGCTTGCATACCCCTATGTGTTAGCAAATGAGTCACCTTTTCCAGAAGCCAAAGTCAACCCTTTCAAGATCAGGGTACTCTCCAAAGAAGACATTTCCTAACCTTACTTTGGGGAACTGCAAATAAGTTCCAGTGGCATTGGTCAGCACTGCACTGGCTGTGTCTCCCCCAGTGGAGGTAGCACCAATCCAGGGAGTCTAGCAGCCGAATATTTAGGGATGAGTCTCATCTCCGAACTCCTTTCAGCAGCCAGGTGGCTGACTGGTCTTTGGCAATTCCTCCTGTGAGTGTCCACAGACACTGCCTGGGACTCCCTGGGCTATTCAATCTTTCGGGGCTGTTACTATGGATACCCTTGGCATTCCTGGCTTAGGTCCCTAGATGATTCCTACTTTGAAAAGGACACCCTTACTAAGCAATTAATCTCTAATGCTGGAGCTTCAGACATTAGAACTAGAACTAGATGCAGATTTGGGGCGGGGTAGAAGGAGAATTGGCTTTGTTCTTCCAAAGTACCATTTTGTGAAAGATGGTGGTTTTAGTCCTATTATTGAAGCTTGCCTTTTCCCCTGGACCTGATCTGCTTATTGTTTTCAGAAGGGACGCAGTGAGAAGCTACTGATGCGAAACGAACTGGAAAACTGGAGCAGTGACCTCCCTGGTGGATACAGAGGTTTACTGGAAGTAAGGATGGGGGCTCTAAAATCCTGACTAATGCCACGATGCTGCTTCCCTTGTTACTTTCTGAGCTCCATACCAACTCTCCTTATTTAAAACTTGAGACAACACTGGTGTAGACATAGCATTGCTAAGAGGTTTAA
Source organism: Mus musculus (assembly GCF_000001635.26). Taxonomy (NCBI): domain Eukaryota; kingdom Metazoa; phylum Chordata; class Mammalia; order Rodentia; family Muridae; genus Mus; species Mus musculus. Next base: position 77,646,933 of record NC_000078.6, on the reverse strand, counting down.
AGATGATAATGTAAGCCCTTAACACAGAGTCTGATTTATGATAAGCACCCAACCAAAGTTAGCAGCTGTCTGTCATTAAAAAGGGGTTGTCAGGTCAGAAGGCCTGAAGTCAGACAAATGTCTTGTAGGCTTCAGCATCATAAAGTGACAGGGATTTCTCAGATAATGACCTGTTTCCTCCAGTTAAATAATAACTTGTAGGCTGGACATTGTAAAATATGATATAGAGAATAGTACAGGTTTTCCAGGGGGACAGGCTCAACAGAGAAATGCTTATTTGAATTCCTTCTGTCGATGTGACAGGATGGGCCATTAGCATCAGGAGATTGTGGTGATAATGAGAGTGGAAATTGGCCAGGAAGATTTCACCCTTGAAAATCAGAGTCTAATCCAATGGGCCATGAGCTTTTGGGGACCATAAACTCCTCAGAAGAATGGGATAGCTATAAATAAACTACCCAGAGAAGGCTCCTATGCACAAAAATAACCCTCAATGTACAATTTCAGGTTGGCTAGAAAGTCCAGCCATGATCCCGAAGGAACCCCTGCCAGGTGAATCAGAAGCCAGCAAACTACAGAGCTTGACATCAGAAAAGGCCCAGGAGCATCCCCTCTACAGCTGAGCCAGGTTGACTGAGCCCCAAGCAGGCCCCTGGGTATGTACCAGGGTAAATGTCACTTCAGTTGTGACCTCCACTGTGATGGCAGAGTTACATAGACATAAGCCAACCTACCAGTATCCTGGAGCGAAGATGTGCAGTGAGTGTGGATACACTGGAAAAGCGAGGGCTGGGGAAACTGTTTGCAGTCATCCCTCTGCAGCAACGCTGTGCTCTAAAGTAGCCTGGGAGGGGCAGCAGTAGGCCTCTGAGGTCCTGCCTGACTCTTCTCTGTAGTCTACAGGGTCCTCAAAAAGAAAAATCACTTTAGATCACCTTACCTGCCCTATGCCACTTCCCTCTTATCTCTTAACCCCTTTGCCTCCCTACTACTAAGATATCCATTATTGACCCCAACTCCTGTGGACTCTTTACTGCCAGGTCCTCTTTTATCTATGCCTGAAGCCAGAGTGTTCTTCTCAATGAGAAGTCTGATTATGTCCTTAGAATGCCATCTAATGTCCTACTGGCTTGATGACCCGATCCCTACTCACTCCTCCAAGCCCTCCCCTCAACCCTCTCCCTACACCCCCGCAACTCTACCTCCCACTTTGCCTCCTCTGCCCTCTGCCTATGCCCTGAGCACTCTATGATTCAGCCCTCTACAGGCCCTCTGGGGCTCATTCCTAGTTATAACATGTGTCTTAGCCTATTCAACTCCGATGTATCCTATAGGCCTCTGGAGGGAGTATAGAGTGTCATTATTTGTCATCTCTGCTAGAAGCTCTCTCTCAGACTCTCAGTATTTCTTTTCAGGAACCTAAATTCTAGCCAGAAGAGCACTTATTCTTTCAATCATCAAAGTATGTTCTCTCTGACACAGGCCTCATTTTCCTCCTGCCTCAGCTGGGGTGGTGAGGAATCCAGTCAGGCTTCTTCTAGAGGCCTTGTTTTAGCCTACTGGGGTTGAGTGTAACCTTAGTATTTTACATTCTCAGACCTCCCAGAACAGGTATAGACACATCACAGATGCACACACATACACACATAGACCTAGACACTCACAGAGAAACATATACATAGATTCTCCCCAATACATACACAGAGAGAGAGAGAGAGAGAGAGAGAGAGAGAGAGAGACCCCAAATACACACAGGAACACACACACATGCATGCACACAGACCTCTTCATACATACAGGCACATATACATGCACACAGGCACACAAACACACATCATAAAAGGAGAAGAGGGAACTAGTCAGAAGTAGGGTTTCAATAAGAGAAGGGATGGGGTGAGACAGGACAATGATCCAAATGTCTAAAACTCTTTATATAGGGATATGAAACTTTCACAGAATAAAAACATAAATGGAAAATGAAAAATTAAAAATAAAAAAGACTTGTATTCTTTGAAATAGCCTAGGAATAAGGATTCTTGACTTGCAAACTCTGAAACAAGCCTAGAAAGACTAGTCCATACTTATACCTCAAGATCCCAAAGAATATGAGAGAGCCAGCAACTGGGGTTCTTAGTGCACCTGCCTCCCCATCTGTTTTAGTCAGGGTTTCTATTCCTGCACAAACATCATAATCAAGATGCAAGCTAGGGAGGAAAGGGTTTATTCAGCTTACACTTCCACATTGTTGTTCATCACCAAAATTGGTCAGGACTGGAACTCAAGCAGGTCAGGAAGCAGGAGCTGATACAGAGGCCATGGAGGGATGTTTCTTACTAGCTTGCTTCTCCTGGCTTGCTCAGCTTGCTTTCTTATAGAACCCAAGACTACCAGCCCAGGGATGGCACCACCCACAATGGGCCCTTCCCCCCTTGATCACTAATTGAGAAAATGCCTTACAGCTGGATCTAATGGAGGCATTTCCTCAGCTGACACTCCTTTCTCTGTGATAACTCCAGCTTGTGTCAAGTTGACACACAAAATCAGCCAGTATCCCATCTTTCTTTGGAGAGCTGAATGGGATGGGGGTATCCCTTCCTTTCCCTGACCAGAGGAGCACACACCAGCTCCCCAAGCCCCAGAGTCCTCCCTGTCACTTCCTGAGACTGCTGTGCAGGGAGGCAGAGGGGAGAGTGGTGGAGCCACATTCGGTGGAATTGAGATTTCATTAACTCCCATTCCTTCGTGTCACTTAATTACTGCGGTCTCGGGCCTTCTCTAATGTGTTTTCCTAACCCACAGCCTCTGGCCCATCATTCTAACCATATCTATTATGACTGAATGGCTTCTTGGGAACAGGGCGACCTTCTTCAGATTGCTAGCTGAGCAGGCATATTAACAAGCTTCTGGAAGAGGGAGCCAGGCAGCAAGGCCCCTGAGCTCTGAGGATATAGCCCTGCTTGCCTCACCTGCCCAAACAGAGGAATTGAGGACCCTCCGGAAAGAGAAGCGGGACAGGGAAAGCTTACTCTCTTGGCTTCTTCGGGGCAACAGGAAGGTGCTGAGCTAACAGTAAGCAAAGGCAGCCTCCACCCTGCCCCTGTGCACAATTTAGATGCTGGTTCCTTCTTCATATCAAAGAGAACTCGGAATCCATACAAGATTTTATTTTCCTCTGCTCACTGTATCAGGCAAAGATTTCATTTTGCTTTTGTCCTTCAAAATAGATGGTATGGGGCAGCAGAATCTGTTTTTCTTTTCTTTCTTTCTTTCTCTCTCTCTCTGTCTCTCTCTCTCTCTTTCTTTCTTTCTTTCTTTCTTTTTTTCTTTTTCTAAAACAAGCTGGGGTTAGAGAGCTAACTCTCTGGTTAAGAGAAGAGCACTGGCTGCTTTTTCAGCGGTACTGGGCTCCATCCCCAATGCCTACACATGATGGTTTACAATCTTCTATAACTATGGTTCCATGGGATCCTACGTACGCCCTTTTCTGGTGTGCAGATATGTATGCACACACAACACACCCATACACATTAGATAGATAGATAGATAGATAGATCTTTAAATCTAGGCATAGTGGCACATGCCTTTAATCCCAGCACTTAGGAGGCAGAGGCAGGTGGATCTGTGAGTTCAAGGCCAGCCTCATCTACAGAGTGAGTTCCAGGGCTACACAGAAAAACTCTGTCTCAAACAAGAAGAAATAAAGTAAAAAAACAAACAAACAAACAAACAAACAAGAAAACCCATCAAGCTATTGTATTTAATTGTAAGCTCTACAAACAAATGAGCAGCTGTATCTTTATTGACAAATGCTTGTCTTTTGTCTTTACTGACACTTAAAAAATGCACAAATCAACAGAGAACTGTATGCTTTTGGGGAAAACAGGTTGCCTTCTTAATTATATTTTTACTTGCTCTTGGCTTAAAATTAGTCTGCCTTGCCTGGGCTAACATGGCTTTACATAGCTGTCAAGAGATCTGGAGGGAGTTAGTGGGGAGGAAGGCGGGTGAGATAGCAAACATTGGGGAATGGTCCCACAGGAGGATGTCTTTATGGATATTGGCCTGGGAGATCTGGGAGTCACCCGTTGTTTCATTCCCACAGTCTTGGCAATGGCATTTACCAATGACAACAAAGACCACTTTCAGATTTCAGAGCCCTTACTGTGGTTTGTAAAGCAAGGGATCTCCCAGATTCACAGATTTTAAAGGACATACTGATGAACAGTGAGGCAAAAAAAAAAAAAATGGAAATTTGGTATATTAGTTCTGTGAGTGCCCAGGAGTAAGATGCCCTTGGCACCCCTGTGATAAGAGTCACAGCAGCTGGGCACTGGGAGGGATCTTATCCACTTTATCTGGCTAAGCCTTGGAATTCTAGTCTAAATAAGCTGCCGAAACAGGCTGTGGCAGCTTTGTGAGGGCTTCCGGCCTTAGTGCTACCAAAAGAGAAACGCTGGGATAAAAGCCAGCCCAAGGCTTATGTTCCAGCCCAAGGCCAAAAGTTCCTGTGGGAAACCAGGCTGTAGAGAGGCATCTGGCAAAGAAGAAGAGCTGTGCCCTCCCTCCAAGCCTTTTGAACGTCTTCTCATCCATGCCTCCGGCTGACTTTAGACGCAACAGGCAGAGACAGTAGAGAAGGTCTGCAAAACTTCTTATAGAAAGTTCTCTGTGAATCACAAAGTAGTGGTATGTGATGAGAGGCAGGGAAGGGGGATGCTAGAGGTCCCTTGCAGCCATTTCTCTCCTAAGTACCATCTGAGATATGAATTTCAGTAAGTTACCAATCAATAACATGACTGGTGGTCAATAATATGCTGGCAAGTGAGGAATTTGTGTGTGGGAGAGACAGGGAGGGAGGGAGGGAGGGAGGGAGAGAGAGAGAGAGAGAGAGAGAGAGAGAGAGAGAGAGAGAGAGAGAGAGATAGAGATTTGAAGTGCTATAGTAGAACATCTCCAAATAAAATAATTTGAAACAAACTCTCTCAGGCGGAAAGAGTAAATTTATAAGCCTCGTCTTTATGATGCCCCAGAATGCAGTGGCCTCTCCTCATTCCTGCACAGACCATTCTCACGACGTCTAGAGACTGTGCAGGGCACCAGAGAGCTTGATGCTCTATGTAAATGGGTCTTCCATGTTGTGATGGTTAACCTTGGTTTTCAACTTGATGGGATCTCGAATCAACTAACAGGCCACCTATTAAGAACAGCTGGGAGGGGTTTTCCTGATCTGTTTAATTGAAGTGGGAAGTCCCTAATGTGGACAGACCCTGCAGGGCAGCTCAGATGAAAAGGAGGTCTAAGAAGGAAACACTTTTGCTCTTTGCCTGCCACCTTCATGTTGTGCTGGCAAGTTCAGCTACTCTGTGGCATCATGCTCCTGCCACCACCACTGCTGCTGTGTTGTTCATTGACATTCAAACCCTACCCCTTTGGTTTTGCAATGTGAATGAAGACCGTGGGCTCTCCAGAAATGCTCCAGGCCTTTGGAGCCAGACTGGGGCTGCTGAGGGATCCAACCTCACAGATCTGAGCAACTACTGGTCCTCAACTTCTCCAATGTGAAGGCAGCCATTGTTGAACTACATAAAACATACCCTGTAAGCCAATCTAACAACCTCCCCACTTTTAGTATATAACCATTCCACAGTTCTGTTGCTCCTGAAATCCCTTCACATGCCAGTGGGTTGAGCTTGCTAAGATTTAGATGGGCTGGGGCTGGGGTGTGAGGAGTGTTGTTGTTGTTGTTTAACATAAACTATCCAGGGTTTCTAACCTGCAACTCATGTGCCACATGTATCCCTGTAATGCAAATGCATCCAGACACAAAGTCATAAACTTACTTAAAAGATTAATGAGATTTTTTTTTTTAAGATTACTTTTGTACTTCAAGTGTGAGGTTCTGGAGTGTGAACTCTGTAGATGACAAAGCTGTATGGTAATGTGGAAAGGTTAGACACACTGGTGGCCAGCACCGTAGCCTTGCCCCGTAACATTTGCACACCATGGCATGTTCTAGAACCCTGTGGTAGCACAAAGCACATCAGGCTCCTGAGCAATGGAAATGAGACTTGGGCAAGTATGGAATAATGTTTTTATTTTTCCTTGATTTGTATTTATTTTAATTAATTTAAAATTAAAGTCCCCATACACAAAATTGACCACCACAGCCAAGGGGATTCAAGTGTGGTGAGGTTCTCCGTGGCACTGTGGAGGCCGGTGCCCTTTACAGTTCAGCTGGTGAGAGGTGAGGGCCAGCTGTAGGTTCTGTAGATAATGTTCAGAATGGTCAGCTAAGACAAGGTGCTGGAAAGCAAATCTCTGGACCTGCAGCTGTGGAGGCTAGCGTGTAGATGCCCCACTGCAAGTCTTCTTCTCTCTCATTTGTTCTGTATCGAGTGGTTAAGGAATAATGTGGGACTGGGGACATGGCAAGGGCAATGTGGGGCTGGGGACATGGCTCAATGAGGAAAGTGCTTGCTCTGCAAGTATGAAGACCTGGGTTTGGAGCCTCAGAATCTATATAGTAAAGTGTGTCAGTAATCACACTGTTCTAGGTCACAATGGAGGCCGAGATAGGAGAATCCCCAGGAGGCCCTGGGCCAGCCAGACTGGTAGACACAGTGGTGAAGAAGAAATCCTATCTCAAACAAGGTGGAAGGTGCGGACTGTCACCTGTGGTGCTCTCACCCCAAAATGTATGCTGTGGAACTTGCACACTCACAAATACTTGAGCAAACACATAAGTCACACACACTTTTTAAAAAGAATACTGTGTTCGGAAAAGTGTCTAACTACAGCCCTTAAACACTACATGGTTCAATTCTACATGCTAAAACTCTACATGCTAGTCCAGGGTTAAATATGATTTAATTTTAATTCACAAGTCTCTCTACTTACTAGTTGGATAGCTACTACTTCCTATTGTCCCCATTATCCAGAGCAGCACACTGAAATTTATAGAATTTTACAAATTTACTGTGACCCTCAGCTCAGAGTCAAAACAAACAGGGATTTTTTTTTTTACCCCATCTATCTGCTTCCTTCATATCCTTAAGCAAGCACAGAAATGTCCCATAATTCTGGCTCCATGTGCCTTTTCTTCTCCGGCTTTTGCACACAAAGCATCTGGCCTCTAGACAGTTTACTTCCAGCTCGCCTCTCATCACTGTCTTGAGCCTAGAAACATTAAGCAAGAAATGCCTAGAATGGCTGTCATTGCTGGGGATTTGCATAGAGCTTTATAGTTTACAAAGCATCATGACATTTGTTATTTTATTTGATGTCCTCATCAACCATATGGGTACTTAGCCTCTGGTCTTTGTAGTCATAAATGGAAGCTCAGAGCACTGAGGTGATGCCTGGTCACATTGAGCCCAGGACTCACATTCAGGCCTTCAGCAGCCCTAGGAGGCCATGATAGATAGATAGAATGAACCTTCTTAGGCTGTAGCGTCTGGCCAACCCTTACAGAGTGATTTTAAATACATACCCAGAATCTCAAAGGAAACCAATTATACTGAAGTAGAAAAAATATTTTAATAAAATGCGTGATATAATGTTATGTATGTGCTCCTTTATTAACTCAGCCAGCTCCAGCAGCTGGCCTAATAACTTTTGCAATTTCAAAGCAGCAATCAGAATGAATGAGATTTTAAAGAATGAGAAACAATCACAATGCCACATGAAAACATCTTCTGTTTCTGGTGTTGAGAGAGAGACCTGTTCTGCTAAAACTATTGTTGTTTGGCTCACGTTATAATTGAAGAAAATAACTTAATTTCAGTGAGAGGTTTGCGAAAATAAGATGTTTGGTTTTCCGTCTTACAGAACCATTTAATTCCTTCTATAGAATCTTCAGGACCATGGGCTTAGGGCCTCTGAGAGTTAGGACTGCAAAATCATCATTGGAACCAAGTCTTATGTGTCCTTCCTCCTTCATGACCAATAGGGAAGTCTGAGGTCACTGTCCTGGGTTAAGTGAGCAGAATGAGAAACATTCTGATGGTCAACTTGGAAGTCAACCTCTACTTTCACCACTATGCCCCAGGGTCACTGTTGTCTATACTCCTTATGGGATCCCAACCGTCCAGTTCTCAGCCTATGTCACCTTCTTTCCCAGGGCCGAAGAAACTACATCGTTGGGTAGGCAAAGACCTCTTCTTTCCATTTTGAACCTTTGCTTCTATAACTGATTGAATGAACAGCTCCCTTAAGTAGACTCAAGCATGCTATTATTATTCCTGTTTTGTATGTAGACAGGTTTTAAAAATGCAGTGCAGACCAACTGAGGGGATGATCCTATGGTCACGGAGCATTACTGCAGATCCGAGCACTGGAGACACAAGTCTTTAAGTCCAAATTCACTGTTAGGAATCTGGAGAAGGGTAGAGACGTCAGGAGCGGTGAGGCCGGGAATGGGAGCCAGCTGCTGTGCACTGAGCGAGTGCATGCTGAGCTCCCAGAGTGAGCACTTGACTTCTGTTTCCACACTGAAAAGGGAGGAAGGTGACCCTGAAGATCTGTCATCTCAAATATCAAGGATGGAGTTACAGATGGCAGAGTGCCCAGACTTCGCAGTAGCTCTTGGCTAGAGGGAGATGTTGGATCTCCCAGTTCCTGCAGATAGATTTATAGTAATTTCTTGATGCACCCAGGCAGAGTGACTGACTGTTCCAAATCATTCCAGAACTCATGTAGGAGAACAAATAGGAGAAATGGCATTTATGCTGGCTCACCCTTAAATAAACCACTTTATTATTTTTCTCAAGTATCATATGACTGAAAGCTTGTTTTTTTTTCCCCTTTGGTCATTAGTCTTAGCCCATTAACTGCATAATAAACAAGGATTTAATTAAAAGCCACTGGCATATTTAAAACTCATGACACAAACCAGAAATAAGCTTATGCCATCGAAAGGATCACAGAAGAGAGTGATCAAGGGAATTGTAAGGAAGTTATTAAACTGAAAATTCATTTGCTCCAGTAGAGACACCCCAGGTACTTGATTTTAACCTGTCAAGGATCCTTAATTTGCTTTTCATCTAGTGAGGGATTTGGAGATTCTTGAGTGTCTGAGGCAATCTTTCCCTCCCTGTCCTTTTGTTTCTCTCTCTCTCTCTGGGCATTTAGCAAAGAAGGTCTAGAGCTAACGTAGGAACAGACCATTTTGCGTGTGATAGAAATAGAAACCAAAATGCCTTTTCCAAGCCTGCTACAAATGTCAGTGTGTCACTACTGAAAGGTCCTCAGGATTACGCTGTGATGGAATTACAGAGTTTTAGAATTCAGTGGGAGATATGCCTACCCCCATGCTTTAATATAACAAAAGCAAGTTCCACACATCCAGAAGATCAGGGGCCTCAATGGGAGAACACCAAGTGCTCACCTAGTGTCCTGCCAGGGTCTTATACTTACCATAGAGCACAACGGGGAAAGTCTGGGGGAATCCTTCCTTGTGGGCTTGAAAATAGATATATGTCCTTCTCCTGGGTCAGAAGTCTGAGAAAAGAAACAAAACCATGGAAAATCGAGTTGGTTACAACAGTCATGCATCCAGTTTGCATACAAATCCCTGACAAGCTCACCTACCCTCCTCTCTAGCAGACATCAGCGATAGGTCTGGATCCAGCCTAGAGAATTTCCGGTAGCGTTCTATTCTATAGATCACTGATATCAAAGGCTGTGGAACTTTCCCACCTTTATCCACAACAGGCATCACTAATAGATTGTAGCATTCTTGTTCATTTAACTCAGCCTCAGCCCAGAAAAGCAAGTTTATACCCTGCCAATTTATCTATCCCTTGGTGAGTGAGGCTAAGTCAAAAGGATTGAAGGATATATTCTAAAGATCTGAGTGGGGAAAAATCAGGTGACTCCAGGCTTCTGCGCTCAAGAGTAGTGCAAACAAAGTACTTCTCATTTTTATTATTAAAGCAAGTAAAACAGGAGGTGAGGTTTACAGTTAGCTTAAGCAAATACAAGTACCGGGAAGGAGGACCAGCTGATGTTATGTCTTAGCATCTTTGGTCATGTGGGAAAGCCAAGACTATTCCTCACAGGCCTTTGTGTTTCTCACAGAGATAACGTGGACATGCCAGGGTATTTCCTCATGCCCTTGCTTTCAAGTGTGTAGTTTATGCAATTATTTCTAGAAGGCCATCTGTGAGAAGAACATCCTGCACTGTACCCTATCCATAATTCACAGTAAGGTCACAGCTCTCTTACACAGGATCCCACCACACACAGCCTCTGCATCTCCTCAAAACTGGTATGAGAAAATCCAATTATTATCTCTAGCTGTTGCTCATCGGTTGCATCTTCTGTTTGTGCTGTTTTTTTCTCCCTTATGGTATCTCATGTGGTAAATTGTAAATTAATGCCTTGTATCAACAGAACTCACTCTGTAAGGAGTGATATTCACATAATTAGTCTAGCCGTCATAACTCAACTCCCTTTCCTATGCTGGAAAGCATATCAGAATACAGGAACACTATTCTAGGGATAACATGGATTGGTCAGCCTTTTTACTGAACTGAACTGATATAGATAGATAGATAGATAGATAGATAGATAGATAAATAGATAGATAGATAGAGATAGATAGATAGATAGATATCAACTTAAAAGAAAGAAAAGTTTATTTGTCTCATTGTTTCTAAGGTTTCAGTCCCTGGTCACTTGGCTCCCATCACTTTGGAGCTGTGGCTGTGGCCTAGTGCACATGATAGAGCAAAGCTGCTCACTTCACCATGGTGGGAAGGACAGAAAGAAGGAACAGGTACCAGTCCCAGGATCCTCTTCAAGGGCATGCCCCTAATGAATTGTATCTTTCTATCACCAGGCCTCACTCCTAAAGGCTCCACAACCTCCTGATAGTGACACAGACAGACAAGGAAGCCTTCAGTCTATAGGATCTTGAGGTTGGTATTTAAGATCTAAGCTATGATGCTATGAATTGTTTTGGTTTTTTTTTTTTTTTTTAAGTAGTCAGCAAATTCCATTACAAAAGTTATAGGAAACGGCTTTACATTCCCCGGCTGTGGATCTTGGTCTGTCTATTAAGCACTGCCTTGGACTTTGGAAAACACATCGGGGCTAAGATAAAAGCCTCCGGTCCTCATCCTGCAAAGCTGAGAATGCTGACTGGAGTCAGCTAGGCATCAAGACCACATCTAGGCAGGGCAAATCTGCTTGTTACCCAAAAGCAAGGTTAACATCTGGCTCAGAGGGAAACCAGGGCACTATAGGTCCCCTTGTCTCTCACTAGCTCCTTATAAAGTACTTCAAATTGCCTCCATGCCATAATACAAGGGAAGCCAGAGCCTTCCAACTTCTCTGACCTTACATACCCTCCCTGTCTCTAACTATATCTCGCCACCACCATGCACACACATCTCCACAGAATTCCCACGTGTTGTTTGTGACCCTCCCTGCCCCCAGGGATCCTTTTGTTGGCCTATAGAGGTCCACAAGGGCAACGGGAGCAGAGACCCTGATGGCAGGGGGTGGGGGGATTAGGAAACCCTGTGAGGGGAGGCAGATTAGCTTTATTTGCAGTGATTCAAGGATTGTATAGTTTTGGGGACAGGGGTAGGAATATCCAGGATGGGCAAATGCCATTGACTAAAGGCTTAAGGTACAGAGCTGCCTCACTAGCATGGAGAGCCATTCCAGGAATCTCAGGTACTAGTTGAAAGGGCTCTTACCTGTGACACTCTGTTGGTAGAGGGATGTGAGGGTTTTTGAACTCCCTATACAAGGTCAGTGAAAGGAGTCTTGCATTTTGCACCAAGCCCAGAAGGCTATCTGGACAATGGTAAACTTTGACCTTAATGAGCAGGCTAGCAGCTATTGGCTAAGACTGGGCAAGAAGAAAGCCTAGTGAAAGCTAAAATATCAACAAAGAGAAGTTTAAAGCTGGGAACGCTTTAATTGCTCACGTTTAACCTAAGCTCCCCCCAAGCAAGGATTTGCTATCAGGCCTGGGGAATCTCAAGTTCGTGAGTTCATAGAAGAGAGGTCCAGGAAAGATGGGAAGGGTGGCTCAGGCCTGTGGTCTCTGTATTCAAGAAGGAAGGACAGAAAGATTGCCAGAAGTCAAGGCCAACCTGGGATCCATAGTCAGCTCTAGGTTGTCCTGCCTCGGTAAGAAAAATGTGGTGTGTGTGTGTGTGTGTGTGTGTGTGTGTGTGTGTGTTTGGTTCAAACCATTAGTATCCAGTGAACAGATCAATGGTAGAGTAGGACGTTTTCTCACAGACCCATCCAGAGCCCCTGGAAGCAGGAGGCAGACTTAGGTAAAAGACCCCCAGCCCAGGTTGCCTGTGCTTCTTTGCAAGGGCTCTCAGTAGCCTCTTGGTGCCTTCTGCAGGTGAGCAGAGGCAGCGTTGTGAATAATTCAACACTTCGAATTATTCAGCTCATTACAGAGCTGCACCAAAGTCAGGCCTGGGATCACACCGTTCCCAGGCAGTGCTCACACAGAGAGGCCAGCTGTGCTCTATCCAGAGCCCACCCAGCCTCCCAGAGGAAGCCCTAGAAGGTGAGAAAGGAACATTCATTAGAAATTCAGAAGGAAGATTTTCACTCTCCCTTTGGACCACACTGGGCTGCAGTAATTGAAAAACCCGTATGTCAACAACTCCCTGGGAAGTGGCAAGGCCTTCAGATGCTCAGGGATTTCGGAAGGCTTTCTCCCATCTGGCAGCAAGAGAAATGACTGTTTGCAAGGTCTAGTCGCGGGCACACTCAGGCATATCACTGGTGATTTATCTCTTGGCTAAGGTGCTGCAAAGTCGAATCAGAGATGGTTATGGTGAGACTCTGCTGAAGGAATCTGGCGCTCAGACCTGCTCTTTGGAAAGCCCCTATATTAGGTATCCTTTGAGGTCACTGGGCAACGCAGGGTAAGTTGTTTTTAATTCTTGAGCTGAGGAAAGGCTGAGGGTAGCATGAGGAGGAGAGTAAGAAAGAAACTAAAAAGTAAGACAGGGAAAAACACACCTTCCCATTGGCTTAGACTCTGAATTTGGGGCACACAAACCCAGCCAGCCCATGGGTGCAAGAAGTTATGCTATCTTTTTTTTTTTTTTAATAGGGGCAAAAAGGAATCAGGCTAGCAGCAACAACAAGAGTAGACCCTGAAGAACAGTGAGTGAGCTGGAGAGGAATAAGGTTGAGTCAGTCAACTCACAAAAGCCCAACCTTCTCTCATGGTGGGACTAGCAACCCACCCACTCATTTACTCTCTTGTTCATTCATTCATGTATGTGTGCCTGGTGAACATGTAAGTTGGGAGTAGGGAGTAAGCATCCCTGTGGGTAGGTGAGATTGTCAGAGTAGGATATTAGATGTTCTTTATCACTGAGTCTCTCGATGGACCTGAGCTAGGTTGGCAACCTACAAGTCACAAGAAGCCCCCCTCCCCATCTTCACATGCACAGTATTGAGGGCATACGTTTTCCTGCTGCCACGCTCAGCTCTAATCACAGAGCAGGAATCTGAACTCAGGTCCTCGTGCTTGTGTATCAAGTGTTCTCACCCACAAAGCCATTTCCCCAACTCTCTCATGACACATTTTTAAAAATGAACCTTTATGATGCTATAAAGCATATTGGAACCCTAACTTTGTTTCTAGGACCAAATTTTTAATAATGACGGTGTGAATGTTTATTAAAATGAAATGCCAGGGAGCTAGTAACCTCAGATTCCTGGGTGATGCTTTTTTTCAGGGAGCCCAGTGATGTGGTCCTCCAATGAGTCTAGCAGCTTCCCACTCTCCATCTCTGCAGTGAGCATCCAGGCTGTCCACGTTAAGCAAAACTGGCTTCTAGTCTTTGGACTTGTTTACCATGATGGCAGCAGACATGATGCAGATAGCCACCCAGTACTGTCTCCAACAGACATTACCTCATTCATCCTATTCTTATTCCAAGAATTTCTATGACTGACTTTAGCAAAGACCAAAGCATTAAAAATGATAGTAAATTGCATCTTCCTCTTAGCATAATCTATCCACAATGGATATATGCTTTTTCCCAGATCATCGTGGACTTCTACTTTTCCATTTTCTGACCGTTGTTACTTCCCCTTCCCCTTCCTAATGCCACAAAATCTTCTAATTACACCTGGGCAGAGAGAGAACACCAGGGCTTGACGTGTTTGTTTTAGAATTCCAAAGCCAAGGCATGTGGTTTCCTGTGTCTAAAATGATGAAGTAGCAGTGCTCCTGTGGATAGAATCTAAAAAGAGCTCCGGCCAGAAGGACCACATTATTCACTTGATAAATCTGGTATCCAAGCAAAAGGCACTTGACCCTGGGAGATTCCAGGAACCACAAGATGATAGTCATGTCTAATGGATGCCCCCATCATAGGACCCCCTTGCTCTGTCCTCTTGATTAGAAGGAAGCATTAGGAGGAAAACACAAGAATAAATCATTTTTGAATACTAATGGGTACTTGTCCTTGCTCAAGTGCAGAAAAGCAGAATTTAGCATAATGCTGAACTCTGGATTTTTAGCTGTTAAAAAAAAGTTGAGAAGGCTAATGGGTCAAGGTGAAGAGCTAAGATGGGTTTTGCAAAATGAAAGACTATTACAAGGGTGTTACTATTACAAGATCTGCGAGATAGCAGGCAGAACTACGGGTGAGACTCTCATGGCGGAGAAGGACTGGAAGACAGAATGGAAGGAAGAAGCATGGCTGGCTGGAGCTCAGAGAACTGGAAAGGGAGGCTGGATGGAACTGGGAAAGAGGGGGAAGCAGTCGCTGGAGAGAAAAAAGAATCAGACTGTTGGGACAGAAACAGACAGAAAGTGCTCAAACCCAACCCCCTCTCGCCCCAGCCTCCCCCAAGGTTTCCATCTGCCAGTTTTTCAGCTGTGCGGTACAGCGTTATTCATACATACTTTCTGCAAGGTTCCTCTCTTGTGTCTCCTGGGAAGCTCCTATATATCCTTTGAAGTCTTATTCCTCTGATATTATCTGACCAGCTCATCTTCAACACCGAGTCATCAAAGAGATCTTACATATCCCATCTACATACATACATACATACATACATACATCATACATACACACACACAAACATACATACATAGAGGAGGGGGTTATAAAAGCTATGTCTGTACTAGGCCATGATCCTCAGACTTGAGCATGAGCCAGACTCCCCTGAAAGGCTGGTTCAAACATGTTTCTGAGCCCTTCTACAGTCTCTGCATCACTAAATCTGAAATGGAATCCAGAAGTGTGCATGTGCTGCCGGTGTGGAGACCACGCTGAGTGCACCTGTCCTCCTCAGATGTCATGTGGTAAATGCCAGAGTAAGGTTTTGTTTCTGCCCCTTACCTTTTGTTGTCTAGCCACCTTCTCTCTCATGCATGTCCTATTCCACACGGATGGGACTCTAGGAACTCTTCTTGATGTCCACCTGTGCCAGTGACCCTCAGAGAACTCAGGGCTGAAGCACTTCTGGAGACTGACATTTCTCGAGCACAACTCTGAAAGAGATCACTTAGCCTCCATTTGCTATTTGAGAAATGAGGGGGACTCAACAACACTGGAAGCCATGAGTTTGACCACAAAGAGTTCTCCCAGTGTTCTAGAGATTATAGTGTCACTGGGAACGGCAACACTCTGGATTTGAAGGAAACCTGATGAAAGAATGCACATGAAGTAAGCAACTGGACTCACAACATCCTTTTCACAAATAGGTGAGGTGTAGAAACTGAGATTTGTAGCTGTCTGGGGACAGGACACGCCTGAATCCATCCTGAAGCATTAGCAGTATGTGTGTTCAACATCCTTTGTAGGTTTCTATGCTTTTGGTGATAGGCTGAGATGGTCTGTTCTTGCTTTTATGGGACTGTCTATTCTTTCACACTGCCTGCTGGTCCCACCACAAGGATCCAAATCATAGATAGCTCTTTTGAGTCTGTCATGGCCAACAAGCACATCCAGCTCTAATTTCTCATGTGCTCAGCCCCAATCTTCTACCACCAGTGTCTGTAGTATGGCATTTCACTATCTGGTTCCCACCCAAGTCTACCTGGTTCTCTATTCTCTGTGCTGTAAGCCAGCTTCTCTTGACTAGTATTGTCTAGTAGACAGTGCCTTTTTTGTTTGCTTATTTTGGTTATTGGTGGCAATGCTGTCATCATTTCCGAGAACCAAGTCATAAAACTTCATTTTTCCTTGCCACCACTCTGTTTTCGTTTTCTTTCAGTTGCTGAAGATTCAGATGACAAGTAGCTTAAGAGAACAAGCATTTATTTGCCTTAAAATTCCAGGCCATGGTGCATCATTTTGGGAAAGGCACGGCAAGGCCAAATCCTCATTCTAGATCAAAGAGAGATCATACGAACCTTTAGCTGTGTATAGCTTTCTCTAATTGTATGCAGTCTGGGACCTGTCCCTTGAATTGGTGCCACCTATTTCACTCCTCACTTCACAAACAAGGTAACCACACATGAACATGCCCACAGACCAGCCTGATCTTGAAATTTCCTGGCTAAGACCCTCTTCCTAGGGAACTCTACATTGGGTCAAGTCGACAGTTAAAACTTGCCAGCACACATACTTGCCTCAAACTACCTCTTAACCTGGGAGGAAAAGGTAGACAAGCAAGGTCTAGGAGGACCTCTCAGCTTTGAAAGCACGACAAGTTCTCAACCTGTGAGTCATGACCCAGTTGGAGTCAAATGACCCTTTAGTGTAAGACCACCAGAAAATATAGATGTTTGCATTATAATTCGTAGCAGTAACAAAATTATAGTTATGAAGTAGCAACGAAAATATGGTTTTGTGGGTTTACGGGTTTTATGACTGAGGGGGGCTGGTCACCACAACATGAGGAACTGTATTAAAGGGTCACAGCATTAGGAAGGTTGAGAAGCACTCGCTTAGTGGGTAGAAAGCACTTGCCATCCATTCTGCCACACAGTCCTCACAATTTAAGAGGTAGAGGCTAATTATTCCCATTTTATAGAAGACAAAACCAGGGCTTAGGAGAGCAACATGTCCTTAGATCCACAGCTAGTGAGGGATAGAGTCATGTGTCCTGACAACCTGATCCCACAGTCTGCTGCTTCCAGCGTACATTAATTCTATCCAGAGGGAAGCAAGGCATTTAACTCTATAATTAAAAGATGGAAAATAGAATCTCACCATGCTGAGCCTGCCACTCTGCCTGTACTTCCTGCCATGAGCATTGCTGTAGGTAGCTAGGTTACTCCAATTCATGGATTGAAAAGCTAATCCTCAGTGCACCAGGACTGGCCTAATAAGATGTTTTTAGGTCATAGCGTTCCACTCTAATGAATGAGCTACTTCTGCCATCAAGAGGCCCGTAGGAGTGGACTATCTTTCCTGTTCTTCTGCCATACTAGGCTCCAGAGACACCGCCATAAGGCACCATCTTGGAATCAGAGTCAGAGACCTTTGGCATCTCATTCTTGGCCTTCCTATCCTATGGAACAATGAAAAATAAGTTCTTCTCTTTATAAACTAGTGCGTGAACACAGAGATTAAGGGAGGCAGCATTGTCTTTCATCAGCTACTGACCAGAGCTCCAGGAAAGCAAGGATTCTAGGTTTCCACCACCTCCTCACTGTCTAGCTCTGTTGGGCACACAGCATGTGATCCAGCACCGAATAGATCATTATTTACCAAAACACCCTTCAAAAAAAAAGAGAAATGTTCTTTTGTTTCTCCCAGACCCCTGTCTGATAGTTGATAGAACAGAACTTGGGTCTTCTGCAGAAGCAATATGCACTCCTAACCACGGAGTCACTTTCCAGGCCCCAGAATTGTTCACTGCTTTTTAAAGTTATCTCACCAAATAAAGGGTTGAAAATCCTGTGATGTCATAAAAGGTGCCATTGTAGTTCACCACCTACATACAGGCAATGCTCACATACAGCCCCAGAAGCCCAGGGGCCTCACTGGCTGGGATAACTCGGGGAAAAAGAAATCAACGGGAAAACACAATAAGGAGCAAGTCCTTTCTATCCCCTGGGCTTCATAGTCTCCATGTGGGATGCCCTTCAGGAGAGCCTAATAGGGAACGAACGGGGGAAACCCAATGTGCTTTGCAGTGTCCCACCTGCAGTTTCAGGATGGCTGGATAGAAGGGTGGAGTTTTTGAGGATAGACAATAGCTAAGTAAGTGGGGCAGTTCATTATGGTGGCTTATAGGGGAGTCTCTGCTTTTACTAAAACAAGAAATTAATTAGAGTAGTTCCCTTAGCCTGTAATTGCTTTGGCATTTTTTTTTTCTTACTTCAGCATTCCTTCCCTGCTGTGACTCAGAAGCAACTATTCTGTGTTTACCACATAAACCAGAGACTGGCTTCTTCCATCCAGACAATTCTAGGCATTCTCAAGCAGTTCTAGGAACTGCCAAAGAGAAGCCATGCAGCTCAGGGATAAATAAGCTCTTGTCAGAAATGGCTGGGAGATTTAAGCAGTCACCACCAAGCTGATATGGTTTGGCTCCTAAACATCATAACACTTTAGTTAAACAACCACACTGGGTCTTTAACTCCTGGACTCACTGATGATGAAAAGTACTATTTGACTCTATTGCAAATGATTCTTAGAACAAAGTTCTGTCTGAGGCGGTGCCTCCCAATGGTACCTACTCTCATCCAGAAGAGACTGAAACCGAATCAAGCCCAGCACTCCGTGCTGCTCTGCACTAGCTTTCTGTGCTCTTGTTTTGTTTGTTTGCTTATTTGTTTAGCATCTGGGCGTGGTGGTGAACACCTACCTATAAAATCCTTGCACTCAAGAAGCAGAAGCAAAGATTCAGGAACCCAAGGGTATCCTTGGCTAAATATGGAATTCTTGGACAGCCTGGACTACAGAAGAAGCTTTCTGAAAGAAGGAAGGAAGGAAGGAAGGAAGGAAGGAAGGAAGGAAGGGAGGAAGGAAGGAAGGAAGGAAGGAAGGAAGGAAGGAGAAAGAAAGAAAGAAAGAAAGAAAGAAAGAAAGAAAGAAAGAAAGAAAGAAAGAGAGAAAGAAAGAGAGAGAGAGAGAGGGGAAGGGAAGGGAAGGGAAGGGAAGGGAAGGGAAGGGAAGGGAAGGGAAGGGAAGGGAAGGGAAGGGAAGGGAAGGAAAGGAAAGGAAAGGAAAGGAAAGGAAAGGAAAGGAAAGGAAAGGAAAGGAAAGGAAAGGAAAGGAAGAGAAAGAGAAATAAGCTCTTGTCAAGGGAAGAGAGAGAGAAAAGGGAAGGAGGGAGGGAAGGGAAGGGAAGGGAAGGGA
The DNA here is from genome assembly GCF_000001635.26 of Mus musculus. Classification (NCBI taxonomy): domain Eukaryota; kingdom Metazoa; phylum Chordata; class Mammalia; order Rodentia; family Muridae; genus Mus; species Mus musculus. Next base: position 77,627,671 of record NC_000078.6, on the reverse strand, counting down.
AGGGAAGGGAAGGGAAGGGAAGGGAAGGGAAGGGAAGGAAAGGAAAGGAAAGGAAAGGAAAGGAAAGGGGGAAAGGGAGAGGGAGAGGGAGAGGGAGAGGGAGAGGGAGAGGGAAGGAAGGAAGGAAGGAAGGAAGGAAGGAAGGAAGGAAAGGAAGGAAGGAAGGAAGGAAGGAAGGAAGGAAGGGAGGGAAAGAGAAAGAGAAGGAAAGAGAGAGAAAAGGGAAGGAGGGAGGGAAGGAAAGAAAGAAAGAAAAAAAGAAAAAAGAAAGAAAGAAAGAAAGAAAGAAAGAAAGAAAGAAAGAGAGAGAGAAAGAGAAAAAGAGAGAAAGGGAAATTAAAGGAAAGGGAAAGAGAAGGAAAGAGAGAAAGAAAAGGGAAGGAGGGAGGGAGGGAGGGAGGGAGGGAAGGAAGGAAGGAAGGAAGGAAGGAAGGAAGGAAGGAAGGAAGGAAGGAAGGACATGTTTCTGGTTTTTTCCTGTAAGAACCGGCACTTGTTTAAAGGCAGACTGTGTCTCAAGCCTGGGAAACAGTCCTCCTGCTGCTACCTCTAGTCCTTAGTTCCATTCTACATGTTCTTTTTATTGCTGACTCCATGTGTTTTGGTAAAGTCATACAATGCTGCCCTTTTCCCTTGTCACCGTACTAGCTGGCTAGCCTGTTTATACATGCCTCCTCCCTTCCACAGGGTGCTATAGCTGGGCTCTGAACAGCATCACTTGTAAAGTGACATTTGGAGAGTCAAAGTCCAAAAAGAGACTGTATCTTGTGCACTGTATCTTGTGCAGCTCCCCATCACCGAACGGGAAGCCCCAGTCTCACAGAACCTGGACCATATAGACCAGTCATTTGTATGTCATTTGCATTGACATTGTCTGAGATAGCAGCAGTTGTGGGAGTGTTTTTCTTTTTCTTTTTTCTTTTTTTTTTTCACAAACACAAAGATAATTTAAGCAATAAAATCTGTGGCATTATCAAATGGCAGCATATAGTACACATGTTCTCACCGAGTGTTTCTGGATCTGGTATAAACAATTAGGCAATGGGAGAAAAGGACATTCCCCAAAAGGATGCTGGAAAGAAAGGAAGCAGTTTGTTAGTTACATTTCTCAAATAGGCCTGGATTGGATTTTAAGATGAGAATCAATCCCGTGGGGGAGTATTTTAAGACGGGACTCTCTTGAGTTACTGACTGCTCTGTATTCCAACGTTTCTAAAAGATAACATGGACCTACACATCAAAAGGTTTTGAAGGGTTAATCTGCTGCGTCCAAGTAATTGCAGGTTCATGACTCTATCCCAGGAAACAATTACCAATGTTACCAAAGATTTACATGAAAGAATACTTATGAAAATGTGACCTATAATAGAAGGTATTTCAAGTAAACGAAATTAAAAATGTAATATAAATAGGTCTTGGTGCATTCCTATGACAGAATCTTATTTGATACTTTTTAAATCTGATTACTGAGGAAATTTTATCAACATGAAAATGTACCAGTGATGTAATACTACATTTAATTATTTGTTAAGAATCGCCCTTGCCTCTGCTTAAGACAGGGCGTGGCATGTGCCTATTGCCTTAAATACTCAGAAAACTGGAGCAGGTGAACCTCCTTAACCCAAGAGTTCAGGACTCGTTCAGGCAGCAGACTAAACTGTCATCTTCAAAACCCAAGCAGAAGTGTGGAAACAGCAGAACACACAACTGTGTGCTCTTTGAACCTGATGCTGAAAAAAAAAGTGAATATAATGGAGCCAACATTCATGGGAATATGTACAGAGATAAATTTTATGTTCTTGGTGGACCTTAATTATAATTTTATCATTACTGTTAAATAAAGGGTCATTTTAGATCATATATATTTGATAAGAGACACATTACACTGGCACATTTCTTGTATTCTCTCAAATACAATCTTAGTTGGACTAACAAGAACAAATCGTTTTGGAATTAACATACTTTTTATTTAACACTTTTCATACAATATATTTTTGTTATAGTCTTCCCCCTCCTCCAAACTCCTACCAGATTCTCCCTACCTTCCTGCTTCCCTCTCCCTCTCAAAAACTATAAGACAACAAACAACAAAACAAAAATTAAAAATAAATAGATTTTTAAAACAAAACAAAAATACCAAAACAAAAAGCATCCATGCATGTACATACACACACAAACACAAAGAAACAAAAAAGCATGAAGTCCATTTTGTGTTTGGTGTGTTGGCTGACTAGTTTTATGTCAACTGGACACAATCTAGAGTCATTTGAGAGATGAGAATCTCAGAATCTCAACTGAGAAAATACCTTTATAAGACTGGGCTGTAGGCAAGCCTGTAGAGTATTTTCTTTTTTGGTTTTACGAGACAGGGTTTCTCTGTGTAGCCCTGGCTGTCCTGGAATCACTCTGTAGACCAGGCTGGCCTTGAACTCAGAGATCCACCTGCCTCTGCCTCCTGGAGTGCTGGGATTAAAGGCATGTGCTACCATGCCCGGCTTAATAGTATTTTCTTAATCAGTGATTGATGGGGAAGTTCCCAGCCCATTGTGGGTGGTGCATCCCTGGACTAGTGGCCCTGAGTTCTTTATGAAAGCAGGCTGGGCAAACCATACTAACAAAGCTAGTAAGTAGAGACTGACAGGAGGGCCGGGCAGCGAGCAAGATGGTGCAGACTCAGGGTACCAAGAGGAAAGTCTGTTACTACTACGACCGGGACGTTGGAAACTACTATTATGGACAAGGGCACCCCATGAAGCCTCACTGAATCCTCATGACTCACAATTTGCTGCTCAACTATGATCTCTACCGAAAAATGGAAATCTACCGTCCTCACAAAGCCAATGCTGAGGAGATGACCAAGTACCACAGTGATGACTACATTAAATTCCTGCGTTCTATTCGCCCAGATAACATGTCTGAATACAGCAAGCAGATGCAGAGATTCAACGTTGGTGAGGACTGTCCGGTATTTGATGGCTTGTTTGAGTTCTGTCAGTTGTCCACGGGAGGCTCTGTCGCAAGTGCTGTGAAGCTTAATAAGCAGCAGACGGACATCGCTGTGAACTGGGCTGGGGGCCTGCACCATGCAAAGAAGTCTGAAGCATCTGGCTTCTGTTACGTCGATGACATCATCTTGGCCATCCTGGAACTGCTAAAGTACCACCAGAGGGTGCTCTATATTGACATTGATATTCACCATGGCGATGAAGTGGAAGAGGCCTTCTATACTACAGACCGGGTCATGACTGTGTCCTTTCATAAATATGGAGAGTACCTCCCAGGAACTACGGGACATCGGGGCTGGCAAAGGCAAGTACTACGCTGTGAACTACCCACTGCGAGACGGCATTGACGACGAGTCCTATGAAGCCATCTTCAAGCCAGTCATGTCCAAAGTAATGGAGATGTTCCAGCCTAGTGCAGTGATCCTACAGTGTGGCTCAGATTCCCTGTCTGGGGTTCGGTTAGGTTGCTTCAATCTGACCATCAAAGGACACGACAAGTGTGTGGAGTTCGTGAAGAGTTTCAACTTGCCCATGCTGATGCTGGGAGGAGGTGGCTACACCATCCGGAAATGTCGCTCGGTGCTGGACTTACGAACAGCAGTGGCCCTGGTGGCCCTGGAGGCCCTGGATACAGAGATCCCTAATGAGCTGCCGTACAATGACTACTTTGAATACTATGGACCAGATTTCAAGCTTCACATCAGCCCTTCCAATATGACTAACCAGAACACTAATGAGTACCTGGAGAAGATCAAGCAGCGTCTCTTTGAGAACTTGAGGATGCTTCCCCATGCCCCTGGGGTCCAGATGCAGGCCATACCAGAGGATTCCATCCCAGAAGAGAGTGGGGATGAGGATGAGGAAGACCCTGACAAACGCATCTCCATCTGCTCCTCTGACAAACGCATTACCTCTGAGGAAGAGTTCTCAGACTCAGATGAGGAGGGAGAAGGTGGTCGCAAGAACTCTTCTAACTTCAAAAATGCCAAAAGAGTTAAAACAGAGCATGAGAAAGAGAAAGTTCCTGAAGAGAAAAAAGAAGTCACAGAAGAGGAGAAAACCAAGGAGGAGAAGCCAGAAGCCAAAGGGGTTAAAGAAGAGATCAAGTTGGCCTGAGCAAGGTCTGCAGCCCCATCTTCTCCCCAAGTTCCTCACTTTCCCTCAACTTCTCAGATTTTATATTTTCTATTCTTCTGTGTATTTATATAAAATATATTAATTATAACATCCCCAGGGACCAGAGCACAGGGCAGTGATGCTAGGAGGGTTCTTCCCAGAGCAACCTTGTCCATCCTGCCCCCGTTTGCATGGAAAGAAAACCACCACAAGAGAAAATCCTGGACTGCCAAGTGCCTGCTTGGGAGCTCTGCTAAGATGCCCCAGTTAAACTTTTTAGAAGGGGTCTGGGTCTCCTAGGACCCCTTTTCAGGCTTGGGTAATAGCAGCCATTTTTAGATTGGTTCTGTTTATACCTTTCCACCCATCTTGGGCAAACAAAAAAACTTACATTGCCCTGTCTTCCCCCAATTCTGTAGGTGGAGGTTGATAGCCTAGCTTCCTTTTTGAGATATTTTCATCTTGTGAAACTCTTTGTAATAAAGCAGCTCATTTCTATTAAAAAGAAAAATAGGCTAATAAGTAGCACACTTCCATGACCTCTGCACCATCTCCTGCTTCCAAGTCTCTACCCTGTTTGAGCTCCTGTCATGAAGTCCTCCGGTGATGAACAGTAATGTGGAAAAAAGCCAATAAGCCCTTTCTTCCACAACTTGCTTTTGGTCATGGTGTTTTGCCGGCTTCTTGCTGGCAGGTCCAGGTGTAGGAGAAAGATGCTGGTCCCATCGGGGTCTGTCTGGGGCTGAACGGGATGGCGAATGTCAATGGCCCCAAAGAAACACACCGAGTCAGGAGTCTTGTTGAAGCAGGAACTCAACTTTATGACATCAGCCTCTTGCTTATATACGTTCAGAACATAGGGAGGGGGATTTTGGCTGGAGTAAGATGACATAAGAGGTGGGGAAAGGTAACAGAGGGTATGGAGTGACTGACAGGGCCAATGGCAAAGTTCTATATCAACAATGGTGGGGCAGAGACAGGGCCAAACAGGTCTTGCTGAGTCACCCTGATACAGAAGTGACTGAGACAGGTCTCAGAACTCAAGCCAGGCTCTGGTTTGTCCTCAAGGCTCAAACCAGGACCAAGGGAGCCCAACTATGTTTTATCACAGAAATAGTAACCCTCACTAAGGCAACTGTCCAACTACTTCTGGTCATGGGGCCTGCCCTGGATTGCAGTTGATACACCCAGTGACACTCCACTGGAGAAAGCTGACTTTCCCTTTCCTAGGAACTATCAATTGCAAATAGCTTCTTGGTTAGAGGTAGGATTTGTGTGTCTGCTTCCCCTTCTCAGTGCTGGGATTTTTTTTCTGGTTTGAGTCTGTACAGGCCTTGTGTGTACTGTCACAGTTTCTATGAATTCCTGTGTCTGTCAGTTCTGTTTTATCTGAAATACACTATACCCTTGGAGGCATCCATCACTTTTGGCTCAGACAGTCTTTCCACGTCCTCTTCTATGTAGACCCCTAGGCCTTGAGGGGAGGTTCTAATAAAGATGCCCCATGGAGGGGTGAATGTGCCAAAGTCTCTCACTCTCTGTGCATTGCACACACATGGTCCTTGTCCAAGTGCCCAGGACCTACTGCAAGAAGCAGCCCCTCTAAAGAAGGCTGGGCGATGCTCTGATCTATGGCTATAGCAACATGGAGAACAGGAATGATTCTCCCAGTATGGCTTTCCATGTCTTTTGTTTCTGATAACAAAAACTCCACTGACTTGTGATCTTTTAAAATGGCTCAGTTTTTCTTAGGATCCGAGGCTGAAGTTTTAGGGAGAGATGAAGGGCCAGTGTTGGCAGCTGGGACTGCCTGATAGAACTCCGCTGTAAATCGAGCTGCCCGAGAGGTATGTTTAAAAACCATAGGAAAGGACTGATTTAATTTTTATTTAATGTTCGAGATTGAAGGATGTAATTATGTGTAATAATAGGTATTCCTTTTGAAGAAAACAAGTAAAATAACATAAAAGCTACTGTGTCCTCTCAAGTCTTTTGGAATAATTTGGCTATTTGAGGTTTCTTTACCAGCTTCCTTTTTGCTTTCTGCCCAAACTGGGCTAATGGAGTAAATTGAAAGGAGAAATTGTTTTCTAGGAACTGCTAAGATGTGGAAATGACTGAGGCTCATGGTATTTTACCTGCAGGGTTCTTTCAGATATGAGCCTCGTTTGCTCGCCACACAATCCCCAGTCAGAACAAGTAGCATCCCAAGTTATGGAAATCAAGTACAAGATGGAGGGTGGGGGACACTTGTCTAAAGAATCCAATGTTGGCTCTGAAATCCTTTAATCAGTTGTTGCCCAAGGCTTCTGCAAAGTCCTAGGACAGGTCAGAACTGAGTGTGGGAATCTGATGCAACTCTCAAGAATGGCTAGACTCAATTCAAGTCCCAGGATGTATGAGACTCATGGTGTCCCAAGAGTGGACGCTCTCCTCTTCCCAATAACATATGCTATGCCTATTGCCAAAGAAAGCAGCTTCCTGACAGAGCTGTGGATCCCAACAAGGGTGTCAACTTCAACTCTTCTGTCTGACACATTCTACCTAGCCCTGGACAGGACTATATTTTATTTGACTTAGACTCTCTCTCTCTCTCTCTCTCTCTCTCTCTCTCTCACACACACACACACACACACACTCACACACACGCACACATAGTCACTGTCTCTGTGTGTGTGTTTCTGCCTGTCTCCATCTCTCACACACTCACAGACACTCCATCTCTCTCTGTCTTTCTGTGTGTATCTCTGTCTCTATCTCTTTCATACACAATACACACACACACACACACACACACACACACACACACACACACACAGGAAACCACTACCGCTGTCTCCGCTAATACAATAGGTTATTTGGAACCTGATTCCCTGAAGGTCATCAACTGGTCATAAACCTATTTAACTCTGAAAGCCATAACAGAAGCAGAGTCCCTCTGGTAATCCAGCCTTCCTTCCTTCCTCCCATCCTCCCTCCCTCCCTTCCCTCCTTCCCTCCCTCCCTTCCTCCCTCTCTCCCTCCGTCCCTCCCTCCCTCCCTCCCTCCTTCCTTCCTTCCTTCCTTTCCTCTCCTTTCAGCTGTTACTTTGTGGTCCTTGACTTCAGATGCCGAGGGCTAAGTCAGTTAAATGCCTCAGCTCATAGCACATAACCATCTGTCCACATAAGTCTCTGCACTGTCTTATCTATTGGTTGGTCCATTCTTATTTCTCAAAGCCACTTTCTGTTTGTTTGTTTGTTTGTTTGTTTGTTTGTTTGTTTTGTCCCTCACAAGGCAATCGCATTGTGATTAATGCACAGTCACCCTTTGGTATCCATGAGGGATTGACTCTATGAAATTCTTTGGGTGTAAAATTGACAAATGTTCAAGCCTTTTCTATTAAATGGCAAGTATTTGTCAGATAGCATACGCATATCTTCCTGTAAAGTTAAATCATTTCTACATTGCTTATAGGATTAATACAATGTAAATGCTATGTAAATAGCTGTTGTATTGCTGGAGAGTAACAAAAATGGCTATACATGTTCAGCACATACAGCCATAATATAATAGGTTGAATCTATGGTTGCAAAACCCAGATAGGAAGAACTGACTATATATCTTCTTGCTTCTGAGTGCTGTAGTAAAATACAAGCAAGTGATTTAGTGCATAAATTTTAATTCACAAAACAGTTCAGCATCATAGATCTCATTCTGCCTCTGACTTTTTCATTCAACACTTTGTTATATAATCCATTCATGTAGGTAGTTGTCCATCAAATGAAATATGCCTACCTGGTGCATCTGGGGGAACAGACCCATGATATTTACTCACCGTTTCCATACTCAGCCCGGTAGTCAGGAAAGTCAGATGTAGACTGAACCAGCTTTGCCTTTGCTCTTTGCCAGTATGTATCCTCCTTGTGTGTGCAGCTGGAGAGCCTGAGCCACCCTAATGGCAGTGCACATGAGAGCTTTCCAAGGCTCAGTCTCCAAACACCCACTCTTTGCATGGCCCCAGTATCTCCTGCCTAACCATCCCTACTCACAAAAGTTTACTTCCAGGACTTTCCAGGCAGCACACTGGAATCTTTTGTCCTTGGATGTGAGTCCATCCCATGAGTTGGTGAAAATTTCCCATGAAGAGCCAGAAACTAAATATTTTAAAGTTTGAAAGCCATGCAGTTGCTGTTCAGTTATTCAACTCTGCCAAACCCAGATATGCAAAACCCAGGACGCTAGGATGAAAACAATCGTAGATCATATACAAACAAATAAGTGTAGCTGCATTTAAAAAACAACTTTATTTATTAAATAAAAAGACAGTGAACTGAAACTGGCCGTGGGCTGGATTTGTTTGAGTCAAGCTCTGGCCACGGGCTGTAGTTTGCCAACCCCTGTTTTACAGCAACCAGTGCTGGAAGAGAAATGGAAGTGACAATTCTGGGACGCCTACTTGTCTTGCTGCCGTATCACCCGTGTCTATTTATTAGATTGCCTGCAGCTGAGAAGCTGAGGTTATAAAACTCTTCCCCTCGATATGCTTTCTGTACCGTTCCTCCCTGAGCGCTGATAGATCAAAGCCCGTGGTGCTTGGTGTATAGTACACATTCAGTTGAAGCTTGAGAAAGGGAGGAAAACCCACTTAACACGTGCAAACACTTAAGTTTGGACTTGAAGGTCACCAGAGATCAACCCCCAAAACCTGGAGTTCAAGTTCTCAGTGAGGACGGTTTCCTGCTGATGTTTCCAGCTGCACAGTGATAGTGAGGCAGATTCTTTCACATAGCATTGTGGGGTCCTCAGCTGAAAAAGCACTCTTGAGCTTATGCAGAACGCTTCCTAGTATGTTTGTGAAACCCTCGTTTCTCCTGTCTTCTGTTTGCCCGGGCGTAGATCTATAACTGCACACTTCTACAGTTGTTAGCTAAACCGCCTGTACTCATCCCCATGCAGTAGACACTCAGCCATGTTGCTAGCAGCAACCAGGAGAAATGCAGTTGGTAGCACTGAAGCAAGAGCCTTGGCTACATGTCTGAATTCTTCTTAAAGTGAGACTAGATTCTTGGGACCCTATAGTCAGCGTAGAAGGTCAGGTGGGTTCTATATAGAACTCTCTATGTATCTAGATAGGTTCCACGGCTATAGGTTACCTTGGCCACATGTTTTAGCACAGCAACAGAAAAGTAACAAATAATATACCTGTGATCTAGCCACCCACCAAAGGCCCAGCCTCACTTTGGAGGTCAAGACTTCAACATAGGAAATGATGGGAGAAATACAAATGCTGACCACAAAGCTTACATTAGCACAGGGGCTTTCAACCTGTGGGTTAAGACCCTTTGGGGGTCAAATAGCCCTTTCATAAGAGTTGCCTAAGACCATCAGAAATAGGCGATATTTACATTATAATCCAAAATAGTAGAAAAATTACAGCTATAAGATAGTATCAAAAATAATTTTATGGTTGGGGGTCACCACAACATGAGAAACTGTGTTGAAGGGTCACAGTGTTAGGAAGGTTGAGACCCACTGCATTAGCATGCATTGGTTTGAGCATATTTATGATCTTTTTGTATATGGATTTGATTGTGCTAAAATTAACAGAAAAGAAAACTTTCCATCCAAACAATATTTAAGTATATGATTCAACAGAATTAGCTATAGCATCATACATAATTGCCACAAACCCTTCCAGCAATAGCTCCCTGCCCTTGCCCGGCTCCTGAGGACGTCAGATCTACTGATTGCCTTTATGAATTTTCCTATCTAGACACTTCATGTAGTACAATTATATAACGGTTATCCCCTTAGCCTGGCATATTGTGCACAGCATGTTTTCCAGGTTCACTCATGTTGAAAGATGTGTCAGAGGTGTATTCCTTTGTGCAGCTGAATAACAATACACAGTGGGCATGTTTCATATTTTTATGATATTTGGAACTGGGTTCATGGACATTTGGATTGTTGTCATCTTTTGGTTGCTGTGAAAAAAATGGCTTATAAAGGACCTGTTTGAATTTCTGATCTTTTTTTTAACATTTATTTATTATTATATGTAAGTACACTGTAGCTGTCTTCAGATGTACTAGAAGAGGGCGTCAGATCTCATTACAGATGGTTGTGAGCCACCATGTGGTTTCTGGGATTTGAACTCAGAACCTTTGGAAGAGCAGTTGGTGCTCTTAACCACCGAGCCATCTCGCCAGCCCCTGAGTTTCTGATCTTAATTCTTCTGTATATATACATAGGAATAGAACTGTAATTCTCATTAACATAACTTTGGGTTATTACTATTATTTCTAGCATGTTAAATTATTTTTTAAATTGTCATTTTAGTTTCTTTTGATTTGTGGTTTGCAATCATTTTTGATGGTGTAAAGGTCTGTAAAAAAATTTTGAGAGTCCTGCCATTTATTAATGAAAGTTAGTAAATTATGGGGTTTTGTTTTGCAGCATGAAATGAATGAATCTCAAAAGCACAACATTTCATGAAACAAAAGCTCATAACCAAGTAAAGGAGGGGGACTCGGTGGCATTATACATCACACTGTAGTCACCTTCAGGAATAAGGAAGGGGCTACTCTCGGGTAAAATTTACATGTGGAAGAATGTGAGTGTGCTCATATTATCAAATGGGTAATAACTATATCTACTTGTTTTATTAAAAGCTATTCCTTACTTTTGTCTTCTATGCTTTTCATTACATGGGTATTTTCATAACTGAAAATAAGTTACTTGAAAAAATTACTGGAGGTTGGCAATACCAGAAGTACACAATAACCAAAAAGAGAAACAATACCAAAAAAAAAAAAAAAAAACCAAAACAACAACAAAGCCCCAATTTCTATGATAACTACAGAAAGGCATGAAGAAAGGAACTGCCATTGTGAGCTTGGACCATAGGCTAGAAGAGGAGTCTACTTTTCCTACATGTCTTGGGCATCTCCATTAACTAAAAATCAAAAACTAGGTAGCTGATCTCAATCAAGCAGGGGTGAGTCAGCAACCAACAGTGCCACTGATACTCTCATTTATAGACATTCCCTAACCAACAGGGCCACTGATACTCTCATTTACAGACATTCCCTAACCAACAGTGCCTCTGATACTCTCATTTACACACAATCCCTAACCAACAGTGCCTCTGATACTCTCATTTACACACATTCCCTAACCAACAGTGCCTCTGATATTCTCATTTACACACATTCCCTTGGCATCCTGCTCTTCTTTTTGACTCAATTCACTTTCCTGATGGCATGTTAATAATTTTATTTTATTTATTCATTTGGATTTTGGTTCTCTTCTCAGTGAACCCTACCCTTAACATATGTCTTAACAGAACAGTAGCACCTGCCAGACATCAGAGCAACCTTCATAGATCCTAGGCACCCACTTCAGGAGTCACGTCATCAAATCAAACTTCATAAGGCACACCGGCAGCCCACTATAAAAACTCTAAAACAATTTGTGCTATATTTTTTTTTTCATTCTTTTGAGCTTTGTATGGGAAAGACTGAAATGAGGCAGAATAAGAAGAGAGATTATAATATATCACAAATGGAAATTTATATTCTGTCTAAAGCGTGCCCTTCAGGAATTCTGATCTACGAGGTCTGCACCTTTTACTGTCTTTGAGTTGTTTTACAACTCTGTAAACTGTGGATAGCAGATAGCAATGCAAATCATTCCAGCTTATAAACAGGAAACTTCATCCCCATCCCATTGGGTGGAGAGACAATTTACTTCCCCTTCCACTCACTCTATGAAAGAAGCAGATTTTATATTTATTTTTGTAAACTCATATAAGTGACAGGGTTTAGAACATGTCACTCCAAAGTATGGCACCATGGCATGTCAGACACTTAGGACTGAAGAGATCTGAACAAAAGTGTGTACACGTCTCTCTGACCTTTGCCCTGGCATGGGCATAAAGCTCATGTGAGAGTCCCCAGATGAACATTTTTCTTTTTGAAGATGAAAAACACATAGGGAAACCTGAACAGATGCTGCCAAGTCCTCACCGGTCTCCCTGCTCTCTGTCATTTGTTCGACAAACCCCCAGTCTTCATACAGCAAGCATTTCATTAAGACAGCCAGGTATTAAACCCAGCATTCAGGAGGCAGAGGTAGGGAGATCTCTGTAAGTTCGAGGACAGCCTGGACTACAGAGTGAGCTCCAAGACAGTCAGGGATACACAGAGAAACCCTGTCTTTTTTTTTTTCCGCTGTGTTTTTCATTCATTTCTTAGTGATGGATTCTGTATGTAAAGTAAACCAGAACACATTCCCCAACAAAATAAAAGTACTTACTTTTTTCCCTGTTAATCTGTCTCTTGTCACAAAGACCCAGTTAATGACACTAGGAGTATACGAAACTTTTCTTTTAAATCTCCCCTATATATGCCTATATGCCTGTTTCTATCTTTCTACCCTCTTCTTAACACTTAAAACATCCCACCAGCTTTTTATTAAGTTAAATTAGATTATGAATGTTCGTTCACTTTGTATCTGTGTTACAGTTCATGTTTCCTTCTTTGGAAAATTATTCTTGAAGGGCTTAAGAAGTCTTCCACCATTGTGCCTAATGAAGTCACCTGACAATATTTGCCCTGACAGCTGAGCTCCAAGCTGTAAATTCTTAACTCAAAACAAAAAACAGGATATGGGGTGGGAAAAACAGGCATAAAGTTTTTAAGAGAAATGAATTTTAGGTAGCCCAGGGGCTTGATTAACAGTTCTCTGGTCATCTCCTCGCCCCCGCTGTTTTCGTGTTGTTTCATTGGCTTGTCTGTTCTTTGTGTATTGACTGAGCAGTTACTCAGATATGGTAGTGGCATATTAGGAGTTTGGTTTATGGTCTGATCATTCGAGAGCACAGGAATCTGTTTTCTGTTAAGTAACAAGACGATACCGGGAGAATCTGGCCAGCTTCTCTTACTTGTCTGTTTGCCTATTTTGAGCTCAGAGTTTTTCCCCCACCGGGAGGGAGGTGCATCAGTTTTTGGTGTTGTGACAAGAGAGAATTTTGTGTTTAGGTACCTGAAGCTAAGCTTGCAGCCTTGAAGCTCTAAGCTCTCCTGGGTGGCTTTGTGCCTGGCCCTTACCTCTGTGAAAGTGAAGTGCTTCCCTACCCATCAAGAGCACAATAAATAAAGACATATGTCCAAGAGTCCCTACAGTGATCCACTAGAGTGGTGAGTGCTTACAGTGGTCATCATTCTTACACTTTTATAAATAAAGGGTTTCTAGTACTTTAAATGTACCACAAAAAAATAAAAAAATAAAAAAGAAACTTCCCATGGAAATTAACTCAGAAACACATTTAAAAATCCATATTCACATAATCAAGATAAACTTTCACCAAATAAAACTAGTTTAATATTCAGCTTATTAAAACATTATTATGTCTTCTTTGATTTGTCTGTGCTGAATATAATCAAAGCATACATTTATTCTACTTGAGTTTTTTCTATAATTATCAGGTTGCTGATCAAATAAAACGGCATTAATCTTGCATGATATAAATGCATGTTCAGTGAAATTGAAGCGTGATTTTCATAACTTTATTTCAAATCTTTTCAGTGTTGAGGATAGAACCTAGGGCTTTGTGCATGTTAGACAGGAATTCTACCTCTGAGACACACCCCTTGCACAAGCATAAGTATGTGTTCATAGCATGTCAACTTGAAGATAATTTCCGGGACCCTTAAATGGGAGCTGAGACTGTGGTGGAGTGGTGGAGTGCACGCCTAGCATGTAGGCGATAAGGCTTGGGGTTGGTTCCCTAAGTAGCTTAAAACTGAACTTATCTTGAGTTAAAAGATAGTCATTGATGGCCTAGATTAAATTCTAAGTCAGAATACCATGAATAGTTAATTGCTTGCTTGAGAAGTTCTATACCCATTGGTGTAGGTAATAGATGTGTTTAATCTTGCCATTTTAAAACATGTAAAGTACATGACTGTAGGAACAAATTTGCGAGCTTTTTCTAATCTACCATAAATCTAGTAGATAGCATAAAGTTCTCAATTTATCCAATTCCCCCATCCTTTCCACCGTTCTCTCTGACTGACAAGTTAGTTACTTTGGCTAAAAGTTATAATTAATATGTGCAGTGACAGTTACTCTTCAGAGAAGTGATGCTAAAGAAATCCAAGTGCATAAGAGTCTTGAATTTTTGAGAGAAAATAGTGGTTTTATCTGAAAGCAGTAGTTTCTAATGTTTGGTTTTAATATGATTTCCTCCTGCCTTTGAGATTTGTCAAAGACCGGAGAAGAAGTTTAAGGAGAGACAGGTGTCAATATCATTAGAAATTAGAACACATTGCCAGGCAGTGGTGGTACGTGCCCTTAATCCCAGCACTTGGGAGGCAGAGGCAGGCAGATTTCTGAGTTCGAGGCCAGCCTGGTCTACAGAGTGAGTTCCAGGACAGCCAGGGCTACACAGAGAAACCCTGTCTCAAACACACACACACACACACACACACACACACACACACACACACACGCACGCACGCAAGCAAAAAAGAAAGAAAAGAAGGAAGGGGAGGGAGGGAGAGAGAGAGAGAAGGAAAGAAAGAAAGAAAGAAAGAAAGAAAGGAAGGAAGGAAGGAAGGAAGGAAGGAAGAAAGAAAGAAAGAAAGAAAGAAAGAAAGAAAGAAAGAAAGAAAGAAAGAAAGAAAGAAAGAAAGAAAGAAAGAAAGAAAGTTAAACACAAGAGTTGTAGCTTACTGTTGGTGCTTTTGTGGTTTGGTTGAAACGTGTGGTTCCATTTTTTCCCTTTTTCCCTTGGGGTATCTGGACACTGCTGCACACCAGGCAGGGAAGAATGAAGTGAAGTCAGTAACAGGTAGGTCAGTAGGATCCCAGTCCAGCAGTAAATGCCAGGGGAGGAGGTCTTCTCCGAAGATTTCAGTGCTGTTATAGCTCTTTTAGGCAACATTCAATGAAAGAGCTTCTGTGCCTGTGCTTTATTTGGGGTGAGTCGAGGGCAATATAAATGATCCTTGGAGAGTGGGGAGTGGGTCTTCTTAGAGCAATGTTTCATTGGCTAAGGTTTAAGTTCCCAGGGATACCTCATTTGCATAGAGAGGCATTCTAGGAAATTGAACCCAAAATTTCTCCAAGGATTATGCAACATTCCTCAGACAGAAGATTGGAGGTTGGGCTCCCAGATGAGGAGGAGGAGAGGAAGCCCTGCTAAGAAAAATTCCCATTGCACCCTCCACTTTGCACAGAGCTCAGGAGAGCTGTCCGGACAGCTGTGACATGGCAGTCTACAAACTTTGTAGTGAGGTGCAACAGAGACAGGGTCTTATTCTATACCCAGGCTAGCCTGTGACTCACTATGTAGATCAGGCTGGTCTTACACTCATGGTGTTCATCCTAACTCAGCCTCCTTACAAGATGAGCTACCGAGAAGTTTTTAAAATATCAACTTTTTGTTTAATTTGAAAAGTGCAGTGATAAATTATAGTTTCACTTAAATAATATCTTAGAATTATAAGAATTTTCTTTCATCTTGAGAATCTCTTGGGATCCTTGGCTCTAACAATCTTTTCATCCCTCTCCTGAGATGACAAGGCCCTGAACCTTAGGGGGGAGTGGTAT
This sequence comes from Mus musculus, assembly GCF_000001635.26. Classification (NCBI taxonomy): domain Eukaryota; kingdom Metazoa; phylum Chordata; class Mammalia; order Rodentia; family Muridae; genus Mus; species Mus musculus. The sequence continues at coordinate 77,611,952 of NC_000078.6, read as the reverse complement.
ATGGAGCGAGTGTTTTGGGCTTTTACCTGGTTTGTTACAACTATTGTTTTTTATAGTGCGTTTTTCAAATAGGATTCTAAATATGAAGGGGGAGGAGGGGGGAAGGAAGGGGGAGAGAGAAAGAAAGAAAGGAGGGAGGGAGGGAGGAAGGGAGGAAAGAAAAGAAGAAAGAACAAAAGAAAGAAAGGGAAAGGAAAGGAAAGGCAAGAAAGGATAAATCCAACATTTTTGAGATATTTCATTTCCTGAAAAGCACCTGGGGAAAATCATGGAGTTGTTTTTTCTTTTATGCTATGAAAATACAAGTATTAGAAATAATTCTGTCTGTTTGATCTGGGACTAATATGCGAAGCGCTGTTGGAAGAGGCAGCCTGCCCTGAGTGAAATTTGTCTACGTGAGATAAACACTGTAGAAATTGCTTTTGGAGAGATCCCTGGGGGTTTGTCAGTGTGCCTACCTTCTAGGAGGTTCTCACCTTGGGGAAAGCACAGATCAGACAGAACTCGAAAGCCACCGAGGAGCCACAGTTCCTTTCAAGTGCTCCCATGCTCTCTGTTGTCCAGGAAATGTTTTGCCTGAAGCTATTAGCAGCATCAGTGTGAGCTATCAGTTATCAGCTCAAGTATTATTTGAAATGCTTACTTAAACAAGACCTTACCTCTTTTATTTAAAATATGGAGCTTCTATGACATGGCTTCACAATGTCTTATCCCATGTCTCAATGTCCTAAGTCACTAGACTTACTCCCGGAATTGTTTTAAAATGTAAAGTAAGATCCAGGCTTATTTTTAACCTAATGTTCTTGGCATAATGCGAATACTATGACTGGAGATTATTATGTTATGTCTCAAGATTTTTTTTGCCTTATGGAATACATTTAGATGTTTTTAGAATTCAAATATACCACCTATTGACATCATTGGGGTATATGCACTGGAAGAGGACAGGGAAGGGGAGGGAGAGGGGGGAGATAAGGAGAGGAGAGTGGAAGGAATGAGGGAGGAAAGGAGAGAGAGAGGGAGGAAGGGAGGGAGAGGGGGGAAGGAAAAAGAAAGAACTGAACTCAGGACTTGAATATTCTGTCATTCTATTACTGACCTGAATTCATAGCCCATGACTACACTTTGTGAATGGCTTTATTATGTTATTTTATGTGTTATCAGACCTTTCACAACTCAAAATTACCAGCAATAAAGTAACCACAGCTTGCTATCTATGACTGCTTTTGTATTCCTGGGGCAAGGCTAATTAGATGTGACCCAGAAGTTATTCTTTAAGTAAAGAAACACAGTCACTGTCTTAGAAAAGGTCTGAGCCAGGCACTAGTGGAGCATCTCTGGTCCCCAAACCCTGAATCTAAAAATCCTTAAATCTAAAACTTTTAAAGTACTGATTTGATGTCATGGGCAGAATATTCCACATCTGATCTAATCTCTGAAGCCACAACAAAACCACAGGTACACTGAAAGTATAATATAACGTGTCTTTACAGCACATATATAAAGTGCCCGTTAAAGAGAAGTGATTGCCTGTTTAGACCTGTGGCTCATCTTTGAGCAATCTCACTATCCACAAGCAAATCTCTTAAAATCAGAAAGAAAAAAGTACAATCTGAAACACCTCTGGTCTGGGACCAAGGATAGACAACTTGTGCAGCAAACCACTGCCAAAATTCCCCTTAGTGGAGGCTGTTGAGCTCCAAAAGAACCAAGAGTTCATTATGTCACTGGGTAAACAGATGAGGTGAGTTTACCATGCTTTTCTAGAATATTGTGATCTTCAGTGTTTTATTTTCTGGATCTATTAAGAGAACCAACAACAATCTAGTGAACTATGTGTTTGTTTGTTTTTTAAATTCAAATGAAACATTTAAAAAATACCGTATTCTTGAAGAGTACTCAAATATCAGGAATTTTTAAAAGGCTTTCCATACCTTCTATTGTAATGTGATTATTTCTATAATGTTGGTAGGAACTGGTCCTCTTTTCACCAAAATATCATTAGACAAACTGGACAATCCAAGTCTTGTCTAACAGGTCATAGTTCAGAATTAGATTAGGGTTTGCTTTGGAAAATAGACATCGGGTGTTCTCATCAGTCATTTCAAAGTAGACCGGGAATTTTAGGGCCTTTAAATAAAGAGGAATTCACCCAAATTTGTAGGTCCTACAGGTGGAGTTTGATAGAGTTTGACAGAGATTTGATAAGACACTATGGCAGAGGCAGCTTATTTTATGTAGTTTATTGAGAGGCTTACAGCGGGTTAGAGTCCATGAGCTTTATGGTAGGAAGCATGGCAGCAGGCAGGCATGGTGCCGGAGCAGTAAGCCTGCCTTAAGATATGGAGAGCTCATTTCTTGGGACAACAGCCAGGAGGAAGAGAGAGCTAACTGGGAATGGCATGGGCTTTTGAAACCCCAAAGACCACATCCAGTGACATACACCTCCTTCAACAAGGCCACGCCTCCTAATCCTTCCTAAACTGTCTTAGCAACTGAAGATCAAGCACTCAAATGTATGAGCCTATGGGGACCAATTCACAAAGCTGTCTTCAGAGAGTAAATAGAAGATGTGGTGCTAGAGTCCATCTGAGATCTCTTGTGAGAGCCCCAAGATAGAAATTAATGTGGTGTGGTTAGTTATTTAGTATTTATGGCTCAAGACTTGTTAAAATTTTCAAGCTTAAGGAGGACAATGTATTAAAGGCCATCCTTGTTCCATCTCTATAAGCAATCAAGCCACACCTAGCTGGAATCAAGCCTATTATGTTGGTAATCAAGCATTACTTTTCTTTGACAAGAAATGTAAAAGGCCTTAAAATGTCCCTAAATGATCACTGGCTATTTTCACTTGAAAATAGGGTATTGTCCACATGCATCCTACACATACTAAGGTTTACCTGATCTCTGTGCAGACTCTCTAACTCTGTGTTACAAACACTGAAATGATAGCAATGCAAATTACTCTTGTCTCTAAGCATGCAAACTAATTCTGTCTGATAGAAACCTGATTTCTACCCCCATTTTAGAAAGAGTTTTGCATTTATTTGCAAGTTCATTTCATGACCTACTTACCTCCAGTCTTTGAGTTAGTTGTAACAGCTTATGATTTCCTGACTGATTAATAAAATATCTGTTGCATGTTCACATTATATACTTAGACGACAGTCATGGCTTTGTCTTTAAAAAAAAACATTAGCCATTCATGTGTTAAAATCCTTACTTCTTCTTGAGGTGTAAAGCCCGTTATATACATTCCTTACATACAATTATAAAGTGTTAAATTGTTAACAGTTGGCTGGTTGGCATGATGTTAGCTTAGTAGACACTCAATTAGGCATTTATGAAATGATGCTTTCTGTCTTGGAGTTAATAATTTAATTGTAGGTCTCAAATAGTGTTGTAGGCATTTGACAAGCTCTTAAGCCCTAGGAACTGTGCCTAAGGGGTGGGGGGAATAGGAATCAATAAAATAACTAAGTAGTCACTCAACATATATTCACTAAATAAATGTATGAACTACAAGAAAAGCTATTTGGTGGCACCTCTCAGGCACTATGTATTCATACATATCCTGGAAATAAGAGAGACTACAGGAGAAATAAGTTAAGTGGGGAGTTTGGTCATAATCGTGATTATTATCATTATTCCCTTTTGATAGGTGGAGTCTGAACACTCCAATATCAGTGGGTTTTATATCTCTTCTCCAGGAAGTACTCTTACAGGAGTCAATCTTTCCCTTTTTGTACATCTACCCTCCAACTCCTGTATCCTTGCTGCCCTCAGGTAACACCAGAAACAGTGACCCCTACCATGTTATCCAAGTCTTGACACTGAAGATAAGCTCTGTCCAGCTGAAAGCAAGAGCCCCTGGGCATATTCCTTTACCTATTAAAATAAGGAGGACAATGTGTTAAAACATTCTAACTTCTACCCCTAAGAGTGTTGGGAAAGAAACTGAGATAATGAACGTGATAAGCTTTCTGTAGCTGGAGCCATGCCATGCTTGCTTACAGATTTCCTTTTCTCCATGGTCCCTCCAAAGGCTCAGGATAGCTGGGAGCAACAGGGATCACATAGGAAAGAATAAACGGTGCCAGGAAGCCATGAGTTACAGACAACTCAACTGGGCATGGTGGCTCAGGCTGCAATGCCTACCCTTGGGAGGTAGAGACAGAAGGAACAGGAGGAGTTCTAGCTAATTCTCTGAAACACTGAGTTCAAGGCTATCCTGGGCTACATGAGGCCCCACCTCCACAAAGAAAAATAAAAAAGAAAACTCTTTTAGGGTCTATAGTGGGGCTGGTACGATGTAATGACAATCTAACTAGATTGAAATCATAAAGTTAAAGGGAAGATTGCAAAAGAAATCAAAAGTGAAGGCTTTATGGGTCCACATCTCAGTGGCCCTGAGCCAAGCAGGCTTTACATCTGCCTGCGTTCTTGACACACAGAGTCTGAGTCCTCCTCCTCCAAGGCACCCCAGTGAATAAATGGGCAGATGAAGGAGTAGAGATGGAGCTAAGCCAAAAACTCGAACCTGGGTCTGGAACTCTGCCCTTAAAAAAAATAGTTTGCCAGCAAATGGAATAAAATATGTGAAGAGCTTTGTGGGGGTGGGGAAAACATCTGCCCACAATGTACACAAAATCCTGAAATTCAGATCAGCAAAAACAGCTAAAGGAAGACACCAGCCATGGGCCTTACTGATCTGTGTTGTCTCTCTCTGCTCTAATGTTTTCTTCTAGAGCAGCGCTTCTCAACCTTCCTAATGCTTCAACCCTTTAATACAGTTCCTCACGTTGTGGTGACCTCCAACCACAGATGATTTTCGTTGCTACTTTACAGCTGTGCTACTGTTATGGATCATAATGTAAATATTTTTGGAAGTGGAATTTTGCCAAAGGGGTTGAGACCCACAGGTTTCGAGCCACGGCTCTAGAGACCTTTGTCTTCCATCACCTTGGGTTCCAGAAGTTACAAGACTGACAGATAAATATCTCCAAAAGGAACTATGGTGGTTTGAATGAGATATAACCCCCAAGGCTCATACGTTTGAATCCTTGGTCCCTAGTTAGTAGAACTATTTTGGGTAGGATTAAGTGTGGCCTTGTTGGAGGAGGTGTATCACTAAGAGCAGGCTTTGAGGTTTCAAAGCTCATGCTGGCTCAGTCTTTCCCTGACCACCCATCCCCCCAACCTCTGCCTATGGATAAAATGTAAGTTCTTGGCTACTGCTTCAGCACCGTGCCTGCCTGTCTGCTACCGTGCTTCCTGTCATTATGATCATGAACGCACCCCAGAAACTGCAAGCAAGCCTCCAGTTAAATGCTTTCATTTATAAGTTGCCTTGGTCATGGTGTCTCTTCACAGCAACAGAAAAATAATTAAGACAGGGATCAATACTATCCCCAAGCAACAGGCATCCTTGAGGACTAGAGCCCTGGGACAATTATCCACATTGTAGAATAAACTAAGACAATAGTCAGCCACAGAAAACTTGACCAGCCCGGCGGGTACTCAAACTTCTCGCCCCTTGTCCAATCGTTCCTCTATTTAAACCTCATGTCAGTGCCTGAAGGACTTGCGGTCACTGAACCCTATCATCTGTTTCTCTTTCCAATGTCACCATGTTACTTAAATCCCCTTTCTCCACCTTGTACCGTTCAATTGGTATCTGAGGAGAGGTGGCCACACTGCTATGTTGGGATTCCTGGAGTCAGGACTTTTGACTTAAACTCTGGAAACACAGCCATTGTGTCTTCAGATACTTTCATGGGTCCCTCTGGTACATGCTGACTTCCCAAGGGGGACAGACTAGACTAGAGTGGAACAGAATAGACAGCAGCCTGGGTCATAATGCACTTGTGAGTGAGCTGGTTTAAACCTGCACTGTCACAGTTACACTGGCCTTCTCCTACTCAACAGATGCCTTTTATAAGACTTTATGGTAGAGACACACCATGGTAACATATGACTGCAATCCTGGCATTCTGGAGGTTGAGGAGAGAGGACTGAGAGTTCAGGCCCAGCCTACGCTACAGACGGAGATCCCCCTAGCTTAAAACGAAATAAACAAATAGAGCTTGTGATTATATTAAGGATGTTTTGTTTTGTTTTGTTCTGTTTTGTTTTGTTTTGCTTTGCTTTGCTTTGTTTTGTTTTTCAAGACAGGGTTTCTCTGTGTAGCCCTGGCTGTCCTGGAATTCACTCTGTAGACCAGGCTGGCCTCGAACTCAGAAATCCACCTGCCTCTACCTCACAAGTGCTGGGATTAAAGGCTTATGCCTGCCCGGCTTAAGGTTTCTGTTTTGTTTTGTTTTGTTTTGTTTTGTTTTGTTTTTTACCATTACTGTGACAAAATTCCCTACAGAGTCAACATAAAAGAAGGACTATTAATTATGGCTCACAGTTTCAGCGGGTGCCTACCGTCACAGCAGGCGAAGCGTGAGAGGGTGTGGCTCTGTGGAAGCAGGAGTGTGTGGAAGCAGGAGTGTGGCAGCAGGGGTGTGTGGAAGCAAAGGTGTGTGGAAGCAAAGGTGTGTGGAAGCAGGGGTGTGTGGAAGCAGGGGTGTGTGGAAGCAGGGATGTGTGGCAGAGCTATTCAGACAGAAGCTGGAGCAGGAAACACCACAGACTAGAACAAAAACCAGAGAGAGTCTACCTCCCAGGGGCTACCCGCAGTGACCTACCTCCTTCTAAAAGTTGGGAAGTGGGCCCCACATCTTAGAAGTTCTATAGTCTCCCCAAATAATACCACTAGCTAAACAGTGAGGTAAAAAACAAACAAATCTGTAACAGACACCTCAGATTCAAAGTGTAGCAGTGACCATCCAGGTAAACTTGGAAGAGAGTAGGGATGGGGTGGAAACACACTGTTCAGGCATGAACAACAAAAGTCTAATTTTAATCACGGTATCTGATGAGGCCTTCCAGACACACCCCATACCCACGCCTGCCTTTATGGCTTGGTCCTGGAAAGGTACTCCTGACAGCTGCTGTGTAGGAGAGAGAAGCAATAGCAGCCTTGGCTTTGTGTGTCATTAAGGAGGCACTGGGCTCCAGCCCAGGGCTGTCACTTCTAGCAGAGTTGATCTCATGCAACGTCTCTGAGCCTCAGTTTCTTCATCTATGTATTAAAGCTAATAAGGTTCCATAAGGTTGTTGTAAGGAGTAAATGGGGTAGGTGTTAATAAACAGAGATTAAAATCACCCACACAGCGGAATGAGAAAGTGTAAAAACCCTGGCCTGGTACTGGCACAAAGAAGCCCTTAAATGGCGGCTGGGTTGGTTCAAGGGAGAGCAATAAGTCACCCCAACAGTCTCTTCCATGAGCTGAGCTAATTAGATAAGGAGGAGATACTAACTCAGAAGCACCCACTTACAACCAACCAAATGGACACCTTAACATTTTACCTAGAGTCAACAGGGAGAAGATGCGTCACTCTGAGGCTGTTTCTGGCAGGAGAGCAGAGTTGGCATTCCATTTCAGATACTTGCAGACAAGGGAGTCAGGTTCAGCCTACTAATGGTTCCTAGAAACTTCCCTCCAGCATCTGACACAGGCCAGCAGAAACCCCCTACAGCCACATACATATAAACCTGGCATCTCACACCACCCGGTGCTCACGTCTTAGGAAGTCTCCACAGAACAGAGAAGGGTGGATTCCTGAATGAGCAATTTCTCTTCTCACACGCAAGCCATGCCTACAGACGTTCTATTTTCATCGGTAATCCTATAAATGTCACGGTAACATTTGAAACACGTCCTCAGGTTTTCTCTCCTCGTATGCTGCTCCTCAGGACAGGTGGCGAGTCTTGGGGGAAGCTGTAAACCACACTTGGGGAGTCCCGGCCTCCTCTGCTAACCAGATTAGGTCTGGCTCCTTCTGTCCTATCAGTTCGAGCTTTCTGTTCAGTGTTGGATGATCAAAACTTCAAGTCTTGATAGAACCACTCATGAGCATGTGTGCTCTCACGTGCTAGCACACATGCTATGCCTGCACACACATGCTCATACACTCACACCTACCCACAGTCTGAGCAGGTGACTCCTGGGTGCCATTTCCTACTTTGTACAAAGGACCCATCATCTGGAGAGTGCATCTGAACCACATATTCAAAAAGCTCGCCCACTCACATCTGTATATGCCTCCTTTCTTCCTGCCCTTCTATTATGGGACAGACATTCAATGTGGAGTATGCTAAGGAGACTTTCTTCACCTATTTCTTCCTCAGGAATCTTTGCTCGCAATGATCCTTCTGTCCGTGCACCCTCTATACCCACGCTGTTTTTTCCCAATGACTTCTCAGCTAAACACAACACAAAGCAAACTGCTCCCGTTCATCACATGCCTTTCTCCATGCAACACCCACCTGTCTTCTCCCTTAGGCACCATCTTCTCAGCAGCCTCACCTGAGCCCCCTTGGCTACATTTCTCACCTTGGACCTGGATCTCAGCCCACTCCAGCCTGGCTATTTGCCCCATGGAAACAACCCCACAGTGGCTGAGTCTTCTCCGAGGTGCTTTATCCAGTGGAGAGCTTCCAACCACCTCCCAGGTAGATTGTTGGTAGCATATCATTCTTTAAAAACCTCCAGAGTTTCTCCCCTGTGACTGATCTCAACCTTGCCCCTAAAGTGGCCCTGGCCTGGTGCTCCCAGCTCAGGAGTGGCGTTGTTATCTAACAAGTGACAATGATAAGAATTTTTCTGATGCTATCCACAGTCTTTCTTTTGTACCCCATCTAACCCGCCAAGTACTACTGTGTATTTTGTTTATAAATATTTTTCTATGATACCTAATACTTGTTAAAACAACAACAACAACAAAAACCATCTATAACTGGAAAGACAGAAACAGGAGGACCCCTAGAGGTTGATAGGCACCCATCTAGTTTATTTGGAGACCTCCAGGTTCAGTGAGAGACCCTGTCTAAAAAAGGAGTCCATATATATATATATATATATATATACACACATACACACACATATATATGTATAGATATACATATATATGTGTGTGTGTATATGTGTATATATGTGTGTGTATGTGTGTATGTATGTATATGTATGTGTATATATATATGTATATGTGTGTGTGTGTATGAGGTTAGAGAAGAGAAAAGGAAGGAAGGAGGACAGGAAGGAGGGAGGAAGGATGGAAGAAGGAGCACAGGAAGGAAGGGAGGGAGGGAAGAAAGGAAGGAAGAAAAGACTATCAAGATCCACATCCTTGCAGTCTGACCCCTAAAGGGCCACCATAATGTCCAATTCCAGGGGCCACCTCACTCTGTGTAGAGGCTCCACTGGAAGTTGTGCAAGGTTATTGGTCAGGATACCAGTCAGAAATGGCCAGACCATTCCAAGCGGATGAGTGAAGGAAGTTGAGTGAAGGGCGTAGTTACAGGGTAAGGGGCAGAGGTAAAGCTAAGAGACAGGGCTTATGAAGCACCCAGGGCTGCAAACTGCTGCCACCCTTTGGTCTGCAGAGGCAAAAGGGGGAGGGAGCTGTGACTGAAGGAGGTCTCCTGACAGCACAAGCTGCTAGGCCGCAGTACAGCAAGGGACCTCTGCCTCTGTCTGTCTTTACCCACAGATCTCTCATTAACCTAACAGTGAGAGGGTGAGAGAATCCAGGCTGCTGTGTGAGGGTTAGGGTCAGCTGAAGAAGAGGCAGAAATAGCTGGCTGGCAGGCAAAGAGGGGATTTCTCCCTTCTGCCTTCTGCCCTGCCCACTCATCTGGCTCTCTTTGATACACGCTGCTTGACATAGTACCCTTTCCTTCCAGGTTCTCCTCCCAAGAGGAATTATATTTCCTTCTGATAGCATTTGTTTAATATCAAATTATTGTTAAATAATATTAATTATCTGGCTATATACTTGTTCATTTCAAATGATGGGCCTGACTCAGGTCAGAGGCAGGGTGCCATTGGATTCCCGATACCTGGCATGAAGGAACTCTACATCAGTGTTATTCAATGAGTAGCTTTCACCACATACCACCAATGATGTCACCATGTCACAGCCCAGATGTGTGGAGACTGAGGGAGAACAGAGTGATGTCAAGCCCAAAGAAGTGTTCTCATGAGAGAATCTCAGAGACACCCAGGTCCTCTGTTCAGTCCAGAGTCTGCTCAAAATGTGGCTTTTCTTCTGCTCCATTGATAGCAGTGATGAGAGATTCTGATTGGACAAAGGGCCAGAGCAAGGAGTGGGGACACAGAACCACAAAGCCAAACCATCCATGTCCTGCCTGGCTCTGACATTTTGCTGTGTGACTTTGAGTAGCTGCAAGTCCCTGGTCCCAGATTCTTGTCTGTCCAGAAGGAATCACGACTAACTTCTGAGCTATGGTGGCTGGGAAATGTTTTGATGGCGTGTGTTGCATGGTAGGTATTTATAACACTGCAAGACTGTTGGCTCCCAGTTTCAATGAGCACTAACCATCTAACCATTTAACCAATAGAACCATTTGCCAAGCTTTGCTATGGAATGCACTCACTGTGGAAATAAAATACACCCCACTGGCACCCCTGAGCCACTTGGGACCTCGTCCACCAAGGAAGGGGTGACTGTTCCCAGCAGTAAGGGGACATTCTAAGTCTCTTGTTATGTCTCACCACACCTCCTTTCTGAGCCCAAGAGATGTGCCCAAAGGCCACGGAAACAATTTCCCTTCTACTTCTATAAGCTCGTGTACAGACACACTACATCAGCCCCCTCCCCATAGGTCACATGCTCGTGGTGAATACAGTAATGGAGCTGTCTGCCTTTGCCAGGGATGCTTTCTGCACTTGGAGCTACACTTCATCCCATTGACGGCTTCCTTCATCCCTTCAATCCTTACCTAGCACCCACACAGTCTAAAGTTCTTTTCTTCTTTTGAATCTTTCTTTTCTTCCTTGTGGTGGATCATTTATGGGGATTTTTAATATCTTCCTCAGTCATCGCTGCTTTCCTTGCCTCTCCAAACAGATGTTTGGTGGCATTAACTCTGTAACTTCATCTTTGAAAAAAAAATCTAATCTTTGTATTCTAGTCTTTGCCTTCCCTACCTATTTTAAAAAAGAGGCGTGTCAGAACAGAAGTTGCTCCTGCTTTGGGTAGACTATGCCCTGGTGGTGCATCTGTTGCTGATGCTGGACTATGCACTGGTGGTGCATCTGTTGCTGATGCTGGAGTGCTTTTCCTTGGAGTTAAACCCAATCGGGATATTAGGCCTTGAAGATTTCAGTCGTTATCTGTAATGTCATGGTTCTTGGGGCAGTTTGCACAATAATGATGTGTATGGATATTTCCTAGTAGGTCATACACACACACACACATACACAGAGTAATGAAAGTGAGAGAGAGAGAGAGAGAGCTTGACATTTATGTCTTAAATAAGGTATGTAAAGAGACAAATGCCACCTAACAAAGACAAACATTTACCAAACCTAAACATCCCTGAATGTCAGCCCAAGGATCTCGAAGATTCTGATCCAAAGTCAACCACTGTTCAATAGAGATGTTAGCCCCAGAGCTGGGGTTTAAGGACATTCTTCAATCCTAACCGCAAACAACATTTGTCCCATTGCCTTACATGCAACTGGATAGTTGACTTTTATTTCCTGGATTCTCTGCAGACTCCTATTTTTTAGGGCAAGTACGGTGAGACCTTTCTGTGGTGTCACATGTCAGTTAGACAGATGATAAAAGCAGAGTCCTATGAAGATCTGCTCGTCCTCATCCAGAAAGAAAACAAGGCCGCAGCCACCCACGGAAATGGCACTGCTGCTCACAGGCCACGAGATGGGAACTGGGGTTAAAGAACCCTCAAGGAGCCTGGGGAGACATCCCAGTGGGTAAATTGATTGTTATGCACCCGGGTTCCCTAGCGTTAGGTGTATGCTGAAAACGATTGTCCAAACTACATATACCCAGTCTTCTGGATAGAGGAAAGATGGTGAATGCTTTTAACCTAAACTCATTTTTTTGGGTCCCCAAGCTTTTACTATGACATAAAGCCATGAGTCTCCTGTTCTTTGTACAATGTAGATTTCAATACAGATTGCAAACAGTGGTAATGCTAACATATTTAAAATTGTGGCCTCTTTTTATAAACCAAAAGAAAAAATTTGGGGCCTAAAGGTTTCAAATGTACACCACGGTTAAAATTTTCCTTTGAATTATCTAATTCCACCTTCTCTCCCTAGTCTATCTGTCCCAACAGATTTTAAATGAACTACAGACTGCTCCAGCGCCAGCTCCAGGCATTCCCTTAGAAGCTGAGTCCTGGACAGCTTCAAAGCATCTAGTCCCAGGTGGTCCAGCCTCACAAACTGCTCCATAACAACCTGTACTCCCTGGTCCCAGATGGCCCCACAGCCAGTGAAACAGCCTGCTCTTCCTGGAGCTTGGCCAGCATTACAGCTTTTCCACACCCCATCCCAACAAGGATGTCCCTGTGTCAGCAGGAAGTAATCATAGAGACGATTACACATTGCTTCTTATCTGTTTATTATTAACAAAAGACTGGGATGCTAGGTTTCAGATCTGAAACAAATGCCTGAGATGCCTATTTAACTAACAAAGTGGACCCTGGTCACTAGATTTTTCCCAACATCCCTAAGTCCTTACCTGTTACAGGGCCTTCCTGGCTGGCATACCCCACCTCACCCCCACCCTAAACACTCAGCCCCAGGAGGCTGGACTGCTCTTCCCTATACAATCTGTTTCAATTGTTTGTTCTTTTTGTACCTGTAGGCATCATGGCTGCTGTACCTGGTTCCCCTCTCTCCCTTTTCCCTCCCCTGTTTCCTCATACAATCCAGCTCAATCCAGTCAAGTCTACTCTGGGCTCTCCTAGATGTCCCTCCCTCTAATTACACTCTCCATTTTATCTACAATGAACCATCTCCTCCACCATAGCCAGGAGCAGTCATGTTTTCCTTTTCTTCTTTTTATTTATTTATTTTTCATTAACCTAGCACTCATGTAAAAGAAAAAAGAAAAAAAAAACATTGTGTAACCTCCAGAGGGTAGACAGACAAATCCCTGGGACTTGCTGGCTAGCCAGTCTAGCAGAAGTGGCGAGTTTCAGGTTCAGTAAGAAACCCTGACTCAATAAGTAAGGTAGAGAAGTACCAGTGTCTACTTCCATTCTTTGTATGCTCATGCAATGGCAAATAGCCCATGTATATACTCAGATATACACTTTGTGTATATGTGCATGTCACGCCCGTGCACATGCACCCAGGGCACTTTCTCGGCCGATTCATCTACAAACCATACAGGAAACATGTGGGGCATCACCCCTAACAAGTTTGGCAGAGGTGCTGTAACTGGTTGAGAAGGCATGCTTACTTCAGCATCACTCCTTTTTTCGCTTAAGTTTCTGACTAACAGGCTCCTGGAGTGACGGTGTTTAATTGACACTGGCCAGAGAGGCGTTTGCCAAGTTTGATGCTCTGCCTTTTACATGCTGCAGTAGGCCACACTCGGGAACAGCTCTTCATCCGTCTGCCCCTGACCTTCCTGGCCAGCCTTCTTTTCCTGGGGAACAGTGTGCATCTGAGTGAACCTCCCAGCTTCTAGGGCTTTCTGGTTTGATTATCTTGAGTGAGCTATTTAACCTCACGGGCCTCTGTTTCCTCGACTACCTTAGATCTTGGGGAGGAATTCAATGAGAAAATGTATCTAAAGCTTTTATGTGGTGTGTGATTCTTGTGACAAGCACTCATTAAGTGTTAGCTCTCATTACTGTCAGTTTGACAGATCCCAGGCTTGTTGGAGCTGAGCTGAGCTGGAGAGCTTTCCCTTGCTCAGCACAGGGAAGCTGGGAAGGCAGACAGAATAATGCCCTACTGCCCCCAACATGGCCACATTCCAGAACCTGGGGAATGTTGTTTTCCATAGCCAGGTTTAAGACACAGTGTGGGGTAAGTAGGGTATTTGGCTAGCATGAGCAGGGCCCTGGTTCAATCCCTAACACCCTGGGTGTGGGAGAGGACTTTGCTGTCGTATGATCCAATATAATTACAGGGTCTTCACACACACACACACAAAAGCAGCCAAAAGCATCAAAATTTTCAGATGAGGCAGCAAAGCTGAGGTCATGAAGCAGAGGTTGTGCTGCTGTGCTGCTGGCCTCCATGCTGGGGCTTGGGGGAGGAGCTAAAGAATGTAAGCAGCCCCTGGAAGCAGGGAAAGGTGGACTTAGATCCTTTCCTATGGTCTCTAGAAGGAACTTAGTCCTGCCAAGACCCAGAGGTCACAGTAGGGAGGATTCTGAATTTCTGAGCTGTGGGATAATTAAGTCACAGTCATTTAAACCAGAACAAGCACACAAGCACACAGAGGAATGGCAGAGGCCTTTGAGGCTAGTCAGAAGCACAGGGAGATGGGCCAGGGTGCACCTGAGATAGGTACCTCATCCCATGTCATCCCATCCCATCCCATCCCATCCCATCCCATCCCATCCCATCCCATCCCATCCCACCAGAGGGCTCTCAGAGGAAGGTCCTCAGCATGCAGAGAAGAGCAGCTACTGGCCATTCCTGTGAAATCTCAGGCTTACTGGAGGCTCTACACAGCTCCCGGAGGAGGTAGGGACTATGCCATAATGACATCCCAAAATAGAGGACAGGACAATGCGAATGAATGCCATTTTAAAAAGGGGGGCTTTTCTCTCCTCAAAATGCCACAGAGGAAGGGTATTGTGGGAAGTTGGGGCAGCGATCCTGGCTGTGGCTTCAGTAGGCTTCTGAGGAGTTTGTGCCAAAAGGACATACACTTCTTAGACAGCTTAGAAGACCTGTCTCATCTCTCCATAGTCTCTGTACCTTTTTTATTTCCCCTAGAAGTCAGCACTCAATCATACTTATTAAATGAACAAATCAATGAGCGGATGCATATGTGAATAGACAAGTAAAGAGATTCCAAATATTATCACAAAATATCCCCATTTGTCTTGACTTGGAGTAGGGGGCAGGGAGTTAAATATAGGCTGGGGGAAGTTTCTTTTAATCTTGCTAGGAAGGACCTGAAAAGCAAATCTCCTGCCTGCTGTCAGACAGGCTGGCAGGTGTCCTTGGGCCCAGAATAGAAAGGTGGTTCAGAGCCCTGGTTGCTATTGCTGTCGTTGGTATGCAGACAAATGCTCTCAGCATATTCGGAATCTGAGAGGGTGGATGCTAATAACCCATAATCAATGTTGCATTTGCCAAGGGCCAAAAGAAAAATGAACCTTTAATTGACCAAGATTTGCCATCAATCAATGATGTAACTTTAGTCAGGAAAAACCAACAGAGTACTGAGCCGGACACCCAACTGTGAGAGCTGCTCTCCATTGGGGTAGAGAATGAAAAATGTGGATCTGTGCATGTCTCATGGGGCTGGGGCCATAACTCATGGTGAAAAACAACACCTTTTATATCTGTCTCCCAATCTCCTGTTTTCTTTTTAAAGCTGTGTTCAAAAAAAAAAAAGTTTATTTTGTAACTCCAGGCTCTTTTTCAAAAAGATGTCTGTTTTATTAGAGGGTAATGATTGCTTCTAAGAGTTAATTGGGTTCAATAAAAATATGGAGACTTTTAGGACTAGCCACAGAGCTGAAAAAATAACTTGAGGTGACCTACAGCAAGAGGTCCAGAAAAGTAGATCTGGCAAGATGGGGGTGGGGGTGGGGTGGGGGTCTAGCATTGGTTTTCAAGTTTCCTAAATTCCCACCTAAAGTGAAAGTAGCTATGAGTCAGAAAACAAAAAGAAAACGCAAGCCATATACATTTATGAAAACAGAAAACAAAACAAACAAACAGTGGATGAAGTATTTCCACAGCCTCAAATACCAAGAAGGACAACTGGAACCTCTGGGTGTTGTTGGCAGCCGTGGCAGAGCTAGGGGCATCCCAGGGGCTGCTATCGACCTAGTGTGGCAGAACCCACAAGAGCTAACAGATGGCAGGCGCTATAGGCCTGCTGAGAGCCGTGACTGCAACTGGGCCAACCCTGCCCAAACCAGTAGGGTTAGACAAAGGATCAGTGGTGGGCACTGGAACTATGAATTTTGAAACCAACTCCTCTCCAGGAAGTCTCTCCAAAAATAAAAAAAATAAAAAAAAAATGCTGCTGGGTGAGCCTAAACCAAACAGGTAGCCAGATGTGGTGGCACACCTCTGCAATCCCTGCACTTGAGAAGGACCACATGTTCAAAGCCAGCCTACATACCCACTTAAGCTACATGGCGATGGCAAGCCAGCCTGGAACAAAACACTTGATCAGGGACCAAGCGAAGGCAGATTCAGTCCACTCACAAAAAGCAGCGGCCATCCAGCAGCAGACATTCATGCTGGCGGCCCTTCTGCTCTGCCACCCGCACAGCACGCTGGCCTTCACCCTCCCGGGCTCCCTGGGCTCCCCGGCAGCTCTCAGGGCCTTGCTTCAGTGGCCAGTGCTGACACAGTTTAGAAGTCCCAGTACCTTACATCCACCCTCTGGTTTTGCATATGACTCTGACCAATTAGTGCCAATTCTCATACAGAGAATTCTCTTTCCTCCCCTTATGACAGGTTTGAGTATGTGACAACTGTTATGAGGGACTCTCTGAAACATCTCTTTTTAGGTCCTGCTTCTCCAGTTTCTCCAAGGCTCCCTCCAGGATGCGGCTTCCAGAAGCTTCCTTAATCACCTACCTGCCTGTGAGTTTATAGCAGGCAGTAAAAGTGTGTGTGCTATAGTAGAATTAACATCCGATATGGAGCCAAGGCGCTTGCTTACATCCTGGGGCTTCTGCCTTGAAGCCAGCCTAGCAGCTTCTCTAAGGCCCAGTTTTCTTATCTGCTAAACCATGGGTTTATTGTAAAATTCATGAGACACTAAATGAACCCTCTTTGAGAACTGCAGCAAGTCAGGGTGTGCATGCATGCCTGGCCATTACCTCTCAAAGTTGGCACATCAGCCACACCTGGCATTGCATCTGTGGATCAGACCATGGAAGAAGTGATCAGTGCATGGAGAGATGCAGGGAGAGCATCTCTGGTCTCAGCCTAGTCCCCAGGCTCCTCCTAATGCAGCTGCAGTTACCCAAGCTTGGCAGGTCTTTATTGAACTGGCAGTCAGCTGGGCCAGAGCCATCCCGTTTATTCTTAGTTCTTAATTGTCTTAGACAAGGTCATCCATAATATCACACATCACCTTAATGAGGAGAGCTGCTGTCAGGCCACACGCATTGTGCTCCTAGGCCGAGTGAGATGGGCCCACTGTTCTCTTCCCAACTTAGTCCCAAGGAGTGTTTTGCCAAGGTGCAAAGTGCAGAGACCACCATTTCTCATTTAAATTACAGTCATGTGCACATTCTCTTCACTTTCCTCAATGTCTGCCGCATTGATCATCAACCCAAGAATGAATCTAAAACTTTGTTAGCCTCATCTTTGGCCAGTGTAGGATATAGCACACCCCCTACACCATTTGGATTTCTCTGGTTGTCTTTATAATGTGCCAAGATTTATCAGGTACATCCAGGCCATTTTAAAAGTCAGTAGTCATGTTTTAGGAAATGCATGTGGTTAACTGTTTTAATAAAAGGGTGCTTTGGGGGGAAGGAGGGCAGCATATGTTGTTCCCTTTGGTTAAATGAACTGAAGCTTCTTGAGTTGATGCCCAATATGGTGCCCATCCCCTTGAATCCTAGCCAAGAGCACAGGACAGAATAAGCAGCCTTATGAGAACTAGTGGTGGAAATAAAAACTCTTGCACTTTATTGTGGCCATTCACCTGTGCATACAGAAAGCACACTGGAATTCATCACGTATGCACTCTTCTCTATACCCATATAGATTTTCCTGTGCATTCATGTCCATATGTTTGCCTTCTTACCCAGCACAGACACTAATTTTACATGTATTAGCAGTGAAGGGATGACACAGACTGGTTGCCATGTGGGACAAGGCAAGGAATAAAGTCTTACCTCATAGGACTGCCAAGATATAGGAAGTCAGTGGTTAACAAACTTGGAGCGCTGATGGACAGTCCCAAACGTGAAAGTGCCATAGTGATGTCATCAGGAAATCTACCCAAACATCCTTGACATTCAAGAAACAAGCCAATCAAAGACCCTCACGACACTTTCACGAACGTGGCTAGATCCAGAACATATTTAGATGTGTCTCCATCCAGAATGTGTTTACTTACTGTCCCAGATAAGACGGGTGGATTTTTTTTCCAGCGTCTCAACCCTTTCCTCTGTGGTCCCCTTACGCCACTGGTGCTGTGTAGCTTATGCTTTCAGAGAACCTTTAAATTGTTTGACCCACAGGATACCTTCCAATGCGATCGTAAGATACAGATCTCTTTTTTCTCTTTCTTCGCTTAGCCCTTAATCCCAGACCTTTCATAAAACAAACACCTAATAGACATCGCCTGACAGGCTTGGTGTAACCTCAAAGGTATCGGCATGATGTCAATCTTGCATTGCGCGGCGCTCTGTGAAGAGAACATGAAGAGAGAGGGGCTGAGGTTGGAAACTTTCCTGTAAAACCACTGCAGCACTCACTGATGACCCTATAGTTTGCCTTTTGATATATTTTTGCTCTGACAATATTATGTAGTATATATCATGTTTGTGTCTATTAAGGTCTAGCTTATGGTATTTATGTGTCACATATGAATACATTTTAATCATGCTATTGGGGTGTAGTTACTCTTCCAGGTGGTGAATTCAAGATCTACCCATTTCAAAATTGCCCCCATCCCAAGGAGTCACAAAGACACATTTTGGCTAGAGGCCAAAAGACACGTGTACTCAAGAAAGGACAAGAACAGTTTCTCACCCAGGACTCAGAGCATGGAAAGCCACTTGTCCCCAGGGATGGTCTACCATGTGAGGTTCAGAAAACTGTGGCAGCCTGTAATATGGCTATGAGCTAAGACTGTCTTATTTTCCCCCATTTCACAAATGTGTAAATATATTTTACAGTTACTTGGTTATAAGCTCTTAGGGAATTAAGAGAAAATGCCAGGCCAGCATGCAGGTAGAGAAGATAAGAGATTAGAGACCACGGGAAGAGCACCAATTTTTGCTGAAATCTCGGCTAACCCTTGTCATGGGCCACTAGCCTTATTGCACAAAGCAGCTGGCTCTGTGCTAAAACTAGACCCAACTTATCTCACCGTCCTGCTTTGTATAAGCTACAAAGTCACACATTACTAGCCAAAGAGGATGATCTAGCCAGCCTAGCACATTACTCACACTGACTTTAATGTCAGACAGGAGTCAGCAAGTATCTTACAAACAGGCAAAAATATATCAAAGGAACGTGTTAGAGAGGGAGTGAGGCTCATCACCTAACCTCCATGTAATATGACAATGGAGACAGTGTCTCATCCTGAGTCTCCTTTACTGCTGGCTAGCCGTTCTCTAGTGGCTCATATCAGGACTGTCCCTAATGGATTAATAGTCTTGGTTGAGTTGGACAGGACTTGGCCTCTAAGATCCCAAATCTAGAAGGGACCTAAACGAGGGTCAAGGGCAGTGCCTCTGCTCTCCCACACAGTGATTTGGAAGGGGGCTGTCCTCAGATGCAGAATGAACCAGTTAGACGAACTCAGTTAAGAGACTGAGTCAAGGGGTTCCCAGAACATCTTGATGTATACATTTGTTTAAAATTACAGAAAAAAATAATCAAACCAAGTAAAAACCAAGTCTGACGAATGGTTTTCTTTCTGTCCCTGCTTTGAGGACCTGGCCTTCACCTGAACTTGAGCACAGCTGTAGTCCTTGCTGGTGAACTGTGCACAACCCAAGTTCCCTTTGTTGGGAGAGACACTGCTCTGCTATACTACAAACCACCTCTCAACACAAATAAGAAAAGTGATTAGCACAAAGAATACCTAACACAACTGGTATAATGAACTAGAAACATTGATTTGTCAAAGCTCCTTTAGTGAGGTCCTTTGGCAACTGGGGAAAGAGCATTGGCATGTTGTCCTGGGGACATACAGGCATGTGAGCTTCACTAGCTGTAGGCCACAGGTGCAGACACTCAGATAAGGTCATACTTCATCAGTAATTGAACTTGACCATGGTTTCTATTCAAGAATGCCTTGCTCATATAGCCATAGACATTTGACGTTCAGAATTTGAGATAGTTTTGTCAAGACATCTGTGTGGTTGCTATTATTTTTCTTTAGAAAATAGAGCAGAGTAAGAAGAGATGCCACACAGGAATCACCTTGACTAGACAGAAACCATTCAAACAAACTGAAATTTATCCTAAAGATCTGGATGAAAAGGGAGAAAACAGACAAGTAGGACCTCTGAACCAAGCCCAGACCTTAGACCTCTTCTGTCTTACTTAGAGTTTCTATTCCTGTTGCCAAAACCCAAGGAGGAAAGGATTTATTTCATCTTATAGCTAATGTCACACTCCATCCAAGAACACAAAGCAGCAATCTGGAGGCAGGAATCAAGGCAGAAGCTATGGAGGAACATTACTTACTAGCTTGCTGTCCATGGCTTTCTCTGCCTGCTTTCTTATACAACTCAGGACAACTTTCCATGAATGGCACCATCCTCAGTGAGATGGACCCTCCAACATCAATCATTAATCAATAAGAAACTTACGATGACTTCATAGACTTATGAAGACATCTTTTCAATTAAGATTCCTTCTACTCAGATATGTCTAGGTTTGTGGCAAGTTGGCAAACAACAACTAGCACATCTTTCTTCTGCTGTCTGCCAGTTACAATGCTCTGCTTCCTGACACCTCCATTTTTGTATCCCAAGAAAGAAAATCTGATTGCCTTATGACCAGTTAAAAATGAGCTCTTATCAGGTTCCTATCAGTAAGCACTTGTTAGCTTCCACAACAATGTCTGGGTTTGGTGACTGTAAATGGGATGGATCCCAGGTCAGTCTTTAGATAGTCATTTCTTCAGTCTCTACTCCACACTTTGTCTCTAACTCCTTTCATGGCCACACTTTGTCTCTAACTCCTTTCATGGGTGTTTTGTCCCCTCCCCCCCCCCCAAGATGGATAGAAGTATCCACACTATGGTCTTCCTTCTTCTTGAGTTTCATGTGGTTGGTGAATTGTATCTTGGGTGTTCTGGGCTTCTGGGTTTCTGGGCTAATATCCACTTATCAGTAAGTGCATATCATGTGTGTTCTTTTGTAACTGGGTTACCTTACTCAGGATGATATCCTCCAGATCCATCCATTTCCCTACAAATTTCATAAATTTATTGTTTTTAATAGCTGAGTCTTACTCCACAGTGTAAATGTATCACATTTTCTGTATCCACTCCTCTATTGAGGTACATCTGGCTTCACAAATACAGAGGTGGATGCTCATAGCCATCCATTGGTCTGAGCATAGAATCCTCAATGAAGGAGCTAGAGAAAAGACCCAAGGAGCTGAAGGGTTTTGCAGTCCCACAGGAGGAACAACAATATGAACTAACCAGTACCTCCAGAGCTCCCTGGGACTAAACCACCAACCAAAGAGCACACATGGGCATGGGACTCATGGCTCTAGCTGCATATGCAGCAGAGGATGGCCTAGTCTCAGACATCAATGGAGGAGAGGCCCTTTGTCCTATGAAGGTTCTATGCCCCAGTGTGAGGGGATGCCAGGGCCAGGAAGCAGGAGTGGGTAAGTTGTTGATCAGGGGGAGGGGGAAGGGGATAGGGGAGGGTGTTTTTTGGAGGGAAAAAATCAGGAAAGGGGATTACATTTGAAATGTAAATAAATAAAATACCCAATAATTTTTTTAAAAAATTAATAAAATAAAAAATTTAAAAATAGCTCTTCCTTGGTCAGTGGCAAGTGGAGTAGGAAGGAGACTGTATGACAAAAAATCTACTTCTAGCTTGTTAGGGTAACATAAGACCTCCACACGAAAGAAGGGTCAGGAGAATATGGACAGGCAATCCTGTGGCCAGCTTCTGTCAGCTCACTTCTCAGAAATGCAGCAAGACTCTTGCTGGCATTATATCAATCTGAATGGGAAGGAAGAAGAGTGCTGTGGCAAGGAGACCATCCCACATGGTCATCAAAGCAGACTGAAGAGAAAGCAAGTGCCTTTTGCTCAGCACATGGATAATTTAAGAAACCCAAAATGAGAGTTAGAGGAAAGGACAAGAGGAGATGCACATTGCAGATGAATCGACTGTCTTCAAAGAGCACATTCTCCAGCCTTCCCTCAGCCTCATTTCTGTTCCCACCCACAGGAACGGTTGATTGGTAGGAGGTCATGAACTTATCTAGACTAGTTCCAATGTGTTGTCTGAGGGGCTGGAAGGGCAAGGCAGGAGTGGCTGTTGACACACTATTATGCCATAATCTGGAAATCTCATTTGTGGAACCAGAAGCCATCTGTTCTGTGGGTAATGTGCCATGATACCTGCCAACAACAGAACAGGCTTTTGTTGTTGTTGTTGGGTAACTAATTGCGTCTGTGGGACCAACACAGCATAAGACTCAACTAGTGGGAAGCGACACCGCAGCAGAACAGAGTCTGGGGTATATTGTGACCCCAAAACATGATGGACAGACATCAGGTGGGGAGCAAGCAAACCTCTGGCTATGCTGGAGATCAGGTTTCAATCCCCACCCCCACACCTTTAAGAAAAGCAAGGGAGTTTGGAAAGGAAGTCAGGGCTTAGAAGAGCTTACACACTAATATCAATGGTGCCTTTCATACACTGTTTTGTTTTGTTTTGTTTCTAAATGACCTTGTTTAAAAGCTAAAAGGAGCAGAATACACAGGGAACACAAACTATCTTCACCCTAACACTGCAGATGACATGGTGGCCAACAGCCACCTGGTTTAAAATTTAAACTGTAAGTTCCTCTATGGTAACAAACTCATGTTCTTCCTTGTCATCCACAAGGAACAATAACCAGAAGGAAGTAAACCAGATGCTCTGCACACTCTGCCACCAGAGCCTTGTCTATCCATGAGCACAAGAACCCTCAGGGATCTGGGCACACTTGCTCCAGGATTTCTGTTTTATCTAATAAATGATCATAGGGTGGGTAGGTGGGTGGGTAGTCCGATAGAAAGATGGATTGATACACATCTATTCTACCTAAAAGGATTTAATCCCCAACCCAAGTGGTGGTATATTTTTCACCACTGACTTTTTGTTTTATTCTTTAAGAGTACATTAGCATCATGAGAAATGTATCAAGAGTACAGGGTGTGGCATGTGGCCTTGCCTCAGTTGCCTCTGGCTTTGCATAGACCAGAGGCAGATCTCACTCCACATACCTGTGTTCTGGGCTCATCCCAACTGCTCATTCAATCTCTATTGTGCTGGATTGGCCCTGAGCTTTAGTGAAAGAAAGCTACTTTTTTGCTTGCCAGACAGCAGCCCTAGTGTGCTGCCCTGTGTGATGAATACTTAGAGATTATCTTAGTGCAACCAAGAGGAAAAAACAAGGGATTTTACCAGCATGAGGGAGTATGCTTCCCACTCAAGGAGCTAATCGGCTAATAGGCATGGCGAACCAAAGGCACTCTAACTCTGCTCCTCTGGAGCTCTGCAAAGGGTGTTGCATCAAAGCTGCAGGAGGAGGGGAGAACTCCCCAACAGGTGGGAGAGCTATTGTGTTGGGGAAGACAAATAAGGAGTATTCAAGAAGAGTTGGCTTTACAAAGAGGTCTCTGTTTTCTATGGGGATAGATATTGCTAAACAAAATGGTATTCCTAAAAGCTATTTATGGATGCAAATTGCTGTGAGGTCTAAAAGTGGTTCTAGAGTTCCTTTCTGGCTGTATTTTACTTAAAGGGCACACACAAGCTGTGCTCATGGGGAGACAAGGCTCCAGTGGCAGTGTGCAGACCATCACGTGCTCATGGTTTTCTTTCTTCTGGCTGTTGGTTATTGTGGATGAAACTGGAGAAGATGAGTTTATTACCACAGAGGAAGTTACAAGTTAAGCTTTGAACCAGAGTCCCGGTGCCTCATGGGATGACAACAATGGCTGTCAACTGAGGATTTAGAGTGCACTGTGATGTCAGGCAGGCATGACACCTACCCCAGGAGTTTGCTGGTAAGTGTCCAACAACCAGCTGTCCAATAAAAGTCTTGATTTGTGGGGCTTGCCACTTTTAATAATGTCCATCGTGATGTCCCTGAACTTAAGCTAAGAAGAGCAGCTCTTACACAGAATGTCCAGACAGACTCAAGAGGCACAAACCCCTATAGGTACTAGCAGCACCTAGCCAAATGGGTAGGAAGGGATGTGTCTGGAGTATTTCTTACATTGGATTTGAACATAATTCACTTAAATGAGAGTCTATAGCGTTTAATTTTGGAAACAAAAGTGTCATACCATGCCTCTCCAGGCTAGAATGAGCCAGCTCCACCACACCACTGTATCTACCAACACACGGGCTGAATGCAGGTGATCGAAAAGCTTAGGAATCCCACCAAGCTTTGGTGAATTTTGTAAACCAAGATGCTTATTGTATATCTGATGCTGTGGCTGGATTCAAAGAATCTAATTACCTTTAATGAAAGTTGCTATATCAAATGAGGGGCATCTAAAGGGCTCACAGTTGAGTGCACGAGTGGAAGCAAAATATTAGTTGATAAATGTGTTGACGTTGGTATCTAATGACACTTAGTGTGGAGTAGGAGCTTGCCTGGAAAACTGCACAAAAGTGAATTGTGATTTTTTTTTACTTGAATTTCAACTAAACTTATAACATTGAAAAACTTCAAGAATAATATGAAATCTTTGCAGGATTTCTCATCTTGTATTTTATTCTCAGTTTTACTGGCTAAGCCTAATTTTTTTTTAAAATGTGTTTTCTTGTAGATGTCCCTGACAGTATCTGAGGATAAATCTGCCTTTGTACAAAAAATAAAAGGTAAAGAGGCAATTTCCTCTCCCAGAGAAGTCGGGCACAAATTGTCAACAAGGCAGAATTGTCCCCCTCTTTTCAGTGGACACATTTAATCTGCAGAGGTCTCTTCTAGCTCTAGCAGCCCGAGAGTCACATTTCTAAATGAGGCACTTAGAAATGGAAATATGTTCTTTTTATGGCACTGGCTGAAGGATGTATGTTGGAAAGCCTTTTGTTCCCTGAGGACTGCTTTCTATGTTAAAGCCAAGAGTTCAGTGATAGATATGTCAAAGTTCAAAAGTATACAAGCAAGCTTCTCATGGACCTTCATCCTGGTACTGCCTGAATATCTACAGTGTCCTCCCTTTTCAAGCCACATAGTCACCATGAGATGGTCAGAAAAGATGAGACAAATAGAAATAAGCTGACTTTATAATGCTGTTTATCTGCTGGAAGCATGGTCCAGCCTTTGGAGCCCACTTCCTGTAACAAGCCAGTGATGAGCAAGTGCCCAGGGATGCTGCTTAAGTGTGGCAAAGATGTGAAACATCTTTGAAGGGACTCAAGCCAGCCCAGGCCTGGAAAACATGGCTCTGGCAGGCTTTGTCCTTCTCCCCATTGGCTCTCCCTTGCTAAACACCATTAGATTACATTCTTGAAGCTAGCCATCAAAGTCTATTCCCTATTTGGCAGCTTCCTCCTTTTGAGGCTGACTACCAAGGTCCATCTATCAAAGTATTGGAGTTCAGCAGTTAAAAGTCCCTTTGGCTCACCTAGTTAGCATGCCCAATTAAAATTAAACACTTCATCCTAACATGAGATTTCCCTCTTTACCTTTATAAACTGCCATTTGCCTATGAGCCACATCTGTCTCCTCTCTATCCAGAGATAGCCCTGGGGTATGTGTGGTTAGGGGACAAATATCTCTTCCCCCTCTCCCTTGTTCCTTTCTCCCTTCTCCCATATCCTTTTGCTCCTGTCTTTGTCCCTGCCCTTTGTCCCTCTGGGGCAAATGAATCTCCTTTGTGCTGAGAACTTGGGTCTTGCAATATCGTATGCTGATTCTGGTCCCATCAATCTCAGGTTGGGTATGGCTAAGGATTTCCTGGATTCCATACTCCCTGCATGCATTTCCATGTTCCTCCCATTTCCCCTGTCTTTCACCTCTTCATTCAGCACAGCTCAAGTCCATTTTCTGAGAAAATATAAGCGTCTACATTCCTAAATCTAGTGCCATTTTCAATTCTCCCTATCAGCTGTGTTAGGTTCTGGAAACGGAAACCTCTTTAGCCCTTTGTTCAGCAGTCACATATCTCAAATACAGCTTTAGGAGGTAAAATGCAACCTTAAGCAGGCGTTTATTTGACTCATATTTCCAACACAGTTATGTCTGGTTCAAAACAGCAGAGTTAGCTGATTCTCATCTAGTGATGGTTGCTAGGAAACCATTCTGTGGCAAATTAGAATCTGAGTCAAGTAAACCTCGACCTCTCCATCTTCTGAACTCTTATAGAATTAATGTAGGTATAATTTATTTAGTAACAAATCTGTACTGTCCAGGGATATCGTTTCTCTCGCACAGTTAAACTGTTACTTAAGTAATTAACTTTTATTTATATTTTACATATAAATTTCCCACTCAGTTTTTAAGCAATCAACACAGATGTGTTGGAATCTCCATTTCCCAATGCCTGGTCATCAGGACTTCACCCATATACACCAGTTGTAAGTGTTACAGCTCTTGAGTGGAAAGGCTTACCAGATGGAAATGTTACAACTCTTCTCTGACAAGGGAAGGTTTCCCCAATGTGTTATGGCTCTGTTCTGGTGGGGGAAGGCTTCCCCGTGCTTGTGTTACAGCTCTGAAGGGAAAGGGATCCTGGCAGTCAGAAGCCAAGGAACACCACAAAAAAGTCACACCACACAACAAACCTCACACAAGAGATTTGTTAGGAGGGAAAAAATCCAGGAGGGCAAGAAGCAGCAGAGGACTAAGCAGACAACAGGGTTTATATAGGGTTTCTCTGGTGGGATCAGGGTTGCGTTCTAGGATGGCCTGGGATTGAAGGGATAATGTGGCCTGATCTTGGAACAAACTCAGGGACTAGTGTGATTTTGTAGCCTGATCTTGGACTCTCTCTCTCTCTTTTTTTTTTTTCTGTAGGGTAGGGTCTGGGCACTCTCTGGCCTTGAGAGGGTAGGGTGGCGGCCTGGCCATTGAAGTTCTTCAGGAGTGGGACCTGGCCACTCTGTGCACCTCAAGGGGTCAAGCCTTACTATCAGAGTGGTCTAGACATGGAGTCTGGCAGCCACGGGTCCCCAAGAGTGGGGCTTACAACAGGAGCATCTGCCCTAGGCAAGGAAAGCCATATACCACCAGCAAACTTGTGTTTTCAAACTTGTGTTTGAAAGGAGGTGGTCACATTCAAAATATGATTCTAGACTGGACAAAGAACAGTCAGAGCATGTGCCACTAGTAATTAAATGAATTCATAGTACTGTTTCTTTCTTATACCCAACACTGGTAAACTTCACCCTGTCCCCTGCACTCTATTTTCCTGCCCATAACTCTGCCTGTTGTCCCAGAGGCCTGCTGACACCAGGGACAACCAGGTAAGACATGACCCCAATCCCTTGCTTATTGAACTGCATCTTGTTTTCTGAGCTCCATTTTAAGCCCACAACTCTGTCTGCAATTCCGGATACCTGCCCAAATCAGTGAATGCCACATAAAACCCTGCCTCAAGCTTTTGTCTGTCAAATCTCCCTAAAAAACCTAAAAGTGGTAAACTACTGCCCCCTGCTCTCTATTTTCCTGCCCACAACTAGGCCTGCTTTCCCAGAGGCCTGTTGGCACCAGAAATCCCAGGTCATGTTGGTATTAGAGATCCCAGGGGCAAGTTAGCACTTAAAACCCCAGAGGCCACACAAACCAAACCAAACCAAACAAAACAAAACAAAACCAAACAAAACAAAACAACCAAACAACAACAACAACAAAACCCCTAGTGACCAGAATGTTAGGCCATTCAGGCCAAAAGACAAAGAGGAAACAGAAACCATAGGGGGAAAGAATGGGGAAAAAATACCCATCCAACAAAGATAAACTCAGAAATCAGGATATAAACCTATAATAGCCATAAAACCCAGATGGATAAAGGCCAGAGTAAGAACACAATCAACAAGAGCCAGGGAAATATAGAACCACCAGGGCCCAGCTGATACCCTAGCATACCTGAAGTGTAAAAAAATTACCTTAAATTCAATCGTATGAGGATGATGGAGTCCTTAAAAGAGAAAATGAATAACTCCCTTAAAGAAATACAGGAAAATATAATCAAACATGTCAAGAAAATGAATAAAACTGTTCAAGACCTAAAAATGGAAATAGAAGCAATAAAGAAAATACAAACTGAGGTAATCCTGGAGATGAAAAACCTAAGTTAGAGAACAGAAACTATAGATGTAAGCATCACCAACAGAATACAAGATATGGGAGAGAGAATCCTAGTCATGGAAGATACCAAAAAATAAGTTATTACATTGGTCAAAGAAAATGTTAAACCTAAAATACTTCTGGCACCATTTGAGAAATTTGGGACACTATGAAACCACCTAACCTAAGAATAAGAGGAGTAGAAGAATGAGAAGATGTTCAGATTGAAGACACAGAAAATATTTTCAACAAAATCATAGAAGAAAACTTCCCTAACCTAAAGAAAAAGATGGTTATAAATGTATAAGTTTACAGAACACCAAATAGATTGGACCAGAAAAAAAAATCTTCTCACTACATAATAATCAAAACACTAAATGTATAGAATGACAGCAACAACAATAAAAGAAGGTTCCAAGTTGCAAGTATACATAAAGGCAGACCTATCAGAATTACACCTGACTTTTCAATAGAGACTCTAAAAGTCAGAAGTGCCTGGGCAGATAGATGTCTTACAGTCTCTAAGAGACCATAGATGCCAGTCTGGACTATAATAACCAGCAAAATTCAATCACCATAGATGGAAAAAACAAGATATACCATAACAACAATTAATTTAAACAAGATCTATCCATACATCCAGCCCTACAGAAGATACTAGAAAAAAACAAAAAAACTCCAACCCAAGGAGTCTAACTACACCCAAGAAAACATGAGAAATAATTTCACACTAGAAAAAACAAAAACAAACAAACAAAAAAAGAAACACACACACACCAACAAAATAACAGGATTTAATAATCATTGGTCTTTAATATCTCTCAATATCAATGAACTCAATTTCCCAATAAAAAGACACAGGCTATCAGCATGGATGAAAAGAAAATGGGTTTATCATTCTGCTGCATACAAGAAACACACCTCAACATCAAAGATAAACATTACCTCGGAGTAAAGGGCTAGAAAAAAAGTTTCCAAGCAAACAGACCCAAGAAGCAAGCTAGAGTAGCTATTTTAAAATCTAATAAAATAGACTTCCAACCAAAATTAACCAAAAGAGATAGAGAATGACATTTCATATTCATCAAAGGAAAAATTCACCAAGATGACATCTCAATTCTGAATATCTATGCCCCATATGAAGGGCACCAACATTTGTAAAATAACATTATTAAGTGTAAATCACATATTGAACCACATACTAATAGTCTGAGACTTCAACACCTCACTTTCACCAATAGACAGGTCATCCAAACAGAAACTAAACAGAGAAATAATGAAAATAAGGCATTATGACTTAAATGGACTTAATAGATATGTACAGATCATTTCACCCAAACACAAAAGAATAGACCTTCTCCTCAGCACATCACAGAACCTTCCCCAAAATTGACCACATATTTGGCCACAGAGCAAGTCTCGACAGATACAATAAAATTGAAATAACTCCCTATATCTTATCAAATCACCATGGATTAAAGCTGAACTTCAACAACAACAGAAACAATAGAAAGTCTACAAACACAAGAAAACTGAACAACCCTCTAATCAATGACACTGGGTCAAGGAAGAAATAAAGACATTAAAGATTTTCTAGAATTCAATGGAAATGAAGACACACCATGCCCAAACTTATGAGACAAAAATGAAAGCAGTGCTAAGAGAAAAGTTCATAGCACTAAGTGACTTCATAAGGAAATTAGTGAGATCTCATACTAACAACTTAACAGCACGTCTGAAAACTCTAGAACAAAAAGAAGCAAACACACCCAAGAGGAATAAATATCAGGAAATAATCAAACTTTGGGCTGAAATCAATAAATTAGAAGCAAAGAGAACAATACAAAGAATCAATGAAACAAAGAGTTGGTTCTTTGAGAAAATAAACAAGATAGACAAATCCTTAACCAAACTAAATAAAAGGCAGAAAGAGAATATCAAAATTAACAAAATCAGAAATGAAAAGAGGGACATAACAACAGACACTTAAGGCCAGGCAGTGGTGGCACATGCCTGTAATCCCAGCACTTGGGAGGCAGAAGCAGGTGGATTTCTGAGTTTGAGGACAGCCAGGGCTACACAGAGAAACCCTGTCTCAAAAAAACAAAAAACAAAACAAAACAACAACAAAAACAAAAAAACAAAAAAAAAGACACTGAAGAAATCCAAGAAATCACTAAGTCTTATCTCAAAAAAACTGTTCTCCACAAGACTGGAAAACCTAAATGAAAAGGACAATTTTCTCAGTAGATGTCACTTGCCAAAGTTAAATCAGGATTAAATAAACAACTTAAGTAGACCTATAACCACTTAGGTAATAGGAGCAGTCATCAAAAGTCTCCCAATGAAAAAAGCCCAGGGCCAGATGGTTTTAGTGCAGAATTCTATCAGAACTACAAAGAAGAGCTAATACCAACATTTTACAAATTATTTCACAAAGTAGAAACAGAAGGAACATTGTCAAATTCATTTTATGAGGCCACAGTCACCCTGACACTTAAGCCACACAAAGACTCAATCAAGAAAGAGAATTTCAGGCCATTGCTGCAAAAATACTCAATTCAATTGCTCATAAACCAAACCCAAGAATACATCAACAACAATTTTATTTACCATAATCAAGTAGGCTTCATTCCAACATATGAAAATCCCTCAATGTAATCTGTCATATAAACTATCTGAAACACACACACACACACAATAATCTCATTAGATGCTGAAAAAGCCTTTAATAAAATTCAACACCCCTTCATCTTCAACAAATGTTGCTGGTCTTACTGGATTTCTCCATGTAGAAGAATGCAAATAAATCCATATGTATCACCCTGAATATAACTTAAGTCCAAGTGGATCAAAGACTTCAACATGAAACTATATATACTAAATCTGTTTGAAGAGAAGTGGGGAATAGCCTTGAATGCATTGCCACAGGAGACAACTTCTTAAACAGAAAACCAACAGCTCAGGCACTAAGATGAACAATTAATAAATGGCATCTCAGGAAACTGGAAAGCTTCTGTAAGGTGAAGGACAGTGTCATAAGGACAAAACAGCAGCTGACAGGATGGAAAAGATTTTCACCAACCCTATATGCAACAGAGAGCTGATATTCAAAATATATAAAGAAATCAAGAAACCAGACATCAACAAACCAAATAATTCCATTAAAAAATGGGATACAGAGCTAAACAAAATTCTCAACAGAGGAGTCTCTAATGGCCAAGAAGCACACAATGACATCCTCTGTCATTGGGGAAATGCAAATCACAAATGACTGAGATTCCATCTTACACCCATCAGAATGGCTAAGATCAGAAACTCAGAGACAGTTCATGGTGGTAGGGATGTGAAGCAATGAAGCATTTCTCCATTGCTGGTGGGACTTGGACAACCACCTTGTAGTACAAATTGGTCAGTTTCTCAGTCAAATGGGAATATGTCTACTGCAAGACCCAGCTATACTACTTCTGAGCATATTCCCAAAAGATGTTCCACAATACCAGAAGGACACGTGCTCAACTATGTGCATAGCTGCTTTGTTCATAATAGCCAGAAATTAGAAACAACCTAGATATTTCTCAACCAAAGAATGAAAAAAAAGAAATGTGGTACATTGATACAATGGAGTATTACTCAGCCATTAAAAACAATGACATCATGAAATTTGCAAGCAAAGGGATGGAACTAGAAAAAAGTCATCCTGAGTGAGGTAACCCAGATCCAGAAAGACTAACATGGTATGTACTCACTTATAAGTGGGTATTAGTCACAAAGTCATAACTATGCTACAAACCACAGAGTCAGAGAAGCTAAGTAACAAGGAGCACCCAAGTTGGGGGATGCCTGATTCTCACTAAGAAGGGGAAATAGATTAAACATTGAGGGTGAACAGAGGAAGGGGACTGGATGGGAGGAGGGTTCTGGGTGAGAACAGGAAGGATGAGGTGAAGGGAGGAAGGGAGACAACTGGATTGGAGGAGAACATCTCTGGGAGGAGCTAGAAACCTAGGCCAATGGAAAATCCCAGGAATCTATGAGGGTAATCCTAGCTAAGATTTCTAGCCCTGGGAAATATGGATCCTGAACCTGCCATTTCCTATAACCAGGCAAGACTTCCAATGGAGGGATTGTGACACCAACCCACCCATAAAATCTTAGACTCAAATTTTGATCTGCCTATAATATGTTCTGGGATGAAAGATGGAGCAGAATTTGTGGGAAGAGCCAACCAGCCTGAAACTCATGCCATGAGAGAGAGCCCACCCCTCGTACTACTAATGCTGCTCTGCTGTACTTGCAGACAGGCACCTAGCAGGACAGTCATCAGAGAGGCTTCATCCTGCCTCCGATGGAACCTGATGCATAAACCCTCAGCCAAACATTAAGGGAAGCTTGAAGAATCCTGTGGAAGAGGAAAATAAAGGATTCAAGGAGCCAAAAAGGTCCCAGGATGTCCCAAGAAAACCTGCAGAATCAACTAACCTAGGCTCCTGGGGACGCAAAATGACCGAGCTGCTAGCCAGAGAGCATCATGGGATAGACCTAGGTCCTCTGCGCAATGTGACAGTTATGCAGCTGGATCTTCATGTGGGACTCCTAAAGCACAGGCAGGAGCTGTCTTTGACTACACTGCCTGCCTTTGGATCCCTTTCCCCTAACTAAGCTGCCTCATCCAGCCTCAACAGAAGATAGGCCTAATCTTCCTGCAACATGATATGCAAAGGCTGTTTGGCATCCATGGGAGGCCTCCCTTTTTCTGATCAAAAGGGGAGAAGGGCTCAGTGGGGTAGGGGGAAGAAAAGGGAAGCTACAATTGGAATGTAAAGAAATAAAATAATAAAAAAAAAAGTGGTCTCATGGCATTATAAAAAAAATGGTAGAATGGGAAAAAGGAGAGAAAAATGCATACTATACAATACCATTTCTATAAGTCCAAAACCACATCTAAGCAAATTGTGTATGCACGTATCCTACAATAAATATAAATATGTTTGGGAATAAAATGGCTGAATTCAGCACAGCGGTTTCTTTGGGGAAGGAGAAAAGAAGAATGGGTTGGAGATGTCTACATAAATTTTCCTATAATGCTTTATTTATGAAGAAATATAGTTGAAGAATGGGTAGCAACATGTTAAGACTGGTCAAAGCCGTGCAGTAAGAGCTTGGTGGCTGTTATATTACCCTCCATGCTTGTTCGTGTTTGATATATTTATTGACTTTGTTTCTTTGAAATTTGTTTAAGGATGAGAAAAGACTTGAAATTCTTGCCCCTGGGCAGGTCAATGGTACACAAAGCTGCCATGCAAGAGATATGGGTCATTTGACTTAGTTCCTGCCAAGTTCAATGGATTCATGGGAAGTTCTAGCCATACATTAGAAAGTTCACATGAATTAAGTTTTCTAGATGCTGGCATTGAAGCAAAGGAAGGTCAGACAATGGGGTTTGTTTTGTTCCATTTTGTTTTTACATATTATAAATAATAAAAACCTTCATTTGTTTTGCTTGAGTGGAATTAATCGTGAGAGACAGCACTGTGGCAGTCTAAGGGTGCCTAGAGCGATAGTTCTGAAGCCTTAATGGGCATAAAAATCCCCTGGAGTGCTTGTGAAAATACAGATTCCCAGCTACACACACACACACACACACACACACACACACACACACACCATGATAAGTTGGTGAATAGGGGTGGCTGTCTATCATTTTCGTACTGAGCATCACTCTAGTTGTTCTGGTCAATGAACAGGATAACTGAAGTGTATGCAGCCTTTTAAGCAGATCATCCCAAGCCAAAGAGCACTGGTAAGTGTGACCACAGGAACACACTGCTGGCACTGTCATAGGCTAACAAATAGCTCCTTGAATATCCAAATCTATGAACGTATCACACATGGAACACCATTCAGCATTTATCTCTTCATTAAATGTTTCCCAGTGTCTATGATATACACAAGTCTGCTTGTCTTTAACTATATTTGATATTAATTTCTTTACAGTACACAGTCACAGAATTTTGTTTAAAAAATCATAAATAACTGAATTCTTCTTCTTCTTCTTCTTCTTCTTCTTCTTCTTCTTCTTCTTCTTCTTCTTCTTCTTCTCCTCCTCCTCCTCCTCCTCCTCCTCCTCCTCCTCCTTCTTCCTTCCTGTCCCATCTTTCTCTCTCTCTTTCTATCTTTCTCCCTCTCCCTTCCTTTTCTCAAACTATCATATACCATGAACATTTCTCAGGAGAAAAGATTTCCTTTTTCTTTTTCAGATTTATAGCTTCAGCTGACACAAAGCAATTAGTTTTCAGGCATATTGCCTAGATTTTTTTTTAAACATGGTAACAGGGACAGAGAACTGATATGGTAGTCTTTATCCTCACTGTGGTTTCAGGATCAATGTACATGGATGTCATATGAGACATTCCTTGTTCTTTTGGCCCAGATGGCTCTGTTGAGCCTGGAATCAAGGTGTACCTCTGGACTCCCCATCTCCTCCATGAGAAACTTCTAGATTTCTTTGAGTCTCTGAGGGGCAGGCTTCTTGACGACTACTCTGCAGATGTTCTTGTGACTGTGGAAAGTGCATTCTCAGAACAGCCCTTATACTACTAGCTTCTCTCTGCCACACACACTTCTGCTAGACCTAATTTGGAAAGGAAGGGCATGAGAGCTTGTGGGAGGAAAAAGCAAGTCACAAATCAGGAAGACATGCGCCTGTGTTCCTTTCCTTAGCTTAAGCACCTTCCTAGTCTATTTGCATGTCCATGAGGCACCCTCTCCATTTAGATACTACACTTAACAATCTAATATATGCCAACAAGTGTGTTTCCTTATGCTCATAATCTTATACAGACAATGCTTTAGCATTCCTTGCCATGTGTGCTTCTAAACACAAGTGCACAGATGATTCGCTGTGTTGAAGTATTCAGTCCTCTGCCAGGAGTATGTCTTCTGGGGGAGACAATACACATTTACAGAAATATCAAGACAAGAGGAGGGCTTATACAGAAGGCACTATATTCATACAGACAGAAAGGCCCATCTTAGTGTGTGTGAGCTCGTGAGAAGCAGAAAACTGAAGAGGCCACTGGGTTCTGATCAGCTTAAAACCTGGGTTTGTTTGTGAGGTTCTGAAGGAAACATCTTAGCCTCAGAGGACAGAGAGGAAGGGAGGGAGGGGCATTCCCTGAACTGAACTCCTTGATCCATGGAGCGCTCAGGAGCTGGCCAAGGGGAAGGCCAGAGAAGCAAAGGCAGTGTTTAACTTTACAAATGCCTCGGTGATATTTGCAGGCACAAGCATGCAAATGTTATTTGCTGTGAGAAATGTGTTTCCAGAGCAGATGTTTCCACCATCTATCCCCTTGACTGCCTCAGGATGAAGCAGTTCCTTCCTCAGCATCCCAGGGGTGCTGGGCACCAGGGACTGAGACTTGGCATCCAAGCTGAAGGAGAAACATTCTCCTCTCAGCTGGTGAAACAGGTCTGTGTTCCGAGGGTGACAGGGCGTGAGCTTACAAGTACTGTGATGGCTATAGTTTGGGGGCCTAAGGGGGAATATTGAGAAATAAAATTTGGAGAAGAATGTACTTGAACCTCCCTAATAAAAATTTTTTAAGTTTTTTTTTTTTTTCTGAATTCCAAATTAATCAAGGAGAAAGATCTGGATAGGAGAAGAGAGAAGGGAGGAGAGAGGAAAAGAGAAGGGAGGGTAGGCAGATGAGAATTGAGTTATTCATTGATGAGGATCTCCCTTGTATCATTTCTCTGTGTCCTCAGTCACCTCCTGAAAAGACTCCCTGCCAAGAGAAATCACCCTGCAGGCAGAGGAGTGGATTGCCAAGCATGCTAATGTCTGCAGGCTGGTGCCCTGAATGCTCATGTGAGAACAATAGAAATCACTCCCAAGCGCCATATTTCCTAGACAGACTTATCACAGAGCTTCAGGGTTCATAGTACTAAGACCATGGCCTGAGATTGAAGGTCTCAGAAATATAGACCTGTAAAATGGCAGAGCCAAAGCAGCCTCTTAACTGTGTCCTCAGGTCACCTGATCTGCACTGGGGATCCTTAGCAAAAGGATATGGAGAAGCATTCGCAGAATCCAGTGGGTAAGGATGTGAGATCTGGTGTTGGGAGCCAAGTTTGAGTTGTGTGACTCAGGCAAGTAGCTCAACTATCTTAATCTTAGGGTCCGCAGCTACAAAGGATTGCAGTGATAATACCTCATTCCAAGGGTCATAGTGAGGATTTAACTGTGCTTAGCATAGTATTCGGCAAACTGTAAATGCTCCATAAATGTTAGCTGTTGCTATTAATACCCAGCAGGCTTTCACCACGCTGCTCTGGCAAGGCTGCTAGGTTGTGCTTTGCAGAAAAGTCAAAGACAACTTCCTTTTAACTCTGTCCTTCAGCACCCTGGCCAGAGCCCACCAGAGTCCCAGGGAGGTTGTTTGACTACACATTATAGAACTGGATCAGAGGACATCCTGCCAGCTCTGTGGTGTTTGGCCCCTATGACCAACCTGTGGGTCTGTTTGTCTCTCTAGGGTACCAGGAGCTCAGAACTTCAATCGCCTATAAATGGCCACAGATCAAGAAGCAAAACCAACATACTGCCTATCACTAGATATTCCAGGAAAAAGAAATCGTTTGATGGCCAAGGGGAGCCCTGGATTCTAACCTCTGTTCTGGCCAAGTCCCACGATGGTTGGGACTCATCTTAACGCAGCAGAGATAAGATCTAAGGAAAGAAATGTGATTGAGGATGTCATGACCTAAGTCTCTTCCCTCACTTTTCCCAGAGGGAACCTGGGGTGGGAAACATTGATTTAGCATCAAAATACTGGTTTAATGAAGGCTCCTGGAGACAGCTGCAGCAGCTTGGACTCCACAGGCCTCTGATAGAAAGAGGAGCCAGCAAAATGCCTCCTGGGTACTTTTTCAAGATGCTTTCTTGATGCTTCCAGAGTAGTAAAGCAATTATTGCTTTGCAAAGCCCAGGGAAAGCTGGAGAGGAGGAAATGTCTGAGAAAATAAGCCTCTTTCTGCAGAAAATCAGTGGTGAGATGAGAAGAATGCAGGAAGGAAGGCTGCAGGCGCTGCACAGTACCCAGGTGAGGAAGCAGGGCTCAGAGAAACCAGGTGTCTCCCAAGGTCACAGCCAAGTGGAGACAAACAGACTCTTGAAACGACGGAGCTCCTGTCTAGTGCTCAGGGATTTATGTGCACTGTGAGCCTGTCTCTCAGTTTTCCCATCTGTGAAGGAAGATAGTTAACTGCGCCTACTTTGACTCTATAGTTATTATAAGACATAATCCCCTGTGAAGATTTTAGGGTGATCTGCGGTCAGGCTCCCTTCTTTATTATTTATTTATTTATTTATTTATTTATTTATATTTTATGTATGCTCATTTTTCCCGCATGGACATATGTGTGCCATGAGTCCCTTGTGTCTGTAGAAGACAGAAGAGGGTGCTGGATCCCCTTGGACAGTAGTTATGTGGAGTGGTTGTGATCTGGTGTGGATGCTGGGAACAGAATTCAGGTCCTCTGTGAGAGTAGCAAGTAACTGCAGAGCCTTCCCTGCAGCCGCAGTGGTTGGGATTTTGCTACTCCTGTCTCCATACTGGATCCACAGATGAAGTGTTGCCATAATCTCCTGGCTCACCTACCCAGACTTATTCTTGCTCTCTTAGGATCAAGTGAATGGTGAAATCTGTGGATGACTCAAAGATGAAGACCATGTTCTCATTAATCCTGATTAAGTGGGGTTAATACCTCCTCTGGTCAGAAATCAGCCCTGACTTCCATAGCAAGACAGGCTTGTCACTTGCCTAGAAAAGGGGAGCCCAACCATGCAGTACATGGAAAAAAACATGTCCTATGAAACAGACAGCAGTTGAGGTGAAGAACAGCAGGAGGCTGAGGCAGACCTTGGGGATCTGAAAGGAGTCATGGGATGGCATTTGCAGGAGGCCAGCAGTGAGGAGGGAGCTGCAGATAGAGGCCGGAGGAACAAAAATCTCTACCTGACAAGAGCCAAGGAAAAGGCCAGAGAGTAAAGGGCCCACCACAGGCTTCTAGGAAAATGATCTCAAAAACATTTAGGCAGCTGACACGGGTCATGGTACTTTAGAGTTACTTTGCTGAAATAATTACAGCACAGATTCCTACAGTTTTTCTAGATGCCTGTTTGAATAGCCTGCTTTGGAATTCATTAAGGTAGCTTAACTCAAATACTGAACGGGGGCTTGTCAGTTCAGTAAGACATGCAGGCAGGACCTAAGACATTTTGCATGTCTGTGGCTCTGGGAACATTCAGGTTTGAGGGTCGGCCTGGGTGGGTCATTCATTTTCAACCATCAACCCAAAGAACTGCTGTAGGAAGAGGTCAAAGGAACTCGTTTTTACTTTAGTGACACTGCCTGGTCATCTGTCAGGAACAAGGCAAGCTCTGGAAATCTCTTTCTTTTTCTATTGTCTAGGATGAAGGCCAACTTTGGAACATTAAGAGAAAAAGCACGTAGAACTCCTGGGTTCGGGAGGGGCACCCCCAAGTGCACTTGCAGGGCCATGTCTCTGTGCCTGACTCTGCATACCAACAAAACCCCAGTGTCCTTGGGGATCGACAACTGATTTTTGTCAACTGGTGACTGAGTTTCAGGTCTTGTCCTGAACCTGATTAATTAGGGGATGGAGCATCGGGTCAGAGTATACTATAATCACCAGAGACTGTTAGTGCATGAAAATGGATATTTTCAAATGAGCCGGAAACAATTAGACCCAAGAAGATAAATGCATGCAGTCTGTCCTATAAAAGACTCACCACAAAGGCTGCTCTGGGCTTTTGCCTCCTTCCCTTCTCTCCCTCCTCCTGTTTTCTCTACACTCTTTTCTTGGTGATTTTGCTTCCCTCACCCTCATGAAGATGAGGGACACAATTCCCAAAGGCACATTTCAAGTTCCTCTTTTTACTTGATCTTGATTATATACTTTCAAATTTTACACAATGCCACCCTAGCCAGCAACAAACACTCCACCACCACCACTGTGTTGCATCTCCAGCCCAATTTTCCAGAACTAAGTTCACCACATGCCCCTTAGAAGGCCACTGTCCTTCTGAGTCCCCCTCCTTTGTTGGGACATCAAATACTCTAAAACACAAACTTCCCAACATCTGACCTCTCCCACTTCCCAGCCCCAGATATTCTGTGAGCTTCCAGACCTTGCAACTGTACCCTCAAAAAGTCTTCCGCCTCTCTCTCTCCCGTGTTGTGTCCATCACCACTGCCCTAATTATGGGCTTGGTTGCTCCCAGCTGAATTACTGCAATAGACTCCTAGTTTACCTGCCAGATTAATTCACTCCCCATCCTTGCCTGTTCCATCCCAGAGTCTGTTTACAGATTAATCATCCAACGGTTCATGTTTGATTATATACAGCTTCAAGTGGAAACAAAAGACCTTCTCCCCCAGACATTGTCTCTAGAGATGTTAATTCCTTTGCTCACCAAAGGGGCAGGGGAGGGAGGGAGCCTAGAAGGAGTCTTTCCTCATCAGCCAACTCCATGTGATTAGTGGCTCTGTAGAGCACAGGGTAAGAACGGACTCTTGAGCCTGTGTGGAATTAGTGAAATGTTGCCAGGATGTGTTGGTGGCATCTTTCCTGGGTATTGGTAAATGGTGAAAAGATACCCAGTGCTCCAGGGACCTCAGGCATCCAGACTGCCATCAGCATCTTCTTAGCCTTAAAGTTCTCTAGTCTCCTAACAACAAAAATAAAAATACACAACAAAACCCGAAGTCTTCCCAAACCTATCCTACAGTTGCCTGTCCTGTTCATGGCTTGTGTTAGCTTCCCTCTCCAAAGCTACCTTCTCAAGGCCCAAGTCAAATTCCACATGCTCCCTAAACAGCTCCTGACTTTTCTGAAACTGAGTATCCCCCTTCAACTCCTTAGCATCTTTCTTTGCCTCCCATCACCCCATAAGCAGCAAAGAAACAGAAGTCATCTCAGTTGTCTGGTGTTCCGTACATGGCAAACTGATGATTGTGGAGGAGTGAATGCATATTGAATTGTACTATGTGTCTCTAATAGGGACACTCTCCACCAGTTATTTTTCAATTAGGTCAATAATGCAAGTATCACAACCGAAACATTGGGTAATGATTAGCAATCACAGCCACAATAGAATCGCAAGTCGAGTTCCCATTTACCTGCCCTTCCCTTTATTCTGAAACCCTGGGAACCTCATTACTGAGCGTTCCAGATCCTTCTCTTGCTGGGCTCCCTAAAAGCACATGTGTGGAGGATAATTGAACCTCTCCAGGGCCCGCACTCCACTGAGGCAGACAGGAAGCCTTAGAGAGTCATCTTGGCAGCTCGGTGCCATTTGGGGGATTTATGCCGACTTCACTGCAGATGGTATGTTGTCTCAGTTTGCCTCCCACAAGCTCATGGTTATTATTCTTCTCTGTTTTCCCAAGACTCAAAAATTAGTTGACTCAGAGCGCCCCCAAAATAAAAGGGGAAAACAAGCACAAAGGCCCAAGTAAATATACCAAAAAGCTGGTTATGGATTTTGATTCTTGAGTATTGATTTAAGAATGGGTCACTGCTGAGCGTCACCTATATATGATGCAGAGTAGGAGCAACCCAGTCATTCCCATAACTGACTGAGCACAAAGACCACTGGAAACTTTGTTTGGGGCTATCATCTATTCTTTCTTTCTTTCTTTCTTTCTTTCTTTCTTAGAATTAAATGTTTATTCCTGGGCCCTAGCCCATGAGATTTGGACTTACTGCATTTCAGATGGAGCCTTGAAGCATGCGTTTTAGAAAAGTCTGTTCTGGCAATTCTAGTTTGGAAATATTTGGGGAAGCCACAGGGAGAGGAATATAGTATGGAAAACCAGTCCTGTCAAGAACTAAGGGAGCCCTGGACCTGCTCCCTGGCCATGGGGCCTGCCTCTACATGAGGCCCCCTACTGGTCCTGCAGGCATAGGACAGGATACTTCAAAAAGGGGTTTTCCAGTCCTTGAAGCACCATCAGGAGAGATTGCAAAATGGGCAGATTCTTATTCCCCTAATCCCTAAATAGGAGGCTCGGGGGACCAAGGACTCCACTTGTCTAGCAAGCCGTCCATTTGAAACTGACAGAGGTGCCCCTGAAGACCACTCTTTATAGAGTAGAATCGAAGTCCAGTTTAGAGGCAGCCTATATCAGTAGTATGAGCCTATACAGATGTTCCTTGAGAGTCCCCTCCTACTGCTTCAGTACACAGAACAGCCAACCAGTCATGATCAATAGAAATGGCTGTGATGTCCTGGCTCCTTGACACCCAGGGCACACAGCAGGCTTGATGGTCTAATAAATCATATAAGTATGAATCCCCTTGCCCCCTTGCCCACAGGACAGAGGACCCAGTAGCAAAAGTTCCTCTCACATTACAGGAGGTAATGACAAGGCTATGAGGGATAAACAGTCAGACTCCTCCCTTCTTGGAGCCCAGAGTAGAGCTCCTGTTGTTATGTGGCCTCCCCTTCCTTATTGCCACCCAACGTAGTCTCTCTTTCCTCTGAATCCCTGAGAAGGGTATGTCTTATTAGCATCCTCTCATTTCCTTTAACACTGTGTCCAACCAGCTAGTCAAGTCTGGGCTCCATTTTAGGCAACACCAGGAATGCCTCCCCATTCCCCTCCCTCTGCTTGCTCTGACCAACATCACCAAGTGCTCACTACCATAAGCACAAGGTAAATACAGTAAAGGTGCCCTTGTTATAGCCATGCTTTTCCTCCCCAATTGGTGTGTGTGTGTGATATTGCCATATTAGAAATTATCCTAAAACAGTGACTTGTAAGAGTACAGTTGAGGGGTATGTCCACGAGTCACTAAGACAATTGTTCTCACCTGGCCTCACTGGTGTCTCTTCGGTCAGCAGGGGATGAGGGGGTAGATGAACTTACACTGACTAGAGCACAGCAGGTAGGAAGGTAACCATCAGGGAAGGATGGCTACTACTCCAAGTAACCTCTGTTCTTCCGACACAGGGTGACTTTCTGCTGGGTCCTGAAGTGCTCAGTTACTGATGGCCAAACTGCGTGTCATTATTCCTGCCATTGTTACTGGTCAGAAGAACATCGGACATTCAAGGGCAGAGTCGTCTCTAAGGGGAGGAAACTGCAAAGACAATATAAAAATAAAATCGGATACAAGAAGAGAATCGAGTCCACTTTAGCCAGCAATTGACCGCAATGTGAAAAGACCTCTAACTATGAAATATTTGTCCTTAAAAGGCATAGGCTCATCTTGTAGTGTATTGCTCCTACAGGGGCAGATAAACAACTGTCATTGTCTGGTGGGGTAGTGAATAAATGAATGACTTTCAGGCCCCCAAACAGGGATTTCAGCATTGCCACTTCATCCTCATCCCTGCATAGCTCAGGACTTCCCCTGGAGCTGCCCAGCCTCCCCTTCATAGAGCCCTGCTGCCGTTTCAGATGTCGACGCAGGGCATCCCCAAGACCAGTGAACTGAGGTCAGCAGGAATGTGGTCCAGGCATTGTAACCTAATGCCAAAAAGATATGAACGGAACCACACAGAGAGCGGTGGCATAACAGAACTCCTCCGGAAGTTGCTGAGCCAGGGGAAAAATACACAGTGGTGTCCTCTTTAAAAACAACTGATACCAGCGAGTGCAACAAGGGAATCGGGGTATAAATATGAACTGTACTTGGGAATATGATCCTTATACCAGCAAGAGAGAGGCAGTCTGCGTGATACAGGCAAGGCCAGTACCTCTGGAGACACTCCCACTCACTCTTCCCGTTTAACTTTCCATCCGAGGACTCTGCATGGTCTCAAATCTGCACTCTCCTGCGTCTCACATTTGAACAATGTCTTCCTCTAGCTCAGTGTAGAACTTGAAATGGTCTGTGTTTCCAATATGCATGGAAACATAAGATGGCTTCATCTGAAAGAAATGGTGACAGGTCTCAGGGACCCTGCAGCCACCAAATCCAGCCCTGTGCTACCTTCTCCTTGCTAATTTGCTCACCAGGGTCCTCCACTCTCAGCCAGTCATCCTGAAATCTGACCTGCAGGCTCTGGTCTCTGTTGGGTGTGCCCTGAGCACCCCAGAGCTTTCCTAGGGCTTGGACAGCTCTGAGGCTGGCGGCTTGTTTGCTTCCAATCTTTAATACCAGCAGAGGGAGCAGCAGAGCTCCCAGCCCTGCTTAGATTCCTCACACCAGTCTCCTGCAAACATTTAGACATCATCCCCTCATCCCCCACATGGCTGTGATCAATTTGTTCATTTCAGATACAAGACTGGAGCTCGAAAAAATAAAATAAAATCCAAATACTAAATAATTAACTCGAGGACATCTTCCAAGAAAAATACAAGAATTCAAAAGAATAATCTTCCACTTGAACGATCCGGGCCTCTATTAATTATAACTTCTTATTCACTGATTAATGATTGCTAGGATGACATTTAGAAAAGAAAGTTGGAGAAGGATAATAAAGGAAAGCTTGTCCTCGTGATGAGATCTAGCCATCCTCCCCAGGGAGTGACAGGACTTCGAGTCAGGGACCTCTAGAGACCAGTCCTAGCAAAGATGGGGAGGACTCACATGGTCCTCCAGGGAGAGGCGGGCAATGACCTAAATTGGCACGTCCCTCCCTGATTTCTGATGTGATTGGCAGTTCTGATAATAGTGGTGACAGGAGCAGGAACAAGTACAGACAACATGGATTTGCAGGGAAGATTTAGTTATTTTCAAATAAATT
Organism: Mus musculus; assembly: GCF_000001635.26. Taxonomy (NCBI): domain Eukaryota; kingdom Metazoa; phylum Chordata; class Mammalia; order Rodentia; family Muridae; genus Mus; species Mus musculus. Next base: position 77,567,885 of record NC_000078.6, on the reverse strand, counting down.
ATCGCTACCAGCTTAGCAGGTCAACACAGAGCTCAATGGTTCTATACTGGGGAGTATCCCTCCCCTTTCTCTCTCTCTCTCTCTCTCTCTCTCTCTCTCTCTGTGTGTGTGTGTGTGTGTGTGTGTGTGTACATGCATTAGTGTATGCATGTTCATGCATTAGTGATGATGATGATGATGAAGTAAAGGGTATGAGAGCAGCAAAGGTGCTCAGGCCACTGACCTCACGTCTCTGGGCTTCTTTGCTTCTATGGAACTATGTAGATACAAAAGGAGCCACCTCTACCAAACCTGAATTGCTGACTGGGAAAATAATTTGCCTCAGTTTGGCTTCAGGGGACTGAGAAAATGAGAGGTGCATGCCCCTTTCCTATCCCAAGAGGTCTTTGTTTGGGGTATCTGGGATCCTTCACCTCAGGAGAGTTTTCTTGGCACTTTAGTTTGGAGCTACAGCCAGAAGTTGCAAGTGCCCAGGAAAAAGCACTTGCCCACCTGGAAGAGTAGGACACCCAGGGAAGACTGGAAGGGAAGAGCTCGTTTCAAAAAGCGGTGGGAGTCTTAAGACCAGAGAGGAAGAGCTGACCATACCTGTGAGTGGTGAGGACTCCCTCACACACAGCACCCAGGATCAGTGGCTTCTCCACCACAATACCACCTGCAGACTGTTAGGAACAAACAGAGTGCCTAGCGACATGTGGCTTCAGCCAAGACCTGACAGGTAACAGAAGCAGTGACCACAAGTTTCCTCCACCGTAGACTTAAAGACACAGTAACAGGCACTCATGCTTCTCATTTCCCCAAGTTCCCAAGATGGGGCGAGGGGAGCCAACTCTCAACCTGTTCTGACTTCTCGCCACTGGAAAGCGGGAGTTTAAAGGCAGATTAAGTTGTTGCTAGAACCATGTCAAAGTGTGCTGGCTCTTTCTGCATGTGCTATTCAATGGATTCGGGGTCCCAGACCTGAGTATACAGGGCAACACAAGCGACACCTGGGGCTCACAGTATTCAGAATTCTGCCCTGCACATTGAGTGAAATCCCACTCTCTTGCGCCCTGCCAGCCTCCATTCTGCCCTTCCCCCCCTCCCTCCTTCCCCTACCTACTTGGGTGGGCCCTAGCTGGGTCTGGGCAGAGGTGTCTAAAGAATCCGTGGTCTAACAGAATTAGTGGACACATTTCAGCTCCAGCGTCTCTCTCAAGTCCTTCCTTCGTGCCCCTCCCAGCAGGCTGTCAGTGAGTGCTGAGTGATTTATTAGGCAATTTTTCTCTTTCCATCCTGAAAATGGAAGTCGAGCTCCCCTCTAGCTCTGCTGAGGACTAGCCTGGGAGCAGCATCTTCTGAACTCTAGCCGTGATTCTTAGCCCCAAGTCCTGAGCTGGGAGCTTCTATCCCAGGGAGGAGAGACGTTCTACATGCCTTTGGCGACTCTTGCTATGTGCTGTCATTGTGTGTCCCCAGAGCACACCAATGGGCCTTGCACACTGTCATACCTGCAGGAGATACCAGCTCTTCATCTCTAAGTCCCAGGGCCACATCCTGCACCCTAGGTTCTTTACACCATTGGTTCTCAACCTGTGGGTGGCGAACCCTTTGGAGGGGGTCAAATATCCCTTTCACCAGAGTCACCTAAGACCATTGGACAACATAGAGATTTACCTTATGATTCATAACAGTAACAAAATTACAGTTGTGAAGTAGCAATGAAAATAGCCTTATGATTGGGGTCAACCTGAGGAACCATATTAAGGGTTGCAGCATTCGGAAGGTTGAGAACCACTGCTCTACAGGAAGATGGTATCTGAAGCCAGTACCATGCCACCAAGATCTGTCCTCTTCCCACTCCCTCTGGCTTTTCCCACATAAAGTCAAGGTTAAGCCTCCACCTCATCCAGTTTGAGAGGACTGTGGGAAATCAAAAGAGCCTTAAATCAGTATTTTGAGGATAGGACCAAATTCAGGAATGGGAGCAGCCAGCCAGCTCTAGTCTATTAAGGGCCGACTTGCTTGGTTTGGCTCTGTAAGTAAACAGTTTTCTCAGCTGAGATGGATTTATGGCCTTGCCAAGGACTTCCACAGCTAACTAGACCTGCCTCTGAATCCCTTTTTGCTTTAGGGCCCTAGGATCAGAAAGCCCCTAGTGAAGGAGGGTGAAGTTATCTACACAGTCTCCCCAAACCCACAACCTTTTCCGAAGCCAGGCATCCCCTTACCCTCTAACCCATTTCTAAGCCTGGAATTTCTTGCTAACCATTTCTGTGTGAAGGGAGGGAGCTAGTGCAAAAATGATAGCCGGTTCCCCGAAGATGTCATCCTGACACGTCCAGCACTGTCGTCCCAGGACAGAGAGTGGCAGAGAGAAATCCCAGAGAGTTCCCAGAATGAATGAACACACTCCAGTTAGCTGCATAGGCTGAGGCCATTAGCATTTGTTAACAGCCCTGTTTTCCACACCTGACCAGTCTGAGGCCCAGGTGACACCTGGTAGCCGTCACACCTGTGCCATGTAAAGAGAATCCTGGCAAAGTGTCCACAACTCATCCCTCTTTCCCTCCCTGCTCATGATGGTCAAGCCAAGGGAGAGAGCAACCCAGTACAGTAAACAGAAAAGAGAAACAGCTGGTCTGAGGGAGGATTTCATGTGTGCTCAGTACATGCAGGGTGGTTCTCCTGCTGTCCCCGTTGCTAGTCCTGCCCTGTGTGGTACAGCATACAGGCTGCCTGTGCCTGTTCCTTCTAGGACATCACCACTACCCAACTGTTTAGTCGGCCATTGCCCTGGTGTTTGCACAGGAGTGGGTCAGACGCCTGAATCCAGCCTTCCCAGATGAGACCATGAGGCTTCCTGCTGGGAGTACCTGAAGTCCCATCCGGGCACATCTGCTTCTTCATCTGCATTTCCCATTTCCGTGCCCCACACTTCATCTGTAACAGCCATAGCACTCCATCTTCTGTGTCATCCAGAAAGGGGTCTCCTTCCAGATCCATGGTAACAATGCTATGCTTTGGACGTAGCTCAGTCTTCCATGTCACCAAGGGAAGTGCCTGAACCTAAATTGGTCACCCGATTTCAGGAGGTGGTGAGTGTGTGTGTATGTGTGTGTATGTGTGTGTGTGGGGGGAGGCATTTTGATGATGGTGGTGATGATGATGATGGGAGGGATCTTTCTACGTTGTGAAAACTAAGAAGCAAGCCTGAAGCTCCCTGGGTGGATGGAGCAGGCAGCAGCAGATATTTGCCACATGAACAGAACGCCACTGGAGAACCAGATTAATTCTGCAAAGCAAAGCAGTGGGTCAGAGGGAAATGGGATTCTAAAGATGCCATCTGAATGTCTGAGTCTAGGGGAGTCTAAGGGAAAGGCTCTTCACGTTGTTCTGGGAGCCAACACTTGGCTTTGTACTGAAGCTAATTAAAGATAGAATTTCTGTCCTTGTAACCACTGTTTCAGTAGGGCATCTTCCCACCCAAACCCCGAGAGTCATTTCTGTTATCTGAGGTTCTTATACCAGAGAGAAAATCTTAAGCTGCTGAAAAGCATCAGGGCATCCTTAGTCCTGCATCCCTGCATCTGTCGCAGGTAGGCTTGCCCCTCAGCTTTCACAGCCTGCTAGGCTGCTTCCTTGACTGCCAGAGTCCTTTCCCCTTACAGCTCACAAAGGAGACCACTTCAGAGAAGTTCTGTTTGTTATGCTGTGTCTGTCTCCGAACTCCTCTTGGAACTAGATCTAAGAGGTTGTGATGGTCTCTTCTGGGCCATAGGTCCATTACATTGGCAGGGAAGAGGTCTGCCATTAGAAGACGATGCAGGAAACAGGAAGGCAATGAAGCGAAGGCCACCCAGATCTCCAGCATAAGAGCAGTACTGGTCTACCCTTGAGGTCATGAACCTGGTCATTTCTCCTAGCAGTACAGCACACCATGTCCAAGTATTAAAATAGCATTTGCTTTAGACTTAAAACTGCAAACAGTTTTATTTGCAACTGGATTTCCACTCCTCTGTTATTTGATAGTTTCTTTTTAAAAAGAGTTATCTGCAAAAGACACAGCCTACAGGAAAGTCTGTCCTGCTGAGCCACGCAATGAAGCAGCAAATGCAGCCAGCCCTAGTATATGTCCCCTTCTCCAAGAACTCCAGGATGGCTGTGAGGCTGTGTGTGTGTGTGTGTGTGTGTGTGTGTGCCTGTGTGTGTCTGTGTGTGTCTGTGTGTGTGTATGTGTCTCTGTGTGTGTGTCTGTGTGTGTGTCTGTGTGTCTCTGTGTGTGTCTGTGTGTGTGTCTGTGTGTGTCTGTGTGTCTCTGTGTGTGTCTGTGTGTGTCTGTGTGTGTGTGTGTCTGTGTGTATGTATGTGTATTGGGTAGATGTGTCTAGACAATGAGGACTGTGGAGGATAGGTGAAGGGTCAAGTAGGGAGGAGAGAGCTGACTTGTCACAGAGAGGACTGGGAACAAGGAGGCTCCCACTTGCTAACATGTGAATGAATAAGAAATAAAACCTAGTGCCCACAGACTCATCACAGCCCATTTTAATCCATCCAGAGTACTTTAGCCAGGACTACCAGAGAGCCTCCAAACTGCGAGGCATGGGTTTTCTCACCAATATTTCACATGTTGTCATAACCATAGACTGGGATAGTGAATGTCTGTCATGTTCCTTCTAGAAAACACAGACATTACAATGGATAAGGACTAATGCACACACACTCACCAGAGAAAGCAACATAGAACTACTTTTAAATTATTCATAATTAATATTTGATTTAGTAAATTAGTCTATTAATAGTGCAAAAATAAAATTTTAATTCCTCAAGTAATTTGCAATAATATTTAATAATCGGCAGTATCTTAAGTAGCAATTTATTCTTTTGATGAATCATTTGTTAATTAAATGAATAGCCCTTCTACCTCTAAGAGAGTATATCTTTTTGTAATTAAAACATTTCAATTAGTTTTAAGCAATTTTATGTGCTTCAAATCTACGAAAACCAATTTAATAACCAAACTTTGAACATTACCATTCACATCACAAAACTATATTAAAGGCTTTTTAAAACAATATCCTTTCTATTAGTCAGTTATTCTTGGTGTGGAAAACATATTAATTGACCTTGATAACAGGAGCTGATATCAAGAACTAGACCAGCTCATTTAGACATATGACATAGTATGACTGTGTGCATCTGGGATGCTGTGGCCTGTTGGTCTATATGCAATAACTAACAGCAGACACTAGAGAGAGGTGGACAGAGAGGGGGGGAGTTCATTCTCTGGGTATGGGGGAGTTTGGCTCTGGGTCTCTCTATAGATACCCAAATCTGTGGGTGTCAAGTCCCTGATAATAAAATGTTACAGGATTTGCTCCACACAGCTTCCTGTATATTTTCAATCACCACTAGATTACTTATAATACCTACCATAATGTAAACCTTTATTGCATTGGTTAAGAAATAATGACAGGGGAAAACCTATCCATATTCAATATGGGTTAAATTTCTTTTTTTAATATTTTCAGTTCATGGTTGGTTGCATGCATGGATGCAAAGCCTTCAAAAATGGAGGGTCAACTGTTCACCGATGTACTTGAATGAAGAATGTATTTTGGTTTGGCACCTCTGATGCTCATTTTCTGGAGGCCATATGCAGAAACATAATTAGAAATAGGGTTCATGAAACATGAATATTCTTTATTCAGAAAGAGACCCGAGCAGGTCACACTTGCCTCCGAAGAAAGCTAGCTCATTATCATTTTTTCTCTCTCTCTCTCTCTCACCATGCCCAATACTTGTGTAATGCATTCTAGTTTTCAAAGTGATTTCATATACATTATCTTATTTGGAAGGCAATGTGGTGTAGCAGAAAGAAAATTAGACCTGAGTCGAGGAAGCTGAATTGTAGCCAGCTCTCTCCCACTAGATGCCTGTGACCTTGCCTAAGGTACTTAACCCATGTAGCAGAAGGGTCTTCATCTGAAGTATCCCAACATTAGACTAGATAATCTCCGGGGCCCCTTCCAATCTACAACTCTGTAATTTTACAGAATATCTAGTATAAAAGACTGTGTGTGCACATGTACCTGTGAACGTGTGTGCCTCTCTTGGAGTGTGAATTCTTTCAAATAAAAAAATGTTATCATGGCTTCCCTGAAAGCACTTTCCCTTCTGCCTTGGAGGAAAGATTCAAATATCAGGGAACTCCCAGGCAGCTGAACGACCCCTCTGGGACTCAGCAAGTCCCTAGATTGGGTTTCAAAACCTAATGTGGATATGAAATGTTTCCATCCACTTACAAAATAAAAGTCCAATAAAAAGCAGTAGCTTTTTATTATTATTTAGATTTAAATCATCCCCTGCAGTGTTGAAAGCCCAAAGGCGACCTCCTGCATTGAGCAGGATCTCAGAATCAGATGGAAGCTGAACACAGCCCAGGCGACAGCTGCATTAGACTTCATGACCTGCCTTGGAGCCTATTCTTGCTCTTTGCTTTCCGTGTTCCTTTGAGGCCAGCAAACAGAATAAGTGCTGAAAGCTTGTTATAATTTTAAAGAATCCCTAACCTACTGAGAGATTCTAACTTTTAGCATTTGTGGGTCATCTTTTGTCTCTCCACTGGCTCCTCTGCCTCAATTCCTTTAAACTAACCGAAAACAATTTTCATCCCTAGCTTCGAAGAAATCTTGTGGCTCCCCCACCAAATCTTGTCTCGGCATCCTCAAAGGTGCTCACTCCCTCTTCTTCCAAGTCTCCTCCCACTCTGGCCTCAAACTTAGGCTCAAGAAAATAAGATCAGAGACAGACTCTAGGGAAATGAGGCCTACACACCAGAGGTCCACTGAGGGATGGAATGTTATGGTTTTCTGGACCAAGCTGGTCAGAGCTTAAGCAAAAGACCTGAGATATCCCAGGAGCTCAGGCTATCTTAGGGGTTTCTCCTGCTAACTGCTAAAACTCAGGTTGGTGGATCGGGGACTATACAAGGGATTCCACACTTAAAGACTCCCAAACAAGACACAAGAATCCTTAGAAAGCATGTCAGTTAGATCTCAGGTCATTGCTCTCCACTCAAGGCAACAATGTTACTCACCTGCCCAAGGGTGGCACCACCCACAGAGAGCTGGGTCCTTCATTCCAATCATGAATCAAGAAAAATGCCCTATGGCAGTGTTTCTCAACCTCTGGGTTGAGACCCCTTTGCAGGCCAACTGACTCTTTCACAGGGGTCTCCTATCAGATATCCAGCCTATCAGATATTTACATTATGAATTCTAGCCATAGCAAAAGTACAGTTATAAAGTAGCAGGGAAATAATTTCATGGTTGGGGGTCAGCACAACTCGAGGAACTGTATTAAAGGGTCCCAGCATTAGGGAGGTAGAGAAGCACTGACCTACAGGCAATCTGGGTAAGTTTGTTGCGGTTGTGAGTGAGATGCTTACACAGCTCTTACTAGCGCTGTTCTAAGCAGCAAGAATACACCTGTGAACACATCAGACAAAAATCTCCACTGCTGCCATGGAGTTTCGGTCCTTGAAGAAGAAAAATATCACTGGGTAAGTATGTGATCTGGTTTGTTAGGCGCAGTAGCAACCGCTGTGATCAAAAGGGGACATGAGACGGCTAAGTGGCATTGGGATCAGAGAAGCGCTGTTTGCTATTTCAAAGTGGCCAGGGAGAGTCTCACTACTGAGATGATCATGGCAAAGGCTTTTTTAAGGGGAGGGAGAGAGCCAAGCAGCAGAAGAGGGCATGTTGAAAACAGGAACGGGAGCAGGAGACAGCCAAGGATTTGAGAGCCGGGACAGTGATGGGGCAGAATGGCCCAGGAGGATAGAAAAGAATGTGAGGTCAAAAAAGTAGTCACAGCAGAAAGTACAGGCTGTGCCACGCCATTATGAAGATATTAGCTGTTGCTATGAACAAAGTGAGAAACCGCCGGAGGGTTTTGAGCTGAGAGCTTAAGTATAAGAGGCATGCTCTGAGTTGAATTTTGAGAGGACTCCTCTGACAGCCATGTTGAGATTAGATTGCAGAGAACAAAAGACAGAACCAGGGACAACATCAGGGAAGAAGCGAGTGCTCTGGTCACCTGAGTCCACATGTGCCACACTGCGTGATACCTTCCACGGGCCCAAAGGGCAGAGCTAGCATGTTGTGCACTGGGATATCCAGAACTGTGGCCCAAGTAAACCTCTTCTATTTATAAATTGATATCTCAGGCTTTTTGTTATAGAGATATAGAACTAACACAGACAGTGAGGCTACAACTAATTCTGCACTTCCCTCCCTCCTTTACTTGTGTTCTCTCTCTCTCTCTCTCTCTCTCTCTCTCTCTCTGTCTCTCTCTTTCTCCCTCCCTCCCTCCCTCCCTCCCTCCCTCCCTCCCTCCCTCCCTCCTCCCACCCCCATCTCTCCAGGACATTTTTACCAATAATAGCTGTTCTACTAACCCAGAGCTGTAGGCTATGGGAAAGTGTGACACCTACTGAGTTTATCACTGAATGGACTATCCTCCAAAAATCTTATGTCAATGTTATATCCATAGCTACAGTGTCCGTGTTTTTCAAGGGGGTATTTAGACCATGAAAGAGTCACAGAGCTGAAGAGGGGGCCCCTGCCATAAGGTGAAAGACGTCTCCCCAGTCCACCTCATACAGGTCAGATCCAGAGCAGAGCAGTATCAGGAAGCAGAAGCTCGCTAGAGGATGGCCTACTCAGCAGAGGCTCCCAGGATGGAGTTTCTCACGCCCCACCCCCTGCTGTATACCACCTTCCTCCTGGTCCCCAGTGTATCCCTCCTTCTCCTCCTTTGATTGTCATCCTCTTGACAATGGAAACCTCCCCCATCTCCTAAAGGATTCAGCCCCTTCAAAACCATCCCACGCCCTTCAAACTCTAGCATGCCAGGCTTCTACAAGACTCTTTTAGTTCTCAAGCAGAGCAGGAAGATGTTCAGGTGATGAGTCCAGGAGACAGCCACAGTGACTGAGGCACACTTTGGCACTGAGTGTTCAAGGGTCAAGGTTAAACATCTAATATGGCAGAAGTGGTCTTACTCCATCTCCATTCCAAGTATACAGTGCTGGAAATGAGAGCAGAGATAAGGCCTGTCATAGAGTTTTATTGTCACGAAGAGGCACATGACCAAGGCAACTCTTATAGAGGCAAAGATTTAATTGGGTCTGGATTACAGTTTCAGAGGATTAGTCCATTATCATCATGGTAGGAAGCATGGCAGCATGCAGACAGACTTGGTGCTGGAGGAGCTGAGAGTTCTACATCTTGATCCAAAGGCAGCCAGGAATTCTACACTGGGTCAAGCTTAAACATAGGAGCAGACAAGCCCACCCCCATAATGACACACCCATTCTAACAAGATCACACCTACTCCAACAAGGCCATACCTCCTAATAGTGCCATTCCCTGTCGGGCAGGCATTCAAACACATGACTTTATGGAGGCCAAACCATCACAAGACCCAACCCAGATCATGTCCACCACTGGTTCTCTGCTTCATTCAAGGTGCAAGCATATCTATCCCACATCAGCACTAATGGAAACATGGCCCATTCTCCCACAGGGAAGGCTTATTGCTCCTAATATTGTGCCTTTGACCTTCTTCTTGATGTTCTAGAAGACATCCCATTTAGCTTAGTATGTGGGAGACAGAGCTGCCTGGCTTTGAAACCCGGCTGCTACTCACCAGCATTCCCCTAAGCAGGTTATTTGGCTCAGTTTTGTCATCTGTGAAATGGGAAGGACAGCAACACCTAACTCCTGTGAGTTGGTGAGCAACGATATGAAGGCCAGCAGTGAGTGCTTACGAAATCAAATTTACTCCTCAGAAAAGGGCATGTTCCAGGTCATCCTGCCAAAGGAGTGTCCTATGTGACATGCAATAGACCTTTAGATGTATTGTTCTTGTTGTCTAGTTAGTGAATGGGGTCTGAACACATAATCCAATGTGAGCCTAAACAAGTTGCTATGTTGCTAATGCTCATGAGAGCAGCTGGATGTTGGTTTTGACATGTCCCAAGAAATGTTCCACAATCACACACTCCAAGGAGGACAGAAGCAATTGATACTATTTTAAGGTGATGGTGCTATTGAGACTCTCATCACCTCTGGTATTATGCCTATGTAAGACAAAGAGCCAGCCCTGTTCTCTGCAAAGAAGAGACGAAGCACCTCAAACCCCAACTCTTAGGGTTCCCCAAGAGTGTGTGCATTACCTGAAACTAAACAAGCTCAGTAGATGCTGTTATTCTCTTCTTATACTGTTTTCTGAACCAAGCGTTGTTCTTTTTCTCCTTTGCTGTCAGGTAGAATGGCCAAATTGCATCCCTTTTTTCTCTCAGTGAAATCAAATGGGTCTTCAATATGTTCAAATCATAGAAGAGATTCTTATCTCAGCAAGCCAAATGAGTGGATGGGAATGGAGCCTACAATGGGTATGGAGTATTGTGCTATGAATGCTGTGTGTACATGTGCCTGTGTGTGCAGTACATATATAGGGTGTTTGCATGGAGTGATGCAAAATTGCATGTTTGTATGTACATGTGTGTGTGCTGTGTCTTATGTGCTGCATATGATCTGTGTATGAGTAGTGTGTTATTTATATATGTGATATATATGGGCATTTAGATCTATATTTGTGTTCAAATGTATGTGTGTGTGTGTGTGTGTGTGTTTGTGTGTGTGTGTGTGTGTGTGTGTTAGGGAAGTGAACCAGAAATGGGGAGCACAGTGAAGCTAGGCCCTGACCTGGCCATGATAAGAACAGTAAGTATATGCTCTGTGAGTGATTTACATACATTATCTCTAAACTGTACAATACCCCATAGGGTTGTTTACAAATGAGGAAAATGGTTGTTAAAGAGGTTAAACTTAGCAATTTTCCCAAGGCCAGAGCTAGTAGATGGAGTAGAATTGGATTTATGACTGTCTGGCTAATTCCACACACTCTTGCTTCTTCACTCACACCAGGAACTGACGTAGCAACTCCTACCTGATATCTTGCATTCCTTGACTAGTGATCTGCAGGCTGAAAATATCAAAAAATAGGAATACAGAAATAGTGATCCATGAGTTGAAATTGTATAGCTGTGAGCACCTCAGAGAAAGCTCTAGACAGCCTGGCCAGCTTTGCCCTATGCAGAATGTGACTGTCCCCTTGTCCAATGTACCCACACAAAAACATAGATATGGGAGACAACTGTATACATGTAAGAGTCTGAGAGAAACTAAAGCACCCACAGATGCAGTCAGAATTTCTTTGCCTTTTGTGGCACCTCTTTAAAGTTCTCTCTACCCATTACATTTGTTCCAGCATCCAGATTTAACCATGTGAGTGGAGGAGGGGGCCAGAGTGGGTTTTACAATCCTGCTAATTCTGGAAATCAACAGCTATCCTTGAAGCTGGGGAGATGGTTCAGCAGCTAAAGTGCTTGCTGCGTAGGCATGGTGACTGGAGTTCAGATCCCCAGCGCCCCAGCAACTGCTGCAGAAAGCATGGCGGCCTGCCTGTAACTCCAGCACTTAAAAAGTGGAGACAGGCAATCCTCAGAGCAAGCTGTAGACTAGCATTATGGGTAAACTCTGGATTCAACTGAGAGACCCTGCTTTAATGAACAAGGTGGAGAGTGACTAAGAAAGACTCCCAACATCTACATTGGTCTCTCTATATATACACATATATGTAGATGATATATACATAAACATAGCTACAAGGATGTGAGCACAAACATATGCACGCATAAACACTCCACAAAAAGAAGAAAAACCAAAGAAGTACAAAGGCCATTAAGTTTGGTGTTGATTTTTTTTTTAATAACCACAGCAATCATTGAAAGAGTAGAGAGAACACAAAAGGGAGGATCGAAGGGAAAGGATGTAAGTGGGGAGATCTAAGCTGAAAAGAATAGATAGAAATAGAATAGCTGCTGAGTGACAGACACCTTCCAGGTACTTCACAAAGGCAATTGGCCCTCTCATCAGTGAAGATCTGAGGCTATCAGGTTCCAGTAACAAAGCCATACTGCAGAAGACAGGCAGTGAGTGGTGGGGGTGCATCTCTTCACTTGGTTCCTGACTGCCTCTGACAGGGGCTCATCATTTACCTAGAGACCCCCTGGAACTTCTATGGTCATGTGGACCCAGGGCATAGATGTTGAAGCATACTTGATTCGGTATTGGAAAGATTTTAAATTTTCAAGGAATTTCAGAAAAGTATGCATTGGATAGAGCTTCAGCTCCTGAGGCCTGAGATGTCATAGTGTGCAACTACTGAATAAAACATGCATGAGAAACATTGTCAAGCAGGTTGGAGTCTAGTCTGGTTATCTCCCCCTATAAAAGCCATGGTATAGAATCCTGTTCACTAGCATGCCCTCTCAGTGTGTCAGCTCTGCTTGGGACTAGAGATGCAATGGAGAATGAGGAATGTCTTTGCTTTCTATGTAATGGATGCACTTCTTGTGAACAACAGGAAGTAAATAGACAACTTCAAAATGTGAAAAGTGCTATAGATAGATAGATAGATAGATAGATGGTGGAAGGAAGGAAAGAAGGAAAAACGGATAGATGGATGAATAGACAGACAGACAGACAGATGTCTGATGATGGACAGGTGAGCATCAAGAGGTGGAAGAAAGTAGGTCTCACCTAATAGGCTCTGCGGCAGGCTAATGCTGGGGTGCCAGCACCTCTTGCCAAGTCCTTGGGTGAATTACTCTTTGGTGTCTGGGTGTTCTCATTCTAAAGCTAGACTGGTAGTAATGTCCAGTACTGCAGAGTGCTTGAGAGAGGGTTCAAGATAGTTACACAAAGCATCAGCAAATAGAAATTAAGAGCAATGAAGGCATTCTTGATCACAGACAACAGGATTTACTCGAGTGCACACAGAGGGACAGAAAAGTGGGATTCCATTCCCGAATAGTGGAGTGTTTCCCACTACACCTTGCACTATTTGAGATGCACAGTACCTTATGTTGCCAAACAACTTCCTATGCTTGAAAATCCCCCCTGTCCAGCTAGGTAGACACCAGAAATCAACTCTGCTAGTCCTCACAGCATCAAATCATAAATTCTGCTATCCAACCTATGCACAACTGTACCTCCTGATGAACTTCTGCAGGGAAGACAGGATCGCAACTGAGTATGGCTGAGGACAACATACTAGGCAGAGCCACCACTGTAGACTGCAAAATCAGGGCACCTCTCCACCTATTTATCAGCCTAGAACCTACATAGCATTCATCCATTAAATCACACACATGTTTGTGGGTACATCTGCCTGTTAGATCATAAACACTGCCCAAGTCCTGGCTTCCAGGTTTCTGATGTCTACCTAGGTGGGCAGTAGACATACCATGAGGGATTTTTCAAGCATATGAAGATTAGCTGTCAGTTCTGGGTACTGTGCATCTTAAACATCCAAGATACATAATAAAGATCCAAATATCTGGGCAACCCAGCCTACGCCTAATGCTCATGCTTCTTACTCCTAAGAAAGCAAATCAGAGCCAAGCAAGAGCCCCATTTGACCTTTATTTCTATTTTCCTGAATTGGTTATAAAATGAGAAACGGATTAGAGAAAACAACAATTATAAACCATTTTACATCAGGAGTTCTGAAAAAAAAATGTAAAAGTCTAAACATACCAGGCACCAATGAGCATGCCGAGGGAAGAGAAACTCCCAGCTCTTTTGCTACACAATTCAGAAATAACCAGACTTGAAGAGGCCCATGCTCAACGACCCAGAAGCCCCACTCCTGAGGAAGAAATTCCAAGCATTTACACAGAGACAAAATAATGAGTGTCAGAGCATCACTATTTGTAATGCTGGAAAATTGGAAATGACCAGACTACACATCAACCAGAGAATGGATGAAGAAATTGGGCTTCTCAAATAATAGAAGAACAGCCAGCAGCCCTAAATGAAATAGAAGTACACTATCAACATGTATGATAACTGAGACATCAGCACTGAGTCAAAAACAATCCACAGAAGGAAAGAAGAAAATCTGCAAGCCGATGGCAATTAAATAGGAAATTTAAATGCAGAACAGTGAAATCATGTATTCACAGTTACACTTACATGACATGAAAATGACATCACGAGCAGCGGTCGCCATCTTGGTCCGGGACCCGCCGAACTTAGGAAATTAGTCTGAACAGGTGAGAGGGTGCGCCAGAGAACCTGACAGCCTCTGGAACAGGCAGAAGCACAGAGGGGCTGAGGCAGCACCCTGTGTGGGCCGGGGACAGCCGGCCACCTTCCGGACCGGAGGACAGGTGCCCGCCCGGCTGGGGAGGCGACCTAAGCCACAGCAGCAGCGGTCGCCATCTTGGTCCCAGACCCGCCGAACTTAGGAAATTAGTCTGAACAGGTGAGAGGGTGCGCCAGAGAACCTGACAGCTTCTGGAACAGGCAGAAGCACAGAGGCGCTGAGGCAGCACCCTGTGTGGGCCGGGGACAGCCGGCCACCTTCCGGACCGGAGGACAGGTGCCCGCCCGGCTGGGGAGGCGACCTAAGCCACAGCAGCAGCGGTCGCCATCTTGGTCCCAGACCCGCCGAACTTAGGAAATTAGTCTGAACAGGTGAGAGGGTGCGCCAGAGAACCTGACAGCTTCTGGAACAGGCAGAAGCACAGAGGCGCTGAGGCAGCACCCTGTGTGGGCCGGGGACAGCCGGCCACCTTCCGGACCGGAGGACAGGTGCCCACCCGGCTGGGGAGGCGGCCTAAGCCACAGCAGCAGCGGTCGCCATCTTGGTCCCGGGACTCCAAGGAACTTAGGAATTTAGTCTGCTTAGGTGAGAGTCTGTACCACCTGGGAACTGCCAAAGCAACACAGTGTCTGAGAAAGGACCTGTTTTGGGCCTTCTTCTTCGGCCAGGAGGAGGTCCAAATACAAGATATCTGCGCACCTTCCCTGTAAGAGAGCTTGCCAGCAGAGAGTGCTCTGAGCACTGAAACTCAGAGGAGAGAATCTGTCTCCCAGGTCTGCTGATAGACGGTAACAGAATCACCAGAAGAACAATCTCTAAACAGAGTCAACTATAACTACTAACTCCAGAGATTACCAGATGGCGAAAGGTAAACGGAGGAATCTTACTAACAGGAACCAAGACCACTCACCATCACCAGAACCCAGCACACCCACTTCGCCCAGTCCAGGGAACCCCAACACACCTGAGAACCTAGACCTAGATTTAAAAGCATATCTCATGATGATGGTAGAGGACATCAAGAAGGACTTTAATAAATCACTTAAAGAAATACAGGAGAACACTGCTAAAGAGTTACAAGTCCTTAAAGAAAAACAGGAAAACACAATCAAACAGGTAGAAGTCCTTACAGAAAAAGAGGAAAAAACATACAAACAGGTGATGGAAATGAACAAAACCATACTAGACCTAAAAAGGGAAGTAGACACAATAAAGAAAACTCAAAGCGAGGCAACACTAGAGATAGAAACCCTAGGAAAGAAATCTGGAACCATAGATTTGAGCATCAGCAACAGAATACAAGAGATGGAAGAGAGAATCTCAGGTGCAGAAGATTCCATAGAGAACATCGGCACAACAATCAAAGAAAATGGAAAATGCAAAAAGATCCTAACTCAAAATATCCAGGAAATCCAGGACACAATAAGAAGACCAAACGTACGGATAATAGGAGTGGATGAGAATGAAGATTTTCAACTCAAAGGTCCAGCAAACATCTTCAACAAAATTATTGAAGAAAACTTCCCAAATCTAAAGAATGAGATGCATATGAACATACAAAAAGCCTACAGAACTCCAAATAGACTGGACCAGAAAAGAAATTCCTCCCGACACATAATAATCAGAACATCAAATGCACTAAATAAAGATAGAATACTAAAAGCAGTAAGGGAAAAAGGTCAAGTAACATATAAAGGCAAGCCTATCAGAATTACACCAGATTTTTCACCAGAGACTATGAAAGCCAGAAGAGCCTGGACAGATGTTATACAGACACTAAGAGAACACAAACTGCAGCCCAGGCTACTATACCCAGCCAAACTCTCAATTATCATAGAGGGAGAAACCAAAGTATTCCACGACAAAACCAAATTCACGCATTATCTCTCCACGAATCCAGCCCTTCAAAGGATAATAACAGAAAAAAACCAATACAAGAACGGGAACAACGCCCTAGAAAAAACAAGAAGGTAATCCCTCAACAAACCTAAAAGAAGACAGCCACAAGAACAGAATGCCACCTTTAACAACTAAAATAACAGGAAGCAACAATTACTTTTCCTTAATATCTCTTAACATCAATGGTCTCAACTCGCCAATAAAAAGACATAGACTAACAAACTGGCTACACAAACAAGACCCAACATTTTGCTGCTTACAGGAAACTCATCTCAGAGAAAAAGATAGACACTACCTCAGAATGAAAGGCTGGAAAACAATTTTCCAAGCAAATGGTATGAAGAAACAAGCAGGAGTAGCCATCCTAATATCTGATAAGATTGACTTCCAACCCAAAGTCATCAAAAAAGACAAGGAGGGACACTTCATTCTCATCAAAGGTAAAATCCTCCAAGAGGAACTCTCAATTCTGAATATCTATGCTCCAAATACAAGAGCAGCCACATTCACTAAAGAAACTTTAGTAAAGCTCAAAGCACACATTGCGCCTCACACAATAATAGTGGGAGACTTCAACACACCACTTTCACCAATGGACAGATCATGGAAACAGAAACTAAACAGGGACACACTGAAACTAACAGAAGTGATGAAACAAATGGATCTGACAGATATCTACAGAACATTTTATCCTAAAACAAAAGGATATACCTTCTTCTCAGCACCTCATGGTACCTTCTCCAAAATTGACCACATAATAGGTCACAAATCAGGCCTCAACAGTTTCAAAAATATTGAAATTGTCCCATGTATCCTATCAGATCACCATGCACTAAGGCTGATCTTCAATAACAAAATAAATAACAGAAAGCCAACATTCACATGGAAACTGAACAACACTCTTCTCAATGATACCTTGGTCAAGGAAGGAATAAAGAAAGAAATTAAAGACTTTTTAGAGTTTAATGAAAATGAAGCCACAACGTACCCAAACCTTTGGGACACAATGAAAGCATTTCTAAGAGGGAAACTCATAGCTATGAGTGCCTTCAAGAAAAAACGGGAGAGAGCACATACTAGCAGCTTGACAACACATCTAAAAGCTCTAGAAAAAAAGGAAGCAAATTCACCCAAGAGGAGTAGACGGCAGGAAATAATCAAACTCAGGGGTGAAATCAACCAAGTGGAAACAAGAAGAACTATTCAAAGAATTAACCAAAGGAGGAGTTGGTTCTTTGAGAAAATCAACAAGATAGATAAACCCTTAGCTAGACTCACTAAAGGGCACAGGGACAAAATCCTAATTAACAAAATCAGAAATGAAAAGGGAGACATAACAACAGATCCTGAAGAAATCCAAAACACCATCAGATCCTTCTACAAAAGGCTATACTCAACAAAACTGGAAAACCTGGACGAAATGGACAAATTTCTGGACAGATACCAGGTACCAAAGTTGAATCAGGATCAAGTTGACCTTCTAAACAGTCCCATATCCCCTAAAGAAATAGAAGCAGTTATTAATAGTCTCCCAGCCAAAAAAAGCCCAGGACCAGACGGGTTTAGTGCAGAGTTCTATCAGACCTTCAAAGAAGATCTAACTCCAGTTCTGCACAAACTTTTTCACAAGATAGAAGTAGAAGGTATTCTACCCAACTCATTTTATGAAGCCACTATTACTCTGATACCTAAACCACAGAAAGATCCAACAAAGATAGAGAACTTCAGACCAATTTCTCTTATGAACATCGATGCAAAAATCCTTAATAAAATTCTCGCTAACCGAATCCAAGAACACATTAAAGCAATCATCCATCCTGACCAAGTAGGTTTTATTCCAGGGATGCAGGGATGGTTTAATATACGAAAATCCATCAATGTAATCCATTATATAAACAAACTCAAAGACAAAAACCACATGATCATCTCGTTAGATGCAGAAAAAGCATTTGACAAGATCCAACACCCATTCATGATAAAAGTTCTGGAAAGATCAGGAATTCAAGGCCAATACCTAAACATGATAAAAGCAATCTACAGCAAACCAGTAGCCAACATCAAAGTAAATGGAGAGAAGCTGGAAGCAATCCCACTAAAATCAGGGACTAGACAAGGCTGCCCACTTTCTCCCTACCTTTTCAACATAGTACTTGAAGTATTAGCCAGAGCAATTCGACAACAAAAGGAGATCAAGGGGATACAAATTGGAAAAGAGGAAGTCAAAATATCACTTTTTGCAGATGATATGATAGTATATATAAGTGACCCTAAAAATTCCAACAGAGAACTCCTAAACCTGATAAACAGCTTCGGTGAAGTAGCTGGATATAAAATTAACTCAAACAAGTCAATGGCCTTTCTCTACACAAAGAATAAACAGGCTGAGAAAGAAATTAGGGAAACAACACCCTTCTCAATAGCCACAAATAATATAAAATATCTCGGCGTGACTCTAACGAAGGAAGTGAAAGATCTGTATGATAAAAACTTCAAGTCCCTGAAGAAAGAAATTAAAGAAGATCTCAGAAGATGGAAAGATCTCCCATGCTCATGGATTGGCAGGACCAACATTGTAAAAATGGCTATCTTGCCAAAAGCAATCTACAGATTCAATGCAATCCCCATTAAAATTCCAACTCAATTCTTCAACGAATTAGAAGGAGCAATTTGCAAATTCATCTGGAATAACAAAAAACCGAGGATAGCAAAAACTCTTCTCAAGGATAAAAGAACCTCTGGTGGAATCACCATGCCTGACCTAAAGCTTTACTACAGAGCAATTGTGATAAAAACTGCATGGTACTGGTATAGAGACAGACAAGTGGACCAATGGAATAGAATTGAAGACCCAGAAATGAACCCACACACCTATGGTCACTTGATCTTCGACAAGGGAGCCAAAACCATCCAGTGGAAGAAAGACAGCATTTTCAACAATTGGTGCTGGCACAACTGGTTGTTATCATGTAGAAGAATGCGAATCGATCCATACTTATCTCCTTGTACTAAGGTCAAATCTAAGTGGATCAAGGAACTTCACATAAAACCAGAGACACTGAAACTTATAGAGGAGAAAGTGGGGAAAAGCCTTGAAGATATGGGCACAGGGGAAAAATTCCTGAACAGAACAGCAATGGCTTGTGCTGTAAGATCGAGAATTGACAAATGGGACCTAATGAAACTCCAAAGTTTCTGCAAGGCAAAAGACACTGTCTATAAGACAAAAAGACCACCAACAGACTGGGAAAGGATCTTTACCTATCCTAAATCAGATAGGGGACTAATATCCAACATATATAAAGAACTCAAGAAGGTGGACCTCAGAAAATCAAATAACCCCCTTAAAAAATGGGGCTCAGAACTGAACAAAGAATTCTCACCTGAGGAATACCGAATGGCAGAGAAGCACCTGAAAAAATGTTCAACATCCTTAATCATCAGGGAAATGCAAATCAAAACAACCCTGAGATTCCACCTCACACCAGTGAGAATGGCTAAGATCAAAAATTCAGGTGACAGCAGATGCTGGCGAGGATGTGGAGAAAGAGGAACACTCCTCCATTGTTGGTGGGATTGCAGGCTTGTACAACCACTCTGGAAATCAGTCTGGCGGTTCCTCAGAAAATTGGACATAGTACTACCGGAGGATCCAGCAATACCTCTCCTGGGCATATATCCAGAAGAAGCCCCAACTGGTAAGAAGGACACATGCTCCACTATGTTCATAGCAGCCTTATTTATAATAGCCAGAAACTGGAAAGAACCCAGATGCCCCTCAACAGAGGAATGGATACAGAAAATGTGGTACATCTACACAATGGAGTACTACTCAGCTATTAAAAAGAATGAATTTATGAAATTCCTAGCCAAATGGATGGACCTGGAGAGCATCATCCTGAGTGAGGTAACACAATCACAAAGGAACTCACACAATATGTACTCACTGATAAGTGGATACTAGCCCAAAACCTAGGATACCCACGATATAAGATACAATTTCCTAAACACATGAAACTCAAGAAAAATGAAGACTGAAGTGTGGACACTATGCCCCTCCTTAGAAGTGGGAACAAAACACCCATGGAAGGAGTTACAGAAACAAAGTATGGAGCTGAGATGAAAGGATGGACCATGTAGAGACTGCCATATCCAGGGATCCACCCCATAATCAGCTTCCAAATGCTGACACCATTGCATACACTAGCAAGATTTTACTGAAAGGACCCAGATGTAGATGTCTCTTGTGAGACTATGCCGGGGCCTAGCAAACACAGAAGTGGATGCTCACAGTCAGCTAATGGATGGATCACAGGGCCCCCAATGGAGGAGCTAGAGAAAGTACCCAAGGAGCTAAAGGGATCTTCAACCCTATAGGGGGAACAACATTATGAACTAACCAGTACCCCTGAGCTCTTGACTCTAGCTGCATATGTATCAAAAGATGGCCTAGTCGGCCATCACTGGAAAGAGAGGCCCATTGGACACGCAGACTTTGTGTGCCCCGGTACAAGGGAACGCCAGGGCCAAAGGGGGGGAGTGGGTGGGTAGGGGAGTGGGGGTGGGTGGGTAAGGGGGACTTTTGGTATAGCATTGGAAATGTAAATGAGCTAAATACCTAATAAAAAATGGAAAAAAAAAAAAAAAAAGAAAATGACATCACATGTGGGGTGATGTGTGCAGCCATCAGAATAGCACATCTTAGGAAAGGGAGGATAAATTGAAGGAAAGGTTTGATTATATATAAAATATATACGGAGAGAGATGTTTCTTTGTGTAATTAAAATATTACAAGGTATTACATCATCTAAAAAAAAAAAACCTAAAGAAAGAGCAGTCCTTAGAACCATTCAGACCTGGGTAGAAACTTTGATTCTATCAACCAGAATGACCACGTTAACGTCTCTGTGCCTCAACTTCTTCATCTGGAAAATGGGGCAGATAATGTCTTATAGGCTGAACCCCGTTGCCTGAATAAAATCATTGGCATAGCAGCTGCCTCATCACTTCACTGTCACTTCACCAGGCAGAGTATGTGATCCATTTTGATAATCTGCCACCATAGGAAAAAAAATTGTTCTTTAAGCTTTGGGAGTACTGGAGCCAAGAAGCAAGGGTAGAGCCTTCTGAGAGACCTCTTCACCACGGGCAGCCAGGTTCCTGTCAGGCTGGCCATGAACCACCCATGCCACTGGAACAAACACCAGGCTCCTGGATGATGGAAGGGTCCTTACTGAGACCTATTCTTGGAACATAGCATTTCCAGGACCATTTCAACAAAAGAGTCTGAGTTCAGGGGGAGCTGGCAAAGACAAATGAGCCTTTCTCTGGCTTGTATCAGATGGTGGGCTGGCGGAGACACATCTGTTTGGCTAAAACACCAGGGCAACACTGGCCAGGGACCAAGCTGTGAGGTCAAAGCCAATTGACCAACCTGTGAAAGGACTCTGAATAAGCCCTTCTCATGCCTTAAGCAAAACAGATGGGCACCTTCTCAATAGGTCCAGCCTCGAAAACACAATGCATATCTTCATTATACAGGAGACTGGACAAATGACCTGGTAAGGTACACAGAGTATCAGGCCTGGGAGTGTGGCTTAGTTAGAGGAGGACATAGGAAAGGGCTAAAGAGGACGAATGACCAAAGCTGGAAGAGGAGAGACTCCAGACAATTTGTGCTGATTTTCTTCTGACTGAAAATGGGGAGGAGGAGAAACCCATGGATTACTCAATCCTAATTGATGTTTTTGCAGCAAAGGAAATGCAAAGTGCCTAATTCAAATGTACACTCTCTGAAGTCCATTACCACGCTGACACCCCCATCAGACAAGCTGGTGGGTTTTCTTTTTTCTTTTTCTTTTATTGTTTTTTATTAGATATTTTCTTCATTTACATTTCGAATGCTATCCCCAAAGTCCCCTATACCTTCCCCCTGCCCTGCTCCCCAACCCACCCACTCCTGCTTCCTGGCCCTGGCATTCCCTTGTACTGGGACATATGATCTTCACAAGACCAAAGGCCTCTCATCCCATTGATGGCCTACTAGGCCATCCTCTGCTACATATGCAACTAGAGACACAGCATGGGGGGGGGGGTACTGGTTAGTTCATATTGTTGTTCCTCCTATAGGGTTGCAGACCCCTTCAGCTCCTTGGGTACTTTCTCTAGCTCCTTCATTAGGGGCCCCGTGTCCCATCCAATAGATGACTGTGAGCATCCACTTCTGTATTTGCCAGGTACTGTCATAGCCTCACAAGAGACAGCTATATCAGGGTCCTGTCAGCAAAATCTTTCTGGCATATGCAATAGTGTCTGGGTTTGGTGGTCGTATATGGGATGGATCCCCGGGTGGGGCGGTCTCTGGATGGTCCTTCCTTCTGTCTCTGTTGCTGGTAGGTTTTCATGACATTCTCCTGACCATGTTCAAACCTGAGCTTGGTAGGATGTCAATGCCTGGGAAACTGGTTGGCTGGGAGTTTTGGTTTGTTTGTTTTCTAAGAGAAGTCAGCTAGAGAAAGGGCTATAAAAACCAGTCTGGACAGAGATGAAGCACCTTTGGTCTCTAGAATTTAACAATTTAACTTGTTTTACTCAAGTTGAGATTTCTCTGGTCTTAACCTCGGTGAAACAGCTTCTAAACTCTTGGACAAGTCTTTAACCTCCCAGAGGTCTACTTTCTCCATCTGTCTGACCAGAATACCAAGAAGACAGGAAGAAGACAAGCCTTGCAGAAGATTTACTGGAGAGCACGAGTCACTGGTGATAGATGGATGGGCCACAAACATTATTCCTTCCCCTAGCATTTATGGGAATGGGTAATTCTCCTGTATATTACCCATAAAACATAATGATTTTGAGAGAAGGACTAGGTATCAGAGAATATGCTGCATGCAATAGGTTTTATTAACTACCTAATTCTTCCCACTCTGAGGCAATGATTGTAAGCGTACCACCGGGAGTACTCAGAAACCTACAGTGAACCTTGTAAAACCAGTGCAAGAACAAACTACAGATTTTTACATCAAGGAGTTCGCAGTTCCAACCATACCTATCTAGCCGAGGGGAGAGCACGCACGTCTTCCACAAAGCCCCTCAAGGCTGTGATTTCTAGTGAGCAAGAACCATTTAATTCCAACTGTCACTGTTAGACATGTTTAAAAGGTAGAGGGATGTCTATACAGTAAGAAAGAGCAGTCCCTGCAGCATTCGGAGTCTCAGCCAGGGAAGTCCTCTCTCCAGCCAGGCTGCTGAGGATGCTTCTACATTCGGCAGCACTGCCCACGCAGCAGCCCCCAAACTGCCCAGATAGCATTCATAGGGAATGAAGATCGCCTTCCTCCCCAAATACTCCAGAAAAATCAATTGCCTTCTATATTTAATATTAATTTATGTTGTAACTAATTAATCTTTGCAAAGAGTTGAAGACAGAGAAGCTAAGACAACACAATGGCCCATTCACAAACTTTAAAGAAAGCCAGCGATGACTTTGGGTTGACCAGCAAGGGACATGGGCCAGTTTGGGACATTAGCAAACAACACTGCTTTAAGTGTGACAAGAGAAGATAAATAAGAGGTTAAGGCCCAAAAGGAAAGCACCATAGCACCAGCAATACCCCAGAGAGCTTCTCTAGAGAGACAATTAGAAACCAAATATCTCCCAAAGTCCCCCTCCAGTCACTTCACTGTTCTGAATGTGACCTCCATTGATTTCCTTCACCACCCAAGTCTCAGAATCGCAGTTCTCTGCCTGTTTATGAAGGATCTGAAAAGTTAAAGAGGGGAATTTCCATTCCCGGAATCTCTGTCCATGCCCCAAGCTCTGCCCCTGGCGCCACTCCATTGACAGCTACTCTTACCCTCATAGGTGGCACTTACCTAGTGCTGCTCATTCTCCAAGGCTGCCCACCTGCATGCTTTTCTCAGCAGTTGCAGCCAACTGTGTTCAGGTGGCTAACCTTTGCTGTGCTCTGAGCTCCTTCAGGTGCCGTGCCATGGTCCCAGACATTCAATGCTCCAATGCAATGCTCGGTCAGCCCAGCTCATAGCCCCCATCTCCTTTGACCTCCAAACTCTTCGAGATTTGGTCTAAGAAGCACTAAATCTGAGCTCTTCTTCTATGTTATGACCATGACTCCAGCTAGTGTGGACACACTACCTGCCCTCCTCAGAGGGTAAGAACTGCTTAGGTTCCAGGTGACACAGTTCTTTCAGCTTTGTTATGTAATCTTTTCTTTAGGAGTGTCCCTTCTGGGGAGATAAAGATGTATAGATAAAAGGGCAGTAGAATAAAGGACCCCAGTGTTCAGTAGAAGAAGTGGATGTCTAGACAAGTGGCCACAATACTAAGCAATGTAACAGGGTCATGTTACTAAACCCACTATTGCAATGGTGGGAAAAGCTCATGAAAGTGTCCTGGGGACAGTCACTGCCCCAGGGGATCAACACTAATTAAAAGGCATTGGTAATGATGAACCAGGATCGAAGAAAGTGGAGAGAAGCAAAGGGTGACTGTCAGCAAGTTTAACTGGTCTCTGGAACAAGTGGGCATCAAAATTCTTATGGATGCAAAAGGCAGAAGATCCCACTCAACTGGTTTAGACTAAAGGAGTGCCTAGAACTAAAAAGAGTGGCAAGTACAGTTTGCCCTAGTACAGAGTTCAAAGGGATCTGGCTTCTCTATATATCTTATTCCCAACTCCCTTGGATAGCGGTATGTTTAGTAAGTTCTCACTACATGGTAAAAAGGCAGCTGCAGCAGCACCAGCCTTCCATTAACACTCACAAAACTAGGCAGGGACATGGTTTATTTTCTAATAGTTCATGATATTCCTGCTATAGTCAGAGGAATGAAGGATTGGCCTCTGCTCAGTTTGGGTTCCATCCCTTAGACTGGGAGAGGGACCAGACCTAAAATGTGTGGCCGTAGCACAAGGGTGGGTGACTCTCAAGTGTTTGTTGAAGAAAATGAAAAGTTACTAAGAAGAAAAATTTTAAATGTTTGACACAGTTTATTAGGGTATGTTCTTGTCAATACCATGAGAACTACAGCTTGCTGCTTATACCTTCTAGACCGATGTATGCGTGCCTTCAAAGGAAATTCTGGATTCCTAGAGGCCAGAACTCCCTCTTGGCCACGGTAGAGAAAGAGAATTCCATCTCCAGGGCTCTGGCTGACCAGCCTCAACTGACATTTGTCAGTTACAGGTAAGACTCAGGGCTCTAGAGATCTTTGTTCTCTCTCCTATAGATGACACTCTAACTCTGAACTCACCCCAAGTATCTTGGGTTCTTTGTGGGTAGAATGCATTTGATCCCAGTACACAGCTGGGGCGTAGTCATAGGCAACCTCTGTAGGCTCATTTTCTTTAAAGTCTTAGGTTCTACTTTAGTTTTGAATATGGCCTTTGCATTCATTTCAGTGAGATTTTACTTACCCACCAGCACAAATTGAATTTCAAGAATTTTAATACATGTTATGCATCTCTGACCCCCACTGAGCCCTACTCACCTGAGTCCTTTGTCCACTCACAGACACAGATGAAATCCACCCTACAAAGCATAAAACCCAGCTGCTCAGATGTCTACTAAGGGGCCACAAACTACAGAGGGGGTACCACGTGGAGAAAGGACAGTCAGAGAGTCGAGCAGACAAATTCCCTCACTCATCCTCCCAGGGGCTGTTGTGAGACATGGTGTCTCCCTTCCTCCTTTGCCTGTTAGGTAACTGATGATGTGTGGAAGGCTGTGATGAAGCAATGGCAAGGCTGCTGGGTGTGGGCTTCCCCTGGGCAGGCACCCCGGAATGCTTCTCTCACCTTTGTTGTCGCCCTCTTTTAGGTCATGGGCTCTGCTTTCTGAAGAGCTCTGGTTAGGATGGGGTTTGCTCCAGCTTGGCTTCAGGAGAGCTCCTGGCTTTATAGTAAGTAGATCTCAGTGTAGTCCCCAGATCTGGCCACCAGCAGGGAAGAAGAGAGGAAATCCCAACCCAAGACAACATATGGCTGAAGCCTAGAACTTCAGTCTAGAATGGAGCAGGGAAATAAGGAAACTAGCAAGATGACAGCTAGGCCTGAGCAGCCGAGTGGGCTCAGGAGCCAGGGCATAGAATGCTGACAAGGCCCTGTCTCCAACCTAGAATCTGAAATGTCACCTAGGAAGTTTCCCCACCTTCCTCAGCAAGGGCAAGTAAAACATGGCACCTCTGCTATGTTTGGACAAAAAGAAACCCGTGTGATACAGGTAGGAAATTAAGGTCAAAATGTGACAGGCACCCTGGAGAGTTTGGACATTGTGTAACTGGCAGGGAGTCAAAAGAACAGTACCAAGGTGTGAACAGATCTGACATCTAACAACAGTGTTCCCGTGGCTGTGAGAATGATCAACGAAGAGATACATTAGGCAACTTTCCCCCTCCAAACCGATGAGTCCTGCAATGAGAAAAGATGTCAGCGCTGATCTCAAATGGAGGAGAGATGCTGTCGCACGAGTTAGGGGAGGGGCAGACCATCGTTCCTCCTGGGATACTTTAATAGGAGACCCGATTTGGACATCTGAGTGAACTTGCCTGAGAAGCTCACAATAGAGGCAGGGTTGGGAGGCAGAACCTGAGGTGACATCAGAATGCTGTGATGATAGAGTCCAAAGCAGACACTGAGATTAACTGTAAACCTCCAATGTGAGGAGGAAAAGGATCATGGGTAGAACACAGCACAACCCACCTAGCTGAACAATAGGGAAATGGGAATCAAAAAAGCCAAATCCTAAAGGCTCTAAACAAGAGTCCCCAAACACAAACTGGACTTCTGTGTTAGATAATTCAGGGTTCCTGAGCCAATGCAAAACATTAACCCCCCGCCCCCTTCCCCAGACAGGTGAATCTAACAGAGATTTACTGCCTGCTCAACAAGACCTCATGGTGCTCAGTTGTTCATCCATCACGGAACTTCGGACTGGTAGAAGCTCTCACTCCCCTCCTCTTCTCTGATGCATCTGCTTAGCTGCAGAGGGGAGCTGCATGGCTTGGATAGCGGGCAGAGCCACTAACAAAGGCAGAGCCTCGAGGAGCCTTTGCTAGCCTCAGAGCTTTTATTACCTGCTGTTCATTGGCTTTCATCAGAGTCCCAGAAAGGAAGGGAAGATCAGGGTGGGTTATATATGCCCTGCTGTTTGTTTCAGCAGTGGAGCCGAGTCAGTAAGATATGTATTTACTTGGAACAAGCTGGGTTGAACAGGCGGCCTAGGGTTGCTTTCATTCTTAGATCCTCTCCAGAGGTGACCGTCACTGGGGTGGTGAAATGGAAGCATTTGTTAGCAAGCCTTCGGAGTTTCCTTGTGAGCATGCATTATAACTTAGCTGAACCACCGGACAAAGAAAAGGCACAAACAAGGACTCCCTGTGTCCTGAACGCCATAAAGAAACACTCTACACAAGACCTCATTTCATGTTCAAAGTGACCCTGTGTGATGGGTGTTGGTATAAACCACATCCATTTAACTGACAGGGAACAGCACGCGTGTACACGTCACAGTGAGCAGGGCTGAGTGAGGAGAGCATAGCAACCCAGAACCTCACTCGGCTTAAGTACACCCACAGCCCTTTTCTGGCAATGTGTGGAGCAAGCTGGTAGTCCACCTACATCAAGCTCCATCTACACCTTTCTGTGAGCAGAACTATTGGTCATTTGACCTATAGTACCATGGCAACCCTTAGAATTCTCCTTCAAAGACTAAACAGCCTGAAACTAGGGACAGCTGGGACCAGTTCAGACCAGACTAGCTTCCCGTGCATGCACAGTGTAGTAGCAAGCTGCAGTTTCTGAGTGACTAGGGAACCCCACCTTAAGCCAGTTTCCATCTTATGCTATGCATGACTAGTAATGCCTATGATCAAAACCAGATGCATTAGGGAAAAAAAAAAAAACCACCCACGGGGCTTACATAATCCAAGTCTGTCAATCAAAACAGAAAACCACTCACAGCTTCTAGCAACCAACACTTCTTCCTCCCTGGCCCCTACAAGAAAAACCCAAGAAATGACCTCACACTCCCGAGTGTCATGTTTGCCCGTCAGGGCCTGTTGCATCCCCACCACTTACTCACCACTGTGTACTTCAGCTTTACTTCTGCATGGATCCTATGCTGCTCGGCTTTTTGTACGTGTGATTTTTTTCCAATCCTTTGAACAAGACACCAAGAACCTAGAAACATGCAGTCCAGGCAAAAACCACGTTTTCAGTTTTGAGTGACAACCTGGGAGTTCACAAAACTCTCCTGTCTGGAATACTCCCCACTGATTTGTAGACATCCTGACAGTGAGAACCAGCCATCTTAGCAGACCCTCGAAGTTTACTTGACTTGCTAAAGTTTGGGTCACCTGAGTTCATTATATATATTGGCCTATACCCCAGGAGAAAGCCTGAGAGGACAGACAGCTTCTGACGTTCATTTCTGTCATTGACAAAGAATCTCCTAAACCTAAGGCCTCTTGGATGAGCCATGTTTCTGGGTGAACTTTGTGAAGTAGAAATTCCAGTGGGCATCAATGTGGCGGCCATGACTGCTCTGTTTAATGGAGGCCCAAGCCTTCTGGTCTGGAGATGTCAGGAGTGCTATGTGCTCACCTTCCCTATCTGCCTCCCAGTTTATCAGTTTACACACAATCCAGCAGGATGCCATCGTGGCTGCTCACTGTGTGTTCTGAAACTCCATACACACACTCATAGTGTAAAAAATAAATGTAAAATGTAATTCAAAGCATTGAAGGAAGTCTGGAGAGTTCAAGACTGGGCAGCCACATGTAGTAAGTCATTCTTGCTGGTAGGGACTCTCCTGCAAACTCCCAAGGTGATATGGGGCATGAAGATACAACATCCAAGCCCAGGTCTTTCCTTTACTTATAAAGCCACTGTCCCTTTGGGGTAGGCTCCTACACTACTGGCCTCATTTAATTTTAGTCACCTTCCAAGGATTCTATTTCAAAATACTCTGACCGGGTTAAGTTTGCTTTCTTAGCCCCTTGCAGTGAGATTAAACTTCAATACAGGTTTTCCCAGAGAGTCAAATCATACATTTGATCCCCCAACATCTCTTTCCCACATCACAGGCTACTTGTTGCCATTGTTCTAACACCCAACCACAGAGTACCCCTAAGATCTTATGTGCTTCTATTAGACACTCGTCTAACCCATCCCTGGTGGGTACTTCCTGTTCATGGGCCCTGCCTAGTTGGCATGAATGTAAGGGACCATGTCTTACCTCTCTTTTGTACCATCCACAAACAGAGGGTTTTAAATTTTTGATCTGACTTAAAGCACCATTGCTTTTCTTCCCTGTAACATCTAACCCTGAGGTAAAATATTCATCTTCAAGTTGAATGAGCGTTCGTCACTGGATAGAGGGACATGATGGCAATGTCCTTTGGGATTTACTTGGCCACAGAGTCTTCCTTTTCAAGCAGGTGGCCATGACACGGATCCCTAGAGAAGGCATTCTGACCAGCCACAGGTTTTGGGTTGCTTTGCTCCTTTCTGCTAAGTACCAGCCAGTGGAAAACAGTGAAGTATTAAGCATTTTATAAAAATACTTAGGTTACCATGGAGAATAATAAAAGCATAATACTAATACCAAGTATTTGGGGGTCATAATATTTTCATCTTTCAATAGCTTGTTGATTGTGGGGCTGGAAATGGCCTAGAGATTGGATGTATTCTCATTTACAGGTGAGCCAAGAAATGATTCTCAGATACATAATATCCTGGGTGGCCCTCTTAGCTTGCAAGTGTGGGCCAACCCATTTCACAGGCAAGGAAACTAAGGCACAGCATTGGCTTTACCCAGGCAAGTGATTCCTTTGACACAGAGCAGAGCTGAATCTAGACTTCTAACTTTCCAATTTCTGGTCTGGTTTGCTTTCCACTTAGTCACTGCCCCTTTCCTTTGGCCAAGTAACAATGGGAAGGGCGTCCTAAGAGGAACCAACTAAGCACTATGACATTGCATCTGACCTTGGCCCATGCCAGCTTCTAAAAGGGTTATCTCTTTTCTTAGTGCTTACAGGCTCTGCTTCACTCCCAGCTCCCCCCCCCCACTTCCCAGAGTGCCTTGAGGCATATCGTGTGACAACCCTGAATACCTAATCATCTTTTAGAGACAGTTCTGAGCTGAGGGCTGAATAGCTCCCTGTCATTTTAATTAATGAAAAGAACATTGTCTGAAGCTCCCTACAGCAGCAATTCCCGTTTGTTGGAAGATGTTTTAGCTCTAAGTGGTATGAATCAAGATGCGGCCCTATTTGTCTGAAACTCATCAGGACTGTAGACCAAGTACGGCCTCCAGGGAGAGGCACCCCCTACAGAAAGACAGGAAGTACCTTCACAGATAGAAAGTACTTGGTGTCCTTGAGCATAAACAAGGAACTAGAGAGGGGACAAAGTTGGCCAGACATGACAGTCAACTCCTTAGCCGCTTTGCAGGCTAAGTCTGTTGACAGCTGCAGTTGTTGATTGTGGTTCATCACTTCCTATGAAGAACGGAGGACTCTGTGGTCCAGGCAGCCCAAGAACCTCAGACCTGCCTAGGAACTCTAGGCAAAGGGACCTTGCTGTCATTTGTTCCTGCTCGCCTGGCACCCACTGCCCTTTGCTGCTCCTCCCTCATCACTGGGATTGAATTGTTCCTTTATGGATGGATGGGGAGAACCCAGAAGGCTCAAGAAATTTGCAAGACTCAGCTCACAGAACACAAAACAGGGTTCACAAAGGCCCTTTCTTTGATGTTGAATAAGAGGTAACTGTTTGGGGAAGAGAGCCTTCTCAGTGGTGTGACTGCCTCTAAGTTGTGCCGAGAATTCCAAGGACGGAGTTTTCGTAATAATCACCCATGCTCCTATACGTAACTCCTTGTCTCATATTCTTATAAGTAACCCCAATTAACCTATTGGTTCACCAAGCTGGACTTGGATAGTGCAGCTTCTCTGGCAAGTTGTTGTTTGCTAGGGCAAATTTAAGTAAGTCCCCCCCCCCCCCCAGGAAAAATCACTGCTGAGTCCCATGGCCAGGACTCAGCTCTAAGGGCTTAACAACCAAAGAGCACCTCTAGAGTCCTATGAGACTCAATAAACTACCATTCCTTTTCTGGTATACCATTTGAGATTGAACAATATTTAATTGTCTTTGGCCATACTCCCTCCTCCTCTTGCCCTTATCACACTGCACTACTACTGTGTGTTTATGGCTCTGTCTTTCTTTTCACACTGGGCTTTAAGACTGGGGTGCCTTTCAGCCATTTTCCTATCAGCAGTTTCTAGCACAGTGCCTGGCATATGGTTAGTGCCCAGTAGGTGTGGGATGGCCAAGTGAGTTACAGGACACATATACAAACCATAAATAGCCATGTACATACCAAGTGCACAGGCGATTGTGCAGACTTGTGGTGGCTTTGCCCACTTCATGGCACCCAGAGGCTTTCCGGTAGCTATTGGTGAGGACAGAAGAACTCTATCTCTTAGATATTTCTGGTTGTACACAGGCAAATAATGCAAGAGTAATCAATCAGCCTGGCAGACATCGACAACAACCCGCAAGGTCAGGCTAGGAACGCAGGCAAGAGAGTTTCCCCTCCAGAAATGGGATGGTCCTCTGATCCCATCCTGAATCAGGGATGGGCTGGAAGCAAGGAGTTAGAGAAGATGGGGGCTGCACATCATTTGTGCTGTCACGTCTAGAAAATCAAAATGCCTGCTGCTCACCTGAAGTGACCGAAGACCTGCAGGCTGCCTGCAGCTGGTGCTTCAAAACAGTATTCTCTGCTGTACTAAACAGCCACACCATAAAACAGGGTCAGGACAATCCATTTCTCCCCTTGTAAAATGCACGACTCAATCAATAAACATGCTTCCTCCACGGCTTGGGAGCCCCAGGACAAACTCACCTCAAATGCAAGGATCTTAGCATTGGAGGCGACTCAACCATTCTCTGGAGAGGAACAAGCTCCAGTGGGTAGCGCTTTCCCTCTCCTTCCTAATTTGAGGAGAACTAACACATCTTGCTAGTTTTCTAAGTTAGAATTCAGGGGAAAGAAGCTAAAGTAAGACTCACTTCCCATTGACCCACAGTATCCTTCCAAGTATACGTTTGTGGCCCCCGGTCAAAGCCAGCACCTTTGTTTCCATCTTGTATGGTTTGTCTTTAGTAAATCCATACACCCTGCTGAGTGTCATGACATTCCTGTCCTTTCCTTGTTTTCAAACTGACAGTCTATTGACCCAGCCATGTCTGGGTCTTGAGTTTGTGGGAGAGGATCTTGTATTGTTGGTCACTGCTGTTATTTCACTGCAGGTAGAAGCAAGCACTGACAGTCATGTGTTAAACACATCTGCTTCCTCTCCAGACGAGGACCTATCACCAACAACTTTGTGATGCCCCCAGGCAGGAAGCTGGCTCTCAGAATTTGTGTGATCATCCTCCCTCTGCCTTTTAATTATTCTCACGAAAGTAGCTTCTAGAATAGTGCCTGGCTCATGCAATGAGCCCACTAGATGCTGGGTAAGTGACAATAACACTCACACTACAAGCACTGGTGTCAGCGTCACATGTACAAACAAACATGCAACCTTATGTGTGCCAAACATGACAGGCAGGCAAAGTCCTTTCTGTTGAGACTGCTTTTTTAAATGAACAAATGACAGCATTATGGGTGCTCTCTGTGGAAGGACACTGTGGTGGTTTGGGACACTGTGGTTGGCACCATAGACTCACATGTTTGAATGCTTGGCCCTTAGGGAAAGGCACTATTAGGAGGTGTGGCCTTGTTAGAAGAAATGTGTCACTGTGGGGGGCAGGCTTTGAGGTCTGATATGCTTAAGCTATGCCCAGTGTGGAGCTTAATCTCCTTCTGCTGCCTGAAGATCAAGATGTAGAACTCTCAGCTCCTTCTCCAGCACCAAGTCTGTCTGCATGCTGCCAGGCTTCCCACCATGACTATAGTGGACTAAACCTCTGAACAGTAAGCCAGCCCCAATTAAATGTTGTCCTTTATACAAGTCGCCTTGGTCATGGTGCCTCTTCACAGCAATGGAAACCCTAAGACAGACACTTTGTATTGCCAACACTGTCTCTGCACCCTATTTGACCTCCCAAACCACCTTCTTAGACAGGAAGGCCAAGAGAGACTGTAGACTTTATATACCTAGTTTTGAATGACTGGAGGTGACAGAGTAGACCCTCTTCTCGCTACCTGGTACTCATATCCTTCTCAAATTCTGCCCCACTGCAGACCAAGTCACCCATTATCTTTAAACAGAAGGTCAGCCCTGCCATCCAGGAAAGGTGAGAATGAGCCAATGACTACATCTATGTTTCCATGTCTGCATCTGTTAAGTGGTACTCTGAAGGCATCCAGGCATGAACCATCATGGATGTGGGTGAAGCTGTGACATGTGGGCTCACTGCAGAAAGGGAGCCCAGTACCCTGGAGCTGTTACAGTTGGCATTGTTGACCTTGTGGTTTGGCTGAAATTTCCGTTTCTGAGCCAAAACAAGGCACTTCCTGAGCAGGTCTGTCTTTTGTCTTGGTCCTGATGTCAGTATTTCTCCATCCAACTTCCTTGCTTACTCTGTCAACTAAACAGCCCTCCAGATGTGTGGAACGCTGTTTTGCGTTTCCAAGACACTTAGAAAATGACTTCCATGGAGAAAAGATTCATGGAAGGCATGGTACCCTAAGAAGTCAGGCTTCAGGCAACCACATTTCTCTCACCTTCCCCCTGTGAAGAAGAAACTTAACCTTTGAGAGCCCTGTGCCTGGCTGGCCCAGCTTTAGGTAGGCTCCTGAGAGGGCACTGCCTGGGTGTTCACCTGCCAAGCTCTCCTCCCTGCTCACTGACGGACCAGGTCCTGCTAACTTTGCCCTGGTGACATACTCAGGCTCACCCACTAGCACTGTACCCTTGTGTGACAATTAACTAGTAATTAGTCTCCGTGCCTTCAGCTTGTTAGCCACAAAGCTTATCCCTGGGGGCCAGCCTGATCCTGCATGGCCTGGCTCAGGATTATATCACTTTTCAGCCATCTCCCACTTTAAAAACCAAACCACTTGGCTGCAGGTCCAAAGTTATGCCCAATGTGCCCACTGCTTGGCTGTGCTGTCCTACACAGCCTCATCATCCTGCTTCTGAAACACCTGTCCAAGGATCACGCTTACCCAGGCAGGGCATTTGTTAAAGTGGACACCCAGGTCTGAGCCAACTTCCCTTCTAAAGACGCTCAGAGTCAACACCAAAACCCCCAAAGTGGAAAGCCCCCTTTTAGTAGCTGAAGCTTGGCTATGTCCCAGAGAGCCAAATGCAGCACCAGACCCTCCATTTTGCCACACACCCCTACCTTGATATACAATGTTCTCTCTGCCTACTGCCCTAATTTCTGCCAACTAAATTCTCTCCTTCAACGCCCATATCAAATACCAACTCCACCAGGCAGTTTCTCCAAGGTTCTCAAGTCCTATGGCAAAACGCATGCTCTTCCCCCCTCTGGATGCCTGTTTTACATTCTCTGACTGTATATCCATCATCTCCTCAGCCACGTTAAGTACAGGCATTCTTAACAAATACAATTTGGTGGGTGAGTGATGAGTTTGTTTTTGTAGACTACCTTAAACTGTGCAGTACGCAAGCTGTCAGAACCACCAGGAAGCATCTCTGCCAGAATGTAATTCTGTTACTGTCTTTCTGCCCCAAGGTGATGGCGCTTCTCCCATACATTCCCACGAGAGAGCAAAGACTACAGCTTTAGACTCGGGGCAACCAGGGGAAGCTGGAGGCCTCCACCCAAAGTTGTAATTCCCAACGGTTTGCATTCAACTTGTCATACAAGTAAAACCAAAGCAGCTTTGCAGGAGGAGGAGCACCTGGAGGACGAAGGAGCCGAAACAGAAGGAAAGATGTGGCCCTCAAGGTGGAGGAACAGATACTGCAAGTCAGGAAGCTTCTGGCAGGAAGGAAACAGAGGGGAACTCGAGCTTGCCACAGCCTGGGGGCTCAGGTTAAGGAAGACGTGAGCCCCGAGAGCCTCTGCCTCTTCTGTCTCACAGGACTCAGCGACCATGCCAGCAGCCTGGCACAAGCCTGTTAACATTTCTGTCTACTGTTCTTCTGTTTCAATACTTATTTTTATTTTATGTGATGATTCTTTTACCTGCATCTATGCCTGTGTACCACGTGAGTGCAGTACCCATTCAAGCTAGAAGCAAGGGTAGGATACCCGGGAACTTGAGTTACAGGTGGTTGTGAGCCACCATGTGGGTGCTGAAGACTGAATCCAGGTCCACCCAGGTCCTCTTGAAGAGCAACCAGTGCTCTTAACTGCAAAGTCATCTCTCCAGGACTTTTGTTGTCCATTTTGAGCTCTTATACCCAACATGAATACTTCTAATCTCTTAGAGGCAGGTCTAAGGAAATGTCTTTGTTACTTGAAGATGTACTGAACTTCCCCAAGTCCTCAATAATCCCCATTCCTTACCTCTAAACAGCAAAGGACCAGACAGGGACGAGCTACCCTGTCAACCATGGCTAGCATGCAAGATAGGATGATATACCAGAGATGCAATAGATTCATGGCAAACATGGAACATGAGTGATGTACTTGCTGGGGTGGGACTGTGGCTCATTGGTAGAGAGAGGGCTTGCCTAACATAAGCAAAGCCCTGGGTTCTATCCCTAGCACTACACAAACTGGGCAAGGTAGCTTATGTTTGCAATCTCAGCACTTGGGAGACAGTGTCTTAGCTAGGGTTTCTATTGCAGCAATTAAACACTATGATAAAAAAGCAAGCTGAGAAGGCTTACACTTCCATCATTGAGGGAAGCCAGGACAGGAACCCAAACAGGGCAGAAATCTGGAGGTATGAGCTGATTCAGAGGCTATGGAGGGGTGCTGCCTACTGGCTTGCTCCCCATAGCTTGCTTAGCCTGCTTTCTTATGGAAGCTAGGACCACCAGCTGGGGATAACACCACCCACAATGGGCTGGGCTCTCCCCTATCGATCCCTTATTAGAAAAATGCCTTACATCTGGATCCTATGGAGACATGTTCTCTCTTGAGGTCCCTTCCTTTCAGATAACTCTAGCTTATGTCAAGTTGACATAAGACTAACCAGCACACAGAGGAAAGAGACAAGAAGCTTAAGGTCATTCGCCGAGTTTGAGGCTAGTCTGTGTATTATAAAAAGGTACCTGGAGGTTCTGAGGGGGCAATTGCCCGAGCTATGTTGCCAGCAGATGGCAGTGTGGTCCACTGGGGGTGGGGAGGAGCTGCAGGCTCCACCAATGCTGTCTCCCAGCATGGCCCCTTGCTCCCTTGCTATCCCTGCATCTTACCTGACTGTGGCACTTCACTCTAGCTGAGGACAAAATGGTCTCCCACGTCCCACCTTGGTGACTTGTCCTTAGCCTGGGCACCATTGGCCACTTGCTCACACGGCAGATGCACTCTGGGAGTCGGATTGACTCACAAGGTCAAACCCACATTTCTCCTTTTCCCCGTTGTGTGGCCTTCAGCAGGTCCCTCATCCTCACTGAGGTGGTCTCATATAGAAAAGTGAATTAGAGCAGGTTCCTCATATGACATTCTGAGCATTACTGAATGAGCCACTAGAGCATGCCAACCACACGAGTGTCCAGGCCTCCTCTTGAAGAATCTGTTCCCCACTTGCCTGAGGGGCTGCTTTGTACCTCTTGATCTCCCCTCATCCTTCTCACCAGTCCATCTATAGGCTATACTGGGTCCATACTATTTCCCTATTCACAGTTGAACTAAAAAGTCCACTTGGATCAAACAGCTGTTAATTATCTTAGTTCAACTTTCAAATCTTTCCAAATTCTGACCTTGGCTCCTCACCTCCTCGGGTTCTGGCTGGTTCACATCCATCATCTCTCATGGAGATCACTGCGTTAACTTCCTAACTGCCTCCCTGGACTCTGCGCTTCCACACCTGGCCTCCTCCTGCTTCCAGAGCACATCTGCTACACGACAGGAACATTTGATCTGCTCAAGGCTCACATTCTATGAACCTGCCTGCCTCGTAGAACACACCTCCACGGCTCCCTCACCTTGCCGCACCGGTCTCCTACAGGCTGAGGGCACATGTCTCAGGGCCTTCTGGACTATTGCTCACTTGCTTTCAGTTTTGCTTTGAAGCTCCTGGGCACAGAAAGGTCTTCAGGTCAGCTGTCACAAGGACAGACAGCATCAGCCTGCCCCACCGTCTCTGATCTGCATTTGTCACCTGAAGTGTTAGATCTTTGCATGTTGTCCAGTTGTCTCCCTAATAAGGACATCAGCCTATAGGAGTGGGGAGTCTACTCTGAAACCTGCTGCACCTCCAATGTTTAAAATATCCTCAACACACAGTAGGTATTTAACACATGTACATTGAATGCCTCTTGTAGTGGGTTGTTCAGACCAACCTAATACAGACTCTTTGGGTGCACAATGTTGAAGTCTTGAATTTAAAACCACTAGTGTGTCTATGAAAGCAGCAGCACTCGGCAGGGAAAGGCATGAGGGTATAGTCAACACAGAGAAGCAAAGATGAGAGGCCGCATGTCTGAGAGTAAAGAAGGAACTACCTTTTGTGACTGCCACAGTCAAGTCCCGAGTAGACCATCTGCTTCCTGCCTTGGGATATGACAACATATCACACAAACAGAGGCACACATACCACACCACACATGCATACACACACACACACACACTGATATAGATAGGTAGATTATATATATATATATATACACACACATATATCATAGACACACATGGATAATATATATACATTATATATATATATATACATACATACACATATACATCAGACATACATACACATAGTACATGACATATTTCACACATGTACCATACATACAATGTACACATGCTTCATATACACACCACACATATATACATATCATCTACACACACCCTACCATCAACACACACACACACACACACACACACACCACCACCACCACCACCACCACCACCACCACCACCAACCACCACCATGCATCCAGTGAACTTGGCAAGCCCCAAGCCGACTGTCCTGCTCAGCTGATTCTCCATCCCAACTGTTCTCAACTTCCAGTTACTCTGGTTAGAAACTTAAGTTGGAAGCAGCATCCATCTCCGTCACCCTCCATCTGTGCACACAGCTTGTTAGTTCTTTCCAAACTCTTCCTAGAGTCAACCTCCTTTCATTTACACGATCTGTGCTTATAGCTTTCATCAAGACTACTCTGACCTCAGAGCAAGCCAGGTCCCCGTGTACAGTCCAATAACTCCTGTATTTTCTTGTTATAGCATTGGCCATGGGTTGTAACTACATATCTGTGACAGTATTTGATTAATATCTCTCTTTCCCATTAGACCGTACACTCCACCAGGATAGGTCTCAATAACCTTCATTGCACGGATGAATGGAGCTCCCTCTTCTCTTCCAGGAGGATGCAGCTGTGTTAGATTGCTACTTGTATCTCCCATCCTCGGCTCTGGAGCACCCTGCACAAAGGCATGACTTGCCGTGTCCCTGTCAGCATGACAGCTATAGAGCTTGTTTGGGGAAAAGGAAGTGCTCACTCCCAGGTGACCCATCAGGCAGCCGAGTCCCACCAGCCACAGAAACCTGACAACCAGGATCCTTGGTGTTTCCACAGTGGCCCGCAAGCTGACGGCGGCTTGTCCCTTTGCCTCCTGGTATGGCAGTAATTAGAAAGAGCAGTCATCACCACACTGTGTTCCCCCACCCCCACCCTCGGCACCCCGTTGGATGCAGGAACACATGTAGCTGTAAGACCACCTGCCAGGAAGAGAATAGAAGACTCATTTGCTGAACATGGCAGGGGTGGTGGCAAAGAGATGAGCCGCCGCATAGCAAGTAGCTGGCCCTCTTCCCCAAAGCCCTAAATAATTTCTCCACTTGAAAAAAAAAAAGAAAAAGAAAAAGAGGAAAAATACAAGATTAATTTTTCATGTTGATTTTCCCACTTGGAAGCTTAAGGAAGGGCTCTGCATACTAAGAGCCAAGCTGGAGGTTCCACGGTTGGCTGGGTTTAGACAGAGCCATGGGGAGGGAGGGAAGGAGGGCCTGTGGCTCTCACCCGTGGCCCTCATTATGGGGGCTGACAGAGCATAGGTGGACAGTCAATCCCCTCTTGTCTTTAAGGTCCTACTTCCTCCTAGGTGTGATCCTGTTTGCCATAATGACATCAGAAAGTAGGATTTGTAATTGTTTTATTCACAGGGAAACTGAGATATGCGGAAATCGGGCTCCCTGACCAAGGGTATTCAGCTCTGAGAAGCAAAGTCAGGATTTCAAGTCCAGCTCTCAGGCCCTTGCCCACACTGGGAATAACACTGTTCCTGGCAGGGACTGAGGCAGGCACTGGGTGACCATCTGTCTGTGACTCTGTGGCAGGAGCTCCTTCCCCAGTGTGCTGAAGGTTTCCAGCAGTGCTGTCTATCTAGATTGTTCTGCCTGAATTGGCTGTGGATCCTCAACCTCTCTTGTGAAATGAAGCAGTAGAGAGAACCAGAGATGTTAGCTCTGGCATCGAGGAGGCTGAAGGCAGTCAGCCCTTCTGGGACATCTCCTCTCTACCACTAACTGCCATGCTACTGTGGCCAAACTGCTTAATCTACCGTCCTTACAAGGTAGCACACATGACAGAAGAAGATCTCAAAGTCAGGAGGAGCCATGAAACCAATGTGTTCCCAGGACTCCGAGGAAAACTTTGCCCCAGGCTTCTTCCAGACACTTATGGGTTCCTTGGCTTGTAGAATATCACACTGTCTGTGTTTTGGAGACACTACTGATAAACTCTGTTTCATATAGGTGCAAAGTGACTAGGTGTTTAAATATGCAGTAGATAGAATCTTTGGTTGCATGGAAGAGAAATATGTTTGAGCCAACACTGTAAAAAGGAAAGTCAGAGCCATAGATCAAATATTGATGTTCCCTGAAAATTCCTGTGTTGAACCTTAACTCCCAGGGTGATGGCATTTGGAGGAAAGCCATGGCGTGGGGGGTAATTAAGTGCTGAGAGTGAAGCCTTTATGAATGGGATTAATGGCCTTGTGAAAGGGATCCTGGAAGGCCAAGTGTGGTGCAAACACTTCCAATTGTACTCAGGCTGGGGCAGGGAGATCACAAGTTCAAGACTAGCCTGAGCTACATAGCAAGATTCAATCTCAAAAACAAACAAATCAGGAAGGGATTCTGGAGAAAGCTTGCTTCCTTCTCCCCATGTGAGGACGCAACACCATGAGAAGCCTCCCTGTGATCCAGAATGCAGGCCCTCCGCAGATCCCGTCTGTCTGCACGTGAGTCTTAGACTTGTAAATTCTATACCCAATTCTCAGGCTCCATCTACCTGAGAACACCAAGAGAGGCAGGCCAAGAAAGGAGGGCGTCTGTCTCCTGAGACTGTGGCTGAAAATGCATAGTCTCCATGCTAGGGGACCCAGCAAGGCCTGCTTTGCCTTCCCTTACTCCCTTCCCCTTTCACCTACTCCCTTCCCCTGCTCCCCTGTAGGAGCCCTGTGGTTCCGAGTTACCTCATTTCTCTGCACTTCTTTGTCCTTCCTGTAAGTGGAGATGAGCCGATGTCTGTGAGGGGTAGGAGAAGGTAGATAAGCTCGCCTCTATGAAGTGTTCAGGAGGGCACAGAAGAACACGGGCCTCAGAGTGTCGGTGACCAGGCTTATTCTCTGCTTGCCTTCCTTCCCCCGTTTCCTGCCCATCAGATGGAAACATAGCTGCCAGACTCCTCCATGTGTCTAAAGCCTCCGTGTGCCCTTCCGGCCGGCCCACTGCAGCACCAGCACCATGGTCTCTGGCCCGGGGGAGTCTGCGGACACCCGCAAGGACCCACACAGAATCCGCCACGGGATCCTAAGACCTCTGGTGAGTGGAACACAGCGCCTACTCCAATCCAATCGCGCAGGTCCTGAGACTGCATTAATTAAGGAAGCAGGAAGCCTGGCCTGATATAGGGCTCAAGTCCCTTCCAGCCTGCCCACTGCAGCACCGGGGTTCCTGGACCGGGGGAGTCTACGGACACCCACAAGGAACCACACAGGAGCTGCCATGGGATCCTAAGTCCTCTGGTGAGTGGAACACAACTTCTGTCAGGAGGCAGGTTCAAACACCAGATATCTGGGCACCATCCCTGCAAGAGGAGAGCTTGCATGCAGAGAGTACTCTGACCACTGAAACTAAGGATAGAGCTAGTCTCCCAGGTCTGCTGATAGAGGCTAACATAATCACCTGAGGAACAAGCTCTAACCAGAGACAACTATAACAACTAGCTCCAGAGAATACAAGATGGCGAAAGGCAAACGTAAGAATCCTACTAACAGAAATCAAGACAACTCACCATCATCAGAACGCAGCACTCCCACCCCACCTAGTCCTGGGCACCCCAACACAACCGAAAAGCTAGACCCGGATTTAAAAGCATATCTCATGATGATGGTAGAGGACATCAAGAAGAACTTTAATAACTCACTTAAAGAAATACAGGAGAACACTGCTAAAGAGTTACAAGTCCTTAAAGAAAAACAGGAAAACACAACCAAACAGGTAGAAGTCCTTATAGAAAAACAGGAAAACACATACAAACAGGTGATGGAAATGAACAAAACCATACTAGACCTAAAAAGGGAAGTAGACAAAATAAAGAAAACCCAAAGCAAGGCAACGCTGGAGATAGAAACCCTAGGAAAGAAATCTGGAACCATAGACGCGAGCATTAGCAACAGAATACAAGAGATGGAAGAGAGAATCTCAGGTGCAGAAGATTCCATAGAGAACATCGGCACAACAATAAAAGATAATACAAAACGCAAAAAGATCCTAACTCAAAATATCCAGGAAATCCAGGACACAATGAGAAGACCAAACCTACAGATAATAGGAGTGGATGAGAATGAAGATTTTAAACTTAAAGGGCCAGCAAATATATTCAATAAAATTATAGAAGAAAACTTCCCAAACTTAAAGAATGACATGCCCATGAACATACAAGAAGCCTACAGAACTCCAAATAGACTGGACCAGAAAAGAAATTCCTCCCGACACATAATAATCAGAACAACAAATGCACTAAATAAAGATAGAATATTAAAAGCAGTAAGGGAGAAAGGTCAAGTAACATATAAAGGCAGAACTATCAGAATTACACCAGACTTTTCACCAGAGACTATGAAAGCCAGAAGAGCCTGGACAGATGTTATATAGACACTAAGAGAACACAAATGCCAGCCCAGGCTACTATACCTGGTCAAACTCTCAATTACCATAGACAGAGAAACCAAAGTATTCCACGACAAAATCAAATTCACACATTATCTTTCCACGAATCCAGCCCTTCAAAGGATAATAACAGAAAAGAAGCAATACAAGGATGGAAATCACGCCCTAGAACAAGCAAGAAAGTAATCCCTCAACAAACCAAAAAGAAGACAGCAACAAGAACAGAATGCCAACTGTAACAACAAAAATAAAGGGAAGCAACAATTACTTTTCCTTAATATCTCTTAATATCAATGGACTCAATTCCCCAATAAAAAGACATAGACTAACAGACTGGCTACACAAACAGAACCCAACATTCTGCTGCTTACAGGAAACCCATCTCAGGGAAAAAGACAGACACTACCTCAGAGTGAAAGGCTGGAAAACAATTTTCCAAGCAAATGGTCTGAAGAAACAAGCTGGAGTAGCCATTCTAATAACGGATAAAATCGACTTCCAACCCAAAGTTATCAAAAAAGTCAAGGAGGGACACTTCATACTCATCAAAGGTAAAATCCTCCAAGAGGAACTCTCAATTCTGAATATCTACGCTCCAAATGCAAGGGCAACCACATTCATTAAAGACACTTTAGTAAAGCTCAAAGCACACATTGCACCTCACACAATAATAGTGGGCGACTTCAACACACCACTTTCATCAATGGACAGATCGTGGAAACAGAAACTAAACAGGGACACAGTGAAACTAACAGAAGTTATGAAACAAATGGATCTGACAGATATCTACAGAACATTTTATCCTAAAACAAAAGGATATACCTTCTTCTCAGCACCTCGCGGGATCTTCTCCAAAATTGACCATATAATTGGTCACAAAAAAGGCCTCAACAGATACAAAAATATTGAAATTGTCCCATGTATCCTATCAGACCACCATGGCCTAAGGCTGATCTTCAATAACAACATAAATAATGGAAAGCCAACATTCACGTGGAAACTGAACAACACTCTTCTCAATGATACCTTGGTCAAGGAAGGAATAAAGAAAGAAATTAAAGACTTTTTAGAGTTTAATGAAAATGAAGCCACAACGTACCCAAACCTTTGGGACACAATGAAAGCATTTCTAGGAGGGAAATTCATAGCTCTGAGTGCCTCCAAGAAGAAACGGGAGAGAGCACATACTAGCAGCTTGACAACACATCTAAAAGCTCTAGAAAAAAAGGAAGCAAATTCACCCAAGAGGAGTAGGCGGCAGGAAATAAACTCAGGGGTGAAATCAACCAAGTGGAAACAAGAACTATTCAAAGAATTAACCAAACGAGGAGTTGGTTCTTTGAGAAAATCAACAAGATAGATAAACCCTTAGCTAGACTCACTAGAGGGCACAGGGACAACATCCTAATTAACAAAATCAGAAATGAAAAGGGAGACATAATAACAGATCCTGAAGAAATCCAAGACACCATCAGATCCTTCTACAAAAGGCTATACTCAACAAAACTGGAAAACCTCGACGAAATGGACAAATTTCTAGAAAGATACCAGGTACCAAAGTTAAATCAGGATCAAGTTAACATCTAAACAGTCCCATATCCCCTAAGGAAATAGAAGCAGTCATTAATAGTCTCCCAGCCAAAAAAAGCCCAGGACCAGATGGGTTTAGTGCAGAGTTCTACCAGACCTTCAAAGAAGATCTAATCCCAGTTCTGCACAAACTATTCCACAAAATAGAAGTAGAGGGAACTCTACCCAACTCATTCTATGAAGCCACAATTACTCTGATACCTAAACCACAGAAAGATCCAACAAAGATAGAGAACTTCAGACCAATTTCCCTTATGAATATCGATGCAAAAATCCTCAATAAAATTCTTGCTAACCGAATCCAAGAACACATTAAAGCAATCATCCATCCTGACCAAGTAGGTTTTATTCCAGGGATGCAGGGATGGTTTAATATATGAAAATCCATCAATGTAATCCATTATATAAACAAACTCAAAGACAAAAACCACATGATCATCTCGTTAGATGCGGAAAAAGCATTCGACAAAATCCAACACCCATTCATGATAAAAGTCTTGGAAAGATCAGGAATTCAAGGCCCATACTTAAACATGATAAAAGCAATCTACAGCAAATCAGTAGCCAACATCAAAGTAAATGGTGAGAAGCTTGAAGCAATCCCACTAAAATCAGGGACTAGACAAGGCTGCCCACTTTCTCCCTACCTCTTCAACATAGTACTTGCAGTCCTAGCCAGAGCAATTGGACAACAAAAGGAGATCAAG
Source organism: Mus musculus (assembly GCF_000001635.26). Classification (NCBI taxonomy): domain Eukaryota; kingdom Metazoa; phylum Chordata; class Mammalia; order Rodentia; family Muridae; genus Mus; species Mus musculus. Next base: position 77,523,171 of record NC_000078.6, on the reverse strand, counting down.
GGGATACAAATTGGAAAAGATGAAGTCAAAATATCACTTTTTGCAGATGATATGATAGTATATATAAGTGACCCTAAAAATACACCAGAGAACTCCTAAACCTGATAAGCAGCTTCGGTTAAGTAGCTGGATATAAAATTAACTCAAACAAGTCAATGGCCTTTCTCTACACAAAGAATAAACAGGCTGACAAAGAAATTAAGGAAACAACACCCTTCTCAATAGCCACAAATAATATAAAATATCTTGGCGTGACTAAGGAAGTGAAAGATCTGTATGATAAAAACTTCAAGTCCCTGAAGAAAGAAATTAAAGAAGATCTCAGAAGATGGAAAGATCTCCCATGCTCATGGATTGGCAGGATCAACATTGTAAAAATGGCTATCTTGCCAAAAGCAATCTACAGATTCAATGCAATCCCCATCAAAATTCCAACTCAATTCTTCAATGAATTAGAAAGAGCAATCTGCAAATTCATCTGGAATAACAAAAAACCTAGGATAGCAAAAGCTCTTCTCAAGGATAAAAGTACCTCTGGTGGAATCACCATGCCTGACCTAAAGCTTTACTACAGAGCAATTGTTATAAAAACTGCATGGTACTGGTATAGTGACAGACAAGTAGACCAATGGAATAGAATTGAAGACCCAGAAATGAACCCACACACCTATGGTCACTTGATCTTCGACAAGGGAGCTAAAACCATCCAGTGGAAGAAAGACAGCATTTTCAACAAATGGTGCTGGTACAACTGGTTGTTATCATGTAGAAGAATGCGAATCGACCCATTCCTCTCTCCTTGTACTAAGGTCAAATCTAAGTGGATCAAGGATCACATAAAACCAGAGACACTGAAACTTATAGAGGAGAAAGTGGGGAAAATTCTCGAAGATATGGGCACAGGGAAAAAATTCCTGAATAGAACAGCAATGGCTTGTGCTGTAAGATCGAGGATTGACAAATAGGACCTCATGAAACTGCAAAGCTTCTGCAAGGCAAAAGACACTGTCAATAAGACAAAAAGACCACCGACAGATTGGGAAAGGATCTTTACCTATCCTAAATCAGATAGGGGACTAATATCCAATATATATATAAAGAACTCAAGAGGGTGGACTCCAGAAAATCAAATAACCCCCTTAAAAGATGGGGCTCAGAGCTGAACAAAGAATTCTCACCCGAGGAATACCGAAAGGCTGAGAAACACTTGAAAAAATGTTCAACATCCTTAATCATCAGGGTAATGCAAATCAAAACAACCCTGAGATTCTATCTCACACCAGTCAGAATGGCTAAGATCAAAAATTCAGGTGACAGCAGATGCTGGCGAGGATGTGGAGAAAGAGGAACACTCCTCCATTGTTGGTGGGATTTCAAGCTCATACAACCACTCTCGAAATCAGTCTGGCGGTTCCTTAGAAAATTGGACATAGTACTACTGGAGAATCCAGCAATACCTCTCCTGGGCATATATCCAGAAGATGTCCCAACTGGTAAGAAGGACACATGCTCCACTATGTTCATAGCAGCCTTATTTATAATAGCCAGAAGCTGGAAAGAACCCAGATGCCCCTCAACAGAGGAATGGATACAAAAAATGTGGTACATTTACACAATGGAGTACTACTCAGCTATTAAAAAGAACGAATTATGAAATTCCTAGGCAAATGGTTGGACCTGGAGGGCATCATCCTGAGTGAGGTAACCCAATCACAAAAGAACTCAAATGAAATGTACTCACTGATAAGTGGATATTAACCCAGAAACTTAGTATAGCGAGATATAAGGTACAATATGCAAAACATATGAAACTGAAGAAGAATGAAGACCAAAGTGTGGACACTTTGCTCCTTCTTAGAATTGGAAACAATCACCCATGGAAAGAGTTACAGAAACAAAGTTTGGAGCTGAGACAAAAGGATGGACCATCTAGAGACTGCCATATCCAGGGATCCATCCCATAATTAGCCTCCAAACGCTGACACCATTGCATACACTAGCAAGATTTTGCTGAAAGGACCCAGATGTAGCTGTCTCTTGTGAGACTATGCCGGGGCCTAGCAAACACAGAAGTGGATGCTCACAGTCAGCTAATGGATGGATCACAGGGCTCCCAATGGAGGAGCTAGAGAAAGTACCCAAGGAGCTAAAGGGATCTGCAACCCTATAGGTGGATCAACATTATGAACTAACCAGTACCCCGGAGCTCTTGACTCTAGCTGCATATGTATCAAAAGATGGCCTAGTCGGCCATCACTGGAAGGAGAGGCCCATTGGACACGCAAACTTTATATGCCCCAGTACAGGGGAACGCCAGGGCCAAAAATGGGAATGGGTAGGTAGGGGGGTGGGGGGGAGGGGGTGGGGGACTTTTGGGATAGCATTGGAAATGTAATTGAAGAAAATACGTAATAAAAAAATAAAAATAAAGCCTCCGTGCAAGATCAGTCTGTGAGGGAATTCTCTTCTTGGCAGCTTGCAGTTGCTCGAGATCCCCCTCTGGCCATTCTGGGTCTAACCTTCCCTTGCAGCCCTTTCCATACACAGGGCCGTCTACCCCACCAGCACCGGTCTTCGCCTGATTGTTTAGCTATTTTACTGGGTTCTTATACCTCTACCTCCCTTCCAACCTTTATTCCACCCTACTCCCTTCCAACCACACAACACTAGGAGAGGAAGAGGGGGAAGGAGGCATAGACCTCTTTAGACTGCTTCCTGCTGCTTAGAGGCCTGGAGTTCCCGGGGCCAGTCCCATCTTCACTGTCAGGGTATATCCAACTTCTCATCAACCCCAAACAGCAGCCAGGAGCAGCAGGGGATGGAGCAGCAGGGACCTTTTCGTCTTTGGAGCACCCTCTGCCTCTCTCGGGGTTCTGGCGTTTATACCCACTGAGTCCCCAGAATGAAACTATCTGCAGCTGGCAAAGATCATGCCCCTCCTGAAGCACGAGGCAATCATAGTTAACAGCTGTGGACCAACTGAAGCGGCCCCATATCCCACAACTGGGACTAAAACAAAACCATTCACATAACATAACTGAGTTTTTAAAGAAACCAGAATTCTCACTATACACCGGGGTTAAGTAAGCCTGCTGCTTAGACCCTATACCTCAGCCTTACCGCATGCCTCCCGACTGTCACTGGCCCCATCTCAACCACAGTGGATTTCATTTCTGTCAGGCCTGTGTACGAGGCCCTTCCAGATCTAGCTGCAGCCACCTTCCTGCACTGTTCCCAGATACCTCAGCCTTGGCAGCCACACTGGTCTTTCTGTTTCTTAAGCCCGCCTAATACTTTAGCATGTGACATTCCTTCTGCCTCAAGTGTCCTCAGGATTTTCAAGTGATACTTGGATCTCGGGTCAAAAGATGCATTTTCTTGCCTTCCTTATCAGCTTCCCCTGCCCTTCCCCTGCCCCCTACCCCCCTGTTCCTTGCTCCCATACCCTACCCTGCTCCCACACCCTGCCCTTGTCCCTGTCCCCTGTTCCCACACCCTACCCCTATCCCCTGTCCTCTGTCCTCTACCCCTTCCCCCTGTCCCCTGCCTCCATCCCCTGCCCTCCCCATGCTCCCTCCTCCTGTCCCCTGCCTCCATCCCCTAACCTTGCCCTCTGCCCCTGCTCCCTGTCCCCTGCCCCTGTTCCCACACCCTACCCCTACCCCCTGTCCCCTGCCCTTCCCCTGCCCCCTGGCCCCTAGCCCTGTCCCCTGCCTCCATCCCCTGCCCCTGCCCTTTCCCTGTCCCCTACCCTGTCCCCTGCCTCCATCCCCTAACCTTGTCCTCTTCCCCTGCCCCTAACCCCTGCCCCTTGCCCTCTGCCCCTTCCCCCTGGCCCCTGCCCTGCCCCTGTCCTCTGCCCTTGCCCTCCCCTTCCCTCTGGCCCCTGCCCTGCCCCCTGCCCTGTCCCCCTGCCCTTCCCCTGCCCCCTGGCCCCTAGCCCTTTCCCCTGCCTCCATCCCCTGCCCCTGCCTTTCCCCTGTCCCCTGCCTCCATCCCCTGCCCCTGCCTTTCCCCTGTCCTCTGCCTCCATCCCCTAACCTTGTCCTCTGCCCCTGTCCCCTGCTCCTGCTCTCTGCCCCTACCCCTCTCCTGCCCCTTCCCCCTGCCCCTGCCCCCTGTCCTCTGCCTCTGCTCTTCCCTGCCCCTGCCCCCTGCCCCCTGCCCCTATCCCCTGCTCCACACCCCCATCTTGCTCTGTCTAGTGTCTTGGTTTCATAGCAGCTGTCATCGACTCTACTTTGGATCACTGTAGACTGTATACAGTGAGGTTCCTCAGTTAATCTTAATTTTAATTAGTCTTAATCCTCACCAATAGTATTGACTGAAGATCAAAGCTGTTAGCTTTCCCCTCTGCATGTCCTGTGCCACCACAGAAATTCTCTAACTCTGCCAGAGATTGTCTAGTTTATTGCCATCTAAAGATGTAAGGTGATACATTTGTTTGCATAGGCTCAATTATTCAAGTATTCCTTTATCCTTTCTGTAATGGCCACTCTTTTTCAATTGCCCTGTCTTATTAGACATTTTGGTTGTGTTTTATGCCACATTGCCTTAGGATACACTGAGATATACTGATGTGTTTTTAAGCATCTTCATGCGTGCTTTAATATATTGTAAACCATTGAAACCAAGTCAACTTGTTTATGCACTGAGAAAGTACCATGGATTGCTCTCCTGGGAAGAAAAACTAAAACCAAGTGTATTTTCCCCATAACCTGGCACATCACCCAGGCTTTGAAGTGCCCAGGTCCTGATTACCTCTGCATGGTGAGTTTGTCCCAGAACCCCTCAAGAGAAAGAAAAGAGAGATTTGATAGGCCTCCAGTCACAAATAACTTCCCAGCAGCGTCATGGCATCAAATGCCCAGGTTCCAAAAAGACCTCAAATAGGATTTCACTAACTCTCGTGATACAGGCATGAATTAGCCTCTGGTCCTCGTGGAATGTAGAAAAAGTGGCCAATGTAAGGAATTTCAGAAAATATGTTCTATTTCCTTCTACTACCACCCCAGCCCACATACTCCATCAGAACACACAGAATGGAACGCATTGCTGGAAAGGCCAGCAGTTTAAGGAGTTCGAATCTTCTTAGCCGAGCCTGGAGATCATGGAGCTCGTTGTTGGCTGTGTCCTCCGTGGGGCCCATGCATTCTGAGCGCTCAGTCACAAACTCAGAACTGGGCTGAGACCGGATCGCACTCTGTGCAACACAGACTCTGGTTCCCCAGTGCATCACGGAGGTGGTGGAACCTTCCTCCGGCTCCCTTAGTATGCAATCAGAATCTGTTCTCTTCCTGAGAATGCCTCTCCAGCCCCTGCTCCTCTCTGTGGCTGAGGGCATGGCAATGAGGCTCTGAGCCCAGGCAGCTTGGCATCCCTGTGACCTCATCAGAATGGAGTCACATCCCTGAATCGAGGGCGGAAATGGATAGGTGCCCTGCGCAGCCACCTCATTTCATCAGAGAAGACTGCAGCTGCTTACGGCTGACCTGAAATTAATTCTCCTCTTTAATGAATCGCCCAGGGAGCTTTCTTTTTTTCCAATTTCCTCCTACTTTTAAAGTTTCCTTTAGTCTCCTTTTTCTCCATCCCTCCTGGGGCTGGGGATGCTGAAATTGTTTCCTTTCCTGCTGAACTCTTCTGTCCACGGTCATTGGTACCAGAGTTTCCCCGTGGCTCCTGAGCTCCCGTCGGCTCCCTCCTAATAGAAAGCAGCAGCTTTACAGTGGTTGTGTTGTCTTTTTTCCAAACCATAAAATTCCCTTTCATCTGATTTAAGAATCTCTCAGTCACTGCCCTGGTCTCCCAGCAGAGCACTAGTTAAACCACAACAAGCAATCTGCTATTAGATTTTGTGTCAGTGGTGACCTGTGACCATAGCATCCAAAGCACCAGCAGCTGGAGCACAACATTCTTGGAACATTTTTTTTTTAAATCCAGCTACCACTACATGCCTATGAGGTCCTGATTTATATGATCAACTTTGACATCACTGATGAAGGCCATAGCTATTTGCAGATCTGCATGGCTGACCCAGAGTCCTCTTACTCCAAAGTCGGACCCTTTTGCCTCATTAAATGCACTAAAAGAAGAAACAGAAGAGCCCTAGTCGCCCTTTCCTTGGACCATATGGAGGTAGTTCCCTCCCATCACTTCACCACTCCCCTACACCCAATCAGAGCACAGAGAAGCAGACCGGAAACAAAGGTCGCCAGCATTCCGCGGTCTAATGTCAAAGAGAAGATCTGGATGAGGTGGTTTTCATTTGGAGTCTGCCCTAATTCTAGAGAATGCAGTGGCTCTTAGAAAACTGTCTCATGCTAATATGTGGGGAAAGAGTGGGAAATAACCTGGAAAAGCCAAATGACTACTAGGCGCTAAAACACCCAAGGCCAGACTTGAGAGTGACTAGGAGGATGAGACACAGACTTTAACCTTCCCAGAATTTTGTTGTTGGGGCCACTAGTGACACTTATGTCATGAGCAGCCACTGTAGAGTGTGCAGGGGTGGGCAGCCGATGAGAACCAGTCTCAGAATGTTCTAGGAGTTGCAGTTTCTCGGGGCACTTAGGACTAATGGCACCTTTTCTAGGTCCAGATCTATACTGCCAGTTCCTAGACCATCCAGCCTTGGCTCATAACACCACACTCATAATTACAGCGATACACTACTACAGAGAGCCAACAGTAGGACACTTGACATTTACAGATAGGAAGAACATGGCTGTCTGTGTAAATTATATCATAAAATGGAAAAGAATTCAATTATTTTCTGCTACTTTGGCAGCAATACCAAATGATTTTTTAATAAAATATTTAATAAGGATTTTTTTACGTTGAATCCTAAGAAATGTATTTTTTGGAGTAGCTATTCATTCACAAACAGTTAAGAGGCAGCATATATAAATACATCCTAATATTTATAATAAAAATAAAGTTAACTGTTGATTTTTTTTATTGCCCTTTTGGTGTGTGTAAGCAGTATGGAGCGGTATGTGACAAATCATTTCTGCGTCCACTTTGTTGAAGCTTGACATTGCAGTTTTGCAAAGCATGGTGGGAGATAAAGATGGCTCAGTGCAGTGATGTGAATCCAGCCTCTGGAATCAGCCTTCTGGGATCAAATCCCAAGCCAGAAACTTATTAGTGATGGGGCCCTGGGCAGCAAAAGAACTTTTCTGAACCTTGAATTTTTGTTTTTGTTTTTTCTTTCATAATTAATGCAGCAACAATCTCCCCTCTTCTCTATAAGGAGGGGGTTTAAATGGGTTTACTTATGCAAACCTCTTAGCTCCACGGGCACTACATAATAAGCACTTGAGAAACAACTCTGTTATTATGAAGAAGAATGGGACAAATTTCAAATATGTCCCTGAGGTTGATAGTGGGTGGGCACTAGAGTAGCTGGAGGCCGAAAGCGAAAGGTCAGTAGCCACCCTCGGCCACCGCTGTTGGAGGAGGCACATTCTACCTGGAAGTCTGAACAATATAAGAGAATGGTGGTTATTGACCACTGACTTCATAGAAAGAGCCATTCAGTGGGGCGAAAAAAACATGCAGACAAACTCTTGAACAACACAACTAGATCTGTTATTGTGTAAAAGCAAGAGAAAGAAAGAAAGCATGCGTATGTGCTCAGGTCATCCCAGCCAACAACCGTGCTGAGTATTTCTGTTCTAGAACATGCCCTGCCCACTAGAGGCTGCAGAGCATCCCTGAGCTTTGTATGTGGTGTTTTGAATAAGCCCCATAGTATTTTGTTGAAAACAATTCTTGTGAATAGTTCTCCTCCCGGGGCAACAGGAGCTGGCTACATCAGATGACCGAATCAGGTTTATTTAGAGCTGGGCGTCTGATAGGTCTTCATGCAGAAGATCTTCTGGAGTGGCTCTCTATCATTCCTAGTCTACACGTGAATCAAGACAATGCGCCACAGAGAAACCAAAGTGCTTAGAGAAGGTCGCTTCTCTGGTGTGAGTAGGTCATGGATGCCGAGTCTCTATGTGGTAGAACCATATACATCAAAGCTCCAATATAGAAACAACAGACCATGGCCAGAATCAACCTCCTGCTCCTTTGCCACAACAGGAACCATTTAAACAGTGGGAGCAGAGCACCAGAAGTTCACCAGTTATGACTCTCTACCCTGGGATGATGCCTATGTTGACTTTACTCCCATGTGCTTGCCTCTTCTCTGTGCTTGATGACCTCTACAGCCCTCACTGTCTAGCTAAGTTAATAGTTCTAATCCCACAGTCATTGAGTCTTGTGGACCTTGGAGCTTATGGACTTAAAAAAAAATCTCATGATATTCTATTATGCACTCACCTAAAATTAATTCTCAATGGAAATCCAATTTCCCTTATTTTCATAGTTGCAGCTCCAAATCCTCTCCTCTCTCTCTCTAAACACACACACACACACACACACACACACACACACACACACACTGTCCCCAGCTTTCTACTAATTTAAATATAGACTTTGAGACAGGATGAGGAGTGAAGCTACCTGAAGAACTATAAATGGAGATGTCAAGGCCTTGAAAGGAAAGCAGAAAGACCTACAAAGAATTAGTTAGAATAAGGAAAAGGAACTAAAACTTTTAAGTAATATGTAAATTTACAAAAGAGGAAAGAAAATCAATTTTCATGATAAATCCATAGTTTTTAAGAATATTTAGATTCTCCTCCTAAAAAGAGCCTGGGCTCCAATTTTTCAGTAGTCTAGGCTATGTATTCTGAACATCTTGAGAAAAAACAGCTCTCGGTCTAGTGTGGTGATGTATGACTTTAATCTCAGCACTCAGGAGGCAGAAGCAGTTAGATCTCTGTGATTTTGAGGCTAGCCTGGTCCACAGAGCAAGTTCCAGACCAGCTAGGGCTACACAGAAAAACCCTGTCAACAATAGTTCTTGCACTGCCCTGAGGATCAGTCTGGTTCCCAGCATTGTGGAGACATCAGTGATGGACAATTCAAAGGACTACAGGTTCATTTGGCCTCACAATTACAAGCGTTTCAGCCTCATTGTCTCTGGGCCTACAGTGAAGCAGAGCTTTTATAGGGAACACACAGGGTAGAAGAGATATCCAGGGGCCTGGGATGCAAAGAGGAAAAGTATGAAGAAGAAATTGAGGTCTGATGTCTCTCAAGAATACCCCCACAATGACCTAATTCTCTTCTACTAGCTTTCACCTACTAAAGGTTCCAGGCACCACCAGCCCTCAGGAGTACCACAGGCTGCCATGCAAGCCTCAGAATATGGGTCTTTGGGAGAATTTTTAAGAATTTTTAAGTTTAAGAATGAGAAGCTAGCACCCATCTTCCTTTCACCAAGTGGGTTTTCCAAGATGAAGACTGAGAGAGAGTTTTAATTGAAGATCTTTGATCCTAGGGCAATTGAGCTCCAAACTGCTTGCATATCCTTGCTTATATTGGAGTTTAAGGTCTGAGCTTAAGTCAGATGGAGGGGCTATAGGGGGTATAAGAGTATTATAGGAGTATCTTGACAAGATAGATCTTAGCCCATGAGCTCACCAGTTGTTTTCAAAAGTTCAATTCTTACTCAACAAGAGGGAAACCATGCCTGGTACTAGAACCCAGGCTAACTGCTCAGTACTCTTAAAGCCATGGTTCTTGGAGGAGAACCTATACCTACTCTACTGAGGCAGCAGAATCCCCAACAACAATCTAAACATTTGTCCTTATACCCACAGATATGTGTAGTCCTCACCCTTATCAAAAAGAGTCTCTTTGCATCAGACAGAAAACTATGACTAATCAAAATGCAGAGTGACAGAGAACAATCCCTATAAATGTATCTACAGAACACTCCTGTGCCTAAGGCTAAGGAACACCGTAGAAGACAGGGCAGAAAGATTGTAAGAGCCAGAGACCAGAGAGTCCGTCTGGGAAGACTGTGTCTCCTATTACAAGAAACGACACCCATAAAATCTCACCAACATGAGCACCCAAATTGTAAGCTGAGCAAGGATGACACCAACGGGCATGCCAAACTGGAAGGGGAGAGGCCCATGAGGCCTCAACCCACACAAAGAGCTACAGGCAACTGAGGAATGCTGGGAGCAGGAGAAATAGTCTTCCTCAGCAAAGAGCACATACTTGGTTATTGATCACAGCCCTGAGAACTTGCACATAAGTAACATTATACAGACTGAGCAGGCTGTAGTTAGATGTATGTATGTATGTATGTATGTATGTATGTGTATATATGTGTGTATGCTTTTATGTATATGTGTGTATGTATGCATGTATATATACATACATATGTATATATATACATATATGCAGGTGATAAGAATGAAAAAATAGGTCATGAATTTGAAAGAGTAGCAAGGGATATATAGGTATAGGTATAGGTATAGGTATAGGTATAGGTATAGGTATAGATGTGTGGGTTTGAAAGGAGAAGAAACAGTGCTGAGGTTCTTTTTTGTTTTTTTGTTTTTGTTTTTGTTTTTGTTTTTAACCTTATTCACTGTCTACAAGGCCCAGATTGGTAAAGACAGATAACTTGCTTCAGGGAATCAAAAACCAGCTAAAGAAGGTGGTGGTCTACTTGGCAGGCAAGCCAGGGGTCAAGGTCATCTCACTGATGCAAAAAATCCCCTGTTTTGGAAGTATGTGGCTTCCTAGGGCATGTGATAGCCTAAAAGACCCCAGTTACAAATTGATCCTAGTCTGTCAAGCTACCATTAGTGTTCAGCACAGCAGTTGAGCATGGCTTCTTAGAAACGACAATGGTAGCCAAGGCACCAAGTTTATTGTGCCCAAGATCTAGAAGGCTCTACCCCGGCCTTGGTTTTCCTCTCTATCCACTGGGGATACTGGCAGCCATACCTCATATAAGTCTAAACTAAGTGAGATCATATTTTATACATACTATAAATCTGCTATACATAAATGACACTTGGTATCAGAGTGTGATGAGGAAGAGGAAGAGATATCTCTCAACTAAATCCAAATTCCTCAGAAGAGTCATGTTTTAGAATTTAATAGGATAGAGAGTAACAAAATGGTTCAGGAAGTCCAGGTGATATCCACTGAACCTTGGGACCTGAGTGTGGTTTCCAGGACCTACACAGTAGAAAGAGAGAGAGAACCTACACAAACTGTCCTCTGATCTCCACATACCAGCCGTGATGTGAATGCATCTTCACACATACACACTAAGTAAACAAAGGTAATTTTTAAAAAAATGTTAACAGCATTTAAAAGAAGAAAAAACAAAAACAAAACCCTGTTCTCTACAAAAGAACCTGATGAAACCAGGTTTTGGTCCCTGTAGCCAGGATTTGACAGTAAATGTTGCTTCCTGTAGTGTTGGCTCCCATGCCAAGATACATTCTTTTTTTTCTCTCCCTGGTCTGATTCTCTGCGTTATTGCTCTTCTTTTTTATGTCACTACTTGTAAGCTGACTGGAATTCCTGTTCGAAGAGGTGGGATATAAACAATAAAAGAAAAATAAAGACACTACATAACATTTTGCTGAATTTATTGAATTGCCAAATCTTTTCACATAAACCACGGAGCTTCTGAGAGAAAAAAAAAAAAAAAAAAAACCACCAGACTGAGTGAAACAGAGGGAAACCTCCTGCTTATCACATTTCAGTGTTGAAATTCTACCTCGGAGAGCAATCCCATTTCTCTCGTTTCTTGTTGCCATGATCCAAATGTCCTTTTCCTTGTCGGAAGACCTGAGGGTCCGAGGGCAGATGCTCCAAGAGGCTGACAGTGCAACCTGCATGCCATCTGTCCACCTTCTGCCTCTGGGCGTGCGCCACTTCTGGTGGCGTGGCGGCTTCAGTAGCTTATTTCAGCCCTATCTTTTATCATCCCCCGCCCCCACCCCTGCTCTTCCCCACCTCATGGGGTGAAAGTAGAAAGAAAGAAAGAAAGAAACTTCACACCTGCATCCTCCAGGATCAAAAATATCTCATTTGAAGCCATTCTTGGGGTTGCTATGGTGATGGACAATTCTGACCATCAGGGTGCAAGAAGCCACTGTGTTACAGAGTCATTGAGTTACAAAGTTGAGGATGGATGGGTGTGGAGAGAGCCCCAGAGGGCCTCCTGGCCTGAGAAAATGACTGCCCCACACTCCACACACCCACAAAGCCTTCTGATGGGAAGTCAGCCACTCCGAACTCAAATGAAAGATGCTGGCCCTCCTCAGCAACCCCCAGCATGCCCGGGGTGGGGGGAGTTCTTTTCCATTATACTCTAATGGGTCGCACAAGGGCACTCTGAAGGAGCGAGCAATTCACTCCGAGCGCTCTGAGCTCTGCTGATTCTGAGTGGAGCCCAATTTCTCCTCTGATGGATTCCTGGGGGACTGTTTTTCCTACTGTGCACCCAAAGCCCGAAGCTTCAGAGCCTGCTTCACTCCCAGACTGGCTTTCAGCTATTTGGAGAGTGACAATCAGGCCTTTTAGGCTGATGGAGTTCAAAGTCTAAATGCACTCTATGGTGTCCCGTCTAAAGCCGATTCTGGCCCAGCCTTCCTTGTACACCTCTGTCCCCATCGCAGCTATACATTTTTCTCATTTTGTAAGAGGTTTGCTAGGTCCATTAGAGAAAATTCACAGGATGTAAAAACTAACCAGTTTGTGCTAACTCAACGAAGAGACAAGGCAGGTAGAAGAGTGTGCCAAAAGAGGAAAAGAATGTCCCCAGCCCCAGGGTGTAGAGCCCCCAGTATAGAACCGAAGATTGGTGGAATTAAAACCCATTCCCTGCTCCATTCTTCTGACAGGTTCTCCTACAACGATGAAAAGGCTCAATTCTTGTTTTTCAACTGCCCTTGTTTATAGAAACAGCCATGAAATACCATTCTAGCCCACAGTGCCTCCAGCAAACTATCTACAGGCCCTCCTGAAAATTTTGGGTCCCCCTAATTTTAAAAACAAGAGATTGTGTTCTTTCTGTCTATGCCTTTCCTTGAAAGGATGCTTATAGTAAGCAAGGCATAGCGGCTCATGCTTGTAATCCCAGCACTCAAGGGGCTGAGCAGGAAGACAATGAACTCATGACTAGCTTGGGCTCTACATAAGACCCACCTCTAAATAAAAAGAGGACATCATGGCTTCTGCTACAGCAGCCATATGTCAACCAGGAGAAAAATGCCTAGGGTAAGCTTGAACCTCACCCTAGCACCACTGAATAGGCATTATCAATGGTCCAACTTGAGACCCTTTGTTTAGGAAAAACAATCTCATTATTTTAATTATTGTGATTCAAAATTTCTCATACTGGAAGTTCACTGCATGTGTATTAGTAAGCTTCTATTGCTGCAACAACTACTTACGATAAGCAACTTAAAGAGAGGTTTGTTTTGGCTCCTGATTTCAGAGGCGTCAGGCCATGATTGCTTGCTTATCTTTGGGCTTTTGGACTGAATGGTGATGTCACATCAGGAGAGAGTGTATGGTGGAAGAGACCATTCTCTTCCTGGTAGCTGAGAAGAAAAGAGAGATGGGAAAGAGGGCAGCTCTCAGTATCTCACCGAACGATGCTACCCCCACAACGATCTAACTCCCTCCTTCTAAACCCCACCTCTGGAAGTTCTAATAGTACCACAGGCTGGTGGCCACGCCTATGTAGCACATTCATATTTGAGACTCAAACTAACGCCGTGTCCTTCACTGGCTAAAGTCCTCTCATGTTCTGACTCTCAAGATGTGAACATCTAAGAGGGAGCAGACACCCAAATTTGACAAGAACAGCTATTTGAAAACTTTTTATTCTAATTACCTAATTCAAGCCATTTTTCAGAGTTCAGTAGTCATTCCCACATCACCTCTGATGGCTGTAATAGCTGGCCAGGTCAGAATTTTCTGCTATTGTTTTTATTTTCTCTTGGTCTGGGCTTATTATTGTGGCTGTTGTTTAAGAGAAAGCCCCTCTCTCTCAGTAGCACAAGACCTGAAACTCCTTATGTTAGGCTAGGTGGAATTTAGAAGTGCCTTGCCTTTGCTTCCTGGGACCTGGGATTACAGATGTGTGGCACCTTGTCTGACTCAAGTGGGGTTTTCTTAGAGCTTCAGACATTCTGCTGGAGGCTGAGATGAGTTGAAACAAGAGTCCCGATTCCTTTTGCTAAATCACTGTGAACGGGAAAAGAGCAAAGAAATCTGCAGTGGAGAATGCTAAAACTACTTAGCCCTATCATTTTCTGAAGACAGAGATGAAAGGCCTCTTTAATAAGCAAAGTTCCTAAATGGCTCAAATGGGAGCACAATAATGAAGAGAGAAATGGTACCCTGATTTCCTTTTCCCCTTTCAAAGGGCAAGCCTCTGTCCTAACAACTCAATCTGCTGTCACTTTGAGTCATCTCCCCTGGTGAAGGAAATTGAAGGTGGCGCAAGAAAAAGTCCATCTCAGACATGACGATGGGGGATTCAGGTCGCTGAGCCTGCCAAGTATCTTCATTTAATTGGTGCTCACAGTGGTGTTGGCGACTGCTCCATACATTCCAAAATGTAGCTTCGTAGAGATGCTCAGACTGGTGCTTGATCAAACAGCTGGGTACCGTAACCTGGCCACACTGACACAGAAAATTAGCCATCACTTGCTCAGTAAAGTTTTCTGTGGTTTTATCTTCCTGAACACAAGTCCCCTGGAGCAGTTAAGTTACGTTAATGAAGATGGTAGACTCAGAAAGCCATGCTTGTGTATTAGCAGGGAAGATGCAGAGACTGGGAAGGGTGGGGAGGGAGGGAAAATGGGAGGGGTGGCTTGTCTGATGTTTTAGCTTACACATTTTATTTGCATATTTGGTACCATGCACTTACATGCTGAACACTCAGATTTACAACAACCATTTAGAGCCACTCTCTGCTTAACTCCATGCAGCCTGCACGCCCAAGGGAGAGTCACCTACATAGATGCTCAGTCTTACTTGTGTTTAATCAGAGAAAAGCTCAGGTTTTGTTTCCTCTTATAATTTTCTACTCCTTCATGCTTTTCCTCTCTCACTTCCTGGTTATGTTTTCGTTTAGTCAAGAGAAAGCGATGTGCTCTTAGTCAGATCCTGGGGCGAGGCGTGGAGAGGACGAGATCCCGAGGCGAGGTGTGGAGAGGACGAGATCAGGGGCGAGGCATGGAGAGGACAAGATCAGGGGCAAGGTATGGAGAGGACGAGATCGGGGGCAAGGCGTGGAGAGGACGAGTTCCAGGGGTGAGGCGTGGAGAGGACGAGATCGGGGGTGAGGCATGGAGAGGACCAGGTTGGGGGTGAGGCGTGGAGAGGACGAGATCAGGGGCAAGGTATGGAGAGGACGAGATCGGGGGCAAGGCGTGGAGAGGACAAGTTCCAGGGGCGAGGCGTGGAGAGGACGAGATAGGAGGCAAGGTGTGGAGAGGATGAGTTCCAAGGGCGAGGCGTGGAGAGGACAAGATCTGGGCAAGGCGTGGAGAGGACGAGAGCGGAAGAGGAGGATGATTATATGGGGCAATATTTGTATCAACGATGTCAGTCTTAGGCTACACGGAAGAGGAGAGGAAGGAAAAGAGAGGGAGTGAGAAAGAGAGACAGGGAGACACACACACACACAGAGACAGACAGACAGAGACAGACAGACAGACAGACAGACAGACAGACAGAGACAGAGACAGAGAGACAGAGAGACAGAGCAATTTCCCCAGAGAGAAGTAATTCATGCCATTATGCAACTGTGGTCATCATTAGGCAGGTGGCGCAGGAGACCCACTGTGTAGGTCCAGTCACATCTGGAGGCCTGAATATCAGGGGAGATGATGGAGGCTCATCCAAGTCTCAGTGTAAAGACAGTCAAGGAGGAGAGTTCTTTCTTATTCCTACATGGGACTCGTAGGTCCTTTCACTTAAGTGGCTTGATTTGAATGGCAACATCGCAGAGAAGAAAGCATCACTCCTGCTTTTCACCACAGATTGGATCTCTATTTCTTAAGGGGTGGGGAGGAAAAGGAACCAAGATGTGTGTGGAGCCAGGGAAGGTTGCTGATGTGCACGGCTGGGCAGTGCCATCGATAGACAATAGCACTGTGCTCCATGAAATCGCATCACCAATGTCACCAGAGTGGCCCTCACGTCTCCAGGAATGGTTGGAGACATTTGGGTGCTAGATACAGTTTTGAATTCTATATTCAAGCTCTCCGTCCTGGGGTAAATGTCCTCCTAGGGCTCTCAGCTCTCTGCACCTAAGACAAAGTTCTTAAAAGGTCCCGCAGCTATGGGATTGAGTCCTGCACCCCCATTTGTTTCTGTGGTGGTTTGAATAGGTTTGGCCACCATAGATTCATGTGTTTGAAATATTTGATCCATAGGGAGTGGCGCTAATTAGGAGATTTGGTCTTGTTGGGAATAGGTGTGGCCTTGTTGAAGGAAGTGTGTCACTGTGGGGGTGGGTTTTGAGGTCTCCTCCTATGCTCAGGCTCTGCCCAGTGTGGATAAGCGCCTCCTCTTGGCCGCCTGTGGAAGACAGTCTCCTCTTGGTTGCCTTCAGATCAATATGTAGAACTCTTGGCTCTTCCAGCACCATATCTACCTGCATGATGTCATGCGTCCTACCGTGATGATAATGGACTGAACCTCTGAAACTGTAAGCCAGCCCATATTAAATGTTTCCTTTAAAAGAGTTGCCATGATCATGGTGTCTCTTCACTGCCATAAAATATTAAGACTATCTCCTTCCAGACTTTAGAAGAAAACCTCACACCATTCACATTCTCAACACCTACGGAGCTCTCTTTCAGTGAGCTGCTGGGCCTTGAGACTCAAGTCCTCATGACATGAATCACATCAGTGGTATGACTACTGCCTGCCAAGTAACATTTCTCCTACTCTGTGATACTCCACAGGGCCAATCTGGAAATCACAAACTGAACATCTGACAACCATCTCCAAGAGAAAGACACTTCTCATAGTGTAGGAAAACTAGACGAGAGCTGTAAGTGGTGTGGCTGTACTCTAATAGCATCTTACTTAGTAGTTGGTGAACATGTGCTTTCTTCCTATTAATATACCCTCAGTGCTTCTCTCATATCAGACTTCTAATCAGTTTGATCACAGAGCGGTGCTCACATGCATCTGTTTTGAGCAACGAGACCAGTGGAGAGAAGGAAGAAAGTGATTGGAGAGGGTGTGGGATGGGGAGATCACGAAAGGAAGGGAGAAGGAAGTGTGGATAGCCATCAAGGCAAGAGTATTTTCAGACAGCTGGTGAACAAAGTCCAACCCAAATTCACCCTCCACTCTCCTTCCCTAATGCGTCCTGGGTCTCCAAGACCATCCGAGAATGTGTCCCT
This sequence comes from Mus musculus, assembly GCF_000001635.26. Taxonomy (NCBI): domain Eukaryota; kingdom Metazoa; phylum Chordata; class Mammalia; order Rodentia; family Muridae; genus Mus; species Mus musculus. The sequence continues at coordinate 77,505,859 of NC_000078.6, read as the reverse complement.
GCCTAAAGTCCATTATAGTGAAGGGATTTAAAAGATCTGCAGAGGGAAACTGGGCAGCCATTTCCTGAGTCCTCTCCCTCAGGACTTACTCAGTTCCTCAGTAACAAGTCCTGAGCTTGTATATGATACATTGCCTTCAGGGGAACTTGCTAGGGACTCGGTGCCCAGGCTTCTCCTGGGGCTGCTCAAATAAGCACCCTCTGCCTAGCACCTACCCAAATGCCAGGATCCCAAAAGGGAAACAGTTGCTCAAACCAACAGGCACTGTGAGTCACTTATCAGTCAGGGTGATGGAAAGCCCTCCTGAAACCCAAGTCCCTGGGTGCCAGCCAGTGGACATCCCTATAAAGAGGCCCCCCCAGAAACAGCATCCTTCCTGGTTAGGCTCTTCCTGCTCATCTGGTCTGTTCAGTGTGCCCCGAAACTTTCTGCCAACAACTCCCACAGGGGTGGCAACCCTGTATTAGTTACTTTGCTCAACTTATTTTAGTTTGCAGTTTCCATCATGGTGGGGAAGGCTTCCTAGTGGAAGCACCTTAGAGCTCACATCCGGGCAGATCAAGAAGCCGAGAGAAACCACTAGAACGCCACTGCCTTGCTTCTTTTTCTATGCTATGTCTGGAACTCTCCTCCCCCAGCCCATCATGGGGTTCCAGACCCTCACTGAGGATAAGCCTTGCATCCTCAGTAAAAGCTCTCGAGAACTACACTCAAACGTAGACAAGTGTGTTGAGCTGTCAGTGAAGAGTAACCACCACAAAACCCTCAGAAAAAGGGAAACAGATTTGTGTGGTAAAGTCACTGACCTGTTCACTCCAAATCACATTCTCAACTTGGGGATTAGACCTCCTTCAAGATTTCCTTGCTGCACCATGCCTGCCCCAGCTTCACTCGCTGTCCGCCTCCTTCCTTGCATGTTCCAAAGAACCAAGTGCATGCTTAAGAGTATAATTGATATCCTGGCTCCATAGAAGGTCCCTGGCCTCCACAAGGTGGAGAACACATTCACTCATCAGGAATCTATCTCCTCTCAGGATGCATTAATGCACTACAAAAATCACAGGCATCAAGAGCTTCGCTAGCAAGGACCTAATTCACAGTAAGTCAAAAGAGCCACACCTAGATACATTCAGCGGGGTCAGAGAGACACTGAGGTCTGGGCTCAGGCTCAGGCTCTGGCTTGCTTGCTTGCTAATTTTTGGTTCTCAAGATTTGTTTCTGTGAGGTAGGAGCAACTCTGTTTGATGGAGGGTTACATGAGATGCACCATGTGAAAAACACCATCTTCCTTTCTCTTCTTATGGAAGGACTTCAGATCTCTCTTGGTTCTCTCAGCTCTCAACATCAATGCTGAAGGCTATGCATTAAAAGTGACCTCATCCAAGGACAACCAACCCCGACAAGGACTGTTTCTCAGCAGCGAGGTTCCCATGGAAATCCCAGAGCCCCAGAAACTGTACTTGAATGGGAAATTGCTTAAATAAGATGAAGTTGATTATAATCAGCAAATGCTCATTGTGACTCAAGTTTGGGATGACTGCAGTGGAGACAGATGTGGAAGATGAGCCTGGTAGGTTTTATGTATAGGAGGTTGGATACCATTGGGAGAGAAACCTCAAAGAAGCAGTACACCAAGACAACTGTACGTAGTGGGACTGAATGAAACAACCCAGCTGTGAGACAGATTCTGTAGCATGCTGAAGTTATTGGGAGGGACGGGTCAAATGTTGGCTCAACTTATCTAGCATGTGTCCCCTCAGCTGGCTCCCAGGGACTCCACTCTTTGGTATCCTCACCCTTTCCATGCAGCCTAGACTTTTCTCTAATAAACAGAACTATAGGAAGCCACAGGATACCACTTCCCCATAGGCTAGGGAATGACGGGGTCTTCCTTCGTGGACATTCTCTCTTGGGTGCCTTCCCTTTTTCATTCACAGCTCTGAGGAAGCCAGTTGCCATGTTGGGTGGTACCCTGTGGAATGGTTCACATGGCAGGGAGGTCCCCTAATCATAGGTAGAAGGAAGCTGAACACTGAATACTACCAGCTAGAGTGAGCTTGCAGCCTCGATGATGGACATGAGGCTGCAGCCCTGCCCGACATCTTCCAAACATATCATAGACCTTATTTAAAGGCACCTGGTGATTCAGCTCCTTCATTCCTGACCCCCACCCCCCAAAACTGCCAGGTGATAAATGTTTATCACACTACATTTGGAGGTTGTTTGCTAGGCAACATAACTAACAGATATCGCTGAGAAGAATGGGTCTGCTTAAAGGGGATGGGAGTGTGAGACCAAAAATAGGAGGGATATGAGAGATGCTTTCTTCTTCATCCACCATAAGCTCGTGTCTGGATAAAAGATGGATTAAGAAAATAAAAACAAACACATTTATAGACACATGTTTTATGCATGTATCACATGGGAGTAGGGAGTATGCAGAGATGAGGGACTCCAAGAGGTGGCTTAGAACCAGGTACACATTTATCAAAGAACATGAAATCTATAGAGAAATGAATAGAAAATGGAAAGTGATTTTAGTTTCCAAGGGTGATAAGCCATGTGAGGTAAACAGGCAGGACACTAATGGAAGACAGCAGGCAGGGCTGGTGAGTACAGCCAGGTGTGCAGATTTCATGATCCCACCTCTGGGTTAGTAATGGCTCTGCCTCCAGTGGTAACTCTTGTCCTTCCCCACAGAGAGGAAAGCTGGGACACTTGTGTAAATTATGTCCGGTATTTTGGGCAAATTGGGGGCAGGCAAAAGCTTTTGCAGTTTGCTCTTCCTTAATTGCCTCAAGCACAGAATAATTCTTGTGTTAAGGAGACCTATTTGGGATGACATGTTTTGGTTTCCTTAAAAACCCGTGTGTCAGGCTTGACAATGGGCAATTATAAAGGCTTTGCTCATCAGGGTCTGTGGTAGAGGAAGGGGAGGAAGCACCACTCCCCACCCAAACCCTGAACACACACACACACACACACACACACACACACACACACACACACGCACACACGCATATCTTGGGAGCAAGCTCTGTTCCAACTACGTTTTTTCTCCTGGTGCTCACCCTTGTTTCCAAGGCCGGTGAAACCTCCAGAGCCTTCATCTAGGCCTGCACTTCAGGGAGACATCCCATCTCATGTCTATCTGTACTGACTGCCTTGGCCCAGAGAACTTGTGCTATGTGTGGGAAAATGGGGTCAGGCAATTCCTGCTTGTGCCACAGCAGCAACTGATCGAAAGCTCACCGTGTCCATTGTTGGTGTCCTGCTTTCACTGGTTACTACTGAGATCTGACAGCTCAGCCCTCTCCCAATTCTCTGAACTCCTAAAAGTTATCAGGAAGTTGTGGGAGGAGACACAGTATCCATGGCTACCCCAGATTCCAGCTGGACAAAACAGTCACAGTTCTAGGAAAAACTAATGCTATCACTAAAGAAGATGAACTCCAGAGACAGAAAGCCAAGTTCCTGGGTTAAAGTGATGGTCACCAGGTTGGCCAAGGTCAGACATGGGCCAGTGACACTGGTGTTATTGCAGTCCCCATGATTCCATCTCCACCTGTCAGCTGAAGCGGTCTGGGAATTAATTTCCCTGGATAGCTTTATATTGAAAGACTCAAAAAGGGCCAGCTGATATGTAAAAAGGCTTACATTTGGCCTTTGAGCGCAGCATTTCAGTGGCTGTCATCTGCACGAGTTCCCTAGAAAGATTTTCCAAAGGACTCGGACGTTAATCTCTGACCTTTGAGAGTTTGTTCCTAGTTTGAAAACAAGGCTCAGGCATGTGGCCAGTTTTAGATAAAGTTTTGAACAAGAAGTTGTTAGCCTACAGGACGAAGGTCAGTGCAAACAAGACAGACAGAAGAAGCCAAACAGGCACAGCTGCCCAGGGGAGGCCAGAGGTCAGGCAAAGCCTTGGGTACCAGAACCTGCACAGCACATGGCTCCTCTTTCCTTCTGGGAATGTGACTGCACAAGCCCAGGTCTCTTTGTCTGGGTCCACTGTCCTGCTCCTTCAAACCCTACCCTTTTCTGCTTGTTCTTCCTCCTTACGTCCCAACACAGCCACTGTGGCCCCCTGTGTGGTCTTTCAGGGCCAGCACAACTTCTGTATCCCTCTGTTCAGTGTTTGGAACCAAGCCATGCCATTGGTGGTGGCCCGTCTATGAGTGTGAGCCTGAGGGTCAGATGCTTCCTTTCAGCTGCTATCAGCTGTGACTGAGGGCTCTGTAGGAGGGAAGCAATGCCATCTGTGCTCACACAGACAGGGAGATCAAGGACATACTGAAATGGATGCCCAAAAGTTGGGGACATAAGGGGGAGTGTGTGTGTCACATAAGAATAGAGAAAGAGCTTTCTTTAATGTAATTTTACAGTGGAAATATTACTTTTTTAAAATGTCATCTTAGTTGTTTTGTTGTTGTTGTTGTTGTTGTTGCTGCTGCTGCTGATTGTGTGTGTAAGACTCAGACTGGCTTCAAGCTCACAATCCTCCTGCCTCAGCACCCTGAATGCGGAGACTGTATGCATACACCACCACACCCAGATCATCTGTTGGTTCTGATGACAGAGCCAGATCCCTAAAACAAGAAGGTAACAATCATCAAACTGTCTCTTGGCCACAGGGAAGGACCAGGGCTCATCCAAAGCCATGTTTTCTAGTGATCAACCAACAAAAGATCCCTGTGGTCCTTTCTGGAATAGTCATTTGATGGCTGTGGGCCTTTTCATAAGGAGAAATGAAGAAATGAGGAAAAATCCTTAGCATAGAAGGGGGTACTGTTACTTTAATATTAGCATTGCTTTCAGATCTTGAGATATATATATCTTGTCTCATATATATGTGTGTGTGTGTGTGTGTGTGTGTGTGTCATGAGAAAAAAATACCACAGAAGGAGACCCAAGTTCCTCTTGCAGCCTGCTCTGGTGGCAGGAAAGATGCCAACAAGCCCTGTGCTCATGACACTGGAAATGATGGCCGCTATCATTGGCCAGAAAACTCCAAGGGCAGCGCCAGCACCAGTGCCAGATGCCCAGAAACTGCTGCTAACAAAGCAGGGTTGCTCCCAGGTGACTGGGGTTTGACGGGAGAACTGAGGCCTGAAGGATAGAGTTGCCACATACCAGAATCAGGAGGGTTTATGGAAGTCAGTTATTACTACAGACCTCTGACCCTTCTCTCTGACTCACTCTTTCAGCCTGAAGCCACTGAATACCCTTACCTAAAAGGGATGAGACTCTGCCTGGGAGTGACTGAAATGCCTGACATCCATCAGGGCCCAACTGCCATTTGTGACAAGCACACTGGACTCCCTCACACGGAGTAAATTGGTTTGACCTTTAGGAGGAAAGGGAAATATGTCACCTTCCTAACTCGGGTGATGGGAAGATACCCTCTACAATGAGAGATGACCTCCCTGCGTAGACTCCCCAGGAGGTGCAGAAAGGCCCTGGGCAGGATTGGGACTGAAAAATTGAGGTCAGAGCAAAGGCACGTAGGGTAGAGTTTAATTCCCACAGGCTAGCCCGGATAGGACACCCTGGCAAGGCCTGCTTCTCAGGATCTGATTTCTCTCTGTCCCTCCCAACCCTTCTTAGACTGGCTTGGAAAGACACTAAAGTGGATTTGGCAGGGAGGCTGGAGGTGCTCAGCAAGGAGCCATCTCAAGGGGGATGGGACAATAAAGGAAACAAGTGCCTTGCTTATGAGATTCCATGCCCTACAATGAGATGCTGAAGAGTAGAGAAAAGAATACAGTACATGCCATTGATTGACTCTCCCCAGCACTGTCCTTACTCCATTGCCACCGGCTTTGCTGAGTTCCATGTTTGAAGGGTTTCTAACAAGCCCTTCTTCATTGTTTTCTGCGGCCTCTGACTCACGCAGAAGCTGGAGGTCTCCTGGCTAAGGCTTTCTAGGATACAACACTGGTTCCTGGAAAACGCCAAGGCCTTTCTGCGCTCCACTCTATGGGTCTTGGTCAGATGACAAGGCTCTAGGCAGTCTCTGCTGGCAGAGAAGTGAAGAGTAAAGAAAGCCTGAGCCCTGAGACAATCTCTTCCCTGCCAGGAAACCAGAGTGATGGGAAAAGTGTTCAAGTGTTCAGCAGTGGGAATTCAGAGAGGCCATTACAAATTTGAAACCTGCCTACAATGAAATTATCTACCAGTTGCTAGAGGAGCTAGGATTAGAACTCAGAGCTGAGAGGAAAATAGAAGGAACTCTCTCTGATGCAAATCATCTGCACACTGAAGACCCTTCTCTGTTTTACAAATGAGGACTTAGAAAGAGAAAGTAATGTCTCCAAGACCACATAGTAAGAAGTGGGGAATTTAAACTCTAGAGCTCTGAAATTTAGATCCTTGTTCTGTTCACAATAAAGTGATGCTACACTCTTAGTGAACTCTCATTAGAAGATTGCATACTTCCTTATATTTATTTCTTGAGGAATTCCTCATTCTAGGACAGTGGTTTTTAACCTGTGTGTCCTGCCCCCTTTAGGGTCACCTATCAGATAGTCTGCATATCAGATATTTACATTACGATTTATAACAATAGCAAAATTACAGTTATGAAGAAGCAAGGAAATAATCTTATGGTTGGAGGTCACTACAACATGAAGAACTGTGTTACAAGGTCACAGCATCAGAAAGATTGAGAACGACTGGTCTAGGAGGTCTTTCACTCAATACCTTTACTGCACAAGAGTCAGGGTATTTAACCATAGTTGACTTAACATACCACCCTTAGAATTTCAGTGATATAACTCTCATCTTGTAGCCTAGCAGCAGAGAGAAACAGGAAGGAGACATGGACATATGGGTACTTCAAAGGCAAGCTCCTATTGGGCTACCTCCTCTAGCTCTTATCTCTGTAAATTCCCATGAGCTTCTGGAACAGAAGCCGAAACCAGAGTCTTCAACATGCAATCTTGGGAGTAATATTTGCTATTCAAATGATGAGTCTTCTTGTGTGTCTAGGAAAAAGAAACAGATGGATGAAATTCATCTGTCTCTTGGGCTCCTGAAGGAGGCACATTCAGCGGGGGTTTGGAATTTGACAAGGATTACATTAGAATATTCTTATTCCTCAATAAGAACATGGAAGAATCCAGGGATCAGCAATAACAGACTCTCATACCACCCACCCCTCCTCCTGGGACAAAGAAACCGTGATAACAGAACCTAGGCAGAGCTGGAGGCAGGACTGTGCCTCCTGATAGGACCTATTGTGACAGAGTATTCATCTACTGCCAGAGCTCCCATATCAGAGGGTGGAGGGGGTCAGAGAAGAAATCCTCTCATCTCTCTCATGCCTCGAATCTGCTGCCTATTCTCCCTATGACTAAAGCCAACTGGATGCCAAGACACAAGAGCCTGGGAGGTTGATACAGTGATCAGCCTCTCAGATACAGGAAGGGCAGTCAGTGGATCCCAGAGGCAAAGGTCAGGAGATCAAATAGCACACAATCCAAACACCTGAGTACCTCCACTTCCAGGAAATGTCATTCTCCTTTGACATTTGCCTTGTGTGAGCTGCACCCTGAGCTCTAACAGTCTACATGAACCTATTGGTCCTAGAGAGAGGCCAGTGTCAGCCACATGTCTCATAACCTCACCTGACCCAATGGACACTCGTGATGTAATGGGATAGAATGCAAATCATCACAAACCTTTTCTATCTCCAATATAGAATCCAAAAGGTTCTGTATCAACCCATGAGCCATGCAAAGTCCAGAATGCTTTATAGGAAAGATGAGAGGACCATGGCTAAGGGATCCTGACACTCTGGGCCCAGAATAACTCAGCCCTTCCCCCTTTCCCATTGTCAGTCCATCTATCATCCTATTCTGTCTTCCTCCACCTTCAGTAAGCACCTCCTGGAACCTATGTCAGCCTGGGCTCTGGGCTGACTGTGATTAACTGAGCAGATACACGCACAAAGCTGGTCACTCTTGCGGGGCTCCGAGAAGCAGCTGCAGTAATTACAGGGAATTTCTGGAATGGAGACTAATGGTGCAGGTTCAGATCTAAAACGCTTTTGATCCTCTTCATCATTAAAAGGCCATTAAAGGTACAACACATATATTACCAGGCATCAAATCTGCATTGATGTAAAAAGAAATTAGGCTAATAATTGTTCCCAAGGCCATTATCTCCAGTGAGGGAGGGCACGCGCCTTCCCCTGTGGTTCCGCAGAGGGCTTTCATTGACCCAGAGCAGTTCAGTTTAGACAACATTGATTGAACCCTTTCTTGTGTGTCACTCTAACCAGACACCTGCATCTGTGAATACCCCAGTTTAAACTGTTGAGTTTCAATGATTTGCCCTCTAGTTTATAGGCTGACTACTGGGAAGGAAAACAAAACAAAACAAAACAAAACACCACAGGTGATAGAGATGAGAAGTTCCACATGACACAGTGATCCTAGCAACAGAGGCAGAACCACTATAAATATAACCGAAGAGACTGCAGAAGCTAGTTGAATGCTTCATGTTAGTAAGCATTCACTCTGCATCAGTTTCATTTAAGAACTTCACCCACTACCCAATGAATCTCTCTTTCAGGCCCCATGTGAGGACAAGATTAAACTGTTCTTATTGGTTTAGGTCTCAACTACCTTCTCCTAGCTACCAGCAAAGACTTCTATCCCAAAGACCCACTGTCAGGTAAGCTCTCCTCAACCAGCCCCTCACAGCCATATTCCCAAGCATCTACCAGGGTTCCAAGACTGTTGCTGATAGATTTATGTTGATATAATAAACACCATGATCAAAAACAACCTGGGAGAAAGGGAGGATATTTACAAACAGGTAACACTGAGAGAATTAAAGGCAGGAGTTCAAGGCAGGAGCTGAGGCAGAAACTATGACAGAGTGATGCTTATGCCTTGCTCACCTTGCTTCCTATACAACCCACGACCAGGAGCCCAGAGATACTACTTCTCACAGGGACTCTCCCACACCTATCAACAATTGAGAAAATTCCCCCATAGACATGTCCACGGGCCAATGTGAAGGAGGCCATTCCATCTGAGATTCCCTCTTCCCGGGTGACTGTAGTTGGTGTCAAATTGACAAAAACTAACTAGCACACAGACCTCTGACCTGGTCCCTGGTTGTCACGCACTGGATCTTATTTTTCAGCCAGGTGTAAAACTGAGTAACAAGCCTCAGACTCTCAGGTCCTCCAAGATGAAAAATGGGATGTCGAAAAATAGTTCTAAGCAATACATAAGGTATGAATTTCTCCAGAGAAGAATCAGGGTGAGAGACAGAGATAAAATAAGCAGCAAAACAGACAGAGGGACTCATAGAAGCAGACTGTTAAAGACATAGCTTACAAGTTTTAGGGTCTAGACCACAATAGCTTCAGAATGAATCTAATCGTGGTATTGAAAAAAAAAAAAAAGATTAAAAAGACGGTCGTCTGCATAGGTATGAGTTCTCAACTTCAGATGCTGAGGCATAAATCTGACTGGAGCCTGTAAAGGGGGTGCTGGATTTACGCCTAGAGGAGACCAGAAATGGGCGGATGGTCCTTGCCTCTGTAGCTGCCTTCTTTCTAGCTCTTAACCAATAAGAGACTGTTTAAGTCAATGCTGGTAACTTAAATATTTTTCTAATATCTCTATACAAGGATGTAATTACCTTTCACACTGCTAGAGCAAATACTCTAGGCAACTTATAGAGAAAAATGTTTATTTTGGCTTAGAGGTTCCAGCTCAGGGCTGGTTGGCCTTGTCTTTAAGTTTGTGGTGAGGCTGCACCCCACAGTAAAGGCACCTGGCACAACAGAAGAGCTTGCTCCAGGATTGGGGAGTGAGAAGGAAGAGACAACACAGCCCCACAACCCCTGGGTGCACACTCCTAAGGACTTAAAGACCTCCCACTGGGCCTTACCCCCTGCTGTCTCCACTGTGCTTCCACAGCCCTGGACAGGGACCCAGCCTTTACTACATGGACTTTTGGAGGACACTTAGGGTCTGATCAAGAGCAAAAATGACATGGAGTGGTGTCTCCGCAAGTAGTGAAATGATTGCAGCATTATGTGTGTGGTTACACAAGCACTCATGGCTTTATGTGTGTGCTTACAGAAGCACTCATGGGTAGCCAGATGCAGGTAGATATCTATGAGTTCGAGACCAGCCTGGTTTACAGAGTGAGCTCCAGAACAACCAGGGCTATAAAGAGAAACCCCATCTCAAACAAACAAAAGAAATGGTTAACACTGGCTACCCATGAGAAATAGGCAGATGGCTGGAAGGCTGAAGTTGGAGGGAGAATTTTCACTTTAGTATTTGTAAGATGTTGAATGTAACTTCTCTATTCAAAACATAAAATGAGATCAAATCACTTTAAGTGAACGTGGGAGGGAGCTATCATTTATTGAAATTGTATCAGACACTTTGCATATTATTTTTAGTTTTACATAGTTTTTTTTAACTTAAAAACATGATATAAAAAGCCCAAAAAACACAAATGTGCAAAAAAAAAAAAAATCTGTCACCTATAATCTCAACTACTTTCAAAGAAAGCGACAGTTAAAACTTTGGTGTAAAGTCTTTCATTTAGATGGCTGTTTTATAAAAATAGTGCTGCGCTGTTCCTGCTGCTTCCTAACTTGTTTTTCTCACTTCTCATCATACCATGAACATTTTCTCATGCCTACACTGTTCCTCGGAGAAATAATTTTAAGCGATTGCATAGTACTGTATGGATGCGCTACAACTTTTAAGTGAAGTTGCTATTTTAAATATGTGTATATACATATATCTATATATGTTTAAATAATTTTTTACTTAAAAATATAGTATAAAAGTCTGAGAAATGCAGATGTGCAAAAATATTGTCACCTATAAGCTCAAATATACATACATACATACATACATACATACATACATACATACAAACATACAAACATTTTTTCCCTGATATTTACCAAGTTCTTATCTAAAGTCCTAGAATGGATGGTCAGGAGATAGAAAATATTCCTGGTATTCCAAAGAGAAAGATTTCAAAATAAAGAATTAGAGACTTGGACAAACATTGGCTAAGCTGGTGGAGTGAAGCTCTACCAAGTCTGTGCGTGTGTGTGTGTGTGTGTGTGTGTGTGTGTGTGTGTGTGTGTGTGTGTAGGACAATTAAATCTTACTCTAGTTCACATGCATAATACACAGAATAGCTGTAAACTCTCAGTAAGTCTGCTTCAAAAATCAGAGTCCATTTCCCACCCTGTAGTTCACTATAAAGCAGGCTCTCACGATGTAGTTGAGTCGATGGTATCAGTGTTTTGAACTGCTCAAGCATGAAGATATCAGACCAATCACAACAATGCCCTGGAGGTGGAGATGGGAAAGCTTTAGTATCACTGGCGTGTGCAGGTCCCTCATCTGAGCTCTCCACCTGCCCTGAAGCAGCCTCTCCGTGGAAGGCAAGAAGTTGGGACCACATTTCTGAGGCTCTCCCTCCCTCTGTGCTCCAGAGTTGTGTTATATCCATGAAAAGCACTTAAGCAAGATTGGAAGCAGAAAGCCATTGCCCACACTAGAGATAAATGAAACAAATACACAGACAGACAGCAACCAAGGCTTTCGCTGGCTTCTGGATGAGCTTCGGTTAGTGAACTACTTTAGCTGTTCGCACAGCCAAGCCTGGAAGAAGCTTCCTAGGTGTGTGATGGTGAGCACTGTCAACTTGACAGGATCTAGGTCTCAGAGTGCCCCTAGAGGATTATCTTGAGTTCACTAACTGAAGTGGGGAAACTTGTCTTAATTGAGGAGCTGACCTTCCCTGGGTCCGGGGCTGTATAAAATAGAAGTGAGGGGTGCCTGCCTTCATAGCTGTTTCCTGGCTGTGGATACAATGTGGCCAGCTCCTGCCAAACTGACTCCTGTTTCCTGGCTGGGGGTACAATGTGGCCGGCTCCTGCCACACTGACTCTCCTGCCATGGTGGCCTGTGTCCTTAAACCTTGAGCCAGGATAAACCCTTAAGTAGATTTTGTCAGAGTACTTAATCACACTAAGGGGAAAAGAAACCAAGACAGTGGGAATCTCAGCGTGTTTGCATTTTGTAACCTCTAGCAGCAACTTGTTAGACTGTCACTCCACCAGCTCAGCCAATGTTTTTGCTAATCTCTAATTCTCTATTGAAAATTTTCCCTTTGGAAGACCAAGAACATCTTCCATCCCCTAACCTTCCACTTTCAGGACTCAATTGAGGAACTTGCTAAGTATCAGAAAAAAAATATTATCTCCACTTCTACCCTAACAGAAGGTTGACATGGCCAGGATGTCAGTTCCATGTCTCCGGCTGTTTCTTTTTGAGTCATTTTCTATTTACATTGCACTCATCCAATAGGCTTTAAAGGAGGTGCCTGGATGATGCTGAGAATCACAGATACCACAGTGTAGTCAGTAAGCACAAGAGAGATCCAAGCCCCAAAGCCAAGAGTGGAGGAGGATCCCAGGAAGCTGGGGATTAAAGCGAACACAGGAGGCACAGGCAGGTAAAGACATACTTCATTCACCGACACACAGGCTGCTAGGCAGGTAGATGCCAGTAGGCATCCAAGCAGATGACTGTACATAAGCCACACACAGGTACACACACTGTGGCCAGCACACAGGCCACACGAAAGTAGGCACATACGCTTATAGGTAGATTCACACAGATGGGCTGGTGAAGGTTTTCCACCTCTGACCTCAAGGCTATATTTATTCATAGTCACACAAAGGTGGCATTCTGCCAGGAGGAGTTAAATACTTGGTCACACCGCTGTTTACTTCTGGGCTCCCTGAACATCCAATATAAGTTTTTTTTTTTTTTTTCATTTTCTTGAATCAGAGAGCCACTAATCTTCAGTCTTAGCTGTCTATCCTGGACCACACTGGATATCTGTCTCCTGATATCGAAACATATACTGACTGTCCTGTCACCCTCTGTCCCCTTCCTAAAGGCAACCTGAATAAAGAACAACCCAAGTTACCAGTGCACTATGAGCCAACAGAGCTAAGTCTCTTCTGTGCCTCACCTAAAGTGTATGGAAAGAAGATCACCGCCCCCCCCCCCCCCCTGTAGACATCTCCCTACCTCTCTGAGCTAGCCCTCCACAGTGCTTCCATGGTAACAAGTGCACTTATCACACTACAGCTCTTAGACATAAAAAACAATTACAGCAACTTGAGCGGCCCCACAGTACCGTGATTTCCTCAAAGTAAGGTGGGTCCTACTTACTAATCTGTTATGGAGGTGCTTACATATGGGCTCACTTAATCCAAGTTTGCTAGTGAGTAAATGAAATGAATGATTTTATGTTCCCCAAGGCTCCTGTTTTTAGTGGCTGATTTCAGGACTATATTTCTTTTCTTTCTTTCTTTTTTTTTTTTTTTTTCCAACTTAAAATGGGAACTCTGAGTTCTGTTTATATCCTGGAGGGTAAATTGTATCGGGCACATTAATTTCCTTAACATTTAGCCAATGAGCCCTGGCTAGGGTCATGAAGTGCCATATACTTCTCTTTTATAGAATGTGAAATTGTGCGGGTGCAGTTCTAATTATTTAAGGATCACACCTGCTATTGTGAGTAATGCTGCAATGATCGCAGTAGTGCATATATTTCTTTGAGATACTAATTTCATGGTTTTGGAGATATGCCCAGAATTAGAATTGCTGGATCTTACAGTAATTCTGCTTTTAATTTTTTTTTGGGGGGGGTGGGAGGATCCTTCCTAGCTTTCTATAGTTGAAGTACCAGTTTGTAAGCTCGTTTAGTGGGCACAGAGGCTCCATTTTCTCTGCATTCCCATCAACACTAGTCTTTGAATTTTTTATAGTAGTTATCTTAAAAGGTATGGGGCAACATCTCGTTATGACCCTGATTTATATTTCTCTAACACTTAGCGATGCTGGAAACATGCTTATGTATCTGTTGACCCCTCCTATGTCTTCTTTGGAAAATGTCAGTTGCTCCTTTTAATTTTTGATTTGTTATATTCTCTATGGTATACTTAGATACCATGACCCTATCATATCTGTAGTTTGTAAATATTTTCTTTCCTTCTGCGGACGGCCTTTTCAATTTGTTGACTTTTTCTCTTGCTGTGCAAAAACTCATTGCAGGCTTTTTCTAACAGCCAAGATATGGAATCCTGCCACATTGACAGCATGGGTGAGCCTATGCCATTATGCTAACTGAAAGAAGCCAAGGAGAGACAGACTGCATGATCTCTCTTATCGGCAGAACTTCATAGGAACAGAGAATAGCATTTTCTGAAGGTGCCAGGGGGGGCTAAGTAAATGGGGTTTTAGTAAGAAATAATGATAAGATGAAAAAGTATAGGGCATCTAAAGTGTAATACAGTAACTGTAGCTAATAATAACTGCATTTCCAAAGATAGTCAACCTTACATATTTTTGGCACACAAAACAAACTAAGGTAAGTGATTTCTATAAGGTGAGAAGATAACAGAAATAATATTATTCAATTGCAGTAATTATTTTACAATGTGTATGTGTGTCGAGGCACTGTCTACTTTACATCTAGACATTAATGAAACCTAAATAGTTTTGAGTATGGCCATCTTCCCGTCCGCATAGAGGAGGAAACAGAGACATAGAGAAATTATGTCATTTGCCTAAGGCCACATCCTCAAAATTTTATTAGTTATTTATATGCCCAATAAAACATCAAAATATAAGCAGATATAAATATATACATGGATTAAAGGAGGCAGATAAAATGAAAAGTTAATTACATATGATTTTTTAATATGTTTGGCTATGAGTAATCTTATTCTTTCCACTCTTATAATTGTTCATCTGTTTAGCTGCAATTATTGTTTTAAAAGTTGCTTGAAACTTTGATAGCATTGTTTGCTTGTTGTCTGTGATATGAGCTTAACCCCCTCTCTTTTCATCCCATATGTACTGTCAGCATATCTGGCTTTGTATCTCACCATCATCCCTCTGAGCTGACAAACCATCATCTCTTGCTCAGAATCTGTTTTCTAATTCTTGGCATAAACTCTGCCCTTAATCCTTGATCTCTATGCCCATTTGCAGACGAGTTCAGTATTCACTAAGGAGTCTCCCCATTTCAACTTCTGTCCATAGTACAAGGTCTCTCTCTCTCTCTCTCTCTCTCTCTCTCTCTCTCTCTCTCTCTCTCTGTGTGTGTGTGTGTGTGTGTGTGTGTGTGTGTTCGCGTGTATGTGTTACCCAATCTAGATGGAATCTCTCACTGAACCTGGATCATCTTGTTCTGCCTAGGATGGCTAGCCAGTCAGCCCCCAGGACACCCCTGTCACTGGCCCACACCTCAGTACTGGGCTTACAGATGTGTACTACCATGTTCAGCCTTTACATGAGTGCTAGGAGTTCAAATCAGGTCTTTGGGTCTGCAAGGGATGCTCTTGACCCACTAGTTATCTCCCAGCAACCATGCCTATATAAGTACTCTTACTGCTTGAGTTAGATCATGCATTTAACTGCTCACAACCCCTCAAACTATCCCGTTGCCTTTAGGGTACACTCACATGCTGGCATGCAAGGTCAGGCACCATCCAAACTGTCACAGCTTCTTTCTTCTCTTTATTAGCTGCTCTCCTTTCCAGCCAGAGTGGCCTCTTCGCTCTTCCACAGCCCAGTCGTTCCTCAGCCTCAGATCCTTTGCGTGTGTTCTTGTTCTGCATGGGATGCTGTTTGTCTTCTCGAACTCTGCACAGTGTAGACTCTTGTGGCAGGCATTTGATCACACATCATTTTGTAAGGGATGGCATCTCTGTCCAGCCTGTTTAAGATGTTCATCCTCAGTCACAGCGTATTGCTCTCCGTGACCCTGTCTGCTGCATAATTCTTATCATTACACATACTATAACTCCATGTATTTATTTATTATCTCCTTGACCGTAAGTTCCATGAGGATAGGATTTTTCCCCTTTCTTTTGTGCTTGACATCCACCTGTGTCTGGTATATCTGGTACTTGCTCAAAAATTATGTGTTGGTTTTCTTGTTATTCCTAGGAACATCTCAGAAAGTACAGTGAGAGCTACTTTGCATCTGGGCAAACTACAGGCAGCAAGATCTGCCAGGTACTACCCCCTTATGAAGAAAGGGAAGCAAGGATGGGAGAGAAGAAGAAAGGTAGGGTGAGGAGTGGGGTGCACTGAGCTACTAGACACAGCCCGTCTCAACTGGAGCTGCTCCGACCTGCCTTATTAGTACTTCTCATTATTAACCACACATTATAGTTTTGAAATTGTTTTAAAAGCCCAATTGTTCTGTCAACGGGTATTTGTTGGTGGTTGCTACCACAGGGTGCTTAGAATAGACAGCCCTGAACATCACAGAATCTGTGGGATAGATGGCTACTTAGTTCCAGAAGGTCTCTAGAGAGTCTGTTCTCAACCTTTCTATTGCTGAGACCCTTTAAAACAGTCCCTCCTGTTGAGGTGACCTCAACCCTAAAATTATTTTTGTTGCTACTTCATAACTGTAATTTTGTTACTGTAATGAATGAGGAAAATACCTAATTAAAAAAAATTTAAAAAAAAAGGAAGTCAAACAACTCTTTCACAGGGGTCACCCAAGACCATCAGAGAACAGTTATTTATATTATAATTCATTACAGGGTCACAACACACAGGCTGAGAAGCACTGCTCTAGGAGAAGGGGCCAACAACAGGATAGTGGGTAACACCCTCAGGTAGCTGTTTTTATTCTAAGAATTAGGTTTTGTCACAATTCAAAGAGAACCATCTTGGGATACCTGTTCGAAGGGCTTCGAATGGATTTAAAGGACTCAGGATAAAGAGAGCCATAGATTGGAGTGTGGAATGAAAGAAGTGAGAGTTGGGTGAAACTCACAGTAATGAGCAGTCAGAGTACGGTAGAGCGGTCCTGTAATCCCAGCACTCAGGAAATGGAGGCAGGCAGGAGATCCATGAGTTCAAGGCCAACCTAACCACATAGTGAATTTCTTAGAAAAGTAGGAAGGAATTCAAGTATCATCTTTCAGGGGCTGGAAAACCTTCTTTCCCAGGTGGGCCATGAAGGGAGCTGATAGGAGCATTCATTTGCTCCCAGGTTCTGCCAGCTTGCTGGGGAGGTGTCTAAGAAGTGGCAGCCAACCTCTGAGAGGCCAACCCTGATGTCAGATGCCTCTTTCCCCAACCCCTTCTTCCTGTGTTTTCAGGTTTTCCTGCCCCTTCTCCTTGATCTATCACTCGCTAGTTACTTGAGCTTCATTTGTTCTCCGAGGTTCTTCTCCCCATCTATAAGACAGAGTATGTTAGTGCCTAGATGACGGGATTATTGTGCAGACTGAGATTAAACATGTGTGAATCACATGATAGTTACTCAATAGGTGAATGGTGGTGGCAGCTGCTGCTATTGCAGTCACTGCAGTAAGATTGAAGGGGGCATGTGG
Source organism: Mus musculus (assembly GCF_000001635.26). Classification (NCBI taxonomy): domain Eukaryota; kingdom Metazoa; phylum Chordata; class Mammalia; order Rodentia; family Muridae; genus Mus; species Mus musculus. The sequence continues at coordinate 77,488,422 of NC_000078.6, read as the reverse complement.
CAGGGAAGTCCTGAAGTCCATGGCCTTCAGGCAAAAAGCAGGTCATTTTGAGTAAGGCTGCGTACCAAGCGAGGTGACTGGTGGCCCCTTTACCCTGCCCTTTTCATCACACATATCCTACGTACTGCCTAGCCTGGCCCATCTCATGACACTTGTTTTACAATGAGAGCAGCTGACAGTGCAGATGTTAAGGCCCCTTTGAGTTCAATGTCATTGCCAGCCCCAGAAGCATTCAGTCCCATGCTGGCAAACAAGACAGTGGGGATGTATAAATGCTTAGTGTGATGGTTAGTTTTAATTGTCAACTTGACACAGTCCATAATCACCTGGGAAAGGAGTCCACCTTAGTTGAGGTTACTATTGCTATAATGAAACATCATGACCAAAGCAACTTGGGGAGGAAAGAGTTTATTCAGCTTATGCTTCCACCTCTCAGTTCCCCATGCAAGAAGTCAGGACAAGAATTTAAGCAGGGTAGGAACCCAGCTGTAGGAGCTAATGCAGAGGTCATGGAGGATGTTGCTTATTAGCTACTCCTCATGGCTTGCTCCTCATGGCTTGCTTAGCCTGCTTTCTTATAGAATCCCAGACCACCAGCCCAGAGATGGTACCACCCATAGGCCTTTCCCTATCAATCACTAATTTTAAAAAATGCCTTACAGTTGGATCTTATAGATGCATTTTCTCACTTGAGGCTCTGTTCTTGATGATGGCTCTAATGTGCCAAGTTGACATAAAACTAGTCAGCACAGAATCTTAGTGAGGGATTGTCTAATCAGGTTGGCCTGTGGGCACTGCCTATGGTGATTATCTAGATTATATTAATTGAGGTTGAAAGACCTGCCCATTGTGGGTGACATCATTTGCTAGGCAGGGATGCTGAACTTTATGAGTTACGAGAGCAAGCTGAGCACTAGCATGTATACATTTATTCATTCCTCTCTGTTCCTGATTGTAGATGTGGTTCAGTGCACAAGCTATACAGCCACTGTGCTTCCTTTACAGTGATGGACTGTATCCTGGAACTATGAGCTGCAATAAACTCTTGCTAGGGTATTCTATCACAGCAGCAGGAAGTGGCACTTACATCCATCATGTCGTTGCACTAGTAAAGAAAAATGGTCAGGTGATAATAAGTCAACTCAGGAGGAAGATGGGACTAGAGAGGCTGATGAAAAAAACAGATAGCGAGATAGACAAGAGAGGCAGTGTGGAAAAGAGTGGGGGGATAGGGCGTGTTTAAGTCTCAGCTTCCTTCACTCCCCTGAACAGTGGAAAGAACACAAGCTTAGGATGCAGTCCTAGGTTCAAATCCTGTCTCAGATACAGGAAAGTGGTTCACACCTGGCTTCCGTGTGGTGAAAATGTGAACAACAAACAAGAAGGTACCACCATCAAATAGCTGTGGGAGCCGCTGTGAAGGGCCAGGACTATTCTGCTCACAGCAGGAGCTCCACAAATGCCACTTTCTTTATGCTTTGAATTCCCAGGGCCTCACAGTCATGACTGTCAGAGATGCTCTGGTCCTAGCCTAAACTCAGCCTCATCTCATCTTAAGGGAAAAAAAGGGACGATGCTAATAACTGCAGGGAACACCTGTGATAGACCAGACCCATGGGAGAAAAAGATGAACGTTGGAGCCTGAAGTCGAGAGGAGAGACACCTACAACTACCACCATCACAGTGGTGAACGGGCTTAATGTAGGGAATCTATCCTGACTTCAAAGACTACTTTACTGTTCTCTAGTAACTAATTTGGTTGGGGGTGGTATGGGAAGGATGTCATTATAGTTTTGTCAGAGGCCTAAAGAAAATGCTGGCAAAATACAGAGAAGAATAAAGAATTCTGCTGAGACGTGCTGGGGGAGGTACCTGACCAGAGTAACAACGGTGACAAGATCTAATGTAAAGTCACATTTACTGAGCACTGGATGTCAGGTTCTGATTATTTTGCAAATATTAACTCATCCAATCCTCACAAAAAACCTGTGAGGAAATAGCTCATGGTACTGGATATTCAGATATAAGGATGAGGTCACATGGTTTGAAGTAGACAAGCTGGAGTTCCAGTCTAGAGTCTTTGTTCTTTTTCTCTTTTTTAAGTTGATTTTTTTATCCTTTTTCTTTTTTTTAATTGGTTATTTCATTTATTTACATTTCAAATATTATCCTCCTTCCCAGGTTCCCTTCCACAAGTCCCCTATCCTCTCCTCCCTCTCCCCTGTCTCTATGAGGGTGCTTCCTCACCTGCCCACCCACTCCTACTTCAGCGGCCTAGTGTTCCCCTATCCTGGGACATCAAGCTTCCACAAGACCAAGGGACTCCCCTCCCAGTGATGCCAGGGTGGGAGACTCTTTGTTCTTAATCCCCAATTTCTCTCTGAATCTTAAAGAATGAATACTGTGGACAGCCTCCTCCCCAGACTGATAGACATCCATCATCCAGCCACAGAGCTTTCCCTTAGCGTCTCCTTTGTACAAGATTCTGTAAGAGTCAAAACCACAGGACCTGTGCAAGAAGCAATGAACACAGCCCCTTGCTCCACCCATGGGCTGTTTTGCTAGGAAATGTCTTTGACTTTGAAGCTTAGAGAGTGGGATGGAGGAAGCTAGGAGTCTGCTGGCCTTCTTCTTTTTCTTCTTTTCTCCTTCTCCCTCTCCCCCCCTCCTTTTCCTCCTTCTTCCCCTCCTCCTCTTCTTCCTCCTTCCCCTCTTCTTCCTCCTCCTCTTCCTCCTCCTCTGCCTCCTCTTCTTCCTTCTCCTCCTTCTTCTTCTTAAAACTATCTCTGGTCCTAATAGACAGGAATGGTGGGGGTTCAGAAGTTCACAAAGTAAAGTAGCACCAAAGATCTCTCCCCCTTTCTCAGGGTTGCAAGAGTTCTCTGCATGACATCTTATACAGAAGAGATAAAGTAGGATTTATCATAGAAATATGGTTAGGGGTTTAGCATCCCCCACCTACCCATCTTCTCAGATAGTTCTTAAAACATCTCTACGAGTGCAGCTTGAAAGCCCTGACCTAGTTAGAGAACTGGCAAAAATCTCCCTTTAGTGCCCCTGGCTGTTGAGAGCAGGGGGTACCTACAGCAGTCAAGTAGGGTCAGAAAGCCAGAAAACATTTGAAGATTGTGACTCCCTGTCCTAAGACACTCAGGCTTTGAGCCGGAGTCAGGGAGAGGGATCAGGAAAGACAGACTGACTATAGGTGTAGGGATGGGAGGTGCAGATGGAGTTATGATAAATATTTTCTATTGTGCAGGACAGACCAAGGCTGAGTAGTAAGAGAAAGAAATATGAGAGGAGTTATTTAGTCAATGAAGCCCCAATGATCAAGGGCCCCACTATTAACTCTGCTCTCTAGATAGTGCTTCGTGTGTGCAAGGGACACAGACTTTGAAGCTTTTCCTATCCAGTGCAGTCCTCCACAGAGTGGTGAGGGCCAGGGCTCCTGCTGTGCCTTGCAGTGCTCAGCCCTCCTGGTGAAGTCAGATACACTGAGCCAGTATTGGAGGCTGGAGAAGAAACAGCTTGGGAGACAGGAGGCTTGGATTTCAATTAGGGCTCCGTTGCTTGTAACGGTTGAACTTAGGCAAGTCACTTAATTTCTCAGTTTCCTCTTCTTCAACACTAGAACAAGAGGAGTTTCTACCTCATTGGTTTGTGAGGCTGGAATGAACTAACACAGGCAAAGCACTTAGAAAAGCACCTCACTTATAATGGCCACTCAAGAGGCGCTCTTTCTATTACCATCACATTACAATCCTCAGGGGCACTTAAAGCTTTGGAGACCCTAAAAAGCCAATCACCCAGGGTCTCCTAGTTCTGAAGCACATATACTTAAAATCTGGATCACAGATTACGGGCAATTCAGCCTTGTACTTAATAACAGCAATGCCATTAAAAGCTCATCTCTCAGTCATACCATCATCTACTATGCATCTGTCAGTAGAGGGGAGGAGGTGGTTCTGTGCCTTGAAGGAATTCTGAGGTCCCAGCTCATTCACTTAGGCTCCAGAACTATGTAAGAGCTTGGAGATCCTTACTATATTTTCTCCGTCCAGCCGAGAGGCAGTAAGGAGAAATGGCATGCTAAGGTCAGGCATGCTGGAGGTTTCTATGACTCTCCGTAGAACTTAAGTCACATGGTCTGGCTATAAAACACAATGTAGCTATGTGCTTAGGCAAAGGATGCTGCTTAGCTGGATTTGTCCCACTCTTTCAGTATTTCTAAATTTTCAGTTATTTCAGCACAATACATTTCTGTTGTGCCAATCCCCCTACAATAATATATATTGTTTGTCTTTAAGCTGCAGCCAAGTGAGCGGCTTACAAAGTAAAGTTTATTAAGGCCAAATCATGATGAGAATAGAAAGCACCATTCTCTTCTTCGTTAGTCAGATAATATCTTGGTTTCCAGTATAGGTTAAACAAATCATCACTGGAGCAATGAGATCGCTCAGTGGGGTAAAGGTGCTGAGTTCATGGTGTGGAAACCAGTTCATACAGGTTGTCTTTTACCTCCACTTGTATGACGGCATGCTCACCTTCCCCGAATAAATGCAATTTAATAATAATAAAAAATAACTGGTGGCCTCATCTTTCTCGACCTCCCTATCTTACCAGACGTTTGAGTATCTTGACTCTTCTTTGCACGTCTGCTTTGAGAACTATGTTAGCTCAAGAGCTCTGTGCCCTGTGGCACGTGGGCTCGCCTGTCAGTGGAGAAACGTGATAATGAAATGGCTGCTGAGAGAGGCCAAGAGGCCCTTCCTGGCTCAGATAGCTCTAAGGGTATCCACTAAGCAATGACCTCAGGTTTAACTCTGTCTGTTTTTGGAAGTGAGAATGATAAGTGGTCTCTAAGGGTTAAGAGGCAGAATCTTAATAAAAAAAAAGAAACCAAGTGTTGACAGCTCTGCTGGCTCCGAGTTTTCTCTAAATGTAGCTCAGGACAGCTTAATGGGTCACTAAACTTGCCCAAGATGTCATGTCATATATCACTACCATCAAAGCTGGCCAGACAAAGGCAGGATAAATCATGGTCTGCGTCTTCCACCCTTTCGGTCTCTTCACCCTGAAGTCTGGAGTGTGGGTGTGGGCATGAGACAAGCAATCACTAGGTAAAACTGAAACCTCATATGGGGAGAGTGTGCCCCATGTACATATATCATTCCTGTACCAGAAATTACAGTCTTTGAAGCACATGTCAGGAAATGGTTTCTGCTCTAGGATCTAGCTTGCTAAGGAGAATGGAATCATATCTGGAGTTCTTTCTTTATTAAGGAACTGGATAAGAAGCAGCTTCTAATAATGTATCCCTAATAATCTGGCATCTCTATGTAGTGCACATGCTGAGCTGGGAGTGGACCCTGCGAGGCATAGCTTCCAGTGGATACTGGAAGACGATGTAGGCAAGCAGAGATCAAGACTGGTGAGCCCAGGCACATTTCCTAAGCCTATCAACTCAGAATCTTCACTTTTTCTTCCTGCCTATATGGTTTCTGTTCTGATGATGGTTAAGGTAAGAAGGGTAAGAAGCTGTTCCACAATTTTTGAACAATGGGGTAGGAGGTGAAATAATTTAAAAGCATGGTTAAAAAGATGTTCACCGGCAGAGTGAGTCTGGGTGATCAAACTTCCAATGATTAGATATCTCAAAGAAATGGAATCTGGCTGCAAAAATTTGGCTCTTTGATGGATAAGGAAGGCCAGGCTGTTTCAAAACTGCAAGAACAAACTTCAGAATCAGGCAGGCTCAATGCAAGCCTTGATCCCACTTAGCAACTATTAAGCACTTGTCTTGCATATAATTTATCCCAGAGCTTCCTAGTCATGAGTAGATTGAGAGTGGGTTATTAAACGTTTTTGGCTGTATATTTTTATGACAGTTAAAGCAATTTTATAATTCAATATTCCTTAAGACTGAAATATTTTTGAATAGCATATGACATAATGCTTTTTACACCTAGTATCCATTGTGGGTGCAGTCTTGTGGTTTCTTACCACATTTACCCTTCCTGATCACTCTAATTAAATTCACAATAGAGAAATACTTATAATTTCATGATCCCATGTACATACTCCAAGTCCCATCTTACACCCAATAATGACAGAATAATTTCATGATCCCATGTACATACCCCAAGTCCCATCTTATACCCAATAATGACAGATATTAGAATATTTTGTCATGTGAAAAATACTTAATTTCTGTGAGGAAATGTCATGTGAAAAATTAGAATAAATATACTTTATAGAGTACTTTAAAATAAATATGAACATAGTGAGTGAATAATAAGAACCAACTCCTTTTGTCTTATATATCAGATGGGGATAGTAATACCCACTGACAGAGCTGACTGAAGATGAGGCCAAGTGAGATAATGCATGCTAAGCATGTCTGGCACACAGCAGGAGACCAGGGAGAATCATCGGTGCTTCAGCAATGTGCTCAAGCAAGAATCATCAGTGCTCCAGTGAGCTCCAATGCACATAGCCTGTGTAGTTCATCTTACCTTTTCAGGGCAGTTCTTTTGTGTGCGTCTTTGTAAACAGAACCCTTCTGAACGCTCTTTAACTTCTTTTCTTCTCTTCTGGACTACTGTAGTACTAGAACTATAGAACTGCCTAAAACCCCGAGTGGTAACTGATTTTGCTGAGCTGGCTGTTAGCCTTTACTAAGCAATTTTATGTCTAATTTATCAAAACAACTTGCAGTCTGGGATGTAGCTCAGCTGATGGAGTGTTTGGCTAGCATGCATGACACCCTGTAATTCCAGCACTAGGAAGATGGAAGGAGGAAGAGCAGAAGGTGATGGCCAGTTCAAGGTCAGCCCAGGATAACCAAGATTGTCTCAAAATAAAAACTACGGTAAAACAAAAACCCACAAAAACTTTGAGTTCCCTTCATCAGAAAAGCAAGAAAACTAAGACCCAGAAAGAGTGTGAGACTTGTCATGGTATCAGTAGTATAGAGTTCAAGTCCAGCCTCATTTCACCAGACATACTACAATGGAGCTCTTTAATATGAGGAAGTTGAATAGGTGTTGTAGACACTACAGATCTATGCTTGTTAAGTAATTTCCTAGTAGCTGGTAGCAAGGCTTTCTCCTATTACAAAACTTATGTTGAGAGGCCACCTTTCCCAAAGGCATGTCACTGATCAGCGGAGGCCCCAATATACTACTATTTTTTTGATGACTCAGTATTTTGGGGTTCTGAACCTCTTTGAGTTATGGATTCTAATCTAAATAATATGATTACTTATAGCAAGGGCCAGTGACCTTTTACTTTAAAAAGGTTGACAGTAAATATTTTAAGTTTCATGGCTGATACAGGCAATCTTTGTCACAACTATTCAACTGTACTGTTTCAGTTGGAAAGGAGGTGAACACACTGCATAACTGAATGCACACACTGTGCTCCAATAAAACTTTCCTTATAAAGACAAGAGGTGGGCATAGCTTGCCAATTACTGACTTACGGAATTCTGATTATTTCACACAAGGATTTCCTGAAAAAGAACAGTCTAGATTGAACTGCTAATGTAATGGATATGAAGCCAAACCTAAAGCTAGAGCAATCTTATTTTGAACCACACATTCTTTACCCTGAACAAAAGACACTCTTACTCTAGGCCTTGTTAACTTGCCACCACCAGTTCTGAGGTACATTTGCAAATAATTTCCAATGTTTGTGGCTCTAACTAAGGAAACAGTGAAAAGACCAGAAGGAACTCAAGTTAGGAAAGGACTTTCTCAGTCTAGCTCAAAGGTTATAAACAGTCCAAACTGTCACATTTTACTCAGTCTTTTTACTGTTTTATATATCTCATGTATTTTAAAAATCAACTGTTGCAGATTAAAACTCTGAAGATCATACACAATAAACATATCTTGTTTGCCTAGGAAGACAAAGATGTGGTTATATCATGACCCTTGGGACAACAATCAGTTGACGCTGCTTCATTTAGACAGGTGGAATCCAGCTGAAAAATTTGCAAACACTGAATAGGACTAATGTATTCTATAAATGAAGAAAATGAAATTCTGAAGGAGTTTTGCACACTCACATTTAAAACCAGAAGTCCCATTTAGGGACAATGATGAGCACTGTAGGCTTTCTCTTAGAGATCTGAGGCTCAACGACATGGTGTGCACTTACAGATGCTCTGAATAGGAAACACTGCCACTGGTCTTTAGCCTTTGTCCCACTTTCTTTACTTGGCCAGAAATTCCTAGTGGCTGTCATCCTCTAGGGAATACTTGCCAGGAACACAAAGCCTCTTCACCATTCCTCAAGTTGCTGACCCCACCCACAGTCTTAAATATTTGTGCTCTGGGCACAGAGTGATGTACATTCCCGCCTCCAAAGATGCTCTCATACCCAGCTGGGTTATGAATCAACAAGCTTTTGTAAATGGCCTTTTCTCTACCCACACAGGCAGTTAGGAAACAACAGTCTCTAAAGGACAGTAAGGTGGGAGGAGTGGTTACTGAGAACAGTTACTGATGACAAAGTTCCTCATGGCGGCAGGTCGACAGGAGGATTGAAGTCTTCCTAAAACATCAAGTGATCCATGGCCAGAGTCTTCAAGAGATTGATTTTTAAAAGGTACAGGGTCTGTCTAGATTGACATAGTTTTACATAAAATGTTCCCCTCAATTGTAGTGATATTGACTTGTTAAACTCTTGGGGATGTTGAGTTTAAATGGACATGAATACAGAGGGCCCAGCTTCACTGTGTCTCAGATCCTCAAGTTACCTTATCCATAACTCCCAAAGGAGTTACTTAATTGTATTTATAGCTTAAAGATGCCAGCACGGAAACTGTGGTCTCTGTAAGTAAATAGGCACATGAATGACATGAGGACTAGACTGGTACAAGGGATGAATTCTCCTCCATAAAGATGGCAGAAATATAAAATCAAGATAGTCTTGAGGACAAAAAGAAGAGCGGGCAAGCGACCACTGAACTGGATTGGAAGTAGTACTTTGAATAGCTTAGCAGACCAATAGTCAGAGATTGCAATTTGTACAAAGAACAAGCAAATGCAGTCAAATTACAGGTCCTTCGGCATAGATAGCACTGGTGACAGCTGAAAGCAAGACAACTTCTAAACCCTATTTCTTTTCTGCCTTGGAAGAGCTCCTCCAAAGAGCTTCTATAAGGGAAAATGCTGTCAGGAACCAGGAAGTATAACTTTTCATTTTAAACCCCCTAGAGCTTGTATCTAGCATAAATTAAGGTATCATAACCAAATTTGCAAATTCACAAATATCTAAGCATCACATCTATTCTGCAAAAAACCTACTGAATCTACTGTTTAGTCTCCTGGCAACACAAGGAATGTATCAGGCAGTGGACTATGGCAAAAGAGGGCAGATGTATTTCTTAAGACACACCATTTGGGCCCTATATTTTCCTACTCACTGACTGTACAGAGATTGTATTCTCTAAATAATAATGCAATGACTCTAGGTGCCTTTTTGGGGTCCCCCCCCCTTTTTTTTGTTCCTTAACCTTCTACTCCCTCACTAGAGCTGTTATTGATCTTTATTTAATGGTGATCTTGAAAACAGGCTTGATTAAACAGAAATGGGAAAACTTCCACAGAGAGAAGCAACTGGCCTTATTCATTTGGATCCTAGAAAACCCTAGATTAGGGTTTGTAGCCTTTCCACTATAGGCCAGAACTTTTTCACTACCTAAGTCAACATATTAGACTTGAGTGAAGGATCAGGAAAGCCTGGATACAACCTCTTTTAACTGCTTTGCCACTGATCTATGGAGCTCTGTTACTCACTTTTAATAGTCCTGGGGTAGTAATGTGGTTCTCGGTAAACTCTTTGAAAACCTGTCATCTAACAAGGAGAAGATCCGCATCCTCCTAATCTAACCCTGCTATAGGGTTTCTAAGTAAGTACCAGGCTCACAGACAAGTGCCAGGTGGCGAAGAAATGTCAGTGTTTCTAAGCAGGCACCGTGTATAAAGGGAATCACCATCATGCACGAGAGCTTCAGAGGGTATGGCTATCTGTATTGCTTAGCCCCTTATACCTCCAGGTTTAATCGGGGGTGGTCACATGACTAAGGAATCCTCTTTCCTGTCATGCTTTCTCATTTTAGTCTATCAGAGTTCTATCTCCTGTGTATGGTGGAGTATGCCTCTTAGGAATAAGTAATCTAATGGATCGACTATAAGATTTCAACACTATACAAAAGAATATTCAAATGCACAGAACAGAAACTTCTGGAGGCAGGCTGAGACCTGAAAAAGGGAAAGAGCACAAGGTGAAATATCTAAACCGTAGTCTTTCTGGGTAGAGACACAGAGGACACTATGGAGTTAGCAACTACAGCTGCTTGGGAGGTGACAGGGAAGTCTCAAAACAAAGTGTTCTACGCAAAAGAAGCAGTGCCTCAAATTCCGGGCGGAATTTCCACCCAGGCTTTTGTTGTTTGTTTTTAACTAAGCCCTGAAATATATGCAGGACAAACTCTGGTAAAGGTTAAAGAACCAAATTAAGATTTGAGCTGCTAACCAAAATAGTTTATAAGTGGAGCTTAATGAAGTTAAAAGCTATGTTCTTGTTAACAGCAACAGCAGCAGCACTCTTCAGAATGTAACAGAACCTATAACACAAAACATCTATAAAGCCAGACACAGTACATATCTGTAATCCTAGCACTTGGCAGGCTAAGGTAGGATTGGGAGTTTGAGGCCAACCTGGGCAACCCAGTGACACTCTGTCTCAAAAAACAAACAAAACAAACAAATAAAAAAAAACCCCAAAAAACAAAAAAACAAAAAAACAAAAACAAAAAGCCAAAACCCCAAACACTAATACAAACATCTTTCTAATACTTAGGACCCAATCTAATACTACTCAATGTATGCAGTGTTCTATACTGAGCTAAATCCCCAGCCTGCAGAAAAGAATTCTTAAAGTAATTTTTGTAACTTTAGTAAAGAAAAAAAATATTCTTTTGGTGAACAAAGAGGAAATCCCAACAGAGAGTATGAATTGGAAAGAAACTGAACTACAGGCCAAAGATTAAAAAAAAAAAAAGACCCAAGATTATGTCTTTGCATCCATTTGAGAACAGTAATTTTCTTCACACTTGGTTCTTTTTCTCTCTTGCCCTCTGGAACTGGGTCAGTTCTGGATGAAACGACGCTGATTTACGTTTAGGTCTACAAAGGTACAAATGAGATCTGGTTACTGAGGCTCTGATGACTGTCAGATGGGGGCTCTGATGTCAGATGGGGGCAGGCAGGTGACTCCTGCTCAGTCTGCTCAGCTGGAGATTTCAGTTCACCTGATTCTTATCTGTGCTTAAACTAAATGAAAATTTGATGGACCCTAGAGTTTTGCTCTTTCAGAAGGGTAGACTTCGAGAGGAAGTCAGGATTTAGGGACATTTGGTGGGAAGATTTCATTTCCTGAGACTGTAAAGGTCAGAGTTCACTAAGCCTTTCTTTCTGGATTCCTAGTACTTAAAATAATGCCTATTACTGGTTCCTACATGGATCAAATCTTTCATTTAAGAGGCAAGCTGTGTGTGTTGTGTACACCTTTGCTGTGTGTGCTGTGCACACCTTTAGTCGTAGCACTCCAGAGGCAAGTAGATCCCTGTGAGTTCAAGGACAGCTTGGTCTACATAGCAAGTTCCAGACCAGCTAGGCTACTGCCAGAGACCTTGTCTTTTAAAAAAAAAAAGTATGATGAAATGCTCCCGTAGAAGGCAGGCTCCATGCAAATGGGGGCTTTTCCTGTGAAGGGACAGAAACAAAGCTTAGAGAGAAGGTACCTGACTCTTCTGCAGAGATTCCAACATGGATTCCTAGAAGGAAGCTTAGGAGAGGGAGTTCTAGGCTTATTTTGGATCTCATTCTGGTTCCCCATCACCTCTGTTCATAAATTCTATGAGATATATACTCAAAACACAATCAGCTTCTAACCCCTCCGATTCCTTGTGTCCTCAAAAACAGGACATGTACCTGGATGGAACAACACACGCACACAAAAAATGACAAAATGTGACAGATGCCACAGTAAGAGATGCCACCACACAAACCTGCTCTGGTTAGCTTTATAGACAAGAGCAAGCACTAGTTTCTCTGGAAGCAAGAAAATAACTACTTCATTCAATTAAAACAAAGCAACAATATACAAAGTAAGATAATAAACACCACCAAAGCATGTTCTTAGCAACTTCAAAATATGCACCAGCTGAAGCCAGTTACTAGTATTAGAGGGACCGATTCTTCTCTTAGTTAAAATATGATTACTCTATCAGAAGCTGAAAAAAGTAGAATAAAAGTAGAAAACAAATTTTAAAAACTATAAGCCCATTTTTACCATATTTCTACTGTAAAGCTTGTAACTATATAATCTAGTGATACAAAATTCCAGAAACTTCACAAAATTCCTTTTTGAAATTTATTTTTTTGTTATCAAAGAGAATGTCCAGAAACATTGAGTACTAAAGAATTTGTTCATGGCATTGTTTTACAAAACTTCCTAATGGAGAGTGAATATTTCATTTTATTTTATTGATGCATCCTTCATTTATTAATGATGAGGTGGATAAACTGAACTGATGAAATTACTTAAAAAAAAATCCAGACAACCATATAAAGGAAAAACATCCATTCTCATTTTGAATCTGTTGACTGGAGTGAATTCAGTGGCCACACCACCACCAGCTTCCCCAGAGAAGGGAGCTGTTCACATCTTCTCGGTAAGTCACAGAGGTCTCTCAGATATAGGCACCATGTTTTAAGTCTCACACAAAATGTCTGTGTCACTTAAATTACACAATGTGGCAGTGTTTGTTCAATGGGGACATAATATTTAAAGGGGCAAAGTAGAAAATAATCCCTTTGCGTGTTATGTGTGAGTACATTATTGTACTGTGTATGGGCTTGAGGGCACCACAGCCCTTCATAAAGAGGCGTTCCACCAGTGCAGCATCTGAGGGTTCCCGCTTGCTCTTGGTGTGGAGCGTGTCTATCAATGAACCACGTGTTAGTCTGCGTCTTCTGCTTGGCCGAGATGGTCTGAAGTGAGTTCTGTTGTTAATCTCTTCTACTTCATCTCTATTTTTCAGCTTCAGGATATGTGGGATACTTGACTGTTTCTATCTTCTCTCGGACTTTGTAGGAGGGATATAAGCCTGTTTTTCCAAGTTTTCTGTTGATACCTTTAGAATAACCATCCCAATGGTTTCCAGCCACACCAATGATATCTCCAGGTTCCATTGGAATTTCCTCTTCAGTTCGAGGTTTGTGAGGATAAACAGCAATCTGATTGTGGGCATTTTGGCCTCCAAAATAGTAGATGTCATCCAAAGAATGGAAGTTCGCAGAGGCATCAGGATGCAGGGTTTGCATGATTTCATAAGCAACCCGACAGACCTTGGAAAAGAGGAGAAAACAAGTATGTTGGTACACAGTGTAAACACCCCACTGCACAGCAATCTTTAACCAATGATGGGTTCCAGGGCTGAGAGGGCTGAGAAGATAGTTATTTTTCATTTCTGGATACACACACACACACACACACACACAGACAGAGAGATGGGGGAGGGGAGAGGGAGAGAGAGAGAGACACAGAGAGGGAGGAGGTGGGGAGTTATATAAATATATAGTATAATGTAATTTAAGAATACAAATCAATTAATTTTTAATAAACATTATGAAGAGCTACAAGGTCTTCCAAGCTGGGAACTAGTGACATAAAACTGAGTAAGATAAAGTTTTTATTTGAAGAATTTCAGATAAATTGGGATTATCACCTCCAATAACACAAATGTTGTTCTCACCCCTTCACCCACTCTTTTTTCTTTTTAAGTTAAATTAATACTTAATTTTTGGATGACTTAGCTGAGACCCCCTAGCAGTGGTGATATAGAACCTGAAATGGCCACTTCTTGTAACCAGGCAGATCCCCCGGCCCCCAGAAGAAGGATAAAGATGCTAACCCACCCATCCACAAAACTTTTGACTCAAAATGTGTCCTGTCTTCTGAGCGGCTCCACCCAGCAGCTGACTGAAACAGAGACAGAGACCCATGGCTAAACACTGTACGGACCCCAGAAGTCTTAGGAAAGAGTTGAGGGAAGGATCAAGGGACCTGGAATGGACAGGAACACCACAGGAAGACCAACAGAGTCAACTATTGTGGTCCCTTGGGGGCTCCTCTTAGAGACTGAACCACTAACCAAAAAGCATACATGGATAGGACCTAGGGGCCCTGCACATATGAAGCAGATATGCAGCTTGGTCTTTATGCATGTGTTTCAACAATTCGAGCAGGGGCCATCCCGAAATCTATTGTGTGCCTGTGGATCTCATCCTCTTAACTGGGCTGCCTTGACTAGAGTCAGTGGGAGAGGATGTGCCAGGGTGGGGAAGATACCCAGGGGGAGGCTCCACCCTCTCAGAGGAGGACAGTGGGGGAAGATGGGCAGATGGGGGGAAGTGATCTGGATGTAAAGTGAATAAACTAATTAATGGGAAAAAGACTTAATTGTTATTTCTATTTATGTGCATGTGCACGTGTCTCTTTACGCGCTTGTGCAGATGCTTATGGAGGCCAGAATGCTGTCGGATTCCCTGGAGTTGGAGTTATATAGGAGGTTGTGAGCTGCCACACATGGGAGTGAACCCTGGTCCTCTACAAGCACAGGAAGTGCTAAACAGCTGAGCCACATCTCCAGTTCTTTATCCACTTTTAACCATAGTGTTTTCTTAGAACTCTTCTTAGTAGAGATTTATATATTTACCGATGATCAATGAGCAAGTTTAAATGTATCAGCTATTCCCAAGGAGCTCTAAAGTGTGCAGTGTACATAACAGCATGCTTGTACTGATAGAAGCTCGGCAGGTCTTTAAGGAAGATGTATCTACCCAATTAGCGTTGTTTTAAGATGACTTAAAAGATTCTTCTGTTAAAGAATACCCTCTCTAGCAGGTAAAATCCCATACCCTGAACTTCACTTCCTGAATTTAATATGCTTGGTGATAAAGCTAAGCTATAGCTACAAAAGGGTAACACTCTGGCAACTAATAGATTCACTAGGAAGTAAAACAGGTTTCAGGTCACGTCCTGAGTTAAGTGATAACAGGAGAGAATGATCATTTTGCCCTGAACACTTTTCTTCTTTATATTCTGACTGAGAACTCAATTCAGGCCAAATTTCTCCACAGCTCTAGTTTGGTTATCTCATTTAATGAATTTTCATTGTCCTTATGCCAACATTTTGCATCTACTTAAAAATGAAACTACTATTAATAGCTGTTAATCTGCTAATGGTACTTTAGAATGGCCCAGCAGATGTTTCTAAACCGAGACATCTGTGGAGATCAAGAACTGAATGAAGATGTTCTTTTTCTCTCTCAGTGATGCTGGGCACTGAGTCCAGGGCCTTATGCAAAGGCAAGCCCTCTACTCTGAGCTTATTCTGACTGCCTCCCCCGACCCCCTGCAAGAATTAAAAACCAAAGTGATTATTCCAACTACTGCCAAAAAAATTAAGAAAATGATTTTAAATTAACTTGGAATTTTGGGAAAAAAAAACCAAGAATTATCAATGACAGACCAATACACAGTGGTGGCTCATAAGATGACATCCTCAAAACTCTGTAAACATCTTAGCTCACTGCATGTCACATTCTGACAATGACAAAAGTCTCTAATGACACACTTCTCAGAATGTATCCTCAGTGTTGAATAGCAAAGCTCCACTAACAGCAAACTACGTAACATGGAAGAAGCTAGTATTTGCTGAGTTTTTGTTGTCAAATATTGATGTGAGGCATTATTTGAGATAATCTTCTCAGTATCCCCATACTACTCCATCATTCATCTTACAGACGCCAAAGGGAACCAAAAGCACTTGTCCCTGTTACACTATTAGTAACTGGTAGATTCGAGTTTGAGCCCGGGCAACCCACATATACTTGCGACTATCATACTTATTCTTTTGACATAACATATCTTACAAATCTTGTACTGTATATTCACCCTGTTGTATCAGAAAGACACAGCCTAAGAGCTAAGGCTGGAGTCCAGGGGAAACCCAAGTCTTCTCTTCAAGGCTCCTCCTCCCACTCTCCAGCATTTTCTAGACAGAAACTCAAGACTTGGGTTATTCTCAGGACGACTACAATATGGTTCTCTCTCTTCACCTTTTAAAGCACTGCTCTCATGAAAATAAGACTGGAATATAGGCCTTGCTTTCTTTTTGTGAAAATATTAGTTTATGTATTGGTACAGTAGTTATTATTTGTTAGCCTTTGTGAGTACATCTGTATTTTCCTAGACCAAAGGAATAAATAATGATAAATTTCAGATATCAAGTTAGGCCAATATGAGACAGATTTCTGAACAAGTACAAATTTGGTACCTCCAATCACCTGATGTGGCACTTTACAGTAATGGCCATAAGGGCAGCAGCCGAGCTTAATGAGTGCTGCAGGTGGGCCAGGCAGTCTCACTGCAGCCCCACCTACAGACTCCTCTCACTTCACATCAAACCTCTAAGAACTGTTTTCATCCATTTTACAGATGAAGAAACTAAGCCACCGGAAGATTTTGTAGTTTTATTTTTAAAACACAAAAGCAGATAGCAAATACTCCAGCCACAATTAGCATTCTTTCTGGTTCTAGAGGATGTGCTTCAGAGCACATAAGCAACTGGAACTCTAGGTGCCACATAGTAGGTGCTCAGTAATTATATGTTGAATAAGTGGTGCTCCAGTAATGGATGTTCAAGTCCGTGAGTGATATTTAAAAGTTAAGGTCCATACACAACATTTTGAATAAATGATGGTTGTTTATCTTCATCCTGGAGCAATTTACAGCTAAGGGCTAGGAGGCTCATTATAGTGTTGATGTTTGCATTCAATTACAGTAGGCCTCCTCTGGACTTTACAAATTCAAATCATGTAGTAGGTAATGAAGGCTTACAGCTGATGGCAATATTCAACTCAGAGTTGGTTCCCATGTATGACTGAGAGAGGTTGTGTATGGTTTGCAAACATAGCATAGCTATATACAGTATGTTTTATTTCATTCTGTGATAATACTTCATCACTTTCTAGCATATTATTAAGCATACAGTGATGATTAAGAGCAAAAGTTCCTGCTAAGAGATATAACATAGGTATGATGGTTTGAAGTAAGCATCCATTAGTTAGAATACAACCCTTAGAAATATCACTCTGAGCAGATGGGCTTCAACCTTTCTCACAGCAGACAGGTCCTTGTTTTTGTCCTATTACAGAGTTAGTCAGAGGCTCTCCTAGTATGAGGATTTGAAAGCTCTTCTCAGTTTAGTGAGTGATGCTGGGAGATCTGTGCACTTTTCCTTTACATTACTTAGTTTTTCTATACCATGAGAGAATAGAACCAGTTTTGGCTGCATTGTATGAATGTCCAAACAAAGGCAATACAAGTTGCACACTGCAGCATCAAGCACCAAAGGTGAGTGGTACCCAGGCTGACTCGAGACAGACTTCTTGTTCTCCATGCCGGCAAGTAGGTACAGGGGTCCCATCTTTTATCCTGTGTTTTCTTCTTTGCTACTCTCAGAAGGCACTCACTACTGCTTCACAAACTACATCTCAATGGAAATTCTTACTCAGAAAGTTAATGCTATTTTAAATTTTGTCCTCTGGGCTTTCCAAAATCTGACTGAAAGTGTATAATGTAGCCAGTTATGTTTTGTGTAGATTTGGAATTAAAAAAATGTCATGAGACTGTTTTTAATAAATGTTACAAAGGGAGGTACCATAGGGGAAAAACTACTCAAATTATTGAGCAATGCTGCTCACTAAACAAAGTAAACTTCAACAGCAATAGGTCTTTTTTTATTCTTAAGATTTACTAAGTTTATTTTTAAAATCACAAAAGATTCCTTACAAAGGAGCATTATATTTTATGTGTTTGGGTGTTTGCCTGCATGTATATCTGTTCACCACCTGTGTGCTTGGTGTTGTGGAGGCCAGAGGAAGGCACTAGATCCCCTGGAACTGGAGTTACAGATGTTAGTAAGCCACTATGCCAGTGCTGGGAATGAAACTTGAGTCCTCTGGAAGAACAGAAAGCGCTCCTAACTGCCTAGTCATCTCTCCAGTCCTAATGTTAAAGTCCTAAAGGTCTTTATGCATCTACAATTGCTTTGGTAAGCCAGAGTAGTAAAAACTGATTATATAACTCAATAAATAAGATTTTTCAGAAATTCTTTTTGATATTTCATCTACCAATGAGCTACTCTCATTTCTTCAATTATAATTTATTTGCTGGTTGTATATGGGATGGATCCCTAGGTGGGGTAGTCTCTGGATGGTCATTTCTTCAGTCTCTGCTCCACACTTTGTCTCTGTAACTACTTCCATGAGTATATTATTCCCCATTCTAAGAAGGATCGAAGTATCCACACTTTGATCTTTCTTCTTCTTGAGTTTCATGTGTTTTGTGAATTGTATCTTGGGTATTCCCAGGATCTGGGCTAATATCCACTTATCAGTGAGTGCATATCATGTTATGGATGCCAACAAGAGCTTGTTGACAGGAGACTGATATAGCTGTCTCCTGAGAGGCTCTGCCAGTGCCTGACAAATACAGAAGCGGATGCTAATAGCCACCCATTGGATGGAGCACAGGATCCCCGATGAAGGAGCTAGAGAAAGGACTCAAGGAGCTGAAGGGGTTTGCAGCCCCATAGGAGGAACAACAATATGAACTAACCAGTACCCCTAGAGCTCCCTGGGACTAAACCACCAACCAAAGAAAACACATAATGGAACTCATGGCTCTAGCTGCATATGTAGCAGAGGATGGTCTAGTCGGTCATCAATGGGAGGAGAGGCCCTTAGTCCTGTGAAGGTTCTATGTCCCAGTATAGAGGAATGCCAGGGCCAGGAAGCAGGAGTGGGTGGGTTGGTGAGCAGGGGGAGGGGGGAGGGAATAGGGGGTTTTCAGAGGGGAAACCAGGAAAGGGGATAACATTTGAAATGTAAATAAAGAAAATATCTAGAAAAATGTATTTGCTTCCATAAGTAATTTGCTAATTATTATTTGCAAATAAGAATGTAAGTGATGAGGTAGATGGTTTGTAAATGGTGTTCTCCACTGACAAATAATAGGATGACTGTTTGGTGGAACTGTTTAGAATGTGATTGACAGCTTTTGCTAACTCACTTGATAATCTTGGAAAATGCTAATATTGACTCTTTCATAATAACTATCGAATACTCTTCTTATTATTTGAACAATTTAGGGCACACTTGGCTTTGTGAAACAGTTCTGAAGAAAGCATATGGAAAAGTAAGTGTACACTGTAACAGAAATAGGGAAGAGAGTTCTATTTCTAGTTTCTAAAACTTTTTATTTAAAAGAGAAATAATGAGATAGTTCCCCAAATCTTTTTTCTAACCTAATATAAAATCTAGAAACACCAGAAACTGATGTTTCAGAGGGGTAGAAAATATATCTAAAACCTTAGAAGAATATGGATGATGATGCCATGTCATAGGCTGGTAAAATAGCTTAGAGGTGGAGTGTTTGCTTACTATTATGCCTGAGGCCCTGGGTTCAACTCCTAGCTCGTCAAACCAGAACAAAAGTAACCCAACAGGCTGCCAGGACACTCATGAATCAGTGGGCCTAGGATTTACTTGCACTGACCTCAGGACCACGCCTGAGCACTCGTTCTTCTAAAATGAAGAGCTTATGTCTGAGAGGTCACCAGCCTGGGTGGGTTTTGTCTTCTTGATATAAACGTAGATATGTCTGGGAAGAAGTAATCCTAACTAAGATTAACTGCCCCTTAAGATTGGCCTGTAGGCAAGTCTGCAGGGCATTATCCAGCCCCCCAGGGGCATTGCTACCCCTATGCAAGTGAATGGCATAAGAAAGCAGGGGGAACAAGCCACAGGGAGCACAGAAGTGAGCAGAACTTCTCCATGGCTTCTGCTTAAGCTTCTGCATCCAGGTTCCTGCCATGAATTCTCTCAGGGATGGCATGTGACTTGGAAGTGACATAAATCCTTTCTTTCCCAAGTTGTTTTTTGGCCATGGTGTTTAATCACAGCAACAGAAAATTCAACTTAGATAATCACATTATAAGGCAATATATTTTTCAATAAGCTAAATAAAATGGAAGCCATGTGGTTCACTGGTATTAATATGCTGAAGTTGCTAATTATTTGTCCCTGTGAAGAACTGCTGTGCCTGTCCCCACAGTGACTCTGTGGGCCTAAGCATCTCCCATGACCACAAGCAGAGATAATGGAGTTCATGAATCACATGTTTCATGTTCCTTTTAAAATCTGAGGTTACATAGTTTGAAATGTAGCTATGTGAAAAATAGATGCTAAAACCAACACTGAAAATTCTCTAG
Source organism: Mus musculus (assembly GCF_000001635.26). Classification (NCBI taxonomy): domain Eukaryota; kingdom Metazoa; phylum Chordata; class Mammalia; order Rodentia; family Muridae; genus Mus; species Mus musculus. The sequence continues at coordinate 77,468,006 of NC_000078.6, read as the reverse complement.
AAGAGGCAATGATGTTCAGATACCTATTTGCCTATTAGCAGCTAACGTGTTTAATACATTACTGTTGCTGAGTACTATTGTTGTTCCACATGACACAAGTATTTAGTTCTCACAAAAACTATGCACTAGGCAACATGTTTGAAAGTGATGTCTAACTGAATGGCAGACAAAGTGACAAATCAGAGAAAGATTTGACAAAATAGGATATAGTCAACTCTCACAAGAACAGAAAAGGAAAAAAAAAAAGAGGCTACGGAAGAGAGAACAAAGCAGAGAGAAAAGAGGGGAAGGAGGCAGTTTTACCAGGACAGCTATAGAGACAGTTGCAGAGAGAGAATAAGCTAGATGCAGGTAAAGACAGAATGAATCAGAGAATAAACAGGAGCTAGAAGATTAGAATATATTGCCAAAGTTAGTATGAGACCAAAAAGAGAAATTCAGGAGAGGCTGAGAAAGAAGATTGAATCAGTCAGCTTGGAGAGGAGTTCGAGTGAGAACAGCTGAGTTGAATCATCCAGCCGGAGATCAGAAAGAACAAGAAAGGCTGAGCTTATTCAGCAGCAGGTCTCAGAGCCTGAAAACATTCTAGGTCTAGGAAATTTTTATGGAGGTTAGAAGCTTCCAGGACTAGGCTGAGGTTAGCACACAGTCAATTAGCCTTGGAGACCACAGTTACATCAGGCAAAAAAAAAAAAAAAAAAAAAAGGTTACTTTTACAAAAACTTCTATTTTGAACTCTAATATAAAATAGTTGAGTTATTCAAGTCTACTTTGGGTTATAAAACATTGTTTGAGATTTTCTTTGGTATAGATAGCTAAAATTCACTTTGTGTGAGACACAAATCTTAGCACTTGGGAGGCAGAAGCAGGCAGACCTCTAAGTCCAAGGCCAGCCTGGTCTACAAAGGACCAGGACAACCAGGGCTACACAGAAAAACCCTGTCTTGAAAGCAAACAAATTTACTTTGGGTGAATTTTATCAACAGTTTTTAGGAATGATTTGGAGATTAAAAAAAAAATCTCACAACCGATCTCTGCTTCTCTGGATCCAAGGTCTGAATTCACTCAATGATTGATATTACACACAAAACAAAGCAAAGCACTGTGTCGTTTTTCTTTGTCCTAGACAAAATTCTATTATCATGGAGTGATGGTGGTAATGATTTCCAGATCAAAATTAGAGTCATAAGACCAATTCTTTTTATTTTAGGTATAAATTTCTCACTGGAAAATACAGTAATTTTAAAATTAGAAATATTTATCATTTGATGTTTATGACTGTTTTGTTTGCATGTATGTAAGTGCACCACGTGTGTGCCTGGTGTCTGTCAGGAGAGGGTGATGGATCCTTGGAGCTAGAGTTACAAAAGACTGTGAACCACCATGTGAGTGCTGGGAACAAACTTAAGTCCTCTGCAAGAGCAGCAAATGCTCTTAACTGCTGAGCCATCTCTGCAGCCTTATTTTATTTATCTCAAAAGCTGAGTATTTGCCCAACACTTGTACAAATAAATTAGCATTACTAACACAAGCTGAGGAAGTAGGAGAATGTGCTTTTATCTGGTAGGGAATCACAGCCTATGGTATCGCTGGCTGCCCTCAATCTCAACACTGTAGATTATTCATGAGATGGCTAACTATCCCAACTCTGCCACCCACAGCCATGAATTTAGGATCATTTGTGATCTGGAGCAGGCCATCTTTAGAAAATCTTGGCTGTTCAAAAATTCTGAAGTACATATTTAAAAGGAAAAAGAAAAATGATCACTTTCCATCCCTGAATGGCATAAAAGGATTCTTAAGAAGGGCTAGAAGAAAACAAACACACTGGACACATCCCTATAAATGAGATGTGTATATTTTTATTTAATTTAGAACTTATAAATTAGAACAATGCTCCTCAATTGAGACAACTTTGCTAGGGGCATTTGGCAATGCTGAGGGACATTTTTGGTTTTTACAACTAGTGTTGACAGTACTCTTGACTAAGAATGCTCCTAATACCCTAAATACATAGTAGAGTTCTTCATAACAAATATCTGCCAGCAGTGCCTAGATTAAAAAAAACACTGGACTAGAGGTACAGGTCTAAAATTTAGGTCAATAGGGCAGGTAGTGACACAGGAAAAGTGGCTTTAAAAAATATATTATATTTATGAACGAATACATGCATGCATATCCTGAGACTGAACTCTGAACTCAAGTCATCAGGTTTGGTGGCAAGTACATTTATCTACTGAGCTATCTTACTGGTCTGAAAATGGCTCTTTAAAATTTTTTTCCTTTTATTTTTGAGATTATAATATAATTACATCATTTCTTTCTTCCCTTTCCTCTTCCTAGTTCTCCCACATGCCCTTCTCCTTGCTCTATTTCAAATTCACAGCCTCTTTTTTCATTAATTTTTATCACATACATATGAGTGTGTGTGTGTGTGTGTGTGTGTGTGTGTGTGTGTGTGTGTGTTTTCCTAGTATAACCTACTTAGTCTGTATTATCAGGTAGCTAGGTTCTCAAAAATAGGAGTGGGGTCAAGTAGATATACATCTGACCCCCTGCAACGAGAAAGGAAAACATACTTTTTGAAGACAGGGCCCTCATTCCAGTGAAATATCACCATTAGATGCCTTCATGGAAATTTGAAGGCTAAGGAGATTTTATGTTGATATTAGAATCCCTTCTGTGTGACTCCTGATTTGTGTAGCTGTTTCTATATAGTGAGTTATATTCTTATTTCATGATGAAGAAAACTAGAGCCTTTGCATGGATAAGCACCTTCTGAAAATCTTACCAACATCCTACTGTGATAAGGTATACTGATGGCCATATTGTAAAATAAATAAATAAATAAATAAAATAAAAAGATCCATTTCTTTATTCTTTCTGAAATGTACTTCCATGCAAACTGTTTTCTTTTATATATTTTCTTGACTATAATGTTCTCAGCATTTAAGCATACTTATTTTCTACCTATTTGTAATTTTTGGTAATTGTCCTCTAGTTGTATTTTGATTCTGAATAAGAGCCAAACCTATATCTTCAAACTCCCTTTAAGTCCTCTTAGCATACAATATTACTTTGGGTATAGTCACTCAATGGCTGGTTAAATAAGCTAACCAGTGATAAGAGGGCAAATGGGGAAAGAATAACATTCTCAGTAGATACTGTAGTACCAGTATTCCATAGGACACTGAAGATTCATTAGATACTCATAAACACACATACACACCAACCCATAGCCTATGTGCAATGATCAAGCTCCAGGAGCTATTGTGATAGTATAGTATTTTAAAGTTCAATTATTTAAATTTAGCATAGACCTTTTTACTTCACAAAAATGTAACAGAACTTGTAAAAGACTTGCATTTACTGTCATTACTATAAAGCCAGCAAGTGAGGCAAACCGGCTGGGAAGTTAAGTCTCACAGTATCAGCGATGAGCTGAAATGGATGGAGTCTGGTTACATATTAGCTGTTTGCAGAATCAGAATGTACAAAAGAAACTCACTTTACTTGCTGTTTCTGTTAGATGCTGTTAACAGCCAAATACTTTAAAGTACTTCACTGACAATAGTGGAGATGTATTCAACCATTGCTGCAAACAACTAAATATTCAATGTACTCAAACAACTTTTCTATGGGATTTCTTTACTATTTTACAAAACAAATTACTACTAAGCATAAAGGGAAATTATCCTGAGTTACGTCATGCTAACACTTAAAACACAGACACACAAATAATTTTCCTGCTCAATTCAACAGTGAGTACTGGCCACTAAAACATACTACCACTTACCTGGGATGAAAAAGTACACACTAGAAAGTCAGCCTGTGAGAGAAAGTGTATATCCAGGATCACACCCCGAAGTGAATTTTCTGTGTACCGATTGTGTAGTCCAGCTGACCAAGAAATAGAGTTATCACTAATAAATTCATAATTGGAGTACCTGAAAAAGAAAGAGATTTAACAACTAAACAGAGTATTCTATAGCCCAGTTCTTTTTTCTTTTAATTTATTTATTCACTTTACATCTCATTTTACCACCTCATTGCCCCCTCACAAGCCTTTCCCCCACCCCATTCCCATTCTCCTTTAAGCAGGTGATGGTCCCCCTGAGTATCCCCCAACTCTGGCACTTCAAGTCTCTACGAGACTAGGTGCATCCTCTCCTACTGAGGTCAGACAAGGCAGCCCAGCTAGAAAAACATGCTCCAGTTGTTCAGGACCCACATGAAGACCAAGCTGGGGAGGCCTAGGTCCAGCCCGTGTGTGTGCTCTTTGGTTAGTGGTTCAGGCTCTGAGAACCCCAAGGGTTCAGGTTAGTTGACTTTGTTGGTCTTCCTGTGGAGGTCCATCTCTTTTGGGGGCTGCAATCCTCCCCTCAACTCTTCCATAAGAGTCCCCAAGCTCTATCTACTGTTTCGTTGTGGGTGTCTGTCTCTGAGGAGATCACTTCTTTAATCAAAAACTTCCTCTTTAACAGTGAGAACTTGATAATATTTAATAGAATAGTTGAAGCAGCTTTCAAGTGAACAATGAAAAAGAAACTAATTCAGAATATCCTGCAAGGTACAGTGGTGTATTCCTATAACACAAATATTTAGCTGGCTGAGACAGGAGGACTGAGTTCAAGGCACACTTGGCCAAACAGTGGAACCATGTTTCAAAACACGTATTATGGAATATTATCTTAAACACACACATATATCACTATGAGCTTTAGTAACTCATGACAGAGCATGAGGCTTTTTATTCTCTTGGTAATGATCACCCTTCAAAGAGTTTATCTGAGCTTTTTCATATTTAAATGGAGCTGTTTTAGAAATACACTATGACAGACTTTCATTTAAAGTTTTAGTTTATAATTGTGACAGATCAGATGTGAGTAAATGTAAACATATAAATGTCTTCATTAATTTTACACATTATTAATGTAAATAAATTTAAAAATGAATAGTCAAAACCTTTGTGACAACCTACAGTCTTCAATTTCCATCCTTTTAAAAGATCCATCTATTATTCTTAGCCATAACAGTAACAGAAAAGTCATTCTACTGGATTTATGGGAGCAAGCTACTGTGGATGGATGTCTGCCAAATAATATGTTGGTAGTCTTATATAAGATATGTTCTTAAAAAATATCAAAACTGGTTGTCTTGAAAAAGTCTACACCTGTTCAAATGATTCTGCTCTGAATTAAAAATCACTGATTTGGTGTGTAAGTCTTTAGACTAAGATTGAAATCTCGGGCACCCCTGAAAAAATGTTCAACATCCTTAATCATCAGGGAAATGCAAATCAAAAAACAAAAACAAAAACAAAAAACTCTCACCAGTCAGAATGGCTAAGATCAAAAATTCAGGTGACAGAAGATGCTGGCGAGGATGTGGAGAAAAAGGAACACTCCTCCATTGCTGGTGGGATTACAAGCTTATACAACCATTCTGGAAGTCAGTCTGGCAGTTCCTCAGAAAACTGGACATAGTACTACAGGAAAATCCAGTAAGAACTCTCCTGGCATATACCCAGAAGATGCTCCAACTGGTAAAAAGGACACATGCTCCACTATGTTCATAGCAGCCTTATTTATAATAGCCAGAAGCTGGAAAAAACCCAGATGTCCCTCAACAGAGGAATGGATACAGAAAATGTGGTACATTTACACAATGGAGTACTACTCAGCTATTAAAAATAATGGCTTTATGAAATTCTTGGGCAAATGGATGTATCTGGAGGATATCATCCTGAGTGAGGTAACTCAATCACAAAAGAACACACATGATATGCACTCACTGATAAGTGGATATTAGCCCAGAAACTTAGAATATACAAGATACAGTTTGCAAAACACAAGAAAATCAAGAAGGAAGACCAACATGTGGATACTTCATTCCTCCTTAGAATAGGGAACAAAATACCCATGGAAGGAGTTACAGAGACAAAGTTTGGAGCTAAGACAAAAGGATGGACCATCCAGAGACTACCCCACCCAGGGATTCATCCCATAATCAGCTACCAAACCCAGACACTATTGCATATGCCAGCAAGATTTCACTGAAAGGACCCTGATATAGCTGTCTCTTGTGAGGCTATGCCAGTGCCTGGCAAAAACAGAAGTGGATGCTCACAGTCATCTATTGGATGGAACACAGGGCCCCCAATAGAGGAGCTAGAGAAAGTACCCAAGGAGCTGAAGGGGTCTGCAACCTGATAGGTGGAACAACAATATGAACTAACCAGTAACCCCAGAGCTCGTGTCTCTAGCTGCATATGTAGCAGAAGATGGCCTAGTTGGCCATCATTGGGAAGAGAGGCCCCTTGGTCTTGCAAACTTTATATGCTGCAGTACAGGGCAACACCAGGGCCAAGAAGTAGGAGTGGGTAGGTAGGGGAGCAGGGCGGGGGGAGGGTACAGGGAACTCTCAGGATAGCATTTGAAATGTAAATAAAGAAAGTATCTAAGGAAAAAAAAAAGAAATCTCAGGCACCTTACTGAAAAGGGAGTAACCTTCATTCTTCCTTTATATTATTTCATTTAAGAATTAACACACAGAGTGCTTACAAGTGTACCTGACAAATAGGAAACATTCAACAAATATTTGCTGTCATAAGCATCTATGTCTAATTTTAATCTTTACAGCTCTCTAAATCTATACTCAGAATCACCTGATTTGAAGTTTGAATGTAAAATTCCTAACTTTCTGCCTGCATTCTTTTTTGTCATGTGGTATATATTTACTCTTTGTTTACTGCTTGCATCCCTCTCCTGCTTCCATTATCCCTAACTGGAACCTAAGCTCTACTCAACATAAGCACTCATCTGCAGGGTTCACTTGAGTACTCTCAATACCTACAAGGGACTCAGGAACACAGTAAAAGGATAAATGAATGAAGACAATGCTTCTTACTTACAAACGCTGAAAACATTAAAAGTTAGTTTATACTCTGCCTCTAAACAATACTCTCCAAGGTTAGGCTCAGGCCTGTTTTCCTCACATGATAGGAACTAGCTGCTCACACAATGCTATGACTAAATGCATGCCTGAATGAGTGCTACCTTAGACTTTATCCCAATCCCCGAATAGCTGCTCCAAATTTCTTATCATTTCATGGCCACTAAGGAGCTTCCTTGATTGCCTCTGATAAAATGGCAGTACAGGCAAAAACTCAGAGCACGCTTTGTACTGCTGCATGTAGTGCTTGTGCCTACTAGACCCTATGATTGATTGATTTTAGTATTTTGCCTTACTCAGCTCAACACCAGTAAGGTGAAGAAAATGTCACATTTGTTCTAAAAAGAAAACCTGAAATATTTGTAGTGTGTATGATCAAGCTACATATCCAAGCTACAAACAGCAGCAAATGTATCTGCAAATGCTTAAGAGTAGCAGAGAGCGCCAGGTGGTGGTGCATGCCTTTAACCCTAGCACTCGGGAGGCAGAGGCATGCGAATTTCTGAGTTCGAGGCCAGCCTGGTCTACAGAGTGAGCTCCAGGACAGCCAGGGCTACACAGAGAAACCCTGTCTCAAAAAAAAAAAAAAAACAAAAAACAAAAAACAAAACAAAACAAAAGAGTAGCAGAGAATAGGAACCAGCAAAACTGCTGTGGGTTTCACCCTTGAGTAAAGCTAATCTCATTAGCTCTGTGAAACTAACAAAGGAGTGGCCCCTTTACAAAGAATGGACACCAACAGTCAGGGCTCTCCTAACTAAAAGGCCCTGCTATAGAATAGACCAACAGGAACTGATGATCCTCATGCCTTTCTACATATGTGAAAGACAGTTTCATGAAAGAGACTGGGAGTGGGGAAAAAACAAAACAAAACAAAAATAAAGAACATAACGGGACAAGAGTGGAAACTTCTACACAAACAGACTTCTTGGGTTTTGCCTCCAGCTGTGTAAGCAGTGAACTTACTTTTACATTGAAATTTCAGAGACAGATAATGGTAATACTTTTACTATCTTATAAAAAAACTTATCTTTATACCATCCATAAAAGACTGGATTGCAGCTGTAAACTAATACTGTAGTTTAACAAGCAGGAAGGCCCAAGTGAGGATACTTCAATCCCACTTACAAAGGGGAGCAAAATAATCACTGGAGGCAGAGGGAGGGAGGTACCTAAGTGGGAAATGAGAGAGGGGGGTGGGGGGGAAAGGAAACAGGATCATGTGTTTGTGTCGTGTGTGTGTGTGTGTGTGTGTGTGTGTGTGTGTGTGTGTGTGTGTGAGTGTGTGTGGCAGGAGTTAGGGGTTAAGGAAAGAAGTCCAGAAGGCCAGAAGAATGAATGGAAATATGCAGCCTCTAGGGGTGGGACATGGGGGGACCCTCTAGAAAGTACTAGAGATCTGGGAGAGAGACTCTCAGGATTCAATGGGGGTGACCTTAACCAAAATGTCTAATACTGGGGAGAGGGAACTCAAAGAGTTCACCTCCAGTAGATAGACAAGGTCTCAAATGGAAGGGATTACAAACTCATAGTCAACATTTCTGACCCAGAATTGTTCCCCTCTAAAAGAACTTCAGGGACAAAAATGGAGAAGGGACTGAAGGAAAGGTAGTGCAGTGACCAGCCCAACTTGGAATCCATTTCATGGTGCACACCAAGGCCTGACACTATTACTGATGCTATAATGTGGCTATAGACGGGAGCCTAGCATGGCTGTCCCCTGAGAGGTCCTACCAGCAGCTGACTGAGACAGATGCAGATACTTACATCCAACCAATGGGACCCCTATGGTTGAATTAGGGGAAGGATTGAAGAAGCTGAAGGGGAGACCCCATAGGAAGACCAAAAGTCTCAACTAACCCAGACCCCTCAGAGCCCCCAGAGACTGAGCTACCAACCAGGCAGCACACACAGGCTGGTCCAAGGCTTCAAGCACGTATAGTAGAGGTCTGCCTGGTTTGGCTTCTTTGGGAGAAGATGCACCTAATCCTTGAGAGACGATGCCTCAGGGAAGGGGGATGCCTGGTGGGGAGGGCACCCTCTCAGAGGCAGGGGGAGAAGGAATGGGATGAAGAACTGTAGGATGGGGGACTGGAAGGGGGGAAACAGTTAGAATGTAAATAAATAAAATAATTTAAAAAACAGGTAAAAAATAAAAAACACTCATTGCTGATTTTCATTTCACAGAACAGCTACACTATATAAAATGTCAGAAAACTTTTCTTCTCTCTACTAATTGCAAAGAACCTAATGTTAGGAAAAGCTGATTTAGAATGCTTAGTAATGAACAACCTAAATATGTAAATATATTATCTGGGACTTTTTTGAATTGTCTCACCATATTATCCAGGCTTGGTGTGAACTCACTATGTAGTTTATGCTGGCCTCAAATAATGACCTCCCTGCCTCAGCCTTTCAAGTTCTCCAATATCCTAACTATTGGGAGCTTTATCTTCACATTTCATTCTTTGCCTGAGTTTTTCCTGACTTAGAAAACAGCAGCCGATGGACAAGTTTGGTAGTTCTTAGCTCTCTGATTGTCAGTGACTCTGTGATTTTAAATTCTCTAGTGTAAATTACTTAAGAGAGGTACTGATGGTATCTCAGCAATGGCTGCTACAGTTCCTGGGAAGCCAGTGCTAAGATCTCATAGATGAACTCTGTCTCCACCTAAAGAAACATGAAGTGTTATGCCAAGTGACAGAGGATTAACTGCACACCTGCACATAGAGCTAGACAGGTAATGCTCATCTTGACATCCTCTTCAGATAAACTACCTAGAAAAAGGCTTCCCTTCTTTCTTGAGTGAAGTCTGTGCATCATTTAAATTTAAATTTTCATTTAACTCTTCTTAAAGTAGAACATTCTTTCGATATTACCTTGGACATGATATACCTGTTGCAGGGTAAATGAATGCTTTTGGTTGCTTATAAAAAAGAATAGTAAAGGTTTTATAATTTGCTTATATAGCAAAACCCATCACAAGAGGTCTAAAGAGAGTTAATTCAGAATGGAAAATATTTAAGTAAAAGAATGAAGAGAGATGGCAGTTAAACTCCTGGTTAATATATTAGCAATGACTTGGGAAACTAAACTGAAAAGATTTCCAAAGAGGTAAAATATACATAAAATGCTACCACTGATTTTATAGTAGAACACAGAGAAAACTGCTTCCTGGACCACTATAGGGAGGGGTCAGAGGTGCTAAGGAAAAAGAAAATTCAGGTTTTACTATTTTCACAGTAAAGGAGATATTGCTACCTGTACTATAGTGGTTGCTCAGCATAAAAATGTCATGTGTGGGACTGGATCAATGCTGTAAAATGTTTATATCCTTTTATGTAAATAGTTCAAAGTCTGGAAACCCAGCTTGAGGAAATAATATAAGAATTTTTAGACATACTTTGTATCACTATTTATAGTAGTAAAACACTGAAAATAACCTAACAATCCAGTATTCGGAAAATGCTAGCTCAAGCCATCAACAGCAGATTCACACAGTGGGTATACAGTTGAGTCATTAAACATGGTGTTTATACATCATCATTGGACATTGAATAAAGGTGTGGTCTAAGCCAAAGGAGACCTAAACAAAGCAGCAGCACCTATACTCCTCTCAGCTAAAACTGTTCTTAAGAGGTTACAACAATTATAAAGCTGGCATGTACCTACAATGTGAATTCAAGGATAGTCTGGGCTACATAGCCAAGTCTCATCAGAACTCAACTAAGTAATTATTATTATCGATTATAAATGTTAAATCAGTGAAATACACAAAGTAAGTGTCAAAGATCAGAGGCAGAGATAGTTATAATACAATGATTTCTGGAAACTTTATACCCCTCATTCAACACTGAAAAGTTCTAGACAGAAGAATCAATTAACAGAAGAAGAAGAGAACTGAAGGACTGGAAAAGCAACTCTGCTGTTAAAGCATTTGCTGCTCCTTCTCAGGACCTGACTGCAGCTCCTACACCCATACTGGGTGACGCACAACAGTCTGTAACTTCAGCTACAAGGACTCTAACACATTCTTCTGGACTCTGTGGGAACCCACACATATGTTGTGCACACACACACACCTTAAAAACAAAACATGGACTATGCTTCAGACCAAACCTACCTAACAAATTTATAGTGCCTTTTGTTCCACAGAATAGATGTTCTCAAATGCATATGAAACATTCTTCTGAAAAAGCCTTATGTTGGGCATAAAACAGTAGTTTTTTTTTTCTGCACAGAATGGTATTTAATAGATGGGAGTTACAGAAGTCTTGAAGAACTCACAGATGCATACAAATTAAACAAAATATTCTTGAAACAAAGGGTAAAATAAGAAGTCAAAATACCTTGAAGCAAATATGGGAACACAGTAGGGCAAAATGACCAGAAGCAGTCCTGAGAGGGAGGCTCACAGCAATAAACAACACAAACAGAGAAAAGCTCTCAAACAGACAAACTCACATTGTAGCTCAAAAAATGAGAAGAACAATCCAAGATAAACTAGGAAGAAGGAAACGAGAACAACAATAACATAAACAATTAAGACATAAAAAACAGAGGTTTTAAAAAATATTGAAAGGATCATAAATATTAAAGTTTGAGTTTTTGATTTATGAAGTAACAAAAGAAAATTCAAACAAATTCAGGAAGGGAGGGGAAACATAAACCTGCCCAGTGGGACTTCTCAGTGAGTAAAGGAGCGGACACATAAGCCTGATGACCTGAGTCAGATCTCGAGACGCCAAGTAAACGTGCAAGTTGGAAACTGTCTTTGACCTCCACGTGGAAGCTGTGGTGGGTGTGCTACAGCACACACGTTTACTACTACTACTACTACTACTACTACTACTACTACTACTACTACTACTACTACTTACTGCTACTACTTCTACTACTAGTACTGCTGCTGCCGTCACCACCACCAATACCAATAATAATTATCTGTCACCATTAATACTAATAGCATAGAAATATAAAACAAAACAACCAACCATGAAACCACTATGAACAAATTGGGTAATCTACAAGATATGGATGATTTAAAAAATATCAACTCATCAAGACTAAATAAAGAAATACAGGGAATACTAAACAGAACAATACCAAGTAAGGACATTGAATCAATAATAAAAGTCAAAGTTTCACTGCTAAGTTCTACCAATATTTAAAGACAGAATTCCAACTTTCCAAATATTTTGTTTGTTTGTTTCAAGACAGGGAATCGTTACACAGCACAGGATGGCCAGGAACACACTTAACTTTTGAGTGCCATAGCTGGGTATTCTTCTAAATGTTTAATGAGATCAACAATACCCTAATAGCAAAGCCACTAAAACCATTATAAGAAATTCATACAGCAATATTCCTGATGAACAGAGATACAACTTCTATAAAATACTAGCAAATTAAATTCCACAGCACATTTTAAAAATATGATCAGATGAAATTTGTTCTAAGGAAACAATGGTGGCCCATCCCACAACAGTCAGTAAACATGACACATTGCAATAACTGAAGGAAGAACAGCAATAAAAACCTTACATGACTATCTCAATTGATAGAAACAAAATATTTGACAAGATTCAACACCTGTTCATTCATGGTAAAGCTTTCAAAAGATAAGTATAAGAATATATGTCAGCATAATATAGGCCATAGATGACAAGCTCACAAATGACATCATACTAAACAGTGGAAGGTTGGCAATAAAAAGAAAATAGGCGAAGACAGGAGGATTACAAATTTCAGGCTGGGTTATGACTGGCAGTCTGCCACAAAAGGTACTCAAACATGAAAGGAATATATGAAATATCTGTTTGCTGATGGTAAGGCCTTATAGTTAGAAAAATCCAAGAGCCCATTAAGTCTTAGAACTGATTGATAAATCCAGTAAAGCTACAGGTTATAAAATAAACATACCAAATACCCCAAACAAACCAATAGTATTTCTATATGCTAACAAACTAACCCAAAATGAAAATAAGAAGCCAATCCCATCTGTAATCGAACCAAATAAAATACGTGTGTGTGAATTTAGCCAAGTAGGTGGAAGATCTGCATGTTAACATGTATGAAGTACTAATGAACAAACCTAAAGACTTGAAGAAGTACAAAACTCAATAAACTGTTAAAAGTTTCTTTATTCAATGTGACCAGCAGATTCAATGCAATTCCTAATAAAATTCCAATTTCATTTTCCACAGTAGAGAAGCAGCCTACCTACAATCTATATAGAATCAGAAATGGTCTACATCTCTAAAAGCAATCTTGAGCAAAATTCACCAACCTGGAAGTCTCACATTCCATGATTTCAAAACCGTGTGTTACACATCTGCTGTAATCAGAGTAATATAGTTCTGGCATGAAAACAGATACAATGATTAGGAAAATGGAAAGCTGCAAAATAAACCAAAGGATCTACGGTCTGATTTCCTAGAACATCTGATAGAGAAAGGACAGTCTGTCTAATAAATATAGTATTAGGAATATTGGATATCCACAGACAGAAACATGAAAATAGACCCCTGTCTTACACCAAGTGGAAAACAAAAAACTAACTCAAAATGGACAAAAGGTTTCTGTGTAGCCTGGAGACTACAAACTATTTCAATGACACCCGGAGAAAGCTCTGAGAAACTGGTTTAGGCAACGATATCATAGGCAAGACTCTAAAACCATAGGTTAAAAAAAGAAAAAAACGGCAAGTAGGACTTCTTCAAACTAAAATGTTGCTGCAAAGCAAATGCACTGTAGAGGCAACGACATACTGGGGACATGTGTCATGCCATGCATCTGATAAGGGTTAATTTCTAAACTATATATGGAAAAGAATATGAAAGGTGTTCATCATTTCTGAGCACCAGGAAAATGCAAATCAAAACCATTATGAGTTATCATCTTGCACCCTTCAGAATGGCTGTTAACAAAAAGACAGAGAGTAGTAAGTGTCACTCAGGCTGTGGTACAAAAAAAAATCCTTGATACACTGTGGGGACAGCATAAACAAGTATTACCTGAAAGGATGGAACTGGCTCAAAACTAAAAGAACAGAATTACCACATGATCCATCCACGATTCTATTAGTGGTCATATATACAAAGTAGCTGAAGTCAGCATCAAAGAAATCTCTCTCTCTACTCTCCATCTTCACTTCAGGGGCCAAGATATGGAAGTGCCTTAGATGGCTACCAAGGACAATCAATCTCAATCTCTCTCTCTCTCTCTCTCCCCTTCCCTCTCTCTCTCTCTCTCTCACACACACACAAACATACACACAATATGTTGATAAAGTGATAGGTGTTAATTAGCTTGACTCTTTCTACAACACTGTATCCCACAAACATACAGAGTTGTTAGAAATAAATAAGCAAATAGACTTAAATGACCTAAGAAGATAAATTAAATGTTATATTAAGTGAAAAACAAGTTCAAATTACACTGAATCCTAACTAATTTTAAAAAATGTGACTAAGGGCTAGGAGGTCATCAGTTGGTAGCATGCTTGCCAAGAAGCCCTGGATCTAATTTCTAGCAACAGAGAAACTGGATGTGGTAGCATGGGCTTGTAATTCTAGTATTGGGTGGGGGAAAGAATTATAAGAATCGTAAGTTCAAAGTTGGAAGAGTCGCACACTCATTGGGCGTTAAGGGTTTGTGCAACACAGGGTCATTCAGTCGAGTACTTGGGAGTCCCCTTGAGGGAGATCTGTGAGCAGCCACCATGTTAATCTTCACCCCCACCAACCAGATCTGACTGACCAATGTGGCCGTGCGAAGTGGGAAAGGAAGCACTTTGAAATCGCCTGCTATAAAAACAAGGTCGTCTGCTGGCAGAGTGGCGTGGAAAAAGACCTTGATGAAGTTCTGCAGACCAATTCAGTGTTTGTAAATGTTTCCAAAGGTCAGGTTGCCAAGAAGGAAGACCTTATCAGTGCATTTGGGACAGATGAACAGACTGAAATCTGCAAGCAGATTTTGACTAAAGGAGAAGTTCAAGTGTCTGATAAAGAATGGCACACACAGCTGGAGCAGATGTTTAGGGATATTGCCACCATTGTGGCAGACAAGTGTGTGAACCCAGAAACAAAGAGACCTTACACCGTTATCCTCATGGAGAGAGCCATGAAGGACATCCACTACTCCGTCAAACCCAACAAGAGCACAAAGAAGCAGGCTTTGGAAGTGATAAAGCAGCTGAAAGAGAAGATGAAGATGGAGCGGGCCCACATGGGATTGCGCTTTATTTTGCCAGTGAACAAAGGGAAGAAGCTGAAGGAAAAGCTGAAGCCACTGATGAAGGTGGTGGAGAGTGAGAACTACAGCCAGCAGCTGCAGATCCTGTGCCTCATCGACTCAGGCTGCCTTAGAGACACTGATGAGCTAATAAAAAAGGAAAGGCAAGGGTTCTCTGGAAGTGCTCAGTCTGAAGGATGTGGAGGAAGGAGAGAGATGAGAAGTTTGAATGACACCACCCGGCTCCTCAGCTGGAGCACGACTGCGGATGTTTGTTCCTGACAGCAGCAGCAGCTCATTCTGTGACTTGCCAAAAGCCCTGCTCAAGTGACATGCCACTTTTCATCTTGTGTTAAACATTTACCCAGGTACCTGGGTATTTTTGTTGTCAATTGGGGTTTCCAGCAAAAATGAAAAATAACCCAAAATAGAAAGTCCAGGACAGCTGTTCACTGCTGCATATGTCTTTCTAGTTCCAAGTGGGACCAGAGACAGCATTGGTGGATAAGAAGGTAGAGTTAGTACGTGACAGATCATTGGACAGGGGTCTGTATAACAAAAGGGATAAGCCTGCTGGAAAAGGAAATAGGGTGTTTCTGCATAATGAAGTCCAGGTCTGGGGTGTGAGCATGGAGAGAACTTCCTGGTTCCCTCCCAATAGATGTATAATGACTAGGGAGAATTTGACTTTCTAATTTTTCTTTCTTTCTTTCTTTTTTTTTTTTTTTTTTTTTTTTTTTTAGTTTCTCAAGACAGGGTTTCTCTGTGTAGCCCTGGCTGTCCTGGAACTCACTCTGTAGACCAGGCTGGCCTCGAACTCAGAAATCCGCCTGTCTCTGCCTCCGGAGTGCTGGGATTAAAGGCGTGCGCCACCACTGCCTGGCTTGACTTTCTAATTTTCAACAAACATGGTACCAAAACTGACTTAGATTATTCTTGGGAAAATATATACAGTCATTTAATACTAACTCTTGAAGGTTTATAATATATGTTATTATAGTCAAAATTATATGTAATCAATTAAACTTATTTTATTAAAAAAAAAAGAAGTTCAAAGTTATCCTCAGTTACCATTGTGAGTTTGAGGTCAGCCTGGGCCACATGAGACTCCATTCCAAAAACAGAGCCAAAATGTGACTACAGAAATTTCTGAGAGGTAAATGCCATTATTTAAACAATGGCTGTCACTGGGTAATGTGACTGCGGGTAGTGCTTTTCCTTTATTATCCTATTTATAAACTTCTATATCTTCTAATGGACACAAATTACTTTGCCAACCAAAGGAAGAAAAAAGTTGTGATGCATTCAATATGTCAAAGAGTAGACAAAATTAATATCCTTTCTTTAATCAACTTACACATTGTGTCTAGTGTTTTAAAATGAGTGAGCACTGTATATCAATTGAAAACTGCTTTAGAGGTTTTGCTCAGGGGTCACTTAATATATGGTTCTTATATTGACTTAGTTTTATATTCAGCTGACTAGTTTCTTGGCTATGTATACTCAACCACTAGAGGAAACTGCTGCATTTTAGGCCTTATTCTAAATGTTTCTTTTTCCTGCTCACAACTAATGGGGTGGGGTGGTGGGGGGGGGGGAGAGAGAGAGAGAGAGAGAGAGAGAGAGAGACCGACCAAGGAGTATATTAAATAGGAAAGTAGTTTAAACAATTAACTGTTGACAGAATGTTTTCAAATGGATGGCATTTAGATAAACAATACAGCATTTACTGGGCCTATCTATACCCGAGTTAGGTACTGCTTTAAAAGTATATGTACTGCAGGAGATAGGTGCACAGGTGTTCAACCACATCACAAGAACATGCAGAGGAGAGATACATCCTACTCAAGGCTTAGAGATGATTTCTGGAAGGGTATCTGAGCAAAGCTAAAACTGTTTTTCTCTCTTCCTTTACTTTCATATATACTTAATGTATCTTTTACTTATTGACCCAGATCATCTGAGAAGAAATTTACAATTTGGATCAAGGCTTTGTCTGTGTGTTTCTTAATATTCCACTGACCGTAGAGCAGTACTATTCACACCATATTCTTGTTGTCTCTTCCATCCCTAGGATGGGAATTCCTTAACAACACAGTGTATCGTGGTCACATGGTGACTCTGTCTAAGGAAGAAGCTTCAGAGTGAAACGGACCTCACCAGCATTTCAATCTGGAATGCCCCAGTCTTCAGAACTGTGAGACATAAACTGTTGATTAAGCCCCAGTCTATGAAATTTTGTTTATGGCAACTCCAGTGTGCTACAAAAGAATTTGGTATCAAGAAGGATGGTAACGTGTTTGATGATGACTGCTGGTGATGCTATACAAATTGGCAGTCTAATTTCTTTTTGATTTCTTATTACATCAGGTATGGCAAACAGGTATGGCTTGTTTAGATTAAGACTTGTACAATTACGTAGTCTTTTCATTTTGGAACCCATTACTTAGCAATAAGAAGAATCACAAGTTCCTAGATTAAGGATTCTTTTCGACTAAAAGAAATTATCCCACTATAGAGCCACAAGTTGGTCTAACTTACTTTGTCTTTGCCTCCTTTAACAAAGTAGGATCATCAGTAGCCAGATATACTCTTTTTTTATCCACTTGCATTCTGCGTGCGAGAAGCTGAAAATGTTCTTCAACGTGTACCATGTACTCCTCGATGGGGTGGAAGGCTGCTTCTGTTCCCACTTTGTCTGTGCGTCTGACATGGACTCTGGGGAGAGGTGGAGAGCATGCTGATAAGGTACTGGTACTCAGTTAGTACCCTTATCACGGTGGCACTAGAGGCATACTAGATGAATTTTTCATTTATTCTTACCATTAGAAAAATAAAATCATTTTGAAACATTTCCCAAATACTTTAATATAGTTTGCATGCTGAATAGTACAGAACAATATGAAAGGCAAGTAAAGGCCTTGAGAAATACCTTTCCACAGAAAAAGCAATTGGCATATCAAGAATATATGGGAGCCTGGAAGCAAGATACTCTTCAACTCTCCATTAAAAAAATAGATTTAAGTTTTAAAACACATTTAAGTTTTAAGATTCTTGAGACTAAATCATAACCAGATTCACAGCTTAAAGATACTGCCTATAACATTCTGATGCCAAGGCTTATCTATCTTTTTTTTTTTTTTTATTTTACCCTGTACAGTTGCAACTTCAGGTCATCGAATTTAAAGTCATGTAAGGAAACACAGACTCATATGAACTTTCCCTACAGTTAAACAGGCAAGCCTTTAAATGATATTGGCTATATTATGTTCATGAAGTCATTACAGCCTGTTGTTCTCTATCAAATGCAAACAGAAACTGATCTCATTTGTTGCACTGAGGAAAAAAACCCACAATGTTATTAAATTGGTGTTGTTAAATGACACAGACTTATACTGTCCTACAATGGCAAGTCACTGACTGCCAGCATTCTCCCTGCATCTCAGTTTTGCTGAAGGCCAGGGCTGTGTCTTGGATCTGAGTGAGGGCGGGAGTACACTGGGGAGGCTGTCATCTTCGGGCTGTTGTTTTCTTTGCCTCCAGACTATAGTCCAGATGTGGATTTGATCAGAGGAACATCTATTCTGTCATCTTTTCTTTCCTACATTCTTCTTAATCACTGCTTCTCTCAGGAGATTGGACCTGTTTCATGTGCTCTGTATAAATGAAGTGGGGCAGCGAGAATTCACTACTCTGAATTTCAATGAAGTTTCAGGGAATGAACACTATTTAATATTCTGATTTCAATATGTACTTCCTTTAGCTCTAACATTTAGAATAGGGGTCAGTAATTACATAGAAAGATTAAGAAATGAAGAAAGATGTGGGGTAGGAAATATGAAAATAAAACAAAGAGCTTCATTAAAAACAAGAGGGAGAGACAAAGGAAGAGGAGCCTCTGAGCTAGCAGAAGGGCACACTGAGCCAGTCTGCTCTGTCGCCCTACGTGCGCAAGGAAGAACAGTCTCTAGGGTCTGGAACCTTTGTTCCTTAGTGGAACCATGACTATTAAATCACATAAAATTTACAGTAAAAGGCAAACAGGTACAACTACTGCTATATATTATTGTTGTTTGAGAGGGGAAAATACATTCTTACCCAATAACTGGATGTTTGAAGCCAAGCTTCTTGGTGGCTTCTTCTATTTCCTTTTCCAGCCAAGGTTGTGGACGAATCAAGTATTTGACAAACTGGGACACCCACCACACTGCAGGGTCACCATGGACTCTTAGGAGTCGGTCTGCAAGGTCTTCTGGAACAGCCAGTGGTAAGTAAGGAGGCCGAGGATGGAGGCTGTCTACAATGGGGAGCTCGACCACTTGAATGTTTTTGTCATTTACTTCACCTAAGGGAACACCAAAACACATAGTGACTATACTACACTTCTCACACATTTACCATACAACCAAACTCACTTGGAGTACTGTTACCTTCATAGCAACTCTAAGGAAATATGTTTTTTACGTTATAGTAGAAGTCAGGAAATTTGCCTACAGTACCACAGCAAGAGTGACAGAGCTAAGCATGCCTCTCAAGTGTGAGGCCTTTCTAACAACTCCTACCACCCAGTCACATTATCACGTTATACTTCAAGTTAGGACAGTAACCAGCATCCAAAGTATTTATCAGCCACATGGTTGAGAGATATGATGCTACCAAGTTCATGTTTTCTGTTTCTTTCTTTGGTTATTATATATTAAATATCCTGGAATTTCTAGCATGTTATTATAGTTAATGGTCCTTGCATTTCTTTTGTAACAGACACTAAAATAATAAAGAATTACAATTATAAATCAAGTCATCTGTATTTTTTTGTAGAAAAAAATAGACAACTAAAATATTTTTCTTGGCTAAGTTAGACTTAGTATATATTCAATTATAATAACAGAAACTTGCTCCTTACTTATCTCAATAGTAAAGTTCAGAGATTAAGTAATCATTTATGACTGCCTTCAAAATTCATCATTGCTATTTCTGTACTACTAAGTGTATAATGCAGTGATTAAAAAAAACCCACAATGAGCCAGGCGGTGGTGGCGCACACCTTTAATCCCAGCACTTGGGAGGCAGAGGCAGGTGGATTTCTGAGTTCCAGGCCAGCCTGGTCTACAAATTGAGTTCCAGGACAGCCAGGGCTACAGAGAGAAACCCTGTCTCGAAAAACCAAAATAAAAAATAAAAATAAAAAAACCCCACAATGGACAGTACACACAGATTTTACACACTACAGGTTGCCCAGTAGTAAGTAGAAGATTAAAATACTACACTAAAAATTGTACTGAGTTACAATTTTAATAACAGAAATATAAGCATAAATATACAAAATAATCCCAATTAAGATGTCATAATCACAAGATAATTAAGGAAACAATATACTTCTAAAGAATAAGCCTATACCCTTGGTCTTGCAAACTTTATATGCCTCAGTACAGGGGAACGCCAGGGCCAAGGAGTGGGTGTGGGTGGGTAGGGGAGTGGGGGGAGGGTATGGGGAACTTTTGGGATAGCATTGGAAATGTAAATGAAGAAAATACCTAATAAAAAAAAGAATAAGCCTATAAAAATGTATCCACCAATATGAAACAGCTTATTTCTCTCTCTCTCTCTCTCTCTCTCTCTCTCTCTCTGTGTGTGTGTGTGTGTATGTGTGTACAATACATACATTCATAAAAACACACACACATATGGAACACAGCTAGTAAGGCTAACTGCATAGGCCTTTTGAAATCAGTTTAGTATAGTTAAGACTTAAAATTTTTGGTAATATTCTATTTCTCTGCTATGCAAAACCATTTCACGATTTTAAGAGCAAAGTGCCTAACACATGACATTTGTAGTATGAATGAATGAATGAATGAATGGTAATTTAACATCAGCATTGCAGTTCATCTAGTGCTTCAGCTAAGAAAGCACTGGCACCTTTTTCAGAGGAGGAACTACAAGTAGAATGTGAGGGACAAGAATGAGATGCATTTTAAATTACACTGCACCAGTCTCCCTTAAGGCAAGGAGAACAGTGGTGCTTTGCCTGATATGGAAATGATCAGAAGCAAGACCCAAATAAAAGAGAGATTGGAGAATGAAAGAGGAAGGAAAAGATGGTTATTTTTAGAGAGAGAGAGAGAGAGAGGTATTCCTGGCGTTGGGCAGGGTGCATGCTTATAATCTCAGCACT
This sequence comes from Mus musculus, assembly GCF_000001635.26. Taxonomy (NCBI): domain Eukaryota; kingdom Metazoa; phylum Chordata; class Mammalia; order Rodentia; family Muridae; genus Mus; species Mus musculus. The sequence goes on along the minus strand of NC_000078.6, from coordinate 77,446,642 downwards.
TAGGAAGTTAGAACAGAGGATCCTGGATTCGAAGCCAGCATGGGCTACAAAATAAGACGTCTTTAAAAGGCATTACCATTGGTCTCAGTGGAAGAAGAAAGAAAGGGAGAAAATAGGAAATAGAGAAGGCAGCAGCAAATGCTCTCGTAATACCTATAGACATATCTACCTACACAAAAGCAGAGCTGACAGTGCTGTCCGCTGTTACTTCGTCCTAACAAGGCTATTCTAAATGTTCAGTCTACACAGCTCAAATGTCACTGATAACATATTATTCTCTGATGGCATCAAGTCCTCAATTTCTTTATCATTAGCAATAGTGACAACCTTCAGAATGCAATGAAAACATCTTCCAGCTAAAGAAGTATAGTTTCATTGACTTTTTTTTCTTCTTACCTTCATTAACTCATTAACTTGTTTAAATATTTGCTGACTTATATTGAAATGTTTGAGGAATTCCATAATAGCCACAATATAAAATGACATGCTTCACCAAGCAAAATCTACATGATTTCTACTGCAAAACCTCACTTAGATTGGGCTATTTACAGTGCAAGAGAAATAAAACATCACCACTAGCAAATGTGCTTTTAAAAACTGTCTAGCAAAATGTCAACCTCAAAAAGAAAAAAAAAAGTATTTCTATTTACCACTAGCAAGGATTAAAACTTTAGTTTCTTCAGTCATTTTACACACACACACACACACACACACACACACACACACACACACACACACAGAGAGAGAGAGAGAGAGAGAGAGAGAGAGAGAGAGAGAGAGAGAGAGAGAGAAATACTAAGTGAGTGTATTTTATAGATGTTAGTTGTAATGATGGATCCACTGAAATTCAAGCCATGCCACTAAATTTCATGTGGGTGATGTTGCTGACTGGTAGTTCTGACCCCAGCTGGTCAAGTTTCTGTTAGAGAGTGATTATCAGACATGGTTTATTAATTTATGAATTAGGTTTTCAAGCATCAGAATTGCTTGTCCGTTATATCTCTGCATTGTATGCAATCTAGCTAAGTATAGGTTGCATGTAAGTGTTACGTAATTGAACACAAGAGGCTCAAACATGCATGGATATGAGGATTTTGCTATCTTCTGTAGCCCAAGGGGACTGTACATATCATCAACTGTGGTCACACAGCAATATATCTCTGAAACTTTTTCTTCCAATATAAGTGAAACTTGGTCCTCTTTTATAACAGCTGCCCTTCCTTCTTCCCTCAGCTCCTGACACCACCTTCTGTTGTCTCTATGAGATCAGTTTTTTTTGTAGATACTACACATACATGAGATCATATGTATCTTTCTATTCCTGGATTATTTCATTGTACAAATTAATAAATTCAATAAACTTATACAAACTAGTAACAGCTTTATATTATCAACAAACCATTTGAAAAGAAATTTAAAAATAATCATATTTGTAACAGCATAAAAATCTTAAATTTAAGAGTAAATTTTAAAAATTATTTTATTTACTTTACATCCCAGTATCAGTTTCCTCTCTCCTCCCAGTCTCCCTTCTCCTAGCTCCTTCCCCATTCCCTTCTCCTCTGAGAAGGGGGAGCCTCCCTTACCACCCCCCCCCCAGCCCCTCACCTCCCCCATGTCAGTCACTGCTGGACTTAGGCACATCCTCTCTCTCACTGAGCCCAGACAAGGTTGCATTTCAATAATGTGATGAAATATCTAAATAGTGAAAATGATAAAATAATAAAAGAAACTGAGGACACAAATAAATGGAAATGGCCCATGTACACAGGCTAGAAAAATTAATATTAAAATATTTATAGTATCCAAAGTGATTTATAGCAATGTATTCCATATCTCACTTCTAAAGTCATTTTTCAAAGAAACAGAAAAACACAATTGATATGCAGCTATATAAATAACCTAAACAGCCAAAGCAATCTTCAAAAGTAAAGGGCAGCAGCTAGAGACATTACACTTGGATTTTACAATGTATCACAAAGCTTCTGCAATCAAAGCACAACAGTGCTGGCAGGAAAACAGACACAGCGACCAAAGAAAGTCAAGGGCTCACAACAGCTGATCTAAGTCAACGTACCAAGTACATACAAAGGTGTCTCTTCTGTAAATGATATTAAGAAAAATAGGTATTAACATGCAGGAAAATGAAAATGGACTCTCATACACACAAATGGACTCAAAATGCATAAAGACAAGTACAAGATCAGAAACAATAAAGCTGTAAGAAAACCAAAAATCCCCCCAAACATACAAACAAAATGCAACAAAACAAACAAAACACAGGAAAGGCTCCACAACACTGGCTGAGGCAATGCTTTCATGAATGAGCCTCTCAAACCACAGACAACTAAAACAAAAAGAGAGGGATGGCATCAGACTAAAATGCTTCTGCACAGCCAAGCATGCAACTTGGTGAAGAGACAACCTGAACATTAAGTTGCACATGAATACACAGAATTCAAACACAGAAAAGTATGGAAAGAGTTACTCTGATTTTTTAAAAAAAATAATAGGCAAAAGATATAACAGACATTTCTGAAAAGTATAAATGGACAAGAATAAGGAAAAATGTTGATATCTCTAATCAACACCAAAGTCCAAATCAAAATCACATTAGTATGGTTGTCAGCAAAATACAGAGAATGATTAATATACATTATCAAAGTTGTGGAGAAGGAACAATTGTGCCTAGTGGGATGTAAATCAGTGACCATTTGGAAGCAATATTTAAAACAGAAATCATCTGAGAACACAGATTTTTTAAAATTTTTTTTCATTAGGTATTTTCCTCATTTACATTTCCAATGCACTATATATATATAGAAAGAAAGCAAGCGGTCTGCTTTCTAGGATCAAGACTGTAAAATAGGTTTCTTTCACTAACTTATAGGCAAAAAGGCAGTGAAGTTTTCATATTCTCTTTCTGTTACCAGCAGTGGAAGATGCAGCCTAATGCTAATGGCTGTAACCCCTGAATTCTCCCTCAAGGGTCTCCATCAGATCTTGAAGTTCAGATCTTATACAGCAGAAAAGCATTTCAAATGAGCCAATGGCTAAGATCAAAAACTCAGGTGACAACACATACTAGGGAAAATATAGAGAAAGAGGAACAGTCCTCCACTGCTGGTGGGATTGCAAACTGGTACAGCCACTCTAAAAATCAATCTGGAGGTTCCTCAGAAAATTGGAGATCAATCTACCTGAAGACCCAGCTATACAACTCTTGGGCATATACCCAAAAGACACTCTACCTTGCCACAGGGACACATGCTCCACAATGCTCATAGCAGCCTTATTTGTGATAGCCAGAAGCTGGAAACAACCCAGGTGTCCCACAACAGAGGAATGAATACAGAAAATGTGGTTCATTTACACAATCAAATACTATTCAGCTATTAAGAACACGGACATCCTGAGTTTTGCAGGCAAATGGATGGAACTAGAAAATATCATCTTGAGTGAGGTAAATCAGACCCAAAAGGCCATGCATTACCAGTATGTACTCATTAATAAGTGTATATTAGCCAAAAAAAAAGGCACAGAATACCCCGGATACAATCCACAGAACTCAAGAAGGTTAACAAGCTGAAGAGCCCAAGTGAGGATGCTTCAATCCCACTGGGGAGGGAGAAGAAAGCAATCACTGGGGGTGGGAGTGGGGAGTTTTGAGGAAGGGAGGGATCAGGGTGGGAGAGGGGATAGGGAGGAACAAAGGAGAACATGATCAGGTATTGGGGACAAGGAGGAGTGGACAAGAGTGAAGTCCTGAAGACCAGCAGAAAGAATGGAAACACACAACCTTGGGAGATAGGAGGTGGGGGCACTCTCTAGAATGTACCAAAGACCTAGGAGGTGAGAGAGTCTTAGGACTCAAAGGGAGGGACCTTAGATATAATGTCCAACAGTGAAGAGCCAACTTGTAGAGTTCACTTCCAGTAGAAAGACAGGGCATCATATGGATGGGGTTGTCATGCCACAGTCAAAAACTCTGACCCTAAATTGATCCAGTCTAAAAGAACTGCAGGGACAAAAATGGAGAAGAGAGACTGAGGGAAAGGAGGTCCAGTGACTGGCCCAAACTGGGACCCATCTCAAGGGGAGCCTCCAAGGCCTACACTATTACTGATGCTATGGTATGCTCACAGACAGAAGCCTAGCATGGCGGTCCTCTAAATGTTCCAACAAACAGCTGACTGAGATAGATGCAGATACTTACACACAACCATTATACTGAAGACCCCTGTGGCTGAATTAGGGAAAGGCTGGAAGAAACTGAGGAGGGGGGCAACTTCATAGAAAGACAAGCAGTCTCAACTAACCTGGACCCCCGAGATCTCTCAGATGCTGAGCCACTAACCAGGCAGCATGCACTAGGTTGATACTAGGCCCCTGACACATATACAGCAGAGGACTGCCTAGTCTGACTTCAGTGAGAGAAGAAGCGCCTAACCCTAAAGAGACTTGAGGCCCCAGGGAGTGGGCAGGCCTGGAGCTGGAGGGGTAGGGTTGAGGTGGTGGGGAAGTCCTCTTGGAGACAGGGCTGGAGTGGGGTGAAGTTGGGGGGTGGGGAGGAGGAGGAATGGGATGAGGAACTGTAGGTGGGTGTAGCAGGAGGGGGACAATGACTGGAGGGATTGAAGATAAGTAGTAAATAAATAAATCTATTTTACACAAAGGGGAAAAAAAGATAAGTGACAGTACACACTTCTAAGTGTAGGGGGACGGAGAAGAAAGGAGGGAGAGAGGGAAGAAGTGGGAGAAAGGGAAAAGGGAAAGAGGGAGGGAGAAAAGAGAGACTCTACAAAGAATATATACAGCTTTTGAAGTTACATTAATTTACAGCTAAGTTCCAAGATAAAGAAAAGTTTGAAAATTAAGTAGAGACATAAAATCTTGTTTACTTTATTTTCTGATCTTAAAGAACTTCCTCTATAATGAGGTACACTGCTCGGTTTAAAGATGAAAAAAATGTGCTGATAATGATAAGGTTAAACACAAAAGTCACATATACTCAGGCCTTAGGTAGGTCAGGGTTCACTTGCTGTTTTAACACTGTTGAGAGCTCTAAGAAAAATGAGTCTTTATAAAGACACTCTTCTTGGTGATTTTCTTCATGCCCCACCCAGCTGTGTAAAAGTTCTTAATGCTTAGTCAGTAAGAAACACAAAACAGATTCTGGGGTTGAGGGACATCTTTTCCTCTTCATGGCACATTAATGTTCCCCCAGTTTCCTTACTATTTGTAGGAGTACTTTGAATGAAATTCCTGTGAGATGCCATCACAGACTCCCTGCATTTTGATGTCTAGAATAGGGACAAGAGTCAAGAAAAATGCATTGGGGTAAATGTCAGTGTACGTGGTACTTTGACTCTAACACACAGTGATCAAGAGTAAGAACTTTGCAATCACAAACATTGATGTTTAATCCTTTATCATGTAATAGTTGTGTTACCTCAAATGATACGTATTTAACTTCAATCTAGTTTCTTCATTTGGAATATAATATTAGTAGCATTATCCCATTCATCTGTAAGTTAGGACAGTAATAGTTATTATTATCAATTATTATAGAGGTATTTTAAATATGAAATGAGATGCTGTACATAGCAAGCTAATAAACATTAGGGGCTGGAGAGACTGTTTAGTAAGTAAAGTGCTTGGTGTGCAAATATGAGGACCTAAGTTAGGATCCCCAGCACCCAGGTTAAAAAAAAAAAACCCTCTGCCCAGCACAGGTCTATTGAACTGGGGAGGCAAAAACATAAGGATCTCTGAAACTTGTTGGCCAGCTAGTCTAGATGAATCTGCTAGCTCTAAGTTCAATCAAAGACTGTCTCACACAAACAAAAGCAAGCACACACACACACACACACACACACACACACACACACACACACACACACACACATAAGACTGAGATGAATCAAAGAAGACCTGATATTTACCTCTAGGTGGTAGGTACATGCAGGTGTACATACATACACATGCATCCCCCGCACACACATATACAAGAAAGCTAAACACAATGCCATATGCAGTCATTCTTAAAACATTATTTATTTTGGAGTCAGTTCTGCTGAAAACTCTCAAGAAACAACTACAGTTTGGTCCAGAAGAGACGACCTGCCAAGATACAGCCTCTGAGAAATACATGGCAGTGCTCTCACTCCAGAGACTGCTTCATACCCAAGGCATGTCTTACTCACGCCATTTACCAAGGCAATAACACAGCATGCAGCTTTTATCTTTTCCAAACATTTCAACAAATCATAAAGCTAAAGGGTAGGGACTTTTGGCTATTTAAACATTAGGAAATTTGATGTTATTCCCCAACTTGACCAAACTCTGTTCTGTTCAGAAACAGCTCATTGTCTAAGCCAATAATATATTCTGTACATATTTCAGTAAGGATTTTTTTAACTTTATAAACTTATATTTATAAAGACTATTTAAGTTTCTGGGATTTATATTTTCTTCAAGAGTATATGTCAATATTCAACAAATTAAATTAAATTCTTACTAAATTGAGCCTTGACAGAGAAGCCAAGAATAAAAAGAGATCAAGCCTGAACTCTAACAAACTATGAGATCTCTAATGTATGAGGAACCCTTTAAACATTTTTGACTTGAATGCAAATATGACCATTTACAAAAAAATAAACAACCCCCCAAAAGTAAAAAGTCTATTTTTGACATTATAACAACATAAATATTTATATCCTTGTTTAATAACAGAGATCCATTCTAATCTAAAATACAGAAGATAAGCTATTAACAAGTCAACACCTGAGCTACTTCTCTTTTATTTTCTACCCAGTTCAGCAGAATAGAAATTACTTCTTGAACAAAAAATGAGACTGTCATCTGCTATATGAATTCTATCTCTGGTCTACTTTGGCAACAACACAAAAGACTATTATCATTGCCATTATGAAGGCTTCATCCAACTGAGGGAAAAGTTCTAAGTTCAATCCCATGAAACGCAGTGCAGCTCTGGTGACATTGTAAAGATGGCATAGCACTCCCTGAGAGTGACTGAACTGCATACTTTTCCTAGTAACAGAAAACCTTGTAAGGCAAGTGGACTCCAGACCTCAGCATTATTCTGGACTGGAGACTAAAAGAGCAGCTGACAGAGAACACGTCGTGTGTGTGTGTGTGTGTGTGTGTGTGTGTGTGTGTGTGTGTGTGTGTGTGTATGTGTGGTGTGTGTGTGTGTGGGTGGTGTGTGTGTATGTGTGGTGTGTGGTGTGTGTGTGTGTGTGTGTGGTGTGTGTGTGTGTGTGTGTGTGTGTATATGTGTGTGTGTGTGTATGTGTGGTGTGTGGTGTGTGTGTGTGTGTGTGTGTGGTGTGTGTGTGTGTATATGTGTGTGTGTGTGTGTGTGTGTGTGTGTGTATGTGTGGTGTGTGGTGTGTGTGTGTGTGTGTGTGTGTATGTGTGGTGTGTGGTGTGTGTGTGTGTGTGTGTGTGTGTGTGTGTGTGTGTGTGTATGTGTGGTGTGTGTGTGTGTTTGTGTATGTGTGGTGTGTGTGTGTGTATGTGTGGTGTGTGTGTGTGTATGTGTGGTGTGTGTGTGTGTGGTGGTGGTGGTGGGTTACAGAATCAGATGGACAGGACTATGTCAAAAGACAAAGACCAAGTTCTGTCTGACCACGACACTAAATAGAAGGATCCCTGAGGTAATTCTGAATTTCTGAAATAAATTTATTAATCCCATAGACACCTAGAGAAAGATATAGATTCAGTGGATAAAGGCACATGCCACCAAGTCTGTCTGATGATTTGAGTTTATTTCCAGGACTCCCATCACAGAAAGGGGGAATGCCTTCCTCATGTTGTCTTCTGACCTCCCCACTCAAGTCATGGCCCATGCATAATGAGGGCGTGGTACATTACACTAGACAACAGTCTCTCAGGGCTTGCAAGTTCCTGTAAGTTCATAGAAATTTAGGGAACATTTTGGTTGGTGGCTTTTTAGTAAGTTAGTACTTTTCTCCTAATTTGATCTTTCCAGCCCCAAGGATCCCAGAGACCATTAAGCAGCATCTCTCAGTGGCAGCACAAGAAAAAAGGAACAGGTACCTGGGAAGACAGGAATGTACCAGAATCAAATTCCAACTTTCCTTTCCTCATACAAAGTCACAATTTATTGCTTTACTATCTGTCATATCTCTTGGCAGTGCGCAGCCTCGGGAAAGGACCCAAAGGTAACTGACTTATTCTTTGAAAAAACATTGGAAAAGGTGACTAGAGTAAGCAGGCATACCATCAGAATTTCACTGTTGTTTGAAAAGCTGAAGTTCCTTTTGCTTAGTGGGAATTTTATAGCTGCTTCCATGATTATCACACTTGAAGCATTAGCAGTGAGATGTATCATGATGGATTTAAGTCATTTATATTTTTTGTGCTGAATTATCTCCTGATTAAATTGAATCATGTTAAAATTCAGTCCTAAAGATAGGGTAAAGGCCAACTCTAACATCCTAAGATCCAAGCAATCATAACTAGAGTGGCTGGGGATAATTCCACTGGTAAATGCTTGTCTTGCAAACAAAAAGATATGAGTTTAATCTTGTAATCCTAGTGCTAGGAAAAGAGAAACAGGCAGATTACTGGGTTTGTTGGCCTGACAGCCTAATTTACTACATCGGTACCAATATAGTCACAGTCCCTTTTCTCCCACTTCCCGCAAAAGTGGATGGCACCTGAGGAATATCTGAGATTGGTTCTGTTCTGACTTCTGCATGTACCTGTGCGCGCATATGCATGCACACACAGACACAGAATTTTAATTAGAAATTCTAAGTACATTATAAGAGAGAGAAATAAAATATAAGTTGAGGAAGGAAATAACAACAAATTTAGGCAAGAATTCTGTGGCACAGACCAGAGGATAACTTAGCATCAAGCTGTGCTCTAGTGGCTTACACAGTGCTGATAAAACAGTCATGCATCTTGGCCTAGAAACAAAGATTAGAGCAGAGAATCCTCTAGAAGCGTAAGTCTCTCCAGTTATCACCATCATGGTAGACTCTTGTGTCGCCTTAGTCTGTAGAACATCTGCTTTCCCAGCTCAGCTGCCTCAGCTTCCACTGTGGGAACAGGCTGAGATGCTGGGCATGGCATCATGTACCTACGACAATGCTATTGCCACTGCTGTTACTGACATGATATAAATCATCTGACTTTCCCTGAATTAAATAACATCTCTAGAAAGAGAGCTAACATGTTACAATCAGTACAGTGCCACAGATGGACAAATTCTGTAAAGATGTTACTCTGGAAATTAGCACCATTTGTTTAGCAGGGAAGCACAGGGATATCATATCCACACAAGAATAAAAGGTGCTATTAAGCAAAATGTGTAAAACCTTAACTGACAAGAGATTAGAAAATGGAAAAAGATACATGTAGCAAATAAGGCAAGCAGGACATGTCTGGTACTTTGGAAGGCAGGTTTTGGTTTGTCATTGGTTTAAATTTTATAGGATAAGTGCAATTATATAACTTGATAATTATATTCCTCATGAAATTTTTAATTAGGCTGGAAAATGGGGCTCTGGCAGCACAACTTATTTTAAAACCTGGGCAAGAAGCTCCTTCCCTTCTATGACCACTACTTCTCACTCTTTAAAGCTCACTGCTCAACCTGGAGATGCTGAACTATCAACAGGCTACAAAGCCTTAGCTGACTCATCTCAGAGCTATGGAACCAACCGTATTTCTATCTTTATCTCAAGTATAAAGAGAACAGCAGGGATGAGAGCTCAAAGCTAGCTTTCTCCAAATGCTTTGTTCCTTCGCAGTAACAATTCCTTCTTTGTTGTCTCAGCAACTACCACTGCCTCAGGTACATAATAAGCACAACATAGATGCTTAATTGAACAAATGAATCTCTAATCATATATTAGTAATGTACTTAATAGAGACCCCACAGTCTGATGCAGGAAAGAATCCCTTGGCTGTAAGTGAGCCTACCATCGGCAGCACAATCTCAGCGTTACAGTAAATGTTGAGGGTTGTCAACAGTACTTACCAGCTTTACCAATTTTCAAGATGCAAACAGTCAATACTATTCAGGTCCTGCCTTTATACATTTACCAGTTTGTTAGATAACAGTTTACACCTTGAATACCTAGAAAAGCATAAGATAAGTACTTGGAAAAGTTACCTAGATATCTCTAAGTCTTCTTGCCACTCATTACTTCAGAAAATACGAATCCTGCCTTAGATCCATCGAGCATTTCATTAATACATGCTACCTACATAGCACAGACAGGAAGAGAAATACTATTATTGTTTTAGTCATTTTGTTGTCACTGTACACTTTCTAGGGAGCTGGGTACTTTTTTTTCTGAAAAAAAATCTTTGAGAGTGATAAATACTGTAGAAAATATAATTTAATTATCAAATGGTGTCAGATACTATAATTAATTTTTACATGAAGCACGGAGCCAGAAGAAATTACTCTATTCATGTATTATTGCTAGAAAATTATCTGCCTATCATTCAGAATTTTGTGGGTTTCACACTGGGTTTTAACTTGAAAACTATAATGAAATTCACTTAGAAGAATCTTACATTGAATATTTCTATGTAGCGTAACAGAAAACATAAAAATAAATGAAGCATTTCATTTAGAACTTATTTTCATATTCCTTTTATTACTATTTGTGATCATTATATCATTATAATAAAACTTACTATACTTTGTTCAGTTTCAGAAATTTTTCATATATTGTGATAACTTAATTTGTACTTCACAGGGTCCTCTGTTCTCTTCAACAGTGTCTGCCTACTGGGGTCTCACCAAGGCTCACCTACATGGTGGAAATGAAAAGTACAAATAAGGCTCACTGAAGTCTGAGAAATAAGCACACTGCCTTAAAACATCCTTCCTCCCATACAAGCACGTCAGCAGGACTGGGGCATAACAAAGAACTAGAGCTGAAAGAACTGCCCCTTTAAGAAGTCTCAAGGAAGGTCTAGGACAGCACGTCACTAAAGGAAACTAATGCATCTGAGTCCACAGCTAGACTGAACATTAAACAGAGCTTGACTTCCAGTCAAATAAACATAAAGCCTTATGCTAAAAGACCATTTTTTTTTCATGATACCTGGCTTTCAGCAAAATCCCATGCTCAAAGATATAAAAATAATACAGTTGAGGGACAAAGACACTATCAGAGTCTAATTCAGATACAGCAAAGAGTTTTGGAGTAATCAGTTTAGAAATTTTAAAATGACTATGATTAATATCTTAAGAAATGGAAAAGTGTACAAGTAAGAGCAAATGAGTAGGATAGGTGCGGATAAAACTCTGAAAAGATGAAGATGAAATGCTAGCAAACAAAAGCATTCTAATTGAAATGGCAGAAACTCTGAATGGCCTCGTCAGATCACACAGGATTAGACATGACCCAGCAAAAGGGTCAGTAAGCTTAAAGACATGACGATGTACTTATAGCACGGAATGAAAAGGATGCAATGGGATTTCAGGAGATAATCTTGGCATCATAACACATGCCTGTTACCCCAGCTCTTGGGACCATGAATATATATAACCTGCCCAAGGATTGTGGGATAATTACAAATAGTGAATAACATGTAATGAAAATTCAAAAGGAGAGAAAGGAAAAGAATATTTGGAATTGTAATCCTAAAAAATTTTCTAAAAATGATTGATATCAAACTATAAACCCATAAGGATGTGAAACTAACAAGCAGTATACATTTAAAACAGAAATAATCTAGTCAGGTCTGGTGATAAATGCCTTAATTTTTTCTTTTCTTTTATACATTGTCTCACTCACTATATAACTCAAATCTTCTACGTAGATCAGGTTGACTCAGAACTCACAGAGATCCTCCTGCTACTGTCTCTCCAGTGCTACCATTAAAGAAAGGCATGCATGTGCCACCATATCTTGGCAAGCCTAGCATTTTGAAGGAGCTCAAAGTCAAGGACAATGTGGGTTATACAGCTTGCCAGCCTGATCTACAAGTAACAACAAAACCTTAAACAAATCAAACCCATTATATCCAGGAATAGTAACACTAAACAACGTCCCCCATAAAATCACATCAAAATGAAAGCAAATCAAAAGAAAAGTTTGCTTTTTTTAAAAAAATCCAGGACATGGGAAAACTTTACTTATAGAAGAGCAAAGATAAAATGACATTGGCCTTTACTTCAGAAACTATTCAATCAAAAAAGACTTAATTTTGAAAGAATAAAACTACTCATTTAGAATTCTGTACAGAGATGGATATGGTGACATGTAGCTATAACCCTAGGAATTAGGAGGCTGAACCTGGAGGGATACAAATCTATCAGGGCTGAGGGAGATAGGGAAAGGAGGAGAGGTGGAGATAAAGAAGGGAAAGGAGAAGAGAGAGGAAGGGAAAGAGGGGAGGGGGGAAGAAAGGCAGAGAGATTGGGGAGCAAGAGGGAAGGTGAGGGGGAAAAGGAGGGAGAAAAAGATATCAATGAAAGTTTCCTTCACAAGTTAAAGGGATGTACAGAGCTGTACCTGTGAAAGAAACAATATAGTTGCCTAAACAAGAACTGCATGATAATAACACTACTGACAAATCAACATGGATGAAGAAAATTCCATAAGCGACAAGCTTCAATCCGTGCCAGATGAGAGTTACAGGAAATAAATGGCTGCTGAGAAGGGGAGAATCAGTCTCTTCCAGCTCAAAGCACACACTTGCGTGTGTGTGTGTGTGTGTGCATGTGTGTGTGTGTAATTACTAATGGACTAAAAATGTTGTATTTATATATACATATATGTAACATATATGTGTATGTAACAATAATAATAAAAGGAGAAGTCATGAATTTCAGGAGGGGGCAACACTAGAGGAGTTGGTGAGGAAGGGATGGAAATCATGAAAATACATGAAAGTTTCAAAAATTAATTAAAAAAAGAATTTCAAAAAATAATAAGAGGAGGGAAAAAAATCTAGATAAATCCAGATATGTACAGTAGAGTATTCCAGGCTGCCCCAAACTCTCTATGTAACTACAGATGACCTTGAATTTCTGATCCTCCTGTTTCTGTGTTCCTTCCTCTCTGGGATTACAAATATGTGCCACCATGGCAGGGTTTTACAATGTCAAGGATCAAATTCAGGGCTTTGTGAATGCTAGGTAAGCATGGTACTTGCTGAACTATACACCCCAATTCTTTCCAATTAATTTGTCAGAAAGTACAATGGATGATAACAATGTTACAAAAGCTGGGAGAAAAGAACTCAGAATACTTTGATTATAAAGTGGTAGCAATATCCATGAAAGAATATATATTTAAAAGTAGACATGGATTAGTTATAAACATATATTACAAACTCCAGAGCAATTGCTAGGAAGGGTTTTAATTGATATGCTAAGGCAAGAGAAAAAATGTAATCTTTATACAATAAGGTAGAAAAACAGGTGAATTTAACAGCGAACAAAAAAACAAGGCAACAAATAAAAACATAGTATAGACTCTCTTATTCAACTTTATAGATTTTGCTTGCCATAACTGTAGCCATCTTGACTTACAAATGCTATGGTTGCTCTTGAGGGATTCTGATCCATATTCTATGTACAACTTCTTATCACAATGGCTAAAGACAAAACTATATCAGAATGTGGACCCTGGTTAGACCCTAGAACCAGAAAGGTGCTTGACTCTGATATTAGCTTGAGATAAAACAGGTATGTTCTGGCTTGGATGAAGTCACACCCCTATTTTTCTGGCTAAAATCACGAAAATACATGGAATCATGCTACCATTCAGGGCGATGCTTCTGTCAGTTCCCAATAAGTGACCCTGCAATCTTGAATCTGTCTTCTTTCTATTGTCAGTCTCATGGTATCTGTGGCTAGTTCTCATATATTGAAACTGAGCTGTTTTAGAAGACCAAATATGCCAATAATGACTTTAAAGTGTCATTAGTTTAAAGTATACCAATATAAATGACAGAGACTATGCAAGTTTTTACTTTCTTTTGTCAGGGAGTGGGGAGCAAAACTCAAGTACATAATTTCTGCAAAAAAAAAAAAAACCCCTCATTTAAAATATAAAGACATATTGGTTAAAAGTAAAGGGATGGACTACCCTAAAATCATGCTAATTTTGATATAAAGAAAACTAAATTTCTAGGTCTATGAATTTCAGACAAAATTGACTTTAAAACAAGGAAAATAATATACAATAAGATGAAGAGAAATAATAAAACAAGAATGTTGACTTCCAAGAAGACATACTTTCTTTAAAACCTATATCCCATAATATCTGAGCTATAAACTAAAAACATATAACTTCATTATTATACTTGTAGACGTCGATGCCTCTATCACTGAAAGAACCATCAGGCAGAGGGGCATGAGTAAAGATAAGTAGAACTGAGTTAACATTTCCAGGACACTTTACCCAGAACCTCAGAATACACAGTCTTTTCATCAAAAAGACCATGTTTTGACTGGCAGAATACATCTTAACAAAATTAAAAGAATAATAAGCATTATACTAAGTATGACTTCAGACTACAATACAATTAAACTAAAAATCAACAGAAAGATAGTGAGAATCTCTCATGCTATTTATAACGTAGGATGAATGAAGTCTCAAGATATTAAGAAGGTATTTTAGCCCAAACATCAAAATGTGGAACACAGCAAAAGCCACACTGAAAGGGAAATTCCCAGCAATGAACACATGTCAAAAGAGAAGACAGCTACAAGCCATCATCTAAACTTCTACCCACTGAACAAAGCCAATCAAGGGTTAAAGTTTGTACCTGGAATGTTCTTGTGTATTAAATCTTTGGGCCCCAGTTAGTGGTGCAATTGAGGTAGAGGCTAGCTGGAGGGAAGATGTCCTTGCAGGCATGCTTTGAAGGGTATATTGGGGCCCTAAGTGCTTCCCCTCTCTTTGTTTCTTTCTAGCTACCATTAGATAAGCAGCTTCACCAACTTCATGATCCCCACCACATAGACAATACAGGCCCATAGACAATACAGATGAATTTCTATGGTCTGAAATCTCTGAATGATCAAAATAAGTCTTTGTTAATTGTTTTTCTCAGGTATTTTGTCATAGCAATGGAAAGTCAACACAGAAATAAAGAAGGCATCAGTGGAGCCGAATATAAGGCTTTAAATAAGGCTTTCAATAGAAAACAACTACAATGTGTAATATCTAAAATTTAAACATTTGACAAAAAGTGTCCTATGCTGAGGATTAATGATCCAAAGTCCCTCTAACTGCTGTTGGGAGTATAAGATGGTCCACATTCATGAAATGAATGTGCTGATCTCCCTCTCTATCCTAAAATTCATAAGCTGATGTCTTAAACCCAGTGTGATGGAATCAGGATGTGAGACTTGGGGAGATAAAGATGTTTAGATAAGGCTGTGAATTCATGGTTTTGATCTGTTATGGTTTTGATCTGAAATTGCACAAATTCATGTGTTTGAATACCCAGTGGCCAGTTGGCAATATTGTTTTTTAGCAGATTTATAGTGGGGAGTGGGGTGGGGAGAAACTAGAAGCAGAAAGATGGTAAGAAGCATTGAGTTTGACAAGGAAAGAAGTGTGAGTATTTTTGTCATGGACCTGGCAGATGTGGCACAAAGGGCTGGAACTGTTAAGGAAATTAACTCCATTAAAGAGAAACCATGGGCTTTGTTATAGGGCAATAGAAACAGTATCACTCACCATCAACCTTAGTGGTCCCCTAACCAAATTTCTGTTTTCTGTTCCATGACAATATACTTTGGGATTCTGTAATTTTTAGATCCAGATCAGGGTATAGGGTGCTTCTACATGAAGAAATAGCTCCTACCAGGAAACACAGCAATTATGTTGAACTGTGAGACAGGATTTATCTCTGGCCACTTTGGGCTTCTCATATTGGGAAAAGTGAGTGTGGGGCTGGGAGAAAAGATCTGCCCTGAACATGGGTAGAACCTTCCAAGGCTGGCAGGCCAGATCAGTGTGCACAACCTGCTGCCACCAAATTCTAGTTTTCTGGGCCTTTCAATGAATTTCTAGGGAGCTTCCAGGCCTTCAACCTTGGCATGGGGCTGCTGAAACAGTCAGCTTTCTAAATTAAGCAGTTACCATGTTCTCTGCCTTTTTAAAGTACAAACTACCATCATTAGATTATCCAGTCGCTACCATGGGAAGTCAATCCAATAAATCCTATTTTTAAACACACACACACACACACACACACACACACACACACACACTAACTCACTATTGGTTCTTTCTTCTAGAGAACCATCACTAATACAAGTTCATAATGGTTTACTGGTTTTATAGAAGAAAAAACATCAGAACTCCCATTCTCTATAACAGAGCAAGGTACTGTGAAAGCAAGGATGCAACCTCAAGCTGGGGAAAGGACCATCACCAAGAAATGGAACTGTTGGCACCATAAGCTTCACCTACATCTTCCAGTTTCCAGAAGTATCTCGTGGTTAAACCACATAGTTCATAGTATTTTGTTATACGTTATATTGACAAAGAAAGCCACTTTGGAAGAGAGTCTAGTAGCTTCTTACAAAGCTGAATACAGTCTTAGCATGTGATCTCGTAATCCTATTTCTGAGTACCTACCCAATGAGGTAAAAATGATGCCTATATAAGATCTGCACACAAATATTTATACTTGCTTTATCTAAAACTATAAAAAAATTGGAAGCAACTAAAATGTTCTTTAATAGATAATTGGATAAACAAGTAGAATACAATATAATACAACTCAGTAATAAAAAGAAATAAGCTGTTAAGTCACAAAAAGATGTTCAGGTACTCTAACAAAAAGGTGAGTAGGCATAAAAGAACATGTAATGCTTATTCCAACTAGATGACATTGTAGGAAAGGGAAAATTATGGAGGCTAAAAACCAAACAAACTGGTGGTTGCTCTAGTTTCCTCAGTGGCTGTGGCTTAGGGGAGGAGTCTACTTTACCTTATCATTGAGAGGAGTCAGGACAGGAGCTCAAGGCAGGAACCACAGGGCAATGCTGCTTCTACCTCTATCTCTAGTGCTCACAGGCTCATGCTTAGCTAGGTTTTATTTATATAGCCCAACCACCTGCACAGGGATAGTGACACCCACAGTGGGCTGAACCATCTTATATCAATCATCAAGGCAATACCTCATACACATGGCAACAGACAAATCTGCTTTAGAAAATTACTCAGTTGAGATTCTGTCCTCAAGTGACTCTAAATTGGGTCCACTTGACAGCTAAAGCTAACTAAGACAGTGGCTGACAAGACTTGAGGAGAGGAAGAGAAGGATGAATAGGGAGAAGGCCTGGCAATTTTAGGGCAGTAAACAGACTCTGCAAAATTATTTATAGTGAGAATATATAATTACGCAGTTGACAACAGCAGAATTATAGAACAGAAACCATGAATCCTAACATAAATGGATTTCAGTTCTCTGTATTTATTTATTTATTTATTTATTTATTTAGGCAGAATTTCCCTGTGTAGAACCACGAAGGCCTTAAACTCAGAGATCCACCTGCCTCTGTATCCTGAGTTCTGGGATTAGAGGCATGTACCACCGTGCCCAACCAGTTATCTCATCTTAACAAATGTATTACAGCAATGCAAATACTTGCAGTAGGGTAGAGTTGGCTGTGCAAGATGCCCAAGATATTTACTATTTACTTTCTGTTCAGTTTTAATAGGTACTTACTCTAAGAAATAATGTCTACTAATTTAAAACACACCAAAACGACTAAGAGGAATACTTATTTATATATCTAGTATTTTTATTTTTCTTTAATATTTTATGTACTTTCTTGGTTTTTAGCAATCAACATTCATTGCTTTTAATTTTACATTTTTACTTAAAAATAGTATGGTCAAATAAAATAAATAAATTTTATATGACTAGACCTACAGCATAACACAGAAGAAATTAAATCCAGGAAATTTTGGCCTCTCACAGTTGTTTTAAATAATATTCATCCTAGGCTTGAGATGAACTGAGCCAGATTTTAAATGAAATGTGTGATTTTTACACTAGCACCTCACAGGCAAAGGAAACTGGGCTAGAAGAGTCAACAATGATCCTCAGAATAAACGAAATTCCTTACTTTATGGATTTTAGAGGGGAGGGTTGTTGGGCCTGCAAGAAGAGGAGAGGAGTGTGAGTTGACAGGGAAGTTGTCTCTGAGTTTAGCAGATTGGTAAAGTTATTTGAACCTGAGTTGCTTATCACCTACCAGGACAGCCTCTTAGATCAAACAACTTTGTTCAGTCAACACTATCACTAA
The DNA here is from genome assembly GCF_000001635.26 of Mus musculus. Classification (NCBI taxonomy): domain Eukaryota; kingdom Metazoa; phylum Chordata; class Mammalia; order Rodentia; family Muridae; genus Mus; species Mus musculus. Next base: position 77,428,338 of record NC_000078.6, on the reverse strand, counting down.
TCTTCCTTTTCCTCTTCTCTAATAATGAAAAACAATACACTTCCCCTTAGGGGTGTTTTTGGAAAGGATCTTTAAAGACTTCCTAGTAGCTACTAAATATTATCAAAGATGGGATTTTTTCCCCCTTTGATTAAGATGAGGCTAGGGAGAGAAAGGACTCTACCTAACTAATAAAAGCCACACTTATCTCAAATTAGAAACACAAAGGTTACCTGAGATTTCTCAACCTGGGAAGAAATTTATTCTGTTTGAATGAATTTAATTTCTCCTTTGAAGTAGATGCTTTTAATTTTGTAAGTAAGCATTTTCTAGTCAGTATTGAAATAAAGGCTGTATAATGTTATGTAAGTGAAATATAGCTTTGTCAGAGTCCTCTTGTGACAAAGACCTTAAATTGTCCTACTGCATCATTACTTTCTCTTTGCTAACTAATGAATTTTTAGGATTAAAAACAAAGATTTGATAACCAACCCCCTCTACTTATATTTGATAATGTTTTCATTCAGCAAAAATCTAGTATTATTCAGACTGTCCTCAACAAAGCAAAAATAAAATCAACTATTAAAAGTATTTTTTTACTAATAATGGAGTTAGTAATATTTCAAATATTGGTAGGCCCAACCAACTCCATTATAATGCATTTGTTTTTGTTGTTATCCAATACTATACTCATATTGAGCACATTATTTTTAAAAGATAGATCAAGAACCAGTATTACAGGCTACAGTTTAAATTTTACAAGTGAGCTTTGTGCTAGAGGATGGTATGAATGCATTTGAAAATGTACCCCATCCCAAAACAAAACAGAACAAAACAGGCACCAAGTGTTACATTCCCAAAAAAAACCTTGGACAAAGCTCACTCAGTACCTATGGCTCTTCGCAGCATTTCTCACTCCACCTCCACCCTAAATTTCTCCAGCCCAAGGCATGGGCTTCCCTTTCTTCCCCACAGCTTCTCTTTCCCCTATAAACCTGCCACAAGCTCTCTTGGTCCTCAGATTCTCTCCTGGTCACTTGTTCCCTTCTTTCCTCTATTCCCCTCTCTCTCTCCCCACTCCCCACCTCTCCTCTCATGGCCTGGTTTAGTGTGGGGACCCTTCTAGATGCCTCTGGCCACATTCTACCTCCTACCTACAATAAAACTCTTCCCCTCAGTCACACCTAGGAATGGTCATGTCCTCATTTTTCAATCACCAAGGGCAAACAGCAGGCAGCAGCTTGAGATGCTAAATAAAGCATTTGCCAAAAAGGGGCAAGCTTACTGTTGTAGCTGTTGAGCACCTCTCATCAAAACCTAAAAGGCTCTATTTCTCAGGTGCTTTTGTCCACATAGTAGGCTGGGGCCTCTGCTCACCAGTGTGGTATCCTGGGGCTAAGCAATGATAACATATAAATGAACCACCCAAGACAAAGAAAAGTAACTTTTTGAATATTTGTCCAGTTTAAATTATATAGAATTATATTATTTTAAATTAATACAGGAGAGATCTGACTATACTGTTTGTAGTGTTCTATGTAATGACTACAGAGAAGAAGGAAATTCTCCCCGTTGGTGCTGACAGAGAAAACTGTCCAAATCTCTTAATTAAATGAGGATGTTCTGTGGCAGACGGTGAAAATATGTTGTCTCACAATTCTACTGACAGGAGACTAAAAAATGACAAGTTAAGAAAAACTGCCCAAGCTGTTCCCTTCTATTTCTTTCTGTAGAAGCTCAACTACAGAAAGGAGCAATGATAGGTGTAAAAGCAATGGTCTGGAAAAAGACTTGAACAGCCTTTTTTCTGTGTCTTTTACTCATGAACCTTAATAATAACTGATTAAGTTGAACTAATTAAATATATAACTTGGTAACAGCACACTATATTCTAGTAAAAAAGAAAAGAACCATCAACTTTAAAATGATAATTTATTCTCAACAGCGGACAATTTTTATCAAAATACAGCTCTATGAAACTACTTCTTTGTCTAGTATGTTTGAGAAATAACATGACTAGACAGGCGTCGCAGGCTGGATTTCAGTCACAAAGGCCACATTCAAATATTCCTAGACTGATTCTTTTCATGCATTTCTTTAATCATCTCAGCATGTCCTCAAGACCCAGGGAAAATGCATTTCAATAACACAGAACAGTAACCCAGTCTTTAAAACATGCTAAGGTAAATGCATTAATTTATATATAATTTACATTGATCTGTGGCTACTACTGTTTCTATATCCTTACATATATAATTTGGCTTCTAAAACAGAGGAATAAGTACTAATAAGTAGTTATGGGCATATTAAAATCTCTATAGTTAAACATACTCATTTTTGTGAAACATAATTGAAAACACTATCAAATATACATTTGAATATATGATCAATTTTAAACAAAATATTTGCTCCAACATAAAACATAGAAACAAAATTTGCAATTTATCACTAATGCATATTCTATTCAGACTATGAGAAAATGTTCAAAGAATAGATTTCACTTAATGAGAAACATTTAAAATATATATCCCCAGGAGAACAGGGAAGAGTGATCTGCTCACATATACATTAATTAGTTCAATAATTACATATTAATATTAATTATATTCAGAAAATGAAACAGCTTACAGCTATTACCAGGCTTTTAAAAATGTTATAAACATAGACATAACATTTATAACTCATACAATAGATGTCACTCTGAACAAACTACAAGACTAGGTAATCGTTATCCCTGTCTACTTTTATTTTTGATGTTTGGAATATTTTCTAGTTAATGTAGGATAATTTATCCTTTAATCACCTTGAGAATAAAATAATACTTCAAAATACAAATACTTGATTAACTATTAACTACCATATTATAAACTGCATAAAAGAAAGATATATAGTAATGTAACTGATTTCTGTATTTCTGGGGACTGAACTAGAGTCTTGCATAAGTCAAATAGGGATACACTCTGCCACAGACCTATACACCTCCAGTTTCTTCTAATGTAAGGTAATACTGACCTATGTGCTAATTTTGGGAAGTAGAAGCCTTTTGAGTTGACATTCATTACACCTAAGGCAATGCTTATAAACAGGGCGTGAGAAATACAAGGGCCAATCCTGAGTCATTTCCTCCATTCAGTGGGAAAATAAACAAACCCTAAGAAGCAGTGCTGCATGGATTTGACCTCTTTTGCCAATCTCTCCCAGAAGCAGGCCTGCACTGTTAGCCACAACTACTGCACATACTGAACAACCACTAACAAGAACACAAAATCATAATAGTGTATATGTCAGTAAAAATGAATACAAAATTCAGTTTCTCTAACAACACATCACATGAGTACACCTTAAAAATACTTGCATTGAGATTGGCACAAATGCTATAAGAGTAACCAACAGTTTGATTGGATTTAAGGCCCTTTCCACGAGATGGAAACCAAATATGGCACTGCTAAAGTGGCCTTGCATCTGAGACTAAATATGTTATGAAACAAGGAGACTACCTACTACTACTATTCTACTAAAGAACAGCAATAAAATGACTCCTAATGAAAATGCTGACTGGGTGTGGTGGCACACGCCTTTAATCCCAGCACTCAGGAGGCAGAGGCAGGTGGATTTCTGAGTTCGAGGCCAGCCTGGTCTACAGAGTGAGTTCCAGGACAGCCAGAGAAACCCTGTCTCGAAAAACCAAAGAAAGAAAGAAAGAAAGAAAGAAAGAAAGAAAGAAAGAAAGAAAGAAAGAAAGAAAGAAAGAAAGAGGGAGGGAGGGAGGGAGGGAGGGAGGGAGGGAGGGAGGGAGGGAGGGAGGGAGGGAATGTTTTACCCACAGATCAGTACATTCCTCAACTAGTATCAGAGAAGCTTCTTCTTGAAGTAGGTGAAAATTAACACAAACTCACAACTGAACAATGTGCAGAGAGTGAGAGACTGTAGAGCACCTAACCCTACATGGGATGTCTTTATCAAACTCCTCCCCTCAAGGCTCAGGGATCTATATAGAATAGAAGAGAGAAAGATTATAAAAAGCCAGAGGTGGTGGATAACTCTAAGGAAATGACACTTTCCCAAAAAGAGGACTGAAGCAGGAGTTCACAGAGCCTATGACAGCACATATAAGACCCACATAGGTTCAAATGAGATAAAACTCCAGCACTGAGAAGAGAACGTGGGACATAAAGTCCTACCTCTAAGAAGCTATTTGAAACTGACCCATGCTGGGAAAGGGAAAGTCAGTTTTCTTCAATAGAGTATCATGGGTATATCAAACATATGTCAACACTAAATGGATTCCATAGGGTTGTTTTTGAGAACCTTAGAATTTACTGCATTGAAAACACTTTAGTCAAATAGCACTTTAGAAGGAAAGAAGTAGCTAAGGTTAACATTTTTAAATATGTAAGTAAAATATAATACTTGCCATATAAAGAAATTACAAATTTCTCATAAAATTAATGACAAGAAATAATCTAATATTTCAATATTTCTATACTATATTATTTGTATTTTTGTCTATACTTGAATATATAAAATATATATGCATAAAACCAATAAGATAGTTCTTTTACCATTAATATTATGCTATTATGTTTTTATTGGCTATTTTATTTATTTACATTTCAAATGTTATCCCCCATCTCTGTTTCCCCTCTGCAAATCCCCTATCCCATTCCCCTCCTGCTGCTTCTATGAGGGTGCTCCCCACCCACCTGCTCACTCCCACCTCCCCAACCTGGCATTCCCCAACACTGGAACATCAAGCCTCCACAGGACCAAGGGTCTCCCCTCCCATTGATGCCAGACATGGCCATCCTCTGCTACACATGCAGCTGGAGCCATGGGTCCCTCCATGTGTACACTTTTGTTGGTGGTTTAATGTGCATGATTTAATTTTGTTTTATTTGTTAGTTTTTAATCTTACTGATTTTTTAAAAAAATATTTGTTTTGATTTTTTTCTTTTTTTATTTTTTTTTCTTTTTCTTTTAAAATAGAGGACTAGAACATGGAGTTGGGTGAGTAAAAGGTAGGAAGGATCAGAGAGAAGTTGGGAGATAGGAAAGAATATGATCAAAACGTATTGCATGAAAAAATTTTAGAGAAAAAATTACTTAAATCCAAGTATCCCCCATCAGGGCTTTTGGTTTACTTGCAAAGTACAATAAACTTAGCTAGCAGATCTGAGTTTTCACTCACACTGACTAAAGGCTACACTGAGAAGCAGAGGGTTTACATCTCTCTTCTATGTAATTCAGCAAATTAGAAGCTGAAGAAAAAATAATTCCCAGTTCTGATATTTTGGAATACTCTTCTAAGCAAGATGTGACAGGCACCTGGCCATTTTATCATTATCTGTCAGGCACTCCAATGTGCAGGATTCCACCCATAAGATTTCTGGCCATTTAAACAACTCTGCCAAAAATAGCTTTAAAATGCCAATTCTTTCTGACTTTTATGTCTAGAATGGGTATACTCTCCCCCATCCTTTGGACTTTTGCTTTTGACTTTATAAAACATTGACAACACTGGCCTCATGAGATAGACTTTTTAAATGTTTGAGCTTATTTCCTGTTTAGACTGGGAGTTTTCCATGAATAGGAATTTCAATCATTAATAATGTTTTCTGCAAAAGGAAAAGTAGCAAATATTTGATGCCTATAGACTGTGTATGTCCTTTCTGCTGCTGTTTAAAACAAGGGGAGGGGGAGACATGGTGAGATGGCTCAGCAGTTAAGAGCACAGACTACTCTTCTGAAGGTCCTGAGTTCAAATCCTCAAATCCCAGCAACCACATGGTGGCTCACAAGCATCTGTAATGAGATCTGACACCCTCTTCTGGTGTGTCTGAAGACAGCTACAGTGTACTTAAATATAAATCTTTTTTTTTTTTTTTTTAAATGGAGCAGTCTGGAGACTTAGGAAAAACATCACTTGCTGATTTTTGGTTCATTAAATATCAGGTTTCAAAGGAAACCACAAAAAACCTACAGAATAAACTAATCTGGGCCCATAAGGGCTCCAAGAGTCAGACCTGATAACCAGGGAATATACCTGGGACTGACCTAGTTACCTAGTTACAATTGTGTAGCTTGGTCCTCATATAAGACTCCCAATAGCAGAAGCAAAGGCTGTCTCTGACTGTGTTGCCTGCCTCTGGGGCCCTTCCTCCTACTGGACTGCTCTATCTAGCCTCAACAGGAAAAGATGAGCCTAACCCCACTGTAACTTGATATGTCGAGGCTGGCAGACATTCATAGACCCCCCCCCCCCCCACACACACACACCTTTTTCTGAAGAGAAAGGAAGGAAGAGTAAATGGGAGGGGGGGACTGGGAGGAGAGCAGAGAGAAGAAATTGGTCAGGATGTAAATAAATAAATAAATAAATAAATAAATTGTTTTTAAAAATACAAAATGAAAAATAAAGGATCAGGTTTCAAAGGTGTACTGGGCTTCTTATCTTAATAGCTGCAGCAACTTCTGGCAAGTCACGTATATGAAATGCGAGAAGTTCAGATTATTATGGGCATTAAATGGGATGGACTATGCCGAGTTCTTGGCAATCTAGCTAGCAAGGCTCATGAGAGCTAATTACTGATATACAGATCTCTACAGCACACAAGCGGAGGAGCATCTAAGCACACACCAATGTTTACAAAATTGAAGATATTTACATTATTTTGGGATGGCGTTTGTTAGACTGCCCAAGCAGGCCTTGACTTCATATTTCTCCTGCCTCAGCCTCTCAAAAAAAACAAAACAAAACAAAACAAAACAAAACAACTAGAAAGAAAAGCCAGGATGCTTAAGAGATTAGGTAAAGATAAGGGAAAATCAAATGAACAATGACCTTAGATGCAGCATCTGTCTGCCTTCTCATATAACCAACCACCTCGGAGCCTTGCCCTTGGATGTTCCAGGCACCCAAAGAAGCCTGTCATCAATCTGTTCATCTGATGACTTCCTTCCTGCAGGAAGCCCAATCTGATTTTAAGGGTGATCCTCCCTTATACAGTGAACTGGAAAGTAAGTATACTGGAAGGTTCAGTTTTCTGATGAAGGCATGACCTGAGATCTTTATAGAAAGGGTTTAAACTATAAATTAAATTTATGTCCCTTCTTCTCTCCATCCCCCAGGGCCTATCTGTGCTGCCGAGGCTGCCCTAGAACACATGATTCTAAATCCTTCTGCACAGCTCATCCTAGTGTCACATTTGTGTTGTAGAATTGTTCGGTTTTCTTTAAAATGCTGGTGATGGGCCCAGTGGATTGTGTATATGAGGCACTGAGCTATTGGTCTGAACCTAAATTCAATTTCTCTGGTGAAAGTTATCTATTTCTTTTTAAGCAAGCTTTGGCAATTTTCTTTTGTGCCACACACAATGGATTTCACCTGTTATCACTAAGTAAGTAATCTGTAATCCTACAAATGCTCAATTGATGTTGAGTACATTAAACTTACTTGAAAATGAAAAAATAAATTGAAGACTCTCAAAGAGACTTACATAACTGAAGATAAGTTAAGAAAAATACTCAATGGAGTACTACTCAGCTATTAAAAACAATGATCATGAAATTCGCAGGCAAATGGATGGAACTAGAAAATGTCATCCTGAGTGAGGTAACCCAAGTCACAAAAAAACACACATTGTATGTACTTACTGATAAATGGATATTAGGAAAAAAGCTCAGAATACTCATGATACAACTCACAGAACATATGAAGCTCAGGAAGAAGGAAGATCAAATTATGGATGCTTCATTCCTTCTTAGAAGGGGGAACAAAATAATCAGGGGAGCTGTAGGGAGAGGGAGGGACTGCTTATCCTTTGAGTAGAGGAAGGCTACTGATTTGTTTGAATTAATTTTATATCCAGCCACTTTGCTAAAGCTGTTAAGCAGCTGTAGGAGTTCTCTGGTAGAATTTTTGGGGTCACTTAAGTATACTATCATGCCATCTGCAAATAGTGGTATCTTGACTTCTTCCTTTCCAATTTGTATCCATTTGACCTCCTTTTGTTGTCTAATTGCTCTAGCTAGAACTTTAAGTACTATATTGAATAGACAGTGAGAGAGTGGGCAGCCTTGTCTAGTCCCTGATTTTAGTGGGATTGCTTCAAGTTTTAGTTTGATGCTGGCTACTGGTTTGCTGTATATTGCTTTTAATATGTTTAGGTATGGGCCTTGAATTCCTGATCTTTCCAAGACTTCTATCATGAAGGGTGTTGTATTTTGTCAAATGCTTTTTCAGCATCTAATGAGATAATCATGCGTTTTTTTTTCTTTGCATTTGTTTATATAGTGCATTACATTGATGGATTTCTGTATATTAAATCATCCCTGCATCCCTGAATGAACTCTACTTGATCATGGTAAATGATCATTTTGATGTGCTCTTGGATTCAGTTTGTGAGAATTGTATTAAGTATTTTTGCACCAATATTTATAAGGGAAATTGGTCTGAAGTTCTCTTTTTTAAGTCTTTGTGTGGTTTAGCTATTAGCATAACTGTGGCTTCATAGAATGAATTAGGTAGTGTTTCTTCTGTTTCTATTTTGTGGAATAGTTTGAAGAGTATTGGTGTTAGGTCTTCTTTGAAGGTCTGATAGAATTCTGCACTAAAACACCATCTGATCCTGGGCTTTTTTTTTTTTTTTTTTTTTTTTTTTTTGGTTAGGAGACTTGTAATGATGGTTTTTATTTCTTTAGGGGTTATGGAACTGTTTAGATAACCACCTGATCCTGATTTAACTTTGGTACCTGGTATATGTCTAGAAAATCATCCATTCCATCTAGATTTTCCAGTTTTGTTGAGTACAGGCTTTTGTAGTAGGATATGATAATTTTTAAAATTTCTTTAGTTTCTGTTGTTCTGTCTCCCTTTTCACTTCTGATTTTATTAATTAGGATACTGTCTCTATGCCCTCTGGTTTAGTCTGGCTAAGGGTTTATCTATCTTGTTGATTTTCTCAAAGAACCAGTTTACCTTCTAATATATCACTCTAAACACATACATACACCTTTAGTTTCCTTCCAACTGGAGAATCCTAAATCATACAGAGAGCCACAGGGTCTCTTACCTTGCCAGAGGAGTGTGAAAGCAACCATAGGTAGTATTAACAAATAGTCAATGTGCTATAATAAAACTTTATTTTAAAAGACAAATATGGGGGCTTTGATTGATTTGAGGACTGAAGTCAACCTAATTTTCAGAGCATAAGATTTTATATGTAACAAAGTGCCATAAAGATCTGTGACTTTACCATATGGCACTCTACTAAAGGGAAAATATAGACAATAAAATATATTTTATATGATATGAACAAGTTTAATAAGCACTAGCCTAGGTAAACTAATATATTAATTACATATACATAGGAGTCATACATGAAAATAACTATTAATTACTGTTTATAATAGCAAAAGCTTGTGATAGTGTAAATGTCCCCCACAGAGGCAATATACAAGCTAATATTAGTACAGTTCAGTCAGACAGAAGAATGAACTAAATTCCACTGTTAATTCATTCACAACAGGTTCTTCTAAGGTTCATGGTAGGCTATAAAACAGTAATATTTCTCTGAAAGAATAGTATGTTACTTGAAAAATGTACATATCAGGTTCTGAATCCAATCTAGGTCTTACATGCTAGACATTTCTGATTACTAGATGGATCACTCTATATCATAGTGGAGAGTGATCCTTGTGCGGCATGAGGGAACCTCAAGGGTCAAACCTTGTTTTGTTTGAAGCAAGGAGAATGATTATCATCACTTTCACTCTTTTCTCCTGCATGGGAACACAGTCCCCTACCTATCAGAAATGATGCAGTCGAGCTGCCCACACATGGAGAATCACAGGGATTGGCACATCCAGCATGCAGTCAGTGAATGAGCCTCACCCTGGGAAAGACACGATGGTAATCATTGTATCTCCCTTGCCAGGTAAGTATATAATTTCCTTTTTTTAAAAATATCCTTGAAACTGTTCTGAATTTTGGTAATATTGTTTGCTAATCGTTTTTCAAAAGATAACTTGCTGAAATACCTTATATTCAACTATAAAATTATTATTATTTTGTTCCTAAAAAACTAAAATGGTAATCACAGCATATGAGTGATTTAAAATGTATGAATTACTGCCAAAAAAGTTTTCATGGTAAATCTTTATAACAACCTTGTGAAATACAATGAACACGGAGGCTACAGATACTGCCTATCTTAGTTACTGTTTTATTGCTGTGGAAAGACCAGGGCCAAGAAAACTCATAAAATAAAACATCTAATTGGGGGCTTGCTTTCAGTTTTAGAGTATTAGGACATGTTCACCATGGCAGGAAGCATGGTGACAGGTAGGTAGAGACTAGGCCTGCAGTGGGCCTTGTGTTGTACACTGAACATTTACAGACTCCTGTCTTATACAGTAGTCATGGCAAGTTTCTGAAGAGCAGGGATTAGGTTTGGTTGTCTTTACATATCCTATGGTGCCAACAAACATTTTATTTTTCTTTTAAACTTGATAACCCCTGGACTTTCCTTGTTTATGATAGTAATAAACTTTTATTAAAACCACAAACACAAATATGCTAATTATGGACACCTATATAGTATGTTTTTGGTGAATTACTTAAAAATGAAGTTGTGCATCAAAATCTTGAATAGTAACTGTGACAATACTGTTATTTTTTGAGGAAAATCAAATTTGACTTATATTATTGCTATTTGCAATTTCTTTTTAAAATTTATTTATTTCATATATATATATATATATATGAGTACACTGTAGCTGTCTTCAGACAGAGCTATGTGCAATTTCTGTAGAAACTACAAACAATGTTAAGCTTAAAGATACTTAAACTTTAATTGAATTACAAGGCACATCTTTTTAGGAAGAGGTGGAAGACTCAACACTAATTCTTTCTAATATCCAATGTAGTTACACAGCTACATCTGAATATTTAAAACATAACTTGTTTTATAAAATGTAATTTATATAAAATATTTAAGGAACATATCTATTAACATACAAGGCTTGGTAGGTCTTTACAAAAACACTCATATTTCTGAAAATGTTACTGAGACAGTTCACAGGAAGTCAGAACAACTAGACTCTATTAGCACCCTTGGGTAAGTCCAAAATAGACTTGAAGAGATTTTTAAGAAACTTTATTAATGAAATTGTTTTCGGGCCATAGAGACTTTGATGCTAATTATGTAGTCCATCTTAAATCACTCCCTCATATTACTAAGATTCGTTCTTTTCTTTTTTAAAATAGTTTACTTATTCATTTTACATCCCAGTCACAGCCCCCTCTCCCATCTCTCCTCCCAGTCCCCTCCTCACAAATCCCTCCTCCTATTACCTTCTTGCCTGTCTCCTTAGAGAAGAGGAGTCCACCTCCTGGGTAACACCTTCCCGGGGTCATCAAGTTGCAGCAGGAATAAATGCCTATCCCACTGAGGTCTGTCTGGACAGTCCAGCTCAGAAAAGTGGATCCAATGGCAGGTAACAAAGTCAGAGACAGTTCATCCTATGATTGTTAGGGGACCCACATGAAGACTAAGCTGCCTATCTGCTACAAATGTGTGGTGGAGCTATGTCTAGCTCCTGCATGCTCTTCATTCTTAACAACAGACTTCATCATCAACAACACCACCACCACAACAAAGGCAATAGTATATATGTGTCTAAAACAGCTCGATGAGAACTGTTTTGGAGTCTGAAAAAAGATGGGGGAGGTGTTTTTGTTATTTTATTGCATTTACTATTCCTGCAGAGGAGCCAGCTTTCACTCCCAGCAGCAACATACTGGTTCACAAACATCCCAGTTCCAGTTCCAGGGTATCCAATGACCAATTCTGACTTCCATAGGCACCAGGAATGCACACGGTACACATGCATAAAAAAGTCTTATACATAAGACCTAAAAATAAACAACTCTAAAGTGCTCGGGTCAAGTCCTTGACAATAACTCAGGAATCTGTTGTCCTTGTGCCTTATTTTGAGCCTTCAAGAGAAAATAAACAACTGAAAATCACAGGTGTCCCTACCTGGCTGCCTCCTACTCACTCATATTTTAGGTCTATTTAAAATAATTTCTTCCAAAAGGAGCTATTTATAATTTTGTGTTGTAGTTTGAACTTTCTCACACCACAAGAGTACACAGTATATTTCACTTCTTCATTCATCCTCCTATCTTTACCCCTAGTCTGCCCATGACAAGGGATAGACTATGTCTGTCTTCTTCACACAAAACTACTATAGCACGGGTGTCAGATCCAAATGAGTACTTTTATTTTAAGGATGCTCCTATATAAACCACAGGAGTGGCAAATAAAAACTCTCTGACCAAAACCCTTTTGAAATGAAGCATAGAGAAAATTAAAACATACCATTTACATTAACAAATAAAGAAAATGGCCATCTACCTACACATGTACTTAAACTGCAAAGTCATCAAATTCTTTCTTGTTATTTATTATTTTCACTTCCAAACTGGTTCTAATTCAATTTATTAAATTAATATTTTAGTTCATTTCATTAAGGCAACATGAAAGACCTAGAGACAAAATAGTTTAAATAATAATCTCAGTAATAAGGAAATTTTTAAAGGAAAAAAATCCCAGATAATGTTTAACTTATTGGAATTCATATCACTACATCATTTATTCAAGGGTATTTATGCTAACTACAAAAAGACTTTAGAAGGTAGTTATCTTTTATAGCCTATATAGAATGCTATATTTAAAAAACAAATCAGTAATTGTTGAAAGGTATTTTAAAACATAAAATAAGCAAGATTCTTATTGTAACTTCATGAGGAGATCTATGTGGAAGAATCTGAAGGTCTACGACATGTAGTTATTTTAAGTTTAGGAGCTATCTCATAGTAAGGAAAATAAATTGACATTATTCTCTGCCACTTTAAACATACAACTATTAATAGACATAATGTGTACAGGCGATGCAAGGGGTTCAGTGATTTTTAATTAGATGCATATTCTTTATTATCTAGCTCCCTTCACCTAACAAATTATTCATTATAGAAGACTCTGTGTGTGTGTGTGTGTGTGTGTGTGTGTGTGTGTGTGTGTGTGTGTGTGTGTAAAATGTATGTGAATGGGTGCAAGTACTTGTGTGCATGAAGGCCAAAAGAAAATATTGGGTGTCCTATAAAACAGGGTCTTTCACTAATCATGGGACTAGGCTAGTGGCCAGAGCCCCAGTGATCCTCGAATCTCCACTCCATAGCACTAGGGTTGCAGATGCACAGTCATGCCTAGCTTTTTTCACGGGTTCTAGAACTTGAACTCAAGTCCTCATGCTCAGACAGCAAGTGCTCTTACACACTAAACCATCTTCTCAGTGCAGGATATGGACTTACAACTATACAATTAATGCAGGAGCAACATAAGTCAACATTTAAGGTAGGATGTAACTTGTTCAGATGTATGCACTAATTCCTGCACTAGTGATGCACATAAACAGGTATCATTAAATTCTAGCCACAGGCATTTCATGTAAAATGTCTCTGAATAGTAACAAATTCATGGAAGTGGTGACAAAGGAATCCAGGATTCTTTGTATAAATCACAACAGATATTTTTATAATCAAAGGATTAATATCAAGGAGCTTATTAGAATTTATGCTGGCTCCTTTATTTTAAAATGTTCTACTTTTCTAAAATATATATATATGTATATACATATCTTATATACTATTAATCATTTATATAAACAAAGATTGATGAGATCAATACATTTCATAAGAACAAAAAAATTCTGATCTCAAACATACCTTTTAAAATTTTTTATTTTATTGTTTTTAAGAGGGTCTCTCTATGCAGCCCTGGTTGCCTGGAACTTGCTATGTAGACTACACTGGCCTCCAACTCAAAAATCTACCTGTTTCCACCTCATGAGTGCTGGAACCATGTTCAGCAATACCTATCTTTTATGACAAATATTTGTCTATAAAATTACAAGGTACCCATGCATTTTTAAAGGTAACAATAGTAGCTTGCATTTAAGTCAGTTCTTTTTTTTTTCCATTTTTTATTAGGTATTTAGCTCATTTACATTTCCAATGCTATACCAAAAGTCCCCCATATCCACCCACCCCCACTCCCCTGCCCACCCACTCCCCCTTTTTGGCCCTGGTGTTCCCCTGTACTGGGGCATATAAAGTTTGCAAGTCCAATGGGCCTCTCTTTCCAGTGATGGCCGACTAGGCCATCTTTTGATATATATGCAGCTAGAGTCAAGAGCTCCGGAGTACTGGTTAGTTCATAATGTTGTTCCACCTATAGGGTTGCAGATCCCTTTAGCTCCTTGGCTACTTTCTCTAGCTCCTCCATTAAGTCAGTTCTTATATGAGGTAATACAATAAATGCATCTCAATATATGACTTCATTTAGTGTTACAAACAATTCAATGGGGCAAATTATCACTCTCATTTTGCTGGTGAAGAAACTTCCATCTTGGGTTCTGAAACTTACCCAAGATTACAAGATAGCAATATGATACAAGATCTAATATGGTAGATCTGTTTAAAGTCTTGAGCATAAAACAGAAGCGCTGAATTACCACTATGACTTTTGTTTATAGTCTAGTCTTTTTAATACCACTTCGGTAATGAGAAGGGAAAGTTTCTGTTATCTTTTTTTCTTTTTTATAAATCACTTGGGAAAGCCTGGACCAGACTGCAGTTTACCCTATCACCAAATGTTTCTTGATTAAAACTAAAATATATAAGCAAACAAGGTTTCATTGTCCTCAACTGTAAAATGGAGACAAAGCTGCCAGCAGAGACTATCTCAATGGTTCTTATACTCTGGTCTTAAGATAGAGAAATTTCTCAGAAATGAAATTCTTAGGCCCACTCCTGACAGCCTACATCAGAATCCTACATTCTAACAAGTCAATCCTTCATTTCAAACAGCATGCTACTGTTTGAAACTCTTATGTTTGAGACAGTTGGTCAACTTTCTGCAATAATTATGAAGATTAAATGAATTCAGTAATATCTTAAAAGTGAAAATTACATCACCTTCATTAAAATATTAAATTGTACTCCTTGGTAAAAAGAAAACTGAATTTGTTAAATCAAGATAAAAATATACATTGAATAAAATATTAAATTATTTTATTTACTTATTTTAGATAGAGATTTTGGCCACATAGCCTAGACTGGCCTTGAATCCATAATCCTCCCATCTCAGACTCCCAAGCACTGGAATTATAGGTATGTGCCACTGCAGCTAGGTATACAATACCTAGCTTTATATTTTATTAAAAATAAAATACTATTCTACATTTGAATCAAAAAGAAAAAAAGTGATGATAGCCTATACAACTATACCTATAAATCTGCTAGTCTGACCTTACTAGAGATCTGTTATGTTGCACAAGCTGCTTACCTGACCAGTGTCCAGTGGAGAGGCCAGATCTGTCTGTACATGTCTCACTTACAGGTCTAAACACAGTCTCCCATCCACCAGTAGCATAGCGCCAATTCTGAGATTCCAAGATGAGTGTTCGCTGGGTGCCATAAGCAATCATGAAACAGTAGACCACGTGATGGAGTTGACAACCATAGCCACAGCCTTTATTGATGTTACACACCAGCTTCCTGGCTTTGCTGCAGTCCTTAGGATTCTGCCAGTGAAACAAAGAAGATAAAGATAGAAGACGTCAATTTCCCATTTTGGTCACAGATATTAAAAATCATAAATAAGCCAGAACTGGTTCAGCATATTTCTTATTTAAATAAAGAATTAAGCCTCATAGATAGTATCCAATAACAAAACTCAGTAAAATTTTGATGTGCAGGAAGATGGCAGAGAAAAAGAATTACTTTGGAAATATCACTAAACAAATGTGAAATTAAGCAGCTACATTAGAAAGTCTGTTCCTTTTCTATCACCCAGAGGTCGTGACAGAAAGAGTGGTTCCATCATTTCTTCAGCACTCATAGCTTACATTCTACGACAAAATTCCAATCAGCTTAAAGGAAGAGCTGTAATTTATCAATTCATTCCCAGAATTCTGAATGCTACAAACAAAACGACATTTTCATCAAGACACTGAGGGTACAGAGGAGCAGGTGTGATGGATAAGTAAGGGAGAGCACCTGTCAGACTGGAGTTCAATTCCTGGGACTCAAAATGGGGAGAAACTATGCGTGTGCAAGCACACACACACACACACACACACACACACACACACAAGAGAAGCTCAAAATCCAACATTTACAAAATATCAGTCATCGGACTTCTTTATACCAAACCAGAAAATTTCATAACTGAATGTATAACACTTCTATTGTGGCTATCCTGAAAATGTGATGTGACTTTTTTTTTTAATTAAGAGGCCTTTTTAATATTTCCCCACAAAACAACAAGTGTTTATCTAGTATGAAAATTTCTTCTTTTCCATTGTAAGATTTCAATTTTGCTCTAATGTTGATGAGCTGATACTAAATATTCCTAGCCATCTTATTCTGTCATAATGATTGGTCTTGGTTAAGACCCTTAACTGGAGTTTCCAAGCTGTTTTTTTCCTCTGCAAGGGAAAAGAATATGAATACTTTTAGAAATAGAATCCTAGTCCCTCACATATCAAGAAACAATTTCTGTAAATCTTGACTAACACTGCCAGCAAGCCTCTGTTAATGAAAGCCCTACTTAGAAAGCTAAGATGGTGAGGCTGTAAAATGATTCTGAAGGAAATCCAAGAAAAGAAAATGTAACAGTATCTACCACCTTAGAAGCACCTTTTACAGGCACAAGTGCTAAGCAAGCTAGTCATCTTTACATTAAAGATGAACTGACATCACCAAGAACCTTGAGTTGAAGCATCAGTGAATCTAAGAATACTTTGTAAAAAAACTCTACAAGATTTGGTCCAAGCAGTTTCCAGAAACAAGCATATGAAATGCAAAGGCAAATGGAAAGGAATTTTTCTTTTAAGAACAAGTTATAAATTATAAATTAGATTGACAGGAATTTATCTTGATAGAAAGAAACTATAGAAAATACACTTAAAATTATTCAATGTGGTACATTAAGCAGCAGCGGTCGCCATCTTGGTCCGGGACCCGCCGAACTTAGGAAATTAGTCTGAACAGGTGAGAGGGTGCGCCAGAGAACCTGACAGCTTCTGGAACAGGCGGAAGCACAGAGGCGCTGAGGCAGCACCCTGTGTGGGCCGGGGACAGCCGGCCACCTTCCGGACCAGAGGACAGGTGCCCGCCCGGCTGGGGAGGCGACCTAAGCCACAGCAGCAGCGGTCGCCATCTTGGTCCGGGACCCGCCGAACTTAGGAAATTAGTCTGAACAGGTGAGAGGGTGCGCCAGAGAACCTGACAGCTTCTGGAACAGGCGGAAGCACAGAGGCGCTGAGGCAGCACCCTGTGTGGGCCGGGGACAGCCGGCCACCTTCCGGACCAGAGGACAGGTGCCCGCCCGGCTGGGGAGGCGACCTAAGCCACAGCAGCAGCGGTCGCCATCTTGGTCCCGGGACTCCAAGGAACTTAGGAATTTAGTCTGCTTAGGTGAGAGTCTGTACCACCTGGGAACTGCCAAAGCAACACAGTGTCTGAGAAAGGTCCTGTTTTGGGCCTTCTTCTTCGGCCAGGAGGAGGTCCAAATACAAGATATCTGCGCACCTTCCCTGTAAGAGAGCTTGCCAACAGAGAGTGCTCTGAGCACTGAAACTCAGAGGAGAGAATCTGTCTCCCAGGTCTGCTGATAGACGGTAACAGAATCACCAGAAGAACAATCTCTAAACAGAGTCAACTATAACTACTAACTCCAGAGATTACCAGATGGCGAAAGGTAAACGGAGGAATCTTACTAACAGGAACCAAGACCACTCACCATCACCAGAACCCAGCACACCCACTTCGCCCAGTCCAGGGAACCCCAACACACCTGAGAACCTAGACCTAGATTTAAAAGCATATCTCATGATGATGGTAGAGGACATCAAGAAGGACTTTAATAAATCACTTAAAGAAATACAGGAGAACACTGCTAAAGAGTTACAAGTCCTTAAAGAAAAACAGGAAAACACAATCAAACAGGTAGAAGTCCTTACAGAAAAAGAGGAAAAAACATACAAACAGGTGATGGAAATGAACAAAACCATACTGGACCTAAAAAGGGAAGTAGACACAATAAAGAAAACTCAAAGCGAGGCAACACTAGAGATAGAAACCCTAGGAAAGAAATCTGGAACCATAGATTTGAGCATCAGCAACAGAATACAAGAGATGGAAGAGAGAATCTCAGGTGCAGAAGATTCCATAGAGAACATCGGCACAACAATCAAAGAAAATGGAAAATGCAAAAAGATCCTAACTCAAAATATCCAGGAAATCCAGGACACAATAAGAAGACCAAACGTACGGATAATAGGAGTGGATGAGAATGAAGATTTTCAACTCAAAGGTCCAGCAAACATCTTCAACAAAATTATTGAAGAAAACTTCCCAAATCTAAAGAATGAGATGCATATGAACATACAAGAAGCCTACAGAACTCCAAATAGACTGGACCAGAAAAGAAATTCCTCCCGACACATAATAATCAGAACATCAAATGCACTAAATAAAGATAGAATACTAAAAGCAGTAAGGGAAAAAGGTCAAGTAACATATAAAGGCAAGCCTATCAGAATTACACCAGATTTTTCACCAGAGACTATGAAAGCCAGAAGAGCCTGGACAGATGTTATACAGACACTAAGAGAACACAAACTGCAGCCCAGGCTACTATACCCAGCCAAACTCTCAATTATCATAGAGGGAGAAACCAAAGTATTCCACGACAAAACCAAATTCACGCATTATCTCTCCACGAATCCAGCCCTTCAAAGGATAATAACAGAAAAAAACCAATACAAGAACGGGAACAACGCCCTAGAAAAAACAAGAAGGTAATCCCTCAACAAACCTAAAAGAAGACAGCCACAAGAACAGAATGCCACCTTTAACAACTAAAATAACAGGAAGCAACAATTACTTTTCCTTAATATCTCTTAACATCAATGGTCTCAACTCGCCAATAAAAAGACATAGACTAACAAACTGGCTACACAAACAAGACCCAACATTTTGCTGCTTACAGGAAACTCATCTCAGAGAAAAAGATAGACACTACCTCAGAATGAAAGGCTGGAAAACAATTTTCCAAGCAAATGGTATGAAGAAACAAGCAGGAGTAGCCATCCTAATATCTGATAAGATTGACTTCCAACCCAAAGTCATCAAAAAAGACAAGGAGGGACACTTCATTCTCATCAAAGGTAAAATCCTCCAAGAGGAACTCTCAATTCTGAATATCTATGCTCCAAATACAAGAGCAGCCACATTCACTAAAGAAACTTTAGTAAAGCTCAAAGCACACATTGCGCCTCACACAATAATAGTGGGAGACTTCAACACACCACTTTCACCAATGGACAGATCATGGAAACAGAAACTAAACAGGGACACACTGAAACTAACAGAAGTGATGAAACAAATGGATCTGACAGATATCTACAGAACATTTTACCCTAAAACAAAAGGATATACCTTCTTCTCAGCACCTCATGGTACCTTCTCCAAAATTGACCACATAATAGGTCACAAATCAGGCCTCAACAGATTCAAAAATATTGAAATTGTCCCATGTATCCTATCAGATCACCATGCACTAAGGCTGATCTTCAATAACAAAATAAATAACAGAAAGCCAACATTCACATGGAAACTGAACAACACTCTTCTCAATGATACCTTGGTCAAGGAAGGAATAAAGAAAGAAATTAAAGACTTTTTAGAGTTTAATGAAAATGAAGCCACAACGTACCCAAACCTTTGGGACACAATGAAAGCATTTCTAAGAGGGAAACTCATAGCTATGAGTGCCTTCAAGAAAAAACGGGAGAGAGCACATACTAGCAGCTTGACAACACATCTAAAAGCTCTAGAAAAAAAGGAAGCAAATTCACCCAAGAGGAGTAGACGGCAGGAAATAATCAAACTCAGGGGTGAAATCAACCAAGTGGAAACAAGAAGAACTATTCAAAGAATTAACCAAACGAGGAGTTGGTTCTTTGAGAAAATCAACAAGATAGATAAACCCTTAGCTAGACTCACTAAAGGGCACAGGGACAAAATCCTAATTAACAAAATCAGAAATGAAAAGGGAGACATAACAACAGATCCTGAAGAAATCCAAAACACCATCAGATCCTTCTACAAAAGGCTATACTCAACAAAACTGGAAAACCTGGACGAAATGGACAAATTTCTGGACAGATACCAGGTACCAAAGTTGAATCAGGATCAAGTTGACCTTCTAAACAGTCCCATATCCCCTAAAGAAATAGAAGCAGTTATTAATAGTCTCCCAGCCAAAAAAAGCCCAGGACCAGACGGGTTTAGTGCAGAGTTCTATCAGACCTTCGAAGAAGATCTAACTCCAGTTCTGCACAAACTTTTTCACAAGATAGAAGTAGAAGGTATTCTACCCAACTCATTTTATGAAGCCACTATTACTCTGATACCTAAACCACAGAAAGATCCAACAAAGATAGAGAACTTCAGACCAATTTCTCTTATGAACATCGATGCAAAAATCCTTAATAAAATTCTCGCTAACCGAATCCAAGAACACATTAAAGCAATCATCCATCCTGACCAAGTAGGTTTTATTCCAGGGATGCAGGGATGGTTTAATATACGAAAATCCATCAATGTAATCCATTATATAAACAAACTCAAAGACAAAAACCACATGATCATCTCGTTAGATGCAGAAAAAGCATTTGACAAGATCCAACACCCATTCATGATAAAAGTTCTGGAAAGATCAGGAATTCAAGGCCAATACCTAAACATGATAAAAGCAATCTACAGCAAACCAGTAGCCAACATCAAAGTAAATGGAGAGAAGCTGGAAGCAATCCCACTAAAATCAGGGACTAGACAAGGCTGCCCACTTTCTCCCTACCTTTTCAACATAGTACTTGAAGTATTAGCCAGAGCAATTCGACAACAAAAGGAGATCAAGGGGATACAAATTGGAAAAGAGGAAGTCAAAATATCACTTTTTGCAGATGATATGATAGTATATATAAGTGACCCTAAAAATTCCAACAGAGAACTCCTAAACCTGATAAACAGCTTCGGTGAAGTAGCTGGATATAAAATTAACTCAAACAAGTCAATGGCCTTTCTCTACACAAAGAATAAACAGGCTGAGAAAGAAATTAGGGAAACAACACCCTTCTCAATAGCCACAAATAATATAAAATATCTCGGCGTGACTCTAACGAAGGAAGTGAAAGATCTGTATGATAAAAACTTCAAGTCCCTGAAGAAAGAAATTAAAGAAGATCTCAGAAGATGGAAAGATCTCCCATGCTCATGGATTGGCAGGACCAACATTGTAAAAATGGCTATCTTGCCAAAAGCAATCTACAGATTCAATGCAATCCCCATTAAAATTCCAACTCAATTCTTCAACGAATTAGAAGGAGCAATTTGCAAATTCATCTGGAATAACAAAAAACCGAGGATAGCAAAAACTCTTCTCAAGGATAAAAGAACCTCTGGTGGAATCACCATGCCTGACCTAAAGCTTTACTACAGAGCAATTGTGATAAAAACTGCATGGTACTGGTATAGAGACAGACAAGTGGACCAATGGAATAGAATTGAAGACCCAGAAATGAACCCACACACCTATGGTCACTTGATCTTCGACAAGGGAGCCAAAACCATCCAGTGGAAGAAAGACAGCATTTTCAACAATTGGTGCTGGCACAACTGGTTGTTATCATGTAGAAGAATGCGAATCGATCCATACTTATCTCCTTGTACTAAGGTCAAATCTAAGTGGATCAAGGAACTTCACATAAAACCAGAGACACTGAAACTTATAGAGGAGAAAGTGGGGAAAAGCCTTGAAGATATGGGCACAGGGGAAAAATTCCTGAACAGAACAGCAATGGCTTGTGCTGTAAGATCGAGAATTGACAAATGGGACCTAATGAAACTCCAAAGTTTCTGCAAGGCAAAAGACACTGTCTATAAGACAAAAAGACCACCAACAGACTGGGAAAGGATCTTTACCTATCCTAAATCAGATAGGGGACTAATATCCAACATATATAAAGAACTCAAGAAGGTGGACCTCAGAAAATCAAATAACCCCCTTAAAAAATGGGGCTCAGAACTGAACAAAGAATTCTCACCTGAGGAATACCGAATGGCAGAGAAGCACCTGAAAAAATGTTCAACATCCTTAATCATCAGGGAAATGCAAATCAAAACAACCCTGAGATTCCACCTCACACCAGTGAGAATGGCTAAGATCAAAAATTCAGGTGACAGCAGATGCTGGCGAGGATGTGGAGAAAGAGGAACACTCCTCCATTGTTGGTGGGATTGCAGGCTTGTACAACCACTCTGGAAATCAGTCTGGCGGTTCCTCAGAAAATTGGACATAGTACTACCGGAGGATCCAGCAATACCTCTCCTGGGCATATATCCAGAAGAAGCCCCAACTGGTAAGAAGGACACATGCTCCACTATGTTCATAGCAGCCTTATTTATAATAGCCAGAAACTGGAAAGAACCCAGATGCCCCTCAACAGAGGAATGGATACAGAAAATGTGGTACATCTACACAATGGAGTACTACTCAGCTATTAAAAAGAATGAATTTATGAAATTCCTAGCCAAATGGATGGACCTGGAGAGCATCATCCTGAGTGAGGTAACACAATCACAAAGGAACTCACACAATATGTACTCACTGATAAGTGGATACTAGCCCAAAACCTAGGATACCCACGATATAAGATACAATTTCCTAAACACATGAAACTCAAGAAAAATGAAGACTGAAGTGTGGACACTATGCCCCTCCTTAGAAGTGGGAACAAAACACCCATGGAAGGAGTTACAGAAACAAAGTTTGGAGCTGAGATGAAAGGATGGACCATGTAGAGACTGCCATATCCAGGGATCCACCCCATAATCAGCATCCAAACGCTGACACCATTGCATATACTAGCAAGATTTTATCGAAAGGACCCAGATGTAGCTGTCTCTTGTGAGACTATGCCGGGGCCTAGCAAACACAGAAGTGGATGCTCACAGTCAGCTAATGGATGGATCACAGGGCTCCCAATGGAGGAGCTAGAGAAAGTACCCAAGGAGCTAAAGGGATCTTCAACCCTATAGGTGGAACAACATTATGAACTAACCAGTACCCCTGAGCTCTTGACTCTAGCTGCATATGTATCAAAAGATGGCCTAGTCGGCCATCACTGGAAAGAGAGGCCCATTGGACACGCAGACTTTGTGTGCCCCGGTACAGGGGAACGCCAGGGCCAAAGGGGGGGAGTGGGTGGGTAGGGGAGTGGGGGTGGGTGGGTAAGGGGGACTTTTGGTATAGCATTGGAAATGTAAATGAGCTAAATACCTAATAAAAAATGGAAAAAAAAAAAAATTATTCAATGTTGGAGAATTACTGTAAAAACAAAGTTAAAATATGATCTATAAATCATAGCATTTCCACATAAAGACCCATCATTCTACTCTGCTGGTGTGTGTGTGTGTGTGTGTGTGTGTGTGTGTGTGTGTGTGAGAGAGAGAGAGAGAGAGAGAGAGAGAGAGACAGAGAGATAGAGAGACAGAGAGACAGAGAGAGAGAGACTGAGGAATGAACCTAGGATCTCCTGAATGCTAGGAAAGCACTCCACTACTTATATTCTCAGCCTTCTTTCTATTTTCATCTATTTAGTTAGTAGTTTGTGGTTTGTTTGTCTTGTCTTTTGTTTGTTTGGGTTTTTGATTCTGGCTGTTGAAGACAGAATCTCACCATGTAGCTCTGGCTGGTTTAGAATTTACTCTGTAGATCAGGATAATTTCAAACTTGTGCCAACCCTCCTGTCATTGCCTCCTACTTATTCTTTCATTTTGAGACAAAGTCGCACTAATTTGAGTAGTCTGGCCTTCCAGGTAGACCTGTAGCTTCAACTTCCCAAGTAGCTGAGATTCTAAGATTCCTGGCCTTCACCACCAATGTTGGCTGTATAAGGTTTTCTTAATGATTCATCAATAGACATGCAAACTTCAGTTCTTTAAAGATAACTGTAAATTTAGAATGGCATGATTAACTTAAATAAAAAAAAATCAAGACAATTACCCTAATGAAAGATCTTTGAAAGAAGAGGGTTCAGAGATTTTTGTTGTTGTTCCAGTGAAGGCTTTGCCATTAACTCAAATGCATGGTTTTGCTTCAATCCAACAATTTAAAATGAGACACAAATTATCTAAATTCTAAATCTCCCCCTGTCAATCAATTTTTCACTACAAGGATACTCATTTATGAAGCTAAATGAGACAGCATATCCTCGGAATTCCTTTAAGTATTACTTATTCATACAATCTGAGAGACAGTCTTTGAGAGTGCAGTGTGGATTCGCTGGGACTGAGCCCAGAGCCTGTGCATGCCGAGCATATTCTCTTACCACTAAGCTACAATTATACCCAAATCACAGATTTTTTTGCTATTTAAGATTTTCCCCATACACAATTAAATAAAAGCCTCTTTGAGGTACAAATTTCACTCACAATAAAATTTCTCACATTTTTATAATTGACCAAAATACTATAAAAATGACTGAAGAACAAATAAAAATATGTAGTCAATATAAACAGAATATAATATTCCCACATGTCTTAAAGAAGAAACACTCAGTAACTATTAGCTCAATTGAATCTGCTTGAAAGACAAAAGAGATGTTCACATTCACAACACTAAATTTATAGGTGGCAAGGCAGAATTATGATTTTCAATCTACCTTCTCCAAGGTGTCTTCAATATAAGAGGCAGCAAGAAATGCAGGCTTGGAGCACAAAGTTGGCTACTTTTATAGGCTACTAATTAAGAATCATAATCCACTGCTCACAGTCAGCTATTGGATAGAACACAGGGCCCCCAATGGAGGAACTAGAGAAAGCACCCAAGGAGCTGAAGGGGTCTGCAACCTTATAGGTGGAACAATATGAACTAACCAGTATCCCCAGAGCTTGTTCTCTAGCTGCATATGTAGCAGAAGATGGCCTAGTTGGCCATCAATGGGAAGAGAGGCCCCTTGGCCTTGCAAATTTTATATATCCCAGTACAGGGGAACGCAGGGCCAAGAAGCGGGAGTGGGTGAGTAGGGGAGCAGAGCGGGAGGGCATAGGGGACTTTCGGGATAGCATTTGAAATGTAAATGAAGAAAATATTTAATAAAACATTGAAAAAAATTCATAATCGAGGAGGAACCTTCTACCTCCCTCTTAAAAACATTCCTTACATTGGGAGGCATTAAGATACAGACAGCTTCTCTTTCTAACAAAGAAAGCTTGGTAAAAAGAAACAACGTAAGTTAAATTTTATTGTGCTGTTTGTATTCTCTAATCACAAGACTATAAACAATTTAAAATTTGTTTGATTAAAAAGATTTGCAATATCTAGTTTGGTGTTGATAATGAAGAAAAGATTCATTAATACTGTGGCAAAATCATTTCATTGTATTGGAAACAAGCTAATTTCATTTCTCTAAAATTATTTTCTAAACCAATGTAGAAAATGTAATGAAGTAACTAAGAGAACTGAAGTGCTGCATGCTGGTAATTACAATGAAGACTCTGGGCATAGTCAATAGCCATCAAAGTGAAAGTAAAGGCATTCACATTTTTTTTTAAAGACGAGATTGGAAATCACTGGCTTTAGACATATTAAACAAGAATCTTTGCCTGGCAGAGTTAAGATGGTCTGGAGGACCTTTCACCCTTGCAGGAAAGAACAACCTGATCCAAGGAGTCAGTGCACTGCAATAGCTCAGGCCCAAGCAGGCTACCAAGTGCTTCCAGAAATCAATTTCCCTATGATATTTTGTAAAATTTAAGTGTGGCAACATAATGAAGAAAAGATATGAAGATAAACAGTTGAAAAGATATCAAGATGTGTAGTTTACAAACTGGCTCTTTGCATCAAAGGTAGACAGTTACTGTTTAGTATAAGAGAAAAAAAAGCTTATCTTGTTAAGTAAAGCAGCAATTACCTTATTTTACATGTATTTTTTAAAAGACTTCAGCTCTTTGCCTACATATCTCTATCAAACATTTTAAACCAATTTCTAAAAAAAAAATCCTAAATATCTAATACAAAGTAGCAAACAAATGAGAAACATTTCTTTTGCTGTTCTAGGAAAGAGTTATACCATTTCTAGCTATTCCATGTAACTTCTACAAGAGCACTGCCTCCACACAAAGCAGTTTTGGTGATAATTTGCTCCCATAAGGGCCAGGAGAAAAGCCAGAGATTAGTGAGGCATATCTAGCCTAAGGTCCCACTCTAGAATACGATGTAAACAAAACTCCTTCCAAAAGCAGAAGAAACACTACATCAACTCCTGCTCATCTTTTATAAAAATGGGCAGATTAATTCTTTAAATACTTCTTCTCTCTGCAAGTTTACAACCCAATTCTTAGTTGAAGTGGTAAAAATAAAAACAGCATGCTTAGAAAATTAAGATAAAACTTCAGGAAGGTCCTCTATCATTTTACTTAAGGCACTTCATTAAACTTTCTTACCTCAAAACCAAGACTACAAAAACAATGTGGAAGATTCTGGGTCTGTGTGGGTGGGGGAGGCAGGAAAACAAGAAAGAAAAGGAGTGGCAGGGTAGAAGTGAAGACAAGGCTATTAGCCTTAGGGAGGATGAAAAGATGAAGCAACAGCATAAGAAACTGCCTGATACTATGTTCCTGCCCAAAGACTCCTACCATTTTACCCTCTCATTCATACTCTCTTTCCCTCTCCCTCTCCCTCTCTTCTCCCCCCTCCCTCACTTCTCCCCCCTCCCTCTCTCCCTCCTCTCCCATAAGTAATAAAAGAAAGTTTTTTAAAGGTATAAATAAAAATATAAAAATTTTTAAAAAGTGAAAATATACACAAAGCCTGGAATTCAGTTAATAGTATTATTATATCTTTTCTTGTTTTGAAAATGTACTGTAGTTGAATAATAAGTTCTCCTTGCAGGAAACTTTGTAGAAGGTAACAGTAACATTTTAATTTATTGTGTGTTAAATTGTTTAAACATGATGTTAAAGAATTTTGAACAGTAAAAAAGGTAAAATGAATTACTTAGATAGAGCATTGTTAATTATGTGAAGGTAGTTTAAGAAAACAAAGTGTGCTTAAATGCTTCTCCCCTTTAAAAAACAGTATTTGAGTGAGTGCAGAGAAATTATTCTCAAGTAGCAATGGATTCTCTTTGCCACAATGCACATGTGGAGGTCAGAGGCAACCTATGGAGTCAGTCCTGTCCTTCCACTATGTGGACCCCAGGAACTGAACCCAGGTCATCATGGCAGCCTCTTTACCTACTAAGCCATCTCATTAGTCCCCTATTTTTACAGTTTTTACATGTACACTGATAGTAAAGGTGCGCTGATCTGTGAAACCATTACCATAATCAAGATACTAACTGTTCCACTCAACAAACAAAAAACAGAATGAAAACCTTGTGCCACCCCTTTTGACTTATTGTGTGTGTGTGTGTGTGTGTGTGTGTGTGTGTGTGTGTGTGTGTGTGTGTGTGTATGCATTCATTCCTGGTGCTTACAGAGGCCAGAAGAGGATGTTAGATCCTCTAGAACTGAAGTTACAGATGTTTGTAAGTTGCCATGTGGGTGCTGGGAAATGAACCTGGGTCCTTGGTAAAAGCAGTGAGTATTCCTAGCTGATGAGCCATTTCTCCAGATCCTGTTAATCCTGCAGAATCATTCTCCAGCCATTAATCTCTGGAAAGCGCTGACATATTCTCTATACAAAAGTAATAACGGTACTTGGTTTTTGAAGATAGTTTTTCACTAGTAAGTATGAAAGCTTTTGAGATCCACACAAGTGGAATTGCTTCATTTCACTTTGCTAATGAGTAGTACTCTATTGTGCTGCTCCCACTATACAGTAGCTTATTGGTCTTTTGGATGGGTGACACTTGGGTTGTTTTGTTTGACGCTATTAAAAATTAAGTTACTATGAGCACGAGGATATAGGTTTTTGTGTAGATATGAGTATTAATTTTTCTATGAAAAAGAAAACCAAGAATGTGTTTGCTGGGTTATATGGCAGGGTTATATATAACGAGTATAGGAACTGGCACACTTTTCTAGGATAGCTGTGCTATTTTACACTCCCACAAGCCATCAATGAGAGCTAGTTACTTCACATACCTGGTATTTTAGGTTTGTTTCCTTTTTATCCGTCCTGACAGGTGCAATCTCTTCGTGTCTTTAAGCTGTGTTCCCTTAACAACTACTGAACATTTTTTCCTGTGCTTACTTCTTTTTTCTCTTTTTTTATTACGTATTTTCCTCAATTACATTTCCAATGCTATCCCAAAAGTCCCCCATAGCCTCCCCCCCACTTCCCTACCCACTCATTCCCATTTTTTTGGCCCTGGCATTCCCCTGTACTGGGGCATATAAAGTTTGCATGTCCAATGGGCCTCTCTTTCCAGTGATGGCCGACAAGGCCATCTTTTGATACATATGCAGCTAGAGTCAAGATCCTGTGCTTACTTCTAATCAATATATCTCATATTAAGTTGTCTGTTAACATTTGTGCCCATTTCCCAATGAGATTGATTCTTACAATTGGAATGAGAGGTTGCAATACATGCTACACACAAGACTTTTTTGATATGCGAATTGTAAAGATTTTCTTCTCTGTGACTTCTCATTCTCTTTAACAGGGTAATAATTTGTAGATCAAAAAATTTTAGTATTGATATTAAATAGGATGTTAAATATTTTCCTTAATCTTTCATCCCAATTTCTCTTCTGGGCTTTCAAGGAAGAAAATAAAAAGATGTTTTGTTCCTGTTCCAAATGCCCCTAGGTGTCTGCTAACCCCTTTAGTCTTCACTCACTGCGGCTCAAGTGGCTGAACTTTATTGCCTTAGCCTCCAGTGCACCAGTTCTCTTCTCCGCAACAGCCATAGTACAGAGCACTGGAAGTCACTGTGTTTTCACTACTAACATTTCCACTCAGTTTTTTCTTCTATCATCTATTTCTTTGCTGAGGCTTTCTATATTTTTTCACTTCTTTAAAGCCTCTAATTGCTACTGGAGAGTTTGTAGTATTACAGTTTTTGTAAAATCTTTATAAGACAATTCCAACACCTGTGCTGTCTCTTGTGGTGTCTGCTGATTATCATTCATCATTTAAATTGAGATTTTTCCTGGTTCTTGGTATGATGAGACTCTACTTTCTATTTGCATTTTCTATTTTATGAAGTAGTCACATTGTTTGGATTCACAATGAATGTTTTTTGCGATTTCTTTAAGGGTCTTGGTTCAAATGTCAATTTAACTGTTAAAATCTTTTCAGCATTGTAGTGAGATCATTCTGCTTTAACTGATCACAGGGCATGTGAGAGTATGATTTAAGATTTTTCATTAAAACATATGTATGACATAATCAGTTTTAGAATTGTAGTATCACTTCTAACTTCTGGGGAACTTTTACAATAAGATGTTGAATACACCAAAAGCTGAAGAATTCCAATTGCAACTCAGCTTACATTCAAGACATTTATTTGCTAGGTATGTTGGCATACTCTTTGAGATGAACTGGGTAGGAAGTGACAACTGCAGTATTACCAGCTATTTCATTTCTAGAACCACAGATGTTAACTGCTTCATTTGCAATTCTGCAATTTAATAATAAATTACAGAAAACCTTTTTACTATTGATAACTAAGAAGATGTGATCATATACGAAATAAACTTAAAATAATAATATGTAGTGAGCTATAGTAAGCACATGTCACAAATTCAGAAACCCATTAAACATGTCAAGAAATATTTATTTTCTTGCCAAAAATATCGAAACTGTGAAACCACTTTGGCAAGAGCTTTGAATGGAGAACTTAAATTTACAGTTTACTGTAAACCATGCCTAAAGTAAGCACACTACTCAAAAGTAATAATTTATTGCCAAATGTCACCAAATTTAAAAATAAAAAAATAAAAGCAAATGACATAGTAATGTATGTAGAAAATTTGATAAAATCTGCAAAAAATTTACTTGACCTAGTAACTGATTTTGGCAAAATTGCAAGACATAAAATCAACATATAAAATTAAACTGTATTTTTACATACTTGTAAAACTAAGATATGCTTATTGTAGAATATAAATAAAATATGAAGAATTTATGACAATATTTTGAAAAGAAGAACAAGGTTAGAGAAATCATATTATCCAGTTTTAATACTTACTGCAAACTTATGGTAACCTAAATGGTATGGTATTATCAGGACTATACTACCCGATTTTCAACACAAACATTAAAATAATGGGGGGAGGAGGTGGGAAGCAACTCTTTGAACAAATGGCTCAAATAAGCAAGAAAATGAACCTGAATTCTTGGTTCATATCTTACTCCAAATATATTGCAAACCTAAATATAACAGCTCAATTATAAGCTAGAATGGGAGAGGCAAAGTTTCCATTTCAGAATGCATGCATAAAGCTCTAAATTCAAGTGGCTGCTCTTCCACCAGTCTACATGGTGACTGACCACTGCCTGTAACTGCTTTGCCCAGGAATCTGACACTGTCTTCTGGACTGCAGACACAAGCATGTGCATGGTACATATACATACAATACAGGTAAACACCCATATCTTCCTTTCAGAAGATAAAAGAAAGAATTAAGCTACAGACTGGAAGAAAAGATTTTTAGATTAATAATATAAGACTCATATCAAGAATAAAGAGCCTTAATAACTCATTCATAAGAAAACAAACGTCCTAATAAAACGTTCACCAAAAGACTTGAACAGGTACTTCACTAAAGAAAGTATAAGGGGATTAGGAAGATAGCGTAGCTGGCTTGTCTCGATACAATGCAGACTTGAGTTTGATCCCCAGAACTGATGTGAAGGAAAGCCAGACACAACCATGTGTCTCAAGGAAAATGAAACAAAACAGTGATAAGCACCTGAGGAGTGACATCTGATGTCCCCTGCCTATCCCAAGTATATGTGCACTGCTATACACATGCACCCACACAAATATGCACACAGGATAGGACACAAAGATGGTTAATAACCAAATAAAGAGATATCCAACTACAGTCAAAAGAAAATACAAATTAAACTGATGGATTATTATTAAAAACATACAAAATGCTAAAATAAGACTGATTATACCAACTGTTAGAGAGGATGTGGGAGAACTGGTTTAAGAGTATAAGCGGGGACACCAAGGTAGATCAGGGGTAAAGGTGCTTGTGCGTGGTAGGAGAGAACCAGTTCTAGCAAGGGGTCCTCTGACCTCACATTCATGTCTACTAATAGATAGCTGACAAAAACCAACTCAAAGGCATCTTTGGAGGTTCCTTGCTTCACAGTGTCATGTCAGGACTCTTCCTTTTCTTTATGTTTCATTTTATTCATTTTTTATTCTTTCTTTTACACATATACTATGGCTTCAGGTTTGTGTTTTTATGGGATTCCTTAAGTGTGCCGATGAGTGGGTCTCTGTATCTATATCTGTTCCTTACACCTTTAGGGGGCTCATTTCCTTCTGTTTGTTTTTGTTTTGTTTTGTTTTTATTATGACCCCTCAGATGCTTGTTATCTAATGAGATAGAAAGAGGGTAGATATAGATGGGAGGGGAGGTGGGGAGGTACTGGGAGGACCAGAGGGAGGGGAAACCATAATCAGGATACATTATATGAAAAACAATCTATTTTCAATTTAAAAAGAAGAAACCCATATTACATACAATATTTTAAGTACTGGTATAATTGTTCTAGAATAGTTAGAATTCTGAGAATTGTGCTGACGAGGTACCTAAGTATGTCCTGTATCACATCATTCCCATCAAGAATCAAAGGAGATATAACAAATTACATTTTCAATGAAACTAAAACTATGACTATCTGATTTTTTAATCTATAAATTGTTGAAAATATTAAATTTCTGAGCATCTGAATTATTACAGAAAGCAACTTTTATGGAAAGTAAACGTATTGTGAATGTGCCCACTTCTGTAATTGTCAGTTTGGGATGCAAGGCAAAAGGAAGAATGAGTGAAAAATCTCATAAACTTTCTTCAATTTAAAAAGAAAATAAACATAATTCTACTCGTAGGTACTTAAAAAAAAAAGAGTGAAAGCATAAGCCCATGTAAACATTTGTGGATGGATGTTCAAAAGAGTTTATTCATAATAGCCCCAAACTGGAGATAACTAAATGTCTTACAAAAGGCAAAATAAGGGGTTGGAGAGATGGCTTAGTGTTTAAGAGCACTGACTGTTCTTGCAGATGTCCTGAGTTTAATTCCCAGCAACTACATGGTGGCTCACAACCATCTATAATGGGATCTGATGCCCTCTTCTGGTACATATGAAGAAAGTGACAGTGTTTTCCTATACATAAAATAAATAAGCAAATCTTAAAAGAAAAAAGGCAAAATAAATAAATAGTGGTGCATCCACAAATGTAGTATGACTCATAGTTAAAAGTAATAAAAGATTGATATATACAATGTAACCCAAAGAGTATATTTTTCAAAAGAGAGAGAAAAAAATAAAGCAAGTGGCAGGTACTTATTATACTGTGCTGAGCTGATGACAACCTGACCATAGTTTAACACAGTGGCTGAAAGTTTAATGAATATGTGGCAGCTCACAAACCATTGTTATTTCTATTTTACAAAATAAAGGAGAGGATGGCTCTGTGCCACCATCTGTCCAAAGTTCACTGAATGAAGATCTAGTTGATAGGAAATAATTACCTCTCCCCTGCGGAGGTGAACGGCTTCTCATTCTGCAGCCTCCTCTAATGAACGGCATTGGGAGGATGAGACTAAGAGAACATGCCAACATCAAGTGTGTTTTTAGTGACCCCCTAACCCTGATTACCTCTCCCATTCACCTGTATGAAAACAGATGCTAAAATATACAGGTGCATGTCAAGGACTATCCCCCCTTTGCTTCTAATCTTTTTAAAAAAATAATCTAATTATTTTTATTTTATGAGCATTGGTTTTTGAGGGTATCAGATTCCATAAAATTAGAGTTGCAGACAGTTGTGAGCTGCCACGTGGTTGCTGGGAATTGAACCCATGACCTTTGGAAGAACAGCTAAGCCATCTCACCAGGCCCACCTTCTAATCTTAAAGAGTTCTTGTACATGGAAACTATGCTATCATAGAATTACAAAAGGATTGAGTGGAGATGTTTACTTCAACTTAAAGCATCTCTCACTCAGTTTTAAATGTCCATTAATTCACTGTTTTTTCCTCAAAACAATTTTCTCTCAACTTATTGACAGTTGAAGATGCTTCCATTCCCAGTATTTCAGCTCCTTCAACTACTTAGAAAGGTCTACTGATTATATTTCTCTAGTCTCTCTAAGTTTGTTTCCACTTGCAAACTCTTATCACCTCTCAATTCATCCTGCCTGTAATACAAACTCCTTGTCCTACATGCTTTCTCTGCTTCTAGTCTCTTCAAATACTAATATAGTTCAACCAAAATACTACTTTTAGGTTCAGTCATTTGTTGTACCTTCTGTGTACAAAAACTGTTTTAAAACTAGGTTGTCACTAGCTTACTGTGGCTCAGGGCCCTGGGTTTAAACCCTACCACTGGGGGGGAAGAACAAAGAATACCAGGATGTTATGAAACCAAAATCAGAAATTGTCTATAGAGTACTAACAATAAAATAAAATTCCAAGGTTTTCCTTAGAAATATCTAAGACTATATATGCATATCAATAAGAACTTTAAAAGAATACACACAAAAGACATAAAAGGCCCTTAACAGCTTGATCAGTCTTTATTTCTTGTCAAAATGACATCCATAAAACAATTATCTTTCAAGAATCATTTAATGTTCATATGCCATATAGTTTACCCTCAATACTCAAGCTTCCGAACCTCTTTGCAGATTTCCATACCTTTTTCATACCTAAAACTCCAGACAAACTAGAGAGTTCAGCTCACATCTGGGATCCTGTCTTACTTTTTCCTGCTATGGGCCACTGTTCTCAATACACACTTCATCTACTATATCCTCTGCCTTCACTTCTTGTTGTGAAATCAGACTTGACCACCTTCACAGTTAGGGTCAGATGCTGCAGCCTCCATAAACTTCCCTTGATAGCTCCTTTGTCAAAATGCCAATAAGCATTTCCTACAAAATACAGCATGCTCACAACTGTGTAGTTTGTGTATATGCAAAGAAGTAGCTCCTTTTGGGGCAGTTTTAGACACTTTGAACTGCTGCTTTATTTGTAAGTTATAAAACACTGTTTCTTTGAATAAATATGTAAGTGAGTCATTTTTCAAAAATGCACAGGAAAAGCTTTTAAAAAGCAAAAGTTATTTTCATTTTTTATTTTATGATGATTTTGTTTCCACTCAAGATTTATTTCTTAACCTAACCTTACCTGGAGATATGTTATTCTCCGCTGGACCAGCTCTGTCAGATCTTTGGCCTCTTTTTCACGCCAATCCCCTGCTCCATCTGTTTGACTGAGGTAGTATAGATCTGTCATGATAGACCTGTGAAAGTAAGCAACAATTGAGGTCCACTTATTTGTACTGTTTCACTGCATTACACAAAACCATAAAAGAGCCCAACTGTTCAGAAAGACTCATGCTCAAGTAGATGAAGGTATCTGGTCTTTATTTTCCATCAAGACTGTGAAACTTAAAATTTAAGTCTCTACCAT
Organism: Mus musculus; assembly: GCF_000001635.26. NCBI lineage: Eukaryota > Metazoa > Chordata > Mammalia > Rodentia > Muridae > Mus > Mus musculus. The sequence goes on along the minus strand of NC_000078.6, from coordinate 77,393,552 downwards.
ACAATTCATCCCTATAGCAAATCTTTCTTTTTTTTTTGACCAAAAAGGACAAACAACTTTCTCCCACAAGCCAATCAGCTACAGCAATAAAAAGAAACAAACAAACCAAAGTATAAAAAATGCAATTCAGCAGACATGGCACTGGTATTTGAGTAACACCACTGTATCCTCGCTCATCACTTCACAACCCCTCTAACACTCTACTCTGGGTAACTGGGAAAAGATTAGAGGAAAAACATGGCATAAATCTCATACAGTGTCCTAAAGAATAAAGCATTAATGAGTTCTTTCTTTAAAGGAGCAGGTAACTAAGATTTTAGGTTGTGTGAACCTCTGTTGCTTTTGTTTTTGAAAGTATGTAATGTTTCATAAATTTCACATCACCCTTGTGCAGAGGCCATGCTAATTTCTGTATCATTCCAGTTTTAGTATACCCACTGCCACAGGGAACATCCTTTGTTATCTGTGTAGCAGTAAAGCTGCCTGAAGCAATAAGTAACTGAATAGGCGTGGCTCTCTTACAATAAAACTTTATTAACTAAAGTAGGAAAATAGCCACATTTTGCCCCCGGGCTATAATTTGCTGTTCTTTCATCAAAACTAATGTAATGATTAAGATTCTTTCTCACTCTAGAGCCATCAGTAATTGTTTTAATAATTTCAATCATAACATGTTAGATTTCCTTGCAATAAATTAAAATACTTTGTAAACTATAAAGAGATACTTTAGAACTGGTAGACTACTCAGCTATTAAAAAGAATGAATTTATGAAATTCCTAGCCAAATGGATGGACCTGGAGGGCATCATCCTGAGGTAACACATTCACAAAGAAACTCACACAATATGTATTCACTGATAAGTGGATATTAGCCCCAAACCTAGGATACCCAAGATATAAGATATAATTTGCTAAACACATGAAACTCAAGAAGAATGAAGACTGAAGTGTGGACACTATGCCCCTCCTTAGATTTGGGAACAAAATACCCATGGAAGGAGTTACAGAGACAAAGTTTGGAGCTGAGATGAAAGGATGGACCATGTAGAGACTGCCATATCCAGGGATCCACCCCATAATCAGCATCCAAACGCTGACACCATTGCATACACTAGCAAGATTTTATTGAAAGGACCCAGATGTAGCTGTCTCTTGTGAGACTATGCCGGGGCCTAGCAAACACAGAAGTGGATCCTCACAGTCAGCTAATGGATGGATCATAGGGCTCCCAATGGAGGAGCTAGAGAAAGTAGCCAAGGAGCTAAAGGGATCTGCAACCCTATAGGTGGAACAACATTATGAACTAACCAGTACCCCGGAGCTCTTGACTCTAGCTGCATATATATCAAAAGATGGCCTAGTCGGCCATCACTGGAAAGAGAGGCCCATTGGACTTGCAAACTTTATATGCCCCAGTACAGGGGAACACCAGGGCCAAAAAGGGGGAGTGGGTGGGCAGGGGAGTGGGGGTGGGTGGATATGGGGGACTTTTGGTATAGCATTGGAAATGTAAATGAGTTAAATACCTAATAAAAAATGGAAAAAAAAAAAAGAACTGGTAGACATGGCTTTATCTATATTGCATTAAATAAAAGCAATGACTTTCACTTAGTAGTAAAGAAAGTAAATAAAGCATCCATCTCTCTCTAACAAGCCCCAATAATCATCAACAAATAAATATATAACCAGTTACTTACTATGAATCTCTATCATTAATGCTATTGACTAAGCTACCATCTTCTCACACCAGAATTATTATAATAGCTTTCTAACAATTCTCCCAGCTTCTAGCCTTGCCTATTGTACTTTATTCATAGTGGCCAGATTAATAATCAAATAACACTTCTGCTTTGCACTTAACACTAAGTTGACCCTTCAAGTCACTCAAGAGTCAAGGCCAAAGTTACTATTTTGACTTATATGACACCCCCACCATAGTCTATCATTTCATCTGATCCCTTCCAAATGGCTTCACTGTTTATTTTATATTTCAGTCACAGTACCAACCAAATATCCTTCAAATATTTTTTCAAATGTCACTTTCTCCATAAGGCTTTCCTAGATTAACTTACTTTGCTCCCTCTCCATTCCCTCCTTCATTTAACTCACAGAAAACTGGACTATGAATGATCATACAGCAAATATGTGATAACACATTTGAAAAAAGAAATTATTGACTTGAAAATGACAAGTAAAATCTTAAATACAATTTAGACTATTCAGCCTAGGTTAGTAGAAGAACACTTTAAACATGCTTTGAAACAAAGGGTCATTTTCAAAGCATTTTAGATATTTATTGGTATCAATATTACTTACTACAGGACACTCTGAAGCTTAGCCATTACCATTTTCACCCTTTTGAACATCGTGTCTAAAATGTAGTGTTTTATGAATTTTTATATTTGTCATTCTTACTTAAGATTAAAAATAATTTTTATATAGAAGAAACTTTTAACTGCTTCTTTAACAAATCTGCTAGGTTACACACTGAGAACAGTTTCAAATATAATTTTTTCATATTGTTAAACTGAGCTTCTTCTGAAATATTATATAGCCCACAATACTCTTTTTCTGTTGTTGTTTTTGTTGTTTCTGAAAGTTACTACTTTCCATGGCTTAAGTATGTTCTGAATGTCCCCAAGGGCCCATTGTGATTAAAGTCTTAAATCTTCAGAGTAGGGCACACTGGGAGGTGACAGAATGGGAACAGGTTATCTTAAAGGAGGTCCTAAGGTTCCTGGGTGAGAAGCACCCTCAAAAGAAGTTATGTGACAACATTTATATTCATAGTTTGTCTCTGTCGTCCTCCCTCCCTCTCTCTGCCCTCTCTCTGCCCTCTCTCTGCCCTCTCTCTGCCCTCTCTCTGCCCTCTCTCTCTCTCTCTCTCTCTCTCTCTCTCTCTCTCTCTCTCTCTCTCTCTCTCTCTCTTTCTCTCTCTCTCTCTCTGACTACCTCCTTGGCCATGTAAGCTCTTCCACACATACTACCATACTGCTGTGAGGACTTCTGCTGGAACTGAGCCAGACAGTACCAAGCCTAAAAACCTAAAAACAAGTCTCTTATCTTTATAAAATTGGCTGTTTCCAGACATTTCACTATGGTAATGCAAATCTGCTTAACATACTGACCTCACAGAATTATGATTTGAACTGAGAAGTCTTTAACTAGTATTATACTTTAAAGCTCAGTTAGAAATTTACAATCTTTTCTCAGTTTTATAAACCTCAGTCACAACACACTCATAGTGCTATATATACCATAGGTTTTACAACATCAACTCATTTCCTCCTACTACTCATCAAGGAGTAATGGTTATGAATCCTATTGCAAACTCAGTGTTAAATAACAGTGTTACTGCTGAAGATAAAGCACAGTAGAATAAAAACCCACTCTATAAGCAAATACTTGTAGGAGGAAAGAAGGAAACCCAATATGCTACGATTAGCTTTAAAATTAAAATGAACATGTACGCATATGCACGTGCACAGGGAAAAAGTGGTAAGTTTTATTGATATTTAGTTCCTACTGGGGAAAAAAACCACACTAAGCCTAATTTGGAAGAAAGTGTATAAAAGCTGTTGTGGTTTAGGCTCTCTCCTTTTTTTTAATGTATTTTTTCCTTAACACAGGCTCTGGCAATGTAGTCCAGTCTGGCTTCAAACTTGTGACTTCTTTGCATCACTCTCTAGAGTATTAGGATCTACACCTAGCTATGGTTTCTGGTCTTAGAAATCAGCAGTTCTGTATCACCAAAATTAAAGCAGAGTTCTGAACTTAAATACATACTAAGTCTCGCAAATTCATTTTATCCCAACCTCTGTGGAATTCAGAATGATCAAACAACTAGATGACTAAACATAAGAAAAGTGCTCAAGAGAGGACAGGTGTCCGCCTGGCTTGGGAGGCGGCCTCAGCAGCAGCGGTCGCCATCTTGGTTCCGGGACTCAGCAGAACTTAGGAAATTAGTCTGAACAGGTTAGAGGGTGCGCCAGAGAACCGGACAGCTTCTGGGAAAGGCGGAAGCACAGAGCCGCTGAGGCAGCACCCTTGGCGGGCCGCAGACAGCCGGCCACTGTCCGGACCAGAGGACAGGTGTCCGCCTGGCTTGGGAGGCGGCCTCAGCCTCAGCAGCAGCGGTCGCCATCTTGGTTCCAGGACTCCCTGGAGCTTAGGAATTTAGCCTGCACAGGTGAGAGTCTGCACCACAGAAGCTGACAGATTCTGGGAACTGCCAAAACAACACAGCTTCTGAGAAAGGCCCTGTTTTGGGCCTTCTTCTTCGACCAGGAGGAGGTCCAAAAACAAGATATCTGCGCACCTTCCCTGTAAGAGAGCTTGCCAGCAGAGAGTGCTCTGAGCACTGAAACTCAGAGGAGAGAATCTGTCTCCCAGGTCTGCTGAGAGACGGTAACAGAATCACCAGAAGAACAATCTCTAAACAGAGTCAACTATAACTACTAACTCCAGAGATTACCAGATGGCGAAAGGTAAACGTAGGAATCCTACTAACAGGAACCAAGACCACTCACCATCATCAGAACCCAGCACTCCCACTTCGTCCAGTCCAGGGCACCCCAACACACTCGAAAACCTAGACCTAGATTTAAAAGCATATCTCATGATGATGGTAGAGGACATCAAGAAGGACTTTAATAAATCACTTAAAGAAATACAGGAGAACACTGCTAAAGAGTTACAAGTCCTTAAAGAAAAACAGGAAAACACAATCAAACAGGTAGAAGTCCTTACAGAAAAAGAGGAAAAAACATACAAACAGGTGATGGAAATGAACAAAACCATACTAGACCTAAAAAGGGAAGTAGACACAATAAAGAAAACTCAAAGTGAGGCAACACTGGAGATAGAAACCCTAGGAAAGAAATCTGGAACCATAGATTTGAGCATCAGCAACAGAATACAAGAGATGGAAGAGAGAATCTCAGGTGCAGAAGATTCCATAGAGAACATCGGCACAACAATCAAAGAAAATGGAAAATGCAAAAAGATCCTAACTCAAAATATCCAGGAAATCCAGGACACAATGAGAAGACCAAACCTACGGATAATAGGAGTGGATGAGAATGAAGATTTTCAACTCAAAGGACCAGCAAACATCTTCAACAAAATTATTGAAGAAAACTTCCCAAATATAAAGAAAGAGATACCTATGAACATACAAGAAGCCTACAGAACTCCAAATAGACTGGACCAGAAAAGAAACTCCTCCCGACACATAATAATCAGAACAACAAATGCACTAAATAAAGATAGAATACTAAAAGCAGTAAGGGAAAAAGGTCAAGTAACATACAAAGGCAAGCCAATCAGAATTACACAAGATTTTTCACCAGAGACTATGAAAGCCAGAAGAGCCTGGACAGATGTTATACAGACACTAAGAGAACACAAATTCCAGCCCAGGCTACTATACCCAGCCAAACTCTCAATTACCATAGATGGAGAAACCAAAGTATTCCACGACAAAACCAAATTCACACATTATCTCTCCACGAATCCAGCCCTTCAAAGAATAATAACAGAAAAAAACCAATACAAGAACGGGAACAATGCCCTAGAAAAAACAAGAAGGTAATCTCTCAACAAACCTAAAAGAAGACAGCCACAAGAACAGAATGCCAACTTTAACAACAAAAATAACAGGAAGCAACAATTACTTTTCCTTAATATCTCTTAACATCAATGGTCTCAACTCCCCAATAAAAAGACATAGACTAACAAACTGGCTACACAGACAAGACCCAACATTTTGCTGTTTACAGGAGACACATCTCAGAGAAAAAGATAGACACTACCTCAGAATAAAAGGCTGGAAAACAATTTTCCAAGCAAATGGTATGAAGAAACAAGCTGGAGTAGCCATCCTAATATCTGATAAGATTGACTTCCAACCCAAAGTCATCAAAAAAGACAAGGAGGGGCACTTCGTTCTCATCAAAGGTAAAATCCTCCAAGAGGAACTCTCAATTCTGAATATCTATGCCCCAAATACAAGGGCAGCCACATTCATTAAAGAAACTTTAGTAAAGCTCAAAGCACACATTGTACCTCACACAATAATAGTGGGAGACTTCAACACACCACTTTCACCAATGGACAGATCATGGAAACAGAAACTAAACAGGGACACACTGAAACTAACGGAAGTGATGAAACAAATGGATCTGACAGATATCTACAGAACATTTTATCCTAAAACAAAAGGATATACCTTCTTCTCAGCACCTCATGGTACCTTCTCCAAAATTGACCACATAATAGGTCACAAAACAGGCCTCAACAGATTCAAAAATATTGAAATTGTCCCATGTATCCTATCAGATCACCATGCAATAAGGCTGATCTTCAATAACAAAAAAAATAACAGAAAGCCAACACTAACGTGGAAACTGAACAACACTCTTCTCAATGATACCTTGGTCAAAGAAGGAATAAAGAAAGAAATTAAAGACTTTTTTAGAGTTTAATGAAAATGAAGCCACAACGTACCCAAACCTTTGGGACACAATGAAAGCATTTCTAAGAGGGAAACTCATAGCTCTGAGTGCCTCCAAGAAGAAACGGGAGAGAGCACATACTAGCAGCTTGACAACACATCTAAAAGCTCTAGAAAAAAAGGAAGCAAATTCACCCAAGAGGAGTAGACGGCAGGAAATAATCAAACTCAGGGGTGAAATCAACCAAGTGGAAACAAGAAGAACTATTCAAAGAATTAACCAAACGAGGAGTTGGTTCTTTGAGAAAATCAACAAGATAGATAAACCCTTAGCTAGACTCACTAAAGGGCACAGGGACAAAATCCTAATTAACAAAATCAGAACTGAAAAGGGAGACATAACAACAGATCCTGAAGAAATCCAAAACACCATCAGATCCTTCTACAAAAAGCTATACTCAACAAAACTGGAAAACCTGGACGAAATGGACAAATTTCTGGAAAGATATCAGGTACCAAAGTTGAATCAGGATCAAGTTGACCTTCTAAACAGTCCCATATCCCCTAAAGAAATAGAAGCAGTTATAAATAGTCTCCCAGCCAAAAAAAGCCCAGGACCAGACGGGTTTAGTGCAGAGTTCTATCAGACCTTCAAAGAAGATCTAATTCCAGTTCTGCACAAACTTTTTCACAAGATAGAAGTAGAAGGTACTCTACCCAACTCATTTTATGAAGCCACTATTACTCTGATACCTAAACCACAGAAAGATCCAACAAAGATAGAGAACTTCAGACCAATTTCTCTTATGAATATTGATGCAAAAATCCTCAATAAAATTCTCGCTAACCGAATCCAAGAACACATTAAAGTAATCATCCATCCTGACCAAGTAGGTTTTATTCCAGGGATGCAGGGATGATTTAATATACGAAAATCCATCAATGTAATCCATTATATAAACAAACTCAAAGACAAAAACCACATGATCATCTCGTTAGATGCAGAAAAAGCATTTGACAAGATCCAACACCCATTCATGATAAAAGTTCTGGAAAGATCAGGAATTCAAGGCCCATACCTAAACATGATAAAAGCAATCTACAGCAAACCAGTAGCCAACATCAAAGTAAATGGAGAGAAGCTGGAAGCAATCCCACTAAAATCAGGGACTAGACAAGGCTGCCCACTTTCTCCCTACCTTTTCAACATAGTACTTGAAGTATTAGCCAGAGCAATTCGACAACAAAAGGAGATCAAGGGGATACAAATTGGAAAGGAGGAAGTCAAAATATCACTTTTTGCAGATGATATGATAGTATATATAAGTGACCCTAAAAATTCCACCAGAGAACTCCTAAACCTGATAAACAGCTTCGGTGAAGTAGCTGGATATAAAATAAACTCAAACAAGTCAATGGCCTTTCTCTACACAAAGAATAAACAGGCTGAGAAAGAAATTAGGGAAACAACACCCTTCTCAATAGTCACAAATAATATAAAATATCTTGGCATGACTCTAACTAAGGAAGTGAAAGATCTGTATGATAAAAACTTCAAGTCTCTGAAGAAAGAAATTAAAGAAGATCTCAGAAGATGGAAAGATCTCCCATGCTCATGGATTGGCAGGATCAACATTGTAAAAATGGCTATCTTGCCAAAAGCAATCTACAGATTCAATGCAATCCCAATCAAAATTCCAACTCAATTCTTCAACGAAATAGAAGGAGCAATTTGCAAATTCATCTGGAATAACAAAAAACCTAGGATAGCAAAAACTCTTCTCAAGGATAAAAGAACCTCTGGTGGAATCACCATGCCTGACCTAAAGCTTTACTACAGAGCAATTGTGGTAAAAACTGCATGGTACTGGTATAGAGACAGACAAGTAGACCAATGGAATAGAATTGAAAACCCAGAAATGAACCCACACACCTATGGTCACTTGATCTTCGACAAGGGAGGTAAAACCATCCAGTGGAAGAAGGACAGCATTTTCAACAATTGGTGCTGGCACAACTGGTTGTTATCATGTAGAAGAATGCGAATCGATCCATACTTATCTCCTTGTACTAAGGTCAAATCTAAATGGATCAAAGAACTTCACATAAAACCAGAGACACTGAAACTTATAGAGGAGAAAGTGGGGAAAAGCCTTGAAGATATGGGCACAGGGGAAAAATTCCTGAACAGAACAGCAATGGCTTGTGCTGTAAGATCGAGAATTGACAAATGGGACCTAATGAAACTCCAAAGTTTCTGCAAGGCAAAAGACACCGTCAGTAAGACAAAAAGACCACCAACAGATTGGGAAAGGATCTTTACCTATCCTAAATCAGATAGGGGACTAATATCCAACATATATAAAGAACTCAAGAAGGTGGACTTCAGAAAAGCAAATAACCCCATTAAAAAATGGGGCTCAGAACTGAACAAAGAATTCTCACCTGAGGAATACCGAATGGCAGAGAAGCACCTGAAAAAATGTTCAACATCCTTAATCATCAGGGAAATGCAAATCAAAACAACCCTGAGATTCCACCTCACACCAGTCAGAATGGCTAAGATCATAAATTCAGGTGACAGCAGATGCTGGCGAGGATGTAGAGAAAGAGGAACACTCCTCCATTGTTGGTGGGATTGCAGGCTTGTACAACCACTCTGGAAATCCGTCTGGCGGTTCCTCAGAAAATTGGACATAGTACTACCGGAGGATCCAGCAATACCTCTCCTGGGCATATATCCAGAAGATGCCCCAACTGGTAAGAAGGACACATGCTCCACTATGTTCATAGCAGCCTTATTTATAATAGCCAGAAACTGGAAAGAACCCAGATGCCCCTCAACAGAGGAATGGATACAGAAAATGTGGTACATCTACACAATGGAGTACTACTCAGCTATTAAAAAGAATGAATTTATGAAATTCCTAGCCAAATGGATGGACCTGGAGGGCATCATCCTGAGTGAGGTTACACATTCACAAAGGAACTCACACGATATGTACTCACTGATAAGTGGATATTAGCCCAAAACCTAGGATACCCAAGATATAAGATACAATTTCCTAAACACATGAAACTCAAGAAAAATTAAGAATGAAGTGTGGACACTATGCCCCTCCTTAGAAGGGGGAACAAAACACCCTTGGAAGGAGTTACAGAGACAAAGTTTGGAGCTGAGATGAAAGGATGGACCATGTAGAAACTGCCATATCCAGGGATCCACCCCATAATCAGCATCCAAACGCTGACACCATTGCATACACTAGCAAGATTTTATCCAAAGGACCCAGATGTAGCTGTCTCTTGCGAGACTATGCCGGGGCCTAGCAAACACAGAAGTGGATGCTCACAGTCAGCTAATGGATGGATCACAGGGCTCCCAATGGAGGAGCTAGAGAAAGTACCCAAGGAGCTAAAGGGATCTGCAACCCTATAGATGGATCAACATTATGAACTAACCAGTACCCCGGAGCTCTTGACTCTAGCTGCATATGTATCAAAAGATGGCCTAGTCGGCCATCACTGGAAAGAGAGGCCCATTGGACACGCAAACTTTATATGCCCCAGAACAGGGGAACGCCAGGGCCAAAAAGGGGGAGTGGGTGGGTAGGGGAGAGGGGGTGGGTGGGTATGGGGGACTTTTGGTATAGCATTGGAAATGTAAATGAGCTAAATACCTAATAAAAAAAATAATTTAATGAAAAAAAAATAAAAAAATAAAATAAATCTCAAAAAAAAAAGAAAAGTGCTCAATACGGTATGACATAGTAAAATGCAAATAAAACTACAATGTAGCAGTCATTTCAAGTCCAATTAATATGATGCTCACGCGCACACAGAGAGAGAGAGAAAGGGGGGGGGAGGGAGGGAGGGAGGGGGAGAGGGAGAGAGAAAGAGATAAAGAAAGAAAGGAACTCTCAGACACTTGGTAGGAATATAGATTAGTTCAATCATATGATCCAGTTATCTCACTCTATTTGCCAGGCACTGGCATAGTCTCACAAGAGAGAGCTATGTCAGGGTCCTGTCAGCAAAATCTTTCTGGTATACGAAATAGTGTCTGGGTTTGGTGGTGGTATATGGGATAGATCCCCAGGTGGGGCAGTCTCTAGATGTTCCTTCCTTCCGTCTCAGCTCCTAACTTTGTCTCTGTAACTCCTTCCATGGGTATTTTGTTCCCAATTCTAAGAAGGAACAAAATATCCACTCTTTGATCTTCCTTCTTCTTGAGTTTCATGTGTTTTGCAAATTGTATCTTGGGTGTCTAAGTTTCTGGGTTAATATCCACTTATCAGTGAGTGCATATCATGTGAGTTCTTTTGTGGTTGGGTTACCTCACTCAGGATGATATCCTCCAGATCCATCCATTTGCCTAAGAATTTCATGAAGTCATTGTTTTTAATTGCTGAGTAGTACTCCATTGTGTAAATGTACCACATTTTCTGTATCCATTCCTCTGTTGAGGGACATCTGGGTTCTTTCCAGCTTCTGGCTATTATAAATAAGGCTGCTACGAACATAGTGGAGCATGTGTCCTTATTACCGGTTGGAACACCTTCTGGGTATATGCCCAGGAGAGGTATTGCTGAATCTTCCGGTCCAATTTTCTGAGGAACCACCAGACTGATTTCCAGAGTGGTTGTATGAGCTTGAAATCTCACCAACAATGGATGAGTGTCCTTTTTCTCCACATCCTCGCCAGCATCTGCTGTCACCTGAATTTTTGATGTTAGCCATTCTGACTGGTGTGAGATGGAATCTCAGGGTTGTTTTGATTTGTATTTCCCTGATGATTAAGGATGTTGAACATTTTTTTCAGGTGCTTCTCAGCCATTTGGTATTCCTCAGTTGAGAATTCTTTGTTTAGCTCTGTACCACATTTTTTAATAGGATTATTTGATTTTCTGGAGTCCATCTTCTTGAGTTCTTTACATATGTTGGATATTAGTCCCCTATCTGACTTAGGATTGGTAAAGATCCTTTCCCAATCTGTTGGTGGCCTTTTTGTCTTATTGACAATGTCTTTTGCCTTACAGAAGCTTTGAGATTTTATGAGGTCCTATTTGTAAATTCTCGATCTTACAACACAAGCCATTGCTATTTTGTTCAGGAATCTTTCCCCTGTGCCCATATCTTCGAGGTTTTTCCCCACTTTCTCCTCTATAAGTTTCAGTGTCTCAGGTTTTATGTGGAGTTTCTTGATCCACTTAGACTTGACCTTAGTACAAGAAGATAAGAATGTATCAATTTGTACTCTTCTACATGATAATTGCCAGTTGTGACAGCACCATTTGTTGAAAATGCTATCTTTTTTCTACTGGATGGTTTTAGCTCCCCTGTCAAAGATCAAGTGACCATAGGTGTGTGGGTTCATTTCTGGGTCTTCAATTCTATTCCACTGGTCTACTTGTCTGTCCACGCCTGACCTCAAGCTGTACTACAGAGCAATTGTGATTAAAAACTACAGCCCTATCTTATGGAGTCATTATCTTAGTTAAGATTCCCTTCTGTCAGATGACTCTAGCTTGTGTGAAGGTGACATAAAACTAGCCAGCACAATAAAATATTGTGAATCAGAACCAAATAAAAACCCTTCCTTATTTTTTCATTGAAGACATAATTGAAATGGAGATGGGGTGGGGTGGGGAGGAGGTATGGAATATGAAGCAGACTGAGGGTGGATGGGGGCAGCAGGGAATGGAAAATGGAGTGTAAAAATTAAGTTAACAATAAAATAAAATTTAAAAAAGGAAAAGAAACAGACTAGACAACCCCTTCCCCCACTACCAAATTCGCACACACAAAATTGTTTTAGGAGGGGAGAGATAGGAGCAGTCGGTTACTCCTGACACATCTGTCAGTAACCCTCTCCCCTATCCTGGACAGGGAGTTCATTGTTCTCCCGAGCACGGACGACTGCAAACCGAGAATACCGTTCAAATACAGCCTGTAGAAAAAGACATAGACAAAGATATAGACAAAGATAGGATCCTACCTCTAAGTGGGGTCTCTGAGAATTGGGGTAGGCCATAAATCCCGGACGAGCCCCCACATGTAAGATCCCCGAAGCTTAGTCTCTGCTCAAGTCCCGGGATGAGCTGGCTAGCACCCCAATGACTCAAGAGAAAACCACACCTGATGCAAACTGCAAGAGGTTTTATTATCAGCTAGCTGAGGACAAACTCCTTTTGCCTTGCAGGGCAGGGGAGTTCGACCCCCCCCCCCCCGAGCAATAACAGTAGGGGGCTTTTAACAGCTAGCTGAGGGATTGGGAGGAGTTGGGAGGAGAGTTGGGAGGAGTTGGGAGGAGAGTTGGCTACAGCTCCTTTCTGGTAGGGGCGGGGAGGGGGGGAGTGAGCTCCAGCCTCTTTTCCGGTGTCTATCTCTATGTCCTTATAGGTCTTCCTACAATTATCACATCTCTGGCTGTAAGGCACAAAAACAAAAAGGCTTTTTGCTGGCTATAGAGAACAGAGAGCTTCTTTCTGGCTGTATTTTTAGAGATCAGGGAAAACAAGCTTGGGGCTTTACCTTCTAGGGAGAAACACTCTAAGTCGGGGTCTCACAAGAGAGCCAGAAGAATGAATCAAAATGTACAGTGGGGGCTAGGGGGCAGGGGAACATAGACCTGGGATGTGAGAGGCTACCAGGACTCAATGGGAATGATATTAGCCAAAATGTCCAACAGTGGGGAGATGGAACTAGAAGAGACAACCTCCAGTAAATAGATCAGTAAATAGATATGGTTCCCAGGTGAGGCAGGGGACTACTCACCCATCTTCACAATTTTTAACCCAGAATTGTTCCTGTCTAAAGGAAATGCAGGGACAAAAATGGAGCAGAGACTGAAAGAAAGGTCACCCAGTGACCAGCCCAACTTGGGACCCATCTCATACACACACACCAAATCCTGACACTATTGCTGAGGCCATGCTGTGTGTGCAGAAAGAAGCCTGGCATGGCTGTCCTCTGAGAGGCTCTACCAACAACTGACTGAGACAAATGCAGATACTTACAGCCAACCATTGGATTGAGATCAGCAACCAATATGGAAGAGTTAGAGGAAGAACTGAAAGAGTTGAAGGGGATTATAACCCCATAAGAAGAACAACAATGTCAATTAACTCAAGAGACCTCAGAGTTCCCCCAAAGACTAAGCCAAGAGTCAAGGAGCATACATGGGCTGATTCATGGCCCCAGGAACAGGTGTAGCACTGCACTGCCTAATATGGCCTCAGTGTAAGAGGATGCACTTAATCCTATGGAAACTTCATGCCCCAGTGAAGAGGAATGCTGTTGGAGGTGAAGTAGGGGTGGGTTAGCAGGTAGGGGAGCAGCCTCTCAGAGGTGGGGGTCGTGAAAAACTAAGTAAGGGGTACTGAGAAGGGGAGCAACTTTTGAAATGTAAATAAATAACAGAAAGAAAAAGAAATAGAAAAATAACAAGAGAAAATACAAAGATCACAAATGTAGCCAAATTTTAAGATGAAGTTTCAACTGAGTATTTTCATCTGCAAAGAACAGTGAAATCCTGTCATTCTCACCAAGATTCATGGGTACACTGTGTTGAGTGAAATATGACAGAAACAGAAAAGTAAGTAGCACATTCCTCTTCCATATACAAAAGTTTTTTAAAAGTCAACTTTAATATAAAATAGTGCTAGCTAGATGTTGAGAAAATGGGGGTAGGGTATATAAAGTGGGCTAGATTCAACCACTACACAATGTACACATATTGAAGCAACACATGGATTGCATTAATACCCAAAACCAACATGTTAGCATAAAAGTAAATAAGGCACAGCAATCAGTCAGAATACCAATTCATCACACTACTGTTTAATTTTTAAAACACAAACCCCCCTCACAATTAGACACCACATAAGTAAGTTATGACAGGAAAAAAGTTAAATTTTTATTATTTCTTCATGAACTCAATGATGTCTAGAAGTTGCATTGGTACAAAATGTAGTTTTCTGTGTTAAAATCAAATCAGAAAGTTGTAGCCTATTACTGAGAATTATAGTCATTAAAAAAGCATTCTGCAGAAACCTTTGGTTTTTCAGGGATTCTACACCTAAGCCATGTTCCCAATTAGAGCGTCCAAAGCTGGAAATTTTTCTGTCTTTTGCTTTTATCATGGAAGTATCAAGAAATTTCATAGTTGAGTAGTGAGATGGTGGCTTTATATAAGGCCACATCAAGGCCTAGCATATATAAGGCTAGGCAAGATTAGATAGCAGCAAAATAAGGGTACAGATGCCTGATGACAATGGGTACATTAGAACAGACTTTAGAGTCAGCCAGCTATGAGCAAATGATGTCTATGTTTGTGCTATTGCACTTCCCAGAGTGATTCTTCTATTTTCATAATCATAAAACTTTTATGTGTAAAAAGAGGATGTCTAGTCTGTCTTAAATTTGCCATCAGGGAAACTATAACACAGAAGGTTTTTATTTATTTCTGATTCAAAATGCTAAAACATAAAAACTTCCCTCAAGGGCCAGTACAGTTATAATTCATACAAGAATATTCTGAAGGTGAAGTTTCAACATCCAAGATAAACTGGAATAAGAGATTGCAGCAAAGTCTAGACCCTGGGTAAATCTGGTTCACAGTCAAGAAAAATTACTTGAAATTTGTCTAAACTTGCTGTGCTGGTTGGTCATTTTCATTGCCAGTTACACTGGAGTTAGAAGCATCAAGTGAATGAGGGTATTTTCAAAAAGGCTTGACTGCAGACTCAAACAACAGTAGGCACCCATCGCCTATCTCTCTCTGTGTTGGGGTCCCAGACTGAATAAAAGGAATAAGCAAGTGGAGCACCTGCATTCCTCTGTCTCCTGACTGCAAACAAGTGACCTGCAGCCTAACACCCCTGCCAACTTGAGTTTCCTGCAATAGTAGACTGTACTCTCAAACTGAGCATCAAAATAACTTTTGGGCTTTAAGTTGTTTCTTGTCAGGTAGTTGATCACAGTAGCAAGGAAAGTAACTGAAACATTAGCTAAAAATAGGTTGAGAGTAATTCCTCCTTATCCATCAGAGATGCATTTGGAAACCCCCATCCAGTAGATGCTTGAAATTTGCAGTACCAATTTTCCCAATACATACAAACCCATAGTAATGTTTACTTTATAGATTATATGTAGCAAGAAATCAATATGTCTACCTCTGTACTTTGTGGTATTAAGAAACAAAACAAGGGCTTCATGAAAGCAAGCACTACAGCACTGCCATAGTCCATCTGGTAACAAAGATAGCTACTAAGTGAGTGTTGGTTAGCATGTGCAGTATGGATTGAATATGCAAAGAGATTATTCACATCCTGGCAAGATGGTATGAGATCTCAACTATGTCATTTAGAATGATATGCAATTTAAAACTTGTGAACTGTTTATTTCTGGAATTTTCCATTTAGTATTTTTGGACTGTGGTTGACAATGGCTAACAGACTAGAAAGCAAACAATAGATAAGAGGGTACTACTGTAATTCTGCTTACTTCAGAGGGTTATTGAACTAGTAAGGTGGTTATATTGATAATTGTGATGGTTTGTATATCCTTGGACCAGGGAGTGGCACCATCTGAAGGTGTGGCCTTGTTGGAATGGGTGTGTCACTGTGGGTGTGGGTATAAGATCCTCACCCTAGTTGCCTGGAAGTCAGTCTTCCACTAGCAGCCTTTGGATGAAGACATAGAACTCTCAGCTCCTCCTGCACCAGGCCTGCCTGGATACTGCCATGCTCCCACCTTGATGATAATGGACTGAACCTCTGAACCTGTAAGCCAGCCCCAATTAAATGTTGTTTTTTATAAGACTTGCCTTGATCATGGTGTCTGTTCACAGCAGTAAGACCCTAACTAAGACAATAATGAAGACACTTTATCATTAGTACGATTAGCATATACACAATCTTTAGTAAATCATTAGTTTCAATATGTATATCTTTCTTCAGTTTGGACACCTCCCCCCAAATAATAATGGAGGCAGACAAAACAGAACAATGGGTACCAGGTGCAGTATGCTTTTTCACCTAGATCCTTAAAACTACAATTTAAGGGCAAGGGGGACATTCCCTGAAGAAAATGAAGAATTAGTATCTGGTAGATAGACTAAGTAGTAAAGAGAATGAGAACAACTTTCCACACAAATACCTGCCTGTACTCATAAGCACTAGGAAATATGTTTATTATCATTTGAAAATATACCTGGATGTCTACAGAAAATATTTTAGTCAAAGAATTCCAAAAGTCGAGAAAAGTTATAAACATTAAGAATAAGAAGAAGAATCTCAAAGAAATTAAGATTGTTTCTCCTCTCTCCATGTAATATGTGTGTGTGTGTATGTGAGAGAGAGAGAGAGAGAGAGAGAGAGAGAGAGAGAAGAGGGAGAAAGAGAGAGAGAAAAAAACACAAAAATATGATCTGAAGAACTCTTAAAACTCAACATTTTAAGAGTGGAAACACCAATTCTTAAACCTTTCAAAGTGAGTGGAAACAAAACAAAGTTACTAGGCCACAACAGCTATGATCAAAAAAAAAAAAAATCTTACAATGTACAAGCCTTAGCCTATCAATCTTTCCCTATCATTAGACAGATAACTATATCCCGTATCTCTAAAGTCCTTTTCCAGCTTCCATAATGGCCTTTTGTATATCAGCCAATCTCTAATCAGGACACTCAACCATAAGTATCATTTATTATTTGCTATTAATAATGCTGCCATTACATATTACTGATAATGAGATATACAGCCTCAGCAAGGAAGACGAGAGTGCTGCTTCCCAGATAGCTTTTTCAAGAGCTTTAGTCAACATAATTGAGAAATAGATTACTGGCTATTTGGTTCTGTGAGCCTTCCTGTCCTTCAATTTGAAGTTCAATAACTGTTATCATTTAAAAGCAGAAAGAAGAAGCTCTAGCAATTATTTCATAAACTGGTATCTGGCAGGATGAAGAAGGCAAAAAAGAATCAAAGTAGTAGTAATTAAGTGGAATACAGCTCTGCAGCAATCTAAAGGGTGATAATACAAAAACCCACAGTAAACTCAGAGGTCAAGGGACAAATTTAAGCACTAAAACCATAGTACCATACAGATAATAAGACCACAATGGCAAAAACAATCATCCCAAAATATTTACTTCCATCTCACCACTTCAAAGAAAGGGGCTGAGTCCAGTCATGATTAATGATTAAAAACAGCAAAATAAAAACAAAACAAGAGAAACTACTTGGCTGCATTACTGTGAAACACATTAGCAAGCAATGAAGGAACTTCACTGGAGACCCAGCGGTGCTATGGCTTGAGATCTATGCAGCAGGGAATATGCGATTAGGCAGCATACCCCTCTAAGTTCTTCATTTCTATTTAAGATTTATTTATTTTATTATTTGATATGTGGGTGTTTTTCCTGTATGTATAAAGGTGTACTGAATGTGTACCTGTTATCCAGAGAGGTCAGAAAACTGCATAGAATCCCTTGAGACTGTAGTTATAGATGGTTGTGAGCTGCCATGTGGGTGCTAGGAATCAAACTCAATTCCTCTGTGAGAGCAACAAGTGCCATTAACCTCAGAGCCTATTCTAAAGCCCCCTACATTCCCGATAAACTATTACTAATTGCTACCAAGTGATTACCCACATTGGTAGTAGACAACAGGACCTCAGCAGTTATTAGTCATACATAACAGATTAATCAAATAAATACTGTTTTGCTAAAATTATCAGGTGAGCTAAAACCTAGATATAAGCATGATATTTAGCTTCTAGGCTATAGTCTAGTCTCATATTGGGCACTATTACTGATTATAAAAGAAACAAAGGATTTTTTTCCTAAATAATCCTGGAATTTAGAGTAACAAACTATGATAGTCATGTTGCAGAACAGTTATCATGTAGATAATAAAAGAACTTTTTCCCTACCTTTCTTACCATCAACCTTAATCTCTATTATGAAAAAAATCTTGGAAGTAGGCCCCAGCCCTTCTCAAATCTGGCTTTAGAGCAGTCCTGTCTAAACTGGGTCTGTGCTCTCAGAGACACACCTGCAGATCTTACACCTACAGCAGATCCTACAACTATGCGATGCAATAAATAGTAAGTCCTGTCAGCTGCAGTCTGATGAGCTCTGCTCATCCAAGAATCTATTACAATCTACAATTACTTGAGATTATTCAAGGAAAAGACACAAACTAGCTAAGAAAAAGTAAGCTCCAACAAGAAGATGCATGCAAGAGGCTCAGTTTAGTTTAAGGATATAGAGTGGCTGAACGTGAGGGATGGGAAAGAGGGAAGTGAAGTTGGGATCAAAGAGAAGGGATGGCAATGCCATGCCAGACAAAATGGACTCTTAGTCAAAACTGCTCACACAGGTCAAACAAGCTCACTTATTATAACAAAGGGGTTGCTTTATTATGAGACTGTAGCAAGTGTAGACATACCAAACACAATGGCATATAGACAAAGCAAATATTAAAAGAACTAAAAAGAAACTCTTGTAACAACAGAACTAGTAACAGCAGGAAACTTGATACCTCATGTCTAGCAATGCACAGATCATCCTGACATGAAATCAATGGAGGAACAGTAGACTTTAACTCACAGGCCAAAGAGAACATTCTATTAATAGCCAAAGACATGCTCTTCTGAAGCACACATGAAACATTTTACAATGCACATGATATGTTATGCTTCAAATAAGGCTTAACAAATATAATGATTAAAACCATATTAAGGAGATATCATTCAGCCTTTGGTTATCCCCTTTTTTTCCTGAGCTGGGGCTCTAACCCAGGGTCTTGCATATATTAAACAAATGCTTTACCAATGTACTATCTATCCCCCAGCCTCATATTGGGTACAATTACTGACTGTAAACAACAACAAAAACAAACAAACAAACAAACAAAAAACAAAGGAAATTTTTTTCCTGAATAATACACAGTCAAAGAAATAAGAGGTAATCGCTTCTTGGCCTTTTGGCAAAGATGTAGAAGTAAGAGATAAATCAAGATATCCCAAGACAAAGTGTAAACACAACAAGCTCATGCTTGGATGCAAGAGTGCTAAGAGCTATCAACAGTTGTAAATACCTACATTTAAAAAGAAATATCTCAAACATCTCAACTCAAAACTTAAGGAACTAGAAGATGTACAAACTAAGGTGAAGTACAAAATATGTAGGCTACCAATAGCTAGGGAGAAAATACAGGGAAGATATTCAGTGATTATATGACTTATTATACTTATTGGCTTTTCTTCCAAATGGTGTGTATGTGTCTTCCCCTAGTTCATGTGTGATGGACAGAATACAAATTAGAAGAGTTGGTTTTCTCTTTCTACAACATGGGTTCCAGTGATAATTCAGGATAACTCAGGTTACCTGCTGAGCCATCTCACCAGCCCTAGAAAATTTGGTTTTAAAAGTCCACTGAAATTTAAAAAAAAAAAAAAAAAAAAACAACAACAACAAAAAAACCTTCTATATTTTAGGAATTCTTGAATTCTTGGTGGGACACTGTCACACAGAATTTATTATGTGTCTACCATTATATTTAAGTCACATCTTATAATTTATTTTGTTAGGTTTATCTCTGTGAGTTTGAAACCTGCTTGGTCTATATAGCCAGTCCCCAGGCTAGCCAAGACTACATAATCAGATCCTGTCTTAAAAAAAAAAAAAAGTATAGCCTTGGCTTATTTGCCAAGATATTCCCTGAATATAGCTTGAAACATCTTAATAGAATGCTGCAGAGCACTCGTTCTCATCTCTATCTTGCACAGGATCCTCCAGCAGAACATACACAACACAAAGAAAAGCCTTCATGTCAGACAGATGGAAGGCTTGACAAATGATGAATGGTAGTGTTATGTAATCCCTTCAGTGTTTTGTTTAACTCTCAGACAATGCAGCTAAGTGGAAGAACAGAACTGGGTAAACTGTTTCTGTCCATGCTGGCAAGTGTATCTCTGATGAACTGAATTTAAGCGTTTGCATTACTGAGGGTACCAGAAGTAAGAGCTTTGAGGTAGTGTTCTGAGACATATTCTAGATTTCTCAATAGCATTCTACTATTTACACTTAGGGTTTAGTCATTATGGTAACATTCAGAGGTAAGTTGAGACTTCACGTTATCTTCCTGAACACCAGTGAATCTCTCAAATACTTTCTCTTAAAAGTCAAGTTTGTTTTTCAAATTTGTGGCTTCCTCAAGCCCAGCACTCATGATAAGATTCAATATTTTCTACCATTTCACAGAGCAAATGTAGTAGTAACCCAGTCATACTCCCATCTAAAAAGATAACAGGTTTGCCCCTGGAGATTTTTCCCTAAAGGACTTTGTAAAGTCAATACAGCTTTTAGGGAACAGCAGTAGTAATGATGAAATCAAAATTCGTCCCGGCCCTATAGTATCAAAATGCTTTTCCGGAATACAGTTATTCTAATATTTGTGTCATTGCTTGTATCATCTAAACAAAAACAAGAGAATGGCAAATATCCTGCAGTTCTTTACCCCTTTCTTCTAGAAAAGAACAGAAGTTCTAGAAAAGAACAGAAGTTTATTGTCAAAAGCAACTGAAAGCAATCAATGTAAAAAAGAACAACTCTACCAATTGTTTTTAGAGTAAGAGATACCCCCCTCCCCAACAACAGACACCAGCTTTGTCAACCATAGGCTTAGGGTACAAGAAGAGCAGAGAGTATTGGTAGCTTAGGGATATTTCTCTAAAAATATAAAATGCCCAACAATGGGGAGATGGAACTGGAAGAGACCAAATCCAGTAGATAGATATGGCCCCCAGGTGAGGCAGGGGACCACCCACCCATCTTCACAATTTTTAACCCAGAATTGTTCCTGTCTAAAGGAAATGCAGGGACAAAAATGGAGCAGAGACTGAAAGAAAGGTCACCCAGTGACCAGCCCAACTTGGGACCCATCTCATACACACACACCAAATCCTGACACTATTGCTGAGGCCATGCTGTGTGTGCAGAAAGAAGCCCGGCATGGCTGTCCTCTGAGAGGCTCTACCAACAACTGACTGAGACAAATGCAGATACTTACAGCCAACCATTGGATTGAGATCAGCAACCAATATGGAAGAGTTAGAGGAAGAACTGAAAGAGTTGAAGGGGATTATAACCCCATAAGAAGAAAAACAATGTCAATTAACTCAGACCCCTCAGAGCTCCCAAAGACTAAGCCAAGAGCCAAGGAGCATACATGGACTGGTTCACGGCCCCAGGAACAGGTGTAAGAGTGCACTGCCTTATATGGCTTCAGTGTAAGAGGATGCACTTAATCCTGTAGAAACTTTATGCCCCAGGGAAGAAGGATGCTGGCGGGGGTGACATGGAGATAGATGGATGGATGGGAGAACACCCTCTCAGAGGCAGGGTGTATAAGTGAAGAACTAGGGGAGGAGGGACCAGGAAGGGGGCAACTTTTGGCATGTAAATAAATAATTTAATAATAATAATAATAATAATAATAATAAAATATAGTTGTAAAAATAATCTATAAGCCACAAATTTCATTTAGGGAATAAATTTGCTGGACATATTTTAAGCCTGGTAATAACAATACTTCATACTTAGTTCCCACCTCACAGTTATCATGGTGCAAAATATTCATATCCCGAGGTTTACACTGGCCTCATAAAACAGGAAGCTCACAAATTCCTTTTTCATATCATGAGCTGCACTGGCCAGCCTCAGAAGCACTTGTAGATGCTCCTTCCCTGCTAAAAGTCCACTACCTTGCTCATGATAACAGAAAAACAAGAGCTAGCTTCGCCTCCCTGAGGACTGCTTCATAATGGGGCGCTCACAATTCTCTAGGAGGTTTGAGTGTTTTGGAACAGAATGAGGTAAATGTGTTCTCGAGGCCCCTTTCTAGGCCATCTTAGAATTTATCCACCCTAGCAGTGCTTCAAGAGTACCAGAGACCTTCAGGGATTGTCAGGCTCATGCCCTTCCAGACATAGGATATCTTTTGCCATAAGAATCAAATGTTCAGGTGAAGATATTAAGTCTGTTCTCCTTCTCTTCCAAGCTGGATGTCTTCACCCTGATGGACATGCCCTTCTTTTGCAATTCAGCTCTGAGCACTGCTGTTTACATTTTGATCTTGTTCAGAAATCTCATCAATTGTGTTCTGATTCAATGCCCTGACTTCAAATTCACTCAATCCTTTTATTCATTTTCTTTTTATTATGCTTATTTATTTGGAGCAGCATAACACAGTATACATGTGGTAGTCAGAAGACAGCTTGTTGGAACTGGTTATCTCCTTCCACCAGGTGGGTCTCAGGTATGGAACTCAGGCTGTCTGGCTTGGCAGCAAATATTTTACTAGCTAAGCAATCTCACCATTACCCATCCTTATAAATTTTCTTGTCTACTACTTGGCTTATTCCAATGACTAATAAGATCAAACACTGTCAATACTGCATTATCTTGAAGAACTGCCAACAAAGCCCAGTTATATAGGTCAAAGAGGTTTTGTAATATCTGGTATACAATTGTCAGTAATTATTTCATTGATCAGATGATTTATTATCTAAATCTCTTACAATTCTTTATCCACTTTTGACAGCTAGTTGGATCCTATAGGAACCTGAAGAAAGACAACTGTATTGAGAATTTTGGTTTCTTTAAAAATCCAGTTATGTGAATATGTCTTTTGTTTCAATCCCAGGTGTGGAAGAAGAGGCTGCCTCACCACAGGTGATTATGATTTGCCTTGTGCACTATTAGGGACATGATTTTTGCCAGCTGCAGATAGTTTAATTTTGGGACTCTGGAGAGGTCCAAGGGGGCTTGTGGCAGCCGTTACTCCCCTGCTGCTGGTTCCTGCTGGTCCTTGCTAACCCCTGCTGCTGTGCTTGCTGTACACTTGCTGGACTGCTGGTTTGCTATTGCTGGATTGTTAGATATTTTGACAATTAAGACTGGAATTGTCCATAGGTACTGGACGTAATCTAAAGAGTTTTATGTCCCCTTTCTCTCTAACCTTCTTTCTCTCCTACCTAGTGCTAGGGGGCTGGAAGGGATTGGGGTGGAATAACGGTTGGAAGAGTATTTGCTATAAGAACCCAATAAAAAAAGGAAGCCAACAGCCGACCTGTACTGTGTTGTTTTGTGTGCAGCTGAGGCAGTACAATACCACTGAATGACTGCTGATGCTCTCCACTTCCTCAAGGCAGCCTGTGTAACCACTGAGGCCAGAGATAAACCCAAAAGTAAATTATAAAGAAATTCTCAGGAAACCAATAGTAAGTAAAGAGATTAAATTAGTAAACAAAATATATGAAAGCCCTGAACCAAATATATTAGCAGGTATATTCTATATGCACTTAAAGAAAAAGCAATGTGAATCTCTCACAAAACTAAAAAAATGAGAATTTTCCAAACTCATTTGAAAAGGTCAGTATTACTGTCATACCAAACCAAGTAAGGATACTACAAGAAAAGATTAAAAAACAGCACCCCTGCTTCATTTATATACACTAATAGCCTTCAATAAATATGAGTAAACCAAATTCACTTTAAAAGAACCAAGTGAGTCTACAGAGGTAAATCAGGAATAAGACGGAAGATGCTCACCTCCTATACTTTTATGAATATGATTTTGGTAACCACAGCCAGACAAATTAGTCAAGAAAAAGAAAAAACAAATCTAAACCAGAAGTTAGAGTGTTTCTGTTTGTTTGGATCTGATATGATCATACATACAAAAACTCTAAAGGCATCACCAAAAATTTGGTGGTACTAATAAAAACATTTGATAAAGCTGCAGGACACAAAGCCAACATAAAAAGATTACATTTTTTTACAGACTAGCAAATGATCCCTTAAAGAAATTAAACCACATTTACAATGGCATCAAAAATGGGAATAACTTCGGAGAGGTAAAAACTTGTGCACTGATCTATAAAACTATAAGATACCAATTTAAAAAATATATATGATGCAAATGAAAAGA
Source organism: Mus musculus (assembly GCF_000001635.26). Lineage (NCBI taxonomy): Eukaryota > Metazoa > Chordata > Mammalia > Rodentia > Muridae > Mus > Mus musculus. Next base: position 77,369,101 of record NC_000078.6, on the reverse strand, counting down.
TACCCTATGTGTATGGAATGGAAAAATTAATATTGCTTTAAGGTTCATACTGCACAAAGCAATCCACAGATTCAATTTTGTCTCTATAAAAATTCCTATGTCACTGTTTAAAGAACCAGATAAAGCACTCTTAAAATTATTTTTTGAACTTAAGAGTGCTATCATATGAAATTATCTTGGGAAAAAAGAACAAACCTAAAGATATCACATTTCCTGACCCCAAACTATGGATCTATAATAAACATAACAGTATGGTACCTGCTTGTAAGTATAATTATTTTCTACTTGTAATAATTTTCTAATTATATATCCAATAAATAATACTCACAGCCAAATAAACAACCTGACTAAAAATAGAAAAAGGAATTAAATAGACAGTTTTCCAAACAAAAAATAAATGGCTAACAGATACCTGAAAAGGTCCTTAAATCACTACCCATCAGAGAAATGAAAATTAAAATTATGATGTGTTTTCTCACACTTGTTAGGATAGTTAATATAAAAAAGGTAAGAGAGTGTAAAGAATGGTGGTGTATACCCAACCTAGTACTTGGGTGACAAATGCAAGAGAGGTCAATCTGAGGTTCTTAGAGAAGCCCTGTTGTAAACAGAACAAACAAGCAAACAAACAAGAACAGAGGGGAAAAGGAGAAGAGAGGACAGAGAGGGAGGGAAAGGTTAGAAAAGAGGAGAAAATAAGTTCTGGAGAGATTAGAGAGAAAGGGGAACCATGGTAATAGTTTTGGGATATAAATTAGTGAAAACATTTAAAAATACAGCTACCAAACAATATCCAATCTCATTTATTAGTAAATATTCAAATGAAATGAAATCAGTATCTCGGATCACACTAACTAATCTATAGCAACAATCTAAGTGTCCCTTAACCGATGACTAAACACACACACATGCACGTGGGTGTACACACACACACACACACACACACACACACACACACGACAGTAAATCCATAAAAAGGAAAGTTAAAGGAGACATGAAGTTGGGAGCAGAATCTCTTAGGGGAATCAGGGAGAGAGGGTAGGGGGATGGAGATGAGACATGGGGGACAGATACAATCACTATATTATATAGATTTATATGAAACTGTCAAAGAATTTTTCAAAGAAAAGAAATCTTGCCATTTCTGGCATCATGGATAAATCTGTAGTGTATTATTCTATGTGAAATGAGCCAGCAAGAGAAAAACAAATACTGTAATGTGCTTACTTAAGAGACAGAATCTAAAAACTTCAACTTCATATAAGCATGTGCCTAGGGTTAGAAAGCAGGAGAAATGCAGAGGCACTGTCAATTGGTACCAACATTCAGCTGTGAGATGAAATGAGTTCTGTATCTAATATACAGACATAATGTAGTAATGCTTGATTGTTTGCTTGATACTTCTAAGACAGTACATGCTTTCAACAAATTCACACACATTCACACACATACATGTGAACCATGTGGCAAAGAATATGTCCACTCACTTAACTGTGGTAATCATTACACACTATGTATGCATAGTACACAAATTATAGAAAGTGTACAACTTATAGATTCCCACTCTGGGTTTTGGCAGTAAGATCCAAGGCCCAGCACTAAGGAAGCACCCTACCACTGAGTTATGGCCACAACCATCATTTATCAGAAAATTATACCTCAGTAAAGCACCTAAGTGCATTTCTCTTAACACTGACTATCACTAAAAGAGTAAGAGAGGTGCACAGAGAAATGTAAATGAGAAACTGACATATAAACACTGATTTTTCAGAAACGACAGGTCTGTTACTAGTTTGGAAACAACTTACATATCATACTTTGGACTACTGTAAAAATAAAACAAATAATAAGTATAGCATAAATTAAAATATTAATAAAAGAGGAAATCAGATTTATTATATATAAAAACTCTTGGTGGTATTCTATGAATATTCTAATATTCTGTGAATCTAATGCTATTAAAAAAGTCTATGAAAAATAAAAATGGAGATTTTTGTGGTATAAAAAGCCAAGTAGAGTTATATACTAAAGTCCATTTTAGTTCTTAGATTTAAGAATTTAAATATGGCCAGTGTGAGAATATTTCCCATAGGATACAAATCCTTCCTATTTGTATATTTACTACTTTGAAGGTTATTTCTCTAATGTGTTGCTGTGTTTTCTAATTATTTGTATTACTACATTCTAATCTTACTTCCAGGAATTAAATTAGTACCCTGTGTTTTCTCCTAGAATCATTATACTCTCCATTTAAGACAATATAAGAAATGGACTTGTGTACTTATACTTTGCATTTTGTTTTCAGAGAAATATCACTTAATATATACTAAATGGCAATCCTAGAACTTATTATAATTTTTTCAAAAGTTCAACTACCAAAAACTGTAATGATGATTTACAGACATTTATCATGCGCTTACTTATTGTACTCACTTTTACTTTATACATGTAATTAGAAAAGCATAAGCACAAATTATATTTACAAAATAATTTAAAATTATTTTATTTAGAAAAATCTCAGATTTAATTCTTCAACAAGTAATTTAACCACAACATTTGAGCAAAAATTTCATCAGAAGTCAATATTCAAATTTTGTTTTTATACCACATAATCTACTTATATCAAATCTTGACTATATTTTTCTATAAAACTGTAATAAGTAAACCACACAAACACAAAGGCCTGTTTAATAGAAGCTTTGAGCAGAGAATCAGCTTTAAGGTAGAGGCCTACTAAAGATTTGGCCTAATTGTCTAACTATGTGCTTACCACCAGCTAGGGTAAGCACTAGGACTGCCTAGTTTGGAGCATAATAATTCTACAACTATTTAAATCTATACCATTATATTTCTATAAACCAGTACTGCTAAAATCGTTCTAATACACAGAGACTTTATATGTAATTTTGCTTAAAACGGGAGAGAAATCTTTCAAAATCACTGTAATATTGCTGATGATGTTAATATATGTGACTCTCTTGTTTGTATGGCATAATTAATTTCTCTTCACAGCAGTAGGTAGTACTAACACAATCATTTTTCTTTCATTGTTCACTAATAAGACAGTAATTCCCATGAGAATCTTACTGAGAACATAGGCTTTAAATATAATAAGTCAAAGGATGTTTCACTTTATTTAGAATAATTCTCATGTATGTTTTATCTACATGACCACTAACACCAAAATGTTTTCTTTTCTATGGGTATTAAATTGCTAGAAATGTGTAAATAGGAGAAACAAATTTAGGCAGGCAGATATTAGGTGCACCTCTCTAGAAATAAACAGAAAAATTAACAGAATACTACCCTTTATCCAAAACCTGTTAACCTTTCATTAGAAACCCTTTAAAGGTGCTATTTTTAAGTCTGTAACGTCTGGAAATTAGAAACATTAACTGCAGCCTTGGTTTGAATTCCAATGCACTTTAATGTGAACTCACATGCTCTGCTTCAAATATCAGTTGTTCCAAAAACTCTGACAGTAAAACACTTTCATATATTAACTACCACAATTTATATGCTATGATTCTTAGCAATACTCTTTGAATAATATCTTACTGTCGTATAGATTGGCTGGTCAACTGCAATTGGCAATTAATTATCTTTTGAGATATCAGATAATCTACCACTCTTAAATAGTACCACTTGCCAATCTGCACTGAAATTAGAAAAAAGTCTCAATGTCTCATTTATAAATTATATCTTCATGGAAGCCCAGATGAAGCATGTAGGGGCATACTACCTTTCATGGTGTCCTAAATCCAAAAGAATTTCATCTGCATGTCTTTGGAGTTCATTTCCTTCTAAATGCTTTAATTTCTTCAGTTCGCTTTGTAGAAAAAACCAGAGCTCTTTAGCTCCATTTTCAATCCTCCTTCTTAAGATTTCATGATCCTTCCCCAGACCTGCAAAGAATAGAAAGCATAAGTGTTTCTAACATTTTGGTAAGAAGAGTTTTCAATTATCTGTTCTAAAGTCAACATATTAAGATGGAAAAGAATGTGTATAATCACATACCATTTCTAGCTTGTTTCTTGTAATTTTCAATCTGTTCTTTGGCCTTAACAAGCTGTTCTTCTAAAACACGGACTCTTCCTGTAGCTGTCCCCTGGTCAATGGGGCCTTCTGGTATTCTGTATTCAGAGAGGAAGATATGAATATTTATACTGTACAACAAAACATATGTATACTTTGCTAAACCATATTTATTAGTGTCTCTAAAGGTTATTAAGCATACCCCAAAAGAGTTACAAACTGACTTTCCAACTGTAGAGGATTCATCATAAGGACTGGCATGAGAAAGAACAAGACCAGAAATGAATTGTCTAATTGATATTTAAGTTCTCCTGGGAGTTAAGAAATCTTTAGAGCCATATTCTAAAAACTTTCTCCTTATTTGGGGTGTCACCTTTGGTGGTAAAATGGTCAATTTCATAGTGGTGCTAAAAATATCAAAAATGTAGAAGAAGGTGAAGTGACTTAAAGGGAGTAAGCATGTAACTGAAAGGGTCTCTGCAGAGTCGTCAAATAGCAAAGACAAAGCAATTCTATATTAATCTCAGAATAAGGTTATATGACTGTTTCAATTGGTGAATCCATAGCTAGCAATGGTTTTATAGGGGAGGGGAAGATAAGAGGGGAAGAAAAATACATTTTTAAAAATTGATATTGTCTTTTTCTATTTGTCTGAAACAAACAAATCATTCAGTAATACAAATTGTTGGAAAAAATATAGGAACTCTAGGAGCCTTTGCTTCTATCATCAACCTATCTGTGCTACTTCTTTCCAGACCTGGCTCACTTCTAGCATCCTTGCTTTTAGATGACTTTCATCAGTACTTTATACTCCATTTTGTTATAAATATATAAATAATGCTTCGGGTAGGCTAGACAGAGATGTTCCAAAAATATTTGCATCTTAATTTCTGGGATTTATAAGTATTACTTTATATTGGGGGGGGGCAACTTGGAATATGTGATTAAGGATCCTGAGCCTGGGAGGCTGCCTAGTGTGATGTAGGTGGGTGGTAAATGTGATCATGAGAATCCACAGGAAAGAGAGAAATGGGGAGACTTTGTTACAGAATAGAGAAGGGTACATGGGTGCTCACTTTTAAGATGCAGGAAAGACCTACAAGTGAGAAATGCATCTTTTTTGGAAACTGCAAAAGGAAACAGAGCTTTGACTCCTGGAGCTTCCCTATTAAATACTGCCTCTAGACACCTTGGATCTAGCTCAGAGAAAATCATTTCTGACTTCTAGCTTCCAAAACAATCACAGGTAAGAAAAAAAAAAGCCTGTTGTTTAAAGATAGCAACGTGCTCCCAGAGGAAATACACACAGAGAGAAACATATTCTTATGCAAAATTGTAAATATTAAATAATGGGTTGATTCTTCTTCAAAAGTTTAATTATTAAAAAAAATTTTCTCTATTCTTAACACCACTGACTGTTGCAGGAACTTGGTTTCTAAGTTATATGTGGTGGAACCTAAACCAAGACAATAATACAATCCTTTGGTACTAATGTGGTTAGATAGATATTTTGCTTTTTAATAAGAAGCAGCTTTTTAAACATATTACAGAACTGATGAAGCCAAATTAACTATTAATTACCTCTACTGCACTTCAGAATGTGTTTAGTGTTGTAATTATTGTTTTACATATAGTATAATTATATTTAGTACTAAAAACATGAAACTGTATGTATTAACATCAAATAGAAGCATTAAAATGATCATCTTCCATACATGTATCTTGACTAATATATGAGTATTTAAATATGCATATGCATAAACAAGGCATTACTGATATGTAATTTTTAATAGCTGACACTCTTCTTTCAAAATTAGATGGATCGTTTCTTGGAAATCATGTAAAATGAAAAGAACAAAATCCTTTTACATCTTGGGATCTATTGTGGAGGCACTGTGCCATTGACAGTGACTTCTCGACCAAAACATAACAAAGATTAAAAAAAAAATTCAAACAACAGAAAGATTATCTCCAGGCTCTCCTTATCTCATTTCTTCCTATACTGCTGGATAATATCAGGGACAAAATAGACATAAAAAAATAACATGCACTCTTTTCAGCAGATTTTCATCAAGTACTAAATCCAATCTAATTCTAATAAATTGGAATGGAAGTAGTGATTTATATTACATTATTACATATAATTATATAATCCAACTGTGAATACACGATAAAGAAAAAGAAAAAAGAAAGCAAAAGGACTATTGTTCCAAAACACTATCTAGAAACGTCTATCTGTATGAGAAATCCCTTTTATTTAAGCTTGAGAATGGAATGTTCTCCTATCACATTCACTATACAAAAGATACATAGGACTTCTACTTCCTACCATGAAAACATTACAAGAAACCAAATTTACTATCCTGTATGAAATTAAACAAAACCAAAACTGTATGTGTACACACATATACAAAAAATGTATCATGATATATGTCTTATAATATATGGTATATTACACACACACACACACATACACACATATTGCATACGTGCATGCACACACACACACACATGAGCTCATACACTATAACAAACAATAAAAGGCACTAGTTTCCAGAGATGAAAAATATGAGGAGAGCCCTGCAACTGCCCCAACTTACATCGAAAAAGAATTTCCACACCAGAATGCAGAGAAGGGGACAGGCTGGTGGACCCTGGTGTGTTCCCTAAGATGAAGAAATGGAACTAGAGTATAAAACTAAGACACACAGAGTTCAAATGGCAGATAGAATTCATAGAGAGCTGAACACAAAGACACCCAGAGACCTGCAGAAGCAATACTTGAGAATCAACGTAGTACCAATAACACATGGAAGAAAGTGCTGAATAGGGAAATTACTTGAGACTAGGAAGGAAATTCCTCAGAAAGATCAATGGAAGTGCCTGACATTCCCAGTTATATGGGCCATGAAAGATAAAGCTCAGAAGGATTTGGGATACAGAGTGGGGAAAGTAGCTTGAGACTAAGTTATTTTTATAGGCAATATCAAAATATCCAACTATTTTCAAGTAACTAAATCCCAGGAGAAAGCTTAAGAATATTTGAACTGATCCTGGCAGCCTGAAGTCTGTAATCCCACTACAAGGGAGGTTGAGACAAGAGAACTTCAAATTAAAGGGCAGCCAGGTCTATTCAGAGTAACCCTTCACCTCAAAAATGAATGAATGAATAAATGAACAGACAAATGAATGAATGAATAAATGAATGAGTAGAGGGTTGAGTCTACTTAAGTGGTAAAACACTGACAGCACATATAAGATCCTCAGTTCAGTCCCCAGTACCATAAAAAGGAGGAGAGAAAACTGGAAAAAAAAAATTCTTGTAAGACAACCCATAAAGAAAAAATGAGAAAAACCAGTGAATTAAAACATACTTAGCATATAAATAGCAGTCACTTGAGGCTGGAAGCCTATGTGAGTAGCATTTTTCAGGCTCAAGTTTGAGTCCCATAACTGAAACACACACACACACACACACACACACACACACACACACACACACACATCAAACATATAAAAGAAAACTTTAAAGGAACAATATAGGGACCAGAGCAATGGCTCAGTGGTTAAGAGCATTACAGCTCTTGCAGAGGACATAGGTTTGGTTCCCAGCACTCATGTGGCAGTTCACAACAGTACACACTTCCAAGTCCAGAGGATCTAACACCCTCTTCTAATCTCCAAAGCCACCAGGCACATATATGATACACAGACATACATACAAACAAAATACTCACTAAAGAGACAGTATTAAAAACATATTTAAAAATACAACAAAGACCATAGTTGAATTTACAGGGATGAGAACAGTCAAAGAGAAAAACAATGACTAGAATTTATTGAAGATTATCTGTTCCTTATAACTTAAGGAACAAAAACTAGGGCAAATGAAATCCTAATTAGAAATAGAGAATTAACAAAAATCAGAGAAGAAATCAATAAAATAAAAATTGTAAAAAAAAATCAATAGTGAAAAAATCCATGACTCTAAGAGAGAAATGGTTCATCAGAAAAATCAATATATGGATAATTTTTTCTCAAAAGGGCCCCAGTGTAAATACTTTCAATTTTCCAAGGCTACACATGAAGACAAGGCTATATACAGGTACATATCTAACATTTAAACAATAAAATATAAAATATAAAATTGTTCCTAGTTTGTGGCTTATCAAAAAGATATGGCTGGTAGAAATGGAGTCTGAGGGTTTTGATTGACCACACCTACTCTGGATAGACTAATCAAGAAACAGGGAAACTCTCAATTCAATTCAATGTATAAAGCCAATATTGCCCCAATATCAAGAGCATGGAAAGATATTACAAGAAAAGTACCAAAATCCCTCAAGAACAGGCATTATTACAAATTTTTTTAGCAAATGAAATGTATATATAAGAATAGTAAATCACAATCAAACTGGTTTTATCTTTGAAATGAAAGATTGGCTTACTTTTAAAATTAATCAAATTGTTTTAAGAAAACTTTGCAAAACATTTGATGCCATCACAACAGAGTAAGGAACTGAGGCAATAGCAGCATCCTTTCCTTATGAAACGTATCAGTAAACTAGGACAGTGTAAGGATGTTCTCTACTTGGCAATATTCATCCATGAAAATTCTATTGCTAAATATACAGATTCATTCCCCAAGACTGGAAAAAAAGTACTTCTCTCAATTTTCCATTCAATACAACAAGTAAACAGAAGGGGAAGACACAAAGTCATGCTACTTACAGGTAACATGAGAATCTGTGCTGGCAAACACAGAAGTGGGTGCTCACAGTCAGCTATTGGATGGATCACAGGGCCCCCAATGGAGGAGCTAGAGAAAGTATCCAAGGAGCTGAAGGGAACTGCAATCCTATAGGTGGAACAACAATATGAACTAACCAGTACCCCGGAGCTCGTGTCTCTAGCTGCATATGTATTAGAAGGTGACCTAGTCGGCCATCATTGGAAAGAGAGGCCCCTTGGTCTTGCAAACTTTATATGCCTCAGTACAGGGGACCGCCAGGGCCAAGAAGTGGGAGTGGGTGGGTAGGGGGGGTGGTGGGGGAGGATATGGGGGACTTTTGGGATAGCATTGGAAATGTAAATGAAGAAAATACCTAATTTAAAAAAACCAAAAAAAAAAATAAATAAAAGAAATGTAATTTTTGCTCCATTGCAAATTTTTTAAAGAATAATGACGACAACATGATAAACTGTGCTTGAGAAGTAACATATTTGGAATAAAATATTGAAAGGAGACTCAGAAATCTTGAAAGACAGAGTATCTTTGAATATGTGGCCAAAATAATTCCTGCACCTCCAAATATAGGCCTCCTGCAGCACAACTTGTAAGTCATCTGCATAACACAAGCTCACAGCATGAGTAAGGATTTAATAATATTTTCCAAAATTCTCATAACCAAATCAAGAAACATATTCCTAAAAAGGGAACTTTCGTTCATTAGAGAACACTGATCTTGCAGACATGCTTTAAGATAGAGGTAAAGAGCCATGATGAACAGTGCAAATGGGGAAAGAAGGTTTGGAACACAGGGATGCTGGTGAGTTTGGGATAATTCCTCTCTCCTCACCTCCTGCAGTGCATTACATTATCTGGACTGTTCCTAGAGTGGATGCCATATCCTAACACCATTTTCTTTTTTCTTTTTTTTTTTAATTTAATTTTACTTTTTATTACAATTTTTATTAGATATTTTCTTCATTTACATTTCAAATGCTATCCCCAAAGTCCCCTATACCCTCCCCCCGCCCTGCTCCCCAACCCACCCACTCCAACTTCTTGGCCCTGGCATTCCCCTGTACTAGGGCATAAAGTTTGCTAGACCAAGGGGCCTCTCTTTCCAATGATGGCCAGCTAGGCCATCTTCTGCTACATATGCAGCTAGAGACACGAGCTCTGGGGGGTACTGGTTAGTTCATATTGTTGTTCCACCTATAGGATTGCAGACCCCTTCAGCTCCTTGGGTACTTTCTCTAGCTCCTCCATTGGGGGCCCTGTGATCCATCCAATAGCTGACTGTGAGCATCCACTTCTGTGTTTGCTAGGCCCAGGCTTAGCCTCACAAGAGACAGCTTTATCAGGGTCCTGGCAGGAAATCTTGCTTGCATATGCAATAGTGTCTGCATTTGGTTGCTGATTATGGAATGGAACCCCGAGTGGGGCAGTCTCTGGATGGTCTTTCCTTCCATCTCAGCTCCAAACTTTGTCTCTATAACTCCTTCCATGGGTATTTTGTTCCCTATTCTAAGGAGGAGGAATGAAGTATCCACACTTTGGTCTTCCTTCTTCTTGAGTTTCATGCGTTTTGCAAATTGTATCTTGGGTATTCTAAGTTTCTGGGCTAATATCCACTTATCAGTGAGTGCATATCATGTGTGTTCTTTTGTGGTTGGGTCACCTCACTCAGGATGATATCCTCCAGATCCATCCATTGGCCTAAGAATTTCATGAATTGTTTTTAATAGCTGAGTAGTACTCTTTTATGTAAATGTTCCACATTTTCTGTATCCATTCCTCTGTTGAGGGGCATCTGGGTTCTTTCCAGCTTCTGGCTATTATAAATAAGGCTGCTATGAACATAGTGGAGCATGTGTCCTTATTACAAGTTGGAACATCTTCTGGGTACATGCCCAGGAAAGGTATTGCTGGATCTTCTTGTAGTACTGTGTGCAGTTTTCTCAGGAACTGCCAGACTGATTTCCAGAGTGGTTGTACAAGCTTGCAATCCCACTAGCAATGGAGGAGTGTTCCTTTTTTCTACATCCTTGCCAGCATCTGCTGTCACCTGAAGTTTTGATCTTAGCCATTCTGACTGGTGTGAGGTAGAATCTCAGGGTTGTTTTGAATTGCATTTCCCTGATGATTAAGGATGTTGGACATTTTTTCAGGTGCTTCTCCGCCATTCAATATTCCTCAGTTGAGAATTCTTTGTTTAGCTCTGTACCCATTTTTAATGGGAATATTTAAATTTCTGAAGTCTAGCTTTTGAGTTCTTTGTATATATTGGATATTACTCCCCTATCAGATTTAGGATTGGTAAAAATCCTTTCCCAATCTGTTGGTGGCCTTTTTGTCTTATTGACAGTGTCATTTCCCTTACAGAAGCTTTGCAATTTTATGAGTTCTCATTTGTTGATTCTTGATCTTACAGCACAAGCCATTGTTGTTCTGGTCAAGAATTTTTCCCCTGTGCCCATTATCTTCAAGGCTTTTCTCCACTTTCTTCTCTATAAATTTCAGTGTTTCTGGTTTTATGTGGAGTTCTTTGATCCACTTAGACTCGAGCTTTGTACAAGAAGATAAGAATGGATCAATTCTCATTCTTCTACATGATAATGCCAGTTGTGCCAGCACCATTTGTTGAAAATGCTGTCTTTTTTCCACTGGATGGTTTTAGCTCCCTTGTCAAAGATCAAGTGACCATAGGTGTGTGGGTTCATTTCTGGGTCTTCAATTCTATTCCATTGATCTATCTGTCTGTTGCTGTACCAGTACCATGCAGTTTTTATCACAACTGCTCTGTAGTACAGCTTGAGGTCAGGCATGGTGATTCCACCAGAGAGAGGTTCTTTTATTGTTGAGAAGAGTTTTTGCTATCCTAGGTTTTTTGTTACTCCAGATAAATTTGCAAATTGCCCTTTCTAACTCAGTGAAGAACTGAGTTGGAATTTTGATGGGGACTGCATTGAATCTGTAGATTGCTTTCAGCAGGACAGCCATACCATTTTCTTTTACTACTGCTTTAGCATTGATAACTGAATCTTTTTGCTTTCTTGTTGTTTGTAAGGTTGGAAACTGGGCTCAGACAAAACAAGTTTTATGTTCAAAAGCTTATCTCAAAACCACTAAGACATTTATAAATTTGTCTTCATCATTTGACTATGGAAACAAAACATTATTTTCTCCACAAGAGAATAAACGAGGCTAGGGAGAAGATAGAAAAAAAATGATCACAGTGTGGAGGGAGATTGGGAGAATAGTTTACTGGTAACTAGCTTGCCTCGTATGGATGAGGACCTGAATTCAATCAAACTGCCCCACACACCATCATCATCACCAGCACCACCACCACCACACCACCACAACCACAACCACCACCACCACAACAAAACTAACCAAAGCTAAATAAATTAGTCCAGATTTAAGCAAATACATTTATATATTCTTTTATCACAAATCAAAAATATATATAAATGTATATACACAGATGTACATAAAAACTTCAACGTGTACATTTATACAGATCTCAATGACTAGAGTCCTTTTAACGTAAAGTCAGAGCACATTAGCCCAGCTGAATACTTATCACAACAAACTGCCTAACTTTCAAAGCAAATACTTGAAACATTTCCTTAATTCACTTTCTCCAGTGTTAAAAAAATATAGTAAGAACAGCTACTATAATGTATAGCACTCCACTTATATTCTGTCTTCTTTCACCAAGTCACATCAATAGGGTTATTATTAATCATCTATCTAACCCAGAGGTCTTCTAAATGTTTCCTTCTAGGAGTTATTAAAAAAAAAAAAAAAAAAAGAGGTGGCTGAATGGGTCTCAAAGCTTGCAGTAGAGTATAAATTACCAGATTCCAAAATGAAACAGACAAAAGCTGTTTATAGGGAAGAATGGCAGTCCTCAACTACAAGCCCACGGTCAGAGCCCTGCTGGAGAGCTGAGCTGCTTCTGGAGGACCTTTAGTTCACAAAGTCCATCTTCTGTGTGCAGTTGTTACTTTTTCCCTTTCCAACTAAAGTTGAAATTCAAAAAGCCCTTGATAATAAAAGACAACTTCACAACTCACATATTTATTCTCCCAGAAAAGAAAACTCCCCTTATTTAGTAAGGGGAAAGTAAATTGTGGGCCATTCTTTAATCCAGAAGTTATTTATTTCACAGACAAATAGTCACATATTCCTGAACTACTTTCCAGCAAAGGAGCAACTACAGCTCACAACCATAGTGAAAGCCCTGACAGATAGACAGTCAGACAGAGAAGACAGACACAGAAATACTAATACATGTCCACAGAGATTTGGGCTTGTTTTAAAAATGAAGCTGGAGTGCGCATATACACACACACATACATACACACACACACATACACAGAGAGAGAGAGAGAGAGAGAGAGAGACAGAGAGACAGAGAGACAGAGAGACAGAGAGACAGAGAGAGAAATACAGAGAGAGAGATGCATGCGCGCGCGTGTACAAAAACAAAAAAATTACAGAAAAGCCTTTGTAATTAATGCCTTGGTTATAGCAAATGGAAACATCCCAAAGAGGTAGGCTGTAAGATCTAGATGCAATCAATGTCCCTTTGCTTATTGCTAGTTTTAAAAACTGTTATCATGCAATACGCTTATACCTTTGTAGTTACGACCAGCTCACACAAAGATTTGATACAAATAATCTGTATTTTGCCTGAACCACTGATCTTATCAGTAAAACCTGAGGCTGCTGGATTATATAAAATACACTGGCACACACAAACCTGTTTTAATGCACAAACTTCTCTAGGTTTTATGCAGAATTTTTTAGGGGACAGCACAACCACTTCCCAGATAAGATATTAGAGATGAGGTAGTAGTCATAAAGCATTCGAGCTGCAAGCTTAGTACCTCAGAGGTCAAGACCAAGGAAGATCCTCTTCAGCTTCTCCACCTGCTGCCACATTACAATTGTAATAACACCACTTAACTTTAGGCAGCTTAATCTCTCTTCCCTCAGCACTATCAGGCAAGTTTGCCAATATTAAGTTACTAAAAAAAAAAAAAAAAAAACCCTTGTGAGGTGAGCATTTTCACGTAAAAGTTATCTGTTACAAAAAGGTTGGTTTTCCTTGCGTGTTGTTGCTGTGTGGCTGAAGGATAACACACATTTTTAGCATTTCCCATAGTTTGGTAAACTTTGGAGTAGAAGAGAAAGAAGGGATTCCCCCCCCCCCACTGGTCCTAATCCTTCAGATGCACATATAAAAACAATTATATATGCTAAGTCAAGATACTTCAACTTCAGCAAACATCTACACTCTTCCCATTTCCTGTGGATTTGTCTGTATCCTGTATTACAAATGTACTGGGTATGTTAAAGCTAAAAATATACTTGTTGCAAAGACATGTCCAATCCAAAAGACTTAGAAGCAACGTTATTCATACTCTGTGTGCATGTACATGTGTGCATTTGTGAAGGCTAGAGGTGAACACAGCATAGTTCTTCACTTGCTTCCTCACTCACTCACTAGGCATACATAATGTCATTGATAGTGAGGTACTCAAGAAGGGCAGCAAAATATGAGCCACCCTAAAAAAGGATGAAGAGTTTGTATGTGATAGAGAGAAAAACATTTAAAATGAAAGAACAAAACAAAACAAAAAGTTAGCAGTTTGAAAGGCTATGATATTCACACCCCCATGAACACACTACTTTCTACTATTACCTGTATAGCAAGTGGAGGGACAGGGAGTAAAGACTCACAAGACTGAGGTTTCTGACATGGCTACAAAATAAAGATTTGCACTAGGTCATATTTCTGGCCTAACTTTTTTTTAATCTTGTAAGAGTCATGGCATGTTTCTTAATAAACAAAAGTTCATTTCATAAGAACTTGCCTAAATATAAATACTTAATTTAGAAATATCTAATTTTGACAACTGATATTAATTTCATTAATAAGGTTTCATAAGGCCATAATTTATGTGTCAGTCTAAGACTATTTTAAAGATGCATAATATTTCAAGGAATGCAAAGAAAAACAAAACAAATAAAAACCCTAACAGATCTTTGTCTAATAATCCATTGACAATTGCCTCAGACTTTACATGTAAACACAGGACAATGAACAAGTATGATTTTTAACTGATCTAAAACATTCTTACTGATCATACTTAAAACTTTGATTTTTTTCTTTACTTTTAGAACTCTTGAAGGTTTGTGTAAAATGATAGTTTTTCCATAGAAAGCCTGCCTTGAAATAAGACTTTATTATTTCCAAAATCAGTCACACTTCTTCCTACAAGTTTCCCTTAGCATCAAGCACATATAATCAGCAACAATACACAAGCTAATGGAACGATTCCCCTTGTTCAGCAGTCTTATCACGATAGATGTGCTACAGGATTGCTTGAAAAGCATTTTATCATTCTTAACAGTGGTGTATCATTTTCACAAATGCAAATAAAATCTCTTTTCAATTTGTCATCTTACTAAAGAAATCACCATTTGCTGTTTATTTCTTAATACCTCAGAGCAAATATATTCTTTTTCTTTCACATCCTAAAAATAATCTCGGAAAGCCTTTTGTGTACTTTGACTGAGAGGAGGGAGACAGAGCAACAAATCCTTAAATTCAGAACAAAAGGATGTCATCTTGGGACGTTAAATTTTAATAATACAGTGACAAATCTAGAGGTACAGATGCTTCTTAAGACCAATGCAAAATATAGTCCTAAATTCCAATTTATCTGTGCAATAATCAAACTTCTGAGCTAAGTAATGTGTAAGAACTAAGACATGAAAGGCACAAATTGGACATGTGTGAATAATTTATAATCAGAAACAAATAATCCCCATATAAACTGAGGGTTGAATAAAATTCATTCAAGTTTCATCACTCGATAGATTTTATTAAAGATATCAAGTTCTGGATACTATAATACAATTAGTAATATATCTGCTCCTTCAGCACACTGACTTCAGATTCAATTCAATAGACAAATGTAAAAA
Source organism: Mus musculus (assembly GCF_000001635.26). Lineage (NCBI taxonomy): Eukaryota > Metazoa > Chordata > Mammalia > Rodentia > Muridae > Mus > Mus musculus. Next base: position 77,353,335 of record NC_000078.6, on the reverse strand, counting down.
TAAAATTAACACATTGTGATAAATGTGTATAATGGCAAGAATAAATGATAAGTGCTGAGAGAATACATGGAAATGGTACCTTATGGGGATGAAAAGGACCAAGAAAGAACTCTCAGAGAAAGTTGAAATGTTAAAGAATCGGTAACACTCATGAGAAATACTTCAGGAAAGGGCTAGGGAGACTTCTCAGTGGATAAAGTGCTTGCTACTTAAGTGTAAGGATGGGAGTTCAAATCCCATTTGCCCACATAAACGCTAGGTAAACTTGATGGCCCATATTCCAGAAATCAAAAGGCAAAGAGACAGGAGATTCCTAGAGCAAGCTGGTTACCTACATTACTTGTACCCATGAGTTCTGGGACAACTGAGAGACCCTGCTTCAAAGAAGAAAAAGAAAAACCGATCCGGGTGTGGTGGCGCACACCTTTAATCCCAGCACTCGGGAGGCAGAGGCAGGTGGATTTCTGAGTTCAAGGCCAGCCTGGTCTACAAAGTGAGTTCCAGGACAGCCAGGGCTATACAGAGAAACCCTGTCTTGAAAAACAAAACAAAACAAAAAAAAAGAAAAACCAAGAAGATTCTCATATCAACTTCAGGTCTCCACATGCACCTATGCATACAGAAATGCATGTTCTGAAAATGCTTAGGAAAGCTGAGCAGGGCTAAATCAGCATAACAGGGAAAGTATACAAGAATACATAGACGCAAAGCATACTGATTTTGGAGAACTGAAGGTTACTCAACCTACAGGCTGAAATTTAGGATGCAAATTATGAAATACTGAGAATAAATGTTAGTGAAGCAAACAATACCACGAAATGCTAATATTATAGACCTACCTAAAATAATTAAACATATTTTTATCAAAATGTTTCACAATAGTATACAATTTCTAGTTGAAAATCGGATGACTTCCTTTAGGATCTTAAATAGCCTTGAGCTCCTGAACCTCCTGTTTCGACCTCCAAAGTGTTGCTATTACAAGTATGTGCTACCGTGCCTAATTTATGCAGTGCTGGAGATTGAATCAAGGGCATCCACACACTAGGTAAGTATTGTTCCATGACAACTCCATTCCCAGAGCCACATAAACTTTAAGTGAAAAATTCATATATGTTTATCATGGTAATATGGCATTACCGTAAAATAAAACATATATACAACTACAATTAGAAATTCAGGACCTTATATATGGTTTTAGTTGGGTGGGAGAAAAAAATGCTGGTCTAACTTACCATGCTAACATTTATGTTACTTTACAGTTCAATCTTCATGTGACAATATAGTCGAGAACATTGTCCTGTTTTTCTTTACCCTCAATGAAAACTCAAAACTACAACTTATAGTTAGGCAACAATATTCTAATAGTTTCAGGAAGATATAGTAGACAATACAAGTTGTATTCTACCCAAACTAAGAAAATAAAAGTCTGTTAAGCTGTCAATATATTGATAGAATAAGCCAGGTGTGGTGGCGCATGCCTTTAATCCCAGCACTCGGGAGGCAGAGACAGGCAGATTTCTGAGTTCGAGGCCAGCCTGGTCTACAAAATGAGTTCCAGGACAGCCAGGTCTATACAGAGAAACTCTGTCTTGAAAAATCAAAAAAAATATATATATATATATTATATACATATATATAAACAATTGATCTCTAGTAATAATCAAATATCACATATTATATACTAAAGATCTTTGAAAACAGATTAGATGAGATTTTAATTGGACAGAAAGGCTAAAAAAAAAACTGGGCAGTATGGCACATTTTAATCCCAGCACTTGGAAGGCAAAAGCAGGTGGATTTCTACAGAGTTCCTGGACAGCTGGAGTTACACAGAGAAACCCTAGCTTTAAAACATAAAGGAAGGAAGGAAGGGAAGAAAAAAGGGAAGGGAAGGGGGAGGGAGAGAGGGAGGGAGGGAGGGAGAGAGGGAGGGAGGGAGGGAGGGAGGGAGGGAGGGAGGGAGGGAGGGAGGGAGGGAAGAACCAGAAGAAAGAAAAGAAAAAAAGAAATTAAAAGAAAGCAAGGTTAGGATGAAAAAAATTAAAAATTTAAATTTTAAATTTTAAAAGTTGTCTTATATTCACTGACACAAATATCAACAACAACATTCTACACTTTTCTTTCAATAGTTCATGCTATTAAAAAAATCTATGGCTGCATAGTTAAGGTAAATATCACAAAACCAACAATCTCTTAAAATGAGTACAATACAGAATGCCAAATAAATACTTTGTATTTATGTCTTGTTTTCTTCTGGTCCAAGGTCTTCTCCATGCTAGGAATGTACTCTATTCACTACATTTCATACTTCGACCCACGTGAACTCTCATTTCCCCCACAACATATGATGCTCTACATTTAAGCAGGAGATGATATATAAATACTTAACTTCACTGGTGTCCTACAGATGCCTGCAACAACCTATAGTAAATTGCTAAGATGACTCACCACTAGTAACAGTTTTCTTTTTTTGTTATGAACTTTTGATCACAGTAACATGAATATCAAATTACTATGCTTTAGAAAAATGATTCTCAAACTATTTCTTTTCTTCAGGGAATGCGGTCATTTGTAGGTTTTCCATGGATAGGTCCATATCCATATATATGCAGAACTAATTAGACTCAGTGAGTTTTAAAAACAAAAAAATAAAGATGAGAAGGGTGATGCATCAGGAGTCTGGAGTGGATATGATCAAGATACGTTGCATACACCCACTGTGTGTGTGTACATTATATACACACACATTTTATATTTGTGTGTAAAGTGTATGTTTTAAAAATGAGTTCTGAGTTCCATCCCCAGATTTGTTATTTAGTATGTCTAGAGTGCAAGCCAAGAATCTAGATTCTAAGGAGTTTCAGGGTAATGGTAAACTATTGCTGACAGACACTGAGAATTGCTTCAGCAGCTTCCATGACAACATAAGTCTAATTCTAAGCCATTCTAGCACCACACTTTTGTCCTTATCAGAAAGAAATGTATCTTACAGAGAAAATAAGCAATTTGTTTTAACGTTTAACATAATGTATAAAATACCCAGTTTCTCTTTTTTAAAGTTTCAAAAACATCCATCACCTGGAAGAACAAACTATGATTTTACAAACTTTAAGCATCAATGATAATCTTAATAATTAAGGTTGGGCTAAAGTAAGACTTGGAGAGAGGAAGGTGGGGTTCAGTGGAGAAGACACATGAGGCTGGCCACCTGCATGTTTACCCTCCTATAATTACCACAAGTCTTCCTAATGTTTATTCTTTGATGTAAAAAAAAAAGCACACATTTTTTCTAAAAGTTTAACCAAAAAATATCAAGATATTTGCAAAACTAAATAGTGTTACAAATTTTCCTCTTAAAGAGTTTTACATTTGGCTAAATAAATGTCCCCAACAAAAATCAGTCAAGATAAAAGAAGGAAGAGGAAAGAAAGGGAAGGGAGCACTTGTCTTTAATTTCTCTTGAAATTTGTATTAGAAGTATAAATAATTGTATTCCTTTAAAAAATGACAGGGACAGCAATATAGCTCAGTGGGTCAAAGATCTTGTCACCCAATCCTGACTACAGGAGTTTGATCCCTGGAGTCCACTACAGGTAGGAGGAGGGTATTGACTCCACCAAGCTGCCCTTTGACTTCCAAATGAGGGCAATGACATGCACACCCCTGCATGTACATATCATAGAAACAGTAATACTTTTTTTCAATAAAAAGTTTAAAAATATTTCACAACTTAATCTTTGTGACACATTGCTTCCAAGAAATTAGAACAGAAAGACCAACAGGCCTATATAAGCTCTTTTTTTTTTTTTTTTTTTTTTTTTTTTTGTAGTTGTTGTTGTTGTTGTTTTTGGTTTTTGGTTTGTTTTTTTGGTTTTTGGTTTTTGGTGTTTGGTGTTTTTTTGGTTTTTGGTGTTTCGTGTTTTTTTGGTTTTTGGTTTTTGGTTTTTGGAGACAGGGTTTCTCTGTATAGCCCTGGCTGTCCTGTAATTACTTTGTAGACCAGGCTGGCCTCGAACTCAGAAATCCACCTGCCTCTGCCTCCCTGGTGTTGGGATTAATACATGTCCAGTACACTGACATCCTAAAGACTCTAAAACAAGTCCTAACAGAGATCATAGGAGAGTAACTTTATGAAAGAAGACTGGGGAAAGGCTCTGAGAAGTTTATTTGCCATAGTCCTTGAAGACATGGCAGACCTTCAGTAGATGGAGAAAGAGCATAGAGAAGGAGATAGGAATGTCAATGTATGCACATTTATAAATGCACAAATGCAAGACACATGTTAAATTGCTTGAGTCTCTAAATATAAGAAATTTTAAAAATAGAACACTTAAATCAAGTCTACTGTATCTCTGAGGATTAATAAACCCATGTCTGGTATAGGAAATGTAGGCTGATGCATAAAGAAGCAGCTAATTGCTCTTCTAATTTAAGACTTTGTAACAGGCTGCAGACACTATGACCAGCTTCCAGATGGTTACTCTGCACTTGGGGTAAGTGAGCAGCTAAAGAAGCATGAACCTAAGTTGCAATTTCTATAAACCTTGTTTGTTTGGTTTTCAGTAAGAAAAAGATCAGGCAAAGGTATAACATCTCAAAGCAGTGGTTCTGTGCATTCAAATGTGTTGGGAAACAAAAGTAAAAGGAGTAACAAATATAACCTCTCTTAGATGATTATCAATAACCAATTAACCAAAGTTTCTATACTACTATGCTATTATATAGGATACTTTAAAATGCTTTTAATATATAGTATATATGATGTTCTTGTTCATTGGTACATGTGTTCTAAGCATATATTCTAGAAAGGCTAAATGCTGGGAATAAACACTTCAAAGTAACAACTGCAATCAAAAGCTTATATACCAAATCCAGTTACTCAAGTCAGCTTTATTTTTATTCTAAACTGGTTCTATTATTAGGTAAATAGACTAAATACTATTTCCTTGGTAAATTTCATCTAACATTTCTGAAATACCTAGAAATATTGCAGGCACATTAGGAACAGTAAAAAGACACATGTTCCAAAGGCATACTGCATCCTTAGGCAGATTTAAATTACTCTCTGAAACCATTGCTATGGTTTGGATAAGTGCCCCCTTCCCTGAAAAAAGAGCATATGTTAAACACAGAGCTGTCATTCTGTGGTACCACTGGGAGACTGTGGGAACTTTAAAAGGTAAGGCATTGGAAGAATAAGGAACTATAGGAACTCTACCTTTTCCCTCTCTATTTAACTTCCCTGTCCCTATAGCATGAGCAGCCACTTCTGCCATGTGTTTCCAGCATGATCTCCTTCACCAGAGGCACAAAAGCAATGGCCCAACTGCCTGGAATTTAATCTCTGGGCCTACATCAGGAGTACCTAGCCAGCCAGAGCTACATGGTGAGACCCATCTCAGAAAAGAAAGAAGATGAAAGAAAACCATGTGGGCGCTGGAGGGCTTAACAGTTAAGAATACTTGTTGCTCTTGCACAGGACCCAAGTGCAGTTTCCAGTACCTATATGGTAGCTCACAAATATCTGAAACTCCAATTCCAAAAGATCAAAAGCATTCATCTGACCTTTGAGGGTACCAAGCAACCAAGTATACAAACCATACACGCAGGGGAAACACTCACATACATTAAATTTAAAACATGTTTAATTAAGCCCCTAAGCTAAATCTTCACACATTTTTTAATTTAACACAAACACACTTTAAGTGGCATTTGTTTAAGGAAAGAAGTCTGAACATTGAGATGCTGCATGTGAAATCTTTCTCCAAAACTGGTGTCTTTTCACTAGGGGCCTTTCTGGGTAGTGACAATAACTGCAATCACTGTATTCTAAATACAGCTAAGGGTGAACAAATAAAATTTTCACATATGTAAAAGCATCAACTTAAAAAAGGTTAAAGTCATAGAGTTGAGTTCAAAGAGCCAAGTTATGAGGGGAAAAAAAGCCTGTGTGCTTCTGTCCATATATCTGTTTCTATATGCATATACATAATTCAGATATAAAATGCATCTACCTAGATCCACTATCTCTAAAGCTGTATATCGGATGGTTTCTTTGTCAGCCTACCATATCTCCTTTCCCTAGGTACCATTCAGCTCCAAACACAAAGCTATCTAAAGGAAACTGGGAGAGAAAACACAAATATTTGAACAAATTAAAAAGCAAAAGAAATCTGAGATATGGAGTAAGTCCATTAAGACTTAGAAAGCAAAGTCAGCAAGGACCAGAGAATAGTATCGGCAACTAGATTTTCATTTCAGAGCCTGTCTTTACCCACATGTAATATGCATAATAATTCAAACACTGAAAGAGACAAGAGCTAATAATGAGAACATCTGATTCACACAAGTTTTGAGATAACAATTTTTTCTATAAATGTCCAGATAAAAAAGAGCTTAAGGTTCATTGCTACAAAACCTAATATTATCCTCTGAATTTGTCCCCCTGTTCCTCCAACACACACACACACACTCCCCACTCAAACAACCAAAAAACAAAAAAGCATTCTTAGCCTGGAAGTCATCAAAAACAAAAATGGATAGAGGAACTGGATTTGTTCCACTGGCCAGTTTGCCAACTTTTAAACCCAAGCAAGATTAAAGGGGGTGGGGGTGGGGGAATCTATCTTTAGCAAGACAGTTACTACAAGGATCCCTAGGGAGAACGAAACCAAAATTATTTACTCCCATGAAAGCTTAATTTATTGTTGGGAATTCCACTTGCATTTTTATCTGTATTTTGAATGAAATTATCAAGCATTCAACAAAATACATGCTTCCAAGTCAACATCAACAATCCATCTGTCACTTCATAAACAAAGGCTATTCATAACCTAGGCTTTCTGCACTCATCTTTATTAAATTAAAAACCCATATTTAAAAACTAGAGATAGATAGTTAGATAGATAGATGATAGATAGGTAAAGATTATATGAAAAAACAGAATATAAAATAAATAAAACTAAAGGCAAGTTCAAAATACTCCTTGAAATTTAAAGTTTTATCAAGCTGCTCTTGAACAGTCACATTCACATGGAAAAATGAAAGAATAAGAGCACACATCAGACAACAGACAAGCAAAAATAATTTTTAAATAAGCAACTTCTTACCCCCTCATAAGATTGCAGCCTTGGACACAGTCATCCATCTAGCTGACTTCTATTTGAATCATCTTTGTTGGGGTAAGAAGTGAACAGAGTGTGGAAATGAAGAGGGAAAGAAATTTTCTCTGCACAAAAGAATTCCAGCTGATTCTATAAATAAGTGAAATTTTCTGGAGCCCACACTACACAATGTACAACTCCATATATAGACTTCCCTACTCATTATAGCAAGACCATCTAAAGGAGCCTTTAAAATATTTTCTAGCAGCCTTATTTATAATAGCCAGAAGCTGGAAAGAACCCAGATGCCCCTCAACAGAGGAATGGATACAGAAAATGTGGTACATTTACACAATGGAGTACTACTCAGTTATTTAAAAGAATGAATTTATGAAATTCCTAGCCAAATGGATGGACCTGGAGGGCATCATTCTGAGTGAGGTAACACATTCACAAAGGAACTCACACAATATGTACTCACTGATAAGTGGATATTAGCCCAAAACCTAGGATACCCAAGATATAAGATACAATGTGCTAAACACATGAAACTCAAGAAGAATGAAGACTTAAGTGTGGACACTATGCTCCTCCTTAGAATTGGGAACAAAACACCCATGGAAGGAGTTACAGAGACAAAGTTTGGAGCTGAGACGAAAGGATGGACCATCTAGAGACTGCCATATCCAAGGATCCACCCCATAATCAGCTTCCAAACGCTGACACCATTACATACACTAGCAAGATTTTATCGAAAGGACCCAGATGTAGCTGTCTCTTGTGAGACTATGCCGGGGCCTAGCAAACACAGAAGTGGATGCTCACAGTCAGCTATTGGATGGATCACAGGGCTCCCAATGGAGGAGCTAGAGAAAGTACCCAAGGAGCTAAAGGGATCTGCAACCCTATAGGTGGAACAACATTATGAACTAAACAGTACCCAGGAGCTCTTGACTCTAGCTGCATATGTATCAAAAGATGGCCTAGTCGGCCATCACTGGAAAGAGAGGCCCATTGGACATGCAAACTGTATATGCCCCAGTACAGGGGAATGCCAGGGCCAAAAAAATGGGAATGAGTGGGTAGGGAAGTGGGGGGGAGGGCATGGGGGACTTTTGAGATAGCATTGGAAATATAATTGAGGAAAATATGTAATAAAAAATATTAAAAAAAATTTCTAATCCAAATGACAGAGGCTACACATCAGAGTAAGAGTGTACTCATGGCAAAGTACATTTGTTATTTGTTATATTTGTTATGGTGAGATAGAATACTCTTACATGTTAACTAGGTCAGGTTCACTGGTAGTCTGCCCATGTCAAATGTGGATATATTTGTTTAACTAATTTTGTTTGCCTGACCTATTACTCTAAGAGGGGCAATGCAGTTTTTAGTTATTATTAACAGTCTTATCTACTTCTCTTTGCCTTATGTATCAGACACTGCTGTCAGGTACACACAAGTTAAGGCTCAGTACGTTTTAATAATTATTCCTTTACCATTTTTGCAATGTTAGTTCTCCTCTGTTAAATTTGTTTATTGATAAATAAGGGGTCAAGGAGTCTGATACAGAAAGTAAGTTCATTATCACATATGATCTGGCCTGCTAGATCCTTACAAAGAACAGCAGGTGCTGGAGGAGTGTTGAGACATTTTTTTGTTCTGTCTTGCCATTTCTACTATAGCAAATGTTAAGAAAATAAAGATGCAGGAATAAAAAGAAAACCTAACACCAGTTCTTACATCATTTCCTACTGTAACTCAGCACCCAGGAGATGAAATATAACAAAATGAGAACATCTTCACAAAATTAACAGCAGCTGTGGCTCTACTCTGAAAAGAATTATAATCATTTTACTACGTCTATGTATTGGTAGACTTAGCATTATAAAATATTTATAGGCTTTTGTAAAATTATTGTATTTTACATCCAAATTAATTTAAGCTTGCTCCTTCTCAAAAAGTGAGTCTATTCATATCTATGTTAGACCTCATGTCAAATCTACTCGTGACAAGAGACTAATAATCAACACTCAAAATTTCTACAGACATGCTTCCTAGAATATGAGCATTTGTTACCAAGTCCAATGGCCTGAGCTCATGGTGAGGAGAGAGAACCAATTCCCACAAACTGTCCTCTGACATTCACATAAAAGCACTGGCAGAGCCATGCCCACATGCACACACATATATGTGCACAAAAATAAAACATAATTTTCATAAAGCCAGAAAACAAGGAAGGGACTGGAGGAGGAGTAAGACACAGGCAAGCAGAATGTAAGGGGAAGAGTTCAGGGGTAGAAAGGCTTAGACAGACGGGAGTGGGCAGCACGACAGGGTATCAGAACAGGGAGGATTAATCAGGATAAAGGAAGTATAATGGTCATATAAAATGACCATATGGAAAGTAAGACATGCCCATACATGTGATAGGAGCTTGACTATATAGGTGATAACCAACTGCCCTCTAACTAGATTTAAGTCCTATGAGAGGAGGTGACAAAGAATGAACGATAATCTGGCTAACAACCCAGGTTTGAAGAGACCATTGACCTGTGGAGAGTTATTTCTGATGGAAATCTGGGACGTGTGTTCCAGTAGGCAGCAAACTGCCTTCTAAATAATTATGCATACACCCACAGACAAAAGCAGCTCCCCGCCTTAATCAGAGAAGCTTCTCCTTTGTCCCGGTAAATGAAAAGATTCTGCTCAAGGTGAAGAGAATAAGCAAAAGTTGTATGCTCAGCCCTAAACATGTCACTTGTATCCCCCCCCTCTGAGGCTCAGGTAACAGTGCAGAAGAAGGGCCAGGAAGCATGTAAAAGCTAAATCAAGAAAAGTTCTGAAGGACTGCAAGATACATTCTCTAGACTCAACATTATCAATGTAATCACAACTTACAATAACTGCAGTTACCTGAACTAGGCCCAGAAACAATGGCCGTATCAACAATGAGTTAAGGAAAAGAAAAGTGTGCAGAGGCCTCTGCCCTGTATCCCTGAACTACTGCTTATTGATAGAGTCCGGAAGAGGGACTATCTTTAATTGTGTAACCACCATGTTCCAACAGGCAGCTTTAACCCCATGGTCACAGAGATGGTCCTGGTTACTTTTATAGAGAGGGCAGGAACATGAGAGTGGGTGGCAATGTGTGAGGGTAGAGACACACGGAAAGGTGAGGTATGGGGATGGGGTCTAGGGTCAGCATATATGGCATACATGTACGAAATTATTCAAAACAATTAAAATAAAAATTAAAGAATTTTTTTAAAACCCACATAAAAATCATTACTTTTAGAAGGCAAAGGCAAAAAAGCCCAGTAATGACACATTTCTAACAAGGAAAGAGTCTGTATTTTTTACAGTACTTTTACATGCAATGCTTGGCATATAACTAATACAGATGTGCAAAATGAAAAGGTATTCACTAATCAAATGAAAACTCAGCAGAAGTAAATCAAAAGGTGATCTAGAAATTGAAATGAGCAGAAAATCATGGTTACACTAGGATAAATATTAAAAGAAATTTAGAAATCATTGACAGTTTTTATTAATTATTATTTTGTGCATGTATCCCTACATATGCACCCCATGTCCAGAGAGGCCAGGAGAGAGCATGGGATTCCCTGCAACTGGAGTTTTAAAAGGCTGTGAGCTACCATATAGGTTCTGAGAATTATACCTAGAGTCTCTGGAAGAATAGACAATCCTCTTACCCACTAAGCCATCTCTCCAGCCCTAAAAACAAACTTTTAAAAAAGAGAATATCCAAAGAAATTTGAAAAGTTCAAAGAAATAAACTTGATATTGTAGAATCAAAATATCAAATATATCACATTTTCTAACAAGAGATAAGCTGGAAGATAGCTGAGTAGAAAATACACAAAATAAAATAACAGAGTCACTAGATTAGCAAAGATGCAATAAAAGCTTGTAACACTGTAAAAGGAGGTTTAATAATTCATGCATTTTTAGTTCTAGAAGGAGAAATGAGAAAGACTAAGTCAGGAACCATATTTGAACTCCTGAAATTGATCTTCAAAGACATCAACTCCCATATTTAAGGAGTCCAGCAAACTACAAACTGGGTAAAAGAAAATCAAGGTGTAATAGGTACATCACACTCAATTGATTAATATCTAAGACAAAAAGAAAAACATATATGCAGCCAAAGACAAAGGTTTACTATGATAACTGCAGAATTCTCAACAGAGTGTAATGATGCTTAGAAATCTGGACTGAAATAAACCCACAGAAATGTTCTCAGGCAGAGGAGTCTTTTCTCTTAGGAAAAATAAGACATTCTAGTAGCAAAAGGAATAACAACAGTATTTTATAAGTATGACATACATAGAATGATATTTAAAATATTGCCAAATTCTGTACTTTTGCTTAAAAAATAATGTCCAAAAATAAAACTTTAAAAAATGAAAAAAAAATCTGAAATAATCTATTGCCCTGAAAACAAGCATCATAAAAATTACTAAAAGATAAGATATGCTTGAAGCTAGGGGAATATTCCAAAACTAAACTATAGGAAGAAAACAGTAAACATAAAAGGGATAAAATGTAGTCAAGCCTAAGACTAGGTTTTTCTACTTTAATTCACTTTTGAATGTTTGAAAACTGTTAACACTGAATTTATAGAACATAACTTCTTAGACTTTCTTCTTTTTTACCACACCCCAAAGGGGAAGGAAACTTTATGTGATAAACACCAGACATCACAGTTTTGTGACTTGTGACTGGATACCCACTGAAATCACTTACAAGTACTGAGTAGGACAGGGTTTAAATGGCATACCAATGATTCCTAGTCACATGTCTGGGGTGGGGGCCATGAGAAGCAGACAAGACAGTCTATGCTGGCGTCAACACTGAAGGGAAAACATACAAGACTTTCAAAAGCTTAAGTAACAGATGCTTCCCTTCAAATCTGTGCTTCTATTAATATTCAGGATCCCTAAAGGATCCCAATTATTGTTGGGAAGCAACAATTTCATTTTGAAGAAAATGAAAACAAAAACAAACAAACAAACAAATAACCCAAGTCTCTCCCTAACTTCTGTTATCATAAATTCTAAGCAGTAGCATCAATGTTAACTAGCAAAGAACATTATGAAGAAAAAAAAGTCTTCACTTTGGGCATGTTTGTTTCTATATGACAATGATTTTCTTCTAAATCATCCTTATTTATAGCATCTAGACAACAGATCATATTACCAGCATAAAAAAAAATTCAAAGCAGTTATTTTTCTGACATTTCATTTTTGCAAACAATTAATTAAGGTTTTAGGCTCCAGGTTTACATTGACAGAACGATGGGAGAGAAGGTTTTAATTGTTTGAGAATTTCACATATGCATATATTTTGATATAGTTTGTTTTTAAAAGTAATGAAACAACAACGGTCTATAAAACACCACAACAAAGGCATCCAAATGGAAGAGGCTTTAAATTTTTGAAAATTACAAGACTTTTTAGAAATTCCAGAGCAATGCAAAAATATTAAGAATAAATAATAACAAGGAAGAATTTAATTTTACTATATGTGCGTTGTATATGTGTACAATGCAAATACAGCAGGTGTATGTATGGAGTGGACATCAGGTGTCTATGATCCCCTTGGGACGGGGTCTTTCTCTGTTTTGGCTAGGTTGGTTCCTCAGAGAGCTCCTGTGAGCCTCCTTTCTCTGTCACAAAATTCTGAAGTGACAAACCCATACAGCCATGCAAAAAAGTCCATGGGTACAGGAGATTCAAAGTCAGGTCCTTATGCTTCACAACAAACATTTTAACACACTGAGCCATCTCTCCAGCCCCAAAGGGTATATTTTATAAACACTAAGATACCCATTCAGAGTTGGTATAATGAAGCTGGAGAGATGACTCAGAGTTCAGAGTAGAGGCTGCTTTTCCAGAGGATGTAGGATTTGATTCCCAGCATCTTACGGCAGCTCACCAACATCCGTAATGTCAGTTACAAAGGATATGATACCTCTGGCCAAGACCAGGCTCACACATCGTGTACAAACATACATGTAGTCAAAACACCCATATAAATAATATGATATATTTTTAAAAGTTGATATACCTTATGGTGAAAGACAGAATAATAAAAGATTGGGATTCAAAAGACAAAAACAGGAGATAAGACAAATGGGGAAGAAATTTAGCAGGGTAAAAAGATGTAAACCCAGAAATAGAATTCAATACAAAAGGCTAAAACAGTTCAGTAAGATGAGGCTCTCAGACTTGGAGGAAAAAAGATGAAACACTATCCTATTAAAAAGAAGCACTTTGAATACTTAAATTTGTGTCTAAATGTAAAGGCACACATCAGTTAAGGTTTAAAACACTAACCAAACACATGCAAACACTAACCAAAAACAAAACACCAAAAGCAAACAAACAAACAAACAAACCTAACAGTATTAATATTAAATAAGTTAACTTTATACACAAAAAGGTTTTGCTTAAAATAAGAAACCTGTGATAAGGGGTTAAATCACAGAAAACAAGATAGTACTGAGTTAGTACTCAACAAATTAAACAGCAGATGAAAAGAAAAATTAGAACTGAAAGGAGATAGGAACAACCATATCTTTAAATTAGCAAAACAAGCATTTAAATATTTTACACCATGCATGAACTCAGAAAATCTGATCACCGCAATCAACTAACCTAACAAACAATACACTATAGAAAATTAGAGCCAATAACAGCAGGTTATATGTTTTTCTTAAACATTAACCAACAAAAGTCACTTACTAGGCCATAAAGTAAAACTTGAACTAAAATAATGCAGAATTATAACTTTATTTGGTTGAAAAATGCAAAAATCCAAAATGATAAATAAAACAGCCCAATGTACTAATTAAGTAAAATACTAGGTAACTATGATATGGTGCGAACAGATCACAATGAATATTTGAAACTATTTTTATTGGATGACAATGAAAAGGCAACATTGTCAGAAGCTGTAAGACACAGATTAATTTAAAGTGAAGCTGCTCAGGTATATACAGGTATATACATCCCTGATCCAAAATGCAAAATTCAAATTAAATCAGAATTTAAAACTTTTTAAAAAGCTTTATCAGAACTCTAAAAGTTTCCAATTTCAAAGCATTTCAGATTCTGCCAGTAAAGTTGATGGAAATATTCCCAAATAAAAATAGTCCAAAATCTAAAATATGTTCTAGTCCCAGGCATTGTGAATAAAGGATATTCAATCTACATTAAAAAGAAGCAACTTTTAAAATCAGTGATATAAGCTTCCTAAGAAAGCTTAGAACAGAAAAATAAATCCCAAAGAAAGGGTAAGAAAAGAAATTATCAAACTAAGAGTAGAAATCAATAAGGCAGAAAGCAAATATATAACAGAGAAAAAACATAGAACATAAAAACATACAGCTGAAAGTCTTCTAACACTAAAAATCTGTGCTACCCAGATAGAGAAGAAACACTGAACGAAAAAAGATTTTGACTAAACATGTAACTAAATCATCCTGGATTGCCTAGCCAGAGTCAGAGATGTTTACAGTCATATATAACAACAGAAATAGCCTGAGGCCATCCTAAATTTTAAAAATCATAAGTGGTTGTTTTAAGCTGTAATATTACTTTGTTATACTATGCTCCATTATACTACATTATATATTATATACACACATATAATTTTACTTATATATATTTATATACTTAAAACCCCAATTTTAAGCAAAAATAATAATAAATAACTATTTTAAAAGCCAGCAATGAGGTTGGATAGATGGCTCAGGAAAAGCTGAGCTCAGAACCCAGGACACACAAAAGAAGCCAGGCTAGGTGTGGGCCCACACATGCCTGTAGTCTAATGGTATACACAGAAAAATCACCGGAGCTTGTTAGTCACTAGCCTGGGTTCCATGGTCAATGCTCTGTCCCTAGGGAAAAGATCCTCCTCTGGCCTCCACAAATCTCCACAGGAACATGCCGTGGAGATAGCAAAGATGATAGGTACACAACATACACATGCACCTCCCTCCCCCAACCCACCAACCCCACCACACACATACACCACAAAGAAAACTGGAACCAGACTCAAATACGCTATCAAAACTTAGCAAGTAAATACATGAAAAGAATCTTCAACACTCTTAACTACAGAAGTGAACACTGAAACTTCAATGAGATGATACTATATACCAGTTTTAAAGGATGACATAAAAATCACTACCAGTAGCAAGCACTAATATGACAGAAATTAGATAGTGCTGTTTAATGAGTCAGAGAGATATCAAAAGATCCTGAGAGAGAGTGAAAAAATTATGTAAGCCCTTAGACTTGTGTCCAAAATTGACCTCACTAATGGCAGGGAGTAAAAGTTTAACTCACCCCATTGTTCCAGGATGTACTAACCACAAAGAAGTTTAACTTGCTCCATTGTTTCAGGAAATGGTCGTACAGAATACTCTAACTGTTCCTTGAACCCATTATGCTTGTCAAATGCTATAGCCCAATACCAGGTGTTTGCGGTTTCTGCCTTTATAAACCCCTTACCCCTTGAGCTTGAGGTTGACTCCTCTACCCCTGAGTGGGATAAGAGTCGTCCCCAGTGCACTGGCCTTTCCCGATTAAACCTCTTGCTGTTTGCATCAAGATTGGTCTCTCATGAGTTCCTGGGCGTCGCGTCATCCTGGGACTTGAGTGAGGGTTCCCCTGTTTCAGAGGTCTTTCAATACAAAATGTAAATATGCATGTTCATATGGGTGTGTGTGCATGTCTGCAAAGGTCAGAGGTCAATATCAGATGCCTTCTTCCATCACTCTCTAACCTTAATGAAACAGTCTCTCACTGAACCTGAGGCTCATATGCTGAGTCTGGCCTGGCCATGTAAGGGACAGAATGTCGTGGTTCCTGCCTCTGGAATAGCCAGCAGAGCGTGGGCCTCGAGTGTTGATTGTTGCTGTGAGAAACCAAACAAAATCCAAATTGAATTTAGGCTGCATCTTAGAGAACCTGACCTAAGGTTAAACTTGAGTTAAACAACCTGTACCTAACACTGGTCCCCAGGTCACTCCACAATAACCACCAATCAAGAAGAAAGCAGAAGTTACAGTTGTGCCTAAAGATATTTACTTACAAAAGTTTATGGTTTGGCTACCAGTACCAACCAATCATTTTAAAGGGCAAAAAATTCTATAATAGGCCTCCAATCAGATGTATGCCAAACTGGATACTCCCTTGCTTGTTTTCTTGCCTCTATGAGTGCTTGCTTGAAACTAGGCATCAGTGTGTCAGTGTGGTAAATGACTCCATGATAATCAGAAACAGCAAGTCCCAGAGGTGAGTCTCAGCAAAATGGTAAATGCTGCATGACTATCAGGACAGTCCATAAGGCTGTGGGAAAGAACTCTGAAAACATGAGTTCAAAGATATATCATTTCTCAACTATGTGAAATATGAGGATTCAACATGAATTGTGTAATGAGCTTCACAGAGCTAATGGAACAGAGGCAGCTGCACTATGACCCAGCTTGTCGGAAAGATATTAAGGAGATAAAGAGATTTAGGGAGCTGTTATCTCTTACAAGCTCTTACTAAGTTGTTTGTGCTTACAAATGCAGGCAGATTCCTAAGTTCAAGGTCAGCCTGGACAGATGGAGTTTAGGTCCAGGCTCAGGCATGGTAGGAATGGTAATTTCTGGGTGGGGTACCACCCAGCTATCTTATTCTCTGTGCTTGTGATTGTTGACTCTTTCTAAGAATCAAAAGGCTGGGGTCCTGGGATGCTGACTGATGGGATAATCAAAAGGGAACCTGTGGTAACTGAACTGATATGTAAATAGATGACTGGGCTTTTGATTGCAAGAAATGAGCTATCCAGAGTTTTTAGACTAGGAAGGGAAAACTGTCTCTAGCAGAATATAGAGAGAAAATCTGGAAAGCCATCTTGAGCAGAACACAAGCTGTCAACTTGGACCCACAATTTGACTTTGATTCATTCCACAACTCCCAGATAGATACCCCTTCTTCAGAATCCCTCTCCAAGCTGATGTTGTTAATCCTTGACATTCATAAATTCAACTAGGCTGGCTGGCCAATAAACTCCAGAAATCTACCTGTCTCTATGCCCTAACCTCAACCCATCCTCAGTTCTGGATACATACTGCTGTACCCACCTTTACATGGGGACCTAAACTCAAGTCCACATACTTGTAAGACAGTAACTTTCCCAGCCCCACCATCCAACAGCTCCTTACTAAGTTAAATATGCACTTAACATATAGTATAGCAATTCCAAGCCCAAGTAATTAACTAAGGAAAAAAAAAACCTATAGCCACACAGGAACTTACTGGTCAAAGATTAATATTGACTTTGCTTGTAATTGTTTTTAAAAAAAAAAGTAGTAACTATCTAATATCTAATGACCCCAGTAGATTAAAAAATAATAAATAAATAAATAAAACCCTAATCTGTGATACATGTAACAACTCACCACTAAAAAAGAATAAAAATATTTACTTGGCAATATAAAAGCATAAAAATTATTATGCATAAAAATACTGATGAGAGCTGGTGAGATTGCCCAGCAGGTAAGAACACTGACTGCTCTTCCAAACGTCCTGAGTTAAAATCCCAGCAAACACATGGTAACTCACAGCCACTCGCAATGAGATCTGACTCCCTCTTCTGGTGCATCTGAAGTCAACTACAGTATACTTACGTATAATAATAAATAAATCTTTGGGCCTGAGTTGACTGGGGTTGACTGGAGCAAGCGGGGCTGACTGGACTGAGCAGAGGTCCTAAAAATTCAATTGCCAACAACCACATGAAGGCTCACAACCATCTGTACAGCTACAGTGTACTCTCATCCATAAAAATAAATAAATCTTTTAAAAAAAATACTGATGAATCTCAGATATATTAAGCCAAATGGAAGATCCAAGACCCCAAAGGCTGTATAGTGCATGATTTCATTTATGACACTCTAAAAAAGCAAAACATAGTGGACAGACAACAAATAAACAGGATTCATAATCAGGAAGCAGGAACAGATTTAACTAAAAGAAGCAACAGAATTCTGGAAAGAGGCAGAGTTCTGATATAACTTGATAGTGATGATTGCATAATTGTAACAAATTGCCAAAACACACTCACCTGAACACTAAAAGTAATAAATTTTACTTGTAAGGAAACTATTCATTAATGAGCCAAATAATTGTACATATTCATGTATCCCTGACACTACCACACCTATACACTGTGCTTGTACATTTATATCCTTCAGAGATATGGTTTATAATTGTCTTCTAAATTTGTCACTATCAAAAAACTGCAAATTGTAATTAGGTTAATTAACTGTTTTGAAAATTATTGTCTTGAATCTTCTAAAAACTGTCATCTCAGGCTTTTGATTTGTTTTCAAACTCCAATTTATATGCCTTTATAGAAATTATATAAATAATTCCTAAAGGAATTACCTAATTTTAAATTTATCTGAATCTATCTTCTGGCTTATGAATATGTCTTATTATAAAATATGGACATCGAACTGAGTACAAAATTACAAAATAGCTGATTAAAAAAAAAGTCTCAGTACTAACAGGTACCCGCTATCATTCGTGTCCTGGCATTAAAATGAAATCCCCATGGATGGTGTGTCTACAGCCCTACTAGTAGAGTCAACAGAAAAGCCCAGGAGACTTCTCTAATGAGGGAAAATAACCACGTATTTATTTTACTGTGTTATATGCCTATTTATAAAAATGGCCTCATTTGTTTAGTCTGTTTCTAGATTGCATTTACATTTATTAAGTATGTCAGCTCTTATGTAGTTGTTAGAAATTTAATTTAGATGTACAAAAGATTTTTTAAAAGTGGCTTAAGAGATCTTATGAGGGACTGGAGAGATGGCTTAGCACTTAAGAACAGGTACTCATCTTGCCTCTGAGTTTAGTTCCCAGCAGAGACATCAGAGGGTCCACCTGAAGCCTGTACAGCTCAAGAGTCTGATGCCCTCTTCTACACCCCATGGGCACTGGTACTCATGAGTGTAAACCCACACACAGGTTCTCACATGCTCACATAATTTTAAAATAATAAAAAAATTAATATTAAAAGACTGGTTATTTTTCTGCAAAGCAACCCATATTAATAGTAAGTTTTCCTTCATACAACAAAAATAAGGTACTTCATAGTAAGAAAAAGAAAATAAGAAATACTAGTACTGCCGAGCAGTGATAGCCCATGCCTTTAATCCCAGCATTTGGGAGGCAGAGGCAGGTGGATTTCTGAGTTTGAGGCCAGCCTGGTCTACAAAGTGAGTTCCAGGACAGCCAGGGCTATACAGAGAAACTCTGTCTCAAACCACCACCACCACCACCACTACCACCACCCCCCAAAAAAAGAAACACTAGTACTAAAGATGGAATGAGGAGAAAATTAAATGATTATTCAGTAGCCTAAATTATAAAAGAAAAAGAAAGAGAAAAAAATCTCTAGAAGGAAAGTCTCTACTGAGACTTTTAATTAAGATTTTCTGAGTCACTGCTTTTTCTGTCTTCAGCTTAGTACAATAAGAGTTTAGGCTGTGGAACTATACTACCAGAATTCAAAGACGGTTCCAATGTTTGTTAAAAGCATACTCTTGGGCAAACTAAATTACTTAACATCCTTATGATTATTCTTCTGTAAAATGATTGAAAACAGTACTAGAATCTCATGAACATATCTTGAAATTCAGTGAAACAATCTGTCTTTAGCACAGTACCTGGCATTTGACAAATTCCCAACAAATGATAGCTATTATCAGCAATGCCTAATTATGATTCTCTAAAAGCACTGTAATTTTTTTCAGCTTTTTCCTCTGTACCACTTGCTAGTAGTGCCAATTACCATCTCTAATGCAAAAGTTTTCCTATCTTTGTTTCTAGCCCTGCAGCTTTTAAGTGACAACAAGCACTATACACATGATCATTCTCAGATGTGAAGAGAATCAGAGTTGTCAGACAACTCGTAATCTCAGTAACTGTTGAGTTACAGGTGTGTGTGTGTGTGTGTGTGTGTGTGTGTGTGTGTGTGTGTGTGTGTGTGTGTGTGTGAGACAACTCGTAATCTCAGTAACTGTTGAGCTACAGATATGTGTGTGTGTGTGTGTGTGTGTGTGTATGAGACAACTTGTAATCTCAGTAACTGTTGAGCTACAGATATGTATGTGTGTGTGTGTGTGTGTGTGTGTGTGAGACAACTTGTAATCTCAGTAACTGTTGAGTTACAGATATGTGTGTGTGTGTGTGTGTGTGTGTGTGTGTGTGTGTGAGACAACTCGTAATCTCAGTAACTGTTGAGCTACAGGTGTGTGTGTGTGTGAGACAACCCGTAATCTCAGTAACTGTTGAGTTACAGATGTGTGTGTGTGTGTGCGCCCACGTGTGTGTGTGCGCGCGCGTGTGTGTGTCACTTTATGTTTTCCACTTATATAAGAGACTTTGGTTTTCCAAACAACTGAAGCACTGTTCTATTTAGCAATGAACTTTTGCTTTTCATCTTAAAAATTTAACTAAGAAATTATGTCTTTGTAGTCTATAGAATATAAAATGTTAATGTGCACTAATTCAAATCATATAACATTTGTGTTCAATATAGTCTAAACATAATTTGTAAATAAAATATAAGCATAAATACCACAGCTTTTATATATTAATTCATATGCAAAATATGATTTACAACTATGTAGACCTTATCTAGATTGACTATATAGATGTATCATGACACTTTTTAAAGGACTGCTAAAACAGATTTTTGCAGACAGTTTGTAGAAATTTTAAGAATTTTTCAACTATGGAATGAGTTTGTATACCTAAAAGCCAAGCCCAGTATTTCATCAAATCCTTCAGTATTTCAAACCTACCGGAGAGACTCAGCCATTCGCCTCAAGTCTTCATTTTGCTGTTTTAAGCGTTCAAGCTTTGCAAGAATCTTGGAGAGTTCTCTGCTGGAGTGATCAGGGTGGTCATTATCTCGAACCAAATGACCACCTATATAAAATAACAAGGTCCCCCAGGCAAAAAGAATGAGCATAATCCAACGCCAGGAACCAGTCCATGCCCGCATTTTCAGAGTTTCAACTCTGTCCTCTATCTTCCTGGAGCTCAAAGAACTGGAAACATTGTACTCTGGTTCTAGTTAGCCACACAAGAAAATAGGTTTCTTTTGCTTCAACACATAATGCTTCAGACAGGCTAATCTCTCTGGAAATCAATCCTGTGGTTATTCTTACAAAGAGATCTTCCTGGTGACGCGGGCGGGAGGCTTGAATGTCCTGTGCTTCATGGATCCTACATGCTGTGGAAAGAGTGAAAAAATGCACTTGAGTTTTTAAAGATATATAAAACAACAAAAAATTGATATTCATGGAGTTCCAAAAAACCTTGTGGTATTGATTGGTTACAAAGCTGAAAGACAATTTTGTGAAAGCTTTAAATGTATATTAAGTCAACCACACAATAGGATTCTACCTGATAGCAAATTAGTCCACCCTAAACCTGGAATTCTAAGTACCATTAACTCTTCTTCATTGAGATGTTCTGTAATAACTCTTATATAGGTTGAAATATTACAGATCTGAATAATCAACCAAAATCAATTCAACTATGTATTTCAAACTAATGTGTTCATCATCTAAAACAAAGCCAAGTTCTCAGTATGAGTGAATCCAGTGCTACAAACCCTCATATCCCTTCATCTCAATACTCTGCTGTCATTTCACTATTCAACACGCAAATTGTCGTTTTTAGGATAAATTCTCAAGCTGACTTGAATCTTAGCAAAACAAAGGTTATCATAACCATCAGTTAGTTGGCAACCATATAAAACATCAAAAGCAAAGGTTCAAATGGATCAGGATAGACCATCATTTTTTTCAAATATATTTTAAAATATTAATAATTATAGGAATGAGTATAAGTATATTATACACATGTATTAAAATGTCATAATAAAACCCATTTTTCTATTAATATGACCTAATAAAGAAATTCATAAATTTCAAAAGAAGGCTAACAACATTTAGATCCTTAGGTGAGTGTGCATTTTTTGAGTGTGTATTTTAAACTCCAAATATTCATTTTTATCAGCTTTAATTATGTGTTTTGTTTGTCATTTCTTAACCACTATGCTTATAATTCTCTTAGAAATAAAATTACTCTCCCCTAAAAATCCTATATGAAAAATCACTGAAAGTGATTTTGCAACTCTAAAGCTACAGAAGAAACAAAATCATATATTTAGGAACAAAATTGTATAGTTCCTGTAAGGGGGGGTAAAAAAAAAGTTTATATATACAAGAATATATACATAAAACACATGATCATCAATTAAATTGTCATTGGAAAACTAAATAGAAAGTTGAAGAACTGGGATCCCCAAACTCAAAGTATAAAGCTATTTATTTATCTTGTTCTGAACCTCAATTCTTTACTCATTTAAAAAACCAAAAACTCAAAGAGAAAAAATTACCTCAAAAGAATATCCTAGAAACACCATTTATCTGATTTCAGCTAAAATATAGAATGAGTGAAGGGGCTATATTCACTGACTAATGTTGGAAAGCATAACTCAAAAACCACTAATCCCAATTACTATTTTAATGTTTAACTACTACTGAAATAAATTCTTTTAAGTCTACCAAGAATACTTTGTGTTGTTGTTGAACTCTATATTTTCCCTTTCTCAAAACCCTGAACCTCTAAGTCTTAAATCTATGTAATGGTTCAGATTGTTTACCACTCTAAAGGTGGTGGGATCTGGGAGAATGGAGCTGATAAATGAGATGGGCTAAGGACTCACGCAATAGCCAACTTTATTCAGAGCATCAGACAATTTAGACTCTGAGGGTTAAGAAGAGTCATTTGAGAAAAGTATACACTCACAAAAACAATCAGCACATGGTAAAAGTGCTTTTCCACAGAGGAATATAAACAAATAACAATAGCCAGTTATAATGAATAATCTGGAGTAGACTCATTGCTATTCACTAGATCTGGGAGTGACACACACACACACAAAATCATGTTTTCTTGGACTTTTCTTACAAGTGCTCACAATTCCCCTTGCAGGATTCCATTTGTGGACAGCGTTCTGACACAGGTGAAGGACCAGCTAGTAAGGTTTACTGTTCCAAATATAAAGAAACAATGCAGACACTCAGGGCTTCTTGATTAAAATAAAACTCAAGTCTGAGAGCCTAAGCAATGGACTCAATTTAATAAATAATTAAAATTGAAGAATGGATATCTGAGTAATAGTTTGCTATGAAAACTTATAGAGCACTGAAAAAATCCATCAGACCACGTGCTGAAGTTATTTCCAAGATATTAGGAGATTAGATAGACAAAGACATAAATATATAGACAAAAAATTTACAACTTTGTTATCCTCCATAATCAAAGAAACCTAGACTACTATGATAGACAAAAAGAACAAAACTTCTAAAAAGAAATAATTTAAGTAACAAGGGATAGCAAAATAGTTGAAACATTTTACTTGCAATCATAATGTAAATTATCACAATTATTCAAAGATATGATTTTAACAGTGAAGTACAGAAACATAATTTTTGTACAAATTGCATTAAATTTGATAAACCAGTATTCAAAATATCCAAGGTATTAAATTACTATACTTGCAACAAGACTGAGATTATAAACTATAAAATAATAAATTACTACAAAAGTAAAACATGAGCATATTCTTAATTGTTAATATTATCTTAACTCTGTTTTTGAGAGGTTGTTTCTAGAATTCTAGAGTTCTTAAGTATTTTTAAATGAAATCAACAAAAGCAAACCAAGTTAAAAAATGAGTAGTTTCCTATGTAATTTCTCTCATCATGGTTTAAAGGAGTATGTATTGAACTCCCCCCATCTGCTAACTGCTGTCAAAGACTAGCTGTTTCCTCGTCATGTTTAAACCATAACTGTCAAAATATAAACTCCATAAATTTGGTCACTTTATTCACTGTTGTCTCCCAAGCCTATCCTTCCAGCAGTACATGGCACTTAGTAACCACAAATGCAAACTTCTGAACAAGTAAGTGCAGTGCAGGCCCTCACATGATATACAAAGAAACTGAACACTCCAGCTACAACTACAGTTGTATCAAACTTTACACAGCAAATCTGAAAGCAGAGAGCACCATTATAAGCAAAAGGGATCAAAAATAAAATCACTGTGTCTCTTCAAAGTAACTGAGACAAGCCTTATGATAAATGAGTAAAACCTTGACAAAATTTTCTCAAAGTGGGTTGTTTTCTTTTCATTTATGATCTTACTTCTATTTAGAATCCTATAATATTCTTCTTGTATAAAATGTTAAATAAATCAAAATATGGCAAGCTCCCCTCTGCCAATGAATTTGATTAATAATACTGAGTTTTAAAGGGATAAAGGTTTGTAAATTATTTATTTCTTCTGCTACTAAGAAAACTAGGTTATTTTTATTTTGTTTTTGAACAATAAAAATACAAGTAATTTTTTACTAAGCATTTTCCTAAATCTGGGAGCTAGAGTGCAATATCAATAAGATCAAGAGTTTAAGCAGAACTGTTACAAGGCCTAAATGAGGCTAATCATGTGTAAAGCATTATTCGTACTGCTCAGCAAAGAAGAGGTACTCAATAAATTAAAAATAAGCTAATGTATTTGGTTTTTAATGAGCAAAGGAAAGATAATATTTACTAGACTTTATAAAATGTTTCACAGTGTTTGAAAAACTTTTATTCATGTTATCACATAATGCTCACAATTACTTGAGTCTATAGAATATCATTCCAATTTTTTAGTTGGGTAAGCTGTCCATATGTTTTATTTTTTACTTAATTTTTTTAAGATTTACTGTATTTATTATATGTAGGTACACTGTAGCTGTCTTTAGACACCAGTAGAGTGAATCAGATCTTGTCACAGATGGTTGTGAGCCACCATGTGGTTGCTGGGATTTGAACTCAGGACCTCCATCCAGAAGAGCAGTCAGTGCTTTTAACTGCTGAGTCATCTCTCCAGCACTGTCCATACATTTTATAACCCATGACAGATTTGATAAGTTTGCTCTTGGTACTACATTTATGTTACCAATTAAATATATATGCACACAAGTGCATATGTACACATAAAACTCAATTGGAAAAACTGTCAATGTACACATTTCACTTCAGTTTATTAAAACAGAAGCATTTATCCTCCCTAGTGTTTCTTAACTAAGAAACACAGTTAAGCATATCATTAAAACATAGTCAAACTGAACCTCTTTCTGTTAACTTTGGAAACTTAACTTTCATTAAACTAATCATTGAACTAATGATTTTTTTTTCATTTGAAATTTTCAACCCAGCTTGTCACATGGAATTAACTAAGAAAGCATTCTAGTTTGTTTTAATTCAAAAAATTGTGATATGAATATTTATAATCACTCCATCTGTCTGAAAAAAGGTTAAGATAATAGCAAAGTTGGGCAGTTGTTATTTGCTATTTAAAGCACTAGTTATTTGAGTTGACTCCATTGTATCTGAAATGTGTAAAAAAAAAATACTTTTACATTAGTGATTAAATAGAAATTAATTGCAGAAAAATTCTTTCCATTAAAAGAGTGATGGGCATGGCACATGCTTCCATTCCAACACTGGGAGGCTGGGAGAGGAGGGTCACAACCTACAGGCCACCCTAGGTTACATGGCCAGCTCCTGTCTTACTGGAGCCCCTGCATGGGGATGGAGCCAGAATGATCTAGAGCTAAAGGTTATGCTCAACTACATGGTGAATATAAAGCCAGCCAGTGATACAAGACTGTTTCAAAACAAATACGCCAACTCAGTGGGGAAAAGAATGGAGACAGAGAACAGGGAAGGAGGAAACTAAGATAATACAGTGGAAAACATCTGTTCTTTAAACACAAAATGCAATTAAGAAACAACAAAAACTAATTTTGTTTAAAAAAATTCAATAATAGAACTAATTCTCTATAAGATAATAAAAATGTAATAAAATCACATAATTCAGGCATTTAATAAATTTGTCATTTTCATTAATGTCATTTTCAATACTAACAAAATGGGGGGAGGGCAGTTTAAACTTTCTCTTAAATTGTTTTCAACTTTTTAAGTATTATTTACTGCTATAAAAGGTCCTTATAATGTACACAGGTAAATCTTTCTTTTCCCCAGGCTGTATCTCTGTATAACTATTATTTTCTCTTTTCTGTCAATTTTCTCTCTCACTGACTAATACTAATTTGATTTACTGGCATTTACACACCTTGCCAGGACTGAAGGGCATTGCTGTTTGGCTTAGCCCAAACACATTTTCTTCTACCTAATTTCATATTTAGTGATACATTCTCAATTATTTCACCCCAACTTATATTGCCACTGCTTTATGACTACTGGAAGAGACAGATGACCAAACAGTAATAATAAATGTATTCCACTTCACAGCATCTCAAGAGCCAGAATAAATTTTTTTTAAAAAGCCACGCAGCATACTACCATAATTGTGTCAATTCTTATTCATCAGGTGTTTAAAATTATTTCAAATACACACAATTTCAGCAATTTACATAAATAAAAAGCCCCATAGTAAGTAAAAGTTATGGTTCTGTTATATTAAATTCAAGAAGGAAAAAAAGAGAGAAAGGTAAGAAAGGAATCAAACCAATTCACAGGCAGTATTCTTCAGTGAGGCACAGAACAACCTAAACAAGATCAGCCATTATAAATCATTAGAGTTACATGGACCTTAATTTACTGAATCAGATGACTAATAATTACTATTAGGTCAAAAGCAGCTAAAACAATTAACAGTTACATGTAGAAAAATAGTGGAAATATTACTAAAATAAATTTAATTTAGGGAGCATTTTAAAATTAATTCTTTTATGTGGCATTTGTAATCAATTCGTAATAGGCCAGATCCAGCATTTGCTAAGAACATCATTCTCCTACTTTAAAAAAAAGTTTGGAGACTTATACTTCTTATCTATAAGTAAATAAGAATGGTCAAGAATTACTTTCCACTATCCAGGGATAGTGGCATATGCCTTTAATTCCACCACTCAGGACGCAGAAGCTGGTGAATTTCTGATACCAGCCTTGTCTATCCAGTAAATTCCAGGCCAGCCAGGACTACATAGTGAGACTATATTGCAGAAGAAACAAACAAATAAGAAAGAATACTTTCCAGATGTAAGCTATTATGCATCTGACATTGAAAAGACAACTGAAAAGTGATCTCTAAAGAAAGAAGACAGAACAAGTGAGCCCCACAATAGCCTTGGATTGTTTCATTGTTTGGAGCACTGAAATATGTAGAAGAGGAAACCCAAGTAGAAGCCACTAGTGTTACTGAGTTACAAGGACATATCAGAATTCATGAAAACCAAGGAAACAAATGTTGGGAAATGTCTCGCTTTAGAATAAAGGGATGTGAAGATCTGTGTTTTCAAAGAAGCAATTTAATTACCTGAAATCAAGTCCACATGTTCACAAAACTAAAGACCCTTAAAATAAAACCTGGAAGAATAATTTAAGGAAGAAAAATAATCTAGTACTAATGGTTAAAAATTCCTGTGTTCTCAAAGGACCAGGAATCATTTAAGTTCCCACAAGAAAGAGTCTCATCCATGAATCCTTTGAAGCATGCAGTAGAGATACACCTCTCCAATGAGACGAGTAACTGACAAGAGTGGAGCTCCTCTAGCAAATCGTGAAAACATTACAACATACACACAAAGGAAGGATGGAGGAGAGGAGACATGCTGACACCATGTATGACTCTAAAGGTCTCAGCTGCATAACACCCCATGTGGTCAATCAGTCCTCACAAGGCTACATCTTGACACACACAGCTCAGAGCAGCAGCCTTTGAAGATGGTGGAACCTAGGAGAAGAAGGTGCTGCAGGGCTCTGTGTGTGTGTGTGTGTGTGTGTGTGTGTGTGTGTGTGTGTGTGTGTGTGTGTGTGTGAGAGAGAGAGAGAGAGAGAGAGAGAGAGGGAGAGAGAGAGAGAGAGAGGGGGGGGGGATAAGTAAGAATGGGATGAACAGGACAGTGGTCAGGTTTGTTTGAACACAAAGAATTTTAAAACAATGGTAGTGTATGGCAACTCATTTTAGAAGGAAATCAAAATTTAACAAAATTTTTTAATCTCATTCTTAAAATTGGTGACAAAATGAAGTACTACATCACCCAGGTCAAAAATGAACATATTCAGTGATACAGACACCCACATGGTTGTGATGGTGGTGAGGATGATATAAAAATAAAGAGATCTAGAGCCACCTTCCAATATTTGCAGTCTGTTGTACTTGCTTAATATGCTCACATTTGAGATCTTATGAAATTAAGGCACTTATCACTAAGTAACTAGATTTTAAAAAAAAAAAAGTATGGGGAAGAGGAGGATCTCAAAATTTGTGTATCAGAATTCAAACAACTATATGGTCTAAAACTTATGTTTTGGGGTAAAATAAAACTTATTTTTATTTAAATAACACCATTTTAAAATAATAATTTAAAAACTAAACAGTTTGAGGGAGTTTAGAGAAGAAAGAAAAAAACACAGAGACAAGAGAGTGGAAAGCTGATAACGTTCATAAAGATCAAAAAAGAAGTATGCAAGAGTCGCAGCAAGCTCAAGTCTTCAGGAACAAGGGGCTTGGACCCCAGGCTGAGGGATACAAAACTGGCCTCTGCCAAGGCACAAAGGTCCCAATACCAGGTTGGCAAAGGGACTAAGGGCTAAGAAGAACTAAGGGTCCAAATAAGCCAGTAACCTAACACTTGTCACTGCTTCTTCCTATCTGTTACCATGGCCCTCTGCTGCCAACCAGCCTTCACACAGTCTCTTCAACTACCCTCAGTTCCTGTTCAGGGAAAGCAGAGAAGCCGCACCCAGCTGAGTGGTGGCCCAGCCACATGGCCAGATGACCTTGTGCTCGCCATACTTGAGCTCAGACTCTCACCAGCTAGAATTACAGAGTGGACCCCACACTCAGCTTCTTACAATGTTCTTAATCTCTACCGTTTCTCTTTGGACTGTACATCTCATCTCCCCTCCCCCTTCTCCTCCCCCTCCCCCTCCCCCTCCCCCTCTCCTCTCCTCTCCTCTCCTGGGTAACAGTGGTGATAATGCCCCAAGCAACAGTGGCACCCTGTCAACAGAAAGGTGTTTTCTGAGTCAGAGTTCCTGATTCAAATTGAAAAACTATTAAGTTAAAAGTTACTTCAATATTAACTGAAAAATGATGCTTACCTTCCTCCCCATAGAATTATGATGTTGAAGAAAACCACATGGTATTGCAGAGAAATGTTTTATTGCTTGAATCTGGGTCTTGAAAATTATTAGCTGTTCAAATGAGATAAAATAAATAAATACTAATTATCTAGAAACATGCTTTTGCTATTAACATGAAGCATATCTCATGTAAAAGTAGTCTATTAAGGGACATCTTCTTTGAAAGCAAAGTCTACAGAAATAGTTAAAAACATATAATTCCAAATCACTAAATGTTACTAGATTTAGAAGAAAGAAATCAAATCTTTACAGGTTTTTTTTTTCATTTTTTTCCCTAAAAGGAGTATGAAGGTTTATCAAGTTTGTCAAAAAGACCCCACAATTTAGAGGTGGGAGGAAAACCCATGGAGCTTCAAGGACAAAGCATATTGCACTCCAGAATGTATTTAGAGCTCTTCATCTAGAATTCAACTACCATCAAGTTGCAGTAATCAGCCAAACTAAGCAAATTAAAATAACAGCAATTTTGACATATTATATTCTATAAATATTTAAATATGGATGTCTGTGTGAACAAAGGGTCTCCACATGCCAATCAAAATGTTTTGTTTAGAACCCTAAAACTGAACTCCCATTGTATAGGATTCCCCTTGAATCCTCAACTCCCTATGTTAATTCCCACTCAAATTAAATAAATTATCACTCCATAGCTCAAATTAATATTTTTAAGATCACACAAATGCACATCAACAGTCATATGGAAAATATCCAGAATCTTTGAAAATCTAGGTTTGTAAAGGCATAGGGAAAGCTATAGGAAAGGCATAAGAGCCTTGCAGGCCAGAAATGAAATAAGAGGAATGGTTCATTCAAGTAATTAGTTTGGTATGCTTTGGTAATACTTTGTTAACAAAAAAAAAAAAAAAATCTAATAAATAATCAAGAATTTCATAAATTTGTATTTTATTCAATTTTCTTAATTTTCTTCTTTTTTATTTGTATACACGTGAGTGTGTGTGTGTGTGTGTGCATGTGATACAGGTGTACTAATGAGATATCAGGGGGTAGAATGATGTGTCTTTCTCAATTACTTTCTACCCCATTTTCTGAAACATAGTCTCTAACTGAACCTAGAACTCACCAATTCTGCTAGGCAACAAGCAAACAATTTATCAACTGGACCATCTCCCCTGTTCCTAAGGTTGTTTTAAAAAAAAATGAATATTTTTTAAGTAAGTCAAGACTTTATGTTCTCAAGGTTAAAATCCCTGCAACGGTTACTGACAGGAAAAGTCATCAGTATGAAATTCAAACCAAATATGCATTTTTAAAATCTATAGTTGGCCCTATCATCAAGAACGATTACTAGTAAAGAGAACAGCAGCCATTGTAAATACACGGTATCTGATGCATTAATGTGCTTTATGACCCTATACCTGGTTAGTCAGTTTCCCTTAAACAAACAGAATAACTGAAAAGATTTAAGACCTTCTGGGAAAGCTGTACACAACAGACATGTCTCTGCTCCAGGACAGCATCAAACTATTGAAGAAAACTTTAACTTCACCCCTGTGGCAAATTGCTCAAAATACTCCTGGTTAGACAAACCTGTAAGAAGTTCTTATACCAAAACCATTCCTTCCCCATTCAACCATACAAAAACACATACAACTGAAGCTCAGAGCCAAACCAGTGATTTTCAAACCAGGAAGGGGTTTGGCTTGGGGACCAGTAGCTTCAGCCTCCTCTGAGAACTTGTTATAATGCAGAATCCAAGACCCCCTAATGACATAGGAAAGGCATTTTAACAAGATCTCCATATACAGGCTAAAATACAAGGACCTCTTGGGGAAAGAAAACTCTTCAGCTTAAAAACTAGTTGAGCTGGTCGGTGCCATCCCCGGGCAAAGGTGGGCATGAACTCAGGGGACAGTCCCACTGTCCCCAAAGGACTCACCACGCTGCAGGCACCCTAGCACGCCCAGGATGCTAGGATCACTGGTCTGGGTTAAAGTCCAAGCTTCTTAGAAAACCAAGAAGATGGAATTATAAGAATTGTTGCCTGGCATTTGAATGATGGCATCTTAGAGTTGTAACTTCTTTTTTTAAATTGATTTTTACTCTGTGCACCTTCCCCACCAGAGGAGAGTCAGCCTCCAGAGAGGGCTCTGACCCTGGGAATCAGGTGAGAGTGTCAACTTGTATCCCTAAAGAAAGAGATGCCCAGGAACATACAAGAAGCCTACAGAATCCCAGATAGACTGGACCAGAAAAGAAATTCCTCCCAACACATAATAATCAGAACAACAAATGTACTAAATAAAGATAGAATATTAAAAGCAGTAATGGAAAAAGGTCAAATAACATATAAAGCAGACCTATTAGAATTACACCAGGCTTCTCACCAGAGACTAGGAAAGCCAGAAGATCCTAGACAGATGTTATGCAGACCCTAAGAGAACGCAAATGCCAGCCCATGCTACTATACCCAGCAAAACTCAATTACCATATATGGAGAAACCAAAGTATTCCATGACAAAACCAAATTCACACAGTATCTTTCCTCAAATCCAGCCCTTCAAAGGATAATAAAGGGAAAACACCAACACAAGGATGGAAACTACACCCTAGAAAAAGCAAGAAAGTAATCCTTCAACAAACCTAAAAGAAGACAGCCACAAGAACAGAATCCCAACTTTAACAACAAAAATAAAAGGAAGCAACAATTACTTTTCCTTAATAACTCTTAATATCAATGGACTCAAATTTCCCAATAAAAAGACATAGACTAACAGACTGGCTACATAAACAGGACCCAACTTTTTGCTGCTTACAGGAAACCCACCTCAGGGAAAAAGACAGACACTACCTCAGAATGAAAGGCTGGAAAACAATTTTCCAAGCAAATGGTCCGAAGAAACAAGCTGGAGTAGCCATTCTAATATCGAATAAAATCAACTTCCAACCCAAAGCTATCAAAAAAGACAAAAAGGAGCACTTCATACTCATAGAAGGTTAAATCTTCCAAAATGAATTCTCAATTCTGAATATCTATGCTCCAAATGCAAGGGCATCCACATTCATTAAATAAACTATAGTAAAGCTCAAAGCATACATTGCACCTCACAAAATAATAGTAGGAGACTTCAACACCCCACTCTCATCAATGGACAGATCCTGGAAACAGAAACTAAAGAGAGACATATTGAAATTAACAGAAGTTATGAAACAAATGGATTTAACAGATATCTACAGAACATTTAATCCTAAAACAAAAGGATATACCTTCTTCTCAGCACCTCATGGCATCTTCTCCAAAATTGACCATATAATTGATCACAAAACAGGCCTCAACAGATACAAAAATATTGAAATTATCCCATGCATCCTATCAGATCACCACAGACTAAGGCTGATCTTCAATAACAACATAAATAATAGAAAGCCAACATTCATGTGGAAGCTGAACAACACTCTACTCGATACCTTGATCAAGGAAGAAATAAAGAAATTAAAGACTTTTTAGAGTTTAATAAAAGTTAAGCCACAACATACCCAAACTTATCAGACACAATGAAAGCAGTTCTAAAAGGAAATATCATAGCTCTGAGTGTCCCAAAGGGGGAAAAAAAAAAAAAAAAAAAAAAAAAAACAACTAGAGAAAACATATACTAGCAGCTTGACAGCACACCTGAAATCTCTAAAACAAACTCAGGGCTGAAATCAACCAAGTGGAAACAAACAAACAAACAAACAAACAAACAAAAACTATTCAAAGAATCAACCAAGCCAGGAGCTGATTCTTTGAGAAAATCAACAAGATAGATAAACCCTTAGCCAGACTAACTAGAGGACACAGGGACAGTATCCTAATTAACAAAATCAGAAATGAAAAGGGAGACCTAACAACAGAACATGAGGAAATCCAGAACATCATCAGATCCTACTACAAAAGGCTATACTCAACAAAACTAGAAAACCTGGATGAAATGGACAAATTTCTAGACATATACCAGGTACCAAAATTAAATCAGGATCAGATTAATGACCTAAACAGTCCCATATCCCCTAAAGAAATGGCATCAGTCATTAATAGTCTCCCAACCAATAAAAAGCCCAGGACCAGATGGGTTTAGTGCAGAGTTCTATCAGACCTTCAAAGAAGACCCAATTCCAACTCTCCTAAAACTATTCCACAAAACAGAAACAGAAGGTACTCTACCCAGTTCATTCTATGAAGCCACAATTACTCTGATACCTAAACCACATAAAGACCCCACAAAGAAAGAGAACTTCAGACCAATTTCCCATATGAATATCGATGCAAAAATACCCAATAAAATTCTCGAAAACAGAATCCAAGAACACATCAAAACGATCATCCATCATGACCAAGAAGGCTTCATTACAGGGATGCAGAGATAGTTTACTATACGGAAATCCATCAATGTGTTCCACTATATAAACAATCTCAAAGACAAAAACCACATGATTATCTCCTTAGATGCTGAGAAAGCATTTGACAAAATCCAACACCTCTTCGTGATGAAAGTCTTGGAAAGATCAGGAATTCAAGGCCCATAACTAAACATAATTAAAAAATCTACAGCAAACCAGTAGACAACATCATAATAAATGGAGAGAAGCTGAAAGCAATCCCACTAAAATTAGGGACTAGACAAGGCTGCCCACTTTCTCCCTACCTATTTAGTATAGTACTCAAAGTCTTAGCCAGATCAATTAGACAAAAAAAAAAAAAAAAAGAGAGATCAAAGGGATACAAATTGGAAAGGAAGAAGTAAAAATATCACTATTTGCAGATGATATGATAGTATATATAAGTGACCCTAAAAATTCCACCAGAGAACTCCTAAACCTGATAATCAGCTCTAGTGCATTAGCTCGATATAAAATTAACTCAAACAAATCAGTGGCCCTTCTCTACACAAAGGATAAACAGGCTGAGAAAGAAATTAGGGAAACAACACCCTTCACAATAGTCACAAATAATATAATAATACCTTGGTGTGACTCTAAGGAAGTGAAAGATTTGTACGATAAAAACTTCAAGTCTTTGAAGAAAGAAATTGAAGATCTCAGAAGATGTAAAGATCTCCCATGGTCATGTATTGGCAGGATTAATATAGTAAAAATGGCAATCTACAGATTCAATGCAATCCCCATCAAAATTCCAACTCAATTCTTCACTGAGTTAGAAAGGGCAATTTGCAATTTCATTTGGAATAACACAAAACCTAGGATAGCAAAAACTGTTCTCAACAATAAAAGAACCTCTGGTGGAATCAACAACCCTGACCTCAAGCTGTACTACAGAGCATTGTGATAAAAAACAAAACAAAACAAAAACACAAAACAAACAAACAAACAAACAAAAAAACCTGCATGGTACTTGTACAGCGAAAGACAGGTAGATCAATGGAATAGAACTGAAGACCCAGAAATGAACCCACACACCTATGGTCACTTGATCTTTGGCAAAGGAGCTAAAACCATCCAGTGGAAAAAAGACAGCATTTTCAACAAATGGTGCTGGCTCAACTGGCAGTTATCATGTAAAAGAATGTGAATTGATCCATTCTTATCTCCCTGTACAAAGCTCAAGTCTAAGTGGATCAAGGAACTCCACATAAAACCAGAGACACTGAAACTTACAGAGGAGAAAGTGGGGGAAAGCCTCGAAGATATGGACACAGGGGAAACATTCCTGAACAGAACAGCAATTGCTTGTGCTGTAAGATCAAGAAACAAATGGGACCTCATAAAATTGCAAAGCTTCTGTAAGGCAAGACATGGTCAATAAGACAAAAGGCCATCAACAGATTGGGAAAGGATCTTTACCAATCCTAAATCCGATAGGGGACTAATATCCAATATATATAAAGAACTCATGAAGCTGGACTCCAGAAAATCAAATAACCCCATTAAAAAATGGGGTACAGAGCTAAACAAAAAATTCTCACCTGAGGAATACCAAATGGCTGAGAAGCACCTGAAAAAATGTCCAACATCCTTAATCATCAGGGAAATGAAAATCAAAACAACTCTGGGATTCCACCTCACACCAGTCAGAATAGCTACGATCAAAAATTCAGATGACAGCAGATGCTGGCAAGGATGTGGAGAAAGAGAAACCCTCCTCCATTGCTGGTGGGATTGCAAGCTTGTACAACCACTCTGGAAATCAGTCTGGTGGCTCCTCAGAAAACTGGACATAGTACTACAGGAAGATTCAGCAATACCTCTCCTGGGCATGTACCCAGAAGATATTCCAACTTGTAATAAGGACATATGTTCCACTAGTATGTTCATAGTAGTCTTATTTATAATAGCCAGAAGCTGGAAAGAACCCAGATGTCCCTCAACAGAGGAATGGATACAGAAAATGTGGTACATTTACACAATGGAGTACTACTCAGCTATTAAAAACAATGAATTCATGAAATTCTTGGGCAAATGGATGTATCTGGGTGATATCCTGAGTGAGGTAACCCAATCACAAAAGAATACACATAATATGCACTCATTGATAAGTGGATATTAGCCCAGAAACTTAGAATACCCAAAATCAATTTGCAAAACACATGAAACTCAAGAAGGAAGACCAAAGTGTGGATACTTCGTACCTTCTTAGAACGGGGAACACAATACCCATGGAAGGAGTTACAGAGACAAAGTTTGGAGCTGAAACGGAAGGAAGGACCATCCAGGAACTGCCCCACCTGGGGATCCATCCCATAAACAACCACCAAACTCAGACACTATTGCATATGCCAGCGAGATTTTGCTGACAGGACCCTGATATAGCTGTCTCTTGTGAAGCTATGCCAGTGCCTGGCAAATACAGAAGTGGATGCTCACAGTCATCTATTGGATTGAACACAGGGCCCCTAATGAAGGAGCTAGAAAATGTACCCAATGAGCTGAAGGGGTCTGTAACCCTATAGGAGGAACAACAATATGAACTAACCAGTACCCCCCCCCCAAAGCTTGTGTCTCTGGTTGTATATCTAGCAGAGGATGGCCTAGTAGGCCATCAATGGGAGGAGAGGCCCTTGGTCTTGCCAAGATTATATGCCCCAGTACAGGGGAATGCTAGGGCCAGGAAACAAGAGTGGGTAGGTTTGGGAGCGGGGAGTTGGGGGGATGGTATAGGGGACTTTCAGGATAGCATTTGAAATGTAAATAAAGCAAATAGCTAATAAAAAAAGGAAAAACTTTTTAAAATTAATAAATACTAGTTGGCTACAGCAGGAACTTTTTGCCAACAGGCAGCCAATTTTTAATACTATCACAATTTACACAGGCTCTTGAACAACAGAAAACCAATCCAGTGTGGATCTAATAATTAATATCAGATTTAAAAAAAGAGAGAGAGAGAGAGCTGTACTAGGTTTTTCTTAGAACAATGGGTGCTATCTCATACTCCCAAATCACATCAACTAGATAAATCAGTCGTAATGACATTTATATCATTGATGTTCCATTCATACAGTGGTAGTCTTGTAAGACTATATTGCCTAGCAAACCCATAGTCACTTTGATATAGTCTATGTTTTCAAACAATGAATATAATCCATTAGTGCAGCTATGAGAACAATTCTTATTTCTAGGCGATGTATGGCCTTGGTTAGAACACTGACAATTCTTTTTCTTCTAGACCCTCAAACACTACTAAGATTTAGAAGCCTGTTGTTTAGGAAAGAGTCCAAGAAACAGAAGGCATATGACATATTGCAAACCAAAGATGAGGGAGATAAAACATATGGATTATTCAGCTATTTTCTTAGCTCCAAATCCATCCTTCAATAATCCTTTCTGTTGAAAAGAAAGCACTTGAAACTACTTTCTCAGCCTTCACTGGGTAGCTTCCTAATATTGTCAATAAAAGCACTAAAGGGAGAGTATTTGTTTTATCCGGTAAGCAATACCCCAACACAGGCCCTCACCCCAGTAGCAGCAGTTAGTGGAAGCCACAGGCAACCCCTCAAAAAGAGCAGCAGCTGCCAGACAGCAGCACTCTACACATTCTGAATCGCACTTCTGTGTCCCCTAGTCTAAGCTTTGTATTCTCTCGCATCTATGAGAAAAGGGACTCCTGCAATTTATTACCTGTGTTACTCTAGTATCCCTGCACCCACCACCAACACTCTGCTTTTTATGCCTCCTAACACATGTGTAACACATTCCCTATGTTAAACTTTCTTGCCTGAAGTAGCCAGTATGGATTGTTTTCCTGACATAATCCTAACTGATCCACTAAGCCTACATGGAATAAAATCAACAAGATCTTGATTACTTTAGAAAACAAATTTTTAAAAAATTAATTTAAATAAAATAAATGAGAATAGTTAAGAAAATATTAACATTTGATGAGGTGCCTGACAGTGGCGAGAGGGAACTTGTAGAGCCCACCTCCAGTGGAAAGACAGGACATTTGTGGGGTTGCCATCCCACAGTCACACCCCTGACCCATAATTGTTTCTGTCTGAAAGAATTACAGGGATGGAAATGGAGGGGAGCCTGGGGAGAAGAAGGTCCAGCGACAAGCCCAAAGTGGGATCCAGTTAAAGGGGAGGTCCCAGGGCCTGACACTATTACTGAGGTTATGGAATGCCCACAAAAAGGGACCTATCATGACTGCCCAACAAGGGACCCAACAAGCAGCTGAAAGAGTCAGATGCAGTTATTTGCATCCAACCAATGGACAGAAGCAGCTGACCCCTGTTGTTGAGTTGGGGAAGGCTGAAAGAAGCTGAGGAGAAGGGCGATTCTGAAGGAGGATCAGCGGTCTTGGTTAATATGGACCCCCAAGATCTTTCAAACACTGGACCACCAAACAGACAGCATACACCAGCTGATATGAAGCACCTAACACACATATAGTAGAGGACTTCCAGGTCTGTGTTTATTCAGAGATGAAGCACCTAACCCTCAAGAAACTGGAAGCCCCAGGGAGTTTAGAGGTCAGGTGGGGTGGGAGGTGGGAGCATCCACGTGGAGATGGGGTGGGTAGGAGGTGTGGGATGTGGAGCAGTCGGAGGGTGAATGGGAGGGGCGGGGAATGGAATATGGAGTGTAAAAAATGAATTAAAAATAAAATTAAATTAAAAAAAAATCATAGAATTTTAGAAATGGAAGGTACTATATTCTTCTGCCTCAATCATTATCCTCTTTTACTGAGACAGGTTGGTCAAAAGTCAAACTTGGGTTGTTATACATTAAAGAAGATGCTGAGAAATTAGGAATAATCCAAAGAAGATTGCATAAATGAGGAAAGGAGACAGAAATGGGGACCCTAAAGAAAGTTCATACATACAGTGAAACCTTTTAGAAGGGTATAGTAAAAAGAAAACTTCATATTACCTGCCATTTAGCCTAAGAGTTCTGACGAGCTGTCCTTCAGCTTGACAAAGGAAATAGACAAGTAAATAAAGACATGAGACTGAGCTTCCCAGGTCAGCTCACAGAGAGATTGACCAGCCCATCACAAGCACATAACTTTGTTCCTCGAGGCATGGTCTCAGGACCAGCACAGTCACACCAGTGAGATGGCTTGTTGGAAGGGCAACATCTCAGGACTGTTAGCAAGCTATTACCTACACATTCCCAAGTAAGCCCAAGCAAATAAAACTCTGGACAATACTCCACTCTGGAAGCGGCTTAAGGGAGAGAAGGGAAGGAGTTAAACTCTAATCTGAAAATTACTTTTGGAAATTTTCTAAAAATTTTAAAACTTTTTTTATTTGTTAGAGTTTACTGAGAATACTGTTAATAGAAAATTAATGGTAATAGCTAATTATTCAGACCTATCATGTAATAGGGATTGTTCTATCTTTACAAACCTATTTGAACCTATTTTGGTTCAACTCTCAACATATCTATGAAAAAAAAAACATATCTATGAAGTGGGTGTTTTATAACTCTTATTTTATCCACAAAGCAAGACAAACTCTTAAATAAATACCTTGCCCTAAGTCACATACCTGAGTTAACAACTGAGATTTAATTTTAGATAATCTCTTAAAAGCCTACACCCAGCCCCAAAATACTACTTCCCACATCATTCCAAACATTCTTAAGTCATCCAAGAAAAAATGTATAGCTTTTGGGACTAAAACTACTGTTAAGTATAAAGGAAAAAGTAATATGCTTTTCTCCAGTTTAAAATAATTAAATAGTCATAATAGTGAAAGGATTACATCAGCACTGTTGTAAGTCTGGGCACACACTCAGCACAAGAATGAAACAGAAAGGAGAGTAAGCCACAAGGTAACTCCAAGTCCAGCACTGCCAGTATTTTTTTGTATGTCTCACACACACACACAACAATATTGAACATGGAACTATCTTACAAAAAAGGTTCTTATAATAGCCATATTATTACTTGTATTTGGGGAGTAACTGAAATCCCATGCTAATGGTCACAGTCTCCCCCACCCATATCATTCTCCTCTTTTTCCCCAACAACTTTATTGATGAACATTTGATATATAATAATCTATACATTATAAAATATACACCACTTTGAAATATCTATTTTAAGATTATCTCCAAATTAAATATTTTATATATTATATATTATAATTAAATAATTAAGTCTCTTTTAAATGCACTCCTACAATTACTTCGACCCATCACAATAATTATCACCATTGCCACCAATCCCTGAGCAAAGTAAAGTACATTAAGTCAAGATTTTTCTCAATAAAAGAGGAGTAACAGAAATGAGTGTGAATTTTCTTCTCTGTATTTGCATTGCTTCCAACTTCTAAGAATGTCCCTTTTCTTCTCATTTTGTAATTATGAAAGGCAAAACTCAAACTCTGGTAAGACCCAACGGTTCTTCAGAAAACACTGAGAATGGTGAAAGGAGAAGTAAAATGGAGGGTGTTGGTAAAAGCCTCTCAAGTCTTAACAATGCATTTGAAATTCTGAGATATAAATAACATCATTGTACTAGCAAATAGGTTGAATTTAAAATATGCAAAATTGTATCTTGTATGTAAGGCAGAGTATTCCTAAGAAATTTTAGCTTCATTCAGTCTGAGCATGCTCCTAAAAAGAAGAGACTTGAACAATGACTTTTTCATTAACAACAACAAAACTCTGGTGACCTCGCTGGAGAATGAACAGAACTATGGGTATTAAAATTAGAGCGGCTTAGCCCAAAAGAATAACCAAAAATGCTGGAGCCAGGAAGATCTGAGGACTAAAGATACCAGTGCTAAGAATGAAATGTATTCTTGCAAACACGGAATTTTAAAGTTACGATTTAAAGCAATTTGAGTAAGAATTTACTTGAAAAACCCAGAATATGTAAGGTCTATGTGAGTCAGATGCAACTCAATATCCTAAAAAGCACAGAAAGACTGCAAAGAGTCAAAAAACACAGAATCAAAGCATTGCTTGTCTGACTCTTTAATTTACTAACACAACCAATAAAACAACCTGGGCCAAAACACTTGAGAATTCCCATCCCTTCTTATTCATACTAGCTACATAAATTAGCATTTATTTTATTCCACTGGTTAGCACCAGAAAATACTTTCTGATCACAGTGCCACTATTAGTATCTTTTCAATCTGTCTTCCTTTCCCACTTTGAGTTCAATTTGAGACTATACTTGAATAAATGACTTAAATACATTTATAAAACCATAAAAATATACTCTAAATAAGTAATATTTGCTAATCATTTATTAAATATTAATATTTCCTAAGTGATGTTACTAAATACTAGTTGAATGGATAGTTATAATCCTTCTTTCCTTAGATATTATTCATGTCAATGTAAAAGTTTAGCATTTTATTTTTATTATTTTCATTTGTGTATGCAGGTGTACAGGTATCCCGACTGGCCAGGGGTGTCAGATCACCCTGAACCACCAGCTATGGGTGCTAGGAACTGAAATTGGGTCCTCTGTTAGAACAGTACACGCTCTTTAAAGCTCAGTTATCCCTTTAGAGCCCATGATATATTAATGTTTAAATAGGAAAAAATGCCCCACCTCCATCATGAACAAAATGTAAAACTTAACACATTAAAGAAAAATAACTACTTAAATATCCCTAGAATATTTTTCATTTGCAAGCTTGTTAGTAATTCTGGGAACTGAACCCAGGTCTTGCATGTGGTAACCAAGCACATTAAGAAGGAGCTACACTCATAGCCTAGAATCATTTTTAACCACCAGAAAGAGTATAAAGAGAATGCTCAAATGCCACAGTGAATGTAATGACTGAACTTCAATACTGTAGAGCCTAACAGGTGTGTCCAGACTTTTGACATTGTAACAGTATTTTCATCTATAAAGTTCATGTTCCAGAACAGCATTGGCTTCATTCAGGACGATTTCTGGCTGCAAATGGCCTGCAGGCCACAGACTGCATACACATGTATGGTAATTTAAATGTGCATGGTCCCCATAGGCTCATAGATTTGACTGTTTAGTCACCAGGAAGTGTCACTATTTGAAAGGATTAGGAGGTGAGCTTTCAGGTTTCCAAAAGCCCAAGCCAGGCCAGTGGCTCTCCAGATGTAGAACTCTCAACTACTTGTCCAGCACCAAGCCTGCCTAAGTGCTGCCATGCTTCCTGCCATGATGATAATAGACTACACCTCTGAAACAGTAAACAAGTCCCAATTAAATGTTTCTTTTAAAAGAGTTGCTGTGGTCACAGTGTCTCTTCACAGCAATAGACCACTGGCTAAGACAGCCTGGTACTAGACTCTATAGCCTGAGAGACTAATCTGAGTTCCAGAGCACAAACCGTAAGCTACATTTTAACAAGATTCCAAGAGACTGCCATGCAAATTAGTCTTGAATACAATTTAAAAAATAAACAACAAAAAAAAACAACAACAAAACCCTACATTTCCAAATTTGTGTTATAGATCTGAATGCTCACTTCTAACTCTCTTGTTAGCCTCAAATTCTGAATAAGCTACATTCTTGGAGCTAAAATAGAAAAACTAGCAGCAAACAGTTATTACACATATATTACTAACAGTCATGAACTTCCACATACGCTATTGTATACAATAAGAATTAAACTAAAAAACAAAAACTTGCCCATAGTCACAGGTATAGTCAAAAGTAAGTAGTGATGGGTTCCATCCCTAGCACTAGGAAGAAAGAGGAGAGATTCAGTGTCTCCAATAGCAAGGGTTCCTGGAACCCTTAGCAATCCCTCTAACTAAATTAACACTTTACACCCTCAAATGGCAGAAAGCCTAAAAAACTAAATTGGTAAATATTGCCTCATTTCCTTCTTACTGAGTATAAAGAACGCCCCTTTCCTGAGCAAAGCAGGCACAATTGAATTATGATGCCTTTAAGCACTAAATGCTCCCCCCCCCCCGTACAGAGAAAAATTAAGCCATCTCCCCAGAATTAAAAATTTTTATGAACTTTTTTTAAAGCTTTTTGAAACATTTTATGAGCTTAACAAGTGCAATCAAACGTTTCCCTTGTGACAGTATCTGAATACACTGTCTACTAAAGTAGCCAAATATGGCCATCAAGCATATGACTTATGGCTAGTCTGAACTGAATTATGTTGTAAATATAAAATATATATAGACTTCAAATATTAAGTATGGATTTAAAAATGTAAAGTATCTCATTGATAGTATACCAGTTTTCATTTCTTCTAATGTGGTCAGAATAAAATTAAAATATATGGATTATACTAAATTTCTAATGAACAATGCCAACCATCATGCTTTCATAGTCATAGAACATCAAGAAATCTAGTGATTAAAATAGTCAGATAAAAACTCCATTTTTCCTGAAATGCAAAGGAAAGTATGGGCTCCTTCTTCTGCATTATCGTCACCGAGCTTTCAAATCCTAAATAAACTCTAATATTTTACCTCCTCCACCCCTTCCCAAGTGCTACACAAACTACTGACCTAGAAATATTCATCTTTTCTAGCAACTGTCATATTTAGAGAAAGGGAAAGAAAAAAATTTCCAAAGGGGAACTTCAGGTTATCTTAAAAGTCTAAAAATACTATGGCAATCTTAAGAGTTTTGTCTGTAGAATCAAATAGCCAAGTATGAACCCTGCTTATTCTCACTGTGAAAACTGTTGAAGTAGTTTCCTGATTTGTACAGACCACTGAATAGTAAATTAGCATTTTATTTAAATAATGCTCTCTATTAAAATATCACATCTGTGCTGTAGTGAGATCATATAAGCATTAGAAAAGTACCTAAGACTCTTCTAATCATCAACACCTCCTTTCTGTCTCACTTCCTGAATCAACCACTCCCCTTTCTATTCCTGGCTGTCCTGTCAAGTCACCTCCTCAGACAACCCTGTAGCACATCCAGTAACATATGGAGAATACAGAATAACAGGTGACAAAAGAAGTCATTTGGGGTTGCTACAACAAAGACCTCCAACCACCAGATACAAGAATGGTTCACATCAGATAATTCAAAAGCTTCCTCACAACACAAAGCAGCCAATCCATGTCTGAATCCTGGTAACAATTGTCTTTAGGAGGTAAGTATCTCCGAAGTCACTTCTAATCCTCCGTGCCCTGTCCCATTAGCAATATTCATCGTGTCTAAGATTGTCACACTTTATGACATCTGACGTGGTTATTAATTACTTTCTATATTCCTAAAATTTTAACAAGCTCCCATTTAGTAGCTACTGGAAAATATAAGTTCACACTTTGACCACATG
This sequence comes from Mus musculus, assembly GCF_000001635.26. NCBI lineage: Eukaryota > Metazoa > Chordata > Mammalia > Rodentia > Muridae > Mus > Mus musculus. The sequence continues at coordinate 77,309,235 of NC_000078.6, read as the reverse complement.
CCAATCTCAAGTAAAAATCTGAACACATTCTCACTAGTTCAAAGTATTGAAAACATCCTTATCAACTGCTACAAATATTTACTTTGTCATTGTGGTAAATTGAGTCTTATACTCTTAGAGCGGATTCAAGCATTCAAGTAGTAACTCTTTAACTTAAGCCAAAATATAGGAAATCTAAACTTCTCATCACTTCTCATATTGTACCATATAATGCAGAAATATGCATTATATTTTATTTCTTTTCTCTTAAAAGGAAAAACAGTATCTTCCTGAATGCTAAAATCTATGCTACATCTAATAAATCATATGCTCAAAATCTGTTGTGCTGGACTGAATCTATTATTTTAACAAAAAAAAATATTTGCCTATTACTTCAATTCTTAAAATGATTCAATAGTCCCAATAATCATAAAATTAGACACAAAGACATAATTTTATATTTTACTAAGTAGCTGAGGCTCAGAAGTCTAAAAGGAAGAGACAAGATAAAAGATGGTCAAAAGAATTTTTGATAATGAGCTAAATCCAAGATCACATCATTTTTCTTATCTTTTTAAAGTCTTAAAGGTAAGATGATAAAAGATTGCTGCTCACTGTCACTCCAGAGTTTGTATTTAGAAAGTCCTGTAAATCTCTAATGTATACCTGCTCTTGGATACACTTAAATACAAATTGCTCATATTATGAAAAATAAAATTTCTTCACAAATAATTATGGATCCTGTAAATTTCGTGTATAAATAAAATTATAGGTAATTCAATCTTTTAAAACATGGCATATGTAATTCCACAATTAACTCGAAAACCAAAATAAATAAATAAATAAATAAATAAATAAATAAATAATAAATAAATTCTACAATTAAAAGAGAGGAGCAACATTAGATTATTTTGCAAAGTCTATACCTTTTCCTTAAAATGTCATTCTGTCTTTAAGCTATATATATACACATATACATACATATACATATATGTATATATATGATTTTAATATAAGTTAGTAACATGAATTATAAATGATTTATATCATATAATAATTACATATCCTTTCTTTAGTCTCATAAATCTGTATGTATTCTTAGACTAAAAGCAAAGAATTTACAATCACAGAAAAAAAGCTTACACGGAGCTCCTGCTATAAAACCAATAAAAAGATATCCACGGAAAAAAAAAAAAAAAGAAAGTCCTGTAAAGTCCCTATTTAATACACGACTTAAGCCAATTCATTACCCTTCATTGTTTCTTCCCACGTAATAATAGAGTTTATCAAACCTTTAGAATTCCTTTAAGATATAGAGTTCCTGAGTCTAACTATTTAAATACGTATTTATCCTTTCACGGGTGGTTAATTTAATGCATGTGAGTGTACTTAAAGGTAGGAACCTTGTCCTAAATAGGTTTGTGTCCTTATCACCTTGAGCACAGTGTTACTTGCATAGGGGCATGTTACACATGGTCTAACAGAAAGTATATAACTGTTTAACAGGAAATTTCAAATTCCCCCATGTATGATACAGCATTGTTACTACAATTTTTAACCAGATTCTAAGTAGATAATTCTGTACAACCAGGATAACAGCCAGGTTATACTGTTATATCTTATGATCAATGGTCAGTATGATTTGCATCTGCAAACAGAGACTGTAACTGGGTGATGGAAACTAGTTCCAAACACTGCGTTAGCCATAACCTTAACATAACCCTTAACCTCCATAGCCCTTAACAGCCATTCCTGCCTGATAGACTTAAAAGCTGCCTCGAATGCCATCCCGTCGCTAGATCATAAAGCTGTAAGGAGGGGAGGGTATCTAACAAGGGTACGTACTGAGCTTTCAATTCATTATAATAGATTTCCCTCAAAACTTAGATTTGCCAAATTTGGTTTTTTATAAGACTAAAGGCAATTTCTTATTAAAGTAAAAATTTGAAGAAACACTTTAAAAAATATATGCATTTCTACCTTTACTTCTAGTCAAAATGCAATACTAGCAACATCTGCTTAAATTTAAGCTGAAACTATTAATTCTATGAGTAGTTATAGTAGATGACTCTTGATCAAAGACACTGGCCTGTGTAAAAGCCATGTGCATCTATAAAACCAATGCAGACACAAGCTAACTAGACAACCTTAGCAAAAATTTACAGGCAGCCACCAAGTCTGCGCACAGCAAGCATATGGTAATCCAGGTCTCTGAACCCCAATTTCACCAAAACTTTTAGAAAACATTTGGGTTATTTGGGGTAAGGGAAAGAGATGTGAAAGGGCAATAAGAAGCCTTTAAAACGCCTATTTTGACTAAATCTGCAGCTGTTACTACAGCTGTTCTGAAGTTTTTCTTAGAACCACCTGAGTACTCTCTAAAGTGATAACAATAACTAGTAGCCTTAAAGAACTAAAGATTTTTATAAAAGGGAACATTTAAATTGTTAAAAGCTACTTTTTACTATATGATTAATATTTTGAGGAGTTCCCATCGCTGAGTATAAATTGTTACGTAAATACAAGAAGCTTGGTCAGCTTGCTTGAGTTTCAGTGTTTTTTGAAAAAGAAGCAGAAACATACATTTTTCATTTCTCTTTATTATACCACATATTTTATACAACTACAAAACAACCTATGACCCAAATAACATGTATGTATGACACCAATAAACACACAGAATCCTTTTAAATCATCCCAAGTGCACCTTCTAATATATTTTAATTGCTTATAAAAACAGTATCATAAAACAAAAGGGACATCACATACATTTTAAAATGCATTTTGTATTATATTTAAATAAAATCAAAAGTTCAATTCATTCCTAGCTATGCAAAAAACAAATTATTTTTTTTGGAAATATCACACATTTATGGAATTTTTAAAATAATTGATTTATTAACTTTTTTTTAAACACATAGCCAAGACTGACTTCTAACTTGTAATCTTCCTACCTTCACCTCCCCAGTGCTGAGATCACAAGCATGCACACACCACCACTCTCTGCTCTTCCAGTTAATCTTAAAAGCGCCTGTAATGGCATAAGACTTTTCAACTGTATGTTTCTATTCAACCAAAAGTAATAAAAACAGACATATTTTCTTAGGAAAAAAAAACACAAAATGGCAGAGTATGGTGGGCACACACTGTTGATCTCAGGAGGCAGAAGCAGATGGATCTCCGTAAGACTGCAAAGCAAGTTCCAGGCCACCCAAGGCTACATGGTGAGAACTGGTCTCAAAACACCACAAAAGATCTGTGACTCTAGCTAGTTCCAGACTAGTCAAGGCTACACAGCAAGGCCTTATTGAAAGAGAGTGAGGGAGATGGACACACGGACAAGGGACTCACACAACTATAAATCACAAGTTTGAGGACAGCTTGTCATAAATAACAAGACAATACCTAATTTTTAAAAAGAGATGGGGGAGGGATGGAGAGAAGAAGAAAAGGAAGGAAGTGAGAAAGCAAAAGCAAGAAAACGGGAATGAATGCTGTTAAGCAGCAGTTAGAATTAGTAGAGCATTAAATACAAGTATAAGAGAAGCCAGGCTCATGTAATCTCCAGGTAGTAAAATGGCAAGTTCGAGGTCAGTTTAGGCTATATAGTGAGGCAGAGACAGAAATAGAACAAAAGCAAAATTAAAAAGGAAATGCCTAGTCTTTTCCGTCACAAGCTGAGTACCTAGAAAGATTTTGAAAGGCTAGATGCATACACCAAGCTTGAGCACCAACTATCAAACACTGATTTCACTTGACTTCCACCAGACTTATCACAGAAGGTTGAGAAAACTCTCAGAAAGTCAATTGCACTTCAAGTTGAAGATGAGTCAACTAAAATCGCTGCTACAAAACCCCATTCAGATAGCTCTCGCTTCCAGCCATGTGTCTATTCAACAGCACCTTTTCATTATTACACAGTGTTATTTCTTCTGCTGAAGGATCAGACCAAAGAAGGCAGAGCACAAAGACAAAGAACCTAAATGCCACTCAAAAAATTAAACTAAGTAATTCTCTATCCTTTAAAGTATTACAAAGACCCTACCTTCTCAAATCAAGAGCTAGGAAGAATTTAAAACCAAGACCAACATAATGAGCACTTCTATCAGAGACTTAGGACTCAGGGACTGCAGTGAGGCTAACTAAAGAAACAAAACAGGGAAAATGCTTCTGTGAGGCTAGTCCATGACCTCAACATTCTGAGGAACACTCTAACAGATTCGACCATCTTTCTCCCTCAGACCTGGCTCCCGCCACCATTTCCTAATGTAGTCCCATACTATATGATGATATTGATTTCCTTTCAAAAAGTTCCAGGCCAACACAGCAGTGCTGTGCTTCATGTTGGTTTTCCTGACAGGGTCCAAAGTAACTATACCACTGCTTCTGTGTGCACATAAACACTAGGGAACATGTAATAGAAAAAAAGTAAAGCTTCCATCGGCCACTGGATAAAAAGGAAAAGACAAACATTTCTCAAGCCTTGAACTCTACTGCATCAGTGTTTTCTCATCCTCGCTGTTTCCTGAGATAGTCTCATGCTCAGTCTACAGATGAGAAATCAGAAAGGCAGTTTAACAAATGCACCTACTTAGGAAGTGACAAATACAATACTTAAACTCAATTATCCTAGGTTAATTCTTGATTTGCAACACAAGGATAAACTACATTAGTGTAGGTCAGACAACCGGTCTACAAGAAACAACTGCATTCTTTAGAGCATCCATTTTCCTTTGCTTTTTTTTTAATCTTTCAGTAAGTCTGCTGGCTCATGCCTTTAATTCCAAGAGTTAGGAGAGAAAGGCAGAAGGATTGCCTGGGCAAAATGTTGAGTTGAGTTCCAGGCCAGTAGGCTACCAAGTTTGATTCTGCTTTAATTAAAAAAAAAAAAAGAACGGGGCTGGTGAGATGGCTCAGTGGGTAAGAGCACCCGACTGCTCTTCCAAAGGTTGGAAGTTCAAATCCCAGCAACCACATGGTGGCTCACAACCATCCAACCAATAAGATCTGACTCCCTCTTCTGGTGTGTCTGAGGACAGCTACAGTGTACTTACTTACATATAATAAATAAATAAATAAATCTAAAAAAAAAAAAAAAAAAAAAAAAAAAAATTAGGTCACTAAGCTGTAAATATGTTCATCATATAATTTGTGCTGATTCTACCTTTCCCTATATACTCACAAATGAGAATTAAATATCCTATTGATACCTCTCATGTAGTCATGATGAATCTAACATCACAGTCAAACAACAGGTTTTATAAGGATTTGTTCCCTGGACAGTTCCCAGTTGACTATTCTTTACATCACAGTTCAATAATTATATTCCATTAATATACAATATGTCTTTTTTATTTTACAATTGAGAAATGGTATTGAAAATAATTTTCTGGCATTAAATAAAAAGACTAAATTTTGTCTGTATACCAGAGGATAATGGCCTCATGAAAGAGATGCATTTTTATTTTTTAAAAAGTTGCTATTACAAATTTGTGTACAATATTTTTTAAGATTGAATTAGCTAGGGATGAACCATAAAGAAATGATAACTCTCAACCAGAATTATTTTAACCACCAAAACTACTCAGATTTTAAAATAAAAACACAGAAGATGTACAAATAGGAAACAGATGTGTCTTCTCACTTGAAACAAAAAAAAACAGCCAGACAAGTTAAAAAAAAAAAAAAAAAAAAATTAGATTACATTCCTAAAGCTAGCTAGCCACCAAGATCTATTCCCTTATTTGGCTACTTCCTCTTCCTGAGGCTGACTACCAAGGTCCAGCAATCAAAAGCCACCTTTGGCTTACCTAGTTAACATGCCCAATTAAAACTGAATACCTCATCCTAACACTGGGTTTTCCTAAGGTCCACATCTGTCTCCTCTCTATACAGAGGCAATCCTTTATTCCTCTCCAGGATAAATATCCCTACCTCTTCTTATTCCCTTCCCTTCTCCCTCACCCTCTATCTCCTGTCTCTGTCTTTTATTTCCTACCCTATGTCCCTCTGAGGCAAATAAATCATTTTGCTGAGAAATTGGTCTTAGGGGTCCAGAGCAATACTGTTCCTTACCGTTGCTGCTTCATAACTGTAATTTGGTTACTGTTATGAACCATAATACAAATATCTGTGTTTTCAGATGGTCTTAGGCAACTCCTGTGAAAGGGTCCTTTGAATCCCCAAATAGAGTCATGACCCAAGGGTGAAGAACACTGTTGTGGAGGGATAGGAAATAGTGCACACCAAATCATACCACTGCCCCAACTTTAGAAACTCTACCTGTGGAGACTCAAAACTAACTAAGGTGGGTTGATGAACTCAGCTGAAGAAGGTAGTGAAACAGACCTAAAAGTCCATGAAGACCAGGCATCAATATGGAAAGAAAGTAACAAAGATACAAAGTAACAAAAAAAAAAAAAAGGTTTGCTAATATATATATATATATATATATAATTTATAAAATCTCAAATATTCAGCACAGTAAGTCAACTACTGAACTACTGGAAGCTAAGAAAGAAACAACCTGAAAGAATTACAGATTAGTGTCTGACAATCATATAGACTAGGAACACTGCCTGTTCCTACCAGCCAAACTAACAAGGGACTTTAAGAGGGTAGTGTTCAGGAGGGTGTTGTCTCAGTAGTGAGAAGTAATTAGTCCTAGGTGTTCTCAGCCACCTGATAAACTGGAAAACACGTCACAAACTGTCTCCAAACAACTAAAACCCAAATGATTAAAAAATATTCCTAACACAAAATATGAAGGTAATTCGAGGCCAGCCTGGTCTACAAAGTAAGCTCTAGGACAGCCAGGGCTACACAGAGAAACCCTGTCTCGAAAAGAGAAAAAAAAATTATATATATATAAAATTTCCAGTATCATCCAATCAATATTACCAGAGCTGGGCACAATGACACATGCCTATAGTGCCAGCCTTAGGAAACTGAGACAGAAAAATCATCTTGGCCTAGGAGATTGAGGCTTGACTGGGGGGTATAGGCAGTCTGGGGAAGTACCAGGCACAAAAAAAGAGGGTAAAACTATGAGTCATAATGAAGAAAACAATTTACTAAAACAGATGTTAGAATTTGGGACAGGAATATTAAAGACTATTTTAAATATATTTACATATTCAAAACCGCAAGTAGAAACATGGAGGATATTAAAATACCTAAAACTATAGAGATGAAAACTGTATCTAAAATGAAAAATATACTACACTGAATTAACAGATAAGACAGTAAAGGGAAAATTAGTGAACCTGGAGGCAAAAAAAAGCCACACACACAAGCTGCACAAATAAAACAGGCAGAGGAAAGATACCAAATATAATACCAAAGAAGCGAAAAGTCCATCAATGAACACAGGACAAAACTAAGCAACCAAATATACATCATAAACAACTGGCTTATGTCAGGAGTACAGCAATGGTTTATCATTTAAGTAAAGCAACCACCACACTAATTTAAAAAAGACAAACACCATGGTTATCTCAATAAATATGAAAAAAGCCTATGGCAAACACTACATCTATCTCCTTTTCCTTTTTTTTTTAATTTCTACAAACTAGGAATATGACAATATTTTCTCAGTGCAACAAAGGGTATTTCAAAGATCTGAGAAATACACAAGTTTCATCTTAATTGTCAGAGATGTTTCCCTGTAACATTAGAAACAAGATCGAGATGTCTAATTACTCAGCATTATACATGCATTAAAAGTACTAGCTACTGAAGTGAGGCAAGAGAAAAGACAGGCATCAAGATTAGAGGGAAAACAACTTTCTTTAGTCACAAAATACATATTTAAAATGTCTAAGTTGAAGATCCAATATAATATTAATCTACCAAAATAGTAATTATCAAAGTTATGGCAATATGCAAAAAATTTGAAGAACTGCATATGAGCAATGAACAATTAGAAATTTATTTTTAAATACCATTTATAAAATCATCAAAAAAAAGAAACCAAAATACTAAAAAGAATTAATCTGACAAAACAGGGGAGAAATCAGTATATTGAAAATCTAAAACACTACTGATAGAAACTAATTATCTAAATGGAAATATCTTATCGAAGGGTCAGAAGGCTCAGTATTGTTATGGTGTCAACTCTCTCCAAATTTGTCTAAATACAATATAATTCCAATTAAAATCACAGTGGGCATTTTACAAACTGCTTCTAAAAGTCATATGGAAATGCAAAGTCAACTTAAAAGAGAGAAGCCACCCTGGAATTTGAAAAGGGAAATTTTAGTATGAGAGATCATTAACTATAATAGGGTTGGAAAAACACCCAATTAACTAATGAGAAATAAAAAGGGCTGTACTGCAGGAGAAGCCAATACCCACTAGACCTGAGCCAGAACACTGCAGTAAGAGCTTCTTCTAACCACTAACTGCCCCAGGGCTGAGATCTATCCTTGCTGAAGAAAACACTGTGCCCTCTACTGAATGGCTGAAAAGCTGCTCTAGAGCTCTCCCCTCAACTTCCTAGAAACCCACCATTAGAAACAGACAGAAATCCATTCTTTATGGAGTTGACGTTCTACCAACATTCTATGCTATAAAAAAAAGACAAACAGCCAGATCAGGTCTCTGTCTACTGTGGACCATCTATCTGCCTCTAAGCACTGCAGGATTCTGCACTTGAAAGCATTATGCAGAAAAGCTGTACACTACTGGGGAAGCCATGAGGATTAATATTGGGGAGAGACAGGCAAGCCAGCACAAAGGATACAAGAGGAAAATAATTATCAGTAGTGTCACTTCTTTCTAGCCTAAGCTAAGCATTGAGTCCTATGGCAGAAGAAGCATATTTAAAGAGTCAGATCTGTTTTTACTAAGCAAAGGAAAAAGGTTCATTTGGAACAAAAGACCAATAGCCACACAATAGCCAAAATCATACTGAAAAAGAACAACAAGTTGGATAGATTAACATGACTTAACTCCATTATTTCCAAAGCCACAGGGACCAGTATGGTAAAAGCACCAAGATACACAAAAGGTCAATGGAACAGAAACCCTGCAACAGACCCAGAGAGACTTATGAGTAGGGATTCAATATGCACCCAGACTACCTCAAACTTGTAATCCTCCTGCCTCTATCTCTGAAGTACTGTGATCACTGGTAACTCCGTCTCCCAAGTGCTATGATTTACCAGAGCCAGCAACCACGCCAAGTATCAAAAGACTTTTAATAAATCAAAAGACAGCCTTTTCAACAAATGATACAAAAACAATTGAATGTATCTTTGGATTCTCCATCCAGTTTTTATTTTACACACACACCACAAAAATACAAATAAATGTTTTCTGTCAAATGAGAATAGTAAAAGTCCAAGAATACCCAGTGTTCAAAAAAATGTGATTTTCCTCACAAAGAAAATGTGAGGAAAATCTGTGGGTTCACACTCTTTTCTAAAGGTGACCTACATCTATGAATATAAAAATCTCAAAAATAATAAAATCTTTTAATGCAGTAATTATATCTCAAAGTGGAAATGCAATGAAAATATAAACAAAATCTTGTATACTTATATATGTATACATATATGTCATAGGTACCTGCAGGTTTTTTAAAGCTCAACAGACTGTATAATAATCAATTTGTGGACCATGACCCTGAAGAATGAAAACATATATTAAGGAAACTAAAATCTACTGAGCAACTTTTGTGACCCTGACACTTTACAAACAAATATATTGTCAAATTTAACTAGAATATATTAAAAGCTAAAGATAGTGTTTTAAAAGACCTTGCATGTCCAAAATGATAGTGAAAGCCTTAGAGATAATTTTCACTGCTAAATTCTTATATTCAGTTGACAGAATTCATGTTCTCTTTATTGTTTAGAAAAAAGGAGAATCTTTAAGACAAAATTACCAGTTTGTGAGCAAAGAACAACTCAAGAATCAGGCTATATTTGAAAACACAACCGATCCAGAGAGCTTTACTACTAAAGCCTGGGCCTGAGCTTTTACAGTAGTAAGATCTGAATAAGAGTTGGCCGAAAGTTTGTGATTGGTAAAGCTACTAGTTTACTGGTTTAAAGACGAGTTGTTTGCTTATACAGGAACCTAAAGAACTCAAGTCATTCTGGTCTAATGGCCTAAGTAAAAATAAATAAATTAAATAAATAAATAAATAAAATAATATTGTGAAGATACTTTTTAGTTACCAATTCAAAATTCCCTATTATTCTTCTAAAATGTTAGCAGGCCCCAAAACTGAATAATATTCATTATTTTAAAATAGAGAATATCAAGTTAAAAGTAGTGGTTGAGTAAGGCAGTGATTTCAAATCAGCAAGTTTTTGTTAACATCAATTCAAGAAAGATTTGAAATCACTGTCTTTAATAACTCAGTCTTGATCTCAATTCAATTACCATAACTTTATGTAAAGAATCTTTATAGATACCCTTATCAAGAAAATTAAAGTTCCAATAAAAATATAAGGGATCATAGTTATAGTAGTGCATTTGCCTAGCATGTACAAAGCTCTAGATACAACCCCAGCTCACTTGCGCTCTCTCTCTCTCTCTCTCTCTCTCTCTCTCTCTCACACACACACACACACACACACACACACACACACACACACTCACACACACACGCACACACACTACTGGTGGAATTAGAGATTCAATTTTCAGACACAGAACTCAAAAAAAGAAAAAACTTTTATCTATTAGATAAAACCAACACACACAAATAATTAAGAAACTATGGCCATATGCAAAAACTCTGATGCTTCAACTGTACAAAGTTCAAAGATATTCACAAAATTACACTAAAGAAGCTATAGCTAAATACTTAGAGCAATTTGGGAAAAGGCACCCTCTAAATGTGTTATGAAGTCAGCACAAAGTTTTGCTATCTAATAAGCAATTTGATTACAGTTTTCTTGTTTGTTGCTTTGAGACAAGATCTCAAAGTTAAACTGGACTCAAAGTCACTATGTAGTCAAGGCTGTCCTCTGCCACCACCATCAGAGGATTAAGATTAAGGGTGTGTACCACTATGCCCAGTTTTGGTTCTGATTTTGAAGGGGGAAAAAGGTTCTAGAGAGAGAGTAAGCACCAGGCAGAGTTATAAGAAAACAGACAAGTCACTGCTGTTAAACAAGGTCATGAAATGTCATTGTTTTTTGGACTAGCCTCTGCCCGGGCCCCAGCAGATGAGATATGTCTAGAATGAAGTCACAAGTGCTAAGTAACCCAACTAACTTTGATGGGCCAGTTTCCAAAACAGCAGTAGTGTCCAGCCAACCAGAACCACTCAAAGAAGTCCCTTCTGCTCTAATCCCAGGAAGTAACAATCATCGCTTTTTTGTTGCTTTGGCCTTTTTGAGCCCTTTAGTGCTTTAAAGCTGACCTCCTCTGCTCATCCCAGAACAGTCACTCTGCTTCATAAAATGAAGTGTCCAACTCCAAAGTCACACATAAATGCTCATCAGCTTTAAAATGTGTTGTAACTTTTGTCTTTGATGGCTTCTGGTGACCATAAAGGGACTTCAAAAAAACTTCTGACAACTGAGGTCCCATGAGGAATTGCAAGAAAAAGATGATGCCTTTTGGGGTCCCCTCCTGTGTTCATCATGAAGCCCTGGGGATTTTAAATAAATTCTTGCCAGGTCTTACTATTTTGCACTGACTTTCTGATCTTTCAGGCTTTTAAATCAGGGGTCACTTTGTGCAGAGAGTCCAGGTGACCTTCTGCAGTCTGTGGTAGCTACTGAGTCACTGCCAAGGGACAATCTGAAAACTGACTGATGGTGATTACAACAAATGAGCAATTACGGTGGGGACAATAAAAGCTTCCAAAACTCACAAGGCTTGCTCTTTCCATGTCATTTTCTTCTACACTCAGGGAAAATCATGGCTAAGTTGATTGAGGTGATCTCAACGCCTAAGCCACAACCTGACAGGTAGGTACAGATTTAGCACTTAAGAGCTACCAGAGCACTCACCGCTAAAGAGAAGACAGCAGTGAAAGGCACAAGAGAAACTCAGCTGAGTGACAATGTGCCTCCTTCCAGTCTACCGTCTAGTCTACTTCAGGCAAAATCAGATTCTTTTAATTTATTAATAAAAGTTAATTTGATTTGAAACTAAATGTCATCACTTTCTTCTGACAGTGTAACATTGAGGAAGACTTTATAAACTATATTTAATATAGTTTAATTCAACATTAAGTTACAGGTATACTTCTGAGATTCTCAGCAAATAGCTGATTTAAAGCATTTTTTAAAAGTTAGTGTTCATTTGTGTGACTGTGTGTCTGTGTGTGTGTGTGTGTGTGTCTGTGTGTCTGTGTGTCTGTGTGTGTCTGTGTGTATGGTATGTGTATCCCTTGTAGACATCAGAGGACAACTTTTGAAAACCGATCCTCTCCTTCCACCGTGTAGGTCCTGAAGGTCCTGAGGACTGGCAGCAAACAGCTTTTACCTACTGAGCCATCCTACCTGCCCACTTACACTGGCTAGCATTTACCCTCTGGTTGGCCCACACTGGCAATAACAACCCTACTTATAATTTAATATGTATTCTTTTTCTCCTGTAGATTCTGAAAAAGTTTTACTTTGATACATTTTACTTCAGACATTTCCTAAGTTCTAGAGCTTTCAGAGTATCTCATGGAACTTCTAAAATAAAATGAAATAAAATTTGTAATACTTCAAAATTTTTTTAGACTTTTTATTAAAAAGTTAACTCTCCTAATCAAATTTTGTCTTAAATCCCCAACTTAATGGTGATGCATATTTAGCAGAATATGACAATGAAAACTGTCAAGCCTGGAAATTAATGAGTTCTTATTACAGTGCTGCTTTCTCCCATGATCTTTACAAAATTAAATTACCTTAATCTATTTATATGCCACTTAAACCTGAACCTCTTTTGCGCCAAAAACAAAACAAAACAAAACACTCCATTCATCAAATATTCCTGACTGCCTACTATGTGCCTGGTATTGTAGATCAGAGTATATCAGAGAATTTGAATTCTAATATGAAAAGAGTAACAAATATAAATATAAGCACATAAGAAAATGCACCACCCCTGTTAAATGGGAGTACAATGCAGTTACATAGAGAATTGAAATAAAAGAACTAGATATTTGTTATATAAAATGATCCAAAAAAGTTTCTTTGTCATAATAAACTTGATCTCCTTGAAGTGCCATTCGAGGGTTGGAGAAATGTTTCAGTGGGTAAATTGTTTACCATGCAGGTATGAGGATATGCATTGAATCCTCAGAACCTACTAGCCTGCAGAATAACTCTCCATACAAACACGCAGACTCTTTTTATTTTCAAGCACAATTTCACAATTTGGCAAACATTATCTTGTTCTGCAATCATTAGCATAGACCTAACTCACCTAGTAAATTTATCAGCTTCCTCCAGAGTCATTTATCACTTCATATTTCAAACTCACAGTAGTTATTAATCAAGTTTGGGTTTTTTGGATTGATTTGGTGTTTGTTTGTTTGTTTGTTTTGAAGAAAATATGGTACCACAAGACTCAGGGAATGAGGATGTAAGTAAATAAATATATAAGCATCTAGTAGACAAGACTTTGGTTTCCCATAGCGGATAAGTGATACTTCTCTTAACAAAGCCACAGAAAAAGAAAAAAAAAAAATCAACTGAGGAATTTTGCTACTTTTACAATAAAATGAATCCAATGATTTGCAATCCCTTTCTTCTTATCTTGGGCTCATCAAAGCCTAATCAATTTTGCAGAAAGACGTGTTCCTTTTATTTTTAGCAAATATCTTGGAAAAACAGGAGGTTAAATGTAGTTATGTATAAAATCTCTCACTTAGACATCAGGAAGGAGGCATGCACGGAGCCTCAGAAGACTTAAAATAATCTTTTAACAGCTTTTACAGGTAACCCAGTGGGGTCTGAGTCATCAAATTCAGCACTTCAGTGAACATCAAAATCTAAAATATAGTGAATTTTTTTTAATGTGAAGTTTTTTCAAAACAAAATCTTTAAACCATATTTTATATTTTTTTAATTTACACTAATTTGTCTCCAACATATTTGCATGAGTTTTTTTCTGTCTAAATCAAAGGACTTAGCCTATTATGCTCTATTCAATCTACTAATTAAGAAATCCAACGTTAGGCTGAAGAGATGGTCAAGCAGTTAGGAGCACCCACTGTTTTTGTAGAGGACCCAGAGTTCAGTCCCCTGCTCACAACTCAGCTCCAGTGCATCTGTCATTCTCTTCTGACCTCCGCCAGCACCAAGCACACACAAAGTGCCGATATACACATGCCGACAAAACACTAATTCACATAAAATAAATAAAAAATGTTAAAGTAAAAACCTAATGTAAATGGTTCATATAATTAACTGGTTTCACAAATCCAAACTATCAATACTCTGAACATCATCTGTATAGTATCCAAAGTACAATTAGTGAAACTTGGCACAAACTGACACTCAGTTTATGAATACAAAAAAGAAATCATAATCTCACAACAGAGGAAACAAAGATTGCTATTGTCTCAAACTGTATTTGCAAGCTAATAGTAAATATACTGACTCATTTTAATAGTAATAAGAAACAAAATAAAGATAAAAATTTCAAAAAAATCAGTATTATGGATCAATTTCCTATGAAAAAGCTTCCATGCAAATTAGAATGTTACCCCAAAATATATAAGCACAATATTAGAAAATAAAATTTCTAGTTAGTATTGCCAAATCAAAAGACATTAATATACAAAGTCTTTATCATACTACCAAATACAATAAAAATAATAACTTTAATTGAATTTTTAAAATGTAGTGAACCTAGGATTCATTACTTTCACCCCCATAACAAGAAAACAGGCTGAAAATCAATACTTTGCTGAATCTATTATGGAACTGAGGTCAGAAGATGGACTACCACTCTGGACCATGGACAGCAAGGCAGAGAAGTCACATGTGGGGAACAGAAGCTCTCACTGGGAAGCAGCATCAGTGCGGATACTTTAGTACAGTTAAAACGTTGCTGGAATATGCATCAAAAGATGGCCTAGTCGGCCATCACTGGAAAGAGAGGCCCATTGGACACGCAAACTTTATATGCCCCAGTACAGGGGAACGCCAGGGCCATAAAAGGGGAGTGGGTGGGTAGGGGAGAGGGGGTGGGTGGCTATGGGGGACTTTTGGTATAGCATTGCAAATGTAAATGAGCGAAATACCTAATAAAAAATGGAAAAAAAAAAAAAACGTTGCTGGAGCAGGCCTGGAGAGATGGCTCAGTAGTTAGGAGCACTTATCTTCCAGAGGACCTGGGTTCCGTTCCCTGCACCACATGTTATTTATTTAATAACTTAAGTCCTGGGAGATATGACACCTCCTTCTGATCTCTGAGGGTGGTTCACACAGTTATACATATAGGCAAAGCACTATACATATAAAACAAATAAATCCTTAAAATATGTACTACATGTATATATAATTAAATTGCTGAAACAGTTTAAACTTGTGAGAGAAACCCAGGAATCTTCAACCCAATACTACAGGTAAGAAAGGAATACGAAGAACAGGAGAAATAGTCTTCCCCAGGAAAGGCATATCCATTTTTTTCTAATACCAAATGATCAGTCCTGAAAACATACATATAAGCAACATTATACAGAGCAAGGAGGTTGTATTTATATATTCAGGATTGCATGTGTAACAAAAATTAATGAAAAAAGAGGGCACGGATTTGAAAGAAAACAAGGAAGGGTATATGGAAGGGTTTGGAGGGAGAAAATGAAAAAGGTTAAGTATATTAGAATAAAAGAAATTATTTAATAAATAAAATTTTAAAACCTACTAGAGGACCCAATCTTATCAAAGTCCCAATATTTTCTTGAGTTTTATCTTCAGTAACTCTATCAGATTGTTAAAGTAAAAATCTGAGAAAAGACCCTTATACTTATAGCAGACAAAAAAAGAAACATAACTTTTCTGAAATGTGTCCAGTGCTCTGTACTCTTAAAAGGCCTTCCCTCCAAAAATGAAAGTATTTTATTAAAACTTAAGTAACTGGGGTTTTACCTAGCCTGTGACTAGGTTTTTACAGTATCTGAGCAATCCAGAAGGGAAATACCCACTCCAGCCCCTTTTATCTTCTGACGTAGGGAAAAGATGCCCAAGTTAAATTCACAAGAGACTGATCTTTCAAAAGGACCAGACAACCTCTTCCTCTCATCACCTTCTCCCCCTTTTCCCACATTAACATGACTCCTATGCAACAGCCAAGGAGTGCAGCTAAAAGAACTGTAAACCTCGGATTTAAAGATTGTCTCAGGGAAAAAAAAATCTAAATACAAAGTTTAGCCTCAGACATGAAAGCTGCACAATACAGCCTGCCTCTTAGGCAGATAAACACAGAAGTTCTCTCCATGTGCTCTGACCTCAGCTTCCTTTACCTGATACATTATGTCTATCTGTGAACAAAATAAGTAAAAGGTATTTTTAGGGCAAAATTCACAAAATAATAGAAAGAAAGGGAGCACGGATAGGCAGTAAAATGCTGCCTACCTGCCAGACCGGGGTATTAGAAATACTACCAGAAATGTGAACTCTGTATGCTAAGAGTGCTGATAGGAGAAGCAAATAACAGAAAAGCAGGTGGACATGGTTAGCAGGAGACAGGAAATAAAAAGGAAATGCCACAAATCCACACTTGGCAACAGACAAGAACTGCTGTGGTGACAGTTCAGGGTCCAGAGAACAGAAAGCAGGATAAACACCAACATACTTAAATGTAGGCATGTTACAGGAAGACTGCCAAAAATCAGACAGAGAGAAGCAAAAGAGGATAATAAAAACCAAAAGGCCACCTTACCTACAGAGGAAGGGGGTCAGGGTTACCTCCAGTGCCCCCCTTCAGAAACCACATAGCAAGAAAAGAACAAAATGAAATATTTCAACTCTTAAAAAGAGAACAAATCCAAGCCAGAAGTGCAGTATTCTACTTCAAAAGTAAAGAAGTAATAAAGACTTTCTCAAATAAGCAACAGTTGAGAAAAATAAAAATCTAATAGACTTATAAGAAAATGTTTGCAAGTTCTTTAGTGAAAAGCAAAATTTTATGTCAAAAACTTGGCACATGTGCACCTGGTGCAGAAGGAAGCCAGAGAAAGATGTCATACCTGCCCCCCCCCACCCCCAGAAGAGGAGTTACAGACGATTGGAAGCCACCATGTAAGTGCTGGGAATTAGGTTCCTCCGGAAGTGCTCTTTCTATTGCCATTTCTCCAGCCTAACTTTTTTTTTTTTTTTTCTTTTTTTTTTTTTTCCATTTTTTATTAGGTATTTAGCTCATTTACATTTCCAATGCTATACCAAAAGTCCCCCTTACCCTCCCACCCCCACTCCCCTACCCACCCACTCCCCCCCTTTGGCCCTGGCGTTCCCCTGTACCGGGGCACACAAAGTCTGCGTGTCCAATGGGCCTCTCTTTCCAGCCTAACTTTTTAAACCTATCTCTTGTAGAGTAGCAAGGCAGCTTTGAACTCTGATCCTCCTACCCTTTTCACTGAAAAATGAAAATATAAATAAAAACTATGACTCTACCATACCTACAGTACATATTTAGTCTCTATATTCTATCCTTTTTAACATTTTATTCCAAGTATTCCTACAAGATTACATTAAATTCTATACTCAAATAGAATCTCTATCCTCAAAATATAGTTTTACATTTTTACTGTATGAAGTAAAATAAAAAAGACTTAATTTTCCTCATAACTTCCTCATATCCAGACATTGACTCTACGTATTCTGATACCAATAGACAAACATTATTAATGTGAGCATATACATAAATCTACATACTGTAATTGGTTAAGCATTTCAGTATTACCAATTTCCTTCACAATGCTCACAGTATCTCTAAGAAGTAATTACCATGACTCACCTCATGATTGAAAGAAAGATTTCAAACAAAATACTTCAATGACCTATTCAAAACACCAGGAAAATCCAGCAGTCATGAACCACAGCTGTAACTTTTACATCATGCTCCACCTCCCAGGATAATTAGCATTCGCTAGTAAGAGTTGTTCTAAGATCCCTTGATAACAAGAAAGATGTAACAAGAGAACTGAGAGCAGAGGAGAAACTATGCTCCTTACACTCATTTCGTTTTATGAACTCAGCAAGAAAGCAAAGCAGTGGCACACTTTCAGTCTTAAGTGAATTAACTAGCGGTAAGAGCGGCCCACTTTCTGATATGCTATGGAAATTTTAAAAATTATGATCACTTAGAAAGTGCAGGGATAACAGCAAATTAGTGATCTCCTTCAGTGATTCACTGAAGTAAACCAAACAAATTAATCTGTAGGTGTTACGTTCACAAGCCAGGGCCGATCCAATGGGTATTTGGGACATTCTCGTTTTACTTTTTCTTTTGTGATGCCAACAAAACTCTAAATATGGCACACAGAAAGAAGTTACTCCACAATTACATAACTTTAGAATCTGAGAGGCAGAAAAGTCATTTCTTCCATTCTTCTCTTCCTCCAGGCCTCCCACTTACTATCCATGAGAAAAATAATTAACTGGACATGGTTGTAAATAACAATTTCCTAACTGAAACATTTCATCCTGGAAAGTTCATTAAGACTCCTAAAATAAACAAAGCTTACAAGTTAACAATTCACAAGTTCCAGGAATTTCCTTAAACTTGTAAGGTCTACAAGGCCCTAGCATTTAAGCTACATAAGCTGTAACAACTGGCAGGGAGAAGAGACCCTCTCTCTCACCAACTGAGCTATCTATCTACAAGTTGTGCAGGGAGCTCTGGAGAGGCAGCTATAATTAGTCTTCACCATGCTACAGTGGATAGTGCACCTGCCTTTCAGCCATTTATCCTCCTTAAATAATACAAATAAATTCACTACTTCACTAAATTAAAATTCAATATAGCTGTTACTTTGGTCTGTGAGTAGTGCCCTATCTGGGCTGAACAGTCATTTGCTCACATTTTGCCAGGAAAAGTTACACAACAAAATAGTTAATTCAGAATGGAAACTAGAATCAAGGTCTCTTGACATCCAAATTAGTTTGTTTTTAATTACAACATGCTGTTATGGGAATTTTAAATAACATGAGATTTTTATACTACATAGATGCTAACAAAACCAGCCTTCTACAGTTTTATGAATACTGAGGAACAAAACAATCTACCCTACACAAAGCTTAAATAATGAGATCTAAAATTATATGTCCTCTGTTATATATTAAAGTGAGAGAGAGAGAGAGAGAAAGAGAGAGAGAGAGAGAGAGAGAGAGAGAGAGAGAGAGAGAGAGAGAGAATGCTGTGGTCATTATGAAAAGGAAATTTGGACTTACATGCATGGACTGCTATGTGAATTCTGAAGCAGTCAGAATTATGCAGTGACAAGCTGAGAAACATCAACGATTTCTAATAACTACTGTTCATAGCAAAGAGGGAGGAAAGAAAGATCCTTCCCTAGAGTCTTCAGAGAAAGCATGGCTCTCCCAGCATTCTGATTTCAGGTGTCCAACTTAAAGAACTGTGAGAAAATAAATTTCTATTGTTTTAAGCCATCCAGTTTATAGAAGTTTGTTACAAATATATCCTAGAAATCCAACACACACACTTTTGTATACATTAACATCATGTTACACTGATATCATCATTAGAGTAATATATCTTTTATATCATAATGAAATACATAAGGTTAGGTGTTTATGAAGAAAGGAAGTGTGTTTAGCTTAATTTTGAATCCTAAGGGTTCACACAGCATAGAATCAACTCCAGGATAAGAACCCTATCATACAGGCAGAGTTGCTGTGAAAGGGAGGAATCACATAGCCAGATAGGTAGCCAGAAAGAAGGGAGGGCAGACTTCCTCTGTTTTTGACAACTCTCTCAGATGACCTTACTCAGAGATTTTATAAGAACCCACAATGGCATAAGGACCTCCCAGAAGGCCTCTACCCCAACACCCCCGTTAAGGCTTAAAGACCAACTTTCTCCCACAAGTATGTGTATTGACTATCTAGTCCCTGATTGATTGTGCTAATTTGGGAGGCTCGGGGAAATGTAAGAGATAGTAAGTCACAGATGGTCATTGAGTGGGATTGGTCAAAAGGTGCAGGAGTACTTGATACTGGTGCAAAGGCACCTGATTATCAATGGTCACCAAAACTTCCAACAGCTGAGTGTGTCTCATGAGTCCAATGAATGAAACTCACAAATGGCTAAGTGCAAAAGCAAAAGTGGTTTACTGAGCACTAGTTGTACATGTGCCCTGACTCACATGCCTCTCCAAAAAGGAGGAGTCCCAAAAATTGATTACTGTTAGCAAGCTCTTAGGGGTTTTAAAAAGAACTTTGTTAAACTCAGAACTTAGGAGACAGGGGCCATTGGATCTCTGAGTTCAAGGTTAGCCTGCTCTATAGAGTGAGTTCCAAAGAGCCAAGGCTACACAGAGAAACTCTGGCTGGGGGGAGGGGGGGAAACAACTCTATAAAGGGAAGAAGAACTTTCGGGGAAGTAGCCATCAGCACACTGTTGGTTGTTTCTGCTTTTTTAGGAACCATGGTGTTTTTAGTTACACTCAGCACATAGCTATCATCACTGGAAGCCTTCCATTCCAGATCAGGGCCCCATCATGACTCCTTGGTACGGTCTAACTACTGGTCTTAACAGGGCCAGCTAAAAAACTAATCAATGGAGAAGGGTTCATAGTGTGGCACTTTGTCTCTGTCCCCTCCTGCCTCTCTGCTTTCTGACCATCATAAGAAAAAAAAAGATTCTCCCAATCTATTGGTGGCCTTTTTGTCTTATTGATAGTGTCTTTTGCCTTACAGAAACTTTGCAATTTTATGAGGTCCCATTTGTCGATTCTCAATCTTTTTTTTTTAATTAGGTACTTTCTTCATTCACATCTCCAGTGCTATCCCAAAAGTCCCCCATACCCTCCCAACCCCCTTTCCCCTGCACTGAGGCATATAAAGTCTGCACAACCAATGGGCCTCTCTTTCCACTGATGGCAGACCAGGCCATCCTCTGATACATATGCAGCTAGAGACAAGAGCTCCGGGGTACTGGTTAGTTCATATTGTTGTTCCACCTATAGGGTTGCAGTTCTCTTTAGCTCCTTGGGTACTTTCTCTAGCTCCTCCATTGGGGGCCCTGTGATACATCCAATACCTGACTGTGAGCATCCACTTCTGTGTTTGCCAGGCCCCAGCATAGTCTCACAAGAGACAGCTATATCAGGGTCCTTTCAGCAAAATCCCGCTAGTGTATGGAATGGTGTCAGCGTTTGGAGGCTGATTACGGGATGGATCCCCGAATATGACACTCTCTAGACGGTCCACCCCTTCATCTCAGCTCCAAACTTTGTGGTTCTGTTCAGGAATTTTTCCCCTGTGCCCATATCTTCAAGGCTTTTCCCCACTTTCTCCTCTATAAGTTTCAGTGTCTCTGGTTTTATGTGGAGTTCCTTGATCCACTTAGACTTGAACTTTGTACAAGGAGATAAGAATGGATCAATTCACATTCTTCTACAGGGGACTAATATCCAGTATATATAAAGAACTCAAGAGATGGACTCAAGAAAATCAAATAACCCTATTTAAAAATGGGGTACAGAGCTAAACAAAGAATTCTCAACTGAGGAATACCAAATGGCTGAGAAGCACCTGAAAAAATGTTCAACATCCTTAATCATCAGGGAAATGCAAATCAAAACAACCCTGAGATTCCACCTCACACCAGTCAGAATGGCTAAGATCAAAAATTCAGATGACAGCAGATGCTGGCAAGGATGTGGAGAAAGAGGAGCATTCCTCCATTGTTGGTGGGATTGCAAGCTGGTACAACCACTCTGGAAATCAGTCTGGCAATTCCTTAAAAAATTGGACATAGTACTACTGGAAGATCTAGCAATACCTCTCCTGGGCATCTACCCAGAAGATGTTCCAACTTGTAATAAGGACACATGCTCCACTATGTTCATAGCAGCCTTATTTATAACAGCCAGAAGCTAGAAAGAACCCAGATGTCCCTCAACAGAGGAATGGATACAGAAAATGTGGTACATTTACACAATGGAGTAATACTCAGCAATTAAAAACAATGAATTTATGAAATTCCTAGGCAAATGGATGTATCTGGGTGATATTGAGTGAGGTGACCCAATCACAAAAGAACACACATGATAACACACATGATATGCACTCACTTATCACTGATAAGTGGATATTCATCCAGAAACTTAACTACCCAAGATACAATTTGCAAAACACATGAAACTCAAGAAAAAGGAAGACCAAAGTGTGGCTACTTCATTCCTTCTTAGAGTGGGGAACAAAATACCCATGAAAGGAGTTACAGAGACAAAGTTAGGAGCTGAGACAGCAGAAAGTGACCATCCAGAGTACTTTAGTACCATCCAGAGTACTTAGTACCATCCAGAGACTGCCCCACTCAGGGATCCATCCCATATACAACCACCAAACCCAGACACTTTTGCATATGCCAGCAAGATTTTGCTGACAGGACCCTGATGTACCTGTCCTTTGTGAGACTATGCCAGTGGATACAGAAGTAGATGCTCACAGTCATCTATTGGATGGAACACAGGACCTCTAATGAAGGAGCTAGAGAAAGTACCCAAGGAGCTAAAGGGGTCTGCAACCCTATAGGAGGATTGTCTCAGTCAGGTTTTCTATTCCTGGACAAAACATCATGACCAAGAAGCAAGTTGGGGAGGAAAGGGTTTATTCAGCTTACACTTCCATACTGCTGTTCATCACCAAGGAAGTCAGGACTGAAACTCAAGGAGGTCAGAAAGCAGGAGCTGATGCAAAGGCCATGGAGGGATGTTCTTTACTGGCTTCCTTCCCCTGGCTTGCTCAGCCTGCTCTCTTATAGAACCCAAGACTACCAGCCCAGAGATGGCACCAACTACAAGGAGACCTCCCACCTTGATCACTAATTAAGAAAATGCCTTACAGCTGGATCTCATTGAGGCATTTCCCCAACTGAAGCTCCTTTCTCTGTGATAACTCCAGTCTGTGTCAAGTTGACACAAAACTAGCCAGTACAAGGATCAACAATATGAACTAACCAGTACCCCCCAGAACTGTGTCTCTAGTTGTATATGTAACAGAGGATGGCCTAGTCTGCCATCAATGGGATGAAAGGCCCTTGGCCTTGCAAAGATCATATGCCCCAGTACAGGGGAATGCCAGGGACAGGAAGCAGGAGTGGATGGGTTGGGGAGCAGGGCACGGGGAGGATATAGGGCACTTTCAGGATAGCATTTGAAATGTAAATGAAGAAAATATCTAATAAAAAAATATAATGTGAAGAAAAAAAAAAGAAAGAAAGAAAAAGATTCTCTGGTATGTATTCCTGCTAACATGATGTTGTGCCCAAAGAACCCACCACCCAGTCAGAGAAAATGCACCTAACCCTCAAAAGACTGATGGTTCCAGAGAGTTTAGAGATCTGGTGGGGAGGGTGGTGGGGTGGGGACACACTAGTAAAGACACGGGGGCAGGGAGGAGGTATGGGATGTCCAGCAGTTGGAGGGTGGACTGGGAGGGGAATAAAAAAATCTGGAGTGTAAAAAAATAAATAAATTAAATAAAAGATGAAAGAAAGAAAGAAAGAAAGAAAGAAAGAAAGAAAGAAAGAAAGAAAGGAAGGAAGAAAGGAAGGAAGGAAGGAAAGAAAGAAGAGAGAGAGAAGAGAGAGGGAGAGAAAGAAAAAAATCTTCCTAAAAAAAAAAAAAAAGAAAGAAAGAAAGAAAGAAAGAAAACTGTTTTCCAATAGTTATTATCCTAAAAAGCTAAAAAACTTTAGGTAATAAAAATCAACTTAATATTACAAAATGAAGTGCTTCCAGTGATAGAAAAAAATTAAGCAAAATTGTTTAATTTCTTCTCTCAAAAATTTGCACAAACTATTTTAGTCAATATAGTATAATGTTCCCATACACCAAATATTCAGAAGTAAATACTTCTCTGTGAGAATCTTGGTTTTGTACTTCTTAAATAGTATTTCAAACAAGAATTATCTTTTGATTGTCTAAGCTTGATAGTACTCACCAAATAAAAGAAACTGGTTAATTCTGAATTCTACCAATTATTATCAATCTATATTTTTATAAATTAAATTCTTAAAATCAGAAATAACATCACCTTAAGGTACTTTTTAAAACTAGTTCTAGTTTTTTTAAAGTATGTTTCCTAATATACTTGTAAAAGGCATTTTACTTAAATTCTAAACTTTAAATAAATTTCATAGGAAATGTTTTGAGATTATAAAATATTATTGTTGCATTTTTCTAGCTGTATATTCCAACGTCAGCATTTTGATTTGTTTACAAAGTAAGATCACATCTCAAATTATTTTTAAATGATCTGTTTTATCTTAAAATCTACTGGAAAGAAAATAAATTAAAACCGAGTTTTAGAAACATTAAAGAAGTAGTTTAACTTCCTTCAACCCCAAGTCAGGCAGTGATTCCAGAGGAGATGCAGTGAGCATGATACTGTTTCCAGAGAGCTGCACAACTAAAAACACATCACCTCATCTACTTACATCTCCAGCCTTCTACTTACAAAAGCAAGCAGTAAGGTCTCTCTCTACATAAAATGCTATGAGAAGAACCAGCTTTTACAGATGTTTAATACTGTTTCCACGTGCTTTTGGAAAAAATTAATTTCTACTTCTTGCCCTGAGCATCTTAGTGAGTCCACAAATAAAAGGGCTTTAATAAGGTCCAAGGAACCCAATAATAAAGGGATAATAAGTAGTAATACTTGATGTAAAACACCACCTTTTGAAAATTCAAAATAAGGTTCAAGAAGTGCAATCACGGGGGCTGGAGAGATGGCTCAGCAGTTAAGAGCACTGACTGCTCTTCCAGAGGTCCTGAGTTCAATTCCCAGCAACCACATGGTGGCTCACAACCATCTGTCATGGGATGCGATGCCCTCTTCTGGTGTGTCTGAAGACATCAACAGTGAACCCACATATTAAATAAATAAATAAATAAATAAATAAATAAATAAATAAATCTTAAAGTAAAAGAAGTGCAATCACATAGATGAGAACTCAAAATACACTTCAGAGAATATGTACTGGTCATAATTATAACATACTTTTTGGCTAACATCTATATTTCCACATACTACTTTTCATCCTTTCTAGTACTAGCTTTAATGTTATATTCAAAAGTTACATAAGGACCAATGAGACGGCTCAGAAGCAAAGACACTTTCTGGGTCGGCTAGGAAACTGAGTTTGAGCCTCTCAACCCACAAAAAGGTAGAAGAGAAAACCAACTACACAGACCTTCTTTTGCTCTACCTTCATACATGCCCATGCTCCCCTACCCCAACATACACCACACACACACACACACACACACACACACACACACTTTAAGTAAAAATAATTTAACAAGTTATGCTAGTTACAACATTCACCAAAAGAATATATCAAATCCTGAAGAAATGATTACTTCAGTATAAAAGTATTGCTGACTCAATGCTGCATTTGTCTACTGAATAAATGATGAATATCTTCTATTCACAATGTATGTGACCAGAAATGTTTCAGGATTCTGAATTTTTTTTCAGTATTTAGAATTTTTTTTCAAACATATAATGAGATAGCTTATGAATGAGTTGAAATACAGAATCAATTTGTGTGTCATACAGACCTTTACATAGCACAAAGGTAACTATATTAATATTTTTCCTCTTTTTATTGGATATTTTCTTTATTTGCATTTCAAATTTTTCCCCCTTTCCTGGTTTTCTCCCTCTTGGAAACCCCCATCCCATCCTCCCTCCTCCTGCTTCTATGAAGGTGTTCTTCAAGTACTATATTGAATAGATAGGGAGAGAGTAGGCAGTCATGTCTAGTCCCTGATTTTAGTAGGATTGCTTCAAGTTTCTCTCCATTCAGTTTGATGTTGGCTACTGGTTTGTTGTATATTGCTTTTACTATGTTTAGGCATGGGCCTTGAATTCCTGATCTTTCCAAGACTTTTAATATGAAGGGATGCTGAATTTTGTCAAATGCTTTTTCAGCATCTAATGAAATGATCATGTGGTTTTTTTTTCTTTGAGTTATTTTATGTAGTGGATTATGTTGATGTATTTCCATATATTGAACCATCCCTGCATCCCTGGGATGAAGCCTACTTGATCATGGTGAATGATCATTTTAACATGTTCTTGGATTCGGTTGGCAAGGATTATATTAAGTAGCTTTGCACCAATATTCATAAGGGAAATTGGTCTGGAGTTCTCTTTCTTTGTTTGGTCTTTGTGTGGTTTAGGTATAAACATAATTATGGCTTCATAGAACAAACTGGGTAGTGTTCCTTCTGTTTCTATTTTGTGGAATAGTTTGAAGAATATTGGTATTAGGTCTTCTTTAAAGGTCTGATAGAAATCTCCACTAAGCCCATCTAATCCTGGGCTATATTTGGTTGGGAGACTATTAATGACTGCTTCTATTTCTTTAGGGGTTATGAAACTGTTTAGATGGTTTATCTGATCCTGTTTTAACTTTGGCACCAGGTATGTGTCTAGAAAATTGTCCATTTCATCCAGATTTTCCAATTTTGTTGAGTATAAGCTTTTGTAGTAGGATCTGATGATTTTTTGAATTTCCATGGTTTCCATTGTTATGTCTCCCTTTTCATTTTGGATTTTAAGTTGGATACTGTCTCTGTGCCCTCTGGTAGTCTGACTAAGGGTTTATTTATCTTGTTGATTTTCTCAAAGAGCCAGCTCCTGGTTTGGTTAATTTTTTTGTATATTTCTTTTTCTTCTTTCTACATAGTTGGTTTCGGCCTTGAGTTTGATTATTTCCCGCCATCTACTCCTCTTGGGTGTAACTGCTTCTTTTGTTCTAAAGCTTTCAGGTGTGCTGTCAAGCTACTAATTTGTTTTGTTTGTTTGGTTGGTTGGTTGGTTGCTTTGGCTTTTTTGGTTTGGTTTGGTTTGGTTTGGTTTTGAGACACTTAGAGCTATGAGTTTTCCTCTTACCACTGCTTTCATTGTGTCCCATAAGTTTGGATATGGTGTGCCTTCATTTTCATTAAGTTCTAAAAATTCCTTAGTTTCTTTCTTTATTTCATATTTGACCAATATATCATTAAGTAGAGCATTGTTCAGCTTCCATGTGTATGTGTGTTTTCCGTTGTTATTGTTGGAATTTAAGACCAGCCATGCTCTGTGGTGATCTGATAGGGTGCATGCGATTATTTCAATCTTCTTATATCTGTTGAGGCCTGATTTGTGACCAATTATATGGTCAATTTTGGAGAAGGTACCATGAGGTGCTGAAAAGAAGGTATATTCTTTTGCTTTAGATTGAAATGTTCTATAAATATCTGTTAGATCCATTTGGTTCATAGCATCTGTTACTTTCACTGTGTCTCTGTTTAGTTTGTGTTTCCATGATCTGTCCATTGCTGAGAGTAGGGTGTTGAAGTCTCCCACTATTATTGTGTGTGGTGCAAGGTGTGCTTTGAGCTTTAGTAAAGTTTCTTTTATGAATGTGGGTGCCCTTGCATTTGGAGTATAGATGTTCAGAATTTAGAATGCATCTTGGTAGATTTTTCCTTTGATGAGAATGAAGTATCCTTCCTTATTCTATTTTTTGATAACCTTTGGTTGAAAGTTGATTTTATTGATACTAGAATGAATGGATACTCCAGCTTGTTTCTTGGGACCATTTGCTTGGAAAATTGTTTTCAAGCCCTTTACTCTGAGGTAGTACTGTCTGTCTTTGATACTGAGGTGCATTTCTTGTATGCAGCAAAATGCTGGGTCCTACTTACATATCCAGTCTGTTAGTCCATGTCTTTTTATTAGAGAATTGAGTCCTTTGATGTTAAGAGATATTAAGGAAAAGTGATTGTTACTTCCTATTATTTTTGTTGTTAGAGGTGGAATTATGTTTGTGTGGCTACCTTCTTTTGGGTTTGTTGAAAGAAGATACTTTCTTGCTTTTTCTAGGGTGTAGTTTCCCTCCTTGTGTTGGAGTTTTTTGTCTGTTATCCTTTGTAGGGCTGGATTTGTGAAAAGATATTGTGTAAATTTGGTTTTGTCATGGAATATATTGTTTTCACTGTCTATGGTAATTGAGAGTTTTGCTGGGTATAGTAGCCTGGACTGATATTTGTGTTCTCTCAGGGTCTGTATGAGATCTGCCTAAGATCTTCTAGCTTTCACAGTCTCTTGTGAGAAGTCTGGTTTAATTCTGAGAGGTCTGCCTTTATATGTTACTTGACCTTTTCCCCTTACTGCTTTTAATATCCTTTCTTTGTTTTGTGCATTTGGTGTTTTGATTATTATGTGATGGGAGGAATTTCTTTTCTGGTCCAGTCTATTTGGAGTTCTGTAGGCTTCTTGTATGTTCATGGGCATCTCTTTCTTTAGGTTAGGGAAGTTTTCTTCTATACTTTTTTTTGTTGAAGATATTTACTGACCCTTTAAGTTGGTAATTTTCTATACCCTAATTATCCTTAGATTTGGTCTTCCCATTGTGTCCTGGATTTCCTGGATGTTTTGAGTTAGGAGCTTTTTGCATGTTGTGTTTTCTTTGACTGTTCTGTTGATGTTTTTTATGGTATTTTCTGCACCTGAGATTCTCTCTTCTATCTCTTGTATTCTGTTGGCGATGCTTGCATCTATAACTCCTGATCTCTTTCCTAGGTTTTCTAACTCCAGGGCTGTCTCCTTTTGTATCTTCTTTATTGTTTCTATTTCTCTTTTTAGATCTTGGATGGTTTTGTTCATTTCCTTTGCCTATTTGATTGTGTTTTCCTGTCATTCTTTAAGGGATTTGTGTGTTTGTGTTTCCTCTTTAAGGGCTTCTGCCTGTTTACCTGTGTTCTCCTGTATTTCTTTAAGGAGTTATTTATATCCTTCTTAAAGTCCTCTATCATCATCATGAGAAGTGATTTTAGATTCGAGTCTTGCTTTTCTGGTATGATGGTATATCCTGGACTTGCTACGGTGGGAGAATTTGGTTCTGATAATGCCAAGTAACCTTAGTTTCTGTTGCTTGTGCTCTTATGCTTGCCTTCTACCATCTGATTATCTCTAGTGCTACCTGCCCTTGCTATATCTGACTGGAGCCTGTCCTTCCTGTTATCCTGGTTGTATTGAAACTCCTCAGAGTCCAGCTGTCTCTGTGATTCCAGGATCCTGTGATTCCAGGATCCTGTGATCCTGAGATCCTGAGTGTGTCAGAGTTCCTGGGAGTCAAGCTGCCTCTGGGACTCTGAGATCCTTGTGTGACCAAGCTCCTGGGATCCCGGGATCCTGGGCGTGTTAGAGTGCCTGGGAGTGAAGCTTTTCTCATGGTTTTGTGGGACTGGCTGCAGAGTTTGTGCCCAAAGTAAACCAGCGCAGACCAAAAGGAACCCGAACCACTGGTCAGGCGTGGTTCCTGCATCCCTGGATACCACTGGTCCCAGTTACTCCCGATGGTTTTGGAACAGATGTTATGTCCTCCTCACTCTGATCCTATGCCATGTTAGTATTTTTAATACATCTGTTTTTGTTTGACCTGTCGCATGAAGTAAGTTGTGGAATTTTTCACTCATGTTGTCATGCTGGTTTCAGATCTTGGTATACTGAATCTCAGATTCTAATGTGAGGGATAATGAACCTGTATTCTATGTCAAAAGAATGTCTAAAGTGGCCGGGCAGTGGTGGCACACGCCTTTAATCCCAGCACTTGGGAGACAGAGGCAGGTGGATTTCTGAGTTCGAGGCCAGCCTGGTCTACAAAGTGAGTTCTAGGACAGCCAGGGCTATACAGAGAAACCCTGTCTCAAAAAACAAACAAACAAACAAACAAACAAAAAAAGAATGTCTAAAGTGCTCTGACTGCACTAAGACACTTTACCTATTTAAAACAAGATGGCTGAGTGGGCAAAGGGGCTTGCTGCCAAACCTGATAACCTGAGTTAAAGCCCCAGGACCTACACAGTAAAACAAGAGCACCTCAAGGTGGCCTTTGACCTCTACACTCCTACTATGCCACAAATGGCATAAATATACACATGCATACACAAACTCTCTCAAAGGAAAGAAGAAACATTCTATGATAACACAATATAAGTAATAGCATGTGTGTACATCATCTAAAAATATTTAGGAATGACAACAGTGTAAAGGTTCAGCAGCACTTACCGTGCCCAGAGTAACAGCAGGAATCTCTACCAAGCAACATGAGCATTCTCTGACACAGAGCATTACATTTTCTCAAGATCTTTTTATATCTACAGCAAATAAAGAACAACTTTCTTACAAATATCCAAGTAGCTTTTCAAGCTATTTTTGAGACCATTAATTTCCATAAATAGGACTGTTTCATTCCCTTTCATTTCAAATGTTCATTCAGAAAAATTCTATTTAACCTTTCCATACTAAATTTCTGTCCTCTTTAACTAAAATTTTAAGATCAGGAAAAATACTTATAATTTATTTGACTTTTATAAACTGGAAACTTTAGGCTTGTTCTTCCTACACATGCCTGATCTAATACTGCACTCAAGAAACACTGCAAGTTCTGCTACCATCTACTTTTAACAACTGGACATGTCTTCTCTTAATAAACATACACATGACAGTAAGTTAAAGGACTCTCCCTCTACTCTATTATTAATTTTTTTTCTGATTTCTTTTTAATAACACTGAAAGCCTGTAGTGGCAGACATGGTGGTACACATGCTTCTGATCCTAGCAATCAGAAGGTGGAGGCAGGAAACCCATGAGTTCAGGACAGTCTGATTGTACAGCAAATCCCTGTCTCAAAAACAAACAAAAAAAAGGGCTAGGCCAAGACCTTTCTTGAATGCTCCAATACCTAGAACTGGAGAGAGCATGGAACAGTTTTT
The DNA here is from genome assembly GCF_000001635.26 of Mus musculus. Lineage (NCBI taxonomy): Eukaryota > Metazoa > Chordata > Mammalia > Rodentia > Muridae > Mus > Mus musculus. The sequence goes on along the minus strand of NC_000078.6, from coordinate 77,278,325 downwards.
AAAAGAAACGCAACCCTAGTCCCCAAAACAGTGACGATTAATTAAATCAATACAATCTCTTTTAACAACAAAAAGTTATTTTAATAAAGAATATGAAGCCATGTTATTTTTTTTAATGCAAAACTATAGAAGCTTTATTATCACCCCAAACTTGAAACAATCCAAATGTCCATAAACTGACTGTGGTAATCCCACATACTGGGAGTCTACTATACAACTGAAAAGCAAATACTGATACACACAGAAACATGAATACCACACAAATGCATTATAGTAAGTAACAGAAGCAGATTCCAAAAGCTGAATACTAGATAATTCCATATAAGCAGCATACTATGAAAGGTAAACCACGTTAGCAGAAAACAGATGCACATTGCTACTGGTCGTGGTGAAGGGGGGCAGCCTTAACTAAAAGTAAAAAGCCTGTAGAACTGTTTTAATTGAAGTGATAAATATGGATGCCAATCCTCTTAGAATTAATATTAATAGTAGAGATGTTAATATATGATTTAATGTTCATGTGTGGACAAGTTTTAGAAGAGCTACTAAGACATCATAAGTTTCTAAAGTGAGTTTATTCTCGTTACCAACTATGCCACACAACCAGCTCAACATAAAAAATGTGGTCACAACTTGTTCTATCAAATTCAAAACTTGAAAATCAAAGCCATTAAGAAGTAACATGCTATGACTTTATGAAGAAAATATTATACTCGGTAGGCAGACAGAAAATATTTCCCAATTAATGCACAATTTACTAGTTTGGACTAATGTGGACAATTGGTACTGTACTCCATTGGTACATAGACACATAGCTTTAAAAAACAAAATCATCTCAAAATATTCAAATGGAAACAAAAATATACTGACCTGAATTTGCTCAGCTAATAAATAAAGATGGAATGGACTTTGTCTTGAATGAAAACACTACCAGGGCCATAGATGGCCTCAGCCAGAACAGCAACCTGAAACAAAGGAAAGTAAATTAGTTCACCCTCCTCAAGATTCCACTTAATGTCATTATACTTCTTAGTTTTTTATTTACTTTCATGTGGAAGTCATAATAAGTAAATGCCTGTATTTTGCAGCCACAATTTTACAAGTGCCAAGAAGAAATGGACTTTCATTTTGCAAACTACATCCAAACTCAGTTGCACTCATTGTCTTAATTTGCTTCATATTCCATCCCAAAACAATCAGTCCCAATGGTCCCTTCCCAGTCACAAACATTCCTTTCCAGTTCAGACCTCAAAATCTACATCCGGAACAACCCAACAAGTTAGCTCTACATCTTTGTTTCTTCCTCCTTCTACACAGACTTCCATTCCAACTAATTTAATCTGCTGGCTTGACACAGAACAATTTTATTATCCCAACTGTCACCATTCTGTGAGCATTCTTGAAGTATAAAAGAAGACATTGTAAATTTTACTTTGTCGAGTGTTAAATAACTTCATACACGTATTAATGCTGAATTCTTCTGGGAAGTGTTCATATTATTTGGAATTTTCTCTCTCAGGTACTGCTTTTAGTCTTTCTATACAGAAGTGACCCTCTATATATGAGCTAAGATTTGCTCCACTGCTGAGCCATAACCTGATGAACACCTACATTTTTTTTCACTTATTGTCAATTAAACTATGTAAGTCAGCTTTCTTAAAACTGACTTCAGAATTCTGTATTCCATTATTTTTTTTTTTTTTAAGAGCTAAGGACTGAACCCAGGGCCTTGCACTTGCTAGGCAAGTGCTCTACCACTGAGCCAAATCCCCAACCCCCCATTAATCTTTCCTAGACTATTTGCCGCCATATTCATATGCTTACTTCACATATGTATTACATATATAAGCTTATATAATCTTCTAATTAGGGAATCTATTTACTACGTCTTTGCTGCTGGCTCTTCATCATTATTACGTTTGACATATGGTAAGGAATCAGTATGGTTCATAAACAAATAAAATAATTTTAGTAACTATTCACATATTAAATATTCACTGCATATATATGTACAAGTCACTGAGTACAAAAAAAAACAGTGACACTACAATTTGTGACAATATCTTTCTCTCAGTTGCCCAACTATTATGCTATAACATGATTATTCTTTAAATGACATTAATTGTGAGAAGTAGGATTGACATTATTAACTATAATTTTTTTTCCTCACTGAAACCAATTTTTGGCTATTAGAACTGTGCAATCAAGATACCAATTATTTTTACTTTAATTTCCAAAAGTAAAATTCAAGGTTCTGAGGGAAAACTATAAGAACATTCAATAAATTGTCCTAAACACAAAATTCTTTTGTACACCACACTGTTATTTACATTATCTCATCTAGTAGATCAAGAAGAGGACAAACAATCTGAAAAAGCATAAATGTACAATTTATTCATAAATATGAAATCTAAAATCTCCCTAGGTTCACTATAATTCTTTCCTAAAACTTCACCTAAAAGTTATTGCCAACTTTCCACAATAATTGGATCATGTAGGTTTTACACCTATTGCCACTGTGTAGTAACTAGTACCAGATTTACCTACTGACGATAAAAAGCTACAAAGTTATATATATTTGCCCCTTTCCAGATCTTGAACAAAAAATTAGTGTGATCTATAGTTCTTGAAAAATTGAAACAACCAGTCTCTGTAAGCATCTTGCTTTATGTTGAGACATGTTCTACAAACCACTAAAGACATATTCAAACAGAACACAAGAGCTGTGCTCTTAAGAACCAGAGATACAAGTTCACTACAGTGGAAGTGGCAAGAGTTACTAGAATAGATTCTGAAAAATAAAGAGCTTTCCAGACAGACAAAAGCTACACTGGGATTTACTTGCATCTCAAACTTAGTAGTAATCCATACACTTAGGCTGTATCCATAAATCAAGGGGTTAAAACTCTCAGGATTGGTGTTAGTGAATGAGAGCTCTAACAAGCACAGACAGAGGCTTTCATTATATGTTGACTGGCCCACAAATAAAGGCTGTTCTATAATAATCCCAGGAGACATGAGCCTTGGGGGTAATCCTAATCCTCAATCTAATACCCATAACCACCAACCAAAAGGAAAGATCTCTAACTCGTGGCCATATGGTAAAGAATTCAGCAAGATCGTGACCCAGCAGTGGAGCCAATCTTAGCTTGTATGACCTTCTAAAGAAAGACTAAAACCTGTACCTGAGACAGAAAACTCCAGAATCTGACAACATCCCAGAAAAACTCACAAGTATTTATAGGAATAAGAAATTATGCCAGAGCCGGGCATGGTACCACACGCCTTTAATCCCAGAGCTCGGGAGTCAGAAGCAGGCGGATTTCTGAGTTCGAGGCCAGCCTGGTCTACAAAGTGAGTTCCAGGAGAGCCAGGGTTACACAGAGAAACCCTGTCTCAAAAAAACAAAAAAAAAAAACAAAAAACAAAAAAAAAACAAAAAAGAAGAAGAAATTACATAACAACCAACAAAATAAAGTTTATAATCTCTTTTTTAATGCTTACTAAACAACAGTTGACTACTAAGCAATTTTTTAAATTATGAAGACAATTTCTAAAATCTAATGAAAGTCCAATTTTCTCCCTAAGTGAGAGAAAACCAATCAATACCAACCTAGAGTTGATAGTAGATAGAATTAGAAAACTAAGACACTAAAGTTATTATACATATATTCATAATCTTGAAGTCAAAAGAGAGAGTAGATATATTAGTAAAGATACAGAGAAGAAAAGACCCAAATGAACTAGGAATACACAAAAATGACAGAGATGCTCTACCAGATACTTGGTAATTATAGTTTTCTATTCTGACTGGCGGGCTAAGGTCCTAATCTTAGACTATATGATCTCAAGGTTTTATCTTATTCCCTAAATTCCTTTGGGGTGGTTATTCCTCAGAGTCAGAAAGCTTCTTCATAGACATATTAAGTACAATATAGTACAGTAGCTAGAGCAAGCATAGGCTCCCTTCATTTATTACCTGCTTTTCAGGACTTAATGCTGGGTACTAGAAATCAACCAAACTACCAAAGCTAGTAAAGTCATAAACCTTATAAAATAATCTACTATCACTACCAGTAAATTTCTAACTACATTCTAAATAGTACCCTTACCCACAGATAAGTGTGATTACCACTCATCATCAAAGCTCTTCTTTAGAGCAAAAGGAGACCATCACAGAAAACTACATTGTAGAAATCACTGAAATAAGAATCATGTGAATCCAAAAAATATCACATTAGAAACAAAACCCAGATATGAGTGACAAAAAAAATAATTTGAAAAATAAGCAAATATCATCATTGTGCAAGGAATACTGAGCAGTAAACAATAATAAAAAGGCAATACAAGGGAGCTGATCCTGTGCCACAGCACTCCATGCCCAAATAACCTCCAGGAGAGAACTGGTCACCCAGGAGTACTCACACACAGGCTTGCAGGAGGCACAAGCCACAGTCAGAGACAGCAACACTAGCTAACACCAGAGATAACCAGATGGCCAGAGGCAAGGGGGAAAACATAAGCAACAGAAACCAAGGTTACTTGGCATCATCATACCCAGTTCTTCCACCACAGTGGGCCCTGGATACCCCGACACACCAGAAAAACAAGGCTCTGATTTAAAGTCACATGTCATGATGATGATAGAGGACTTTAAGAAAGACATAGATAACTCCTTAAAGAAATACAGGAAAACACAACCAAACAGGTGAAGGAATTGAACAAAACCATCCAAGATCTAATAATGAAAATAGAATCAATAAAGAATCACAAAGGGAGACTACCTGGGACATGAAAACCTAGGAAAGAGATCAGGAGTCATAGATGCAAGCATCACCAACAAAATACAAGAGTTAGAAGAGAGATCAGGTACAGAAAATACCATAGAAAACATCAACAGAACAGTCAAAGAAAACACAAAATGCAAAAAGCTCCTAACTCAAAACATTCAGGAAATCCAGGACACGATGAGAAGACCAAATCTAAAGATAATTAGGGTATAGATAATTAGGGTATAGAAGATTACCAACTTAAAGGGTCAATAAATATCTTCAACAAAATTATAGAAGAAAACTTCCCTAACCTAAAGAAAGAGATGCCCATGAACATACAAGAAGCCTACAGAACTCCAAATAGACTGGACCAGAAAAGAAATTCCTCCCATCACATAATAATCAAAACACCAAATGCGCAAAACAAAGAAAGGATATTAAAAGCAGTAAGGGGAAAAGGTCAAGTAACATATAAAGGCAGACCTCTCAGAATTAAACCAGACTTCTCACAAGAGACTGTGAAAGCTAGAAGATCTTAGGCAGATCTCATACAGACCCTGAGAGAACACAAATATCAGTCCAGGCAAAACTCTCAATTACCATAGACAGTGAAAACAATATATTCCATGACAAAACCAAATTTACACAATATCTTTTCACAAATCCAGCCCTACAAAGGATAACAGACAAAAAACTCCAACACAAGGAGGGAAACTACACCCTAGAAAAAGCAAGAAAGTAATCTTCTTTCAACAAACCCAAAAGAAGGTAGCCACACAAACATAATTCCACCTCTAACAACAAAAATAGTAGAAAGTAACAATCACTTTTCCTTAATATCTCTTAACATCAAAGGACTCAATTCTCTAATAAAAAGACATGGACTAACAGACTGGATATATAAGTAGGACCCAGAATTTTGCTGCATACAGGAAATGTACCTCAGTGTCAAAAACAGACACTACCTCAGAGTAAAGGGCTTGAAAACAATTTTCCAAGCAAATGGTCCCAAGAAACAAGCTGGAGTAGCCATTCATTCTAGTATCAAATAAAATCAACTTTCAATCAAAGGTTATCAAAAAATAGAATAAGGAAGGATACTTCATTCTCATCAAAGGAAAAATCTACCAAGAAGCATTCTCAATTCTGAATATCTATACTCCAAATGAAAGGGCACCCACATTCATAAAAGAAACTTTACTGAAACTCAAAGCACCACACACAATAATAGTGGGAGACTTCAACACCCCACTCTCATCAATGGACAGATCATAGAAACGCAAACTAAACAGAGACACAGTGAGACTAACAGAAGTGATGGGCCATCTATAGATATCTAGCAGATATCTATAGAACATTTCATCCTAAAGCAAAAGAATATACCTTCTTTTCAGCACCTCATGCTACTTTCTCCAAAATTTACCATATTACTGGTCACAAATCAGGCCTCAACAGATACAAGAAGATCGAAATAATCGCATGCATCCTATCAGATCACCACAGACTAAGGCTAGTCTTTATAACAACAAAAACAACAGAAAGCCCACATACATATGGTAGCTGAACAACACCCTACTAAATAACTTGGTCAAGGAAGAAATAAAGAAATTAAAGACTTTTTAGAATTTAATGAAAATGAAGCTACAACATACCCAAACTTATGGGACACAATGAATGCAGTGGTAAGAGGAAAACTCATAGCTCTGAGTGCCTCCAAAAAGAAACTGGAGAGAGCACACACTAGCAGCTTGACAGCACACCTGAAAGCTCTAGAACAAAAGGAAGCAAATTCACCCAAGAGGAGTAGACAGCAGGAAATAATCAAACTCAGATCTGAAATCAACCAAATAGAAACAAAAAGAACTAAACAAACAAACAAATCAACCAAACCAGGAGCTGGTTCTTTGAGAAAATCTTTCTTTCCTTCCTTTCTTTCTTTCATTCCTTCTTTCTTTTTGTTCCTCTGTCTGTCTTCTTTCTTTCTTTTGCTCTTTCTTTGTTTTTTTTTATCAAATATAGTCTAACAGGAGTAAAACTGAAAAAGGAAACTTCAGTTAAGAAAATGTCTCCATGAGATTATCTAGTAGGCAAAAGATCATTGAGTATTTTCTTGACTGACGATTTACATTGCAAGTGCCATCCCTGAGCAGCTGGAATAAGAAATCAGTCTGCACAAGATAGTAATTCTATTCCTTCATGAGCTCTTCTTCAGTTCCTGCCTCCAAGTTCATGTTTGATTACCTGTTCTGACTACCATTCATCATGTACTGTAAGATATAAGATAAACTCTTTCCTCTCAAAAAAAAAAAAAGGTAGATATTCATTCGACTCTGTCAGTATTCAAACATCATAATACACTCATTTAAATGCAAAAATTAATATATACATTTAAAAAAGAAGACAATACAAAGAAAACATCCCATTAGGCAAAGTATTATAAACTGAATAGTTTCTCTAAGGAAAAAAAGCAAAAACCTATGACCAAGGCCACAGCACAGGATCTCATGCTTGTTCAGAACAAATAAATATGCAAGATGTTATTCATTTAGGAAGAAATGCCACACTTGATTGTCATGAGCGGCACTGAAAATTGTTCTAGTTTGTTTTCTGTTGCCATGATAAACACTGTGACCAAAAGCAACATGAGAAGGAAAGAAAAAAGGGAAGCTGAGACTAGAAGTGAAGCAGGGCTCGTGGAGGAACCTTTCTTACTGGCTGCTTCCCTGACTTGCTCGGCTACCTTTCTTACACAGCCCAAGCTCATACTGTTAGCAAGAAAAATGACTGAGTTACAATGAGCAATTCCTCAATGGGAAGAGAAAAACAGCAACTGGTCCACTGATGGTCATCTCTAAAGAAATGATAAGTCCTATTCTAAAAAAGAAAACAGAAAAACCACACATTCAAGAAAGAGAAATCTACATTTCTGGGGAAGTTACATATTAACAGATGACAGAAAGAAACTGTCTGAAGTAAAATTGGCCCTTTTTGAGGGAAAAAAATAAGGGAGCAACAGCTGTAAACCTATCTAAAATAAAAAGCTAATTATTCAGGCTTGTACAACCACTCTGGAAATCAGTCTGGCGGTTCCTCAGAAAACTGGACATAGTACTACCGGAGGATCCAGCAATACCTCTCCTGGGCATATATCCAGAAGATGCCCCAACAGGTAAGAAGGACACATGCTCCACTATGTTCATAGCAGCCTTATTTATAATAGCCAGAAGCTGGAAAGAACCTAGATGCCCCTCAACAGAGGAATGGATACAGAAAATGTGGTACATCTACACAATGGAGTACTACTCAGCTATTAAAAAGAATGAATTTATGAAATTCCTAGCCAAATGGATGGACCTGGAGGGCATCATCCTGAGTGAGGTAACACATTCACAAAGAAACTCACACAATATGTATTCACTGATATGTGGATATTAGCCCCAAACCTAGGATACCCAAGATATAAGATATAATTTGCTAAACACATGAAACTCAAGGAGAATGAAGACTGAAGTGTGGACACTATGCCCCTCCTTAGATTTGGGAACAAAACACCCATGGAAGGAGTTACAGAGACGGAGTTTGGAGCTGAGATGAAAGGATGGACCATGTAGAGACTGCCATAGCCAGGGATCCACCCCATAATCAGCATCCAAACGCTGACACCATTGCATACACTAGCAAGATTTTATTGAAAGGACCCAGATGTAGCTGTCTCTTGTGAGACTATGCCGGGGCCCAGCAAACACAAAAGTGGATGCTCACAGTCAGCTAATGGATGGATCATAGGGCTCCCAATGGAGGAGCTAGAGAAAGTAGCCAAGGAGCTAAAGGGATCTGCAACCCTATAGGTGGAACAACATTATGAGCTAACCAGTACCCCGGAGCTCTTGACTCTAGCTGCATATATATCAAAAGATGGCCTAGTCGGCCATCACTGGAAAGAGAGGCCCATTGGACTTGCAAACTTTATATGCCCCAGTACAGGGGAATACCAGGGCCAAAAAGGGGGAGTGGGTGGGCAGGGGAGTGGGGGTGGGTGGATATGGGGGACTTTTGGTATAGCATTGGAAATGTAAATGAGTTAAATACCTAATAAAAAATGGAAAAAAAAAAAAAAAAGCTAATTATTACAGTCACAACTGCATCCTATAAGACTAATGGCCCTTAGGCTATTTAAGTATCTCAACAGTCTGACTTCAGAGAGGATTAGATGAGACTGTATCCGCAGATGATATGAATGAAACTACCCAGACTGATGGAGGTAACCCATAAGAACCTGCTTATTATAATTAATTTTTCTACTGGAAATGTGTCAACCTAAATAGAGCATGAGGGTACGCTGCCCTGGCTTAGACACAAAAAGTACTGGGGCATCAGTGCTCTGTAGCTATGAACCACCTTGTTAAAGGAAAAGTGAATGGGAGAGAAAGTCTCAAAGAACAGTGATGATGACAGTGTTCCCCTCCGTTTCCTGCTTTTCTTATAGCACCAATATTCCAGTGACTGTGATATATCAATGGAAGTTGCATTGTTCTTGCAAGGAAAAATAGGCAAAGGAAGTAATATTCATGGAGAAAGAAAGTACTTCATGCTAATAACAAAAGAGAGCAGAAGATATAGTAGTAGAGTGGTTAGAGTGCAGAATGCTTACCTAGCATGAATGAGGCCAACTTCAACACCAAACAAACCAGGAATCACCTGGTATCTACCTGTAATTCCAGTACTCAGGAGGTGAGACAGGAGGATCAGAAGTGTAAGGTCATTCTCAAGACACACAGTACATTTAAGGACAGCCTGGACTGAAATATATCAGATCTTGGATAGATAGACAGATGATAGGTAGATAGGTAGATAGATAGATTGATTGATTGATTGATAATAGACTGAAGTGTTAAGAATGAAAAATCTGAAAAGTCTATCCCAATACTGTTTGAACAAAAATGGCCTCTAGTAGAGGGATGGGGCCAGCCACACATCTCAAAATTTTTAACCCAGAAATGTTCCTGTCCAAAAGAAAGACAGGGACAAAAAATGGAACAAAGACTGAAGGAAAGGCCGGGCAGTGGTGGCACACACCTTTAATCCCAGAACTTGGGAGGCAGACGCAGGTGGATTTCTGAGTTCCAGGACAGCCTGGTCTACAAAGTGAGTTCCAGGACAGCCAGGGCTACACAGAGAAACTCTGTCTCAAAAAACCAAAAAACAAACAAACAAACAAGACTGAAGGAAAGGCCATCCAGAGACTGCCCCACCTAGGGATCCATCCCATCTACAGACACCAAACCCCCAAACTATTGCTGATACCAAGAAGTGCTTGCTGATAGGAGCCTGGTATGGCTGTTCCCTGAAAGGTTCTACCAGCACCTGACCAATACAGATGCAGATACTCACAGCCAAACATCAGACTGAGCCCTAGGACCCCAATGGAAGAGTTAGGGGAGACTGACAGAGCTGAGGATTTAAAACTAGTATGTAAGGCAAAAATTTCAGGCTTGTCATTTGGCAAGCTGAACATCCTTAAATATAAAAGTAGACAAGTCACCATTTAATCCTAAACTCACTCAGGACTAATTGTGACCTCTCTCTTTACATGAAAAAAAAATGTATAAATGGTAATTCTATCCCTCACCCAGCCCATACAAATTACCAAATTGTAATTTATAAACTATTCCTAACCACAGTTTAAAAATACAGGAAAGCATATGTGTTGTGAATTTATGTGTTTTATATTATGAATTCCAGGCTATGGTCATAAGTTTTCTGTCTCATTCCGCATGAGAGCAGGGTCACACTGTTAGCAGCATGGTGCCCCTGCAGAAAGGCAGTTATTCTGCAGCAGAATCAGATTTAGGAACAACAAGAAAAATCAATGGCTCCTACAGGAAAGTGACATTCCTCCACAGCATACCACTCACCTCCTAAGTAATGTGAATAAAGCAGGAAAAGGGTTTCCACACTGACAATAGTAGTTAATTCTATGTTGTTTACAAGCCAAAACTACAGTACAAGTTAATTTAATGTGCTGGAGAAAACATATCTTTAACTTTGTCTATTTACAACTTGGGAACACAAAATAAAAAATACGAAATACGAAGCTTAATAGTCAATTTGGTAAACTTTATTGTTTAAATTATTAACACATGGAGCTATGAATGCTACACTTATTTGGAGCACGACATCTATATTGTCAAACTAGTTAAGTACTGTTATATACCATGTTGATAAGGTGTTCTCACCCACCAATTACTATGATATATATTTACCCATGTATGTTTATAATATTTGACAAAATATAATTATTTATATTTATAATTACTTTATAATTATCTCCAGCTCCTATTAAATTCTTTATACTCAAAGTTACACAACGCATATAAAGAAGAATAAGGTACGCTATCAAAGCCAGGATCTTATTCATTTCACTACATAGTGAGCACCTAGAAACCACCTAGGGAGAACAAATCATGGGCTTGAAAAGATATTCACAGTCTAATATGTACTCAACAAATATTTTTAAATTTTAAAAAGTTTCCAGGACTAAGGCACAGCATATAGGGACACATATTTGGACAACAAAAGTGCAGATCACTGAACAGTGGCTTGAAACAGAAACTTATAACTGAGTGATATTTAAGCCAAACCAAGGTTCTTTTCACTGATGGTTCTGGTGAGGATATTGTTCAAATAGTGTCCCACTATAGAATAGTCTCCATGGCTAAGAATTTTTGGAGGAATTGCTGTTTTCACAGAATCAACAGAAAATGTACAACATAATCCTGGAGCAACTTGTCATACAATGCTATCAAAGATGAGTACTGTACTGTCATGTTGAAAGAATTCAGAACATTTTCAAGATATTCACTGTTCAAAAATGGAACTTGATGAACTTCACGAGCCATAGAAATGGCAGTGCACTGAAATCTAAATATGTCTGACTATGTAAGCCAATAAGATATTAAACAATGACAAGCAAACAAAGCATCCAACACCTTCAAAGGTTTAGATTCAGGGAATAAATTCATTATCTTCAAAATTGGTAAATAAAAATGAAGAAGAAAACATTTATTCTCTTGTCAATTTTACTAGCCAATAATACAATAAATAAGGACAGTAGTCTATGGAAGTATCCTTCTTAGAAGAAATAATTTAGAATATCACCATTTTGCAACGTCACAAAAAATTAATGGCTCTTACATCAGAAAGTCACCCATGATCAAATGCCTCCTCAGGTTTTACAAGCAGATCCTATCAATTATGATCAAGTCTGGATTAAGCTGGAAATCTTTAGAGCATACAGAAAACAGAGGTGAATGCTGAATTATACTATCATATATAATCAGCAAAATTGAGTCTGTGAAAACCTGTAAGCTCAGAGCTGAGAAGCAAAATTAAAAGGAAACTAAGAGAGAGGTGAGAGGGAAACACGTAGATAACAGCTCAAAAGACACCAAATTTAAAAAAAAAAGAAAGAAAGAAAGAAAGAAAGAAAGAAAGAAAGAAAGAAAGAAAGAGAAAAAGGTAAAACTAAGCCACAGTGTCAAGGGACACACACTTGAACAATAAAAATACAGATCTCCATAAAAATGAAAACAATGTCTACTCTTGGAAAATGAAGCAGTTATGACTGAGATAAGATACACAGCAAACTGTGGAAGAGCTGACAACTTCTGGGTGGTTTTCTAAATGTGTTCCCTTTTAAAACATGAAGTAAATATTCATTTTGCTCTCTGTATTTGTACTTTATGTTATAATTTAAAAGCTTTTATAAAAATACAAATAAAAAAGGATTTCTCAATTTGAAATTCTTAAACTTCCAGTCCTATCAGATTTTTGCTGTGTGAACAAACATGTTAAGTAATACTTCAATGCTTCACATCTGTAACAGAGAAAATAACACACCATAATTATGATAACAGTAGTTTGAATGTTTAGCAAGTTGTCTACTGAACATTCAATAAATGGTAATTATTACCTGTGCAAAAGAAGCAGCTATATACAAGGTAGCCATCAAAACTTTTACACTAAATGGTTATGTCAATTGTTTGAATGGCCACATATCAATCTATTTGTTTTTTAATATACATAGTAATATTTTAAAGGTATTCTAGGTCAAATATTAGGGCACAGGACTATAGTTCCAGCGTGCAAGAGGCTGAAGCTGAAGTACTGCTGTAGTCCAAAGTCAAGACCAGTTTGGACAACAGGAAAAGGCCTGATCTTGAACCAAAGGTTTTCTATGTATTAGTCATTTTTCATATAAATTCTTTCAAGCTAAAAGTATATCAGATAGTACTAACATAAGTTTGCTTAGTCAGAAATAATACAAAATGCCTTTTAAAGTACCATGTATTATGTAACGGAGGATGGCTGAGTCGGCCATCAATGGGAGGAGAGGCCCTTGGTCTTGTGAAGATCATATTCCCCAGTAAAGGGGAATGCCAGGGCCAGGAACCTGGAGTGGGTGGGTTGGGGATCAGGGCGGGAATGGGGGGCGGTATAGGGGGTCTTGGGGATAGTATTTAAAATGTAAATGAAGGAAATATCTAATAAAAATAGATAAACCAAAGTACCATGTATTTAGTTATGGGCATATATTCTATTTTTAAAATTAATATATGGTATAATGAGCTTTGGGAGAGAAACAAAAGTATATAGTTCTAAGACTTTTAATGTTTGTAAATTTGAGTAAGTATCATCACGATCAGTTCAGAACAGTTTTATCATTAATACCAACCTTTTAAAAAACCCCTTATGCTCTGAATAGTCACACAACTCATCCTACCCTAAACTGGGAATTTTAGTCCATTTTGTGCTAATGTAACCACTATCTCTGAAGGTAAATTATAAAAAACAGAAGCATATTCTTCAAAGTTCTCGAGGCTCAGGAGTCCAAGATTAAAATTCAGTGCTTGGTGGCTAGAGAGACGGCTCAGTGGCTTGGAACGTATGCAGGCTACCCCTGCAGAACACCCAACTCCCAACACAGGCAGCTTATAACATTCTAGTTCCAGGGGATCCAATGCCTCTGGTCTCTGAAGACACCTATACTCACATAAATATATGCATACACACACATACACATAATTTTAAAAATAGAAACTTTTAAAATGTTTCAATACTTGGTGAGGGCACTTTTTGCTACATACTAACATGGTGAATGGCAAAGGGGCAAAAGGAGACAAACATTGTGCTATCACATAGCAGAATAGAAGGAGCAAACTTACTTCCAGAAACTCTTAAGGTCATTACTTTATTCATAAGGGCAATACCCATTAGATCCCACCTTTTAGTACTGTTGCCCTGGAATAATCTCAACACTAATGTTTGCAGGAGACAAAAACAATCAAACTATAGTACCGAAGATCTGTTGGTACTGTTACAGTTTTGTCTTTCATTGTGAAGTATTCCATTGCATGATCTACCACAATTTATCCACTCATGCACTGACATTTGCACTTTTCTAGTTTTTTGCAATTGTGAACATGTGTTCCATTACTCTTTAGTAAATACTCATCTGAGTATTTACCATGAGACTGCTGATTCACATGGCAACTATGTAAGGAACTCTCCACACTGTGGTGCAATTTTGCGTTCTCATCAGCTGCTCTATCTTTGCCAGCTTGCTACTGTCAGAATTCATTTACCTGTTTCTTTACCATTGGTATTTGAATAGCTAGGTAATGGTATCTCATTATTTTAATTTGCATTTCTACTGGTTAATGATGTTTATAGGCTCTGTTTTTTAAATATATACTACAGTTAATTCTATTTGCCAGAGGACCACATTTAATATTATAGCACTTAGCCTGTTAATGGGATGAAATTCTTTCATAAGCTAAACTACTCTTGATATCTTTTCAGAATCATTTACCACACAAAATTTCAAATTGCCCTCATAAGCAAGGAACATTTATGCAAAGTTTTTCAATTCATTGAGTAGAAAATGTACTCAAATTCAATTTATATTAAATTGGAATTTTGTAAATTTTTCTCAAATTGAGAAAACAGTCTTTTCAACTTCCATCTCGTCTTTTCAAATCTTTTTTTCATGAAATTATCTAATTGTAAAAAGCATTTACTGAGTGGACATTTTGTGTCAGGAACTATACTAAGCCTTAAACATACAAATATTAACAAGCCAAAAGATCTTAACCTGCAGAACTTGATAGTACTCATTTTTGTGTGTGTGCATGTATGTGTATGTGTGTTTGTGTGGTGCATTTGTATGGGTATATGCACTTGTATAGGAGGGTGTTCCATGTACACATGTGCACATGTATTTGATCTCTATCTTCTTTTCATGCCTATATGTGAGCTAGCTAGCTCGTGTAGGCATATATGGAGGCTGGAGGCTGATGCAGGGATGTCCTCCTCAATGACTACACCTTATCTGGTGACACAGTCTCTCACTGAAGCTAGAGTTCACTGTTTCAGCTAATCTAGCTGGCTAACTTGCCTATGGGATCTGCTTGTCTTTGCTCCAACTCCTAGAGCTGTTGTTATAGGTATGCACCACCACACTCAGCACTCAAGTCTTCATGCTTCCACAGCAAAGAACTAAAGAACTTACCCACTGTGCCATTTCCCCAGTACTGCACCTTAATTTCCTTCTTTTTAAATTTAACTTATGTAAATGAGTGTTTTGTATGCATTTATGCCAGTGTACCAATTGTGTGCCAATGCCCAAAGAGGCCAAAAGAGGGTGCTGACAAGCTAGAACTGGACTTAGAGGAGGTTGTGAACCATCTAGGTGCTGGAGAGAGAACTCAGCAGTTAAGAGGATTTGTTGCTTTTACAGAGGACTTAGGTTCAATTCTCAGCACCTGCATAGTGGCTCACAACCATCTATAACTCTAATTCAAGGGGATCTGATGCCCTCTTCTGATTTCCAAGAACACCAGGCATGCACATGGTACATATACATGTAGGCAAAACAAACACATAGAATAAACAAGTCTAGAAATTGTTTATATACCATCTAAATTAAAAAATCAACCATAGCCAGGCATGGTGGCACATGCCTTTAATCCCAGCACTCAGGAGGCAGAGGCAGGCGGATTTCTGAGTTCGAGGCCAGCCTGGTCTACAAAGTGAGCTCCAGGACAGCCAGGGCTATACAGATATACAGAGAAACCCTGCCTCAAAAAAAAAAAAAAAAAAAGAAATCAACCATGAAAATTCTGTATAAATACACTTATTTATGAATCATTTGCTGATACTTTAATTTTACCCTTCCTCTGTAAGTAAAGGATATGATTATTGGTTAAAAAATAAAATATGATTCTAGTTTTGTTATCCTGAGTCTAAAAAACAGTAACTATAAATTTTCATACTTATATATTATTGTACAACTAAGAAAGTTTCTTCTCAGGTACATTCAGAGGAAGGCATCTCTCATTAAAATAAGTGATCTAGCTGGACCATAATTTAGCTCACCCCTTGATTTTGCTACAGTACCTTATTTGTTCTTCACATGCACTAATAAAATTCTCACTATTACTTGTAACTTTTGTGGGGAGGGAGGAGGGAGGAGGGCTTGAGACAGGGTTTCTCTGTGGAGCCCTGGCTGTCCTGGAACTCACTCTGTAGATCAGGCTGGCCTCGAACTCAGAAATCCACCTGCCTCTGCCACCCAAGTGCTGGGATTAAAGGCGTGTGCCACCACTGCCCAGCTATTACTTGTAACTTAATAGACTAATCACAAATGCCATAAAATGTAAAAGTTGAAGACAAAAAATTCTCAAGCTGGGCATTGTGGCTCATGTCTGTAACCCCAGCACTTGGGAAACTGAGTTCAAGCTGGGCTGCACTACACACATAGTGAGTAAGGCCCTATCTCAAAAGAAAAACACCTTTTAATGGAGGAAGGGTAAACAGACAGTGATTGGGGTAGGAATGAAGTGAAGACTCACTGCATTGCCCAGGCTGACCTCAAATTCTTGAACTCAAGCAATCCTCCCACCTCAGCCTCCCAAGCAGCTGAATTCACATGCCACTGACGCCAGGAAACGGAGAAAGCTAGGCTGATTCCGTGACAGGCTTCAAATTAGCAGTTAAGGAGACTAGGCCTAAATCTCTGTTTCCAAGCAAGAACCAGGCAATTCCAGGCAAATCCAAGCCTCAGAAACTGCCCTGCTACCTGGCCTGAGGCAAGGACAAGCAGCAGTTTCCAGACTTCCTCAGCAGCAAGTTGGCAGTTCGTAGAGATGGACCCAACAGATTAACATAGAGGTCACCTACCCTGGAATTCCCCTAATGTGCTTTAAATCAGGCCTGCAAGCTCACTTGGTGGTCTCTCTGTCTTGGTAATGGGAGACCCCAGCATGCTGGACTTCTGCAGAATAAAACACTCTTCACATTTACATACTGTATCAGTCCAGGGTTATCATTTGTCAGTGAATCATGGACCCTTACAAAACAAAACTACACATATATATGATATACAACATGATACCTTAACATATGTGCACAAATAGGATAATTAAACTAGTTAATATATCCATCTCATAGATACATTTTTATACATATTAAGACTATATAAGGGGTGGGGGAAATGTCTCAGTAGATAAAGTGCTTGCTGTACAAACTTGAGGAACTGGTATCCACATAAAAGCTGAGCACAGCAATGTCCCTGTGTATCCATAGCACTAGAGAGGGGGAGGGGGTAGAGACAAAGGAATCCTGATGGCTCAATTCACCACTGAGACTGGCTAAAATGGTAAGCTCGTGGTTCAGTAAACATACTATTCAAAAAATAAGATGGAGAAGACATCCTGATGTCAAGCTCTGGCCTCCACATGCAGCATCAGAGCATGCATACACACACACATGTACACACATACACACAGGCACACATGTGCACACACACATATGCTTGCACACAAATGCATGTACATGTAGACAGGCATATACTACACACCAAAAAAATGAAAAAGAATACTTAAAAGCTGCTCTCTAAACCATTTTCAAGTATACATCATCAACTATAATTAAATGAAATTATAATGCCATACTTCCATGTCCAAAACTGATCCTAAAACTTTATGGACTTTTTAACTCTCCCCATTTCTACCACCTCTATCCTCTAAACACCTTTTTAATACTCTGCCTCTAGGAGTTTCACTTCTTCCAATTCCATGCATACATGATATCATGCAGTATTTATTCATGCCTTGCTTATTTCAATTAGCACAATGTCCTCCAGGTTCATATAGGTCAGGCAAGCTAAGGATTTCAACTAAGACTCATTCAAGTACTTATTTGAGTAAGCTGCATTTTCAAGACTCTACACAGTATTACATATTTCAGTCTTTCTTTGACATAGGCTTTATATGGCGACAACTTTGGTTGGGATAGCAAGTCCAAATTAAGACCTTTAGAAATCCAAATACAGAAAATATAATAATCTTCTTATCCCTTAAAATTAAAATCAAGCTGGGTGTGGTGGCGCATGCCTTTAATCCCAGCACTCGGGAGGCAGAGGCAGGCGGATTTCTGAGTTTGAGGCCAGACTGGTCTACAAAGTGAGTGCCAGGACAGCCAGGGCTACACAGAGAAACCCTGTCTCGAAAAACAAAAAAAAAAAAAAAAATTAAAATCAAAACAGTAGTAAACACTTAAGATGTTACTTTAAAAAATCTTATCTCGTTCTTAGTTATACTATAGTAAATTTTAAAATATTAAATGATATAAATTTTTATATTTTTGTTTCCTAAGCAATTAACATTCAAAGAAACAGAAGTAAAAGCAGTTTACATTTCTACGAATGTATAAGGGCTGGTTGGTTTTTTTAGGGGGTGGGGGTTCTACATCCTAACTAGCATTCAATATTTTTTATCTTTTTAATTGGTTGAGGACAGAGTGGACACAGTGCACACACTTGTGTGTTTGGAGGTAAGAACTGACATCAGGCTTTTTGTTTTTTTAAGATTTTTACTTTATGTGTAACATTTATATATGTGCACCACGCACATGCCTAGTGTTCTTGGAGGCCAAAAGAGAGACTCAAATCCCCTCAAACTGGAGTTACAGGCAATTGTGAACCACCATGTGAATGCTAAGTACTGAACCTGGATACTCTCCAAGAGGAGCAAGTACTCTTAACCACTGAGCCACATCTCCAGCCCCCTTTTGAGACAGCATCTCATTGAACCAACCTAGACTAACTGGCCAGTTTGGTTTGGTTTGGGTGTTGGTGTTGTTTGGCATCTCACTGAACCAGGCTAGACTGACTGGCCAGTTTGGTTTGGGTGTTGTTGTTGTTGTTGTCGTTGCTGTTGTTGTTGTTGTTGTTGTTGTTTGGCATCTCACTGAACCAGGCTAGCCTAGCTGGCCAGTAATTTGGTTTGGCTTGGCTTAATTTGACTTGGTTTGACAGCTTGGCTTGATTTGGTTTGGTTTTTCATGGGTGCCAAAAATCTGAACTCAGGTTGTCATGGCAGGCACTTTACTAACTAAGCCACTTTCCAGACTATATATATATATTTATATATATATATATATATATTTGCTTTTTAAAAACAGATAATATTCTAACTAGGATGAAAATGTAGTTCTAATCTGTGTTTCCCTGATGGCTAAAATGTTAAGCACACTTTTCCACATATTTATTGGTTTTTCAGATATTCAATGCCATTGAAGTATGGCATTACAATTTCATTTGATTACAGTGTCTGTCCTCTATTTATTAACTAGATTGCTTAATTTGATATCACTTCCACTTGTCAATTCTTGTTATATATTAAGCTGCTGGAGTTCTATTCAGGAGGTCATCACTTGGGTCATACCTTAAGGTGAGTGGTTCTCGTTGTTTTCCTAACAAGTTCGGATTTGGGGAATTCTAGATGAAGGTCCTTTGAAGTGGAAATTTCTGGTTTCTTTGGAAATTCAATAATGTCATGTGATGTTTTGCTGAGGCAGACACAGGTGAGCAGATGTGTGATGTTTAGAAAGAATATAAATACAATCCTACAGACAGTGGAGGGGAGGCTCTGGCACTGGTTCTCCTTGCTCCGCCTTGCTAGTCTGAAGAGCTCTCATATTGGTTCACCTTGTATAGGGTTGCTGATCTTCACTTGTTGTGACTTTGTAGACAGTAACTGGACAAAGAACGTCTCATGCTATTCTGGCAGCTTCCTGCTTCTTCCACAGACTCAGGTCAATTGGTGGAGCCTCAGTTTCTTTTAGATGGAACTGCTATTGCTGATTCATGAGTGGTGATTGCCTAGTGGACTAGATTGCGTTCATGTTGGTGTTTTGCTAGTGGACTGGACTGCTGACAACGAAGATTGGAATAGCCCCAAAGAACTATTTCTAAACAGGTCCACAACTGTTTCCTATTAACCTTTCTTTTCCACTACCTCTGGTGGGTGGTGGGCTAGAAGAAAGGTTGAAGCACTTAAAAACCCTTATTAAAGTAGGTATTGAAAATTCTAAGCCTACAGTCTTTAATCCACTTTTAGTTCATTTTTGTATAAAGTATAAGACAGAGATCAGTTTAAATCTTATGTGGATACTCAAGTTCTCCCAGCCCCTTTGCTGAAGAAGCCATCATTTCTCCAAAGGCTGTATTTGGCACCTCTGTAGAGGACAAGATGACTAGAGCTGTTGGTATGAGTTTACTTCTAGATCTTCTATTCCATTGGACTGTGTTAATTTTTCTGCCAAAACCAGCATGGTTTTGTAAATGTAAATCTGTAGTATACTTTGAAACAAGGTATTACATTAGTATTTCTCTTTTGGCTCAGGATTGCGTTGTGTGATAATTTTGTGGTTTTCTAGTTGTCATTACAGTTGTGGTGGAAGTTCTACTAACTGTAATCACTTTCAATAGTATGACCATTTTAACACTAACTCTCCTAAGGTCTTTCCACCTTCCTGTGTCTTTCTCAGTTTATTTTATGTTGTAGAGGTCTTTCACCTCTTTGGATAGTTTTATTCATGCAGATTGATTTTGTTTGTTTGTTTGTTTTAAATTAGGGAATTGTTTTATTTTTGTTTTCAGCTACTGAGAATGGTATTGTTTTCCTGATTTCTTCCTTAGAAAGTTTGTTATTAGTATGAAAGCGACTGCTTTCTATATGTTGGTTCTACAAGCTGCTATTTTTCTGGAAATATTTGTGATATCTGAGTCTTCTGGAAGTGTTCAAGGACTTCTAGGTATATAATTACATTATCTGCAAGTAGAAATCATTTGATTTCTTACTATTCTATTTATATTTGTTTTGTTACTTTCTGTTTTTAAGAATTTTTATTTACTTTATTTAATGCATATGAGTGGTTTGCCTGGTATCCACAGAGGTCAGAAGGCATCGGATACCCTGTAACTGGAATTAGGGATGGTTGTGAGCCACCATGTGGTGTTGGAAATCAAACCAAACAAAACAATGCTCTTAGCCACTGAGCATCTCTCCAGCCCATACTTTTCTTTCTTGTCTGACTGATCTGGGTAAAATTTCAAGTAGTAAAGTGAACTCCCTTAATCCATCCCTTATTTTAGAAAAAATAATTTGCTTTTCCCCACCAAGATGATGTTGTTTATAGGTCAGGTATATACTGCTTTTATTATATAGAAGTATGACCCTCCTACAGATACTTCTACATATCTCTTATCATGAAAGAATATTTAATTTTGCCAAAGGCTTTTTCTAGATTTATTGAAATGATAAATGACTTTCTTGATTCCATTTATTTACTGATTTGTATGCTAAATCATCTTTGCATTTCTGGAATAAACTAATTTGATCAGTGTGCATCGTTTGTAATGTGCTGATGAATTTAATCTATAATTTAATTTAATCCTGAAGTTTCTTTCTTGACTTTTGGTCAGATGATCTATCTATGTAGAAGAGTGGGATGCTAAAATCACCCACTATTATTTTACTTGTTTCTCTATATATTTATGTATAGTAGTGTTTGTTATATAAAATCAGGTGTTTCAACATTGATGCACATATATTGACAATTATATTGTCTTAATAAATTGCTTCCTTATTAATATGTAGTAGGCTTTGTTATGTACAGTTTTTGTTCAAAGTCTGTTTAGTCATATGCAAGTATGGCTTGGGATATCATTTTCCATCTTTCTACTTTCAGCCTGTGTATGTATTTACCAGTAAGATGAACTTATTGCAAACAGCAGATTGTTAGGCCTTGTTTTTGTTTTATTGTTTCAGTTTGGTTTGGTTTTGAGACAGAATCTCTCTGCATAGCCCTGGATATCATGGACTCACTATGTAGACCAGGCTAGCCTAGAACTCACAGCAACCTGCTCACCTCCCAAGCCTGGTTATCAGGCCTCGTTTCTAATTCCAATCAGCTAGCCTTGCACCTTTCATTTAGTGAATTAAAACCAATTACATCCAGGGTTATTATTGAAAGTTGCATGCTAGTTCCTATCATATAGGGTTTTTTGTTTGTTTGTTTTCTAGTTATTTCAAATAATCTGTGTCTGCTCCACCCCTGAGCAAGCAGGTTTCAGGCTGGGGGAGGAGAGACTACACTTTACTCATCAGAGAGGCTTCACTGTTTTCTAATTTGCACTTGTTTATCTGTTTATCTACTCTTTAAGTTTATTATTTCCCACAATCTCATGAATGTGTTTATTTTGCTTGTTTCCTGGTTTAGGGTTCCTTTAAGTATCTTCTGTAAGCTGGTCTTAGTGATCATAAATACTTTTTGGCCATCTTGAGAGGTCCTTATTTCTCCTTTGATTCTGAACAATAACTATGCTATACACAGTAATCTATGTTGGCTATTACTTTCTTTTAGGACCAGAATAAAATGGCCTCTTGGCCATTAGATTTTGCTGAAAATTTTGTTAATATTCTGATAGGTTTGTTTTAGTACTTCTTCCTGTAGCTTTAATATTTTGTGTACTTTCAGCAATTTAATCTGACATCTTCTTTTGGGTTCATGATTGTTTGGGGCTCTGCCTGCCTTCTGTGCCTAGATGTCCATATCTTGCCCAAATACTTGAGAAATTTCTACTAAGACAGAAAAGTTTAGCATATAGATCTTTACCCTTATCTACTCCTACTTTCATATAAGGGTATATTTAAGGAACACCTTCCTCTTGATTACATGCCTTAAAATGTAGTGTTGAGTATAATTCCAGATGGACTTTATAGTGTAGTTCCATTGTAGCTTCTTTATTCTATAGTCAGTGGATTTTGACACGGGACCTTGTCCTAGAGTCAGAAGAACTCACTTTCTAACAAATACGGAATCTCTCCGATAGTTTAGGCAGTTACACTGTAAAATGTGTAATAGGGTACACACTCTCTGTGGTTATCCCTCCAGTCTTGTCAGCAATATGAAGTCTGATTAAGATGAAAGCAACCTACACTGCACCCAGGTACAGTGTCCACAATTTTTGTGTCATATCTCCATATGGTTGCTATGAGGCTGACAGTCTAGTAATAGGTATTCGGGACACGAGCTATCCTTACTTGAGGCTAGGTCATTAGCTAGGAGTTTTATTTTCCCAATTCTTCATGTGAAAATGAAGCTCAAGTTGGGCTGGTCATGGACAATGTGAGTTGTTATTTCTCTTAGCTGGACTAGACATACACTTCAGAGGAAGGACAGACACCCATGATTGATGTATCAGATTCAATCCCCAGTGCTACACAGAAAAAGTGTAATGAATAATAAAGACTGGGAATGTAGTTCAATGGAAGATTTGTTGAGGCCTAGAAGCAAACTCCAGCACCACAAAAAGAAAATAAAAATAAACAGCAATGATGTAAAAATAAAGTAAAAACCAACTAAATCCTTTAAGAACCACAATGCCAACAACAACAAAATCACATAATAGACTAAAAGTTTAAAAAATAAAAAGTCAGAAGACCTCCCAGTGGCAGGGAAGGAACACAAAAAGATCTAGAGCAAAGCCGACAAGTCAAATAGGGCTGCTGTTCTCTTTGGTCAAAATTTTTTCTTTTCACAGTTGGCATCAGGAACTACAGAGACTCATCACTAGTCAAAGTATTGAGAATAATGTTTGCTGAATGTTCAGCTACTATATCAAAGGGTAATATATATGTCACTAAATCATCCCTCCAAGATTTAGGTAACATCATGGAAGAAGGAGCAATAAGAATGTAAGATCTAAGGGAAGAGGAGAAGTGGTCAAGTCTAACATGACTGCTGCACTCAAACTCACAGCAGTTGATTAGTTGTAGACCCATTAACACCCTGTCGTAGAAGAGGAGGGGCCTTTGCTGAGGTTTATATGAAGTGAACTACGGATAGGCTAATGTGGATAGGACAATTTCCTACAATGATGAGCCCAGGGCCAGACCTTTTAAATACTCAGCTGTCTGAAGTTATGCATCTCTTCCATAGCCAAAGCTTTCTAACATAAGCACAAAAATGAGACCAGAAAGGAATGAAGCCAGGAAATGGAGAGAACTCTAAAGGTGTCTGTCTTCATCTGGGTGCTCCTGTATAAAGCACTATTCTTCCTACTTATGTAGCAAATAAATTATCTTTTTGTTTTGCTGTTCTAAAGTGTTTTTTAATGCTTTTTATTTTAAAAACATCAAATGTTTTGTTTCTCTAAGGAAGAAAAATAACAAATTGTCTATTTTCTTGCTGTGACCTTCAGTTTATTTATTGAGTATTAATGTTTATTAATATAAAGAGAGTATCCGCCCCTGCAATCACAAATATGTGACAGAAACAAGACAGAAGTAAAAGAGAAAAGCACACATAAATAGACTGAGAATAGTTGCCCATTAAAGATTTACTCTCTAAGTATTCAGGAACCTTCAAAATAGCTTACAAAGCAGGCAACACTTACTTTTCCCTGTTTTACACTGGGAGGAACCTTCAAAATAGCTTACAAAGCAGGCAACACTTACTTTTCCCTGTTTTACACTGGGCCACTCTACTTATACTAGGTAATAAGATATATCTTACTTTGTGTTGCTCTGCGTTTACATGCTCATTCACTGATATTAACCAATATCTGAAGACAGTTTGAAGGGGCTGGTGTAAAGTCTCAGTTGGTCAAGTTCCTATCTCACAAGTGTGGGTCAGAGTTGGATCTCCAGAAACCTCACAGAAGCCAGGTGGGCATGGCAGCCCCCTATAGTCCCAGCACACAAATTATAGACAGAAGATCCCTGGAGCAAGCTGACTGCCAGGTTGATCAAAATGGAGAGCTTCAGGTTAATAATTGACCCTTACTTAATATATAAGGTGGACAGCTATTGAGAAAGACCTCCCAATGTCATTCTTGGTTCTCTATATACACACCCAAACATACAAACATCCACACATACTTCTGTACATATAACTGCAAGCATGCATATATACCAAGTACATACTCCATACACTAAAATAAAAAATTCTCTGCCCTTTCTCCTTCTATCATAGTAATTATCAAAATATAATTGTTTATGCAAGTGGGAATGAGAATGAGTCATTATAGTAAAATATGAGACAGAAATGAACAGATGAAGTAGAAAAACACTGTAGTAATAGAATACACCATTGTTTCACAACAGAAAAGATCTGATGCCTCTAGTATTCTTATTCATTCAGAAAATATCTGAGTCACTCAAAGATGACTCAGAATTCAAGTTTGGAAAATGGCAAGAATAAATCAATAATAGAGAAAGGAAAGCTAAGAGGAATAATATATTTCAAAACAAAGAAAATTCAAATATAACTATGTTGAGGTTAATGGAATGACAAACTTCCAGGATGGAAACTGAATTCAGGAGCTTAACAATATAACAATATAAAGTAAAAATAATGTTCTCACTAAAGGCAAAGAGACAGGTACCATTCCAAAGGGAATTAATTGGAGAGACAGAGGGCTGGGAAGATGGCTTAGTAGTTAAGAACACTTATTACTCTTTCAGAAAACCAAGGTTCAGTTCCCAGCACCAACATGACAGCTCACAACCACCTCTAAGTCTAGTTCCAGGGGATCCAATACAAACTTTTGGCCACTGAGAGCTCCTGCACACATGCATGTGGTGCACACACACCCATGCAGGATCACACACATTTTTTAGAGAAAACAAAACTGTATAAGTCAAATGCAACAAGTTAACCCTATAAATGAACAGGGGAATTGCTATCTTCAATAAAAGGAACTAGAAGACTACAAAATTAGAAGGAGGAAAAAAAAGACAGAATTCCAAATCTGAAGCAAGAAAATTTTACAAAATCACTGGCAATAAAAAGAGAATAATTTTAGTGAGAAAAAAGAAACAAAATGAAATAAAAAAGACATACCATCTCCAGCCCTTTTGAGAAAGAATGAATAGGGAATCTTGAATTTTTGTCTTTGTCTAATAAAGATACTTTAGGAAAATTAAATTAAAATGACAAATTAATTAGTTTTAACAAGTAGAGGAAATTTTTAGAAATGGCAACCATGGGTCAATCATGGATGCTCACATCTTTAATACCAGCACAGGAAGGCATAGGCAGGAAGATCTCTGTGAATTCTGAGCCAGCCTAGTCTACAAAGCAAACTCCAGGAGAGCAGGGGTATAGAGTAAAACTCCAATCTCAAATAAATAAATAAATAAATAGCCATAAGGTAAAAAGGGAACACCCCTCGGTCAGGCAACTAGGATGGCTTTAACCTCTTTACTCAAAAAACTAAATAGGTAACTGGATCAATCTTCAGTATCTAAAAGCAGTGTACTAGAATCAGATATTTTGAAAAATCTGAGGGGTTGTTTTGTTTTGGGGTTTTACTTTTTTGTTGTGTTTTGGTTTTTGTTTTGCTTTTTTGTTTGTTAGCAAGGTCTCACTACTAGGTAGCCCTGGTTGGCCTGAAACTCACTATATAGACTAAGCTGGCTCAAATTCAGGGATCTAGCTGTTCCTGCCTCTGCTTCCCAAAACCTGGGATTAAAGGCCTGCAACACTATGACAAGCTACTAAAAACGGTTTGAAACAACCTTATAAAAAGTGGGAAAGAGCTGCTAACCAGTGTTAGTATTTTACAATATCTTTCTTCTTCACTTAGTAACTGAGTCTAGGTCAGCACATTGTTGCCTAGGCTGACCTCAAATTCATGATCCTCCTGCCTCAGCCTGCCTCAGAAGCTGAAATTACAGGTGTGTAGTACCACTTGTCCTAACTAAAAGCATATTCTCTAATTTTCATCTTACTTTTCATCTCATGTTCACAATTTCCCTGGTGTATTTAATCTGATTGTTATTCTTTAAAAATCAGTTTTCTATATCTGATTTACGGTAGCAATATTGTTTCTTTTCTATTGTATATTGTCCCAGCTAATTTTTGCTGTTACAAAACTACTGCTTTAATGTGATTCTAGTTTTGCTTTGTTATTTTGCATACATATAAAAGTCCTATTTGATTTCTCATGAAACACTTAACAGGGATTATAGCTCCGTTATTAGAGTGCTTGCCTAACACACGCAAAGCCCTGGGTTCCATCCCAACACCACAAAAACTAGGCTTGGTATCATAAAATGAGCTTGGCATACAATTACTCTTGGCATAAACAGTAATCTCAACACTCAGAACTCAGAAGTTCCAGGCAATCTTTTTATCCTCTCCTACACAATAAGTCTGAGTCCAGCCTGTGATAAGAAGGAAGATGCTGGTGTGATGGTTCATGCCTTTATTCCCAGCACTTAGGAGGCAGACACTGAGAGATCTTTGAGTCCAAAATTAGTTTGGTCTACATAGAGAATCTCAGGTCAGCCTAGGCTACATAGTAGTAAGACCCTGTCAAAACAAGCATACAAAAACAAAAAGCTAGGGAGGGGCAGGATAAAGAAAGGAGGAACTTGACAAATCTGGATATGGTGAGGCATGTCTTTAATCCCAGCAGTTGGGAAGCTGAGGCAAGAAGATTAAGGTTTCAAGGGCTGCATTGGTTACATAGTGAGACACTGTCTCAAAAACAAAACAAAAATTTTAATTCACAACATCTATTATAACAAGTATTCGGGAGAAATATATCAAGAACAGGAATTGTAAATTTAGAAATGGCTGTAACATAATAGTTTTATGCATTTATTACTACTGAAAACAAAACTTGCTTGGGAAAATATGATAGGTCTTTCTCTTCTGTGCTGGGGTTAAACTCGGTTATGACCTTTGTAGGCTACACAAATGTTCTATGACTTCTGTAGTATTCCTAGCCCTTGGCTCTCGCTATGTAGCTAAAGACGGCCTGGAACTCAATCATCCTAACTCGGTCTCCTATCTGCTAGGATTATAGGCCTAGCGTTATGACTATACTCAGGGGGTCTTTGTTATTTTGAAGGCCTGAAAATTATAGAAATGGGGGTCTCCACTTTTCACTTAAGTTTTTCTGATTACACAGTGAGTACTTAAAACACTTTATATTTATTCACTTCAGTAGGTCATTTTAAAACAAATCTGGCATGCCATATACCAAAAAGAACATCCCTTTAGGAAGCACAGCACTTATTCCTAGAATGCTGTCACTATTAAAAGCATCAGGATCCAATTTTTTCAGCTGCTTAAGAATCTTAACATGGTTCTTATAATTCTGTCAGAAGTGACAAATCTTCACACATTAAATATTGTTTTGATTTGGGAATATTTCTGGTTATCATAAAGTGGTTTACCTAACTTAGAAATAACACTTCTGAGTAAAAAGTATGACTATAAAGCATGAAACAATTTTTCTTATGCTACTATAATAACACTGTCATTAAAATATAACTGTAACCCCCTCCTCCACAGAGGTGTGCTCTGTGGGTTACCACTCATGTATTCTACAATGTTGGGTAAAATAAATTTCAATAATTTTATAGCCATATTTTCAACTATTGTAGCTAATACAAAAAGTCCTAAGGGTTTCTGAGTCAAATTACTAAATATCTGAAAATAATTATCGCACCTCTGGTGTTTAAATTTCACTAGTTGTTATTCAATGTCCTCTCTTATTCATATTGCACACAAAATGTACATTAGCTTTTTGGCACATACCTGACACCAGCCTACTTGAGTCTGTTGTTCACTCCTATTAAGACACACTTGCACACATATATAAACATGCATACACACTCCTATTTTTTAATCATCTATATAAACAGTTTTGATCCAGATTGTTACCTATCAGCTCTGCCTCTAGGTCTATTGCTGTTGCTATTTCCCCAGCAATAGCTATGTTTGTTTGTTTGTTTGTTTGTTTAAACAGCTCAATTCCACCTGACTACTTGAGCCCAGGTTGGCACAAAGGAAAGCTAAAATTCCTCTATCCTGCCTTTTATCCCCAAAGGAAAAATTAAAACAGCATTTTTCTCATCTTCATATCCAGAATATCCATATTCTCAAGCATGGTGGTGAACACCAGCAATCCCAGCACTCAGAAGCAAGGACAGAAGGAGTACGTATAAGGCCAAACTGGGCCAAAATCCCTCTCAAAAGGTGAGAGGGAAAGGTTATACACATGAACTAAAATAATACCCATTGCCCATCATGGTTATCCCAAGCAGCCTCAAATTTATTCACTGCTGAATCCTCATTTACAACATGTCTTAGTTTGTTCAGGATGCTATAACAAAATATTTGATGCTGAGTAATTCATGAAGAATAGAAATTCATTGATATCAATTCAGGGCAATAAAAAAAAATCCAGTATCAAGGCTCAGATCT
The DNA here is from genome assembly GCF_000001635.26 of Mus musculus. Classification (NCBI taxonomy): domain Eukaryota; kingdom Metazoa; phylum Chordata; class Mammalia; order Rodentia; family Muridae; genus Mus; species Mus musculus. The sequence continues at coordinate 77,248,923 of NC_000078.6, read as the reverse complement.
GATGTCTGGTGAGGGCCTGCTCTGTTACATAGATGGATGATGATGATCATGATGGCGACGTCGACTGTGTGTATGATAGGTAATGTGTGTAAGTGGTGGGTATGTAATGGGTGTGCCAAGGCACACATGTGGAAGTCAGAGGATCACTTTCAGGAGTTAGTCTACTCCCTACACCAATTTAAACTCGGGCTTACAAAGCAAGCACTTTACCCATTCAGCCATCCTGCCAGCCCATCAAAGTCTTTAATGGGAAGAAGGAATAGATTCCCTTGGCAGTAATCCCATTCTAGAGAGCTCTGACCTTATCACCTATTACTTTGCAAAGCCTCCACACTTCCTATTACCATGAATGTATGGGACAGGTTTCAACATGGCAACATGTGATTTTAGGGAGATACAAACTTTAAGACCTTAGCAGGCATGGCCTCATTTTTTAAAATATTACTCAGGATAGGATAGTAGTTACAGAACTAAGATACAGTCAAGTGAACGGTCAGAGGTTATCTACCTAGCTTTGAAAACCAGACAATAACATAAAAAAGTAAAATGATTCATTTCATTGACAGAAAAACAGAGGCCCAAAAGTAAAGGCTCACACATTTAAACATGGAAACAACATCAGGATCTGATTTCCTCTGAAGCTCAAAATACTAAAAGGGCCCCAGCACTCAAGAGGGTCAGGAAGGCCAAGTGGGATAGGAAGACTGCAAGTTCAAAGCCAGCCTAGACTACAAAGTAGAGAGAAAAGGAGCAACAAAAAAGGGGATTGGGAAGGGAAAAAGAACGGAGGAAAGACAATGAGGGACAGCAACAGTGAAGCAGATTTTCAAAACGGCTTTAAATCTGCATTTTCCAAGTTTGTACATTCATTCGTTCGTTCAGCTATTTATTTATTTTTGAGGCAGGGTCTCACTGGCCCTCCTGTCTCAGCCTCTCCAATACTGACAGGTATACACATGCCCAGCTTCCTAGACTTATGTAATCTTACTTAGCTTCAAATATTTGATGTTTTTTCTTTTTAAAAAAAAAGTGCATGAACAATAAAATTACTGAGAAAGAACACAGTAGATACGAAAGTCAACTCACTATCAGGAATTCAGATAACCTAATTTTAAAAAGGAGGCAGAAGAACCTAAATAGGCACTTTTTAAAAAGAACACAATGAAGAAATGCAAATCAAACCTACAATTTCACACCTGTTCAGAGTAACTACTAAACCAGGTGTGGTGTCTCTTGTCCTTAATAAATGAAGTAGGAGGCTAAGGCAAAAGTATCAAGAATTCATGGCTTGACTGGACTTTATAGCCAGACGCTGTTCAAAAAAATTTTTAAAAAAGGAATTTTTAAGAGTAACTCCCTGAGCTGGGCATGGTGGCTCACACCTTTAATCCCAGCACTTGGGAGGCAGAGGCAGGTGGATTTCTGAGTTCGAGGCCAGCTGGTCTACAAAGTGAGTTCCAGGACAGCCAGGGCTACAGAGAAACCCTGTCTCGAAAAACCAAAAAAAAAAGAGTGACTTCCTGAATGTTAACCTATGTTATTTTTATATTTAATAAGCAAATTCCATATAAATAAGAGTAACAACTCTTACATACAGACAAGATAGCAAGACTGGACAAGAATATGAAGAAAAGAAAACCCTTCTTACACTGCTGGTGGCCATGTGAATTGGTACAGTCATTATAGAAACCTATATCAAGATTCCTCCAAAACTTAAACATAGAAACAACATATGCTCCAGTGACCCAATTCTGGGTGCACATACACAGGGAATAAAATCAGTATGTCAAAGAGATCTCTGTACCTCTTATTCATTATCTCTGACAACCAAAATACAGAACCAATCTAGGTGATTATCTATTGGTAATTACCAATAGATAAGTGAGTCACCTGCACAGAGTAGGGATTGGTACCAACCCCTTTAGTCCCAGCACTCAGGAGGCAGAGGCAGAGGCAGAGGCAGAGGCAGAGGCAGAGGCAGAGGCAGAGGCAGAGGCAGAGGCAGAGGCAGAGGCAGGCGTTGATCTCTGGGAACTTGAGGTCAGCCTGGCCTACATAGAGAGCTCCAGGCCAGGGAAGATTACCCAGTGAGACTGTCAAAAAAAAAAAAAAAGATAGGAAGGAAGAGAAAGAGGGAGAGAGGAAGAGACAGGAAGAAGAGAGAGAGAAAATAAAATGAGGCCCATATCTATGGGTGATTAGTTCTAAGATAGCCCCTACCACTAATAACTAAAACCAGATGCCCAAAGGACTCATATAAAAGGACACAGTATTTGTGTATAACTTGTAATAGGATGCACAGAACCCTACTTTATACTTTGCTACTATATGCTTTAAATTATCTCTGGATTACTTACAATACTAAATACAGTCTGTTGTAAATAGTTAACACATTGTTTAGTGAAAAAGTCTACATGTTCCAATTATTTTCAAACATTTTTAACTCTCAGTTTGTTGGAAAGGGATGTTATTGTTTTGTTTGTGCAATATTAAGATATTGAACAAAAGCCTCATAAATGCCAGACAAAAGTAGACAACCTGAGCTATAACCCAGTTCTCTATGCTAAACTCATGCATGTGGAGGCCAAATGTATGAGCATGCATACATGCATACATGCATACAACAGGACTTTAGTCAGACTTTAAAAGTTACAAATCATGGGTGCAGAAAGGTGCTTCAGCAATTAAAAGCACGTACTGCTCTTTCAGAGGATCAGAGTTTTATCTCCAACACCCACACTGAACAGCTCACAGCCTATAACTCTAGCTCCAGGGGATCCAATGCTGCCTTCTGGCTTCTATAGACACTCTTACACACAAACATAAATAAATAAAAATAAATTTTAAAAAAATTTAAAAAGGAAACCCCATTAGTAGTATATTGACAATTTTGAGTTAAAAGGCACTTTAAACACAGTAGGTACAACTACAAAAAAAAAAAAAATCTTAAAAGTAGGAGATGAAACTCCCAAGTGAAAAATGCCTTCATTGTACTAAAAAAGCAAGCCAACATACTTATCAGAGTTGGAAAGTTGAAAGCAAGAAAGAGAATTGTAAACAAAGTTGGTTAAAAAAATATCTTACCTACTAATCCACCCCATACAACTCAACCCTTTTTTCAAACCCTACAAACTGACCACTTAAGTGTTCCACTCTGTCATGGTATCTTCCTCTCCTTACAAGGAAAGTCAGTAAACAAGACTTGCATTGGATAAATGTATATGCATTTCTTCTACGCATCCAGTTCATGTTCATTTCATTCTCAGGCCTACTAAAAGTATAACTAAACTTCTGCCTCCTCTACAATGTTGTTGAGATGAACACGGAGAACAGAGTACAAAGTGAACCAAGCAGAGTACTAAGAAGCAAACACTGCATGGTGATCTCATTTGTATGTGGGGATTTTAAAAAGGAAAACTCACAGAAGCAGAAAGCAGACAGTGATTACCCAGGACTCAGAGCAAAGGAGAAATGGAGAGATGCTGACTGAAGAGTGCAAAGTCCCCACTGGAGCATGTTTTATGCAGGACAAATACAGTCTGGAGATTTAATGCACACTTCGTGAATATAGTTAGTATCACTGTCATGCACACCTGAGATCTGCTGAGAGAAATCATAAATGTTCTTACAATATAAACAGGTTGTTATCTGACATGACATGTCAAGTTTACTGTACTAGTCTTTTCATAAGTATATATGTGTGTGTGTGTGTGTGTGTGTGTGTGTACTTTAAATATACTTTTATTAGTCAATTATATCTCAATAAAACTTGAAGAAATTTTTCCTTTTTTTAACTTTTTAAAATAAATAGCTGAGTGCAGTGGTGCATCCCAATAGTACAAGCACCAAGCAAAGCACCGGGGAGGCAGGAGGCAAAGGTAAGAAGATCACAAGTTTATCTTCTGTGTAGCGAGACTACAGACCAAGACCCTAAATAACCAAGCGAGTTTTTTTCTATACTTTTTCTATAAGTCCATCTCCCTTTCCAGATCCCAAAATAGGTAGCTTGTTTTCTAGTCTTTCGTTTACAATGGAAGCAGACAATAACAGAAATTGTATAAACATATACTGAGTAAATCTGCACATGATTCTTGATAAGACCATTACTTATCATTTATCTGCCTGGCTCTAGTCCTCTGCAGTTACAGATGTCACAGGAATTAGTCTTACCTGACACCTGGTCTGCTAACTCTGTTACAAAATGGACATTTTTGCTGATTTCATTTCCATTATATCCTTGTGTCATTATAGTTAAGCACTAATAGCATCTTTTGAATTAAGAGGAACTGCTCTTGACTGTATATCATCTGGCCATTTTTAGTAGACATACTTAGCATTGAGAACATGACTATTCCTAGAATACTTACAGATTAAAAGTAACATGTGCCCACACCTGACAATCTACATGCAGGGTCAGACTGTGCTAATACCTGAGTAACGGAGGGCTATAACTCTGTACGAGGAGGCAGTCGGGGTTATTTACTCCTGAAGCTTCTGAGAATCAATTTACCAAGGACAAGGAAGGGACTTTTCCACCTCAAGAATTTCAATAGCCACCTTAAGCCCTAGAATTTTGTTAAGCTTTCTGAAGGAATAGGAAAAATCAAACCTTATGTTAAAAAAGAAAGCAAAATATTTTCTACGTGTTAGCTGATTTTGAGTATGTTTTCTCAAAATTACAATCTTTTGACACTTGATTTGTGAATGAATGAAATATTCAAAGAAGACATCAAAACTATGACCACTTGCTACTTACACGGCCAGACAAACTGAACCAGTCTGATCCTATCTGATTAAGGCTCCAGTTATCTGACACTTTCCCCTTGTGAACTCCCATGAGTAAAGAACACTGTTGTTCATTTTAGACTGAGTTCTCTTCAGTGAATCTCCATATTCTGTATTGCTTTTTACAGTATATTATTGCAAAGAGGTATGCAAAGATAAATAATTCATTTTCTTAAAAAGGCGGCTCCTTGTAATCAGGAGCTCTACACACAGACAGAAATAGCATAAGAGGCAAGAGAATGCATTCCAGGAAAATAAGAGACATGCTTTAAAGTAAAGCAATAATGCAACTGGCAACCTTTCTAATGCCATACTACCTTCTCTTTGTTTTTGACTTTAAGCACAGTTACCACTAAGATACATACTCACCATCCCATAACCCTTTTCTTTTCTTTTTTGATGTTCTTTATTATTATTATTATTATTATTATTATTAGATTATTTTCTTCATTTGCATTTCAAATGCTATCCTGAAAGTTCCCCTATACCCTCCCCCCAACCCTGCTCCCCAACCCACCCAACTCCTGCTTCCTGGCCCTGGCATTCCCCTGTACTGGGGCATATAATCTTCGCAAGACCAAAGGCCTCTCCTTCCGATGATGGCCAACTAGGCCATCTTCTGCTACAAATGCAGCTAGAGACACAAGCTCTGGAGGTACTGGTTAGTTCATATTGCATAACCCTTTTCAAATCAAGTCACCGTTATTTTCACTTAACAATGTTAAACTCTACAAAACTGGTATTCTAATCTTTTTTATCTTTACCTCAAAAACAAAAACAAGCAAAAAAAAAAAAAAAAAGTTAGAACAAATCTATTTAACACACCAACTAAAGTTTTGCCTGGAAAAAAAAATCTATGAACCTAAGAGGAAAAAAAAAACACCATAAAGAGAGAGCATGACTGTAATCCCAGCACTCAAAAGTCTGATGCTAAGGATCACAGCAAAATCAAGGCCAGCTGAGCAACACAGTAAGACACACAAAAGACAGTGGATTTGGTAGAGAAGCTATTAACCATATTTTCCATCTTTAGCAATAATCTAAATTTATTATCAATTGCATCAAATACATATAAAGTAATTATAAAGTGAAGTCATTTGTAAACATTGGTATGCATTTAGTTTGATGGTTTATATTTCACTTGACAGAAGGTTTTTGTTTGTTTGTTTCTGGACTTGTTTTTGTTGATTTAAGACAATGTTCCCATCCCTAGCTACTCTTAAACTTCTAACCATCCTTCCTTTACCTCCACATCCCCTTTATGCAATGCATGTGATAAAGATCAAACCTGATACTTCATTCGGATGAGGCAAGCACTCTACCAACTAAGCCACATTCCCATAGCCCATTGGTTTATGCTGTCTATACTCTAGACAAATTCATTCTAGTTCTAAGTATTAATAAGAGTTGACATCTTATTAAGTGATATTTCCCCCTTACAATATCATTTTCTGACCAAAAAAAAAAAAAATCACCAAGAATTATTGTCTTAAGTAGTAATGCATGACTATTAGGTTTTGACAATAAAGTCTTCTTGGAGAAAAAAAAGTGTAATGTTCCATGTCTCTAACTCTAGAACATGGAAGGATGAGTTCAAGGCCAGCCTGAGCTATACCTATTAGCTTCCAGCCAACCAGGGCTACAGAGTAAGACCCTGCCTCACAAAAGAAAACTGAAAAGCAACTTAAATGAAATTAGCCTATTATCACTATGCATTCTGTAGTATACATGAATAACTCTTAAACTGACATGCATGGCCTAATTCCATAGCAGGGCCCTATTGGCCCATATTTTATTTTTTAAAATGTACAGTATTATATGAATTCTATAGTATGTTGGGGATTTTAAGGCTCTTTAAAAATCAGTTGTAAAAAATATGTGTTTACCTTTAAACACTTTTGACTGTCACTATAATAAGCTACAAGTTAAAAACAATTCAAACAGTAATCCATTCTACTTTGTGGTAGAGAAATGTAAGTCAAAGAGTAAGAGGACCACAGGGAATCTGTACTGATCCTTACTCCCATCCTACTCATCTGAAAAGCACAAGATAAGCAGTAACACCGAGAACAGGGCTTTTGTTTCAAATGTTTACAATCTTACTTTTGTTTCCTTTTAAGGAAAAAAACATACTGACTTTTTAAAAATCTTGTGTTTGCAAAACAAAATAGTTCCAGGTTTATAAGTATGCTATAAAATGGGCACATCTATCATTTAATTAAACCAATATACTTTTACTAAATGCAATTTATAAAGTAAACCAATAACAACCACTGAATGGAAAGGAATCTATTTTTTTAATTAGCACTGGTAAGGTTCTATTTACTTAAGAATGTGAATAGCAAAAGGCTCATCACTACCCTCAAAAAAATAAATATTTTAATAATTTTTAAATACACATCATTATCAATTTTTGTAGATTTAAAGAGCATGTGAGTGATCAGACACAAATCAAACCCATATACTTTAGAAATTAAACAAAATGTCACACATCATAAAAATAACTATTCTATATTCAAACAAATTCAACATATAATAGGCTGCAAAATGACCTTGAGACTGCTGTCCAACTATCCAACATTTCTTTACTAAAATTATCTGGTTTTAACAGAGAGAATTCACTACACAGTGAATATATCTATCTCTCCAGGACTCTGCTTGAAGCTTTTTATCTTTTGGCTTTTTGTTTTACCTTTTTGGGAGTGCAGATTTTATAAAGCAAGAATACTCAATACGAGCAGAGGGTCAGGAGCACAGTCCACTATCAACGCACTGCCTGAGAGGAGTGAGATGCTACAGCACATTCAAGTTGTAGTACACATTTTCAGAATTGTAGATAAGAAACTCAAAACACTTAAACACCTGCTTTCATTATTCATGATCGATTTCTAAAACTAATTTCTAATATCCAATATACACACCCCACAAATAACTATGAACAGTTACTATGTCCACATCAATACCTCTAGTGTTTTAATTAAAAAAATGTATACTTCTCCTGGTCATAAAAATCTGGTTAGATGTTTAAAAAGTTCAAACAGCTATTAAGCTACACTTTGCTTTGGCACTAGCTCCCCCTCCAGACCAACCTAAAATAACTGCATTTAAAAAAAAAAAAAAAAAAAAAAAAAAAAAAAACCACACACACACACACATTTTGTGACACACTAGAAAATTTCAAAATTCATCACTTTTGAGGTCACTGTTACTCCTTTGGAAAAAAATTATTTAGATTTTATTTTTTTAAAGACCACATTATAGAATCAGAATGATTGTCTTGGTCTCCGTTCTATATATATCAAATACAGCTGACTTACAGAGAAAACAACCTCAAATGACTTTTAGATTTTAAAAAAATCCTTAAAATACAATCTGTAGTGTGTCATATTTAAGTTATTTTGAATCACTCTCCTAGTAGATCACAAGACACCCTTCATATTAACTCACTATCTGATCAAAGACATTTCTGCACGTTCCTGCAATCTATGCAAGTTTCATTCCAGCTGTTCAGCTCTTCAACTCAAACAGAATTCTCGATTTATAACAGCAAACTGAAAACCCAAACCTCCAAGCCACCCTCATATGCTTACAGCCTAGTCGTCTCTTGTTCCCTACATTTTCACTCGGCCTGCAATTTCAAATGCTATATATATGTGTGTTAAAATACTGTCGTATTTATAATTAAGACTTCTTATCAGAAGGACAGCAATGTACAGGAGCGTACTATTGTCAGAGACTCCTATGTTGCCTTAAAGAAAAGAAGCATCTTACTTCTTTGCTTCAGTATATAATTTCTCCCCTAAAATACTTTATATATGATATACCCTTTAAAAGAAGTATGCATATTACACAGAACTTTAACCAAGAAAATAAATAAGCACTTAACCCCAGGAAGAACAAGACAACTAAAATAAAACCTTCTTAAGAGTTTCTACGGAGCAAAGGCAAAGTTAAGTCAGTGACTTGTGATAAATTTAACTCTTAAATTGATAAAAACTTCCATTGCATTTGTTCCCTGAAACCTTTAAGTTCGGAGTGATCTACGGGAGGTACGGGAGGATATGGTTTTCCTGGGCTCACCTTCTTGCGTTTTCTTAAAAGTAACGTGCAGAATTAGACACAAGGAAAAACACTACTTTCTTTGCTTTTCTCCAAGGCCTCCACGTTTAAGGCAAAGCGCTAAAAGCTCACCAGGGTGCGAAACCCTAACCATGACAGTGCCATTTAACTTAAGAATTACGTCTCTGAGGATTGCAAAGCCCACATCCAGAGAACAGGTGCTGCTACCGACAAACCACCCCAACTCCAGCAGGACAGACCTCCGCTGAGCTGATATGACTCATTTAACCTTCCCAAATAAGTTGAGACACTCCACAGCCTCCAGCTTGTCATTCGCAGATCAAAGGGAGGGGATACCGAGGCACCCAGGCCATTAACTACCCTGCCTCAGCCACTAGCCAGAACGCATCTTTGTGCAGGTTCACTCTGATTTCCAGCCCCAGAAGCCCACACAGCAAAGCAAAGCAAAGGAACCCACCTTCCCACGGTCTGACCGTGGGGACCCGGCTGCGGGGGCAAGGAGCGGCAGATGCAGAGATTCGCTGAGGGACACCTCCCACCCCGCCCCCATCCCATAGGTCCTGGGATGCCCGACGCCGCGGCGCCCCTCACCCAAGGGGCCAAGGCTACGCCGGGGTGTCCCGGAGGCTCCCTCCCCACTTTTCCCGGGGCCGCTGGCTGAGCAACGGCTGCAGCAGTTGCAGCAACAGGCCCGGTATCGGCGGGAGGACGAAGGAGCGCCCCGAGCCCAGGCTCCACAGAGCCCGCGCCCGCCCCGTCCTGGAGTCCGCGGCGCGCGGGGCCCGGCTCCCTAACGCCCCCTTACCCGAGGCGGGAGCGAGGCGGTCGGCGCCGTCCCCCGTCGCCGCCGCCGCTGCCTCCAGCTGCAGCTGGCCGCGGCGGGAGAGTGGGAGGGGTGCTGGGGTGGAGGATGCTACTCCCGACTGAAGGGAGAGGAAGAAACGGAAACAGGAACCGCGGCCGCCGCTTAACGGAGCCTTCGGCGCCACTGACTGAGGGAAAGCGCAAGGCGGCGCGAGCCAGGCAGCGGCTGACAGCGCGAGACCGAGCGCGAGCCGGGTCCAGGACGCGCGACCCCGAGCAGCGCCGGCCCCATTCCGTGAGGAAAGGGAGGGACGGGTTGGCTGGGAGCCGGGGAGGGGGCGGCGGGGGCCTGGAGCCCAGAGAACCCGGCCACTCGGGTCGGCCCGAGACCACGCGCGCACGCGCCGGAGTGGCTCCGACCGGGAGCGCAGGCGGGGAAGCCGCCGGCCGGCGCGAGCGAGGGAGCGAGCGAGCGAGCGTGCGCGCGCGGAGAGGGGCGCGCGCCCCTCGGCGTCCCAGCCTGCTGGGGGAGGGCGCGCATGCGCCGGCCGCGGCCTCCTCCAGCGACCCTGGCATGTGCACAGGCTCCGCCCCGTCCCCTTCCTCTCTGTGCGGGTGGACAGCGGAGCTGCAGCATCCACCGGGCCACGGCGGGACCCGAGTTCCAGCCGGACAGCGGCCGCGCGCGGGCTCCGGCTTTGGTCTCTACAGGCGAAGGCCGCCTGAGGGTCGGAGGCTGAGGGGAGCAGCGCTCCCCACGCCCTGGCCGGCCTGGCCCACCACCCAGAGGCGCACCCCGCTGGGGCTCAATAGGGCTCTGTACTAGTTTCGGGGTACTCTCTGCTGCTCATCCGCTGAGGCACCAGCACACAGTGCCACCTCGGCTCCGGGCGGTCCGGCTACCCTGCGGGCTCTGTCTTCATCTGAAGAGAAAGAACCCCGCAGAGCCCGAGTTCGAAGCCCGGCCGTTCGCAGCCGCTGCTGCCTCAGCCCTTCGGAGGCGGAAGTTTATTGAGTACAGGAGAGGAGAGGCTTTTCCCTAGGATGCTTCCTACCCGCTCGCACTCGGGGATCCTGACGCCCGCGATGCTGAGCCGAGTGCCGAAGGGCTACCTCCGACAGACCGTCCGGGAGGGCGAGCTGGGCGGGAGGACCCAGCCGCGCAGCCAGGGCACACAAAGTAGTCGCGGGCCGAAGGGGTGCTGCCGGGGCCAATCAGAGCGGGAAAACCAGTGAGTGGAGTGCGAACTGGCCAATCAGAGGGCCGGAAGATGAGCTTCCCGTGCCGAACTCTTCCCTGTAGCCTGGGGACCAGATCCCAAGCCTGAGGACTCAGCCGGGTGACTGAGTAGAAAAGCTGCCCTCAAGACAATTATTCCTCCCAGCACAGATAAATACTAGTAAATACTTTGGAAACGTATCTCTGAGTAAACAGGGCCACCCTTTTATATGCTAGTAATCAAAAAAACACAGAAAAGACATTAAAGAGGTCGTAGCCTGCCAAGAATGCAACCTACCTAATAACTCTCATAAATTCCCAATGTTTATTCTATATCAGGAACTGTGTTTCTAAAATGCAAAGGACAGTGCTTTTTAAAAAGGAAAAAAAAAAAAATGCCTGTGCCTTCAGGAGCTCCGCACCCTGAGAAGCTTTTCCGGACCTGTGACTGGGTTAATGTCTCTTCGAAATAAAGCTCTCTGAGAAAACACCGTGGCTTATTGAAGGTCACACAAAACTCTGGTGAAGTCAGAATTATGATCTAGCCAAAAAGCTTGGGTGTCATCATTCAACAAATCTGTAGTCATTTATTAAATGCGTAGATAACTTCCGTGAGACTCTCAGTTCTCTGTTGCAAATAAGCAAAATTTAGGCTTATACTGTACTTAGATGGATTAAGGGCTAAAATTTCAACAGTCAAAACCCTGAATTATTTTTCCTTTTGTGTGAGTATGTGCATGCTAAGGGTGTGTTTTCTCCTGGGCTACACCCACAGCCTGGAACATTTTTAGGAGTCAGAGGTAAAATGTTTACTTTGAGGCTTCAGCACAGCATTTAAAAAGCACTTTAACAAGGATGTATGGCTTGAATGTATTCAAGGGAAAAAGAGGAACCATTTCTAGTTAATTAACACACGCTACCATTTGCAGTACTTGAAGATCTCTACATTCAAAGTTTTATGTGTGCCTCGAACTCTCTGCTCCTTTAATCTGGCTTTAATTATCTCCTAGGAAATATTAAAACTATAGGAATCAAAGCATCCCACCTACTTTCTATTTAAGAAAAAGCCACTAGAAATATTTGTGAAGAACTTAGTACATCTTTATAGAACAGCATAGTATATAAGAAAGCGCCAAACTGATGACTCTGAAATACAGTGAGAAAGTAGTTCTTCAGCAGTTCAGGTCTCTGCTCAGTGTCACAGTACGCTGCTCTCAAAGATCCTTCAGGCCATGCTCAGGATATAGTTACCATCCCAGAATTAGAAGTATCAGCTAAGCAACTGATATGTGGGAACAAATCTTTTCACATTCAGTTCTAGACCAGTAATGAATTTCTGGAAAATTCAAACAAGAAGTAATACTAACTGAGCTCTTTGAAAACTACAGTCTTAAATCGATCGATTGCTGCGACGCATACCTGATTCTAGCACTGAGGAGGGAAAGCTGAGGCCAAAGGATTGTTTTAAGTTATAGTCTAGCCTGGACTATCTAGTGAGCTAGAAAGACCCTGTCTCAAATAATAGTAGTGACTAATTGATTCCAAAAAAAATTGGGAAGGAAGGCTCAGTTTTGGGAGTGTTTGTCTAGCATACTACAAATCCTAGATTCAACCTCCAACACTATAAAGGAAAATATATATATATATTACTACATGTCTTCTATTCTCTCCAAAGGGACTCTGTAACTCAAATCTTCCACAAGCCAGTTAAGTGTTAACCGGTTGTACACATCACTCACAGAGAGCACACCTTGTGAGGGCGTTTTCTCTATAGTCTGCAGCCTCCCACTCTGTGGCTGAAACTCCTCACACTCTCTCTTCTCGCTCCAGCTGCTCACTTGGGTCTCTAGTCCCTGGCTTCTGATTTGCATTAACACAAGATGGGATGTCACCTCATCCCCCACTGTTCCCTTCTGAAATGAAGTCATGAGCCTATCTTTACTTAGCCTCAAAATCACAGACAGGTTCAGCACAAGAAAAAAAAATTTTTTTAAGTTTAAATTTAAAGAAAAAAAAAAAAAAACTTCACAACATTCTCATCACCTGTTACACTAAGAACGAGAGGGCCCTAGCAGCTCATTAGTTTCTTCTGTGGTTCAGCCGGGGTTAATTCTTAGTCATCAGTTAGAAGTGTGGATGTGAGAAGTGAAGGGGTCAACTCCTAGATAATGGGAAATATCCAAATGAAAGTGAGGTACATGAGTGGTTACTTTATTGAGAGATTAGCTAGATCAAAGTTAATGAACTTGAATGCTATCATATTTCCTAAGTGGTGAACATTCATGTAGAAACTAGTTTGAAATTTACTACCATTTTACTATGCCTATAATAAAAATAATACTGGAGGTGTAACATTGCTGAGAACAAGGCCCCATGTTAAACTCTTTTCTTCCACCATTTAATTCTCCAATCAAACCTTTGAGGTATCTCCTATGACTAGAGTGGGGGAATCAGGAGACTCAGCAACATCTGCTTAAGAAGTAACTTAAAACTATTGCATCTCTACCAATGTATACCAACTAATGTAGTTCTAGAAACATTCTTGATAACTTTTACTTTTCTTTGTTTTATAGTAGTTATATGCCTTTTCACCTCTACGATATTCTATTTTTCAGGAAATCAGAAAAAGGATAATACAGTTGCTACTGTGGACAAGAAGATAGGACCTTGAATAACGATTTTTATGCATTGACTACCTCCTGCTTTCTCATCTGTAAAATAAAGAAATTATTCTAGATAAGTTATTAATTGCTAGTTCTAAAACTATGAATTTGATAACACAAACAGGGACTACAAAAAAAGAAATATGAAAAATGGTCTGTATCTTCAAATTTAGTAAGTGGTTTAAGTCACTTTTGAGCCAAGTCCTCATTAAAAAGCTAGCACTAACCATTCCCATCAGGAGAGTAAATGAAGTGACTGATTTGAAGGCTGATGAAACTAGGCCGACTTTCTCCTCTTATGACTTGCCTCCACAGCTAAATGCCTGTCTTCATCAAGTGTAAGCCATATATACTTCATATTATAGATTGATGTACTATCCACTACAGTTTCCCCATAATAAGAGTTTCATGGGTTTGTTCTTGCTTTAACTTGCTATCTTTTTAGATAACCACTTCAGAACAACTCAACCTGATTCTACTATTCCCAGAACAGGAGAGAATTGCAAAGTTTATCCTTTCCTTTCAAACATTAAAAAGGTCACACCAGCCCTCAATATCCTGTTTGTAGTTAAGCCAAACTATGAGACAGGGATAGCCATTCTACCATTGGTCAATAGAAGTGATGCCACTCCTAGGCACAGCTATTTGTCAGTATAAGTCCTTACAGTAGTTACTATCACTTAGCCTCAAAATCTGTATTAGTGGGTTTTTTAATTATTATTACATTTGTGTGTGTGTGTGTGTGTGTGTGTGTGTGTGTGTGTGTGTATACCAGGTCAGCACATGTTACAGCAGCATTCCTGTCGATGGAAGATCAGCTCTTTTTTCTTTCCATTTATCAGTGAGGTAGGTCCCTCAGATCATCAGCCTGGGTGACAAGTGCCTTTACCTGCTGAGCCATCTCACTGGCCAGCTGTTTTTTTGTTTTTGTTGTTATTGTTTTGGGTTTTGCTTTGGTTTGGTTTCCCTCCAGGTACCTCCAGTAAACCCTACAATGAGACAAAGTTTTGCTAAATTATCCTTGTTAACCTTGCCAAGTAGCTGGAAGGCACACACCACGATAGGCAGTGAGACTAGTATTGCTAAAGATGGTGAAGCATTTGAGTTCAGGTTCCCAAGCCAGGACCCCATGAAGCAACCCATCCAACTCCTTCACGTAATTTGAGCAAGTGATCTATCTTTGATGTTGAAGCCACTGAGATTTGACTGTATTTTTTACTACACTGTGACCTAGAATCTAAGTTATGCTGTGTTGATTTTTGAGAGAATCATAATAGTCCCAAAGTATTATAATTAATCACCTTAATATCATTATACTCTTGGAGTAAACCAGCCCCCATCAGACCAAAAGGAAGACTTTCAGTCAATACCTAGGGGAGAGGATTCTCTTTCCCCTAGGTTTGAAGAAAGTCAGCCTATAAAGCAAAGTGCTGCAGACAGCAGTGACAGCAGACGAACTGGCCATGAAATGAACACACTAAAGGTAACAGCGAGACAGGAAAACTCTGGAAGATACAATTGAGCTGATGATCATACCACTTGGGAAGGCTACTCTTTCTGAACTCTTTTTTTTTTTTAAGATTTATTTATTTATTATATGTAAATACACTGTAGCTGTGTTCAGACACACCAGAAGAGGGCGTCAGATCTCATTACGGATGGTTGTGAGCCACCATGTGGTTAATGGGATTTGAACTCAGGACCTTTGGAAGAGCAGTCAATGCTCTTACCTGCTGAGCCATCTTGCCAGCCCACTTTCTGAACTCTTAATTCTGCACAATAATAATGCCATTTGCTTGTCCCTCTATGCCTCTATAGGGAGAAACTTCCTTTTGTATGTGTTTAATTTCATCACAGTTTCAACACAGGATTACTAGCTTAAAAGCACTCAAAAATGTAGTAAGCACTGAAAAATTTTAAAACATTAGCTTTCATTACTGCCTTCTGAAATATTATCCCTATTGATAAATGGGAGAAAGTAATTTAATTTAATCCAGTCTCTTTAGATGAAGAGATTAATATTTAAGATTATAAGATTTATCAAATTCATCCAGCTTCATTATGGCAGATATAAGGTTTAAAAAAATAATAATTTTCATTTAAAAATTGGACTGAGCCAGGCAGTGGTATCAGAAGCAGGCAAATCCCTGTGAGTTTGAGGCCAGCCTGGTCTCCAGAGTGAGTTCTAGGACAGCCAGGGCTACACAGAGAAACCCTGTCTCAAAGAGGAAGGGGGAGCCAAAAGTTGGACTGTCCTGGCTAATGATGTTCCTTCTAAGAGCCAAAGACCTCCTAACAAAATTCCCAATACCAGACATAAGAAGATCTCTTTTGAGTTGTTGGTCAGGGCTGTCAAAGAGATTCCCAAAACATATAGCCTTATTTCTGTCATCCTTGGTTGCCTGCAGGCAGAGATTCACTTCAGAAACAGCGACCAGAGGCTCCTGAGCTGGAACTGACCTGAATGTCCCCTCCCTGAGTACTAGCTTTCACAGTACCAGAAGGCATAAAAGGTCCCAAAGGAGGGAGGCAAGCAACAGTTCTACTCAGCTGTGATGCCTAGGACCCACATCAATAACCAGCATGGCTCAATAAGGGTGCAGTAGTGGCATGCGCACTTTGGTAGTAACCAACAACTCTCTAATCAAACTTACCACCCACTCAACAAGAGGGAAAACATGCCTGGTAATGGAAACCTAGCCAACTACCTAGAGCTATGAAGTCCTGGTTATTAGTGGAGAATCTATAACCACTAATTTACTAAGCTAGCATAATCCATAGCCACACCCTGTAAACATCTGCCCTTGAATCCACAGATATTTGTAGTCTTCACATCTCATCAAGGAAACTTCTGTTTGCAACAGATGAAGACCACTACAGAAAACCACAGCCAATCAATTTGCAGAGAGAGTTGTAGAACCCAATCCCAATGCATACATCAAACAGTCCCGTATCTAAAGCTAAAGAAACACTGTGGAAGAAGGAATGGAAAGACTGTAAAAGCCAAAGGATCAGGAAGTTTGATGTGAGATTGTGTCTATTAGTAACATCAGAAACTATGCCAAATCTGAACTGAACAAGGGTGACATGAACTGAACAAGGACATGCCAAGTGAACACAGGAAAAGCTCTTGAGACTTGAACTCTCCTCAAAGAACTATAAGCGACTGAGGAAAGCTCAGATCAAGAAAGGTGGGTTTCCCCCAGAGAGAACATACCATTTGGTTGTCCAGTGCCAAATGGTGAGTCCTGAAAACATACATGCAAAGAACATTATACAAACTCAATGGCTTATATTTAGGAGTATATATGTATACACACACATGTATATATGCATATATTTTATGTGCATATATATATATGTGTGTGTATATATATATATATATATATATATATGCAATAACAATTAGTGAAAAAAGAGGCCATGAATTTGAAGGAGAGTGGGAAAGAATACTTGGGAAGGTTTGAAAGAAGGAAAGGGAAAGGAGAAACAATGCAATTATAGGTAACCCTAAAAATTTTAAATGAAAGTAATTAGACTAGAGTATTGATTGCTTGGAGTGCTTCCTAACATGCTAACATGTACAAGTCTCTTGGTTCAACCTCCAGCATTAGGAAAGCTTGGTCAAGAAAATCAACATGCTCCAGGCCAACCTCAGCTCCTTGGTGAGTCTAGCCTATATAGAGAACCTGCTCTCTCTCTCTCTCTCTCTCTCTCTCTCTCACACACACACACACACACACACACACCACACACACACACACACACACACACACACACACACACACACACACACACACACACACACTAAAAGAGAGGGAGCTGTGGGGGGCAGGGAGAGGACCAAAGAAAAATTACCATAGTTTCTAGCTCAAGATAATGGACTGTATTCTGTATTGAGGCAGTATACTATCCTGGTAATTGAAAACTTGGACTGTGGAGATGGCTCATTTGGTAAACTGCTAGCCACGTAGAATTGAGGACTTGAGTTTGGATCCTCAGAATCCTCAGAATCCGTGATTGTATGCACTGAGGAAACTGTAAAGCACTGAGGAAACTGAGACTGGAAGAACCCTGGTGCTTGGTAGCTGAAAACAGTGAGGTCAAGATTCATTGAGAGATCCTACCCCAGAAAATAAATAAAGTGGAAAGTAACTGAGGAAGACAGGAAATGCTGACTCCTGGCACGATGCACACACACACACACACACACACACACACACAAAACCCAAGTATAAGTTACATATATGACCTGAATTTAATCCTAAATTCAGATTTTGCCATCTGTAAAAAGGGATAATAATAATAGTTTGTAGAGCTGTAAAACAGTCAATGACTCAATATATTAAAAAGCTTAATGCCTAATTCACAGTAAGGATTATGTATAATACAGCCTTGTTAGGCAGTGCTTTTCCAGTACTAATTTTGTCTATATCCTTACTAACTATTTGGACCAGCAACCTGTATTTTTAAATCATATGTGTAGACACCTTTTAATTGTGTGTGGATTGTGGACAACACCCATCTTCCCAATGGAGAAGCTGCCTCCTTTATTTCCATATTTCCATCACAATGGCCCCAGGAGTAATATCCAAGTTACTGCTGATTGTCCCTTGGCTGTGGTTCACTGGGCAAGAAGTAAACACCTGTCCAATCAGATCCAATTAAGCCTTTCCTACAGGATTTCTGGACTTGAAAGAGAGGTCTTAGACCTTACTAGATAGCAAATCCAAGAGATGTTACTGGATGTAATTTTTACCAGGTGAAGAAAACTGTTCTGCAGCAACAGAATAAAGTCAGTGAAAAGAGGGAAACTGAGGAGACCACTAACATGGGTTTTTACACTTGGATCATCATTTCCAGGTCTTCTTGACCTGTGTATGTTTGTCTCTTTCTAGAGTTTCTTTGTACTTTTCAGTATGTTCTCCATTTTGCCTAAGATGTTTCCATATAAGTTTATTTTACAATTATATTACCATAAGGTGAGATAAAAATAAAGACAGGAGCAATTCTTAGATTACTTATGTTTATTAATGACCCTGATGGCACTATTGAAGAATACCACAAGTGAATTTTTATTGACCATGAAACATGTAAGGTACCTGTAGTGGAGACTAAAAATTGTCTCTCTATACCCATTACCTCATGTTGCAAGCCTGCATTTCTACATGTTCCTATTAGAACTCAGCTAAAACCTTACTCTCTATACCCATTACCTCATGTTGCAAGCCTGCATTTCTACATGTTCCTATTAGAACTCAGCTAAAACCTTACTCTCAATCTTCTTTGCAGCAAAAGTAGCCATCTAATCACAATTTGTCTATTGAAATCTAGTCGGGTATGAGGTAAAACTTCCTTCAACGGTAAGAGAGACACCTTTCTCCATCCTCCTAACTACGTCAAGACACAGTGTCAGGGAGCTTTTCAGAAGAGTCACTGCCTACAGACAGAGCAATAATGAGTGAAGATAAGTGGGGTCTCTGACAACTTTGTGGAGCCTCTGTGTCAATCCTGGAGTGCTCTCCCCCAATATTATTGAATGTGAAAAAGAAATAAAAGTGATTTTACCTCAGCCCCTACCATCCAGGTTTTTTGTTACACTCCACTGAATCTAGTCCTGATCCAGCTAATACAGTGTCGCTGTGATTTGATAAATTATACTAAGCTGGACCCATTAGTCTGCTACAAAAAGGAAAACAAGTCAGAAAAGATCTTGAAAGAAATGCACCAGAGACTAGCACCTTCTGTTCTGATTAAGGACTAAAAACCAAAACTAAGGGCATGGGCTGGGCAGGATGGGATAGGGTCAAGGTCAAAGTAAAAATTTCCAGACAAAATTAATGCTTGAACACAGCACTTGCCCCAGCAAGAGTAAACTTTTCTAATGTCACCCAAGTTACAGTGTTTGTTCTGCTTAACATCTTAGAATTCTCCAGCAAGAGGCAATTGAGCCAGTTGGAGAAGGTTAGTGGGACAGGAAAGTGAATCAGGACAAATATAATGGCATATACAGATGAAAATGCCATAATGAAGCCCATCACTTTATGTGTAACAACATTTTCATTTTTGAATTCTTAAAAAGGAAACTAAATAAATTTCTATTTGAAGACAAAAATCTTTTAACTTCATCTGAGGAAATATTAGATTCTAAGGAAAAAGACTAACCCTAACCAAACTGATAGAAGACTGTAAAGCTGGAAGTCCCCTTTAAAGACAGAGGCACTATCCGCTTATCTTGGTCAATACTACATAGCATACTTATTGAATGAGTTAATTTTCATTGCAGTAGATCTTCCAGTAGGAACAAGAATATAACCCCTGGTTAGTCAGGATCTTGTATGGTTTCCATGGAAACAAGCCCATATAAAGTTATAATTCAGAATGTAGATTGAAATTATAGTTGGATCTTGGATTCATCATTTAATAGCTGTAATACTTTGGAAGCTTTTTTAAAGTTCTATTTTGTGTTTTCATATATGTGAAACGGGAATAATTATACTATTTACCCCATAGAGTTTTTGTGACTATTAAATTTACTAATTCAAGGCTCTTATGCACAGAAGCACACAATAAAATTTAGCTCTGCAAAATACTAAGCTAAGGCAAGCCTTTGTGGACATTGTTGCTATCTGATCTAAGTTCCAAAGTCAAGATAACATGAAAACAGACTTTAACAGAGTGAAAGAAGTGATTGACAAGTTCTCCTAGACCAAAGGCTGAATGTCATTTCAGTTCTGGGGTAATGTTAAAACACAATTGTTGATATTTAAAACAAGGAGCAAAGGTTCCCAAAACAACGGCCTATAAAATGCTGGCATGATTTACAGGCAAACTTGTAAATCCATACAGATAGAGGTCAAGTGGGACTAACTTTTATTTATTTCAAAGCTGATCACTTAAAGTCCACTCCTCCAGTGGGGGCATAGCTGAGTGATAGAATACGTGCTTAGCATACACAAGGCCCTAGCTCTAGTTCAACTCCTTAAATGAAAAATAATTTTTTTAAAAAACGACATACATTTCTTATTTTGTCTCTTATACCTCATATTAATTGGCTAAGAGGAACATGCAATTTACTTGATCTTTTTAAAATGAAAGGAATTAAGAACTACTCATTTTATTTCAAAGGGCATGAACCACCGTGCTCAACTTTTTATGTGGGTGCTGGGATTCCAGACTCACATATTCAGGCTTGCGCAACAAGCTCTCTGCCCATAGAGCCAACTCCTCAGTCCTCTCACCTGCATTCTTTATTCTGCCTTGTAGAATCTTTTTGCTCATGATTTCAGATCCTTTGTAATTTCAT
Source organism: Mus musculus (assembly GCF_000001635.26). Classification (NCBI taxonomy): domain Eukaryota; kingdom Metazoa; phylum Chordata; class Mammalia; order Rodentia; family Muridae; genus Mus; species Mus musculus. The sequence goes on along the minus strand of NC_000078.6, from coordinate 77,228,066 downwards.
CTTCCTCTTAAAAACAAAGACAGACTAATTTAAAATTTGAAGTAGTTCCTTGGTTCAAATACTCTGTAGAAGGAAATCTTGACCTTCTACATTTCTTCCTATTAAGCCATATTAAGGGTCTCCCGGCCTTTGTTTAAACTATTTCAAGGCACTGATGACTACCCTTCCAGCAGCAGCTATAGTCATGGACATAGTGAACCTTCTACCAAAAATGAAAGTATCATGATCGGGTAGTTTCACCATTGAATCGGAAGGGTCTAGAATAGTGTTGGCCTATGGGAGATAGGTATTGACAGGCTTTTAAATGAATACATGAATGAATGAATGAATGAATGAATGAATGAATGAATGAAGTGGATTTTATTGCAACAGAAAATGTTTAAATAAAGAAATCTTTCCATGTTAGATCCTGAAATGGTTTCCAAGGAAGTCTTAATACCTGCTAATGATTATTTTTAAAACATCATAGAAAACCTTATATATGCTTATGTTCACATTCCTAAATAAAAGAAGAAATCCAAATAACTACGTCTTTTATAGAATATTCTTCATTTTATGAATAAGGACCTATTAAAATATTCTATGCAGTCTTTCATTTTTAATATTCCATATGCCTCTGGGGGAGGGGGTTCTTGATTACATTTTCTCCAGCACTTGCAATGGATGTATTCACCAGCCCTGTTAAGTAGATATGGCTGTATTAACCTTTCTTCATCAAAAAAGGATGATCTAACAACTAAATATAATATTTATAATATCGATTTTCCTGAAGAACTTAGGACATATGAATACTTCAAAGATGACTCTAGAGTATTTATTTAAAGTCTGGGTTGTTATGATTTCTCCTGACTTTATATCCTACTTAAAGTGTCCTTGTTCTTATATCAAGCCACCAGTCTGACAAATTCTCATCAGCCAGTGGGTCTGAGTATATACAATGCTATTTTGAATATTCAAAGCATGTCTTTGTTTCCAGTGAGTTTTTAATGGTTAATATTGTCAATCTATAATCATGTGGGAGGCCAACTTCCAGGTATGTCTGTAAGAGAGTTTCAGTCTGTAAGAGGCTGTACCATCCATGGGCTGGGGTCTTAAGATGAACAAGAGGAGCAAGCAGGCTAAGCATCCATCACTCTCTTCCTCCTGACTGTAGAATCAGTATGACCTAATGATCTGAATTCCCGTCTACAGGGATTGTACCCTCAAACTGTGAGCCAAGATAAAGCCTTCCTTCAGTTGCTGATGGTCGCTAGCTATTTTGTCATTGCAGTAAGGGAAGGAAGTAATACCAGACGGGATAATAAAACCATCACAAAAAGGCTTGTACCCAAGTGATTACGGTTTTGTGGTAAGGTAGACTCTGTTTTTCCTTCACTGTCTCCTAATCACCACTTACTACTTTGCTCAGCAAAAGACCTAGGATAGGTATACGTTATGTTACAGTGTATATATCACACTGGTGATACTGTTGGATAATCTGTACAGGTGAGTGACCTTGGATAATCTGTACAGGTGAGTGACCTTGGATAATCTGTGTAGGTGGGTGCTACTTTGGACACCTGCTCTGTGCTGACTCTGCTGTGCTTTGATGGAGAAACATGGGCAATTCAGTGAATGGAGGTTTCTCCTATTACATAATTTTCCCAGCTGTTAGAATTAGGTATTGACTAAATCTCTACAGAACTTCATATGAGAGAATGAATACTGAGTATTCCTTCTGGTCAAAGTGAATGTTGAATTGAGTATAGTACTTCCTCTAAGTTTTCTGTGTTCTTCTCCAACTGCTAGAATCAGCGTCTAGTACAATGGTTTCTCTCAACCTGCAGGTTGTGACCCCCTTGGGAGTCAAATGACCCTTTTGCAGGAGTCACATACTAGATGTCCTGCATATCAGACATTTGCATTAAAATTCATAACAGTAGCAAAATTACAGTTACCAAGTAGCAACAAAATAATTTTATGATAGGAGGTCACCACAACATGAAGAACTGTATTTAAGGACTGCAGCATTCAGAAGGTTGAGAACCACTACTGTAATACTTTTCTTGCCATAGGGCAGTATAAGTTACTCCATAATTCCTCACATTCCTTGGTAATCAAGTTAAAACTAAGATCTGCCCAAAGAGATGAGGCAGCAGAGATGTGAGTTATTTTCTAGCCCGGTCAGCAGTCAACTGTAAAAACCTCAAACTCTGCCTTTCCCTGATTTGATGACATTGACGGTGACACATTCTAGATGGTCCTGCAAAAACAAAGAGGTGGCCTGGATCCCAAAGCATACACTAAAAGAAGAGTCGCTTATATGCATTGAGTGTGACAGAGGCAAGAAATAAATGTTTATTGCACTAAGTCACTAGTGTTAATTAAATACCTACTTAGATGGGACAAAGAATTAATAGGGAGCAAAATTCTAGCTTCTGGAATAATCAAATAAACCGTGTCTCCTGATCTCACTGCTTTTAGAGGGTGCATTTTCTTATTTAGACACATCCATTTGAACTAGCAGCAGGCCCAGCTCTCCAAAGCTCCTCGCATTTGATCACCCTGTCTCAATTTTTTTCCTTTGTAATCTTTAAAGGGCCACCAGGTTAGTGTTGGCAATTCATAACTCTGAAGAGGAAATGTCTTCATGGCTTCAAGTACACACAAAAGCCTCCCAGATCCTTCAAGACTCACTTATCAAATTACTTATACAGTACAATCACTTGTCTTGTACCCTCATGCCTGTGCTCTCCATTACATTCAGACCTAGTTTGTGCTTTTGTTTACTCTGTCACTTCCACGGCCCAGACTGTCCTCAAGCCCTCCAGCCTCCTGTGACCAATCCTCCCTTTTATATCTCAGTTAAAAAGCTAAATGTCCCATCCTATATAATAATGTTTCTGCATGTTGATAAAGGGGGAAACCGCCCTGCCTTATTCACTTTAGCAGACACCTCCCTTCTATCTCTGCAGTACAGAAAGAATTCAGTGGTGTTTTCACCCATCATTGGCTCCTGCTTGTAGGAAGCAAATGACAAGAGAAGACAACCATGCACTATTTGACGACTCCTACTCTGTGTGGCAGTTAGGAGTGCCAAGTAAAATATGCCCCATTAAGTCTTGACTGTCAAAGAAACAGTGAATTGTTTTTCTGTTTATTTCATTGGGTGATTTTTGTTTGTTGGTTTCGCATGTCCCAAATATTTCCTAATCTTAAAAAAAAAAAGTATTTGTTGTTTTGGGGAAATCAAATATAACTAGATACCCTGCATTTTTGTTTGCTAAGTCTGACCATTCCAGAAGTGGCCTCCTCTTTGTTCTGTCTATGGCTCCCACTGGGGCAGAGGGGAGAACCCACACAGAATCTGCCCCCCACACTGCCATTTGAAGTAACACTCCCTTCTCCACAGCGATGTCTCTCTTCCTGTTTTCATGTGTCATGGAGTTTTCTACACGATAAACCTCTCAGATGACAAAATGAGCCTCTTGAAGTCAGAAATCTTATTCTTCATATCCTTTCCCTGGCTGACTGCATCTCGGAGGCATCTTTCATGTACTGACTACCCATTTGCTACATTGACATTTCAGGAATTCAAAATCAGCAACAGCACCAGAAATTTTAAAGCAGATAAAAGCTTCAGAAGAAAATGCCTTGGGCATGCATAATAGCGAATCCTAGCACTTTTTCTGACTTGCATAATGAGCCATGGCTTTATAATTTTGGCCTCACACATATGTTTCCAAATCTCTCTCTCTCTTGTCTTCCAGGGAATACTTGGCTTGGTCTCCCCGAGGTACGTCAGACATTCATAGGAACATGAGCTATGTCTAAAAGCCATTCTGCTAAAGATGGCTGCTGGAGGAACAACTCGCTCCTGAAACAAGGAGTGGAGAATACAAAGAGTCTGAGGCAGTATTTGGAGAAAAACACTACATACTTGCAGGGCCTTCAGCTACATATTAGTTCGCTCCCATGTGTCAGGAAACCACCTGAGACCCAGAAGAAAGTCACCGAAGAGGCATAATCCCTGCAGGTATCACAACAATAGAAATGGTTTTTATTCTCAACAGCCTGAATGGCAAAAGTTCAAGATACAGTAAAACTTCGGATCCCACGATCAGAAAGCTATTGCCTCATGAGACCAAATTCATTCTACACTAATCATTCTGCTTCTATCATAGTTCAAGTGCAAGCCTTAAAATGATCCAACTCTTTGCCAGTAGCTCTCTTGTATCCTAGAACATGACTCAAAGACATTTAAAGGAGGCCAGAGCAGATGACTCATGGGTAAAGGGGCCTGCTGCCAAGTCTAACCGCCTGAGTTCCATTCCCCAGGTCCATGTGGTAGAAAAGGAGGAATTTCCTGAGGGTTGTCCTCTGACCTCCATACATATATGCTATGACATGCACACACCTAACCACACAATAAATAAATAAATAAATAAACAATAGTGATAATTAAAGGGATTTTAAAAGGCAAACAACCTTCCCCCCCAAAAAAACAAGTAAATGAAAACTCAGCTTCCAAAAATATGAAATGTACCATACCTGAAATATAATTTAAAAATGAACCTACTATATGAAAAGCAGGAAAATACAGTCCATGAGGAGGAAACACAGTAAACAGATGCAAATAAAGCCTCAGATGATAAACAAAGATATTAACTCGGTAATTATAACTATGCTCAATATATGTAAGAAAGAAAGAAAAGCACAAGTGTAGTAAGTAAAGGGACAAAAGGTTTGTTTTTAAAGGCTCAGGTTGAAATTTAGATGATAAAATACAAAGTTTAATATGAAAACTCAAAACTACTATGGGAATTATAATTTTCCCATTTTTCTATCATTATGAACACCATGAGTATATAAAATGATATTTTTCATTGGGTTTAAAAATAGTCCTTTTAATATAAAAATCCCAAAGCCACATAAAGTCTGTGCATCCGAACCAGCAATATAGAACAGTGTTTGCGTGGTAAAAATATGCGAGCTGCAATTGCTATTGGCATTTATAAAAGATAGGAGCAGCACACTGGCTTTTCTGTATGCAAAGCATATTAAGCCAAGCATAACTTCCATTTGAAGACGAGTTTAAGTCCAATGGAGAATGAAACATTGAGTTCTTTGACTTCATTTTTAAGCTGAGTGCATGCATAAATTAAGGAAAGACTTTTTATAGGCGCCACTCAGATTAAGGAATAAAGCTAGCAAGTTTTAAATCATTACCAGGATTGGTTACAGCAACAGTTTTGTTAGTGAGCTGCACTTAGGAGCCGAGCCTAAGAAAAGCAGGTGAAGAGGAGGGAGAAGATGGAGCAAGAAGCAGAAGCAGGACAAAAGAGAAGCTTGTGAGAACCAGTTTCCTTTTAACCAAGAAGGCTACCATTTATAAGAATCCGTGAATTTCCTTGGCTGGGGCTGAGAAATGATAACACAAGAATCCAATTAAATTCATTGAGCAATTGACAAGTGCCTGTTACCTGCAAGATGCCCCACCAAATGAAGTGCTATCCCTTTCCTGCAAAGCAAAATCTACAATGTTAGAGATGGGTGCCGATACATAAATAGTTGTATTATAAGTCAGACCAACAGTTGCGATAATGAAGACATCACCTCAGCTAAAAGAGGAAGAAAGAGTGCAATAATAACTGAATCCTGGGGTGGGAAACAGAGAAGTTGTACAGAACAGGGGACATTTGAATGGTGCCCTAAACGAATAAAGAATTATTACAATACATGAAAGAAGATAAAGTGGTTATTATCAATTTAAGTTCTTCCTCCCTCTCGCAACCATTCTTTCTCTGCCTGTCTCTGTCCTGTGGACTGTCCTCACTGGCTGGCTGACCAAATAAAAATACTGGCTGGAGATCAGAGGACACCAAGAGAGAGAGAGAAGTTGGAGGCCCTTCACTGAAACTTCTCTAATGCTTCCATCAATGACTGCAACCAAATCTGAGCGACTCCTACTCATGGTCCCTATCCCAAGGGCTGCAGCTCTTAGTAAGCTCTAAAAACAGAGCTCCATCCCCTTGGCACTCTGGGTGGAGGGAAGTAAGTGCCCACTGGGTTGATCTCTGGGTGCATCCACCACACTTGTGGTTTCCCTTTATTCTGGCCATCTCTCTGTAAATAGATCTTCCATTTAAACCATATGAGTTGACTCCCATCTTAGACCGAGACGACTACAAGCAAGAATAGAAAGGAACAGAATGTTAGGGAACCACATGAGCAGAGACATGAATTGGGGGCGGGGGGACATAACAGAGGCAGAAGTCTGGGGTATTGAAAAATGGTTCCAAAGAACTAGAGGCAAATTGTGGGGGGCCTCAGAGAAGAATTTGGACAGTATTCTCATGCGAGAGAGATCCTTTGGTAGATATTGAGTGGGGTACCATAGAATCTGTGTTTCAGAAAGGTCTCTGGGGGAAAAGGAAAAAAAGATAGAATAAAGAGAAGGCGATCTGAGGCAGGGTGGCCAGGAATGAAGGTGTTTTAATCAGGCCCTAAATTGAGAATCATGGATAGTTATTTACAAGCAATAAAATATAAACAGTCTCTTGTCAGGTATCCCAGGCTGGCCTTGAACTCACAGTCCTCCTGCCTCAGCTTCCTGATTTCTGAGATTACAGGCATGCACCACAATAACCAGCATGAGGATTTTTAAGGATGGTTTCCGGTTGTTCAGCATGACTGCGTGGAAAAAGAGAGGTCAGATAAAACACACGGGAGAATCTTCACATTGAGAACATGAGGAGTTTGGTTTAGACCACGCAGATGTGTCATCAGCTCAGCTCAGATACTCCCACAAAGGTGGACACTTGGTCCTGTGTATCAGGAATGAGGCTTTAAAAATGAAAATAAAAGGTAGAGATAGCTGAACCTTGTGAAGCAGTTCATCTGTATTCCCAGCCATATCAGAAACTGAGGCAGAAGCACCATACGTTTAAGGCCTGCTTTGGCTACAGTCTGGGTAACTTAGCTAGATCTTACCTCAAAATAAAAGAAAGAAGGAAACGGAGGGTTGGGATCTGGGGTGTAGAAAATTCAGTTCAATGAGAGAGCACCTGCTTGGCATGCAAAGGTTCAATCCCCAGTGACAATCAGTCAATAAATAAGAAAAGCAAACACCCCAAGTTGTGAGTCCTAGCAGTAGCTGAGAATCACCTGAGAAGTGATTTAAAAAAAAAAAAAAAAAAGATGCCAAAGCCCAACCCCAGATCAATTAAATCCGATTTCTCTGTGAAGCCTGAAATCGGATTTAATTGGTACACATCTAATCAGATTTAATGGGATATAATCTGGGTTTGGATTTTTAAAGAGCTCCCTGGGTGATTCTTAGACACATCCAGAGTGAACACTAATCTAGAACAGATCAAAAAGAGCTGAGAATGGATGCCGAGGACGGCAGCGTATGTGATGAGCCAGCCAGGAAGAAGATGATGAGTACCAGTGATAGGGTGGGAGATAAAGATCCAAGTCCACGGGGAGAATTTTGTCCAGGGAGTGTCCTGCAATTCACAGACCACAGACAATGGGAGAGGAATGCAGGGAGGCCCCTGGAATTGATAAACAGGTTGCAGAACCAGGTGTGATAAAGTGCCTCACAGACAGGGAAGTGGAGGGAGGGAGGGAATGTAGACTCTTCTTGGGAGGGAGAAAGAGAAAAAACAGTAACTTAGGAAGACTAAAAAGGTTAAAAGAATGGTTTTCGTGACTTCGAGCGTAAGGTGTCAGTTGACTTCGGGTAAGAGGACATTAAAGAAGGGCAGCCCAGAGATGACATAAGAAAGGGAGATTTGAAAAGCAGGGCTCCTGAGGGTGGGTGAAGTCAAGCTGGCCAGTGGAGGGCTAGAGCTATGGCACAGGCTAAACAGTACTTTCTTCATAGGTATGAGACTCTGAGCTCAGTTCCCCAACACCCACATAAAAGCTAAGTGGGCATGGCAGTCACTTATAATTCCAGGACTCTGGAGACAAAGACGGGTTCCCAGGGGCAAACTGGCTAGCCAAACTAGTCAAAAACTGGCAAGCTCAGGTCTCAGTGTGAGACCATGCCCACACAATATATATATATATATGGTAGAAAACCATCCAAGAAGAATCCAACGTCAACCTCAAGTCTCCACGTGTACCTGCAGATACATGTGAGCCCCCATACATGCAAATCCACACAAACACAGGCACACACATCCCTCACACACTTACACAATGCAAAACATTAAAAACTGTCAGTGGAGTAGTCACCCCAGGGAAGGGACCTAAGACAGGCTTTAAGTTAAAAAGCTTAAGAATTTTGAGTCAGTCTCATAAAGAGAAGGAAGTTATTATTGACAGTTGAACAAAAAAAGTTAGATGGGGTGGGGACAGGGACAAATGGACCAAGAACATTTTTCTAGGGCTTTCTGTGTATCAGGCAGCATGTTAAAGTCCTCCCAAGTTGTTATTATTAAGTTTGATTTTCAGGGACGAATGAGGTCAAATGCGACAAGAATAAGACTCAGGCCACCTAGTCACCTGGCTTCTCGGGTACCATTACTAATTAATGGCCCTTTAAAGCTTGGCCTGTAATTTGTTTAAAGTTAACTGCTCATTTCTTGCTGAGTGGGGAGAGATTTCTATTATGATAATATTGCTTTAGTTTAGTTTAAGGGGAAGAGCTGCCGATCATTTAAGGAAAAGAAAAGGACCATTATTGAGAATGCTTCATTAGTGAAGGCAAAGGAGATGGGGCTTCAAAAAGATAGTGTTTAATGGTCCAAGCTGATGGCAATCAATAAATATTTAGGGGGTAGATTTAGCCTGCACAAGTTTAAATTCCCCTCTTAAATGTGAAGAATGTAACTTTAAATTGCGAGTCTGTTACAGCAGTGCCACCTCTCTCTAGGCTGTCTAGGACATGCTATGGGCTCGGGGGATGTCAGCTGAGGGTCCAGCCATACCATTTTGCCTTCTCATTGCTATCCATGCTATGTGGTGCGAGCAAGCAAGTGGGCTGGTAAACTAGAAGCTTCTAGTTTTTCAGATGGCCCATGGGACCCTTTCTATGAAAAGCTTGTGACATGAAAGGCCTTTTCTCTGGGAAACCCTTTCCAAAATTGGAATCAGTAAATTGAGAAGTAACAACCTTGGGTTTCCTTCACTGATGTCCAAGTAAATCAAGTTGTGGAGGGGTTAGGCAAGAAATGGCAGGAAACCTGACCAGCCTGCTTTAAGTGAGCCCTGGGGGACCCCAGAGGAATGAGTCCTCAAATTGACTGAAATCCTGTCAGAATAGAGGCAGGGATAGAGTTATAGAAGACTGGTAAAGAACTGAACAAAATCTGGATGGCTTTATATAGCTGTCCACATTATATATCATTCCAAAGCCATCAAGGACCCCTGTTAGAGATTGCTGAGCCCTGCCTCTAAGTACCACACTATTCTGTCTCCATCTTATTGATTCTTTATGTTTGGCCAACTACTGTGGTTTGAATGTGTCCTCTGAAAAAGTCTCTATGAAACCTAATCCCCATTGTTATCATATTTAGAGGTAGGAAGGACCTTTGGGGGAAGTGACCAAGTTATAAAGGCTTTGCACTCTCACAAATGGGTTAGTGCCTTATAAAAGGATTGGAGGGCAACAGCTAGGGGTCCCCTTTTAGTCTTACACCTACTTCTAGTGAAGTGAGGTTGCCAGGTTCTGTCAGAGGAAGATGTGTAAGAAGGCCCTCACCAGCTAGCACCTTGATCTTGGATTTCCCAACCTCCAGAACTGTGAGAAATAAATGTCCACTGTTTACATTGTTCCCAGTCTCTGGTGTTTTGTTAGAAGAGCACAAAGAGGCTAAAATGCTTCCAGAAAGCAGATTGTGCCCATTAGACCGGAGGCCAGAACACTGAGCATCATTCTCACAAGGAGGAGCCTGGATCTTGCAGAGCATCACTCACCCCTGAAGCTCCCAGCAACGCCTGGTCCATCATTTAGTTGGTGTTTGCCAGGCACTTACTGTTTCACCTCGGACTGTGCGGAGCTGCTTTCTTGTGGGCCTCCATGTTCATTTTTATTTAAAACATCTTTTTAATAAAGTAGGAGGTTTTTTTTTAAGTCTTACAACATTTCTTCACAGTTCTTGGTATGAAACGGCCAAAGGGTCATTCTGACACTCTAAGAAAGACTACTGCGTAGACCTACAGGCTTTTCTCTACCTGCCAGTAAGCTTACGTTGTCAATCGTCCCAAAAATACTTAGCATTAGTGCACTAAGGGAATGTTGTTCTGAAGCCCCATGATTTCTGTCTTCTCTTTTCCAACAAATAACTTTCAAGTGGAATTGTTACTGTAGGGGACCTTCAGGTGTGACACCACCTGACACTTTTACTGTCTCTTTGGGGTAGCCTTCAGGTCTCGCATGTGTCCTTCTCTCTTACACCCTGAGCAGGTAAATGGAGGCAAACATTTCATTTCTTCTCCTTTCGGAAAGCTGGCATGATGGCAAATTCAGTAAGCGAGCCCACACCTGTGACTCTGTTGAAGCAGAACACTAAACCATTCCCGGCTGCTGCTGCTCCTGGACTGAGGGGTTGCAGGAGACTGGCTTGAGACAAGTGTTTGTCAGCCACATCCTCAGGGGCGCCATGTTGCTGTCTTTCTTCCCTTTTTCAGGTTGGGACTGGAACCCAGGGCCGGCAGGCACTGGACAAGTACTCTCCCAGTGAGCTACTCATCTTCGTAATCTGTGGCCCAAGCAGCTCCCTAGGGTGACTCCCACCGGGTGACAAGAAGTGTACATTTCATTTTATATAGGATCTTTCATTGAGCTAGCTCCATTACAAAATGCTTTGCCAACTTAAGAGTAGTAGAATTACAGAGCAGCCCTGCTGAATTAAATAATAAGTAACAGCTGATACTATTAATTAGCTAAATTTATGGTCTAGGAGAACTGTCACAACCAAGGCAGCTCCCCGCCCCTCATCGCCCTGTCTTCTCCTCCTGCCTCCTCCTTTGGCAACAGCAACCAACGGAAGTGCTGGGACTGTTGGGTTAGTCATCATCAAGTCACTAATGTTTTTACTCCGAAGCTTCGCAGAGTTACTATGTCAAGAATTTGCAGCCATTTAAAAGTCATGTGACACTGTTACCATTCAGTTTCTCATCTACTTCTCAGGATGTCAGGCACCTAAAGGGAGGGGCAGATTCCAACAGAGGCGAATCTACTCAGAAAGACTCCTGCTTTTTTTTTCTTTTTCTTGTTTCAAAGCCAGCATTGAAAATCACTAGTCCTCGTGGCAATCTTGTAAAGGAAGTTGACCTTCTCACTTAAACTCACAGACGAGGAGTCAGACACATTGATAAGGTCCTACGGAGTCACGAGTCACGTGACAGAAACTGAGCATGGCTTTGTTTTTCAAGTGCCTGTTGCATGGTGCCCTTCTGGGGACAATCTGATCTCACTCTAACTGGAAAGGATCCAAGAATATTATTACATAAAACTGGTTTCAAAACCCAAGCAGACAGAGGCTGATGGAAGAAGATGGGATGTTTGAGGTTAGCCTGGGCAGCACAGCAAAATCACCATCTTAAAAAAAAAAAAGGAAAAAAAAATGTAAGTAAAACCGAGGGTGAGGTATATGCCTGTAGTCTCAGCACTTTGGGAGTGGAGAAAGAGATATCAATTCAATGTCATCCGTAGTTACACAGGAGTTAGGGGCCAGCCTGAGTTATATAAGATCCTGTTGTCATCTCTCCCTACACCCTCCACATACAAACGTTGTAAAAACTGGATTTAAAAAAAAAAATAGCTCATGCACTTTTATTTGGGTGAAACAATGGTTCACACTTTTATATTTCCAAGTACTCAGGAGGCTGAGACAGAATGATCACTCGAGCCAATGAGTTTAAGGCTAACCTGAGCTACATGGTAAGATCCTGTAAATACAATCCACATAGCTCAGAATTCGCATGGAGTGCTCGCTTTATTATTTTTGTTTTGCTTTTATGAAATTGTAATGCTTATTGGTGATTAAAGTTTGAATCGTTAAAATAAAAACAAGTTACATGATGTGCTTTTTGGTTTTTCAAAAATATTTTAAATTTAAATGTAATTGTATCATTTGTTGGTCACCTATTTCTCTACTTACAAAGCTTTAGGCCCTAAAAGCAGGTATATGGGTTTCAAAAATAAATAAATAAACAAGTAAATAACCTGGTCACTAAATTCTTTGGGGATATCCTAGCTGCTCTTCACTCAGATGTGAAGAGAGAGAGAATTTGGACCTAAAGGTTTTTATGTTGTCTCCTGAAGCCTGCAGAGTGATTGTCAGAATGTCATCTGTGCTCCGGTAAAACTGTCAACTTACCCAAATGAAATGTATGTCAATAACACTTACTCTGGGGAGGGACCCCGAACAGGAAGCAGCAATAACGTCTTCTGTGCCTTTTATTATTGCATTAAAGTGATTAATTGATGGTCTATTGTTAGGTTGGGATATCTAAACAATTAAAATAGACATAAAACTCTCAAACACTGTCTGACTCTCCCAGGCTATCTTGGAGTGACAGATATAGATTCCTATCCTGCTCCACACAGGAAAGTCTTTCTAGGAACTCATTTCTCTCTATTCCCTCTCTATCTAGAGAACAGACACACTCAGTCTCAAGTCCCACCAAGTTTGGAGGTGGTTGTTTTATTTGTCTTGGTTTTCCTAAAGCTTAGCTGCTTTGACAGCAAATCAGTGGGGCTGGAACGTAGCTCGGTCTAGAGCTCTAGTCAAGGCCCTGGCTCACATCCCCCTCAACACACACATACACATACATGCGCAGACAACCCACTTCAGTTGTGGACCTCACCAAGAAAGAACTCTAGTTTTTGCCTCTATGACTGTCACATCTCTGTGACTTTGTTCAGCTTCTACTAATATCAAGTTTATTCCTGGTAGTTGCTTCTTCTCACCACCAAAATAAATCTTTCTGGTCCCACTGCTCAGGAATATCTGCTAGAAAAAATGGCTGGTTATGAAAAAAAATATGTTTGGAAATTGCTGTCTGCAGAAAAACGCTTTGGTCTCACCATACTCCTTTGAGAATGAAAGGAATGACCTATGAGGTTTTGTCTGTTTGTATGTGTGTGGCTTTTGTTTTGTTGAGATGGCTTTTGTTTTTGTTGAGTATGTTGCTCCGGCTGCTCTCAAACTCTGGTGTTCAGTTGATTTTCCCACTTCAGCTGCCTATGTAACTGGGACCATGGGGACTCTATTACTACCAGCTGGACTTTTAAAATTCTTAACTCAAAGAGAGTCTATAGCTCTTTGTAGGAGGCAGTGTCTGACAATAGTGAATTTCTGTACCCATGACACCATGTGCTTGCTAAGTGTATTTCATCAGCCAAAAAAAAAAAAAAAAAAAAAAGAGGCCATGTTCAGTGAGAGCTAACAGCTAACACAACTCCTGCCCGATGCTTGCTCCTTGTTTCCGTTCCTAGCCTGCAGTGATTATCGACTGAATGTTATTGCCTTCATTATTTGTCAAATGTAGGAACTTGTTCACTTACAACAGAATGGCTTGGCCAAAAAAAATAAAAGTCTTTTCTTTTTTTTCTTTTTTCCTCTTTTCTTTTTTTAAGTAATCATCAGACTACCTGTGAACTTTCCTCCGGGTGTGTGTCTGAGGAACTGGGCAAAGACCAAGGTTTTCTGGACTTGAGACTGTCTGCTCTCTCCTTAATAAATGACTCTAGGTACCCATGACCGACTTAAGAACTTCTGTCAAAACAATTGAGAAGAGCAAGCAGTACTTACTGTAAGGCAATTAAAAGAGCAAACCCTTCTCATATCTAAATTTGTTGCTCTAAGCCACAGACGTGTGGGTAAAGACTAAGGTTAAAAGTCACCTAGCTAACACTGACGATTCATAACAATGTAGTCTAGCACTCCTTGGGTAGCTGCAAATGGTGAGAGACCAAATCTTTTGGGTTCAGATTCCAACCTAAACAGGAGTCAAGTTTATGGTTTGGCTCCCAACACCAGCCAATTATGTTAAAGGTCACACTGGCCTTCCAATCAGATGTGTACCAGGCTGGATTCCCACTTCTTGCCTCTATAAATGCTTGCCTAAAACGAGGCTCAAGGCTCTACCTTCCTGCTCTGTCAGGGTTGGTGGGAGCCCAAGCTTGAATAAAGAGACCCTAATAAGATTGCATTGGAATCGGCTTCATCCATAACTCCAGTTCCAAGGGATCCAAGCCTTCCTCTGATGTCAGGTGCCAGGGACACATGATACAAATCCATATACAAGCAAAACACTCATACACAGAAATAAGCAAGTCTTTACATTTAAAAAAAAATGTTAACATAAGGGGAATTGGAAATATGCTTACTGAAAATAAAATTTGTTATAATTAACAAATGAAAACAGTTGAAGAAGTTCTGGCTTGGGTATTAGCGTCTAAGGTGACTGCAGTTGTCTGGGTGGGGAAGAGCCCAGTACAAAGCATCAGCGTTCAGGTCACAGGAGAAGATCTATTCGTAGGAGGAATTGCAGGTGGAAAGAGGAATTTGAAAACATCAAAGGAAGTGGTTCTCAACCTGTAGCTCATGAACCCCTGTGGGATCGCATATCAGATTAAGATTCACAACAGTAGCAAAATTACAGTTATGAAGCAGCAACAAAATGATATTATGGCTGGGGGTCACCACAACGTGAGGAACTGTATTGAAGGGTCCCAGTGCAAGGAAGGTTGGGAAGCACTGGTCTAGAAGCTTGATCAGATACATAAAAGAATTCATAGACTAGGACTGGAGAATGAGAGGTAAACAGAGTCAATAAGATGCAGACTATCCTGTCAGGTTAGAAATGGAGGTTCCCCTGTGAGCCCACGTTTCAGGACAAGTGAGGTAAGTGGATAAATGAAGATGTTAGTATGCTGACTATAGGCACAAATTCACACTTATACGTTTAACTCTTAACTCTGACAGCTCAGAGCCCCTAGGAATAATGATGCTCCAATGTTAAAGAACACCCCTAGCAACTCGGACCTTACATCTCAGGCGTGTTTACCTTTGTGTTTGAGACAGATCTCTCTTTGGCTTCTAAAATCAGCACACACACACACACACACACACACACACACACACACACACACACGCACTTATTCCTTGAAGAAAGGGTTGAATGCGCCCAAATAATATGTCAGAGAGCAAAAATGGTACTTAAAGAATGGAGAGAGTATGTCAAAGAACATGGAAGCTTTAAGGGATTCTGACTGACTAAACTGAAGATGAAATCGTGGAAGCTTGAAGGGTGAGGCAGAGGCAATGGTTCCGTTGGTAAAGCACTTGCCTGGCTAGTCTGAGGGTGGTCCCCAGAACTCACACCAAAACCCAGGCACAATGGTACAGCTCCTGTCATCCTGGCAAAGGCTGGATGTGAAGCAAACACTGGTAAAGACTCCGAAGCTTGCTAGCTAGCTAGCCTACTTCTTAACTGTTTCAGCCAAAAGGAGACCTGCCCCAAACAAAAGGTGAAAGTGCCTGAGATATAAACCAAACTTTTACATACCCTGAAATGCCCTCTCTCATGCACACAGACACAAACATACACACACACACACACACACACACACACACACACACACACACACACCCCTGAATGCAAGTGAACCCATGAAGTGCACTATGTAAACCAGCATGGATCCGTTCTTCAGCACTACATAAACCAGGCATGAGGGCTGCTGCAAGCCTGTGGTCCCAGCACTCAGGAAGTCCAGCACTATTGTTGGACTATATAGGCAGAAACTAGCGCCTAGGATTTATAAGAGCCTGCCTCAAAAATAAAGCAAACAAAGAACAACTAAATGAGAGCTGGGACCATAAGTGTATGCCACCATACCAAATAGTACTTATGCATTATGTTATAACTTGCTATACTTTTCAAAGCATCAGAATCATGCAAATCGAAGAAACTCAGCAATTCTTCTAGGCAGACGGAGGCTAAAGAGACAATGTCACTAGATGTGATGACTCATTGCTGATTACTCATTCATTATACCTTCACTCCATAAGCTGGGGCAGGAGGATTGCCATGAATTTCAGTTCACTAGAGAGAACTGGCAAATCATGCTGAAGCTAAGTATTAGTTGAAAGTGAGTTATCAAGACTAATTTCTAAGTTTTTATGGCTGTTTGTGGTTTTATAGACTACTTCCTTCTTTGGAGTATGATAAAGCACCAGGTCAACAGTCCCCGCCCCTCCCCCACCTTACAGGTTTTTTTCTTAAAAGCAAGCAAACACCTATGGGCGTGATGATAGCACACTAATTCAGAGGGGCTGCGCTATAAGGTTAGGTTTTCCGCCGTTCAGGTTTCATGGTCCAGTGGAACTTTTTCTCCAGTGGGAAGAACACTACTGTTATTGGCATTTTATTTAACCACGTTAAAAGAATAGCATTAAGAAGAATAAGACTGCCATCAATTATTATCATTTTATAGGCATTGACTTTTTGACTTTGACTTTGGCAGACTCAAATTATAAAACTTGAATATATTCCCTTGAAGGAAAGCATGTTATTTTTCTTATTCTGCTCCTGCGCCAACTTACAAAAGCTTCATAAACTCAGTGTTATCCTCACATTTGAGATCTTGCCTGCCCTTCTCTCCTGTCCATCAGCCTACCCCATAAGCCTTCACTGTTTGATACAGAAGCTGCTAGCCATAGGCGACTAGTCGGCACTTGAAATGTGGTTAGTTTTATGTGTATAATGTATGTTGCATGTCAAAGATGCATAACCTGTATAAACTGATAGCGTGACTGCTCCATGGTATGGTTAAGGGGAAAGATTTTATTGTAAATATGAGACAGAGAACAGCCAGAGGCATCTGGAAGAGTCCAGAGCAGAGGGAGACAGTAGTAGATTGAATGTGGTCAGCAGACTGGACCGAGGCCATGAGAGAAGCAAGAGCAGGGCAGGGAGGGCGAGGAGGAGGAGAGGGCGAGGGGACATACATAGAGGGAGGAAGAGCACAGAGAAGGGGTGAAGGAGGGAGATGGAGGAGAGAGTGAGGGGAGACAGAGGGAGCAGAACTGAGGGAGCGGGGTGAGGAGGAGAATGAGTAGCTGTGGAGAGGTAAACCCAAGAGCTGGGGAAGCTGAGGGTGGAGGAGGCAGAGAGAAGAGCTAGGATGCTAGTGTGGACTCCTCGGAAACATGTAACAGGTCCTTGTGATGGTGAGGGAGCCTGGAGGCCAGACGTGCTGGGGTAGGCTAATAGGCACCACAGAGAGCCATTTGTTCCTTCTGCCTTGCAGAATTCGGGGAAATAGAGTTTCCTTAGGACCTGATGTAAACGACATAAAATATCTCAACCTTTATAATGAGTACATGTGGGTGAACTAACAGAAAAAAAAAAAATTCTGATGTCAACAACAGCAAAAAAAAAAAAAAAGCCTTTCAAGCCAGGCATGGTGGTGGTGCACATCTGCAATCCCAACACTCTGGAGACTGAGTTAGGAGGATCTCAAGTTTGAGGTCATGGGCAATAGAAATGACTCCACAGGTAAAGGTGCCTGCTACCAAGCCTGAAGGTCTAACTTCAATCTATAGGACCCACATGGTGGTAAGAGAGAACTGACTCTTACGTATCTCCTGACCTCCTCACGTGTGTGTGTGTGTGTGTGTGTGTGTGTGTGTGTGTGTGTGTGTGTGTGTGTGTGTGTATTCTCTCTCAATAAATAAATAAGCAAACAAATATTAAAAATCAAAACAAAGCTAAAGCTTGAACCCTATCCTGGTTAGTTGTTTTTGTTGTTGTTGTTTTTTGTTTGTTTGTTTGTTTGTTTTTGTCTTGATACAAGTCAGAATTATCTACCAAATAGGAACTGTATTTGAGAAAATGCCTTTATCAGATTACCTGTCGGTAACTCTGGACCTGATTGATGTAGGGAGACCCAGTTCACATGGGGACAGCGGCACCCCTAGGCAGGTAGTCTGAACTATATAAGAAAGCAGGCTGAGCAGGGGACCAAGCCAGTAAGCAGCGTTTCTCCAGGGTCTCTGTCCTACTTCCTGACTCCATGTTCCTGCTTGAGTTCTTGCCCCAGTTTCAGTCAGTGAAGGACTCTGGGCAATAGTTCAGGCTAGCCGTGAAGTCTCAGCAATCCTTCTGCCTCAGCCTTCCAAAGTGCTGGGAGTACAGGTTCATACCACAGGGCCAACTTCCCAACTCTATAATCAAAGCTTGCAAACTGATTTGGAGAAGAAATTATCCTTAGAAGAAATATTCTGTGAGTTGTATGTGTGGGTTTAAATAGTTTTGTAACCCATATTAAAAAAACATAAAAGGCGATTCATTTCAGTAATGTACTAGGCCGGATAGGCTTCAACACTGCTATTTTAACTGTTATTGATCAATCCAAACCACAGTCATAATAGCAAAAATACTCTATTTGAAGTCCTGGGGTCTGCAGTTCAGATATCTCTGGATCAGTGTTCCAAGGAAGGCAAGAAACGTAAGGAGTTGTTACCAGACAGAAAAATCCCACCTTTGTGGGAAAACATCTGTTGTGAAGAACAAGTACTGTGTGTAACAGAAACTATCTGACCAATAGGAAGTAAAGAAAGTGTGTGTGTGCATGGGTGTATGCATGTGTGTGTGCATGTGTATGTGTGCATGCATGTGTGTGTATATATATATGCATATATATATATACACACACACACTTGGTAAAGACATCCACAAAATAAAGTAGATAAATAAATAAATATAAGGTCACTAGGCATAGACTTATTACTTGTTCTAAATGCCCACAGTCAGATAGCAAGCAAAGGTCACACGTGTTGATAACTTCTAGAGTAATCCTGCTTCCTCGTCCCAACTTCTGCACCCAACTTTTCCTCTTCTCTTCTTTTCTGGCAGGTAATTTCTTCATAGCCTTGCCCTAGTTTGCTTTCTACTGCTATGATAAACAGCATGGCCAAGAGCAACTTGGGAAGGAGAAGGTTTAGCTCACCACTCTCAGAATATTTTCACCAAACAACACTGTTCTCTGGATAAAGTACAGAACCCAGAAGCACCTGCCCAGCAGCAGCACTGCCCACAGTGGGCTGGGCCCTCCCACATCGATTTTAAACAAGGAATTGCCTCCATACACATGGCCACAGGTCAATCTGATAGAGAAAATTTCTCAATTGAGGTTCCCTCTTCCTGGGTGACTCAAGTTTATATCAAACTGTTGAAAACGAACCAGTGATAAAGGTAACACAGCAAGAGACTCCTCTTACTGGGGTCTTTCTGCTCAGGGTGCTCCTTCTGAAGGCTGAAGTCGCATGTGCTTAATGAGATGCCTCTTTCCTACCCTCGTATATGCCTTATGCAGGCCTTCCCTTTATCCCCTGAGTGCTCATTTTGATGGGCTTTTGTGGTGGGGACTTAGAATAACATCGTTATGATCCAAGAGCATGAGAAGGATTTTATTTTCTATTCTAATAGAAATTTTCTAGTAGGCATGCTTTTTTACAGAAAGCATCAGGAGGAAGCTTGTGGGACGACTTTGTCATGACTGGTTCCTTCAGTCTCAACTCAACTATCACTTCCATTATGGACTGCTATGAAAGAGTGCCGGCAGGCTTGTGGCTTGACTGCTTAGTTCCCAGCTAGAAGCACTAGATAGAGAAGTTAAAAAAACATTATGAGAGAGGGCCTACCTTGAAGATGGTCTTTGGGATGGGGAGAGGGGTTATCCTTGGCTGCTTCCTGTGGCTGGTTGATTCCAGGCCCACTACGATGTGAGCAAAGTTGTTTGTAGGCCTTACCCACAATGATAAACTGAACCTTCTGACAAGCTAGAATATAAATCTCTCCTCCCTTGTTCCTGTGGGCTAATTGGGTTACAGTGGTATGAAGTAACTTCCCTTCTGGACTCTCAGTCTATAGCAACAATACTTCTCTAGTCGCTATGTATAGCACTAAAGAACTTCATTTTCTTCTTGATATTTACAATAATCTTAAACTTTTTGTTCATTTATTAAGGACATGGACCTCATCAATTCTGTGCCACCTTTCCAGTACTTGGCATGTATCAAGTACTTAAAAACTATTTGCTGGGCTGGGCACATAGCTCTGTAGTACATAACTTGCCTAACACGAGGAAGGCCAGGGCCGAATTACTTTCTCTCTCTTTCTCTATGTGATCATTGTCTGTTGAGTGAATAAGTGAATGACTGAGAAAGAGAACAGAAAAAGGCCTTAGAAAGTAACCATGCCCTTCTTCCCTCTTTAGGAAAGACAGTGTGACAGTAAATATGCACTACACACTCTGAAGACAAAGCACAACATTTAAGACGGGCAAAAGCCTTACAGATAGGTCATCCAATATATCTAAGAGATAAAAGAAATTGTGGTATAGACCTTAGGTACAGCCACTGGGGCAGAGGGAAGAGAATTAAGTGTTTAATACCCTCCTTAAGCTACACAGTGAGTTTGAGGCCAGCCTAGCGCTCATACTAAAATTCTATCTCAAACATAAAGAAGAAACAAAGGAAGGGGGGAGGAGGAAGAAGAGGAGAGAGCAGCAGGGAAGTGTGAACGTGTACATGTAAGCATCCTATAACCTTAGAGCTCTGGGGGAGGCTAAGGAAGGAATATTATGAATATTATTACATAACCGTAATAGGTGGTGAAGAAATAGCTCAGAAGAAAGCATATTGCTCTTGCAGAGGACCAGGGTTTAGATTCTAGAACCCACTTGGGTAGCTCAGAGTCCTCCATAACTCCAGCTCCAGGGGATTCAATACCATCTTCTTGCACACGCATAATTAAAACATAAAACTAAATCTTAAAAACAAAGCAAACAAATGAACACACACATACACACACACACACACACACACAAAGACAAGGGCTGTGCGCTCTTAGCTGGAACTGGTTTTCCCATTATTCTTGTTTCAAGGTAAACGTGGACAGAAAGGGTAGAAATCTTTGGAATGGCTTCTAGCCAAAAGGATTAGAATAGAGGACAGGAGTAAAGATTAATATGAAGTTCGCTCTGAACTTCAAAGGGTACACATTGTAGCTAGGAACACTGCCATGACATGTGACTGGGCATGGATGTAAACTCTCTGGTACAAGTCCTGGCTCACAGACAAAGCACGTGGGTGATTGTGTATGGCTCAGAAATGGTGACACTATGGAAAATGAAGTTAGTGGGATCGTTAATGGCACTGGTGTGTGCATATTTCAAGGAGGATATAGGCCTATTAGGAGGGTCATCTCAAGCCTTGTTTTGGCAAGACTTAGACAGACAGATGTGTGGTCCTATAGCACAGTTTGGGGGAAGAGTGATAAGTCAGGTGAGCCTGTCCAGATCAAGTGGACCAAAGACAGCTGAACAAGGCTTCCCTCCTTTCCAGTGAATACTTGGAAGTGTCTAGAAGGGTTGGAGCAAGATGGGTTACCATCTAGGGTCTTCCCCACTGAGGTAAGAGAATACCGGGACGGGTGAGGATGGCTTCCACTAAAATGAACCCTTTTCAAATGTTTTGGAGCGGTTATCACTGTACAGGTTTCAGACCTGTGAGGTTGGGAGGACAGATGCAGTTTTCATAGACACCTACAAATGCAGACTCAAGTCGGCCAGTGGCTTCTCCAAAACCAGCTTGTTTACAATCATAGAAAAATCAATAATGCCTCCACAAGGTTTCTAAAAATGTAGAACCCTGCATCAGAACCTCCTGGGAGAACTCCTGAAAGGATTCACTCTTGGGAAGGAAGAAACACCTTTTCCTCCCACCCTTCTGAGTTCTTTACCGAAGCACCCATAACAAAAGACAGATTGGCAAAAGTCTTTATGTGTATTTAATATAAAATTTCATGTGACATGGCGGCCTTTATTAAGAAATGAAGAGCTGAATAATTAGTTAATTTTGACCATTTTTATGGGAGGATTAATGAGTGCACAGTACAGAGATATGTGATTGGATAGAACGGAGGGCTTACTGGAGAGACCTGGGTGGGGGGATCAGTTGTGGTGGGCATCAGGTACCTTGTGTGCCTTTCTCGTCAGAGGTCAGATGTTATTCCTTCCCAGCATAGGGAGAGCACATTCCACATGAAGGTCTTGCAATTTTATTCTGGAAAAGGTCAAGTCCTTCCAGCACAGACTCATCTCTCAGACGCCTTAAGCTTAGGCTGTGAAAATGAGCAGGGAGCAGTGGAGCACACCTATATCCTTATCAATAACTGAAGCTGAACCAGGAGGGTTGCATGCCCAAGATCTGGCAGAGCAGCACAGCAAGACCTAACCCTTACTGACCCTGTCTCCACCCTGTCCCTCAAAAGCTTAAAGATGCTGAAACAGGTGTCCTGAATACCACGATCTCAAGATTCAAGAAGTCCTTAATCAGAAGATAACTGGGGATGGAGTCCCAGAGTCTGCACTTTATTGTGACTTCCAGATGAGTCTTGTGTTTTGCTGAGTATGACATATCAGCCTAAGCCCTAAAGCTTTGTAACCAATTGATCCATTGCATGGGTTCTGAGCTCATGATTCCTGAATTTACTTCCTCAAACAGTCCCCCTTTGATCTAGTAATTAGAAAATGGAATTATATACCTGTTTGTTTTCTTTTTAAGTAAACAAATGTTGACTTTTTGAAGCTCTAACAAGAAACATTGTTTAAAATAGTCATAATGAATTTTGGATTGTAAACCATGGCCATGCCTGGGAATCTGCTCTCCAGTGGTTAAAGCAGGATGTAACCCAACTAGGTGATCAAGCATTCAAGGCCTAGAAGAATTGACAAAGGGCTTTAGAGTCATCAGAACTGGCAAACCCAAAGCTCCACTGGCAGCTAGCAGGCTACTGAAACAAGATCTGCTGCAACATGTTTTCCAGAGTAAGCAAGCATTTCACCAGCTTCAGGAAGCTTCAGAACAGAGGTAGGGGAAAGCCAAGCACAACACTCAAAGCAATAGGAGAACACATTGAAGAAGATGCATCCTCTCGGGCAGAAGAGATGAGCTTTGTAATTTTAATGATTCTGATTTTAATGTAAAGTACTGTGTTTCAGTAAGTCTGGAAGATTCTCATTCTTATTTAGGAACATAGTACTTTAGCCCTGTAAGTCTTAAGAGCTGTCTGCATTCGTTAAGCTCTTCACAGAACCACCCTGTGTTAGCCCATTTTACCTCGGTGCCTTTCCCTCTGCTTCATTGCTTTTAATCTTTATCACTACACTGCAACATTTTTCACTCTGATTTTAAAGAGAAACTGTTGAAAAGAGGATTATAGACTCATAAAATCAAGGTACTTGCCACCAAGCCTTATGACCTGAGTGTGATCACCAGGACCTACATGGAAGAAAGAGAAAACCAACCCCCAACACATTTTTCTTTGATCTCCATACATATACTATAGCACATACCCCACCCCCAATAAATAAATTAAATTGAATAATGTAATTAAGAAGCTTTAAAAAAAATAAGAGATTTGCCCAAGGGTGTTTTTGGTTGGTTGGTTGGTTTTTGTTTTGTTTTGTTTTGTTTTAAAGAATTGTTTATTATATGTAAGTACACTGTAGCTGTCTTCAGACACACCAGAAGAGGGCATCTGATCTCATTACGGGTGGTTGTGAGCCACCAAGTGGTTGCTGGGATTTGAACTCAGGATCTCCAGAAGAAGAGTCAGTGCTTTTAGCCATTTCTCCAGCCCTTTTTTTTGTTTTGTTTTTTTGTTTTGTGGGAAAGTTAGAACTCAACTTAAGAGTTTTTCTGTTTCTACACTTATCTTTCTAGTTCTGTCTTCAGTGAATAATAATGAGGGTTTGTCCCAGGTCACATGATTATCGGCAAAGCTCAATGCAGAGTCCTTGTTCTTCAAATCCTCATACTTCTTGAGACTAGAAACAAAGCAAACATGTTAGTTCAGAACCTTGGGATAAATCCTGGATAGTCCCCCTGAAGTATGTTGACTATGATACTTCATGGATGGACCTAGATGACATGTCAGTGACATCATGTTAGTCACAAGGGGGAACACACAATGCGCTATCCTCCACATGGTGTGTTCAGTGCAATGAGACTCACGAAGACACAGGGTAACATGACATGATGATGGTCACACAAGAACATGGGTGTGTTTAAAGCATGCAGTTCGAAAGGCAAAAGTGGTAAAGTTTATGATGTATACATTTTACCACAATAAAGGAAAAAGGAGTGTGTCTTGGTTTTACATCCCTCTGTCTCTCTGTCTGTCTGTCTGTCTCTCTCTCATGCCATTTTGGAAGAGCCTGGGGAATGCCAGCCCAACACCCAGCGTTTCTTCGTCCTTCTTCAAAGCTCGGTGAAAGCTGTGACATGGACAGACCACGAGGCAAACAGGGAAAGGAGGCACTGTAAGCCAGGTGACTTGGTCTCTTTAGAACTTAGCAACCCCCCAAGGGGGGGGGGGGGAATCGTGTTCCAGGGTAAATGCGATTTGTCCCCTCAGAAGCTTATCCTGAAATGTGGGAACTGAGAGGTAGGGGGACATTAAGAGGTAGCTAGGTCACTGAAGAAGGCTTAACTGGATTAGTTATTGGGAAAACAGAGCCCCACCATTGATACTGCTTAGCTTTTCTACCCACTGGCCCTTCTGCCTTCCCTAGGTACACGGCTTGCTGCCTGCCCTTACCACAAGCCAACGAGAAGATGGCACCATGATCTTGAATGTCTCAACTTCCAGAACTATGGACCCAAATAAACTATTTTGCTTTAAAAGCTATCCTCAGACATTTCTGAGCATTTCTAGCAGCAGAAATCAGATAAAACAGTGATAACGTTCTAAATTTAAAGTCACCCAAAAGGCATGTATGAACTATGACTGGTTCCAAGAAGGGGCGGGGATGGGGGCAGGGATGGGGGTGGGAGGAGTTCTGAAAGACATGTGGAAGTCAACTAAAAAAGTTTTAATGTGGATGTACTATTGCATTAGTTGCTTTTCTCATCTCAGTAATCAAGTACCTACAAAGAACAGTTTAAGGGAGAAGCATTCATTTTGGCTCATGGCTTTGCTTGACCATACATTTTTGAGGAGCACCCCGGGGCTATAGGAATAGATGACATTGGATAGCTGTTCATGTCCCAATAAACAGGGAGGAGAGGAACTAAGGGATAATAGACTCTCCAAAGATCCCCCTCCTTCCTTTAGCTAGTCTCTGCCTCCTAAAGTTTCCTCCTAAATTAGCTTCACCAACTGAGAAATCGGTCTTTAAAACCTGAGGCTGGAGAGAAAGCTAAGCAGTTAAAATTGCCTGAAGTGCTCTTCCAGAGAACCCGAGTTTGACTACCAGCTATCATGTTAGGTAGATCAGAACCACCCAGCTTCTGGGGGTCTGACTCCTTCTTCTGGCCTCCTCAGATGCCAACACTCACCAGGCAGATATTCACACAGATGCATACTCATGAAAAAAAAAAAAACTTTTTTTTTTTTTTTTTTGGTTTTTTTGAGACAGGGTTTCTCTGTATAGCCCTGGCTGTCCTGGAACTCACTTTGTAGACCAGGCTGGCCTTGAACTCAGAAATCCGCCTGCCTCTGCCTCCCAAGTGCTGGGATTAAAGGCGTGTGCCACCATGCCCGGCTCAAAAAATCATTTTTTTAATTTAAAAAAAAAAGGCTAAAATTTCAAAACATGAAATTTGAGGGATATTTCTTTCACATTCAAACTATAATAAGTATTAAATCATATTATAAAGTCGTTGTTTATTATTTTAGATGTAGTAATGGTATTCTGGGTTATGTAAGCAAATGTCCTTGTTTGGAGAAGCTACTTACAAAATATCTAAGGCTAAAACGTCATGACTTTGCAACTTACTTTCAAATTACTGAGGGGAAAATATATGTCTACACATAACAGTAAAGTAACAGTATGCACACAGGCATACACACACCCAGACCTGAGTAACAACAAAACACAAAATGCAAAGATCTAGATTTAAAGCAAATATTGAATCTAAATTTATGTATAGAGTTGTCTACTGTATTTATTTACCAACTTTTTGTATATATGATCATTTTTACTGGAGAGCATGAAAACTGAGTGTTCAGGGCTGAGACTATAGACTACTCACCCAGCATATATGAAGCCTGTAGTTCCGAACCCTACACTGCAAAGGCAGCGGGCCAAAAAAGCCTCATAGGTTAACTGCTGGAGGCCAGCCCCCCCCTCCCCCCCCCTCCCCCGGCGTGGGATGTTCTTCTTTCTTGTCGGCTCTTCTTGAGGCAGCGGCGGGGGAAGAGACTTTGTCAAGATATTTAGGGTTGCTGTATAATAAAAAGTTTACTTATCTAAGCCTAAATTACTAGGCTATTGTAGCCGACCTGCCTTCTGCGATCCTCTGAGACCAGAAACTGCAGTGTCTGGCACCTAGCACCTCTTCTTCAAGCCACAAAGGATTAAGTAAATAGCCTTGTCTATTTCAGCAGGAACTACTGGGCTCTAACTTTCAGCCTGCTGGTCGGAAGTCACAGGAAGAGAAGACACTTAGATAAGTGATTATAGAGTTTATTACCAAGTTGTAAAAAGT
Source organism: Mus musculus (assembly GCF_000001635.26). Classification (NCBI taxonomy): domain Eukaryota; kingdom Metazoa; phylum Chordata; class Mammalia; order Rodentia; family Muridae; genus Mus; species Mus musculus. The sequence continues at coordinate 77,201,559 of NC_000078.6, read as the reverse complement.
TTCTTATGAAAGTTATCTAAAGGGAAAAGCAGAAAGATCCTAAGTAGGTAAAGGGAAAAATTCTCTAAGTGGGAAAGGGAAAAAAGATTCTAGTCTAAGTGGGAAAAGGGAAAAAGTCTCCTCTATTGATCTTAGCTCGCCGTGATCTCTTTGTCCTCGGTACTTATACATCTTTCAGAATACATGATCATATGTTACAAAGTTCATCACAATTTCACACACACACACAAATCAAATCACAAATTGAAATAGAAGTTTACAACAGAGAATGTTTCCATGCATATCCATTAGGAGTAATTATCTGGCTAAACATCCATCACCTGTCTGAGCGCCACAGGTTCACTGAAGGTTTAAAACCACAACTAAGTTATTAGTGAAGTTTTTTAAAATATCTATTTATTTTATATATTTGAGTACACTGTAGCTGTACAGATGGTTGTGAATCATCATGTGGTTGTTGGGATTTGAACTCAGGACCTCTGCTCAAGCCAGCTCTGCTTGCTCCAGCCCTGCTCGCTCCGGCCCAGAGATTTATTTATTATTACATGTAAGTACACTGTAGCTGTCTTCAGACACACCAGAAGAGGGTGTCAGATCTCATTAAAGATGGTTGTGAGCCACCATGTGGTTGCTGGGATTTTAACTCGAGACCTTGGTAAGAGTAGTCAGTGCTCTTAACCGCTGAGCCATCTCTCCAGCCCTATTAGTGAAGTTTTGGATAGATAAACCCAGTTGGTATTTTATCTTCTGTCCTAGCACCTACAATAAATCGTTAGTTGCCTTTTAATGACCTTTGGTTAATTGTTTTACAACCTCTTGGAAGGTGCTCTGAATAGGAGAAAGTCTGGTTACTATCTAAGAGGCAATTAACTGGTAACCCATGGGAGACTGACAGTGTTCTCATTGCAGTTTTGACTATTAGAAAAGGATCCAATATCAGTCCCACTATAAAAGTGCCTAATAATCACAGATATAATTTTAGGAATTCTTCTAGGATCATCATTAAGACTTTAGTCATCTATTTGTCAATACAGCATCACTACAAGACAGTACATCTTTGTGGATCTGCAGAGATCTGCTTCAAAGGGGGTGTGGTCCTACTTAGTGATTGTTATATATGTTTAATAATAACAGAAAAAGCATATTAATAGCAGGAATCTTTCCTAAAATGAGTCCCTCACAGCCTTGCTTAACGAGGGCTCACCTGTCACAGATTATATAATAATCCCAGGCAGGCCACTTCAGGATGATCACCTGCTAGTTATTAGCTTATCCCATTATGGCTCCTGACAGTTAATAAATATCAAGTTATTAATGTATTCCTTCTTTAGTCACACCCACTATCGCTAATAGTCTCTGGGTGTTCAAGGGACAGCAGCTTCTTTGCTTAATCTTACACACTGTCCATTTTTGTTTGCTTGCTTGTTTTTTGTTTTGTTTTGGGGACAGGGTTTCTGTGTGTAGCCCTGACTGTCCTGGAACTCACTCTGTAGACCAGGTTGGCCTTGAACTCAGAAATCTGCCTGCCTCTGCCTCCAGAGCCCAGGGATTAAAGATGTGTGCCACCATGCCCAGCCACTCTATACATTTTATTCTTGCACATTCTATAGGATTGTCATCATTATCTTCCCTTTCACAGGTGAGGAAACCGGTGCAGAGATAGGGTCAGATCTCCAAGACTACACAGCTAGTGAGTGAAAGCCAAGGTGTACAGCTGTTAGACCAGGTTACCTCCTTAGAACTGGCAGTACTAAAGAAAATGTTTGCCCCTAAAAGTCAAACCCATGATGGAGGTTACGGCCACTGGGCAGGGATGGAGGTGTAGTTTCAACCACTTAGGTGTTCTCAAGTGTCAGAGCCTGAAAATAATATTCTACCTCTATTCCAGCAGCAAGTCGGGTACTTATTATCTCATGGATAACCTTTGGCAGTCTGAGAGCCAGTACAAATTGTATGGTTCTCTCTTGTTTTAGCTCCAGAGGCTTATTGGAGGCTCCTGGAATAATTCCATAAACAGAAGCAGTAATTACAGCAGTTAACATTTACATAACATGTGCTATAAGCCGGTCACTAGCTACAATGCTCTTGGAAGTGCTTTATGTATGTGTAGTAAGAAATTTTCAGAACACACATTGAAGTAGACCTATTATCCCCATTTTAGAGATGAAGAACACTGAGGCACAATGTCTGCAAATGCCCCAGGTCACATACTTAGCAAATGAAAAAGAATTGGTGTTTATTATTAATCCATGGGACCCAAGAAGCTGCCTAGTAAGTTTTAACTGTTCCAAGGAAACCGGTCTCAAAGTTTGTCCCTGACCATATCAGTTTAATGATGTTGTTTCCAGTTCCCACTGGCACCAAAAGAGTTTAGGAGTCTTCCATGCCCTGAGAGGTCCATGAGCCTGAGCTCTAACCCCCTCTTTAAACTTCACCTTTGAGTCTTTGATTCTCACAAGCAGCAATAACTCCCGGGGGTGGGGGGGGTTGATGTCAGGTTTAATCATTCTGCCAAGCTACCAGCCTAGGATGTCAAAGCCCAGCCCTAACAAACCACAAGAAACATACTTGCTAATCTGGGCATGGTGACCCAGCACGCAAGAAGCCAAATCAGAAGTATTAAAAGTTCAAGGTCAGTCTGTGCTACATACTTCCAGGCCTATGGGGGAAGGGATGGGTAAATAGAGGTGGGGTGGGAGGAGAACTTATATTTTCCACCCAGAGAGGGAAGGCTCCCTGATAGGCCTCACTCAGTAGCTAACCACTAGACCAATGGGTCGAAGTGAGTATGAGCAAGCTAAGCACCCTCTTTCCCTTCCTGCCACATTATGAAGTATCAGGTGAATAGGGCGCCACCCCTACCTGCCCCTCTCCCAATGGGGCATCTAATACAGGATCCCAGCTATGTCTCATCTAAAGGGGTGATTCTCTAGTAACAGAGTAATAATCACATGAGGCTTCTTTCCCTTTCAGATTTAAGAAACGTGTCTATCTGTTCCCCTTCAATGCCCCTTAGTTCCTTAGTCACCCAAGACTTTGTGTTCAGGGTCTTAGTTCCTCATTTTTATTGGAGTCAAAAGACAAAGTCCAAACTCCAAAAAGGAGTTAGACTGGAGGTGGGGAGCAGAGGAGAGGACCTTGGCTTTCTAGATTCGACAAGCCTAGAGGGTCATTCAAAGCCATGCCCTCTCGGAGGCTTGCGCCTCTTCTGTGCATGGCTCTAGGGAAGCCATTGGTGCCTGGCAGTCAGGTCTCTAATGTGCTTCTCTGCAGGGTCTGAGGGCAGCAGGCTGGTTGAAAGGCCAACAGGAAAGAACTCTGTAAGATGGTTACATGGCCCTGTATTTGAAAATGAGAAAGCATTAGCTAGCAGTAACAGTGGGAAATGCTGCTGTGAAGTCTGCAGGAAGGGTTTAAAGCTCCTGCAGAACTCCTCTACCGTCCATCCCCCACCCCAAACTTAGCATTCAGCTCATGGCTAAAGCCTCAAGGACAGTCTCTAACTACACATGACCTTGGGTAAAACAAACAAACAAACAAACTAGACAAGGCTCCTCACAGTGGATTTGGCAGGCAAAGTGCAGGCAAAGTAGGCACTGGGAAGATAAACATTGAGTTTTCCAGCTAGGCCACATAACAAAGAAACAACTTTAATCCTGGTGATTTTGTTGAGTAGTTCAAGTCCTCACCCTTTTCTCCACCACTAGACAAAGCTCTTGCATTCTAACACAGTCTTACCAGTGACCCCTCACACAAGTCAGATCCAGGTGGGGCCCACAACCTGATTTTCACTTGATTTAGAAAACTAAAGCCATGTATTTTTCTTGCTCCTTGGTGATGGAGTATGAACTCGTACCTCTTATCTAGGCAACACTCATGTGGGGTAGGGTTCAAATGATTCTCAGATCACAAGGCTGCTGGAGGAGCTGCCCTGCTCTGCCCACCTGCATTTATTTGTCTTTAGTTGGCAAAAGACAAATTGTCCCAGCCTGGTTGGTAATGCAGCGTCCACAAGAATGCTTGCTTAGGGAGCCACACTGTTCTTTATCTCCGCAGGTGTGTTTCCATCACGTGATGATCTGGATCGGTGGTTCCCAGTTCCCAGTTCCTGGCTTCAGCTTGAGCTCTCCAATTCTGAAAGCCATCGCTGAGAAGTAAATAGTCCTTCTCTGTGTTAGCCCAGAAAACACCGGGGGTCCCTTTACAGAGTCTATAATGAGCATTTCCTGGCTCCTGTGGTTACAGAGTTCTTCTCTCCCTTTCCTCAAGACCTGCTAGCCAGGGCTTCCTGTTGGCAAGCAACTCGCTGGCCTCTGCCAGGGAGCCATGCTGAGTTCTGAAGCCTGCCCTGCCCTGCCCTGTCCAGAGCTTCACAGGTCACCAGCAGACCAGCCAAAGCAAGAGGTCTAGGTATAGGCAGGGTAGTAAGTGCTGTGCTGTGCTGTGCTGTGCTGTGCTGTGCTGTGCTGTGCTGTGCTGTGCTGTGCTGTGCTGCGCTGTGCTGTGCTGTGCTGCATTAAATTTCTGGCAATCTTGGCATCTCTAGCCCAGAGAATAATTTCTATTGCAGTTTCAGGTTGCCTTGGACAGATAACTTACTTTCTGAAAAATACTGACAAAGAAACTAAGAGGAGAGGCCTCCCTGAAGGTTCTGCCCTTTATTTCAGAAATGAGAGAGATAAGCTTTGTCAAGGATGGCTGCTCTGTAATCACTCATATCTAAAGTGCTTGTGAGATGACTGGGTATAGTGGTACATACTGTAATCCCAGTACTCAGACAGGAGATCACCTTAAGTTCAAGAATAGCTTGGACTACAGCATGAGACCCTGTCCAAAAAAAAAAAACCAAAAAAAAAAAAAAAAAAAAGTTTTTGGGCTCCTATGAAGCCAGACACAGTGTTACCTCCCTTTTTTACATGCTGGCTCTTTTCTGAGATGATTGAGAGAATCAGGAGTCTGAACAGCTCTAACAGAGATCAAGAGAACAGATATTGTGGTTGAATCTCACAGACTCCTCAGAAGTAGAGTCGGAACCTTAAATCATTGTGCTGCAAGGTCTCCTGTGATGGGGCAAGACAGTGCAGAGGTTCTTCCATTTTGGATTTTTACTGGGTCATTTCAGGTTTAAGTAGAGTTTGAGCTCCTTAATAAAGAAGTCTGTGGGAAATTACCCAATTCTATTCTAGAGATCTGAGGTCAAGATGGTGCAGCTAACTTATCTTCTGTTGAATTGCGTGCTTGTGCAGACATCCCCTCCCAGCTACCAGCTTAACTCAACTACTGCTAAACTGCTTGCTTGCCCAAAACCTCTCCCAACAGGCACAGAGTGAGACAACAGGATGTAGTTTTTACCTTTAAGAAACCTTTTGCCCTAAATACTCAGAGCTACATTTGGGTCCTGAATACCTGAGTGTAATACCAGCCAGCTGGAATAAATACTATCATTTGTGTATAAACTGTGTCTGAGCGTTTGTCTCTGGTGTAATTCCTGTAAAACTCCTAAAAGGTTTTCATTCAGTAAACTCTCACATGAACATTATCATCATCAAAATACAATATTAAAGATTCCGTGGAATCTTACAAATCTTACAAATCAACTGCTATCAGTTGTCTGTTCTCTCTTCCTGTGCTTATCCACATTCATTCATACATTACACAAAATTATTTTCACAACAAAGATAACTTTACCATATTCATAACATGATCCTGTGATTGCACACTCCTATACTCCTAGAACTTAAGAGGCTGAAGTTGGGGAATTGTCATTTTGAGGTCAGCTTGGACTACATAAGGAGACCCTGCCTCAAGAATAGAGAAAACAACAAAAATCTCAAGATTATGGCTATCACTCAGTCTTTGGTCTTGTAGTTCAGTGGTTTGTAGAATCTATTGCATTTTGAGTGCTTGTTTAACTTTGCATTTCAGAGTTGCTTCCAGAATGGAGACCCCAGAGGTCTGGGAGTGAGGCATAGGACACTGCCACCACCTCCATGTAAGATCAGAACATGGAATAATGGCTGTTTTATTTTTTTCTTATAAACACACTGAAGGATTATATAAACAAGATGGCAGAAAAGGCAGTATCTTCACTGTTTTCTGCAGTGTTTGCTAAGACACACAATAGCCACTCTAATCTCTCAGCGGTCTCTGATAGATGTTGGGGTTTCTTCTATTCACCTGGCATAATCCTTTCTCTGCCTTCTCAGTTTTCTACCAAGAAAAAGGCTTAGTCATAAGGACTGCCTCCACTGGCTTTCTTTGTCCTCCAGCCTCACCATGGGAGTGGCCAAGGAGTCACCTTATTTATCTTTCTTTTCCTTCCTGCCAGGTGGCCCTCATCTCTTAGTTTGCTCTCTAGGTTCCCCTTACTAGCCCCACCCCCTTGCCCTTTCAGAACTATTGGTATTTTGGCTCTTGCCAGCTTTGACTTTAAACCCACTCTATGCTTTGTAAATCTTGGCCTTCATTACACTGTTGCTAAGTGATTCGACTTAAAGGGACTGGTGGGAGGGATGAGCAGGTTATCCAACTCTTACAACCTTTAGAGCTCTTGCTCTTATTACTCTTTACAAGTTTATATGAGAGGAAATTCATGCTGTCCTTTCCCAGGTTTTCATAGGTAGAACTCTTTTTCTTTGTAATATTACTAAAGTGGCTTTTTAAATATATCATTTCATTTATTAAAATGAAGACCTTTACTATAATTGCTTTCAAGAATTAATTCTGAGATAGAGGTGGTGGCATGTGCCTATGATCTTCACAGTCCCACACTTAGGGGGCCAAGGCAGAAGGATTCCAAGTTTGGGGTTATCCTGAAGCACGGGAGGGGGGGTGGGGAGAGAGAGAGAGAGAGAGAGAGAGAGAGAGAGAGAGAGAGAGAGATTGATTTTGGAAAAATAAGAAAACTTTTGTAAATTACGAGGAACTGTCCTAAAATACCAGCACCCTTCGCTCTGTTAAGCCATTGAGAAAACACATCTGTGAGGAGAAGCCTATTGTCTAGATTTTGGAGTCTGTCCTTAAAGCTTTGATTTAAAGTACAGGAAAGCTATGAATATTTTGTTTGTTTGTTTGTTTGCTTGCTTGGAGTTTTTGGTTGGTTGGTTTTTAGTTTATATTCAAGGCTTTCTTTCATATATTTTCTTCCACTTTCCTTATTGTAAAACTTACCCATTTGTTTTCCAACCTCAACAATGGCTTCTCTCTCTCGGGCTCTTAGTCCCCTTACATCTACAAAAAGAATACGGGTCATGGCTTTACAGGTGAGCTGTTCTGAATTCACACCTCAGGCTGGATTGGGGTCTGCATCCTTTCCCAAGTGGAGCACCTGATTCTGCTGCTAGAATGTTAAGAATGTTGGGGAACCTCATCTTGGCCTAGTCCATCTCTCCCCTTCCAGTCCTGCCTATGTATCCATTCTCTTGGTATAAATGAATCATTTCTCAAGTCTGCTCTTTTTAAAAATATTCAGGGAAGGGGATGTAGATCAGTCGTAAACCGGCTTGGATGATATTTCAAGTTTGATTTCAGCCCACAAAAAAAAATAGATGAATAAAATAGGAGATGTATTATATGTGCTTTAGGCTCACTATTGTCCTGAGTTGGCCCTTAGAAACGGTTACTAAGTGCTAAGTGCATCTGTGGTCCACTCCCATTCCCTAGAAGATTCCCACATGGCACAAATGCCAGGCCCCGAGACCAGGAAAATCTGAACACAGAAACTACATGAGCCCTGAGATATCAAATCTCCTTCAGCATGGTGTCATTTCAGTTACTTCTTGACCATTTATGATGGACTTAGCGTTGACATTCTAAGGCTTTTCTCTATAAACACGCATCATCGGTGACTGCCTGCCCTGTTCCCAGGCTGCCTGTGCTCTAAGCTGCCCCTGAGGTCTGAGCAGCCAGCTGCTCTCATATCAACTCTAGCCTGGCCTGACCCTTTTCTCTGATGAAAGGCAGGTCCCACCTGACTGCCGGCCTCATTCAGAGTAATAAGTCACTCACTTTCCAATGAGCAGTGCCAGTCATCTTCAAAAGCTTTCAGGCAAAGGGGCTAAGAGGGCTGTTCTGTGCTCCTACCCATGCCAAGCATGTGAAAGCTGAGGGCTCCGCCCTTAGCACCGAAAATAGAAACAAACATCTTTGAGGCAGTTAATGACATAATCATAGCTTTATTTGAAGATACTCCGAGAACTTGCCTTGCATACAGGAAGCCCTGTGTTCATTTGTTAACACCACAAGAAAAAAGTAAACCTGACCAACAGTGAAGCCCAGAATGATTGTCCTACAGTGTGCAGGGCTCCACACATGAATACAAATAGAGAGCCATATACCACTTCCAAAAGTTATAAATTAAACAAACTGATAAGTCTGTCCTCCTATACTGGCAAATATATCTTTATAACCATGAAGGCCAGGTTCAGATACAGAAGTCTTGAGCTAAGTCCTGAGCTATAAAGAAGTGAAGTAGAAAAGGCTAGACAACCCTATCCATGGGTCGAATCACACTGAACTCGTCTGATCTTGAAACCTAAACAATCTGGTTAGTTTGGGGATGGAAGAGGGCCGGCCTCCAACCTACCTGCACTTTTCTTAGTACAGGCTCTGCCCACATGACAAAAGACCTGGAATGCCTTCATGTGGACAGTATCCAAGTCCCACCCTTATTCCACTTCATCATACCTCTTCCCAGAAAACAACTACCTCTTAGCACCCAGGGCACCTTTCAGGAGCATAACAGAGGCTGAGAGGGGAGGGTCCCAGGTACAAAGCCTGCCTGCAAGCTTAAGGGAAGATCTCTGTTGGTCTAGTGCTAGCCTAGAATATAAGAAGCCCTAAATTCAATCATGACTAGTGCTTCAGAAACGTAGGCATGTGGTGACCCATGCCTGCAGTCATGTAGCTTGTTAAAAGACCCTCACTCATACCTCACTTGGGAGGTAGAGACAAAAAGATCAGAAGTTCAAGGCCAAGCCGGGCGTGGTGGCACACACCTTTAATCCCAGCACTCCGGAGGCAGAGGCAGGCAGATTTCTGAGTTCGAGGCCAGCCTGGTCTACAAAGTGAGTTCCAGGTCAGCCAGGGCTATACAGAGAAACCCTGTCTCAAAAAACAAATAAAAACAAAAACAAAAACAAAAACAAAAACAACAACAACAACAGAAGTTCAAGGCCATCCTTGGGCGACATTGAAAATTTCAGGCCAGATGGAGACCCTCTCGCATAAAAAAAAAGAAGCCTGCCTGGGTTGCAAGTTTATAGTCATCCGGGGCAACTTATTGAGTGAGGGCCCTGCCTCAAGGTAAAAAAGTGATTACTTAGTTAAAAAGGGTGGTGGGGTGGTGGTACAGCATTTGCCTAGCTTGCACAAGGCCTTAGGTTCAATTCCCAAATCAAACAGTCACTGGTGACCCTTCAAGAAAGAACAAATAAGAGACAGATATTAGTCAACGGGCTTAACAGCTGTGCATGCGGGGAAGACCAAGCAGCATGCATCACGTTTCCTGGTCTCCGAGTACCTCTGTAATATCTAAAATAAATTCAAGACTACCCCGTAACTTCCCCCTTCAAAAAGACTTTCCAAACTGTACTAGCAGGCCAAGTACAGAGCCAAATAAAAAGCATAGTTTTAATGGTCAAAAACAAGATTAACAATTCCCCTGCCACGCCTCACACTAAAAACCTCAAGGACAGACAAAATGAGAATCACCCTATACAAACCAACCAATGTCTAAAAAGGTTATTGGCTACACCAATTAAAATAAGCCAGATTACCCTAGTGCCTATATCCAGCCCTTACAAAGTTATAAAAAGTGTGTTCTTTCTTTGTTCTGGGTCTCTCCTCCGGCCTGTGTGCTGAGAGGGGGCTCCCCAATATGTTGGATAAGTAAAATCCTCATGTGTTTTGCAATGATGACAGTCTCTGTGGTCTTTGTGTGAGTGAGGGTCTTTTAACAAGCTACAACACCTCCACCCTCTGTTCTGGCACTGGGAAGGACTGCTAAGGTCTTAGCTGTGTCTCTGCCTCCTTCCGCTGGGCATTCGGTTGAACCCAGAACCTCTGGGGTCCACAGAGGACTGAAGTGTTTTAGAGAAAAGGAGAAAGAAGAGATCCCGGATGGGATTATGTGAAGATGGAGTCACTGGGGGAAAACAGAACAAAACAACAGCAACAACAACAACAACACAACCAACCAAAGAACCATCGGATTTTGGGGAGCGCCCCTGCAGCTCATCTTCACCTTTGAAAAAATTTTTTTTCTTTTTCTCTTTTTCCTTTTATTCTCTACTCCCTTAAGGATAAATGCTGCTCTGGGTGGCAGGGCACCATGGTATGTACCAACATCCACTGCTCTAAGGCTGGCCCAAGTCATCGTCCCAGATTCCTCAATTTGTCCAAGAGGTAAGTGTGTGTGTGTGTGTGTGTGTGTGTGTGTGTGTGTGTGTGTGTGTGTTGGGGTGGGGCAGAGAGCACAACCTTTCTTAAAGTCTCAGTAATTTGGCAGTTATCAACAGCTGGGAACAGTGGCCAGAAACAGTCTGTGCACACATTCTCCATAGTAACCGTTTCTCAGAAACAGTCATGGAGGAGAGAATTTCAGAAATGTGAGGTGTGACCCTCAGGGTAGGACAGCCGCTCTGACCAGGGTCCTACTTCTCAATCACACTTCTTAACCAGTGGTCAAAGCGCAGGATCTCCCGGCTGGGTGAGTCCTCCTCTACACCCCCTGCCAAGGACAAAGGGAAGACAGTCCTCTGCCCTCCCTCCTGCAAACTTCCCCGAAAGGAAACAGTCAACAAACTGTCCCCAATCTGTAATGCACACCAGCATCTATAGTCTCCCCTTGATGCTGTCTATGTACAAATAAAAATTAACTGTTTGTTGAAAAGGTGAGAGAGCTGTGATCTTTTCTGATTGATTGATTGATTGATAAGTATCTGCCAGTCCGAGGAACTAGAGTCCCTTTTAACCTCCTCTGGGTGTCCATGCCTTGATGTCCTTCCTCCAATTCCAGGAGACAGACTTTTTATTGTCATATAAAAAGAACACAGTTTATGGCGTGCTATGTAATGTGTTGGCTCATGTATACATTGTGTCATTTTCACATCAGGGTAAGTGTATCGATCTCATGACTTATAAATTCTTTGTAGTAAAACCATCCAAAATCCTTTCATCTAGCCTTTTTTTTTTAAACATACACAGAGTATTACCATTACCTATAGTCACTCAAAAAATACATATAGCACAGTAGAATAAAAAAGCTTATTTGTTCTACTTGGAGCTTAGTACCAATTGACTAATTTTCACCTCTTTTTACCCCAGTCCCTGGAAATCATTATTCTCTTTGGACTTCTGTGAAATAAATACCTTGAAATTTCATATACAAATGAAATTATGTGACCCTGTGACATTTATCATTCTACGTCTGACATATGGTGGGATTTGCTGTTAGTATTATCTTATTGAGTCAAGGTTTTAATCTATTGCCATAGCTGGCCTGAAGCTTGCTATGCAGCCAAGCTGGACCTCCGCTCTCAATTCTCCTTACACATTTTGATCCAGTACACTATATAAATACACACATACATGTGTGTGGACTTGGGGGAGCCTTACCAAGAGTGGTATGCTCTGATATATTTTGTTCTACTTCACTGCCTTTCCCCACCCCACCCCCCCTTTAAATGATGGTTTTGAACCACAAAATTGATTTCATTACCTATGATTGAAAAATGTTGCCTTGAGCACTAACTCCATACTAGGAGACAAGCTCTCTCATCACTTGCATACCAAGTGCTAACCGAGACAATGCTGGGCACACAGTATGTGAGTGGAAATCCTTGTTAAGCTCTGAACTTTTAAGAAGACAATAATCCCCATCATTAAAGACTTTGTCTTGGAAACTCTCCAGTTTATTTTAGTGTGGATAAAATCAACCTAATTCCAAACCCTAGCGAAGTAATCATTCATACACACTAAGCTATAAGGTGATATGCATTCGGAATTTAGAATTGGAATTCTGAAATTAAACAAAGGCAAATAGATTTTATTCAACAGGCAAGAGTTAGTTAAACATCTGCCTGGTGTATTGTTCTCAGACTGCAAAAGTGACACAAAAGAGTCCTAGTACCTGCCCTGAAGCAACCGGGGTGGAGCAGGAAATGTGAATAAGTAATCTGATGCAGACAAGAAGGGTATAGGTTGCCAGGGAGGGAGGGGAGGTGTCTATTCAACCCTCAGGAGGTAGGACAGTTCCCCTGGCGCCACCTCAAGAGTAGGAGCCAGCCAGAGGAGTAAAGTCAGGAGAGCTGTTTCAGACAGTTCCAAGCTATGACAGTCCCAACTGATTATCTCCCATGCAGTGAATCCCGTGTTTCTGACCAGCAGTGCCTCTCTTGTTTTTGGAGGGAAATGGACAATTTACTGTGACTTTTTAAATTAAGGGTGTGATGGTTAGCTTTCGCTGTCAACCTGACACAATCCAGAAATCACCTGCAAAACAGTCTTAATTAGGGATTGCCTACCTGAGTTGGCCTGTGACTTGTCTCTGGGGGATTGATTATCTTCAGTTACTTAAGATGAGCAACCCCAGGCTGAATGCTGACACTGTTTCAAGAGCTGGGCCCTGGAATATGTAAGAGTAAAGTGTAAGCTGGGCGTAGGTAGGAGAGTGGGCGAGCATGCATGTCCATGTCTCTCTGCTCTTGACTGTGGAGATGATGTGACCAGCTGACTCAAGCCCTTGCTACTGTGACTTTCCTGCAATAATGGACTGTCACCTGGAATAAAGCCCCTCTCTTCCCTAAGTTGCAATTTGTCAGGGGATTTTTATCACAGCAACAGAGATGAACAAGGCAAAACCCCCTGACATGAACCAATCATGGCAGTTCCAGGATCCTTGCCAGTTTCTGGCTTAGAGGTTGACAAAAGGACCCCAGTCTAGCCAACGGGGTCTGAGGGAGGATCTTCAGGGAACAGTCTTTGGGAAAGCAGTTCTGAAGAGAAATCCATGTTAATACACTGTCTTTCCCTCTACTGGATGCTTTACTGTGTTCATGGAATACCTGGCTGGAACACGGCCATCTTGGGATCATGAGGTAATCTCCAGGTAAGAACATGCCAATCAAAATGATAGGACGACAAGTGTGTTGATTCTCCCTATGATGAAATTCCCACGATGATCAGCTTATAATGACAAGGAATTGTCTTGGCCTCTTGGTTTCAGGGGTTTCCACCCATGGCCACATAGCCCTGTCTGTGGCAGTGTGATGGCTCATGGCAGGAGCAAAGTCAATGGAAACTGCTTGGGACTTGGGAGGGGAAGAGAGGTCAGAGTCCTTTAAGGGACACCTCAACAACCTAACTTCTCTTCACCAGGTCTCATCTCCCAACAGTGTCGCAGGCTGGGGACCAAACTCCCTAGAGGACGCTTAAAATCCAAACCCTGAGAACCAAGGACCTCAATGACCTTAGCAAGTAGATGAGCTAATCAAATAAAGCCACTGTATCCAAGACATGATGTCAGTAAGCTAATAGAGTTTCTGTATTATAAAAGTCAGCTGAAGCAGGGTTTATCTTGGTTCCAGTCAAAATTGAACAGAACGGATACAGAAGCTGTGGAGAGAAAAAAAAAAAAAGGGCTATTCTCCTACAGAGCAGAGATTGGGGTGCGGAAAGGAATACTTTGGTGGGCTGGTTTTTAACGAGGGGTGGGAGGGAGAAGGATGAGGGAGATGATTGGTGGTGTCAGAACACGGTCCAGGGATGGCCTCGCTTGAGGAGAGAATGCTGAGTGCTCATGAGAACACCAAGAAAATAAGACAAGAATCCTGTCACCTCAGTTTCTTCAAAACATAGGATTGTCCTTAAAATATGTTTTCATTCTCTTCCCAAGTGTAGTAGATAGGAATGAATTTACTTCAGAGTACTCATTATTGCCTGCGTTTTGTATGTGTGTGTGTGTGTGTGTGTGTGTGTGTGTGTGTGTGTGTGTGATATGTGTAACCTTTAGATACCTCTAAGGAAAAACATGTTTTTTGCCATGTGTGGCTTGTCCTTATGATTGTACAGAGCTTGAGCTCATGAGGACTTTATTCACGTGACCTTTCTTAACCCCCAGGGGATAAATTCTATGAGGCTCTGATTAAAGTTGGCTATTGAGTGAGGCTTTAGTTCACCACATCATTGGCTCCCTTCTCCCAGACCCCACAGCCTCTATTGCAGTGACAGTGGTAAGAAAAAAGTAAAAGCTAGAAGAAAGGAAGGTTGCTATGAAATACTGTACTTTGGGTATGAAATGGTTGTTGTACTCAGAAACTCACAGTAACTGTGGCTATCTAGACAAGACTGAATCCATAAACATTCCATTATGAATGGAGAGGAGGCTCAAGAGCTTCATTTCTTCCTGACAAGCTATAGTCAAGGAGTTATAGTCTTCAGGAATATAACCCCTGGTAAGCTGCCCTTGCGCAAGTAAATAAGCCATTCTTGCTCAAATGAGTAACCCCACCATGCTCAGAGAAGCAACCCTAATTAAGTATACTAGGGCACAACACACTCACACACACACACTCACATACACACACTCAAATAAAAATAAACCTTTAAAAATATTTTAAAGAAGTAAAAAAGAGGTGCAGGAAGAGATGGCTCAATGGTTAAAAGCACTTGTTCTTCTGGAAGATCATTGTTCAATTCCCAGTACTCATGTCAGGTGTCTCCAGAGGATCCAACACTCTCTCTGGCTTCTGTGGGTGCATTAGAGCATACATGCACACAGTACACACATGCATACACATACACACACATATAAAATAAAATAAAATTGTGTTGCAAAGGCCAGAAATATACTATATGAGAAATTTTAGCTTCGAAATAAAACACAAATGTATTTAATTGATTAAGTTAGTTAATAAATTAAATTCTATTTAATATATTTTTAAAACTCAACTGAACTCCTGAAGTAAACACATTTTAAAACTCTAGTGAAATCCCATTTTTCCCCTTTAGATTAACAAAGAACAAAAAATGTGATGGGGAAGCTGAGGGTACTAACATACATCTGTCCTGTCAACACCAAGGATCTTGAGTCAAGGGGACCTTGAGTTCAAAGAAAATCTAGGGGACATATCTAGAATCACCTCAAAAAGAAAATACTTGATCAGAGCCAAGGATCCATCCCATTGGTCCAGCATGTGCTTAACATGCATGTGAGACCCTCAGTTCAACCCTCAGCACCATTAAAAACAAAACAAGAAACTTGGTATTACCCAGTATGACCAACAGGGGAAAGTTCATTCATTTGTCACCAAGGGGGTAAGTACATTCACTTGTTGCTGATGGAAATATAACATAAGTGTGCGGTAGACAATTTGGCAATCATCTTCACAGCCCCAAATGCCTTGATCCTGATAACTCTATTTCGAGCTGTTGAGGTATTTCCATGTACACTGTTATAGTTAGTTTTTGTTAACTTCATTGACATCCCTGGAAGGAGGGGATCTCAACTGAGGAGCCGCCTCAGTCAGACTGGCCTGTGAGTGTATCTGTGGAGGTTTTTCCTAAATGCTGATGAAGGACAGCCCAGCCCACTGTGAGCGGTGCCATCCCTGGGCAGGTGGGCCTAAGCCATATAAGAAAAGTAGCTGGGGAGATCAAAGGGAAGTAAGCCATTAATTGTGTTCCTCCGTAGTCTCTGTTTCAGTTCCTACCTCTGGGTTCCTGCCTTGGCTTTGCTCAGTGATGGCCTATACCTGCAACCTTAGAAGGGAAAAACTCCTTTCCTCCCCAAGTTGCTTTTGGTCTGAGTTTTATCACAGCAACAGAAACCAAACTGGAACACGTACAAAATGTAGCCACGGAAATATAGTTATCAAATTCTCTCTAAAGCAAATCTACTAAAACTTTCCAGTTGTTCATCAGTAAGACACCACTTAATAAAATGTTACATTCATCTGAAATTATATGCAGCCATTAAAAAGAATAAAGCAATTCGGTATGCTTTGAAAAGGGAGGTATATTAAATATTAATAACCGAGAAAAGCAGTTTCCAGACTAGGAAGGAACTGTATGAGAACAAGGAAAAAGATATTTGAAAATGCACAAAAGGGATTGAGAATAACCCACAACAAACAGAGAAATGAAACAGATAAAAATCCTGAGGAATAATGATGGAGTTCCATTGTGTGTCTTTGTATCTTCAGAGTGCCATGCTGTGTGCATATATTCTTAAACTGGAAACTGAACTATCATGTCAAGATCTGTTTCTTACAGCTTATATTATCGACAGGAGAATATTGGTGGAAACTACCCCAAATTTTCTGTATGATGGAAGGAAGAAGGGAAAGAAAAATTTTCAGACAGGAAGAAAAAACACTTTACTTTTGTGTTGTTCTGACCAAAATACCTGAGGAGGATTTAAGCAGAAAACAGTTACTTTGCTTACAGTTTCAAAGGACTCAGTCCCTGGTTAGTTGGCCCTGCACAGATGGGCAGAACATTAGAGTTGGTAGGAGAGCATAGCAAATGAGAGTCTTCATGTACTGGCAAGAAAAGAAGCAGAGAAAAAGCAAGTGGGAAAAACTGAGGCCAGAACATTCCAACATACCACCAGGAGCCAGCTTCCTCTAATTTGCCCTCCAAAAGATTCCAGAAGCAGCCTTGTCTAGGGGATGCTGTGGGGTGGGAGGACGATTTGGCATGGGTACAGTAACCAGAATGTACCTCATGCTTGTATAAAACTCTTACTGAAAAAATAAATGTTTTAGGGTTTTGGGTTTTTTTTTTTTTTGAGTCAGGGTCTGGCTGTGTATCCCTGGCAGGCCTGGGTGTCACTAAATAGACCAGGCTAGCCTTGAAGTCATAGAGATATACCTGTACTGCCTTCCAAGTGCAGGGATTAAAGCTGTGCACCACTATGCCTGGTTTAAAAGTTATGTTTTAAGGTGTTTCCAGAGCATCTCTAAATTTCAGTCCTGGTTGAGTACAGAGTGTCCAACATATTAGCCTGTGGGGACATTTTATGTGCAGACCACAATGGGAAACGAGGGAAGTGGATTAATAAAATCCACCAACAGTAAAATCTATAAAACAATAAAAATACAATGTTGAAGTCTTAGTGTCGGAATAGATAGATTTCAGCAATATAACAGGAAGCTTAGAAACATAATTATTCACAAGAATTTTAATATATGATGAAGATATCTCTATATAAAGAGATAAAAAATTTTCCAATATATACTGGAAGGATAATTGACTGGCAATTTGGAGAGGAAAGAGAGAACTTAGGATCTTCTTATACACTACACATTATAACTAATTCCATTACATTTGAATATTAAACACATCTAAAACTACAAAGTCCAGCAGAAAATGGGATTAAATATTCATCAAAACAATGAAAACTTGGTTTGTCTTACCATAGGAAAAAAAGCTTTAAAAGTTCTTCACTTACATAAAACTTTATAGGAGAAAGAAAAGCTCATAGGTAATACAATATCAAAATTAAAAACAAGCAACATAGTAAAAGATACATTTATAAGACACACACTAAAAAAGATTAATACTGTTATCTAGAGAATTCACCAAAGTTGACAAGAATTTCACAAATACTTCAGCTGATAACTGAGCAAACTACTAACAAAGCAATTCACAAATGAATAAGCAATAATCATATGCAAAAAATTGTACTAGGGTTCTCTAGAGTAACAGAACTTATAAAATGAATACATTTATTAGAATGGCTCACAGGCTGTGGTCCAGCTAATCTAACAATGGCTGCCTATGAATGGAAGGTCCAAGAATCCAGTAGTTGTCCAGTTCATAAGGCTGGGTGCCCCGGATAGTCTTTAGTATGCCCTGGAATCCCAAAGAAGTAGACTCTAAAGCTAGTAAAAGAATGGACTTGCTAGCAAGGCAAGAGCAAGTTGGCAAAAAGTAGAAGCTTCCTTCCTCCATGTCCTTTATACAGGCTTCTCTAGCAGAAGGCATGGCCCAGATTGGAGATGGAGATGGGCCTTCCCAACACAAAAGATCTGGATTAAAGTTGTATCTTCCCACCTCCAATAGCCAAGATCTAGATTAAAAGTGATTCTTTCCACTTCAAAATGAGCAGAAATCCCTCATAGGGGTGTCACTTCATTTTGGAGTTTTAGGGTAATTCCAGCTGTAGTCAAGTAGGCAGCAAAGGATAGTCATTACTGTACTCAAATTTATTAGTTATTAATAAGAAACATTGGAAGAAGCATGGTATTTTTTTACTGAATTAATACCTTCTCAAATTAAAATCCAAGTCAACGCCCACATTGAAAGCTGATATCATTGATAGCTATATTCACTGTGGGTGGTATTTATAAATTAATATTCCTGATTAGAAAAGTAATCATCGTGAAAATGTTCAGACTCCTATACTTAATAAACCTGTTAGATAATTAATCCACACGAGGGAAGAAACATGAAGTCATGGCCAAGGCCCTTGATTCGATCCCCACACGTGTTCCTGTGCCTCTGGTATCCAGTAACAGTATTCACAAGTCATATGCACCAATCACTTCTCCACAAGCAGATAAACTCCCTGAAAGGCACTCTGCCCACCCTGCTTCCTACAGTTCCCTAGATCTCAGGACAGTGCCTGATACCAGGTAGGAAGGAGCCCAGATACCATTCAATAAATGTATGAACATAAAGAACAACATCTTTCTCAACTAACCTTGGAACTTGGGAAATGTCTCAAAGCACATTTGCTTTCCATGTATTTTCTCATGGGAGGTCTTTGTTGGCTAGTTAAGATAATGTACTAGCTTGGGTACACCTTTAAATCCAGTATTCACAGGCAGAGGCAGAGAGATATCTATGAGTTTGGGCCCAGCCTGGTCTACATAGTGAGACTCTATTTCAAAAACAAAATTAAAATTAACACAGAATTAATACTTTGTATTTCAAGTATAAATTGCATAACTCAAAAGCATTAAGGCTAAGAGATGTACGTGTTTATTTATTTAGCCTGGAAGGTCTCACTGTGTTGCCCAGGCTGGCCTCCAAATCCTGGATCAAGCAATTGATCTTGATACAGATCAGCTTCTCAAATAACCGGAATAACAGGCATGGAAAACCTCCTGGTTTTAGAAAAGTTTTAAAAATTTATTTCATGGAAAAAGAAGTCCAGAAGTTGTACTATTCCAGGGTTGTTGAGGGTTGTAACTCATAGATTTCCTTAAAATCCTATATTATTTATAGCTTCTCCCTCTCCCATCCTTGATATGTAGGCTATTTTTCTGTTGCCTTTTTATGTTTCTGGGATACAAATGAAAGTTAGAAGTCATGTTCTTAGCTAGGGGGAGTAGTGGCTCCTGAGACCTCAGAGCTCAAGAAAAGATTACAAATTCTAGGCTAGCCTTGGCTACATAGTAACACCTGTCTAAAAGTAAAATAAAATAGACTACACCCTAACAGCTCAATCTGGCCAGAGCCGAATGTCTCCAGCTCCCTTGAGCTGGGTAAGACTCTTGTCCAAAGTCCCTGGAGAGAACGCTGCTTAGATTTAACAGTTGAAGAGAATTAGAATGGAAGGCTAGGGTCAGAGAAGACAAAAAGATCTCAGAATAAGCTACTGTGTGCGATTTTATTTTGGTTTTGAATGATACATGAGGACATGACTGCTCCAAGGCATGGTGGGAGAGAATGTTTATTGTAGATATGAGGGAGAGGCATCTGAAAAGATCCAGACAAAACACGGCCAGGAGACTGAACTGGGCCATGAGAGGAGAGATAGAGAGGGAGAGGGAGAGGGAGAGGGAGAGGGAGAGGGAGAGGGAGAGGGAGAGGGAGAGGGAGAGGGAGAGGGAGAGGGAGAGGGAGAGGGAGAGGGAGAGGGAGAGGGAGAGAGAGAGGGAGAGAGGGAGAGAGGGAGAGGGAGAGGGAGAGGGAGAGGGAGAGGGAGAGGGAGAGGGAGAGGGAGAGGGAGAGGGAGAGGGAGAGGGAGAGGGAGAGGGAGGAGAGGGAGAGAGAGAGAGAGAGAGAGAGAGAGAGAGAGAGAGAAGAGAAGAGAAGAGAAGAGAAGAGAAGAGAAGAGAAGAGAAGAGAAGAGAAGAGAAGAGAAGAGAAGAGAAGAGAAGAGAAGAGAAGAGAGTGGGCAAGCAGACCAAGAGCAATCCAGGACTGGAGGCAGCTAGGCACCAAGAGACCATGTGCCCAATATGGCTGGGATTGTATATGGATCACAAGTGGGGAAGAGAAGCCCTGGCCCTGGGCTGGAAAGGGTTAGGGTAGGGGGTGGGGTGAGAAGCGCTGGGAAGAGCCACAGGGACTGAGTGGGACTTGTCCCAGGTTCCTTTGAGACCTACCAATTTCAAGACTAACCATGTGGTTCAGGTAGGCTTGACACTGTGGGTCCTCCTGTTTTAGCCTACTCGTTGTTAGGATTACAGGCAAGTTCCTCATGCCAAGCTCCTCTGAAACTCTATACAAAGCACAAAACCATAAAGTTCTATTTACTTATTTATTTTATATTTTTGAGACTGGGTCTTAAATAGCCCAGTCTAGCCTCAAACACACTGTGAGCCTCCTTCCTCTGCCTCCCAAATGCTAAGCTTACGGGCATGCACCATCATGACCAGTTTTACGAAGTGCTAAGGATCAAACCCAGGCTTCGTCCAAGCTAAGCAAGTACTCTACCAGCTGAGCCACACCCCCAGCCTGAAACCCTACCCATTTTTAAAGTACAACACAAATTCTAGGTATTTAATTAAGCGTTCTCTGATTCTATTAAGCAGACACAGTCACTCTTTCCGATGAACTGAAGATCTTGAGTTCAAGCCAAGAGCTGTGGAGTCATTCATTCCTGATTTTCCTGTTCTATATCATAACCATTTATCTATTTTGTCTGTGTTACCTTAAAAATACATTCACAATCCAACTTCTCACCATCCTCCTTGATCACTCAGGATCAAGCCAGCATCAGCTCATCCTATATTTTGGCAGACACTTCCTTACAGGCCTCTGGTTTCTCTGCCAGCACCCTAAGAGCTCATCCTCAAACCATCACTGCCCTGCTCAAAGCCCTCACTGGCTTCAGAATAAAATTTAAAGTCCTCACCAAGGCTTTCGGAGCTCTCTGGGATCTGCCCTATCACCTCCCTGGCTCCGTCTCCTGCTCGCTACTTTCACTCAGAGTCCCAGTCACACACACCATGCACATCCCTCTATACAGTCTTTACACTGCATATTTTCTCTGCTTGGAAAGTTCTTCTAGCCACTCAGGTAGATGGCTTACTCCTTTCAGATTTTGACTCTGATAGAACCTCACCAGAGAAGTCTTTCCTGGTCTTCCATTAAAGAACTTCTCTCCCCTCAACTCTGATTGGATACCCTCCATCAGGTTAGTTTTCTTGATGAAATTCTGTCCCACACAAGATTCATACAGGTAGCAACTTAGACATGTTGTTCACTGACTCAGCCACAGTACTTACAGGAAAACAGTGTCAAGTCAAGGCAGGGTGACTGTGCATCATACTACTGCCAACAGCTCAGAGGAGTTTCCTTCCCATTAGATCAAGTACCTTTATGGGCTGAGGTACCTTACAGATAACTCTCCCCCTTTAGGGATCTAGGGTAACATCAGGTCCTTGATTATGCTACCAAAACAAAACCAACAACAACAAAACCCACTGACCAGATCAAAAGCCCAGTATACACCTAAGATGTGGGTTGGGGGTTTCTCAAGAGACTCAAACTTAGATATCTTTACAGTGTATGTGAAAGAGAGAGAGAGAGAGAGAGAGAGAGACAGAGACAGAGACAGAGACAGAAACAGAGAGATATAGAGATTCGGTGGCTTTTTCTTAGTCATCTAGAGACAGGTAGGCAGTAAGGTAGAGAGCGAGACTATAAACTAGTCATATAGCCTGAGACCAAGAAAGGGAAGTGACTGGATCAAGAGCTTATAAAACAAGTCAAACAAGTTGGGAGAAAGAGGATGAAAGTGAACACGGACCGTGACCACTCCCCTGACTGAGCAAGTGACACATGGTCACTTCACTTGAGCAGGGAAGTCTGTAGGCCACTTGCTGGATCAGCTGTCATGCATTCAAAGATGGCCAATCTCAATAGATTATCTCGGTCCCTATCAAATAGTGGCCATAAGCCCCGGGACAGGCCACCACAAGCCCTGGGACAGGCCAGCAGGCAGCATGTTGGTACTCCTGGTCCTACTCCCTTTCCTGGAATTGCTCTCACTTTTCCTTAATGAATCTACATTTGATCTTCTCACTTCTTGTTTTCTTGGGGACCAGACAAGAATCTGAGAAACCAGTGGCTCCAGGTGGCTTTGGTGACCCTTGACCGCCCCCACGCCGTATAGTATCATAGGGAGCAGAAAGGTGTTCTATCACATTCAGCGAACATCCCCACCCGGCTCTGACAGTGTAGTTTACATTGAGGATTAAAGACTAAGCAAAACTTGTTTACTTGTTTCTCCTATCTTAAAAAAAAAAAAAAAAAAAAAAAAAAAAAAAAACTCCTTTTGTAAATAAAAATGTAAAGTGCTTTTAGGAGAGACATTGCTTAGAGTGAGGGGGTTAGAAAGGAGTGCTAAGTGTTCAGGGCCCAAGGAAGCACAGTTCATTGGGTTTTTTTGTTTTTGTTTTTGTTTTTGGGTTTTTTTGTTGTTGTTATTTTTGTTTGTTTGTTTGTTTTTTAAGACAGGGTTTCTCTGTATAGTCCTGGCTGTCCTGGAACTCACTCTGTAGACCAGGCTGGCCTCAAACTCAGAAATCCGCCTGCCTCTGCCTCCTGAGTGCTGGGATTAAAGTTTATTGTTCTTAACCTTCTTGTTTAAGATGGTCTGGAAAGCACATGCTATCTCTACAGGCGATTTTGGTGTTGAAGTTTCTTCGCTCTGCCATCAGGAAAGACAATCTGGACCTCACAGGAAAGGGTCTCTTCCCCTGCCGTTGTCCCCTTGATGTTCCCTCTCTCCAGCCTCAGTAACACTCAATGTGTGCTTACCAGGTCTCTGTTAAATAATTGCATATTCCTCTAACCACCGCCATCCATCCTCCTGGTTCATGTGGCGAGGTCCTCGCTGCTCTCTCTGAGTGTGCACACATCCGGTCTCTGGAGGTAGCCCTTCTAAATGCCACAGCTGAGGCTTACTGCACGCTGGGGGCCGCGCAGAAAGGCAGCTCTCTGGAGTTCTCCTTGTTGACATTTAGAGAAAAGCGTTAGGGCGTTAGCGTTAGGGCTGTAGCAGCTGCTGTCGGCTTGCCTAACCTGTTCTTGGCAGGACCCTGAACTACAGGACTAGATGGCACATTTAAGGGCAAGTGTGGGGTCTGGTAATCTGTCCCAGACAAAAGATCAATTTAAATCCTTGAGCAAGAGGAAGTGCTGCAGTTCCCAGCACAGAAAAGAGGCTGAGGATTTTCATAGTCCTGAGTGTCACTCAAAACTGATCCTCCCCAACACCACACCACCCCCCAATTTTGTTTACAATCTGGTGGTTCTCTGCAACGGAATAAAGCCTTGCTCTGGTTAATTGGTAGCAAAGGTCACTACTTAACAGATGCTACGCGGAAAGGAGCCAAGTCAAGGGTAGCTAGGCTCTGGAGTCACTGCTCAAAGTTAGAAAGGAAACACTGGCTTACTAAATACAGGCGCCATTCTACCCTGCTCCAGCCTTGAAAACAGGGGGAAGGTCCAAAGAGTGGCAGCTGAGCCCCAGGAAGGTCTTGGCCCTTGCACTGCTCTACATCCTGCCAAGGTCATTTCCCAGACTCCAGTGAACCAGGCACTCTCCAATGTTGATAGTGGTCATTTGCAAAAAAAAAAAAAAAAAAAAAAAAAGAAAAAGAGAAAGAAAGAAAGAAAGAAAGAAAGAAAGAAAGAAAGAAAGAAAGAAAGAAAGAAAGAAAGAAAGGGGCAAAGGAGGAGACAGAGGAAGTGCTCTGAACAGAAGAGGAAAAAGGTGCCTTTGAATTCGGAAAACCTAAGGCCAGTGCCTGAAATAACTGTGAGCATTGTTCAAAGAGAGCATGCGCAAAGAGACAGCCCCAGGTGTGGGAGGAAGTGGCTGAGGTGGTCTGAGGACACAGTGAGCTCTCTGAAGGGGCGGGCCAGAGGACAGGACATATTTTAAGCAGCCTTAGAAAGACTTCTTTTAGCATTCTGCAGGAAATGGAAAGCAGATGGATTGGTTTGAAACTTATTTTTGTTTTTGTTTTTGTTTTTGTTTTTGTTTTTTTTTCCTGTCCCCTTGAGACTTGCGGGGCAGAGTTAGAAGTGGACAGGTAAGGTGTTTAAGTAAATACTGTACTGACAGACGGAGGCCTCCCTGTGTCAGAGCATCTTGAGAAACAGCTATTTAGGCCAAAGGGCTTTCATTTGCCTTGTCTTATACAAGTCTGGCTAGAATAAATAGCTACGTGGTTTGCAGCACAGATCTGTCTGTGTCTTGGTGGTTGTTAGTGACCGGATCTTGTCAGTCTCTGTAGAACAAGGATACAGAACCCAGAGCTACAGGCAGCAGCCAAGGAGTTTCCCGAACTTTCCAGGGACCTCGAGTTGAATAAATCTGGATTCTCCACACAGAAAGGAATTACAGGACGAGCCAGTATATACAGCAGGGTTAGAGTTTTATTAAGAACAGAAAGGCAGTTTTAAATAAGAAGGCATACCACGGGCTGTGTAAGGGCTTTTCAAAAGAGAGGCACCTGAAAGTGTCTTGGCAGGAGCCACATGCACCATTTTGGTGGCTCTCAAGCTATGTTTTCAAAAGATTGTTGAGACATTTTCTTTCTATATTTTTTTTGATAAATAAAATTATAGGGCATCTCTGGAGCTGCCTTTGATTAGATTACAATGTGATAAGATAAAATCATGAGCTTCGGGGTTTCACAATGGTGATAAAGCTTTTACTGTAAGTGGAGTTTCTGGCAAGAATCCTAGAAAATTGCAGGTTTACAGCTAGGGGAGAAGAAAGGCCACGTACATTTCTTTAGCTCTTAAGCATGGTTCACTGTTGTTTATATGTTTTACTTGAAAACATCTCTATATATTAAAAAACATATATTGTCTCCATGTCAATAACCATCTTTGGAAATGTTAATTGGGTTGTCTTTCTTGATTCTTTGGCTGGCAGAAGCTTCAGACTCGGGCGTGAAGGGCCCCTTTCCCGTCTCACGACCCCATAATTGTCCATGTCTGTTGTCTGCCCTGCCTCATTGCTACATGAAACCCAAGCTGGCCTGGAACTTGCTTCTCCTGCTTTAGATTACACAATGTTGAAAAGTAAAGGTGCCCCAAGTGCCCTGTGCCTGGACTTTCTTAGAAGAAGCAAGCAAGCTTTGTTACACCCCTTATAGTTTCTTGTCACACCTGCCAAGCAGAAAAACAAACATAGAGGCCCAGACATTGGGAAGAGAGCAAAAGGACTCAAGCCAGAGATCTTGGGTTTGTAATTGGTCCTGTTGTAACATGGACTAGTTAGTGGGTCTCACGCCTAGAAAAGCTGGGGTACAGTCCAAGGGCTGTATACTGAAGTCATGTAGATAGCAATGTAAGTCGGTGGCTAGCCAGTGTGGTGGCACACACCTACAGCCAAAACTGCTAAGGAGAAGATCACTTCAGCCCAGGGGTCTTAGAGGCAGTTGTTGGCCCAGGTGTGAGGCTAGTGCTAACATTTTAAATGAAAGCCTTGGTATTAGATCACCCTAGGTTTGATTCTCTGCCTGTCACTTACCTGTGTAATCTTTGAACAGGTGTCTATTTGAAACGTCTTGGGCACTTGTTCCCAGCCTGTGGAGCCTGTAGAAGGTAGGGCCTGACTGGCAGAAGTAAATCACTAGGGTGGGCCTTTGAAAGTCACACTTCCTAGTTCTAGTTTGCAGTTTGCTTTCTGATTTACCAGAGCCTCTGCCACACACAGGGCCACTGTGAACTTCCTCGTGCCTTCCCAGCTCCCGTGGACTGAAATCCCCAAACCAGGAGACAGAGCAAATCCTTCCTCCTTTAAGCTGTTTCAGTCAAGTATTTTTATCATGGCAGCAAGGAAAGCAGGGTAGTATGTGCCCTCTTAGAGCTTTCATTTGGCCATATGTAAACCAATTTTCCATTATCAATCCCAAGAACTGTCCAGAGGCTTTGAAGAGCCTAAGGCACTCAGCACAAAGGCAGGAACACTACAACAACAAAAGAAAAAAATATTGAGACATTAACCATATCCTCTCTTCTGCAGTCAGCACCATATCCTTCACGATAGCCTCCTGAGGTGCAGACTCAAGCATGCTCTGTCAGAGTCCATGGGGTGTTGTATGTGTAGGTGTAGGTGTTGGTGTAGGTATATGTGATGTGTATGAAATATATAATATATATGTATATGCATGTACATATGTATATGTATTACTTTCTGAGACTCTAAACAAGATCAGCAAACATAATGCCTTAATTTAGGAGAAAGAGTCTTTTTAACATCTGGGAACTCTTTGAACTTAACCAATGAGGTCCAAATAAGACCTGCTCACAGAAACTCCTCCCTCTGGTCTGTGCAAGAGTCCCATTCTCAGATATTTGAGGTAGAGTGATGTGTGGCCTTCAAGAAAACCTACCTTCCCAGTCTCTGAACATCCTTTCTAGCTACTAGGGGAAAAAAAAAGACTCAAAACTCTAAAATAAAGGGGGCTGATCTGTCTTATGCACATCTAGAGCAGATAACACCACAGATATGTTTATGCCATGGTGGTTTCAGGTCATTAGAAGAGATAGGTGATAGGAAGAAAGCAAGCTCAATGACAGCCTTGTTTCCTGTGGCCCACAGGGGGTTGGGGAGGGAGGGAGGGAGAAAGGGAGGAACGGGGAGAGAGAGAGAGAGAGAGAGAGAGAGAGAGAGAGAGAGAGAGAGAGAGAGAGAGAGAGAGAGAGAGAGAGAGAAGTTGGACACTTTACATTTCCTAAGGACGCAGAAGTCAGCTGAGCGGGAGCCCCTGTAGCCCAAAGGAGCACGGCCATGCAGCAGCAGCAGCTGTAAACTGAACAGCAGGTGAGAAAAATACTGATTGCTTCTTCCCCTGGGAAGGTTCAAGTGCTAAATGTTTGAAATAAACAGATAATAGATTAACAGGAGAAAGCTGGCTTTCACATTTATTAATTTATCAGTGTATATTATAGCAGAGTAATTACCCAGCAGCCCAAGGAGGCTCAGAGGATTGTAACCCTCTCTTCACAGGAGACAGGGAAATACAGGAATGTAGACAGCTTCAAAAGTAGTTAATGATTGTTTTTGTTTTTTGAGACAGTCTCATTATGTAACCTTGGTTGTCCAGGCACTCACTATGTAGACCAGGTTGGCTTCACAGAGATCTGCCTACTTAAAGGCATGTGCCACCACACCTGAATGTAGTTAATGATTTTTGTAGGAATTGAATAGGCCCAAGGAACAGACAGTCATTGTGACAAGGCCTGTCTAGGTGTGGCAACATCCATCAGTCCTCCTTCCTGTTCTCTGATTTTACAATTCCTTGGCTAACAGGTTTCTGGAAGGAGCTTCAAGACCATTCATTACACTGTGTATGAGAGAATTTCCTTTAGCTAGATAAGAGAGTCCCTCCCCTGTTTGAAATGAAACAAAAGAAAGTTGGAGAGATCTTGACAAAGATTGTTGCTCTAGTTCAGGGTATCAAAGGACCATTCTGGTATGTGTACATGTATATGTATGTGTATGTATATATGTATGTGTATATATATGTATGTGTATATGTATACGTTTGTGTGTGTGTGTATGTGTATATATATATAGTTTTTTTTCAAGAAAGGGTTTCTCTGTGTAGCCCTGGCTGTCCTGGAACTTACTCTGTAGACCAGGCTGGCCTCCAACTCAGAAATCTGCCTTCCTCTGCCTCCCAAGTGCTGGGATTAAAGGTGTGCGCCGCCACCGCCTGGCGCCACTCTGGTATATTGTTTTCTGATTTCCAAAATTAATATTGGCTGAGGAGCCACTATGAAGAATGGCATAAGGCCATGCTCTATATTTCTGGATGTTACTGGGGAGAGATCCAGTCACTGAAAACAAGATGGAGTTGCTGGAGTTCACATAAGCAGAGGACCTTGGCAAATCAGTTGGGGGCCAAGGAATGCTACAAAGAACACACCATGCAATAGATCTCATGCAAGAGACTTATTGGGGGGGGGGTGCTGGGGGCATGAAAGGAGAGAGAAAAAGACAAAGAGAGAGCCAGAGAGCTAGAGAGCAGGCTGTGATGGTGGGATCTTTTGAAGGCTGGTGATGGCTTGGCTGCTGGTGTAGAAGGCAGGCTGGGGCTGACAGTCGTTAGCCATCTCAGGTGCTACCAACTCAGAGAACCGAACATTACTGGATGCTCCTCCTTTTCTTTCCTACATTAGAGATTCCATCTATAGGCGAGAAAAGGTGAAACTATAAATTAGTTTCCTGTGTCTACTAGATTAACTCTTCTATATTATATAAAATGGGAATCTAAAAGTTTATGTTCTGTTCTCTCTTGTAGAAAATAAAGATATGCTTGTACATATCCAAAGGCACTTTGCAAAATTAATACCTGTTAATGATTAAAACTCTCAAGTTTCTTAAATATTAGTAAGACATATAGTATGGTTCTTTGAAAGCAGCTAAACGGTCCAATGTACTTGCACATGGCTTAGAAATGGCATCGTGTCTACAATAGGGAGTTTCCTATGACTTGTTATATTAAAAAAAAATTGAAAAATAAATAGAGAAATGGGGTGGTAATGGAAGGCCTGAAGAGATGGCTCTGAGCTTAGGAATGCTTTCTGTGCCCTGCCCCTCACCAGCTGTGCTGGTGGTGGCATGGGTGCTGGATAGCTGGCCCTGCCCATCTCCCTGCCCTCTCCATGGCTGTCCACAGTTGATTGTTTCTGGCAGGGGTCAAGGTAGAGAAAGACTCACCTTCCTTTGGCAGACTGGCCACTAGGAATTTGACTATGCTCCAGTTAGTATATGGACAACACAAAATTGACTTATTTTTGTTTTGTTTTGCTTTTTAATTTCTTCCAGATCCAGACAGCTGTGAGCAGACACATGGGTGCTGGGAATTGCACTAAGAGTCTGGAAGAAAAGCCTATACTCTTAACCTCTTAGCCATCTCTCCAGGCCCTATAATAGTCTTTTTGAAAATGACTTATTTTTAGTGTATAGGGGAGTGCCTGCAGGCATGTATGTGAATGAGATGCCTTGGAACTGGAATTACAGGCGGTTTTGAGCCACCATGTGGATGTGGGGAACCAAACCCAGACCCTCTGCAAGAGCAGCAGGTGCTCTTAACCACTGAGCCATGCCTCCAGCCACTCATTAGAGTCTTGATTTGTTCAAATTTTCTCTTCATTATGTAAGTAATCTCCCTTTTTAAGTGTCAAAGAATTTTGGACATTTGTTAATTTACATGACTAAATGTATAACTTGGACAATAACTAGGTAGAATCAGTGTGTGACATCCAATGTGTGAACAACATTCATTATCAATAATCTCTATTCTGTTGTGAGATTGGTTGCCTTCACAAATTAACTAACTAAATATGAATTCCTAGCAACTTTAGACAGAGTTTCTGTTTGCTGTCTTCAGTCTTCTCTTCTCTTCTCTTCTCTTCTCTTCTCTTCTCTTCTCTTCTCTTCTCTTCTCTTCTCTTCTCCCCAGTCATGGACTTAATCTCAGCCCTGAGCTCTCAGATCACCTCATAGAAAAACCAGTTACTAGGTAAGTGATTAACATGGATACAAGGATTCCCATCTGATAAACCTGAGATTCAGGAGAGAAAGACCAGTTCCATGGTTATTGAGCCAAATTTGAAGCAAGCTTTAATTAAATACTGGCCAGGATGATGGACTCTGGCCAGGTTTATTTCCTATCATTATTTCCTGGGTTTCCAGAAAAATAACACTGGGTTACATTTTTCAGAGACTCAAAAAGGTAACCGTTAAAAAGGAACAGTGTATTTCTCATCTGCTCCAATCAGAGGCAAGCACATATCCTGATGTTCTTCCCGTCTGAGTGCCTCTCACCTACATCCAGTCAGGGCAGAGCATACATCCAGATGTATTTCCTGCCTACATAGCTCCTGTATACACATGATCAAGCAGATCTGGTGCAGTTGGGTCAAACAAACTTGGTAAGGGGATCCAAAATACAATGGCTCGTTAGCCCCCATAAACAATAGCCTCGAACATTCCAGGAAATTATCTGTCCTTGGGCAAGTGGGGCTTACATGTTGACTTTGGCCCTTCCACCATCCATAAAGCAGAGGTGCAGGTTTGCTTTGTGAGCAAGGAAAGCTCTCCTTGTTCTCTTTCCAAGCCAGCTCTCCTTTTCTAGACAGATGTATCACATATCAGTATCTTAGGCCAGGCTGTGGCCTCCCTTTGTTTTCTTCTGAAGAGGCTTCTGAGTATAAAGAGAGAATGTTGACTCTTTATCCTCAGAGGAGACGGAGTGAAGTTCACGCCACTCGACTCATGCCTTCATGAAGCTCCCTCAATCTAGACATAAAGTGCAATTTTTGCTAAGATACTAAAGAGTCTCTTTAGTAAAGTGTGATTTAGGTCAGTCATCTAGAGTTCAGGGTTTAATTCACTGCTAGCATTTCTGAAGTAGTTTAGGGTGAACATCAGAGACAAATGAGTTGTCTTGACCCTTCAATTTCTTCTCGTTGCCATTATTTTCTATCTTAAACACTGTGGAGTGTAAGGATTAATATACCCTCCCTGTGCTGGCAATAGGCAAGTCATCCTGTAAAATATATTGGGAAATTAATAGATTTCCATTTGAGGAGAAGTAAACAAAAGGAAATAATATATATGCCTGTTATCTATAGACACACAGTATGGGAAGCTGAAGAATGGTTGAACAGTTCTGACTCGGGTTGTTGTTAGTTTAAAAAAAAAAAAAAAACAGTCACCAGTTCGGAATTACTTGAGCTGCAAAGAGAAAAAAGCAAAGTATTAAATCAAGAACTGCTTTAAACGACGAAGGAGATACTACACTTTTTAGGTCATAGTCTCAAGTTAAACCTCCTTATACGGTAATGGGAAATACCGTCAGACTCTGGACTCCCAAGGGATGTTGGGAAGAATCTTGTTTCCATTGTGGTTAGCATCTTGTGCTTTGGTGACAGATGTGAGTAACACAGCTCCTCAGATTAATCATCAGGGTAACTAACCTAGAGGACAGAGACTACTAGAAGAAGAAAGAAGTTCTTAAAGGCCCAGGCTATTTGGGTCTTTAAAAAGTCCCTAATACATGGGCACCTGACACCACTTGCTATGAACTAAATCAGCAACCTTGATGATTAGTCCCTGTCCAAAACACAAATATGTCTCCACATCTATTGTTTCAAAGCATTATGACAAACATCCAGCCACATCTAGTTTTTCAAGTGCCTAATTCCAGCTTCTAAGAAGACCAAGGCAGAAAAGAAGGACTGCAAATTCAAGGCCTGCTTTCATTATAAGTGAGTTCAAGACCTAATTGGGCAACTAGGTGAGACTCCAGTCAGTAGAAGAGCACTTGCTTAGTCTGCGTGAGGCACTGTGCTTGAGTCCAGCACCAGAACAAACAAACAAACAGATGAATGAACAAATGAAAGAGAGAGAGAGAGAGAGAGAGAGAGAGAAAGAAAGAAAGAAAGAAAGAAAGAAAGAAAGAAAGAAAAAGGAAGGAAGGAAGGAAGGAAGGAAGGAAGGAAGGAAGGAAGGAAGGAAGGAAGGAAAAAAGATTAAAGAAAAAACTGGGGGAGAGGTGGGAAAAATAAATCCTACCTTCCAGTGAGAATTGCCAAAAGGGAAATATCCAGTCTATCCCTGTACAATATAATCTTCATGTCACATAAGATATCTTAATAACTAGCATGGACAGAATACGTGTAGCTTGTAAAATACTCTTGGATGCATGATCTCAATTTGACCAGTTATACACAACCCCTGGGAAGCTGGGCAGTTGTCATGAGCCACTAGGAAACAGTAGAGGCACAAATGGTCCCCAGTACCTGCCTCGATCATAGAAGCCCATCAATGTGGCTTTATGAAGAAATAACACTTTATTTTGTAAACATTTATTGTTTTCCTGTTTACAAAATAAGACAGAGACTCACACAGGAAAGGTAAGAACTCTATCACAAAGCCCCCCTCTCCAGTCACTGATACCTTGTTTATGTATCTACACTCATGAAAATGTGTAGAGAAGTAAATATGTAATATATTTAAATATTGATACATACAACTATAGGATAAGTGTTACGACTTTTCCTTCTTTGAACCTGGGAATTGGACACAAGGCCTCATGAATGCATTCTAGCACTGAGCTGAGCTGTCTACTGTCCTGAGCTGTCTACTGTCCTGAGCTGTCTACTGTCCTGAGCTGTCTACTGTCCTGAGCTGTCTGTCTACTGTCCTGAGCTGTCTACTGTCCTGAGCTGTCTACTGTCCTGAGCTGTCTACTGTCCTGAGCTGTCTACTGTCCTGAGCTGTCTACTGTCCTGAGCTGTCTACTGTCCTGAGCTGTCTACTGTCCTGAGCTGTCTACTGTCCTGAGCTGTCTACTGTCCTGAGCTGTCTGTCTACTGTCCTGAGCTGTCTACTGTCCTGAGCTGTCTACTGTCCTGAGCTGTCTACTGTCCTGAGCTGTCTACTGTCCTGAGCTGTCTGTCTACTGTCCTGAGCTGTCTACTGTCCTGAGCTGTCTACTGTCCTGAGCTGTCTACTGTCCTGAGCTGTCTGTCTACTGTCCTGAGCTGTCTACTGTCCTGAGCTGTCTACTGTCCTGAGCTGTCTACTGTCCTGAGCTGTCTACTGTCCTGAGCTGTCTACTGTCCTGAGCTGTCTACTGTCCTGAGCTGTCTACTGTCCTGAGCTGTCTGTCTACTGTCCCAAACATTACTTTTTGTTTCCTTAAGTGACTGGGATTGAACCTAATCCCAATCCTGTTGGCAAGTGCTCTACCACTGGGCTGTATTCCAGGTTTCTTTTCACCCTTTACTTTGACACAGAATCTCATTAAGTTGCCCAGGCCGACTATGAACTTACACTTTAGCCCAAGCAGGCCTGTGCCACCAGGTCTGACTCCAAACATTTTATATATTTTACATATTTTAATACTATATAATATCTCTCTGTATGTTTTTTTCTCTCACTCTCCATCCCTTTCTCCATCCCTCTCTCTTCACTCCCTCCCTCTGAGATAGTCTTTCTATGTAGCCCAGGTTACCTCAAACTTGAAACTGGAATTCTCAGCATCCTGAGCGCTAAGATCACAATTAAGAAAAAAGCATTGGGGATTGAGAGATGTATCAGGTGGTAAAGGCACTTGCTATACTTTCGGAGGACTCAGGTTTTATTCCTAGCACCCACATGGTAGTTCACAAACACCCACAACTCCAGATGGCACACATATAGTACACATACACACATTCAGGCAAGCACTCATGCACATAAATACAAGAACTAAATTTAAAACAAAAAGCAGGAAGGAAGCATTAGGTATTAGTAGTTCTTTTCCCCATCATTTAAAGAAAAAGAGATGGTCATTGTGCTGTTAAAAAGCCCTGTTTAAACACAATATTGCTAACATCTAGCGTAATACCTATGCTATCCAGAAAGGACATCTTTGGTTGAGAAGATAACCTAAAGCCAACCATAATTGGTATAGTTCATTTTTGAGTCAGAAGACCAAAAGAATAAGACTGAATCTCAGCACTTAGGAGACAGAGATAGAAGGATTACAAGTTCAAGTCTAGTCCAGGCTATTGAACAATAAGACTCTGCTTAAAAAAAAATAAAAAGCAAGTTGGTACAACCTAGACACTACCTTCCTATACTGGCTAGCTTTTATGGTTCTGGAAGGTTCTATGCACACTACCAGAAGAGAAAAGTCACTTTAAGTCTTTCCCAGCTGTGTATCATGAAAGTTATTATGACTGGCCTGGCAAGAAACACTCACTAGTGCAGTAGTGGCACAAAAGTTACTGGAATAATAAACTACCCTCTGAAGTGGACACTTAAGGGTTCTTTGGAAAATCAGTTGTGTTGGATGGTATATTGCTGGGGCAAACGCATGAAGGAGTGTTTTCCTGAAGCAGACACAGGTGAAAGGATAGTCTTCTAAACCAGGCACATGAAAGAACACATGATGAAGAATTCTTCGCCAGCAACATGCATGTATTGGTTCACCTTACAAGATGTAGTTGAGCTCCATTTGTCAGGACTCCCTAGAGAGAAAGGCACCAAAAAATTTCAGTGGTTTAATTTCAGTGTTTTTTTTGTTTGTTTGTTTGTTTTGTTTTGTTTTTTCCCGAGACAGGGTTTCTCTGTGTAGCTCTGGCTGTCCTGGAACTCATTCTGTAGACCAGGCCAGCCTCAAACTCAGAAATCCTCCTGCCTCTGCCTCCCAAGTGCTGGGATTAAAGGCATGCGCCACACTGCCCAGAAACAAAAAATTTCTGGTGGTGTGCTGTAGCTTCTTGCCAACTCTATAATCTCAGGCTGATTGACAGAGTGATGTCAACTAATACAGACTCATGTAGAGCTTTGCTAAGTCAGACTCACATCCTAAGGCAAGACACATGGAAGACATGTGATGTTTGGAAGGAGTATAACTAGGACTCAATGGACTGTGAGAGGAGCTTCCTTATAGAGCTAGCTCTCCAACTCTTTTTTGGTCTCAAAGCTAATCTTTGCTTCACTGAGAAAGGCATAGCAAAAAAACTTCTCCTGGCATCCCTGCTGGTCCAAATCCCTTCTGCCGACTTCTGCTGATTCTGCTGAGGCCTGGCTGTTCCTGCTAGGTGGTGCCACCTCTGCTGCTATCCTAACACCACTGAACTGTACTGCTGGTATATCCCAGAAGTGTTTGTGAGTGGCTCAAGCTGCTGCTGCTGCTGCTGACCTGTGAAGTGAACTGCTGATTTCCTGGCAATGATGCAGATGGGATTTGCTCCAAAGAACCATTTCTAAACAGGTCCACATCCCTGCTCCTTAATAACCTTTTTTTTCACCACTACCTCTGTTGGGTGATGGGCTAGAAGGAAGGTTAAAGCATTTAAAAGTAGGATTTGAAAAAAATCCAAGCTACAACCCTCTATTTGGATTCAAAGCCCATTCCAAAAGACGGAACCAATGTATGGCACCTTTAACTGGACCAAAAACCCCATGGCTGGCTAGGTCATAGGTCCTAGGGAAGAACCTAGTAGAATTATTCTGCTGAATG
Organism: Mus musculus; assembly: GCF_000001635.26. Taxonomy (NCBI): domain Eukaryota; kingdom Metazoa; phylum Chordata; class Mammalia; order Rodentia; family Muridae; genus Mus; species Mus musculus. Next base: position 77,166,325 of record NC_000078.6, on the reverse strand, counting down.
AACATAGTAAAAAGTTGTTCCCTAAATTCTTATCTTTATAGCCAGAGATTAGGGTCTCTCTCAACCCCCCACTTAAAAACCTTTTTATAGTAGACAGTAACTACTGGTCAATGTGTAAAGACTATGAGAACTGTAGAGTTCTCAGATTTAAGATTTAAAGGGGACATCTATATCACACACACACACACACACACACACACACACACTAATGCTCAGCTCATCATGGATGACTGGGCGGAAATTTTTTTTTTTTTTTTTTGCAAATTTCAATTTAATTTTTTTTAGAAAAAGTCAAAATGTTTCCATTTGATGAAAAGTTCTTATCACCTATTATCACTTTTCTTTTTTTTAATATTTTTTATTACGTATTTTCCTCAATTACATTTCCAATGCTATCCCAAAAGTCCCCCATACCCTCCCCCCCCCCCACTCCCCTACCCATCCATTCCCACTTTTTGGCCCTGGGGTTCCCCTGTACTGGGGCATATAAAGTTTGCGTGTCCAATGGGCCTCTCTTTCCAGTGATGGCTGACTAGGCCATCTTTTGATACATATGCAGCTAGAGTCAAGAGCTCCGTCTGGGGTAATGGTTAGTTCATAATGTTCTTGCACCTACAGGGTTGCAGATTTCTTTAGCTCCTTGGATACTTTCTCTAGCTCCTCCATTGGGGGCCCTGTGATCCATCCAATAGCTGACTGTGAGCATCCACTTATGTGTTTGCTAGGCCCCGGCCTAGTCTCACAAGAGACAGCTATATCAGGGTCCTTTCAGCAAAATCTTGCTAATGTATGCAATGGTGTCATCGTTTGGAGGCTGATTATGGGATGGATCTCTGGATATGGCAGTCTCTAGAAGGTCCATCCTTTTGTCTCAGCTCCAAACTTTGTCTCTGTAACTCCTTCCATGGGTGATTGTTTCCAATTCTAAGAAGGGGCAAAGTGTCCACACTTTGGTCTTCGTTCTTCTTCAGTTTCATGTGTTTTGCAAATTGTATCTTATCTCGGGTATACTAAGTTTCTGGGCTAATATCCACTTATCAGTGAGTACATATCATTTGAGTTCTTTTGTGATTGTGTTACCTCACTCAGGATGATGCCCTCCAGGTCCAACCATTTGCCTAGGAATTTCATAAATTCATTCCTTTTAATAGCTGAGTAGTACTCCATTGTATAAATGTACCACATTTTTTGTATCCATTCCTCTGTTGAGGGGCATCTAAGTTCTTTCCAGCTTCTGGCTATTATAAATAAGGCTGCTATGAACATAATGGAGCATGTGTCCTTCTTACCAGTTGGGACATCTTCTGGATATATGCCCAGGAGAGGTATTGTGGGATCCTCCGGTAGTACTATGTCCAATTTTCTGAGGAACCGCCAGACTGATTTCCAGAGTGGTTGTACAAGCTTGCAATCCCACCAACAATGGAGGAGTGTTCCTCTTTCTCTACATCCTCGCCAGCATCTGCTGTCACCTGAATTTTTGATCTTAGCCATTCTGACTGGTGTGAGATGGAATCTCAGGGTTGTTTTGATTTGCATTTCTCTGATGATTAAGGATGCTGAACATTTTTTCAGGTGCTTCTCAGCCATTCGGTATTCCACAGGTAAGAATTCTTTGTTTAGCTCTGAGCCCCATTTTTAATGGGGTTTTTTGATTTTCTGGCATCCACCTTCTTGAGTTCTTTATATATATATTGGATATTAGTCCCCTATCTGATTTAGGATAGGTAAAGATCCTTTCCCAATCTATTGGTGGCCTTTTTGTCTTATTGACGGTGTCTTTTGCCTTGCAGAAGCTTTGCAGTTTCATGAGGTCCCATTTGTCAATTCTCGATATTACAGCACAAGCCATTGATGTTCTATTCAGGAATTTTTCCCCTGTTCCCATATCTTCGAGGCTTTTTCCCACTTTCTCCTCTATAAGTTTCAGTGTCTCTGGTTTTATGTGGAGTTCCTTGATCCACTTAGATTTGACCTTAGTACAAGGAGATAGGAATGGATTGATTCACATTCTTCTACATGGGCACACACATGCACACGATGCGCACACAGACACACACACACACACAAAACGCAAGTATAAGTTACATATATGACCTGAATTTAATCCTAAATTCAGATTTTGCCATCTGTAAAAAGGGATAATAATAATAGTTTGTAGAGCTGTAAAACAGTCAATGACTCAATATATTAAAAAGCTTAATGCCTAATACACAGTAAGGATTATGTATAATACAGCCTTGTTAGGCAGTGCTTTTCCACTACTAATTTTGTTTATATCCTTACTAACTATTTGGACCAGCAACCTGTATTTTTATATCATATGTGTAGACACCTTTTAATTGTGTGTGGATTGTGGCCAACACCCATCTTCCCAATGGAGAAGCTGCCTCCTTTATTTCCATATTTCCATCACAATGGTTACAGGAGTAATATCTAAGTTACTGCTGATTGTCCCTTGGCTGTGGTTCACTGGGCAAGAAGTAAACACCTGTCCAATCAGATCCAATTAAGCCTTTCCTACAGGATTTCTGGACTTGAAAGAGAGGTCTTAGACCTTACTAGATAGAAAATCTAAGAGGTGTTGCTAGATGTAATTTTTACCAGGTGAAGAAAACAGTTCTGCAGCAACAGAATAAAGTCAGTGAAAAGAGGGAAACTGAGGAGACCACTAACATGGGTTTTTACACTTGGATCATCATTTCCAGGTCTTCTTGACCTGTGTATGTTTGTCTCTTTCTAGAGTTTCTTTGTACTTTTCAGTATGTTCTCCATTTTGCCTAAGATGTTTCCATATAAGTTTATTTTACAATTATATTATCATAAGGTGAGATAAAAATAAAGACAGGAGCAATTCTTAGATTACTTATGTTTATTAATGACCCTGATGGCACTATTGAAGTTGTGCCAGCACCATTTGTTGAAAATGCTGTCTTTCTTCCACTGGATGGTTTTAGCTCCCTTGTCGAAGATCAAGTGACATAGGTGTGTGGGTTCATTTCTGGGTCTTCAATTCTATTCCATTGGTCTACTTGTCTGTCACTATACCAGTACCACGCAGTTTTTATCACAATTGCTCTGTAGTAAAGCTTTAGGTCAGGCATGGTGATTCCACCAGAGGTTCTTTTATCCTTGAGAAGAGTTTTTGCTATCCTAGTTTTTTTGTTATTCCAGATGAATTTACAGATTGCTCTTTCTAATTCGTTGAAAAATTGAGTTGGAATTTTGATGGGGATTGCATTGAATCTGAAGATTGCTTTTGGCAAGACAGCCATTTTTACAATGTTGATCCTGCCAATCCATGAGCATGGGAGATATTTCCATCTTCTGAGATCTTCTTTAATTTCTTTCTTCAGAGACATGAAGTTCTTATCATACATATCTTCCACTTCCTTACTTAGAGTCATGCCAAGATATTTTATATTATTTGTGACTATTGAGAAGGGTGTTGTTTCCCTAATTTCTTTCTCAGCCTGTTTAATCTTTGTGTAGAGAAAGGCCATTGACTTGTTTGAGTTAATTTTATATCCAGCTACTTCACTGAAGCTGTTTATCAGGTTTAGGAGTTCTCTGGTGGAATTTTTAGGGTCACTTATATATACTATCATGTCATCTGCAAAAAAGTGATATTTTGACTTCATCTTTTCCAATTTGTATCCCCTTGATCTCCTTTTGTTGTCAAATTGCTCTGGCTAGGACTTCAAGTACTATGTTGAATAGGTAGGGAGAAAGTGGGTAGCCTTGTCTAGTCCCTGATTTTAGTGGGATTTCTTCCAGGTTCTCACCATTTACCTTGATGTTGGCTACTGGTTTGCTGTAGATTGCTTTTATCATTTTTAGGTATGAGCCTTGAATTCCTGATCTTTCCAAGACTTTTATCATGAATGGGTGTTAGATCTTGTCCAGTGCTTTTTCCGCATCTAAGGAGATGATCATGTGGTTTTTGTCTTTGAGTTTGTTTATATAATGGATTACGTTGATGGATTTCTGTATATTAAAACCATCCCTGCATCCCTGGAATAAAACCCACTTGGTCAGGATGGATGATTGCTTTAATGTGTTCTTGGATTCAGTTACCGAGAATTTTATTAAGTATTTTTGCATCAATATCCATAAGGGAAATTGGTCTGAAGTTCTCTATCTTTGTTGGATCTTTCTGTGGTTTAGGTATCAGAGTAATTGTGGCTTCATAGAATGAGTTGGGTAGAGTACCTTCTACTTCTATTTTGTGGAATAGTTTGTGCAGAACTGGAATTAGATCTTCTTTGAAGGTCTGATAGAACTCTGCACTAAACCCATCTGGTCCTGGGCTTTTTTTGGCTGGGAGACTTTTAATGACTGCTTCTATTTCTTTAGGGGATATGGGACTGTTTAGATCGTTTACTTGATCCTGATTTAACTTTGGTACCTGGTATCTGTCTAGAAATGTGTCCATTTCATCCAGGTTTTCCAGTTTTGTTGAGTATAGGTGTTTTGGATTTCTTCAGGATCTGTTGTTATGACTCCCTTTTCATTTCTGATTTTGTTAATTAGGATGCTGTCCCTGTGCCCTCTAGTGAGTCTAGCTAAGGGTTTATCTATCTTGTTGATTTTCTCAAAGAACCAACTCCTCGTTTGGTTAATTCTTTGAATAGTTCTTCTTGTTTCCACTTGGTTGATTTCGCCCCTGAGTTTGATTATTTCCTGCCATCTACTCCTCTTAGGTGAATTTTCTTCCTTTTTTTCTACGGCTTTTAGATGTGTTGTCAAGCTGCTAGTGTGTGCTCTCTCCAGTTTCTTTTTGGAGGCACTCAGAGCTATGAGTTTCCCTCTTAGAAATGCTTTCATTGTGTCCCATAGGTTTGGGTATGTTGTGGCTTCATTTTCATTAAACTCTAAAAAGTCTTTAATTTCTTTCTTTATTCCTTCCTTGACCAAGATATCATTGAGAAGAGTGTTGTTCAGTTTCCATGTGAATGTTGGCTTTCCATTATTTATGTTGTTATTGAAGATCAGCCTTAGTCCATGGTGGTCTGATAGAATGCATGGGACAATTTCAATATTTTTGTATCTGTTGAGGCCTGTTTTGTGACCAATTATATGGTCAATTTTGGAGAAGGTCCCATGAGGTGCTGAGAAGAAGGTATATCCTTTTGTTTTAGGATAAAATGTTCTGTAGATATCTGTTAAGTCCATTTGTTTCATAACTTCTGTTAGTTTCACTGTGTCCCTGTTTAGTTTCTGTTTCCACGATATGTCCATTGATGAAAGTGGTGTGTTGAAGTTTCCCACTATTATTGTGTGAGGTGCAATGTGTGCTTTGAGCTTTACTAAAGTGTCTTTAATGAATGTGTCTGACCTTGCATTTGGAGCATAGATATTCAGAATTGAGAGTTCCTCTTGGAGGATTTTACCTTTGATGAGCATGAAGTGTCCCTCCTTGTCTTTTTTGATAACTTTGGGTTGGAAGTCGATTTTATCCAATATTAGAATGGCTACTCCAGCTTGTTTCTTCAGACCATTTGCTTGGAAAATTGTTTTCCAGCCTTTCACTCTGAGGTAGTGTCTGTCTTTTTCCCAGAGATGGGTTTCCTGTAAGCAGCAGAATGTTGGGTCCTGTTTGTGTAGCCAGTCTGTTAGTATGTCTTTTTATTGGGGAATTGAGTCCATTGATATTAAGAGATATTAAGGAAAAGTAATTGTTGTTCTGATAGGCCTGCCTTTATATGTTACTTGACCTTTCTCCCTTACTGCTTTTAATATTCTCTCTTTATTTAGTGCATTTGTTTTTCTGATTATTATGTGTCGGGAGGAATTTCTTTTCTGGTCCAATCTAATTGGAGTTCTGTAGGCTTCTTGTAAGTTTTTGGGCATGTCATTCTTTAGGTTTGGGAAGTTTGCTTCTATAATTTTGTTGAAGATATTTGCTGGCCCTTTAAGTTGAAAATCTTCATTCTCATCAACTCCTATTATCCATAGGTTTGGTCTTCTCATTGTGTCCTGGATTTCCTGGATGCTTTGAGTTAGGATCTTTTTGCGTTTTGTATTTTCTTTGATTGTTGTGCTGATGTTCTCTATGGAATCTTCTGCACCTGAGATTCTCTCTTCCATCTCTTGTATTCTGTTGCTGATGCTCGCATCTATGGTTCCAGATTTCTTTCCTAGGGTTTCTATCTCCAGTGTTGCCTCACTTTGGGTTTTCTTTATTATGTCTACTTCCCTTTTTATGTCTTGGATGGTTTTATCCAATTCCATCACCTGTTTGGTCGTGTTTTCCTGCAATTCTTTAAGGAATTTTTGTGTTTCCTCTTTAAGGTCTGTGTTTTAGCTGTGTTCTCCTGTACTTCTTTAAGTGATTTATTAAAGTCCTTCTTGATGTCCTCTACCATCATCATGAGATATGCTTTTAAATCCGGGCCTAGCTTTTCGGGTGTGTTGGGGTGCCCAGGACTAGGTGGGGTGGGAGTGCTGCGTTCTGATGATGGTGAGTGGTCTTGATTTCTGTTAGTAGGATTCGTATGTTTGCCTTTCGCCATCTGGTAATCTCTGAAGCTAGTTGTTATAGTTGTCTCTGGTTAGAGCTTGTTCCTCGGGTGATTATGTTAGCCTCTATCAGCAGACCTGAGAGACTAGCTCTCTCCTTAGTTTCAGTGGTCAGAGTACTCTCTGCAGGCAAGCTCTCCTCTTGCAGGGAAGGTGCCCAGATATCTGGTGTTCGAACCTGCCTCCTGGCAGAAGTTGTGTTCCACACACCAGAGGTCTTAGGATCCCGTGAGGGATCGATCCATCTTGTGTGGGTCCTTGCGGGTGTCCGGAGACTCCTTGGGCAAGGAACCCCGGTGCTGGAGTGGACCGGAAAGGACTTGTGCCCCTGATCACGTCAGGTTATCTGCTTCCTTAATTAATGCAATCTCAGGTCCCGTGCGATTGGATTGGAGCAGATGCTGTATTCCACTCACCAGAGGTCTTAAGATCCCATGGGGGATCCTGTGTGGGTCCTTGTGGGTGTCCGGACACTCCGCTGGAAGGCCGGGCAGAAATATTTTAAGAGCTAGATGGAATGGATGTCTACAGACATTTGAGCACACATAAACTTACAATGGCTAGGATTGTATTCACAAGACTTACACATAAGATCAAGCCAAACAAAACCCCAGCCTGTATGGGGAAAGGATTCAAGAAGTCCAACTCTTTCTTCAATGCTGTAGACCCCAAGTGGCTATTCATGTTCTAGTAGGCAGTCCTGCACACACACAGGCAGACAGCAATAAATGGATTCTGTGGGTATTAAACCTCAAAAAGGACAGAGAGCATATACAGCTGGAGGGGAAATAGAAGGATAGGGAAAGACCGGAGGGAAGGGAATAGGGGATGGATTCGGTCCAAACACATTGTATGTGCATATGAATATTAAACCTTTAATAAAAAAGTACCTACCAAATTAAAAAGTTGAATATATCCTATGTCTAGATAATGACTTGAAACCATTTAGCCATGGGGCTTGCACAAGTTAGGGTTACAGTACAAATGTTGGCAAGTCCCTGTGCCAACTACTGAAGAGGTGAACAGGTATAGTAGGAAGCATAGGGAGTTGAAATCAGGCATTTCTGGGTCCTGAACCTGAGTCATGCTGCCTTACTTTGTGTCCTTATGTATAGTCTCTCTGGGCCTCAGTTTCCCTCTCTGTTAAGTACTACTTGAAGCACAGAATTATTTAGTGAGCATCTCGAGTGATCTATCCAATCCATGCCAACTTGCCATTGATTGGTGTTAGATCTAACACAAATGGAAACAGCTCAGGCTTTGTCTTCAGCCACATACTCTGCATCAGAATGAATTTCTGCCTCTTTGTGTACATTGTAGGCCCAACTGGATTTGAGAATTCCAGGTATTCTCAAACACTAGTAAATTGGGTGTGTTATATTTGATAGGAAACAATAGCATTTGTCAAGTCTTCTCCAAATAAATTAACATGCTAGAGGCTATAGTTCTACAAATAAAACCCACATTCCTCTAAAATGTTTCCAGAGACCACAGAGGAAGGAAAAGAGACCCCTACAGTCTCCTGGTCTCCTGTCATCCTTTTCCTAATCTCCACCTAATTAGAAGTCCCCTGTTCCTACCCCTCTCTAATACTTCCAAAGACCAAGAATAATACACCTAGAGAAAAAGTCCTTGAAAATTGGCCATGTCATCTGAACTTTCTTGGCATTTCCTTGGGAGGCTGAGGGATTGGGAGTACAGAAAGTCAAATAGTGGGAAGTCATGAGGTCTTTTTGGTCTTTAATTGCTTCCATTACAAAAGAAAGAACTGCGGATTACTGAATTTTCTTTCAGCCCTGTCGTATTATATAGAAAATCTCCTCTTTCCGATCTTCTGCATGCATTAACCTGCTTTATATATGCAACACCTCTACTGGGATCATTGCTTCCAGCTGTGCTCTTGGAACTCACCCAGCTGGTGAAGAAGCTGCCTAACACACACATCTGCCTCAGGTGTTTTTGATTACTTTTTAAATTCCAAAATAATTTTTGTGTCACAGCCCTCAAAGTCTAGCCTACCTCCCAGCTTCATCTCCTGTCTCATGACTACAAATTCTAACACTTTGAACAAGCAAGACATAGAAGTCCTTTCTTTTCATATGCTCTTCCATTTGATTAGACTGACCCCCAAACAGAAGCATCCCCACACCTCCTCACCAACACCCTCTTCAAAGTTTACCTCAAATAGCACCTTCTCCAAGAAGGCCCTGTGGAATAACTTTACTACATTGTTTCTCATGCAGGATCATAATCACTGTTTACTCAAGAGAAGCAGGTTGCCTTTTGGTCTGGCCAAAGACTTGGTACTAATGGCATCACTGGTATAGGTGAAACTTGAGAAAGGGGCAGTTTTACAGAACCATACTGTTATTGGATCCTGTGGGAAAGTGGCACCACTTGGGGTGCAGTTGGATGAGCATACAGCAGCTCACTCGAGAGTGACCCTCTGTTGCTTTCTTTGTGTGGGTCAAATTGAGAGGAACTTTTCTAGGAAGGATAAATATTTTGGTGTTCAGACACTAGGCAGCCTGGTAGCCAAAGTGCTGTGAATACTCAGCTAGTGGCTTTCAGTGCCACTTGTCCAACAAGAAGTTTAGGTTTGAGAAAGAGCACACTAATCTTTTAGCAGGTAACCCTGAAAAGAACTCTTGGGACTGTTCAACAGACAATCCTATTTGTCACAACACGTTTTCTATACATATCCCCCAAACCCCAGCTCAGTACCTAGTACAGAAAGGCCGTCAAAAAATAGTGCCAGGTGGCATTTATTTCCTGTTCCCTACCCCTTTGTTTGTTTTAGGATGAATTGGCCCAGGTGTTAGACTCAAGTAAACTTCCACCCCCATCTCCCTGAGTGGCTGGAACCACAGGAGAGCCTCTTTACCATGCCTTAATACTGCTTACTGAGTGTCTAGTACATTCAGATAACTTGACATAATATATCATCAGTTCCCAAAACTGTCTATGAAAGATAAGAATTATTAACTAGACTGAAGACGTGGCTCAGTGGTTAAGAGTATTTACTGATCTTATAGAGGATATGAGTTTGGTTCCTAGTACCCAAAAGACTCACAACTGCTTGTTAAGTCCAGTTTCAAGGGGTCTGTGTCCTTTTCTGGCTGCCATGGCCCCCTGCACACATGTGGTACATATATACACACTCAACACACACACAATAAATATTTTTCATATATAATTTATTTTATTTTATGTTTGTTGGTGTCTTGCATGCATGTATGTCTGTGAGGGTGTCAAAAACCCTGGAACTGGAGCTACAGACAAGTGTGAGCTGCCATGTGGGTGCTGGGAATTGAACCCGGGTCCTCTGGAAGAGCAGCCAATGTTCTTAACCACTGATTCATCCAGCCCCCAAAATAAATGGGTACTCTTAAAAAAATTATTGACTGCATTTTATAATGATAAGAACCTAAATATCTCTCAAAGCTAGAGATATTAAATGTTGTACCTAAGATCATCTGCTAGTCAATAGAGCAGCTGGCATCTGAACCCACATATGTGTAACTGTGAAACCAGTATCCCTCCCCCACATTATGTGGCTTCTTAGTGTACATGTAGGTCTCTCTGACTGCCCACTCATCTTCATCCCTATCTTCATCTTTCTCTGGTTCCACTCCCCAGGGTGGATACTCATAACTGGTCCTGAAGCCCACGCCTGAGTGCACTTGAGCAGGCATGTGCTCTAGAACGAGGCTTCCTGGCTTCCCTGTGTTGTCACAGCTGTCTGGGTTGTCTTCTACTTTCTTTATACTCTGTCTCACCTGGGCTGACTTTCAGACCCAGTGAGTACTTGAAAAATATCGATCAAATGCTATCAGGAAACAACACGAGTCGGGACAGGAACCAAAGCTGATCCCCTGGCAAGGCCTTTGGGTGCTGAATGAACCAGGCTCAGTCAAGTCTGGAGCAGGAAAGAGCAGCCTTTTTGCTTGCAACGTGCCCAGGGAGTTGTTCAGAACAGGATGGCTCTGGCAACAGAAGCTCTTACATTCCCCAGGGTCTTGTAAGCCCTAGCAATCTCCATCTTCCTTCCCCTCCTCCCCACCAACAGCAGTTATTAAGCAGCCTAATTATTAAAGACGACGGGTGGAAGAGAAAGGTAGGAAATTGGAGGGTTGGATCAAGCTCTTTAGAAAGCCAGAAAAATGACTGTGCATGTGTAACACCTCACTTGGAGAACGATGTGGATGGTCCTGACCCAGCCAGGTGCATTGTTAAACCTGTGGGGAAGAGATAGGCAAACAGACCATTTTTCTCTCTCACTCACAAATACTGTGAGCTCAAAGCTGAACTGCCAAGACTCCAGAATAAATCCTCTGGATTTATTCTCCCAACAAGGCCAGAGAACTGACAGACTCTCAAGCAAGAATAATGTCTGTTCAGTGGAATGCTTAGGATATCCTAAGCATAAAGACATTCTATTAGCAGATTGACTAGACAATAAGCTCCATTGGTACGAAGCTGTACTCACCTTATTTTTAATTCTAGGATGGAATCCAGTGTCTGGCACAGGATGGATGCTCAGGAAATGCTTACAGGAACCAGACATTCGTATTCCACCCAAGGCTATCGCTGAGTGAATGAATGACTATGGACGTTAATGAATGAGAAATGCAGTTTAAATGTACCCTTGACAGGAACACGGGTTTCTGCAGCCATGGCTCGGGCTCTCTAATTATTTAGGAAGTCTGCATTCTTTTCTTAATTTCATCTTGACTTTGTCCCCTAAAAGACAGAGCTTCTGATAAACAAATATGACTGCTAAAAGAAAGGCAAAAAAGAGAGAATTCTGCTGGCTTTTCTTCATCCCCATATAGTATCAAATAGTCCCAAACCTCCAGGCTGTCTAGGCGTTCTGCTCCTCCCATCTCTGCACAGGCCTGGCTGGGATTGCTTCAGGAGCTGAGAACATTTGCTTCCAGCTTTTCTGATCCCTTCCCTTCCACTCTTTACTCTCTATTCTTTATTCTTTTTCTTCTCCAGGTAATTCTGTGGGCTCTGTGGGCTCAGCTGGAACCCGCTTCTACAGATCCAGCAACTCTCAATTCCGTGGGCTTAGCATCTTTACATAGAAAGCACATGTGGTGGGCTGAGGGTGCATCTCAGAGGTAGAGCTAGCAAGCATGAAATCCTAGATCGCCAACACACACACACACACACACACACACCCTTGAAAAATCATCATGGGGAGGCAAGAAGTGACATGCATGTGAAATGGGGCGGGCAGCGGGGATGGAGGTGGGTGATGGGTAGCCTTGCTTCACAAGGGTCCTAGGTAGAAAGATGGTGAGAACTATCATGCTTCCCTTTCTACTGGCAAATAGATAGGTGCAAGCCACGGCAGGGGCTTCGTTTGGAATTGAAGTATGAATCTGGTGTATTTTACCAAGACACAAAAGTCCATTGCACAGCTGAGAAACTGAAACCCAGAGCACAGGAGACTTCCTGCCGTTCCCCAGCCCCAGCTGTGTGCCTCACCTTGAGACTGTTCTCAGTGGACATTTGCAGCCTTTGTCACACAGGGACGTAGCTATTTACTAATGTCGTTTCCTGCTCAGTTTTCTGTGTACTCTCAGGGTACAGAAACCATGCCTTTCATCTTTTCGACTCAGAAGGATAAAGCCTTCCGCACACTTCTCTGAAGTCAACCGGCTAACACAGGTACAGCTGGTTCAAGACCCAGGTCTCTCCCATTCTCTATCCCTAGTATCCTTTTAGAACATTTAATAAAAGAAAATGGGCTGATGACTTATAAAATGTCAATTAAGTATTTGTTAAGTCCATAAACTACCCAAAGAGTCACTTTTCATTTTTTAATTAAAAAAGAAAAAAAGAGGTGGGTTAGGGATATAGCTCAATAGTAGAGTGTTTGCTTAGTTTTCTCAATAAAGAAAAGCAAAATAAAATCCTCCAAACCTTTGTCTTCTGTTGCTTTTGTCAGGAATCCCAGGCAGTCACTCAGAGATGAGCTAGGGGTCACATTTCTAGTCCCTGCACCTGAAGTAGCAGGACACTCAGATCTATGGAGGCAGAACCTCCAAACACTAGTCTCCATGATGGTCTCCCTGCTAGGTGCGAACAAATTTTGTGAAGTAATTTGGTGTGAAAAAAATATCACCCTCACCACTTGTCAACGCACACTGCACTCTGTTCAGGCCACAAGTGAAAGCCATCACAATTTACTACTATGTTCCTAGGCCTTTGTTCTCACTACATAATGCAGCTGTCCTAGAACTCGGGATTCTTTCCCTTCTGTCTCCTGGAGTTGCTGGCCTTCGGGCAGGTACCATCATGTCAGCTTTTTGTGCTGCTTGGGGTCAAACCCAGGGCTCTCTAACACATACTAAGACACTTGCTCTACCATGGACTAATGGCCTCAGCCTTGCGTCTGTCTCTGTCTCTCTGTTTCTCTGCTGGCTTAGAACTTACTATGTAGCCCAGGCTGGCCCCAACGCATGGTAACTAACTTCCTGTTCAACTGCCCAGGTGCTGGGATTATAGGCATGCACCACTATGGCTGGCTTTTTCCTCTTTTAAAGAGACCAATGCCCCAAAAAAGTCTGCAAATCACAAACACATCGTTTCAGAAGCTCCCAGAATGGCGTAGATGTTTTGAGAGCATAAACTAAGCCTCCATCAATACAAAGATTGATTGCAAAGGTGATTTACGTACTTCGCTTTTTTCGTGTGTTTTTACTGTCAAACTCTTACGTCCTGGAACGGGCCATGTCTCAAAGGTAACTTTTAGATCAGTGAGTGACATTTCTCAGTTACTCCTCCAGGTATCTGGGATGAAGCCTGCTACATAGTTCATTAGGTAAAAACTTGTTAAATGATTAATTAACAGGTGTATTTTCAGTTTTCTTACCCACTAAGCCCTGTCACTTGAAATGAACCTAGAACATGTGCTCTGTCTCTGAGGACACTGACTGCGCTCCTTCATTTAACTTAAAAAACAGAAAGATAGATGATAGATAGATCATACATACATACATACACAGATACATAGATGATAGATACATATATAGATACACAGATACATACATAGATACATAGATAGATAGATGATAGATAGATAGATAGATGATAGATGAAAGATAGATGATAGATAGATCATACATACATACATACATACACAGATACATAGATAGATGATAGATACATATATATATATACACAGATACATACATAGATACATAGATAATAGATGAAAGATAGATGATAGATAGATGATACATACATACATACACAGATACATAGATAGATGATAGATACATATATAGATACACAGATACATCATAGATACATATATAGATAGATGATAGATAAATAGGTGATAGAGGAGAGTAAGAGAGAGATTGAGAGAGAGAAAGAGCAGTCTGCTGTCTGTTGTTGGGGTTTATACCACTGGGTTACAGTAGCATGCACTTTTTAACTTAAAAAGTACTCAGAAAGAGAGGATGGAAGGTAGCCTTTGAGTTTGTTGTGAAAACAGAACAAACCCCACCAATATATAAAATAGAAAATGAGAATCCACTTTCTCCTCCATCCTGCCAAAGGTAATTGCCACAGACAATGAGATGCCCAGCACTTAGCGGGACATGGAAGCACACATCGATAAGAATAGCAAGTGAGACCCAGGAAGCCATCGAGTTCAAGGCCAGCATGAGCTACTATGGGAGACCATCTCAATAAAATAAAATATAGACTAGAGTAGAGACCCCTGCTTCTCGTGTATCATCAGGGGCCATTCTCTCCAAAGGCTGCTGTGTTTGTTAGGGTGTCTGGCTGGCACTACCAGTGTTTTGCTCGAGTCTCCTTGGAAACCTTGTCATTTCTACACATAGCAGCCCAACTTCTGGTAGCCAGTACCTCCACCTAGCTGTATGTTTCTCTCTAGCCGCCAAAGCCAATGTGACTGCAGCTTGTTGTCGGCTTTCTTGGGAATTGATGTGCTCTGGGACAAAGCCTTAACTCAAAGCCATTGGAGTGTAAACACTTCAGCTCTCTGCATCTCAGCTAGGATGGTCTTTAGCATGTGCTTGGCACTACCTGCATAGTTTCCCTGAAAGTTGAAACTCCAGCCACTTCAGTTTATGGTGCAATAGGCAGCCTTTACTGGCTCTCCATACACCACTTCTCAGTGTAACCACTTAAGCTCCTCAAACAAGTACCTTGTACTAGGCATGTGGCCTGCTTCTGGGGTAAGATAAACAAACGCATGCTCTAGTTTGCCTCAGCACTTTTATTATGACTATTTAGAGGCTTTGTAGGTTTTTTGGTTTGTAGGACCAGGAAATCAACACACCTCCTCACATAGACTAAGCATGTCTGGTTCTGCTACCAAACTACATCTTCAGCACAGTGGTTTCAGATAGAAAAAAAAAAAAAAAACTACAATAAGATATACACATAAATACTGGCACATGTTTCTGGGTTAGAAAAGGTCAAAGGGAATTCATAATTAATATTTAATAGTCTCAGAGGCTGGGGACATAGGTTATTGGATAAAGCCTTTGTTATTCAAATATGAGGGATGAGGTTCAGGTTCTTAGAACTTGTGTAAATGCTGGGTAGACATGGCAGCTTCCCATAGAAATGCTGGGTAGACATGGTGGCCCTCCTATAATTCCAGCACTTGGAAAACAGAAGATGGAGACCAAGAATCCCCAGGAGAAGGGCCTTACTAGACTAGCTAGATTGGTGAGCTCTAGGTTCAACTGAGAGGTCCTGCCTCAAAGAATAACATGGAGAGTGATCAAGGGTCACACCCAAAGTGAGCCTTGAGCTTTCATGTGTACGTGCATACACACATACATGAGTACCCCCACATGTGAACGCATGTACACACACACACACACACACACACACACACCACATACACATTTATTAATCCCCTTACTGACAGTATAGTGGATTGTATTTTAGAACTCCTATGTCACCATCAGATACTACAGATAATTTTTTTTGGGGGGGGGGCGGGGTGTTCGAGACAAGCTTTCTCTGTTTAGCCCTGGCTGTCCTGGAACTCACTCTGTAGACCAGGTTGGCCTCGAACTCAGAAATCTGCCTGCCTCTGCCTCCCAAGTGCTAGGATTAAAGGTGTGCGCCACCACTGCCTGGCTATGTTTTTATGTCTTAACTTCACTGGAGCCTTTCAGGAGGACTTTTATTTTATTTTTTTTTAAAGATTTATTTATTATTATATTTAAGTACACTGTAGCTACCTTCAGACACACCAGAAGAGGGCATCGGATCCCATTACAGATGGTTGTGAGCCACCATGTGGTTGCTGGGGATTTGAACTCAGGACCTCTGGAAGAGCAGTCAGTTCTCTTAACCACTGAGCCATCTCTCCAGCCCTCAGGAGGACTTTTATATACACATACCATGTTTCTGTCTAAGGTGATGTTACCAACTTAGTATTACCAGGACTTTGTGCATGCTGGGTAATGCTCTACCAATGAGCCCTTACTATTTTTTGATCTCTATGTAGCCACCTAACATTCCTGCCTCCGCCTACTCACTTTGGGAATTATCGGCGTGTGCCATCATAGCAGGCCTTCTATACTTTGAAACAAATTAAATAAGGCCAGCTATCAGCAAACATTAACTGCTGTTCAGTGTGAACTTTCTGGGGAGCCAACCTCCCCAGAGAACAGTCCTTGCCTATGACTTCTGTCTGCTTGGCATTGATGCTGGGTGTAGCCTGAGATCACAGTGAAAACCCCCTGCCCTAAAATCATCTGCTCATGTGCTCATTGAGGACTTACATCACTTCTGTGGTTAACCACACTCTGCCCATTTTCTATTGAACTATCTTTGCTTCTTGTATTTACTGTTGTTATTATTAATTTACTTAATTTGTTGGGTTTTTTTTTTCAGACAGATTTTTCTCTGCAGAACTCACTCTGTTCTAGTTCACCAGGCTGGCCTCAGACTTAGAGATCTGCCTACCTCTGCTTCTACTGGGATAAAGGTGTGTGCCACCATTGCCCTGCTTGAATTTATTCATTGAAAACATTTATAGGTGGATATTAACCTTTTATTTGTTATACATATTGTTTACAGCTTTTAGTTTTTATTCAGTCATATGCATAGTTATTTTTATTTATAATTTGGGATTATGTCTTCCTTACAAAGGCTGATAATTCCTATGCATAAATCATAAATATATCATTTTTTATTCTAGTCTTTTAATACTTTAAAATTTTCAGGGCTGGTGAGATGGCTCAGTGGGTAAGAGCACCCGACTGCTCTTCCGAAGGTTCAGAGTTCAAATCCCAGCAACCACATGGTGGCTCACAACCATCCGTAACAAGATCTGACTCCCTCTTCTGGATTGTCTGAAGACAGCTACAGTGTACTTACATATAATAAACAAATGAATCTTTAAAAAAAAAAAAAGAAAACAGCATGAGGAAAAAATTTTTTTCAGATTTTCCTGCCTTTCTTTTTTCTTTCTCTCTCTTTCTTTCTCTCTCTTTCTTTCTTTCTCTCTTTCTTTCTTTCTTTCTTCCTTTCTTTCTTTCTCTCTTTTTTTTTAAAAAATATTTTTTATTACGTATTTTCCTCAATTCCAATTCCAATGCTATCCTAAAAGTCCCCCATACCCTCCCTCCCACTCCCCTACCCACCCATTCCCACTTTTTGGCCCTGGCGTTCCCCTGTACTGGGGCATATAAAGTGTGCATGTCCAATGGGCCTCTCTTTCCAATGATGGCCAACTAGGCCATCTTTTGATACATATGCAGCTAGAGTCAAGAGCTCTGGGGTACTGGTTAGTTCATAATGTTGTTGCACCTACAGGGTTGCAGATCTCTTTAGCTCCTTGGACACTTTCTTCTTTCTCTCTTCTGAAAGAAAGACACTAAGTTCATAAGCTTCACAATGTTGCCCAGGCCGAGCATGAACTTTTAGGCTCAAATAATCCTCCTGCCTTCGACTTTCAAGTTGTTGGGACTACAGGCATGCCCTCCACATCTGGCTTTCAATTTGGAATTTTTGTTTTGTTTTGGTTTCGGTTTTTGGTTTTTGGTTTTTGAAACAGGGTTTCTCTGTGCAGTCCTGGCTGTCCTGGAACTCACTCTGTAGACCAGGCTGGCCTCGAACTCAGAGATCAGAGATCCACCTGCCTCTGCCTCCCAAGTGCTGGGATTAAAGGTGTGCGCCATCAATTTGGATTTTTAACCTATCCAAAATTTAGTTGTTGATGATGTGAAAAGACCTAATCTGGGAATTTTGTCCCTTTTCCTGCTCTCAACAGAAGGATGTTTTTATAGTTGCATTCTCTGATGATGCAGACTAAGTTAGAATTTCATCCCATCCCATTGGCTTCTCTCAGCAAGGACAAGTGATATGTGTGTCTGTGTGACTGTGTGTCTGTGTGTTGCAAGAAGGGAGGCAATACACCTGCTGTGTAGTCATTAAGCAACTATTGCCCTTCATCTGTTAAATGAGGAAGCTGGACCAAATACTTGCGTATCTTCCTGAATTAGTAATGTTAAGGTTTAAAGTGTCTCCATCCTTCTGGCCAAAGGGGAGTTCAATTTCATATGGGAGAAAACAGCATCTTGTGTCAGTAGCTGCGAAAAGACATTGAATTCTTTATATTTGAAAGTGAGACCAGGAGTGATGGGGAGGGGCATCCCTTGCTCCTAGACTGAACACCCTGGCTATATTTAGCTAGATCTACACCTTCAGCAACAGGCTTCTTGCAACACAGAGCCAAGAACAGGGCTGATTTTCTGTGAAATAATGAGCTTCTTTCCAAGGAAAGGGCACAGGGCTATGGCTGCAGGATCTTGGGTACAGAAACTCCCTTTTTTGTCTTTTTAATTTAAAAATTGTTAGCACTTATTAATTGCACAGAATAATGTGTCCTGTCGTGACAATTTTATATACGCCTATACAATACCCTGGTTGCATCCATCCACTTGGTACTTTCTCTTGATCTCCCTTTCTCCACTCCTTTATTCTTCTCTAATAGTCTCTCTGAATGCTTTCATATGTTTTTAATCTTTTCTTTTTGTGACAGAATCTTATATAGCCCATGTTGGCCTTGGATGGGCCATGCTGCCAAGGCTGGATCCTGGCTCTTCTGTTTCTTGTATACTGGGATTACAGGTGTGGACCACCACACCCAACTTAATGTTATGTGTTATTTCTTTTTATAATCTGTGTGTGTGTGTGTGTGTGTGTGTGTGTGTGTGTAAGGGTGCTCTATATGAGGGCCCTGGAGTATTAGATCCCTGGAACTCACGTTCCATGTAGTTGTGAGCCATCTAACTTAGGTGCTGAGAACCAAAGTTAGGGCCTCTGAAAGAGAAGCAAGTGTTCTCAACTGCTGATTCATCTCTCTAGCCCTATTTATTTACTTTGAATTCTTTACGGAGTCCATATACAAACAAAAATATGTAATGACTCATCTTTCTAAATATGGTTTTATTTCACTAACATGGTTTTCTCCATCTCCATCTATAGTCCTCCAAAGAAACGATTTAAATATTCTTTATGGCTAAGTGATACTATCTCATGAATGTACATACTGTTTTCTTTATCTGTTCATTTACTGATGGATAGAAAATTGTCTTGTTTATTTTCCAAAATAGTTTCTTTTTACTATGATTATTACATTCAAGTTTCAGTGTGTAGCAACCTTGCTATTCTGCTTTAGCCCTCTTGGTTACTGAGAGTATGGGTTGGTTGGTTTCATTTTTCAAGACAGGGTTTCTCTGTGTAGCCCTGACTCTCCTGGAACTCATTCTATAGAACAGGCTGGCCTTGAACTCAGAGATCCACCCACCTCTGGGACTTTAAAGGCATGTACACCAGTTTCACCTGGCTGAAATGCCTTTTCTAAAGCCCTGGCATTAGAGAGCTTGCTAGACCTGTTCTGACAACCCACCCTTGAGCAAGGGCATCAACAGTGAGGGAGCCTATACACCTGGTATGGTCTCAAGTTGTTTCAACCATAAACTCAGAGATGTTTGATGTTCAACCACTCAAAAGAAGTGCAAAGATTCACTGATATCAGATAACCCATGATCCCTATCAAACTTTTGGACTAGATTTAATTTGTGTTATATTTATCTCATTTTTAAAAGTTTTTTTATATTTATCTCATGTTTTAAAGTAAAAACATTTTAACATAAGCTGTGTACTGGCTAGTTTTGTGTCAATTTGACACAGGCTGGAGTTATCACAGAGAAAGAAGCTTCAGTTGGGGAAATGCCTCCACGAGATCCAGCTGCAAGGCATTTTCTCAGTGATCAAGTGGGGAGGTCCCCTTATGGGTGGTGCCATTTCTGGGCTGGTAATCTTGGTTCTATAAGAGAGCAGGCTGAGCAAGCCAGGGGAAGGAAGCCAGTAAAGAACATCCCTCCATGGCCTCTGCATCAGCTCCTGCTTCCTGACCTGCTTGAGTTCCAGTCCTGACTTCCTTTGGTGATGAACAGCAGTATGGAAGTGTAAGCTGAATAAACCCTTTCCTTTCCAACTTGATTCTTGGTTATGATGTTTGTTCAGGAATAGAAACCCTGACTAAGACAAGCTGGATCCCGTGGTTCATACTGGTAGCCCAGTACTTGAGAAAAAAGAAGATACAATGTTTGATACCAACCAAGGATATGAACAACCCAACAGCAGAAATCCAGCATAGTGAATAAGCCATCTGTGAAGATGAGGTTGTGCTCTGCTCTAAGTTACTCCAAACTGAGTAGGACCAGCTTTCCTGGTCCTAGAAGACACCGTTTGAGTGACGACCCAGAGCAGGATGATTGCATCTTGTTTGTGCCGTAGACGCCACAATCTGTCCATCTTGAACCATGAGGTACAGACTGACAGCATCCATAAAGTAAAACTACCACCCCTAAACTTATCAAAGTAGGGAGGGAACATATGAACACAACGTATGTCACAATCAGCGGCTGCCGAGAAGGCTCAGTGATGAACACTGGCTGCTCATCCGTACAACTCAGGTTTGCTTCTCAACACCCACATGGTGGTTCTGACTGTTAGTAACTCCAGTATCAGGGCATCCGATCCTTCTTCTGACCTCCACGAACAACAAGCATATGTGGAGCCAAACACTCAAACACATAAAACAAACTGGCTTGCTTCCCCTGGCTTGCTCAGCTTGCTCTCTTATAGAACCCAAGACTACCAGCCCAGAGATGGCACCACCCACAGGGGGCCTCCCCCATTGATCACTAATTGAAAAAATACCTTACAGCTGGATCTCCTACCGGCA
Source organism: Mus musculus (assembly GCF_000001635.26). Lineage (NCBI taxonomy): Eukaryota > Metazoa > Chordata > Mammalia > Rodentia > Muridae > Mus > Mus musculus. Next base: position 77,145,534 of record NC_000078.6, on the reverse strand, counting down.
TTTCCTCAAGTGAGGCTCTTTTCTCTGTAATAACTCCAGTTTATGTCAAGTTGACACACAAATACAGCCAGTATAGACAGACTGACTGACAGACAGACAAACAGAGAGAACTAGGCTTGTGAGCCAAGCACTTTTACACATCTTGCTCACAAGCCTGGCAGTCTGGGTCAAGTCCTAGAACTCACATTAAGTGGACAGAGAGAACTAACTCTGCAGAATTGTTCTCCAGCTGCCACACGTTTGCATGGCTTGCACACCCACAGGCATCCACACACGCTAATAATAAATACAAATCGAACAAACAAACAAAAACAAAAAGAAGAAAATACCAGTCAAAGAAAGGTTGCAATAGCCTTCCTCATTTGACCCATTAGAAACAAGGACACTTCCTGCTGCAGTGATGATGGTCCCATCAGTCTGTCATCTGACCACATGGTGTGTGCATCAAGGGAGCAACCCAGCCGGCAGAGAACTCCCAAGTGTCCCCACTGTTTGACAAGGCCCACTGGAGTTGTTGATCATCCATCTGTCAGTCTCTCCATATACATATAGGACCTTGTGTCTGTGATCTTATACCACTGACTTGTAGTTCAACCCCACAGATTCAACTGCTTAGCTCTTCAAGCCTGCAGCCGCTCTTCAGCTGAGGTGATTAATAACTAAGCACCTGTAGGGACTCCTTGCATCTCTAACTGCTCTCTGCCTCTGCTTTCAGGAAGATGTCTTTGAACTCTGCAGCCTTAAAAAAATAAAGTAAAAATATTCTTGTAGATATTCTGTAAAATATACTACGTATCTCATGAAGAGTAGTTTGAGATCTGAGAGTTATAATTATAATATAATAATTAAGACTGGAATAGAACCTATGATTGCCAAATGGCCAGCTATCAAGGGAAATTTAGACAACAATTAGTAAATTTTCGTCAACAATACCACACGGTATAAATTTATTGTTATTCAATATTCCACTATGTTATTCTGATATAGTGGAAATCTTTCCACTACATGTTTGTCTGTGTTCCTGACATAGTGTGGTCACAACAATAAACAAGTCTATAGTCTGTTTATTAATACTTGGGGTCTCATAAAAGGCATATGCTCTTCCGAGAAGAATAGAAACTGAAAGACTGTAAACAGAACTCTAGGTGACAAAGACCTATGGTGACGCCACCGTCACTCGGTCATTCCACATTATGAATGTCCTGACCCCTTGGTTCTCTCCTGGGGAATCCTAGGCAGCATAAAAGGATGATAATCTGTGAATAATCCTTCCAACCGTGTGTTGTTGGCACCCAGGTTTCCAGAAACCTCTGTGAAAGCACAGCTTTCATCTCCAGGGAGTTGTGCAAGGACACAGCCAGCTCAGTGAGTAGCAGCCTGCAGCAAGCCAAATCCTTTCTCAGCAAATGTTTCTTCCCCTAAGGAAGTAGCAAAGATCTGCATCAGACTCTGGCACTGACACACCCATTCACTCAGCCTTTAGAGCACCTTTGCCTTCCAGCTACTAAATCCTGAAATTCACAGGGTTAAGTAGGCAATTACGTTGATGTTTTCCAGAACTAAGTAACTGCTACTCTAAAGCTACCCCAAGCCAAGAGAGAGAGAGAGAGAGATTTACCTCTAAATTTTAAAACAAACAAAAATCTGGGTTATTATTGTTAATAGTGGAGGTTGTTGTTGTTGTTGTTGTTGTTCTCTTCAGAAAGATTTCCCCAGGCCTGGCCCGAGTTTCCTGAGTGCCCTGCCTATGCAGTTTCAGAAGCTGGTGGCCCAGCGCAGCAGTGAGTGATGGCACTTCAAAATGCAGTTTCTTCTAGGTGCAAGTACTTGGTGGCCACTTCGCGCCCCGCCCCCCCACCCCACCCCCCCAGGGAGGAGGGCTGGCCAAGAACAAGACCGAAGGACAGAAAGAACAGAATGTCTTCCTTCTAGCTTGTTCATTCTTAAGAGTTTGGGACCTGGAAACCTTAGTCAGAAAGTGAGAAAGCACAGAATGGAACCAGCACATATACAAACGCATCAGCTTCCTTACTGGAAAGGCTAGAGAAGGTATGGGGGCCAGAGAGGCAGGAAGCTATGCAGACACCGATGTGTGATAAGGAGGAGAAATTAGACAGTTCCTTCCCAGTCCTGGAGATTCCTGAGTGCACTCAGTTCACCCATGGTGGTGGATAGTGGGGCTGGCGCCAGAGCTGGGAGCAGAGTGGACCTGCCCTTTCATGGACCAACACAACAGGTTGTGTGAATGGTTAAGGGGTCCTGCATCCGATCCACCACAGGTCTCAGCCGCTGGGGGAGGTCGGACGCCGGAAGTTTTGACTGTGCTTACGCCAGCGCCCGGCTTGTTCTGCCAGTGGCTTGGCTTGGTGGAGCCCATGACTGGGAGCACTGAGACGCCTTTTGCGGGAGATTAGATGTCTCTTTAGGAAAAGGCCCGCTCCATTGTTCCCCACAGCGGATCCCGATGAAAAGAGGCAGTCCACGGTTTTTGTTTTTTTTGGGTTTTGGTTTGGTTTGGTTTGGTTTTTGGTTTTTGGTTTTTGGTTTTTGGTTTTTGGTTTTTGGTTTTTCAAGACAGGATTTCTCTGTGTAGTCCTGGCTGTCCTGGAACTCACTCTGTAGACCAGGCTGGCCTCGAACTCAGAAATCCACCTGCCTCTGTTTCCCAAGTGCTGGGATTAAAGTCCATGGTTTTAAGACATTTATTGTCATGGCAGAAAGTAGATGAATAAAACCTACCCCACTTCTCAGGGCAAGCCTGAGGTTAAATACCTTTTTCAGGGAGGAGTATCTGGGAAGGGGAGTTTATTGGCTAAGCCTCCAGGCCTTTAGGACCTCATTAAAATGGAGATCTGTCTTGAGGCTACTTTAGGTACCTCATTAAAATGGAGATCTGTCATGAGGCTATGTGACCACATCCTCTACTTGTGGAGGGGCTTGGGGCGTTGCCCTTATGTGACTGATGGCCACAAATCTATGGAGGGCTGTGGTCTTGTGTCAGGAGCCTAGTGTCTGAGAACCAGGCAAAGTGTCCCTCAGGGTCACCAGGGTTTCCAACCTTAGCTCAACGGGGAACCAGGCTGCCTTTCATGGTCCTACAGTTGTGGACTCCTGGGACTCCGCCCCAGGGCGCATCTCACTCAGCCCACTCCTACTTGGACTAGAGATTCATTACTAGATTCATTACCAGGTGATCCTGTTACCTAACTGCACCAGACAAAGAGGTTTAGGAGCCTAACTTATTGCAGGAAAAAAAAATGGCCTTCCTCCTGGATGGGCAGGCTCCTTTCTCTCCTCAACCTGATTTGGTCCCTCGATTCATCCTCCACTTATACAAGGTCTTGAGTTTTCTAATAAATAGCTACAGCACTATTTTCCCAAGAGCTCATTTTTACTGCTTGGTGCAAGCATTAAGGTATCAGCTGCCTGACCTGGGCTCTAAGTAGAGAAGCCAAATTTAACCTGTATTCAAACAAAGGATTCCATCTTTAGAAGCTCATTTGTTTCGCCCTCTGCAGCTGCTCGGGGTTGGAGAAGGCACTGGGAACATTCTCTGTATTTTTTTTTTTTTTTTTTTTGGGTCTGGTTGGTTGGTTTTTTTTCTTACACCTTTCCTTTATATCCAGGAAATGATCTGCCTAGTTCTAGTGCACATCCAGAACTGCCCCAGCAACACTAACTTCTTCTATTTCTTGCCTATAATTGCATTAAGATATCCAAAGAGATGTTTCCTGTATGCACTCCCTTGCTATTGGTGGCTATTCCAACCACAAGTCCCTCTACATGTGCCCTCTAAGCCTTTAGACTCTGCACCCTCCACTCTAGCAGGGCAGTCGGGGAAGCACCTCCAGCCCTAAAGAGAGCAGAAATTCTACAGTCACCACCACCACCAGTCCCCAGTCTCCCCCCTCCCCCGCCACCACCAAACATTCTGTCTGATTTTGTCAACTGAGACTGTGGACACTCCTGGCTGTGGGACCATGGGTAGGTTAAATCTTTGAGTCTCAAAAAGGGGACACTAATTATGTAATTATGATGATAAGTAACTTGGAAGGTTTGCAGAGGTTAAACTCGATGTGTTCTGTAATAATGCTGAGTAGGGTTTAGAAGTCTGGTTCATGGGGAAACGGGTGAGAGAATGAGCACAGTTTGTCTGGAGAGATGGCCCTGAGATAGAAGAGCATTCGCTGCTCTTCAAGAGGACCTGGGTTCAGGGGGCACTTGGAAAGTGAAGTCGGAGGAGTCAAAATCCTTGACAATGTAGCAACTTTGAGGCTCTTCGGGGACACATGAAATCCTGTCTCAAAACAGAAACAAAAACATTTTTAAAAAAGCAAAACAACAACAAAAACAAACAAAACAAAAACCTAGCTTAACTTCTCAAACTATTAGTTTAGAGAGGAACTTTTCAAAAATTTCCCTTAGAAATCCAGAATGCAGGCACCTGCAGTGGCCCCAAAAGCGTGTAAAGGAACCTTAATGAGAAAAAAGGTAGCCCTCCGAGGTGCTAAATACTTCAAAGATAGCTTCAAACCCTCAAGGAAATTTGGTGCTAGATCCACACGACAGGTTGTTAGAAGACGTGTGTCCCTGTGGATGAATCTGGCTGTAAAGCTTTACACAGCTGAGAACACTCACATCTGCTCCACAGTGACCTCAGCTGACACCCCAACATCTACCCTGTGGTTCCCCAGCAAATAACAGTGCAGAAAACCACCACTGTTTCAATCTGAATGAATTCCGTGTCTGCTCTCTCCCATCTCAGAGCCGTCTGTCCTCTTTAGCCAGGGCACTCTGAGGGGATTGACAGGTCAGGTCTGTCCACAAAAAGGTTAACCATGGGGCTGTCACCCAGGTGACTGCTTAACCGTAGCCCAGACTCCTATTTACCGGCAATGTATTTCTTTGCGTTGACAATCTTGTCCGAGTGTTTTAACGCCTGGCTGGCCCTGTTGGCGTTTATTTGACCATGTTTTGAAAAGTGTCTTCAGTGTTTGTGGTGGTAATTGGCACAGCACCACAGGCTGGTGCTACAGCGGGGTGATGGACTAAGGCAATCTGAGCTTGGCAGCACATTTATTTTGCATGGCTTTTTGCTTCTCCTCTTGCTGCAAGCCTAAGGAAGGCACAGGGCCCAAAGCCTCGTAGGCTTGTGTGTGAGACACTTGGAAGCCGAGTTTCTTGGCTGGGATTAACCCAAGGGCTCAGTGTCAGCCTGTGACATTCCTTCAGGTTCAATATCCACCTGAGGGAAGCCCTGCCAGCAGGGTGGATGTCAGCAAAACCACTCTGATGTGACCCAGAAGGAGTGAGTTCTACAAAGAGGGTGCTACCCCCGGGACTCAGCCGCCATCACTGTTTTGATGAGGAACCAAAGGATGGAGAAGTGCTTTTGAAAAGGAAATGCTTCCACTATTGTCCAGCTGGACCATGGCTACACAAGGAGGCTGGAGGCAAGCTGACCAGAAGCAGAGTACCTGGGGACAGGATTGGCATGGAGAATATATTTGGGTCTATCTGGTTGGTCCCAGGGAAGCTGGCAATTATTGACCAAATGCTAATGTTTTGGAAGCTGAGTGCTGGCCAAGGATGTGGTCACTGTTCTGTGTTCCTTACAGTCGGTCTCCTGGGAGAAACAACAATGCTAGTCTTGCTCAATCTGATGTCATCTTGAAGTGGATGACTACCAGTAAATGTGTGCATGTGCGTGTGTGTGTGTGTGTGTGTGTGTGTGTGTGAGTGTGTGTTTGTGTGTGCACAAAAGTCCATGCCTGTAATCCCAGCATGGGGGGGGGGGGGTGGAGCCACAAGGTCATCTTTGGCTACATGGTAAGGCTAGCCTGGACTATATGAGACCATGATTTTGTTTTTTAAATAGAAACCCTCCCCCTCAAAAGTTTATCATAGTGAAAATTTTTTTAAAGATTTATTTATTTATTTGTTTGTTTATTACATGTAAGTACACTGTAGCTGTCTTCAGACATTCCAGAAGAGGGAGTCAGATCTCATTACAGGTGGTTGTGAGCCACCGTGTGGTTGCTGGGATTTGAACTAAGGACCTTCGGAAAAGCAGTCGGGTGCTCTTACCCACTGAGCCATCTCACCAGCCCCATAGTGAAATTTATAATTGTACAAAACACAAACAAAATAAAGGCTGGGAATGGCCAGAATGCCCAATTTTATAAAATTGAGAAAATTTAAGTACATCCACTTTGTGAAAAAAAAAAAATTAAAAGGAAAGGGTTCTAATGACATTGAACTGAGTCGGTTTAGGAGTCACTCTACTACACTGTTGCAGGTTGAGCCAAGGCCAGTTTTTAGGTAAAATGTCCTCAGAACATTCTCTGGAGCCAAGTAAAATCAGCCTGGCTGTGAGCTTCCACAGGATTAGCCAAGCCCTGAAATATTGACTCATCAACCCCCAGGTTATCCCTGCCCTGAATCCTCTTGCAACTGTAACTGCCACTTCAATAAACATGTGTGAATCACCCCCACCCCACCGGACGCAGTCACCCACCCCAACTGCCCCAAGACAAAGGCAGGCTATCCAGACAGACCAGGAGTCAAAAATGCTGTCTGTCCCAGGAGACCATGTTTGAAAACAGAACCCGACCACATCCTCCTGCCACGTCAATCCAGTTGCAGAGTTCAGCCCTGATTTGACAAAAGCTCACTCACCGGAGTGAGTGTGCAAAGCATGAAACAAACTACGTCTAGCCAAGCAGACTTAAAAATGGATATTCGCTCTCTCCTCTCTTTGTGTCTCGCGCTTCCCCATTCTCTCATCACACACACAGATTCTGCACCTTTCTTTTATCCTCTGCCTCCACCTCTGGGGTAGGGGGATGGGGGGGGGGGTGTCGTGGTGGATATCTCATGTTACTTCAATTAGATAAGGCACCCTGTTAGCCTATAAGGTGCGACCCTCTTAAAGCATTAGGATTATGCACTACACACACTACAGGAGGAGGGCTGTGGGTCCATGTAGAGCACTTGCCTGGCATGTATAAGCCAGTAGCTCTATCCTCAGTCCTTAACAGCTAATTCCACATAGGTTTTATAATGTCCCCAAGTCTGGGGGGCGGGGTGCATGCATTTGCAGGCAGATCTCTGAGTTCAAGCCCAGCCTGGTCTACAGATTGAGTTCCAGGACACAGGCTACACAGAGAAACCCTGTTTTGAAAAAAAAAAAAAATACAACAAACAAAAAGAGTTCTAAGATATGATTGCTTTTCCTCCTTGTCCAATGGTAAGGGGAGGAAGAGGGGCAGATTGTGGTGTTTTTTCCCAGTACCACAGAATCATTAGAGGCAGACTACAAAAAGTTTATAGCATGGTCTCACCAAGAGCCTCTACCAGACTGTCTGATTTTCAAGCTTTATCAGAATTTGCATGTTAGACATAAACTCTGCAAATAGCTCCTTGCTTAATGGTTTCTGAAGAACTTTTCTCCCACCTGGTCTGTGAAGCCAGTGCTTCCCACCTTTACCTCATTCTCCGAATCAGCAATGTTTTCCTAATTTATCAGAGAAGACCTTGGTGTTGTAATCTCCATGCCTTCTGTTGATCAGGCCTGGAAAACCCAAGAATGCAAACGCCTCTCGGTTTTGCTCTCTCAAATTTTCCCTCTTAAATGTGACAAGGCTCTGGACTTGATGCAAGACATCTTTAGGTGGGGCTTAGACCTACCTGGAGTTGTATAGAGAGAGGGTCATCAGGGAGTCCTTGTTCGTAGGACAATTTGTAGGAGGGGCTACGGAGCCAAAGGAAACTGAAGGAAAGTGAAGGGAAACTGGCAGGTGCCAGCTGCTGCAGATAAGAAATGCCCTTGACTTTTGAGGGAAGGGACGGTTTTCATAAACACCTGGTATGAACCTCTCTGCTCTCCGTCTCGTCGTAACCTATGGATCCAAGTATATCCCAGTTATCTGGGGGCAGGCAGGGGCTGGAGCACCGTAGTGCAGAGGCAGTCGTAGACACTTCCAGGAGACCAGTACAAGAGACGCCCTGTGGATAGTGATGTTGCTCTGTTTGTAGAGCCATGTGGGGTATGGTGCTCTAGGGTGCTTCCTGCTTCAGCAACTGAAGTCTCTTCATAAGAAGCTCAATCAAGTGACCTAACAGAGAGACACTGGGTGACTTTAATGAGCCATAGTGGGTGCCTCTGACCAATACCTAATGTTTCCAGGCACTGGCTGCAGCAGTGGCCCAGATGCTATCGGCTCAGCATTGATATCACTGGGTTTGAATAGGAAAAAGGTGCCATATATGCCACCAATCAGCTGGAGACATTAGCACCCTACAGGGTATGTGCTGCAAAGTGATGTTTGAAACCTCAGCATCAGACAAGGGGCTAGGGAAGGAGGGAGGGGAAGAAGGAGGGGGAGAGTGGGGGGAAAGAGAGAGAGAAGGGGAGGTTGATGGGGAGTCCAAGAGAAGTCTTATAGCCAAGAAGCCTTTGGTGACTTGCAAAGGTGTCTAAGGGGAACTTGGAAAGGACTGTTTGCAGGCAGGCTAACGCCATCGATAGCTCCCTTGTACTGGGTGGTTCTTACGGTTTGAATATAAAATGTCCCCACAAATTAAGGTCCTCAGGTAGCAGTGGTGCTATTTGGGAAGAGGCTGGAAATTTTAGGGGGAGTGACTTATTCGGAGGCAGGAAGTGGATCACTGGAGGCCTGCCCTTGGGGATAGACCCTACTAAATCTTTCTCCTCCTCCTCCCCCTCCCCCTCCTCCTTCCTTCCCCCTCCCCCTCCCCCTCTCACTCTTTTCTCCCTCTTCCACTTCCTCCTGTGAACTTTTTTGCCCCACCACACCTCATCCCCTATCACGAGGGACCAAAACACATGAGACCAAAATAATCATATTCTTTCTTTATGTTCCTTTGCTTAAGCATCTTGTTAAGCCAATAGAACAAAAAAAAAAAAAAAAAAAAAAAGAACATCCTAACAGTATCAGTAGTTTACATCAGTCATATGTATCTCACAATAATCCAAGGGACAGGTAATAAGTGGCTCATTTTACCAATAAGGAAGAAAGAGGTCAGAGAGAAAAAGTAACTTATAAGTGGTCACCCAGCCTGAGAGGTTCTAAGCTGGGTCTCTTTTTTATGTCGGTACTCTACCACTGTACTATAAGGCTTTATTTAGTCAACAATTTACTCAACATGAGTAATGGCGCATCTACCAGATTTCAAGATATTCTACTAGATTCTGGGTATTCATTGTGCAGCAAAGAATAAAATAAACAAAATCCATGTTCGTGTTAGGTTTGGAGAGTGGATGTTTCTGAAGGTGTAGCTCTTACATTGCTTCTGCTCTAGTCTGACCTTGGCTGCCCAGGTTACATAAGGAAACTTGAGTAATTCTGAGGCTTGAGATAACTTGGATTCCTACAGCATCCACCACTCAGCTCCTCTCCGGGCCAGCCACTTGTCAGTACATAATCTGCCCCATGGCATTGATTTAGGAGAAAGACACAATCCATTTGACTTTTTCCTAAAGAATGAGAAGAACGTATGCTGAGAGTGGTTAAGGACAGGGGAGCCAGAATGTCTCACCTAAGGACAGAGATAGATAACACAGTGCTTGTCACGGATGCCGATGCCCATGCCAGATGTATCACATTTAGAAATGGCACCTAGCCAGACAGCATTGTAGTCACAATCAAGCTCTCAGTCGCATCCTGTGAACAGATGCGATGCCAAGATAGACAGATCAAGAGTATTGGAAATATGTTTATACAACCAATGTCTTAGGCATGAACACTGGCCAGGTGATCTGATGAGACTCAAACACCATTGCCTGAAGCTGTGTGTGGCTGGAGGAGGCACAGGGGACACCGGGTCATGACATGACTCCATGCTTATGATGATGTCTACGCCAAAGGGCATATGGCTTAGTTGTTGGAGAAGAACTCTAGAGGACAAATAGAGTTTTAATCCCTACTGTGCCTCACTCTGGGTGTAGGAACTTGAATAAGAGATTTCCTTTCTCTTTGCCTTGGTTTTCTTATCCGCAAAATGGAGATAGAAAGCAACAAAATATGGCTTAACTTCTAGATGTGGTAAGGTTTTTTTTGAAGCAGAAGTCATGATTGATATATTGCCTAGTTTATCAAACTTTATTTCAATTTCCCTCTAGGGAAGAAAAGACATGAACATATCCTTGTCTTTCACTGCAAGTTGGTTTTAGCCACTTGAGTCTTCATGGAAGTGACACAAGCCACCCGTAGTCCTGACTCTGATAAACACCTTGTGCTTTTCTTTCTCCCCCATACTACTTTGCAAGCCAGTGATGAGGTGGCAACAATCCATGATCAACTCCATCAGCCTAAGAGAGTATATGGGGCGGAGCCCCCTTATCCACATCAGGCTTGGAGCTTGACCATGAGGTCACATAGATGGCCTATAACTACTTATGGAATTAAATTCTCAGCAACATACTGAAGTCGTGGCTTTCCACAGCCTTTATTTCTCTCTTCCTTTTCTTTCTCCTTTCTTTCTCTCTTTCTTTCTTCCTTTCTTTCTTTTTCTTCTCTCTCTCTTTTTTTTTGTTGTTGTTGCTGCTGCGGCTGCTGTTTTGTTTTGTTTTTAAAAGGTCTCATATTCCAGACAGGCCTGAAACTTTCTATATATCCCAGGCCAGCCTCTAACTGGATTCTTCCCGCCTATATGTAATGGTCCAAAAATAGCTGAAGGAAGACTCCAGACTCAGATAGCATTCAAAGACAGAGTGTTTACTTTGCAGAAACAAACCAGATGTGAGGTTCAACCTTTCTCCAAAATGGCGACCCCAGACAAAGGCATGTAGGCCTTCTTATGGGAATTGAGGAACTCTCTAGAAGGGTTAGGTAATCTCAAATTTCGTTAGTGGATGTTAGGGTTCGGTCACAAGTGGTGAGTGGTAAGCATTCCTACATCAAGATCGTTTAACCGTAGGATGAGATAGGGCTGCCCTGCACAGATAACCATTTCTGAGATAAGCTATTTCCCCATTCTTGTGGTTATCCCCAGGCTGTTCTTTGGGAGGGGGTTTTAAGACCTTGTATCTGGTTTTTATGGTCTGTTCCTGGAACTTGTACCTTATGGCCTAGTTCCTGGAACTTGTGGTCTGCTCCTGGAGCTGGTTCTTTATGGCCTTCTTTTCAAAATCAGTCCTGGTCCTTAAAAGGAGACAAATGGGGTTTATGTCATCCCTTCGATGAAGGCTGGGATTATAGGCGTGCACCTCCACACCCAGTTTAGGTTTGTTCCTTTCTAGTCCTGGTCTTCCTAGAACGTCTGTGTATAAGGTTAGGTATGGAAGCACAGCTTCCTGCTTCCTGCCCTGGAAAAACTGAGCACTCTCCTCATCCTCCTTCAGAAGATGGCTCTGGGCACTGTGGGGAAAGGGGCTGGCTGGGAAGTTGACACAATGTTGGTTTCTGCTTCCTTATAGATTACTTTGCAAATATAGTTAAATTCTTATCATACCTAGATATATGTCTTACTTTTACAAGTAAGGTTTAAGGTTCCCTGAGGGCAATAACCACGCTTTCTGCAAGTCAAATATTGAGTTTCTTTATTTTAAACATGACCTTGTGATAAGGCCTATGTTTAAATATTTTGAAATTTACAGGCTAACTCCCAATCTGTTGTCTAACTTGTTCTTTATAATAATCCAAAGGCTAAAATAATCAAGGGTTCACTCCATTGTCAACTTAAAAGAGGCTTAAAAAGAATTCACCTTTGGGGCATCCTCGTTTGATTTTTTTTTTTTTTAACGTACCTAATAATAATTTCCCTCAGTTTAGACCTGAGCACCAATCAGTGCCTGGTGGTAAGAGCTGCAGCAAGCAGGTGCTACTACTGATCTTGGCCTGTTGTTTACAGGGGAGAGGCAGCTTCCTGTGTCCCCAGCCACAGTGGCTGCAGAGTTGTTTACACTCTTAGGTCCCCCCTTGGCATGAGCCGGAAACAGTCACTGAGAATGAACCCTTTGTGCAGAGCTCCATTTGAGCCTGGAGACTCTAAAATTGAAGAATCCAGAATTTTTCTAATTGGTCTGTGCTAGGGTCCACTTGCTGGAACCAAACCAGTTACCTGAGCTGACTGGAAGATACCCAGTGTTTCTGGGAGGTGTGGAGGCCGAGGGCTAAGAAGTAACGTGAACCCTGAAAACCAGAACAGAACTGGTCTTGAGGGCCAATGAGATGGTTCAGTGGGGAAAGGTGCTTGCTGCCAAACTGACAACTTGAGTTCCAACCTGCAACTCACATGTCGGAAGGAGAGAACTGACTCTCTTGAGTTATCTCCTTGCCTCCAGAAGTGCGCTGGCTCATACACACATGTACGTACACACATGCACACAAACGTAATTAAAAAAAAAAAACCCAACAAACTAGTCTTTGGGCAAGAACAAGAAGTGCCTTCATTGGAGCCCTTTCCTTCAGGGTGTTCTGTGAGGAGGCTCATCTCGAACCAACCCTCTCCCTCCTTCCATCTTCTTAGACTGGCCAGATGTCTCAGTTTTTCTGGCTTAGGGGGGTTTTCAGGATGCTGGACTTCAGGTTATAAACCAGGAAAGCCCTGGGCAAATCAGGACAAGGCAACCTTAGACTTCCCCAGGCCCCTCCTATCTCCCAGTCTCCACCAGCCTTTGGTGCTGAATTCCCACTGCATCCTCGCCTCTGGTTTCTCTGGAAAAACAGCCTAACCCTCAAGGGCTGCAGCACACAGGAAAGCAGGCCCACACCTCACCTGGATGGCACAGTAGAGCTGACCTTGTGGTGTGGCGTGGGAGGGAGAACTGGCCCTGCCCCTTACCAGGACAGTGTCACCCTACCCCTGCAGCATCTCTCCATTCCAGTTTTATGGCCTTTGCCTTCTGAAAATGCTTGTTACTTCTCATATGAATTATTATATTGGTCTGCTGAGTAAGCTTATTTTGCCTTTTGTCACTGAAATCCTACTCATGGTTGCTATAATCCTTTTGAAACCCAGTCATCATCATCACCAACACCAACACCACCACCACCACCACCACCATCATCATCTTCTCCTCCTCGTCCTCTTCCTCATCCTTTCCCTACTCCTCCTCCTTCTTTTTCTCCTTCTCCTTCTTATTTTCCCCCTTCTCCTCTTCCTCCTTCTTTTTCACCACCATCTTATTACCCTACATCCTGGAGTTCTGAATAACAGTATGCTTAAAAAAGGAGGAGAGCCAACACAGAGGAGGTTCCCACAGCTTCCCAGCAAGTTCTTGTCATAAATAGATAGAACTGTCAAAGTGTGTTGTCAAACATATCAGAGATGGTTTTTTAATGCCACAGTGTAAAAATTGCAAATTGTTCATCAAAATAAAAATATGAATCAATGCATCAGTCACAATCCTCTTGGTTGCCATTAGCAGTAGCCAAACTCAGGCTGTTTTTAGGAAGGAAAGAGCTAATTCCTGTAAAGGAAAAATACTACTTCAGGAATGGTTGGTTCCAGGCACATGTCAAGGACAACTCAGCATCTACATTTCTCTGCCTCTCAGTCCTGCTCTGCCCAGAAGGTGCAAAGTTGACCAGAGCTGGCTTTGGCTGACTTTTCTCCACTTCGCATTTATGACGTACTAGACGTTCTCAGTCTCAATGCTGACTCTCCTGACCCACTCTCCACAAAGGGCTTATTCTGCAACCAGCCAGCCAGCCAGCCTGGCTACAGAGCTGCACCTGGATCTGGAGCAATGAGATCAACCTGGGAATACCAGAAGACTGATAGTTTTCTCTATTGATACATTGTGCATTTATAACAAAATAGCTGGGACTGGGTAACTGTTGTGCTTTCCTTTCTGTTGCAGTGGTAAAACATACTGACCAAAAATAACTTAAGCGAGGAAAGGGTTTATTTGGCTTCTTCCAGGTCACGGTTCATCCAAGGCAGCCAGGGATGGAACTCAAGCAGGCGCTCGAGTAGAAACCACGAACTGCAGCTTGCTGATTTGTTTGCTGACTCACACTTGGCCCGCTCTCTTTACACAGCCCAGGATCACCTGGCCAGGAAATGCTGCTGCCCACAGAGTGCTGGGCCCTCAGGTATCAATTAACTACTAAGACAGATAGCCATCAACCAGCCTGAGCTAGCTAATCCCTCAACTGAGGCTCCTTTCTCAAAGGTGGCTAGCTGTGTCAAGTTGACAAAACTAACTAGGTCAGTGTAGCTTTACAAAGAAACGAGGCTTACTTAGTTCACAATTCTGGGATCAGAGTCTTTTTGTCATCAGCCTCTGAGGTGGTGCAGAGCATCACACAGCAGGAGACCAGGAGCTTATGGACATATATAAGCCTTCTAGTCCCTTATTCTAAAGCCACCAGGTTTCAGTCACGAAGACTACATGGAAATGCAATTTTTATGTCTCAAAAGCTCTACTTTTAATCATAAATGCCACTGTAACATAGTCAAGTAAAATTTCCTCCTCCTTTTTAATTTTTAATATTTTTAAAAAGATTTATATTTTATGTTATAAATATTTTTTAAAGATTTATCTTTGTATTTTATTTATATTTTTGCCTTAGATTTGAACCGAGGTCTCTAAGACTTCTAAACTCTCTTGAAATCCTGTATGATACTCCCTTTCTGTTACAAATAGCGGACTTTTTTATGTAAGTCCACCCACGACTCTCAGTCACTTGAAGCTCAGCGGCCAGACAAGTTTCCGTTCAAGTATGTTGGTAGCAGAAAATCGGTGTAGATGAGGGATGGATGGATGACTCAGAGCACACAGACCAGGAAAGGAAGTGGGTGGGTTCCAGCCTCCAGCCACAGGTTCACCTCAAGAGCTCTCCTGGAGGCAGCCACCGCCCACTTTTAGAAACAAGTTGCTGTGGTTGGAACAAGGAGGAAAAAAAAAACAAAAACAAAAACCATCTGGCCACTCTGCTCAGGGATCTCTACAGGCCAAGTTTCCCAAGAGTCTAAGGTGTTTGCCACTGTGTTGCCCTGCTGGGAAGGCTCAGCTAAACCTTGAACTGGGCAGCAAGCCACAGATCTAACCCCCATCATTTCCACCTCAGGGCAAGTTCTTTGACTTAGCCCAAAACTTAATCCAATTTGTCTCCCGCTAAGGCCCTTCCTTGAACTCTGACCCACTGAAGGGCTTGAATAAGAATCCAAGACCCATATGGTGAGGTGATTCTGGCTAAATCTCTAAAGGCCCCGGGATCCTGGGGAAGATTTAGGGGCTTTTATGTCAGTCTAGGCAGAGACACCAGGTGGCATGACCTCTGTGAGGGCCTGTGTCCTCTTGACTAGCCAATCAAAACACTAGGTGGCCTTGTGAAGTTGCATATGTGTATGTAGGTAATCATGCACAGTCACATGCTGACGTTTTTATAAACAGAAGCTGATGTGTTGGACTCCTTGCGAGTTATTAAAGGTCTGTCCAGAATGAGTCTAGCTCTGAGCACAGCTCTACAGGGCCAAGCCTTGGGGTCGGGAAGATGAGGAGGCCCCAAGGTAGAGTTGGCAGGAGAACCTGCAAAGGGAGTCAAACTAAGTAATTGAAGTAGGTCCCAGTGGCTCCTGGCCAAGGACTCCACAGAGGTAGTGACCTCTGAGGCAAATCCTACCTCACCCAATCAAATGTTTTCACTTTAGTGCTGGAGAACGTTCAAAGGCTTTGCACACGCTGGGTAAACGCTCTACCATTGAGCAGCCTCAGTCAGATTTGAAACTTAGGACCCTGGATTTTAGTGGTCGCATGGAAAAGCTGAACTGAGATATGAGCTAAGAAGGTCAGTAGTTACTGTATTTTATCTAGGATGTTCACCTTTGAGAGGATATTGCAGAATACGAAATCCATCACATTAATGGAAAGCCAAGTGTCTTACTTACTTTTCTGTTTCTGTGACAAAACATTGTAGCCAGTCCTTTGCTACTTTCTGGATTCTTCTTTCTTCCACCATTTTCTTCAGCTCTTTCAATCCTCTAACACTAGATAAGAGAGAAAAAAAGGACAGAGAGGAAAGGAAAGATATCCCTGAATGAAGCCAGGTATCAGCAGCCGCAACTTTATTGCTAGATTACTTCCTGCTGATTAGGGGCATTGAGTTCTCTTAGGGCAAGTTTGATCTTCTCTGTCATGACATCTAATTCCTTCTTGTTTGTGAGGAGCCGGTGTGGCAGCAGTACCAAGATGGTGCCCAGGACTGAAGCTAAGTCTTATGACTTGTATCTGACTTCTTCATACACCTGAAAGTAAGCCACGACCATCGTGTGAACTGCGCAGGTACACCATGATGCAAGATCGGACCATATGACAAGTGATGATTCTGGCTGATGGACTGCTGTTACATGGACTGGGCTGATGGGGCGTGGTTGAGGGGTTGTATAAGGGATTGCAATTGGGGGCGGAGGGGAAGGAAAGATTACTAGAGAGATTGATTTCTGGAGAAAGATTCCTGCATGCATGTTGAAAGGTTCCTGAATAAACTGCTTTGAGAAGAACGTAGTGTTGTCGTTCCTTTCTGCTGGTCAGAATCAGAGGCAACAGTTGTTTTCCTTCATTTTGCACAACTAATTTAACAAACCGCAACCAACAACAACCCACCAACTCTCAGGCCCCTAACATTTATAGACCCCCTGAAAAGTTCCCAGAATTCCAAATGTCACACGCTCACAGAAACTATCTGCAGCTGGCAAAATCATACACTGCTGAGCATGGGGCAAATCACAGTCATCTGCTGTGGAAAATCTGAAGCAGCTCCATATCCCATACCTTGGATTAAAATGAAATAATAGTCTTAAAATATTTCTGTGTTTTCTAAAGAAACCAAACTTCCCAAAATCATCACTACAAAGCACAGTGGCCAAGGCAACATGTAAAAGAAAGTGTTTAATTTGGAGGCTTATAGTTTGAGAGGGCTAAAGTCTATGACCATCAAGGCAGGGAGTGTGGTAGCAGGCAAACAGGCATGGTGCTGAAGCAGTAACTGAGAGTTTACATGTTGAGACAACAACCACCAGACAGAAAGAAAGGGAGGGGAGAAGAGAGAGAGAGAGAAGGGAGGGAGAGAGAGAAAGGAGGGGGAGAGAGAGAAGGGAGGAGGGAGAAAGTACCATCCCCTCCTGGGATTGGTGTGGGCATTTGAAACCTCAAAGCCCATCGCAGCACCACACCTCCTCTAAGGCCACATCTCCTGATCCTTCCCAAACAGTTCCATCAAGGAGACGTGCCAATGGGGGCCATGCTCACTTAAACCACCACGCCAAAGCTGAACGGACTTCTTAACATGTATTGTGCACTTCAACCTTTTCATTATGGAACATTACGTGCCGTGTCTAGCACGGTTCCAAGAGTATACTTGACTGGGATGGTAAGGGAATGTGAATAAAGACAGAGCCTGACACAGATACAAAAAAAAAAAAAAAAAAAAAAAAAAAAAAGCTTGGGTAGTCTGGGCTCTCAGCTGAAGAAACTTCACTATCCAGGAATAGAGTTGAACAGAAAAGCGGAGTCATCATGTACAGCTGAACAAAGAAGAGAGGGTTATACCATACAGATAATCAAGGAGGGAAGGTTTATGATGTATAGCCAACACGGAGGCAGGTTTGGCTAGTAGAGGTGGTCTCTGTAGGGGAAGAGTCTTCAGGCTGTAAATATCTCAGGGGAAAAGCTATGGTAGACATTCCTGCACATAGAATCAGCATCATTCCATACGTGAACCAGAAGAGAAGGCGCTGCTATTTCCCTTGGAGTCTGAGGCTCTGTGGTCCTTGACACAGCCATGCCTGTATCAACACATATTCACACAGAATCTCACACACGCAGGGCTTCCTCCACTCCCAACAGTTAATGGGATCATTTCAAAACAAAATCCCAAAGGAAAATCATTGCATCCACATATGTCTCCTATAAATCTCCCTCTGAGGTATTGAGAACATTGAGTTGTTCTCCATTCAGGGCAATATTGCCCGCAGAGGACATTTGGTAGTGTCTAGCCACATTTATGATTCTGAGTGTTTAAAAAGGAGAAGCTTGCTACCACCTATTGAGTAGAAAAATAATCCGGGAATGTCACTTAACATCATGGGGAACAGAGGGGGTGAACTTGTAATCCTGCATTTAGGAGGCTGAGTCAGAAGAATCTAGGGTGTCCGGCCAGCCTGGGCTACATAGTAAAACCATGCCTACCACCACAAAAGTTACTTGGTCAGGACTGGAAAACCATGCTTTAGAGTTTAAAAGATAAGAACACCTTAAACACAAACTATATTATTAGTATGCACTAAAAGTATATATAAAACTCCTTTATATTTAATGTACAACTAATATTGAAATTTCGCCAGTTTTCTCATCTGTTTTGGGTTTTGAGGTGGATTCTTGGTATATACGACTAGCCTAAAAAGCAAATCCCCAACATAAAATCCCATCCTGTAAGTGCTCCAGTAAGTATGTCTAAGAGATACTTCGAGCAGTTGTTCTTTATGTAGGGCAGTTTTGCCCTAGAGGGTGCTCTTGTGGTAATTAATCTCCATTGTCAACTTGACAGGATTTAGAGTTACCTAGGAGACACATCTCTGGGCCCATTTGTGAGGACATTACCAGAAAAGTTTAACAGAGGAGAAAAGACCCATACTGAGTGTGGAGAGCATCAACCATGGGCTGGCATCCCAGACTGAATAAAAATAGGAAAAAGACTGGACAGTGGTGGCTCATGCCTTTAATCCCAGCACTTGGGAGGCAGAGGCAGGAGGATTCCTAAGTTCGAGGCCAGCCTGGTCTACAGAGTGAGTTCCAGGACAGCCAGGGCTACACAGAGAAACCCTGTCAAAAAAAAAAAAAAAAAAAAAGGAGAAAGGACAACTCCCTTTGTATACAGGCTGGCCTCAATCTTGTAATTCTTCTGTCTTGGCTGCCCAAGTACTGTAAGTTTGGGCATGTGCCACCATGCCTGGCTTGCCTCATGAAGTAAAAGGGTAGAGTGGGGTGGGCTGTGCATCCAGACAGCTCAGAGGATGAGGACACCAGCCATGCAAGCCTTGAAAACATGAGAATCCCCAAAGGGATTCTAGTCCATTATGACATGAAATATTTTTTAAACACTTTTTTCTTGGTAAATCAGTATCCAAATAAGATACATACATTTCAGTCAGTCATAGAGTTTAGTTTCCTCATCCTCGCCTCCCCCTTTTCTTCTGTAAAATGTGTTGAAAAATAGATTTGTTTTCTTTCTTAATTAAAATGTCTGTCTGTCTGTCTGTCTGAGACAGCTCTCATTATATAGCCTTAGATGTCCTGGCACTCACTAGGTTCAGGTGGCCTCAAAGTCATCGCAATCCTCCTGCCTCAGATCCCAAGTGCTAAAACTAAAAGCCTG
The DNA here is from genome assembly GCF_000001635.26 of Mus musculus. NCBI lineage: Eukaryota > Metazoa > Chordata > Mammalia > Rodentia > Muridae > Mus > Mus musculus. The sequence continues at coordinate 77,126,188 of NC_000078.6, read as the reverse complement.
AACCACCATAACCTGCTTTAGAAATGTCTCAATGGCAGGGTGTTATAGATATGCACGGGTGGATGTGCACGTGGATGTGTGCGTGAATGTGTGTGTGCACGTGCGTGTGCATCTGTGAGTAAAGGATGGATGTCAGCTTCAGGACACTTTTCCCTTTTCACTCCTTCTAGCTGGCTCTCTGTTCTGTCATGCATGGATGTGACTTTCTTTATGCTGCAAAATGACTAAGGGAGAACAAGCGCTCTTCTCTACATCCCATCCCATGGCCAGAAAGCAAGTGTGTTAGCAGAGCCGGCTCCTTTCAACAGCTGGGAGAAAAGGCCTACTACTTGCTTCTTGCTCTACTTGCATTGTCAATTTTGTGGTCCCTTAGTTTGTGGAAGCATCACCCCAGTCTTTGCCCTTTTTTTGTCATTTCCCCCATGGCCTCCATGTATGACTGTATGTGTGTGTAAATGCATGTGCCTGTCTGTCTCTCTGTGTGCCCCATTTATGAGCATATCATTAATATGGGCTCAGGGTCCATCCTAATGGCCTCAGCCTAGCTACTTACCTCTTCAAGGATTTGATGGTCATAAGACCACATCCTGAGACTCTGAGGACCCGGTATAAAAACTTTGGGGAAACACTATATATAGGCAGCTAGAATTTGAATTGGCTGGTCATAATGTATCAATAGTCAGGAAACAAAGACATAAATGGTGGTGTTCAGCCAACTTCTTTTTCACATTTTTGTTCAGTCGTGAAGGCAGCCCAAGGGATGGTGCTGTCCACAATCAGGGTGAGTCTCTCCTCCTCAGTTAACGCTCTCTGAGAACACCCTCAAAGACAGGCCCAGAGGTGGGTCTCCTAGGGGGTTCTAAATCAAGTCAAGTTGACAGTTAACCATCAGAGGATTAAAGTCTTCACCCTACTTCACAAGGAGATTTTGCAGAAGTCTTTTACTGTCCTTTATTTATATTTATTTAGCCAAAATTTACTCTCAAAGCCATGTCTAACTGCAAGCTGCTGGGATGTCAGCTTTAGTGGAGTACATGACCATCGCTGGAGGACTGGTTTCCATTACCAAAACAGAAGGCAATGTTAATTTCAGGGCACCAGTCTGCCATGGAATGTGTCCCACCTGGCATGTGTGTTTGGTGGGCGGGGGGCGCGCGGGGTGGGGGGTGTGTTGTGCTGCACATGGATCTGTGCATAGCTATGCATCTCTTCAGGAGACGCTTCATTTCTTCATCTCAGAAAGCTGTGTCTGTTACTGAGCACCCATAAGAATCCAGGCTGCGATGGTGACATGTACCTTTAATCCCAGCACTCTAGAGGCAGAGACAGGTGGATCTCTGTGTACAAAGCCAGAGTGAGTTCCAAGATAGTCGGGGCTACACTGAGAAACCCTGTTTCAAAAAAAAAACAATAATTAGATATTTAAAAAAGCATCCAGGCGCTGCCTAGAACTCTGTGGTTTTATCGGTTTTATCTATATTCAGTGGCTGAAGTAGGTTTTTATTTTTCCTTTGTTTCAGATGGATTGATAGATTTTTTTTTTTTGAGAATGACTGATTGGTGTGTGTATGTGCCTGTGTGTGAATGTGTGGTTTGAGTGTGTGTGGTGCCCTTGGGCCAGAAGATACCCAGTGTCCTCATCTATCACTACTACCCTCTTCCTGCTCTAAGAACCTCCTGTCTCCACCCAGCTTGTTGCCAGGGTTACAGGTATGCATCTGAGACCCAGCTTGTTAAGGTTGGCACTGGGAGGAGAAGCCACTGAAGGGAGAGCTTCGGATGCACCCTTTGATTTCTATCTTGAGACTCCACCCACAGCACTGGCTGAGAGAGGTACACTCCTTTCTACTGGCCCCCATCCCTGCTGAGGAGACTAGAAAAAAGGGCTGGTCCATCTACCCACATGGACCTGTGGTTCCCTATCATTGGAAACTGAGGCCTGAAATCTCCCTTCCTTTCTGTTACAGTTGGAGTGGAAGAAACCACCTAATTGAAGTCTGCAACATGCCCACATGTCACGGCTGCCCCCAGAGCTCATGCCTAGACACCGCAACTGCCCCCGGAGCTGTTCCCGTCCGTTCTCAGTACCCGATGGTACAGTATGCTTTATGTTTATGTGACTCGGGACACTGTGCTCCATGCACGTGAAGTATTAGTGAGCCAATTTCATCATCCATACTGCTCCAGAGCAACCGGAAGACGTCCCCTGTTCTAATTTATGAGAGACCAGCACGTGCAATCAATAGATGCCCCACAGGTTATTAAAGAAGAGAAAGATGGCCCAGGCAGCCCTGTTTACTAACAGGAAAGCAGCTTTCTGGCAGCTCTGGGCAAGTGGTCTGAGAGATTTACAGTATCTTTCCTTCTCAGCTGGGAGCCTGAGACCAGGGCTCCCTGCCTTACAGCCCAGAGCTCAGGCTGAGGGCAGGGGCCAGCTCTGAGGTTTTTTCTTTTTTTAGGTCTCTGTGTTTTGAGAACCAAAAGAACAATAGCTTTCCATCATGGTGCTGGTGGGACTGGGTGGGACTGGGTGGGACCGGGTGGCAGTGGGTGAGTGGGTATGAGACCAACAGGCTGCCTGGAGGAGTGGAGGCCACTGCACCACGGATCCCTGGAGACCTCTCCTTTTCATTACTTCGGATTTCTTTGTTTTGTGTCCTTTGATTTTGAGGTGCCAAAATTCTGCAGTTTTCTGATACTGGGCACAGGGCAGGCTAAAAATAAAACAGTGACAGCCCGGGGTTATTTGACAAAGCAGACAGACATCCTTCCCTCCAGCCTACTTTCCAGAGGGCCAAATGCTTCAGAAACAGAGCCCCTTTATATACTTGAAATCTAGATTATCTATCCCGGTAGAGATGTTCATATACTTACTAATTATAATACATCCAAAAACAAATCCATTAAATATTAACATATGTATTTCTATTCTTATAGAATAGAAGTCACATCTTCAAAGCTAGGTAGGCTCTCACAGGCCTGTGGCCAAAGCTACTCAGGGAGGCTTAAAAGCAGAGACAGAAAAAAAGTGGAGGCCAGATTGGGTTACAGAAACAATTGCAGGCCAGCTGAGTAACTTAGCAAGGCTCTATCTCAGGATGGATGGATGGATAGCGGGGGAAGCCTATAAAGTAGCTTGGCCAGCAATTATCTGGTAAAGGCTCTTGTCTGAAAAGAAAGAACTGACTCCAAAAAATTGTTCTTCCATCTCCACATGTGCACACCTTCCAATACACACACACTTACATACATACATACATACATACATACATACATACACACACACACACATAGTAGAGTGAGGAGAGAGGCTTTGTCCTATTCCCAGACCTAAACACAGAGAGAGAGAGAGAGAGAGAGAGAGAGAGAGAGACCTTCTAAAATAAAGAATAAAGTACTTAGTAGGGAAAAGTAATACTACTTTTAATTTTTGAAAGTACATGTGTGTGTGTACTCATGCACGCATGCTAGGGGATTTTTTTTTTTTTACTTGATTTTGTGAGGAGAGGCTGCAGGTGTGCCAGGAATGATTGTGGCGGTTAGAGGACATCTTCGGGAGTCAGTTTTCACCTTCTGTTTTTGCCTGGGTTCCAGGGGTCAAACTTAGGTCGTGAGGCTTGGTGGAAAGCACCTTTGCCTGTTTTACCATCTCTCTGTCCCTATTTTTTTTGTAATTTTTAAATAATGCCTCCATTAATAGAAAGCACCTGCATTCTTCTGCAGCTTCTGTATTCAGTAAGTTGTTATTTTCATTTGAAGTACATGAAGAAAAACTGTTTGACATTAATAAACAGCTAAGAAAGGGAAGAGTGCATAAGCCTTTTTAAAAAGAATTATGGGTAGTCTTATTATATAGACACAAAAACTTAAATGTATTTTTAAAGGTTTGTTTTTCTCATGTTAATGAGCGTCTTGCCTGTATGAATGTATGTGCATTTCTGGTGTGCTCAGAGGTCAGAAGAAAGCACCAAATCCCCTGGACCTGGGGTTATAGTCCGTAGTGAGCCTCCTTGTGGGTGCTGGGAACTGAATCCCGGTCCTTTGAAAGAACAAGTGCACATCACTGCTGAGCCATCTCTCCAGACCTTTTTTTTTTTTTTTAATTACATTTTCTTTACTGTGTGTGTGCACACATGCACATTGCCTGTATGGAGATCAGAAGACCACTAGAAGGAATCGGGTTTTCTCCCTCTACCATACGGGTCTTAGGGTCAGACTCAGGTTTATCAGGCTTGGTGGCACTGCCTTCACCTGCTCTGCCATCTTGCTGACCTCCAAACGGCTGTTTTAAACACTTGTTCCGATGAGGAACATGGCCCTGTGTCCGTGAACTTTGCGTAATCTGTCCCTCCATCTGCTTTGCACTTAAAATACCATGGTGTTTATTTAGTGGAAGAGCCAGGGATGAAGTAGGGGCTTGGTAAAGCCAGCCTTATTAAATGTTTAGAATATACCTTCCATGCATGCAGTATCCTGTGCACAATGCACTGGTAACAGGAAAGTATTGGCTTCTTGGGTTATGCAAGTATTCCAAAACTTGGCACATTTCATGACGCCATGTTGGAAGAAAAACCCTATTCATGAATATTACCAACCTTGTCAGGAGGGTCCTTAAGCTTTGGGAAGCCACCAAGTACCACAGTGCTAGGTATGAGTTTTCTGAAATTCTAATTTGCACATAGACGCTTAGATTCCATCACTGGCAACAAATACCATAAGTTGTTTTCCGTGAGGTGACAGACTCCCTTTGTTCATTTTTGAGAAATTGTCTGCCAAGTGCCCAGTCTAAAAAAAAAAAAAAGCACTCTTTGTCACTCATTCTTTCAAGAAAAAAAAAAAAAAAACGATGTTCTATGATAAAGTGGTCCATTCAACTCACAATTGAAATAATTGCCTTGGTTTTTCTCTGCACTTTTCTATGGTAACAATCATACTTCGGAAGACATAAAAAATATTTCATGCATAATTCACATTTTATTATACAGATTAGTTTTGAGACGTACCAATATTTAATACAACTGATACCTTTGCTTCATCAAGGACATCCTTAGGTGAGAGTTGTGGCTTTGTTTTTGTCCAAGCGTGTAGCTGTGGCAACTGATACAGTTGGCTGCTCTACCTCGGTGCCTGGGATGACACCAGGAGTTCTCCTCACCCTTACTCCATCCTCCATCCGTGAGGATGTCAGATGAAAAAAAAATACACCATTGTATCATTATGAAAACAGTTTTGACTTTAGGAACATTTAGGGCAGCTCCCTGGGAGCTTGGCCACTACACCTTGAAAAAGGCTGGTATCTCTGTGGCCACCGATGACTACATTGGAGGGGTTTCTTCTCCAGCTTTGCAGCTGGTAGCTGTGCCTTCTGCAGGTCATTGTGCCCTGGGGTCTTAACTTTGTTATCTGTAACAAAGCCGTTGGGATGAAGTAATCTGTAGCCCTTTTTGATCACTTCAGAAGTGCCATGAGATCTAGGACAACCTTTGTCATTAGTTCTTATTGTCACAGTTGCCTGGTTGGTTTCTAACATCTTGCTTTTTAGAGGGGTACTGTGGGGATGGACTGCTCTCTTCTTCCCCCTCCCCCCATTACACAGGTGACTGGCTCTGCCACAGAGGACCTGTGGAGTGCTTCATTCCAGAGAGAAGCTTAGAGACTACATGCTCTTTGAACCTTTGCCACTTGTCCCAGATGGGTCTAGAAGGGGAAATTTCAGCTGATGAGGGCAGGGAAGACTCTTTGTTGTGAAATTCAAGACAGAAAATAGAGCCAGTTCATAATAACAAGGGAATACGAATGTTTTACTAAAAAGTAGAGGACTAGCGCTGATATGTGATCTCTCTCTCTCTCTCTCTCCCTCTCTCTCTCTCTCTCTCTCTCTCTCTCCTGTGTGTGTGTGTGTGTGTGTGTGTGTGTGTGTGTGTACTGAGTTACACTTGCCTTTTGGTAGGAAGAAGCCAAGGTTCTCTTGTTTCTCTTTACACCTTTCCATAGACCAGAATTTTCCCCTGCCATGAAATGGTTCTCAGCAGGCCTCTGCAGGCCTGAGTTCTGTGAGGCAGGGGAAAGAGCTGGGTAGGGACTCTATTATCCTAAGGAAGCTCTACTACAGATAGAAGAGTGGGGCCTGACCAAGGAGATAAGTCAGGGAAGACTGTTGAGAAAAAGACATTCACAGAGGACATCACATGAAAGGCTGTGCAGAGCCATGCTTCGCGGGTTTTAAAAAAGCAAAATAAAGCATGGATAAATAAAAGCCCCCCCCCCCCCATGTGCATACTTACTGAGTCCAGCACACTCTGAAGGCAGAGTCAGAAGGATTATGAATCCACAGCTAACCAAAGATGCACAGTTTGAGGCTATCCTGAGCTACACAGCGAAACCTTGAAAAAGAAGAGAAGGAAGTAAGGGATGGGGGGAGGGAGGGGAGGGGGCGAGGGAAGAGCTCTAGTATTTGAGCCCTTCAGTGGGAATGGCACGAGTCCATCAAAACCCATTACACATCTGAACTGGGATGGACAAGGAAGGCAGGAGCCTTTGGACCTGCCCTGCCCCTCTGCCTCTATAAAATGCATTTATGCCCTGCATGCTGGATGCTAAACTAAGAGAGGTTCTCTCGGGCTCTTGTGCTTCACAGATTGAGCCGAGTGCTCACCAGAGGTCAGTGCTATTTGTTCTCAACCCACGTCTGCCATTATGCTTGTAATTTTAATGATACAACTTAATTACTGTGAAAACCAATGATACATGAATGAAAAACAAGAGTTCTTGCTCCTATGAAAGCCAGAGTGGTACACTCTGCAGAGGCTCTGTGAGGACAAGTCATACACACGAGAATATTGCTGCTGATCTGCTCGGTGTGGGAAAGACAAGCAGGGAGGAGCGGTAAAAGGCATGAGCAGTGTCTCCATTTGCATTTCCCTGACGGCTAAGGATGCTGAACATTTCTTTAAGTGCTATTAGAGATTCCTCTGTTGAGATTTCTCTGTTTAGGCCTGAACCCCCTTTTTTTTCCATTTTTTATTAGGTATTTAGCTCATTTACATTTCCAATGCTATACCAAAAGTCCCCCATATCCACCCACCCCCACTCCCCTGCCCACCCACTCCCCCTTTTTGGCCCTGGTGTTCCCCTGTACTGGGGCATATAAAGTTTGCAAGTCCAATGGGCCTCTCTTTCCAGTGATGGCCGACTAGGCCATCTTTTGATATATATGCAGCTAGAGTCAAGAGCTCCGGGGTACTGGTTAGTTCATAATGTTGTTCCACCTATAGGGTTGCAGATCCCTTTACTCCTTGGCTACTTTCTCTAGCTCCTCCATTGGGAGCCCTATGATCCATCCATTAGCTGACTGTGAGCATCCACTTCTGTGTTTGCTAGGCCCCGGCATAGTCTCACAAGAGACAGCTACATCTGGGTCCTTTCAATAAAATCTTGCTAGTGTATGCAATGGTGTGAGCCTTTGGATGCTGATTATGGGGTGGATCCCTGGATATGGCAGTCTCTACGAGGTCCATCCTTTCATCTCAGCTCCAAACTTTGTCTCTGTAACTCCTTCCATGGGTGTTTTGTTCCCAAATCTAAGGAGGGGCATAGTGCCCACACTTCAGTCTTCATTCTTCTTGAGTTTCATGTCTGAACCCCATTTTTAAATTGGGTTATTTGGTTTGTTGACGTCTAGTTTCTTGAGTTCTTTATATGTTTTGGATATCAGACCTCTGTTGGATGTGAGGTTGGTGAAGATCTTTTCCCAATGTGTAGGCTGTCATTTTGTCCTATTGACAGTGTCCTTGCCTTACAGAAGCTTTTCAGTTTCGTGAGGTGCCATTTATTAATTGTTAGTCTTAGTGCCCGAGCCATTTGTGTTCTATTCAGGAGGTTGTCTCCTGTGCCAATGCATTCAGGCCTACTTCCCATGTTCTCTTCTAACTACAGGTTTAGTGTATCTAGTTTTATGTTGAGGTCTTTTATCTGCTTGGATGTAAGTTTTGTACAGGGAGATGGAAATGGATTTATTTACACTCTTTTACATAAAGACATCCAGTTAGACCAACTCCATTTGTTAAAGATGCTTTTTTTTTATATATATTGCATAATTTTGACTTCTTTGTCAAAAATCAAGTGTCCATGGATGTGTGGCTTTACTTCTGGATCTTTGACTTGACTCCATTGATCAACCTGTCTGTTTTTATGACAATATCAAGTGGTTTTATCACTATTGCTCTGCACTACAGCTTCAAATCAGGGATGGTGATACCTTCAGAAGTGTTCTTGTACAGGGCTGTTTTAGATATCCTGGGGTTTTGTTTTTCCATATAAAATTGAGTATTGTTCTTTCAAGATCTATAAAGAATTGTGTTGGGATTTTGATGTGAAGTGCATTGAATCTGTAGATTGCTTTTGGTAAGATGGCCATTTTTACTATGTTAATCCTACCAATCCATGAGCATCTGAGATCCATCTTACACCCATCAAAATGGCTAAGATCAAAACTTAAGCAACAGCTCATGCTGTTAAGGATGTGAAACACAGGAACACTCCTCCATTGCTGGTGGGAGTACAAATGTGTACAGTCACCTTGGAAATCAATTTGGCAGTTTCTCAGAAAATTAAGAATAGATCTATCTCAAGACCCAGCTATACCATTTCTGGGCATATACACAAAGGATGCTCCACCACACCACAAGGATACTCACTCAACTATGCTCAAGGCAGCTTTATTTGTAATAGCCAGAAAGTGGAAACAACCTAGATGTCCCTCAACTGAAAAATGGGTAAAGGAAATGTGATACATTTATACAATGCAATATCACTTAGCTGTTAAAAACAATGACATCATAAAATTTACACCATCCTGAGTGAGGTAGGCCAGACCCAGAAAGACAAACATGATATGTACTCACTTATAAGTGAATATTAGCTGTAAAGTAAAGGATAACCATGCTATAAATAACAGACCCAAAGAAGCTAAGTAACAAGGAGGGATCAAGGGGGGATGTGTGAATCTCACTGACAAGGGGGAATAGAACACACATCCATCACAGATGGCAGAGGGGACTGGTTGGGGGTGGGCATGGAGATAGGAACAGGAGAGATCAGGTGGGAGGAGGACAGAAGGAGACAGTACTGAGAAAAACAATTGGAATCAGGAAGTGGGTGGCATCTCTGGGACAAGCTAGAAACCCAGGGCAATGGAATCTCCCAGGAACCAATGAGGGTGATCCTAACTAAGACTCATAGCAATAGGGGATATGGAGTCAGAAGAGGAGCATCTCCTGTAACCAGGCAAGACTTCCAATAGAGGGATTGGGACACCAACCCAGTGAAAAACCTTCAACCTAAACTTTTTCCTGCCTACAAGGTATGCAGCGTAATGATGGCGCAGAAATTGAGGGAAGGGCGAACCAATGACAGGCCCAGCTTGAGACCCATGCCATGAGAGGGAGCCCTCCCCTGACACTGTTAAGGATATCCCGCTATAATTGCAGATGGGAGCCTAGCATAACTGTCATCAGAGAGGCTTCACCCAGCACCTGATGGAAACAGATGCAGAGACCTACAGCCAAACTGCAGAAAAGAGGGAGGAAGGATTGTAGGAGCCAGAGGGATCAAGGAGACGACAAGAAAGCCTACAGAATCAACTCACCTGGGCTCATAGTGACTCACAGAGACCTAACTGCCAACCAGGGAGCATGCATGAGACTGAGGTAGGTTTTCTGCACATATATTACATGTGTGTAGCTTGGTCTTCTTCTGGGACTCCTAACAGCAGGAGCAGGAACTGTCTCTGACTCTGTTGCCTGCCTGTTTAGGACCCTTTCACCTTACTAGGCTGCCTCATCCAGCCTCAATAGGAGATGTGCCTAATCTTCCTGCAACTTGATACAATATGCTATGGCTGGTTGATATGCATGGGAGGCCTTCCCTTTTCTGAAAAAAAAAATGGGGTGGATTGGGGAGGGGGGAGTGGAGACTGGGCAGAGAGGAGGGAAGGGAAACACCAGTGTCATAGAGTATCGCCTTATGTCTTTAAGCTCTCGTTCCACTTTAAACCAACTGAAGCTGCTGGGGATGCAGCTCAGTAGAGAGCTTAAAGCACTGTGAGGCTCTGAGTTCTACCCCTAGCCCTGCAAAACCATAACCATTCAAACCCCCTGAGACTTAAAGACGATCCCAACTCCATGAGTACAGACTATGTTAGTTACTAAAATATCTTTTGCACCTAAATATGCCCAAGATATAGTTGGGAAACAATATATGCTTGTGAAAAAAAAAAAACTGTGGGCCCAATTAAAGCAAGAAAGGCAAAGTATACTTGAACTAATACATGTCATGATCATACCATAAACAAGATGGTGCCTAAATAAACAGGTATGCTTTGTATTTAAAAGGTTAAGGAATGGTTGAGAGTATACTCATGAGTAGAACACTTGCCTGGTATCCCAGATGGTCTCGTTTGTTGACACTGACCAAAACCAACTTGAAGCCAGGGCAGAAACTCAAGCAGGAACCTGAAGACAGGAATTCAAGCAAAAGCCATGAAGAAATGCTACTTCCTAGTTTGCTACTTAGGGCTCTCTCAGCCTGCTTCTTATCCAATGCAGGATGACCTTCCCCAGTGACACTGGCCACAGTGGGTTGGAGTTGGGCCCTCCCACATCATTAGTCAAGCAAATGCTTTTAGCCTTGCTTACAAGCCAATCAGATGGAGGCATTTTCCCAAGTGAGGTTCCCTCTTTCCAGATGACTCTAGCTTCTGTAAAACTGACAGAACAAGTAAACAAGACAAAACTAACCAACCAGCATACCTCGCTTGTACAAGGTTCTATACTCAATTCACAGAACCAAAACAACACCACAAAAGTTTAAAGTATATTTCTAGCATTTTTTCATAGTTCTCCTGCTTGGCAACACTATTGATGAATGGACCATCGACTGCTCTGGTCACACTAGACAGGTGAACTTCTCCTGCATGGACAATCAAAACAGCACTTGGGTTACCTAACAAGTATTGTCTGCCCCATGGTAGGGTCCAAGACAGAAAAAAAAAAAAAAAAAAAAGATGAGAGTGCCTAGCCAGGTTACAAGATTCTCTCATCTCTAGATCTCACTTGTTCTTACCTGTCTAGAATGTAACTAGGGCAATCTGTGCTGGTTCAGAAAGGACAGGACATGTTAGGAGGCAGAAACTGATCCAGTAGAAATGGACAGCTGGAAATAAGAATCCATGGCTTGAACCTTCTCTGATCTTGTAAGCTAGAATGAGGACTTGTGCTGGTAATAAAGGCTTCTTCCACTGAAGGCTATGTTTGAAGTTGTTTGGTTTGGGACTCAGAGGGTCTAGTCTTAGTTACTTATCTATTACCATGACCATGACAAAACATTATGACCAAGGCAACTTATAAAATGAAGCATTTACTTGGGGGCTCATGGTTCCAGGGGGCTAGAGTCTGTGACCGTTATGGCAGGGAGGATTGCAGTCCAATCAATTTAAGCTTATCCCGAACTAGATTACAAATAAATAAGACTCCGACTATGGTTATTTTATTTGGCTCTGACAATTACTGGTGGGTCACCCCTAATCTACTCTTCAGCCTGCCTACCTCCCCAGTGGTGTACCCCCAGATACTTGTTGTTTCTCCTGGCCACACATTCATGGTCCACCTCCCTCATGGCTTCTTCCTTTCTTCTCCTTCCTCCTTCCCTTCTGCTCCCACCTCCCTCTTCTCTCTTCCCCACCCCCAACCAAGTAACTCAAAACTCACCTACTTCTAATCCCTCCAGTAATTGCTTGTAGCCAGTTTTATTTAACCTGTAATTTCATATCAAGGAACAAGGTTTGTACAACAAAAGCTTGTAAACATGAGAATTCACTTGTAGGCCTAGACCTTCAGGTACAAAATTTGGCATTACAATGCAAAGCAACAGACCAAACCTCAACAGAAGATAGCAGTAAGCAGGCAGGCTTACTGACAGCAGCAGCCGAGAACTTAACGTGTTGAGACAAGGCAGAAAGGGAGCTAGCTGGGAATGGCCTAGGCTTTTGAAACCTCAAAGCCTGCCCCTAGTAACACACCTGCTCCAATAAGGCCACACCTCTTAATCCTTCCCAAACAATTCTACCAGCTGTGGACCAAGCATTAAATTGTATGAGCCTGTCTGGGTCATACATTAAAATCACCACGTTTAGTAACCTTGTGGCCTTGAATTAGTTCACTCCCCTAAGATAGAATCTCCCAAGTGGTAGGAAGTGAATGGCTCTGAACAACCCAAACAACTCAGTGCTCAGAGTGGCTGGGCAAGGCTCAGAGCAGCAAGAATCCTGGCAGCCTCATACTTTTCTTGACTTATTATATACATGTGTGTTTGTGTTTGTGTGGGTGTATGTATGTATGTAGATACTTTCAGATTTTCTATGTGTCATAATATAACAGTCATAATAAAAAGAAGGTAGGAAGTGGTAAGAGCCACATACTGAGCTGATGATATCCTGCCTCGTTACTGTGAAGATCACAGAGATACAAATAGGAAATGCTTGAAAAGCTGCCAGCACTTCAAAGCAGGAGGCATCGTAAGTGTCAGGTGGTGGCTACTAGCACAGTACAGCATTAAACTATTTCTCCAAACCTATTTTCTGGATCAGATCCCTTGATCAGAAGAGAAAAAATAAATCGACACAAAGAGATCAAAGTATTCCCCTTATTTCTGATATACCTGTTGTGAGCTGTGTAGGCAAGTGAGCATTTTAATATTGGGCCCCAGTATTGGACCCATTTACTCAGGACCATTTCAGGCAACTCTAAGGAGCTACATTCATCACCTGGAACTACAATGCAAAGAAAAAACCTGTTTTCTGTGGATGAAAAAGGAGGTTAGAGGGCTGGTCCATGCCTGTGAAGTTTCTTCTTCCAAACTTGACTATGGTAAGCATTCACATCTCTGTGGGAAGGAGCATGTGGCAGAATGGAAGGAGGACGGGAATGTGGCACTAATGGAGTAGCCATTAGAACCCTTCATGTGGAAGAATGTACGTCGGAACACTGCTTGAGATGTGCAGTTTCTTATGTCTGCTGTTCCTGGGCAAGCATGGGCCTACACACACTGGACTTTTACAACATTGCTAGTAAAAGTCCTGGAGCCCATTCCATTAGAAGCCATTTTGACATTTCTTTTATGGAGCCCAGGCTGATCTTGAAGTTATGATGCTCATTGCCTCGAGGAGGATGCAGGCTTTCTGACTCTCTCACCAAGCCTGAATCCTAGCAGGTGTTTCTACTGGATTCTACTAGTTCTTTTGGAGGCATAGCCCAAGACCTGCTCCTCTAACCCATCCATAAAGTTCTTCTTGAGATTGGCCTTGAACTTGCTGTGTAGCAAACAATTACCTTGAACTTCTGATTCTTCTGTCTTCACCTTCCAAATGCTGAAATTACAGGTATGTGCCACCATTCCTAGTTTAAGTGGAACTTGGAATCAAACCCAGAGATTTAAAAATGCTAGGCAAGCATTATACAAACTGAACTACATCCCTACCTCTTCATCCATGAATTTTTAAAGACCTAATTTAATAGAAATAAATGCTTTTCCATTTAGAGTGTTGTTGTGGTTGGGACATAAAGTGCCTCTCTAAAAGGCTGGTAGATTAAAGGTTTGGTCCCCAGATGGTGCTCTGTTTTGGAAAATGCTGAAAACTCTAAGAGGTGGGGCCTAACTGGAAGTAGGTCACTGGTGGGCAGATCCTTGGAGGTATTTTATTCCTGGGCCTTTTCGGTCTCTCTTTAGGATTCCTATTCACCAAAAGATGAGTAGTCCTTATTATAAGCTCCTCCCACCACGATATTCTACCTCACCACAGGCTCTAAAAACAGGAAAGCCACTGTGGAATGAAATATCTGAAACCACAAACCAAATTAAATTCTTCCTAATAGTGACCAAAAACCAAAAGAAAACTCTTATCAGAGAAACAGAGTTACTACTGCTAATTTTGACCTTGTTCTAATTTATAGAACTAAACTGTGGAAACAGTTTGACAAAGATTGAAGACCTGGGAGAGAGTATGCCTACAATGCTGTAAACAGAGTTGTTGGATGATCACAGTGGGAGTCCAGTTGTCTCCCAATGCTGGTAGGAATCACAACAGTGAAGAAATGAGGACTCCTTTGGGGATTTCATGCTGACAAAGAACTTGGCTACATTAGGCATGGCCTGAGGCTTCAAGAGAGGCTGAGTCTGAAGAAATGGACTAATTAATCTGGTGGAGTTATTCTGAGGCAAGCCAGTATCCAGGCTGTGACATGGTTACTGCTAGCACCTTTTAACTACGTTTACAGAAAGAATTGGGAACAATATCAGAGTAGAAAGACTCAGGTTTACAGAAAGACTCTCATCTCTTCAGATGGTCTAATTCAGATTAGACTGTAGATGGGGCTGGATGGATGACTCAAAGCACTTCTTTGTAAGCATGAGGATTTAAGTTTGGTCTTCAGAATCTATGTGACAGTGCCAGGTATGGTGATGTTTGCTTGTATTACCAATATTAAGAATGTGTAGACAGGAAGACCCCTGGGGCTCACCAGTCAGCCAGCATAGCCAAATTCCCACCTCCTGTCTCAAAGGAGGTGAATGGTATTTTTGAAAATGACACTCACAGTTGTCATCTAGCCTACACACACACACACATACACACACACTTACATACCTGCATATAAGCAACACACAAACCTATAGAAAAAGTAAAGTGCAACAATAGAAAGGATGCTATAGTAAGGATTTTGATTTCTTTATAAAACACAGAAATAGGAATATGCTTTCATTTTAATCCCAAGTATGGGGACACGGGGCTGCTTCAGACTGTTCACATCAGCTGACTGTGATTTGCCTCATGCTCTCACAGGGGTGGGATTTTGCCAGCTACAGATGGTTTCTGTGGTTATGTAACATTTGGAATTCTGGAGACTTTTCAGAGTATCGATAAATGCTAGGATCTCGAGAGGTGTGGTGGGTTACTAGTTGCTGTTGGTTGTTCTTGGTCATGGACAAAGAAGAAATGATAAGAAGAAAATAGATATCTTGACAGTGAGGATAAAACTTGCCCCAAGGAACTTGACACCCCTAATAAGAAGGAAATAGTATAAAAATAATCTTTCCCCCTTGCCTTTCTATCCTTTTCTCTCTTCTATCTAGTGTTAGGGGAAAAGGATGGGAAAAGGGTAGAAGAAAGAAGAACCCACAAAAAGACAAAAACAGCTACAGGATGCCTTCAAGGCATCTCAAAATTGGCCAGATCTCATTTGTCCCAGGCTCCCAGATATAATATTAAAAACTCATTTCAAGGACTTTCTCTTGAGAAAACAAATCCACTGGGACAGGTTACTCACACAGCGCTACCAACAGAAATGTTTCCCTGGGTTCACCCGCCCTGGTGTAGCTGTGAACACTGCTTTGGCTCCTGGAGGGGTCGTATGCTTCCAGCCACCACCCCCTCCGCCAGGAACTCTTTAGATTTGTAAATGAAAAACACACACACATTAGCTTAATTTTTAAATGCCTTGGCTAGTTCAAAGGCTGGGCAGTTCTAATCCTCTGCCTGGTTTATCATAGATTTCCCTCCATTACTCCTGACTCAACACTCTCTAAATCTATGATCTATCTTTGCTGCCCTGTTTCTTCTGGGGCAGCTTCCTAGTCTTTACTGCCCATGACACTTCTGGGCAGCCCTTTCGGGGGCCACATTCCTTCTCACCTACATTTTGGATGATTTTCCTTCTGCAGCTCTAAGTCTGATCTGTCTCCCTCCGAATCATGGTACTCCTCCTTCCCTCCTCTCTCCTGCTTCCTAGCCTGCAAAAATCTAAGGGTCCCACCATCTCTTCTCCCTTTGCCCAGCCATTGGCCACTGGCATTTTTATTGATTGGTCAAAAACCAATTGGGGACAAGGACCTTTACATTTACATTTACATTTGGACATGTAGATTCCCGATTAAATCAAAGCATTAGAACCAAGCCCCAACGTGTCTGGTACTCAGAAGACATTGTGGCTGTGGTTTAAGGGGTCCAGCTACCACTTGAGCTAATGGCAGAACTTAGCCGTGTCGACATGATGCAGAAATATTAAATGCAAGAGTTAAAGAGTCATGTAGGGTTCTACAGCTTGTAAATAAAAGCCTGCAATGCCGGGAAACATAGACAACCTCTAGGAAGGAAATGCATGCATCTGAAAGTGTGAGACGTAGGCTACAATAGAGATCAGGAAGTTCAAGATGGCAAGAATACGGAACATCTGTCAAGGAAAGTCACAGGTAGCGAGTGGGAATCAGATCAAAACAGAGGCTACTTGATCTATAAACAGCCAGGCTGCAGTGACAGGGCTGCCCAAGCCCTGCATAGTTCACATCATACTGCATGTCTCAGACCCCAGACATGGAGAACTGTTAGGGTTTTGGTTCTGATTTGGTCCAATCCTTTCCATCTCTGCTTCCTCTCTTTTTTTGAAATGTCTACTCTATACCATTATTATCTTCAAAGTCTGTAACTCTGAGTATTGTAGTGATTTGGTTAAATTGACTTTCCCTTTAAAATGTTCACTTTAACAAAGAATGAAAGTGGCCGGGCAATGGTGACGCACTCCTGTAATCCCAGCACTTGGGAGGCAGAGGCAGGCAGATTTCTGAGTTCGAGGCCAGCCTGGTCTACAGAGTGAGTTCCAGGACAGCCAGGGCTACACAGAGAAACCCTGTCTCAAAAAGAAAAGAAAAAAGAATGAAAAATTGAAAAATACATTTTAAATTGTTTTATTTCCTTTGATTGCTTCTCAGACAGAGTCTCACTATGTAGGGCTGGCTGACCTTAAACTCACAATCCTCCCAACTCAGACATTAGGTCTAGAGTTTAGATTCCAGGCTTACACCACTACACTCAGGTTCATGCCTTGGGTCTTATCCTCTTGTGGTTTTAGGACAAAGGACAAGAAAAGCACACACCATGGTTTTTCTTAGTGTTGCCTGTCCAGGCCATCCAAGGAATACCTAAAGTTCATCTTTGAATGTGTGTCTGTCGAGAAACTTCACTTCATCTCATACATCTCATAACATTTCATGCTATGTTAAATGTATTTATTTATTTTATGTGTGTTTTCAGGTGTGTATGTGCACCATAGGCATGCCTGGTGCCTATAGATGTTAGACCAGGGAACCAGTTATCCCTGGAACTAGAGTTATGGATGGCTGTGGAACACCATGTGGGTGCTAAGAACCAATCCTCAGTTCTCTGCAAGAGCAGCCAGTGCTCCTAATGGCTGAGCCATTTCTCCTTCCAGCTCCTCACACAACTCTTATGTTACAGTCCTTTACGTCTTTGCTAGAGGTTGAATGAATCCAGTACTCTAGGCCAGAAAAGAAGTATAGCATCTTCTCCATTTATAAGATAGAGGCTGTGTGTCTGTGAGTCACTCTCCTTAATAGCTGGTACAGCTCAACTCTAAACTGATAAAAGGCAGGAACACAACAATAGTACTCACTTGCTCAGCCTGCTTTAGTTGTCCGACAAATCCTAATGGACTTGGGAAGGGATGGAGGAATGGATGACACAGGACAAGAGGAAGCATTCTATCTTTCATCCTTTTTTTTTTTTAAACACAAGAAACAACTTTCATTTAAAGCTGTCATTGATTTGCTCAGTGGCGTAGCTACCGACTCTCAGCCTCGCACAGATGCTGCACCCACTCCCGTGTCACTAGTAGGCATGTAAGTCATTAGTCTGCTAATATTGAGCATCGTCTGGGGACTTCCCAAGTAAGAAAATAATTTTTTTGTAAAAGCCAAACAATAAAGCAATTTGAAGAAGAGAAATGCAAGTGTCAAAATTCTTTAAGTCAATGTAAGTTGTTTGAGGGGACTTGTTGTTGTTGTTGTTGTTGTTGTTGTTGTTTTGCTTCTTTATAGGCACTTACCTCCCCTATAGGCCCTCCACACTGGCATAAGAGCCAACTTGTGTAGATGATGAAAGATCTCAGTGTCAATGAAAAAGGACCCTTCGTGTTCAAGTTTGTGACTGAGGTCACATTCGTGCAGTGTAGGTAGAACAGCTCTTGAACATTTGTTAGGATCCAGATTATATCTCTTTAAAGTTAATGTATTGAAGTCCTAACCTCCAGCTCATCAGATTGCAATTGAATGTGAAAAGGTCTTTAAGGACGTGATTAAGTTAATATAAGGTCTTTAAACCAAGCCCTAATCCAGTGTGACTGGTGTTCTCATAAGTAGAAGACATTAGGGCCAGCAAAATGGCTCTGGGGCAAAAGTGCTTGTCCCCAAGCCTGAAACCTAAGTTTGATCCCTAGAACCCACATGGTGAAAGGAGAGAACCAACTCCTGCAAGTTGTCCTCTGACTGCCATACATGTGCTATTGCACATGCATGCACGTAAGCACGCGCATACGCGTGCGCGCCACACACACACATACACACACACACACTAAATGGAGAAAAGGATGTTGGAAGGTGCCAGCCCCGTACAGTGTGAGCACTGACTGTTAAGGCAGCATCTGCACGCCATGGAGAAAGACTCCATCGCTGACACCTAGGTTTTGGACTTCTGGCTTCAACAACTACACAGAGATAAATTTGTATTGTTCAAGCCATCTGGTCTGTGGTATTTTGTTACTATAGCTTTAAACAACTAATTTAAGGCTTATTATGAAATTTGTCATCATAGTGCTAGCACAAAAAAAGAATGTGTTGTGCAAGGCATTGCTGCAAGCACTAAGCACTGGATAATTGAGATTACATAATGCAGTAAAACTAACTGATAACAAAAGGAATCAAATTGTGTTAGAGGGAAGCAATTGGCAAGGACTTTCTCCCCAGGAAATCATGTGCACCTGGACAACTGGCACTGAATTCCTTAACTCTAAAAATGGTTGTTTTAAACGTCTATTCATTCCGTGGATGTTTGTCTCTCTATTTTGTTACCTCTCCCATGTATGGGATCCCCACTACACACACACTCCCCTATATACACCACCCCTGTATACACCACCCCAGTATACACCACCCCTGTACACATTCCCCACTGTTTACACACTCCCCTGTAAACACTAACCCTTATAAACAGTCCCTACCCCATATATACTCTCCCCTGTATATACTACCCATATATATATATATATATATATATATATATATATATACTCCCTTGTATATATGCCCCTTGTATATACTCATCCTGTATATATTTCCCCTTTATATACTTCTCCCTATGTATACTTCTATATATATGCCCCATATATACCTCCCTTGTATATACTCCTCCTTTTACACACTCTTCCTATATGCATACTCCCTGCATACATACACTCTCCTGTATACAATCATTGATATACACTCCCCCTGTAAATATCATATCATCCACACCTCTGCTTCCAAACCACATCCTATTTCCCTCTAGCCACATACCTGTTTCTGGCTCTGCTTAGTACAAAATAACATGGCCATTGTGTGTTTGTTTAATGGTGTTTGTTTTCCCAAGACTTTAAGCAGATTTCCTCAAGCAAAAATTGAGAACAGTTTTAAACCTGCTTGTAGAGGTCAGATTTTCAATTTGACTCTAGTCAGCCAGGGACCACGGGTCTGGAAAACCTGTAGTCTTTCTAAATTTCTGTTAATGGCAGAGAGCATTTACCAAACTTGCTGGGTAGTCTGCTTGTGTGCAGGACAAAGAGGCACCATGCCTGTGGTTTGGGCAAGCACCAAGACCTATGAGGAGCAGAAGTGTCCTGCAGCTTCTGCCAATTTCTGCAGGAAACTGTGCCCCACTGTGGAGACCATAGCCCTGGCTTTCCTAAGTCCAACAGTGAACTCTGCTCCCGCAGGCTCCGGGGAAGTCACCGTACTCTGGAACTGAACTGTGTAAAGTTTCTTTCCTGAACAGTAAAGTAAGATTAGATCAGATCAGTCACTTTCAATTTAACTACTAAAAGAACTTTACTCAAAAAGCTTACATGTAAGTTTGTATTTAAAACATTCAAGCCTAAGTGGGGCTGGCCTAGCTCAGGAACTGGGGCATTAGGTATGGTCCTGTCTGGTCTGGCTTGCCTTGCCCAGTAGCACTTTCTTTTCCTCCTCTGCCCACTTCTCTACCTCCTCCTCCTCCACTTCCTCCTTCTTCTTCTTCTCCTCCCCTTTCTCCTCTTCCCTTTCTCCTCTTCCTCTTCCTCCCCTTCCCTCTCCTCTTCTTCCTCCTTCTCTCCCACCCCCCTTCTCCTTTCCTCCCACATAGAATTCAAGGACTCTAGTGGAACCCCTATACTGAAACACATGGTCCCAGCTACCAGATATGATTCTAACTAAGGTCAGCTCAGCAATCTTCTGGAACCTGAGGATGGGCTTCAGGGGTGGGGCTGACTGTAGTGTTTGCTGAATGAGGGCACCTTGGCTAAATTCAAGCAAGGTTATGTCATTAAATGTTAACAAAAAAAAAAAAAAAAAGGAGCATGCACTAGCATGCCATGTAGAAAACTAACTTAGTGACCTTTTTTTTATCTTGCTTTTGAGGAGTGGGGTGGGACAGTGTTCCTCTCCATAAGGGCCAACCTGGAACTCACTATGTAGCCCAGGCTGATCCCAAACTCTTAGAAATCTTCCTGCTTCTGCAGGCTGCTGAGGCTGAGTAATGCATGAGACATTACACCTAGCTTACCGGCAAAATATATACACCCAGGCATGTTGGCGTGTGCCTTTCATCCCATCAGGTAGCAGTAGCAAGATTGGGGTGAATTCAAGGCCATCCTGGCCTGCATAGTAAGTTCTAAACCAGCCAGAGTTACATAGTGAGACCTGCCTCAAACAAACAAACAAATATAGTTTAACTATGTATTTATATAATTAAACTTTTGGATTATGGGGTTTTTAAATTATTTTATTTATCCACATCCCTAATGTTGCCCTCACTCCCAGCCCCTTTTCCAGAATTCTCTACCCCATCCTCCCTCCCCTTTGCTTCTGAGAGGGTGCCCACCCACCCCCCACTCCCACCCCCACCCCACCCCCTGGTATCCCCTTCTCTGGGGTATCAAGTCTCTACAAGATTAGACCCACCCTCTCCCACTGAGGCCACACAAGACAGTTCTGTGTTACATATGTGCCAGGGGCCTCGGACCAGACCCTGTATGCTCTTTGGTTGGTGGCTTAGTCTCTGGGAGCTCCCAGGGGTCCAGGTTAGTTAACACTTTTGGTCTTCCTGTGGGGTTGCCGTCCTCTTCAGCTCCTTTAATTCTTCCCCTAACTCTTCCATAGGGGTCCAGACCTCAGTCCAATGGTTGACTGCGTCTGCATACATCTCAGTCAGCTCCTGGCAGAGCCTGTCAGAGGACAACCATGCTAGGCTCCTGTCTGTAAGCACAACATAGCATCAGTAATAGAGTCAGGCCTTGGTGTCTCCCCATGAGATATATCCCCAGTTAGGCCAGCCACTGGTAGGCCATTCCTTCAGTCTCCACTCCATTTTTGTCTCTACATTTCTTTTAGACAGAAACAAATCTGAGTCAAAAGTTTTGAAGGTGGGTTGGTGTTGCCATACCTCCACTGGGGGCCCTGTCTGTCTACTGGAAGTAGGCTCCTCAGGTTCCATCTCCCCACTGTTGGACATTTCTGCTAAGGTCACCCACATTGAGCCTTAGGAGAATCTCACATCCCAGTTCTCTGCAACTTTCTATAAATTCCCCCCACTCACCCCCACCACCCTCAGCAGCTACATATCATATTCATTTTCTCCAGGGCTGAGCAGGATGGCGAGTGTCCATGGCCCAAAAGAAACACACCGAGCTGGGAGTCTTGTCAAAGCAGGGACTCAACTTTATGGCATCAGCCTCTCTCTTAGATAAGTTTGGAACATGGGGAAAGGTATTTCTGATGGGGTAAGATGATGTAGGAGTCAGGGAAGAGTGACAGAGGGTATGGAGTAACTGACAGGGCCAATGTCAAAGCTCTACATCAGCAACATCGGGGAAGAGGCAGAGCCAAACAGGTCTTGTTGAGTCACCCCGATACAGAAGTGACTGAGAAAGGTCACAAAACTTGATCCAGGCTTAGGCTCTCTCACAAGGTCACAGAAACTCGAGCCTCAAGGACCAAACCAGGGCCAGAATGGGGCCCAACAGTGTGTGGGTTTATTTCTGGGTCTTTGATTCTATTCCATTGAACAACCTGCCTGTCTCTGTACCAGCATCACATGTTTTTTATTACTATTGCTCTGTAGTACAGCTTGAGGTCAGGGAAGATGATTCCCCTCAGAAGTTCTTTATTTTTCAGAAATGTTTTCACTATCCTAGGTTTTTTGTTTTTCCATATGAAGTTAAGAACTGTTCTTTCCATTTCTGTGAAGAATTATGTTGGAATTTTGATGGGAATTGCATTGAACCTGTATATTGCTTTTGGTAAGATGGTCATTTTTACTATGTTAATCCTACCAATCTATGAGATGGAGATTTCCCCATCTTCTGAGGCCTTCTTTGATTTCTTTCTTCAAGGACTTGAAGTTCTTGTCATAAAGATCTTTTACTTGCTTGGTTAGAGTTACACCAAGATATTTTACATTATTTGTGGCTATTGTGAAGGGTGTTCTTTCCCTAATCTCTTTCTCAGTTTGTTTATCATTTATATAAAGGAAAGCTACTTATTTGTTTGAGTTAATTTTTATATCCAGCCACTTTGCTGAAGTTGTTTATTGGCTGTAGGAGTTCTCTAGTAGAAATTTTGGAGTCGCTTATATATACTATCATATTATCCACAAACAATGATACCTTGACTTCTTACTTTCCAGTTTATATCCTCTTGATCTCCTTTTGTTGTCTTATTGCTCTAGCTAGAACTTCAAGTATATATTGAATAGATAGGAAGAGAATGGACAACCTTGTCTTGTTCCTGATTTTAGTGGGACTGCTTCAAGTTTCTCTCCATTTAATTTGATGTTGGATGTTGGTTTGATGTGTATTGCTTTTATTATGTTTAGGTATGTGTCATGAATTCCTGATCTCTCCAAGACTTTTAACAGGATTATGGCTCTTGCTAACAATCAACTTAATTTACTAATTAGTTATTTCAAGTTGACACTCAGGATATTAGGACTATTTTATAACCAATGTTCAAATGTCTGCACTATAGCATCAGCTATCTGAAGCTAGAAAGGCTAAATGGAAGAATTCTGGGGATGCAGGAAGTATGCTCAGGGAGAAAGGGAGAAGAAACATGTTTGTGGTGTAGAGGCCAGCCTACCTAGCTTAGCAAAAAGAAGAAAAAGAATCCGTTTGTTGACTTTTGGTATAGCATTGGAAATGTAAATGAGTTAAATACCTAATAAAAAATGGAAAAAAAAAAAAAAAGAATCCGTTTGTGAACAGCTGATGGTCCAGCAAAGCAGCAACCAACTCATAATCAGCAGACTGTGTGCTTTTTTTTTTTTTTTTTTTTTTTTTTTTTTGAGACAGGGTCTCAAAACATAGCTCTGAAACTTGTTGTCTAGATCAGCCTGGCCTCCAATTCATAACATCATTACTCATTGCTTTAATATTTTTTGCAGATAGGATTTGGGTGTATTTATATCCATCCCACCACATTCTGTCTTCTAGCCTGGCACTGGGCAAGGAGGGTCTGTGGCCAAGGGGCATCTGCAATGTGCTCGGCTTATTAACTGATTTTACATATTGCCACAAGGATTTGCAGTGGGACCCAAACTGATCTCCAAGTGGGTGTGGTCTTATAGGGTCCTGTCTCTCTTCTTGATCACCTTTAGGAACAATTAGTGTTTAATTCCCAACCTCTTCCTCTGTTCTCCTCAGTCTTTGAACATGGGCATCTAATTAATAGTCAAGTAGTTAAGAACATGAATTCTGAGCCACACTCCTAGAACTAAAAATTCTAGCTTTGTTGCCTATTAGATGTGTTACCTAGGCAAGCTGTTTATCTTCTCTGTACCTCAGTTGTATTCTCTATGAAATAGAGATAATGGGGCTGGCAATATGGCTCAGCAAGTAGAGGCCTTTGCCTTACAATTCTAATGACCTGAGTTCAGTCTCCAGAACTTGTGGCAGAAGGAGAGAATCACTTCAAAAGTTGTCTCTGTCTCTGTTTGTTTCTGGTTCTGTTTCTGTTTCTGTTTCTGTCTCTCTATCGCTGTCTCTGTGTCTCTCTCTCGTGCGTGCGTGCGCGCGCGCGCGCGTGCACACACACACACACACACACACACACACACACCAATGACAAAGTCTAAATAGGGAGAATAATAGTACCTACTTTCCAGAATTATTGAGATAATTAAATGAGTTTCCATATTAAGTATGTAGAACAATGCTTGGCACATAGACTATGCTATTTAAAAGTAGTCTATTATTACAAACATACATGTACAGCACATTATTATTATTATTATTATTATTATTATTATTATTATTATGTGACAGGTGACTGCATGTGGGTATCTAAATGCATAGGAAAGACTTGGATGGTTAAGCAATGGAATTCTTCTGTAGAAGTAAAATGTCCAAGTGCAGTTTCTATAGTAATTATTATTACAACAACAATAATGTTGGCTAGTATTTAGTGAACTTTTAAAATGCAATCCATGCCATTATTAAATGAATTCCTCATAGAAAGTCCTAAGGAGAAGGAGGTATCACTAGCTATATTACATAGTCAAAAAACAAACAAGCAAAAAACAAACAAAATCCCACAGGCTCCTGGGGTGAGGGACTGCCATATTCTAAGTGCCTGTGCCCTTCCAAAATTCACACACTGAAGTCCTACCTGAAAGACATTGGTATTTGGGTGGGACTTTGGGAGGATAACTCAGTCATGGTAGTGACTATGTAAGAGACTCCACACAGCCCCCTTGCTCCCATTCTGTGAGAACACAGCAAGAAAGCTCTATTTAGGAACAAGAAAATGGGTTTTCACCAAACACCCAAGCTACTTGATGCCTTGAGCTTGGATGTTGATTTTCTGGTGTTTGAAAAATACCTGGACTACTGTCCAAGATCACAGTATTCGTTAATGATACTAGTGCAGGACTTATTTCCTCTACTGCAAGAGCCCTTAGCTTCCAGGCTATTGCTACCTTACAGCCCCATCAGCCACCTCCAGTTTGTAACCTACCCAGCATCACTCCTCCACACCACACATCCTCTCCCTGACTCCATCTCTCACCTGTCCTTCTAGATGCCTTCAAGACTTTCTGCAGTTGTCTTAGGTGTCTCAGATGGTTCCCATGCACAGTCGGCTCCTAGAGAATCCATACCCTCACTGTCTCCCACCTATGAAAATGTTATCTTTCATTCTGAGCCACACATTCTGAGCAGCTCTTCCTATCTCCCTTTTCAGAAAGGGTTTTTCAAGTGAGCGGTAAGGACTGTCCCTTCTCTCTGCTGCACTGAAAGTTCCCCGTAGTAATAAAAGCTGCCAGTAACTAAGAGTAGAGCACTTCTTCTGTCATATTTTCCTTAGTTCTCATAACAGTCCTATATACTGGGCATTCCCATGTGTGGCTAGGAGAAGTAACTTCTCATCTGTAACCTACAAGCAGAACTAGAACAATGCTTATCTGGCCTAAGTTCTTTTACTCTTGGTTCCTGTCTGGTTTTTGAAATGGGGTTTCACATAGCCTAAACTGGCTTTGAAGTTGCTATATAGCCAAGGATGACCTTGAACCCTTGAATTACCAGCCTCCACTTCACAAGTGCTCATACTAGGGCAGGTCCAGGCTCTGAGGCCAAGGACCCAAGGTTCCCAGGGGCTGGAAAATTAAAGAGGCAAGAAATAGGAGAGAGTGTGGTGTAGTTTATTTAGTCTAGATAAAGGTGTATGCCTTTGGTTTCAAGGACATATTTAGGTAAAAATACACAAAAGTAGCATTTACATGAAATGGTTGGGCTGGAGAGATGACTCAGTGGATAAGAGCACTGACTGCTCTTCCAGAGGACCTGAGTTCAATTCCCAGCAACCACATCACCATGTGTGATGGCTCACAACCATCTGTAATGGGATCTAATGCTCTCTTCTGGTGTGTCTGAAGACAGGTACAGTTTACTCACATATATAAAATAAATAAATCTTTTTTTTTTAAAAAAAAGGAAATGGTTATGTAACAAGTTACGTAATCATTATATTTATTACTAACCATGGATTTCCTTGTGGTAGTTGGTTTCTTAGTTCATTTGCTACAGATAGTCACGCTGGGGCCATGTTTTCTAAACCTTTATCTGACCCATGCAGCACTATTCTCTTCACATCTCCATGCCTGACTTAAATCCGTTACCTTCCCTTCTTTTGCCTCCTCACTTTCCGTCCTTCCTTCTATAAATAGAGGTTGAGACAATCCTTCTGCCTCAGCTCCCTGAGTAATAGGATGACAGATGTGTGCCGCCACACCCAGGAAAGCCCAGGTTCTTAGTCACACCTGTTTTTAGTCATCTTTGGTGCTTAACCAAACACCAGGTGAGCAAATAAGTCATAACTCAGCCTTCATCAGGCCTCTCAGAGCAGTGAGGGGCTTAATAAAACGGTGAGGAAAAAGTATGGACCAGGCAGTGGTGGCTCAGACCTTTGATCCCAGCACTTCGAAGGCAGAAGCAGGCTGATCACTATGAGTTCAAGGTTAGGGTTAGGATTAGGGTCAACATAGTGGGTAGACCCATTCACTTCATCCTGGTCTACATGGTGAGTTCCAGGACAGCCATGGCTACATAGTCAGACTCTATCTCAAGAATAAATAAACAAATAAAATAAATAAAATAAAACAAAACTTAAAGGGTATCTGGAGATTCTAAAAGATTTGGCTTACTTCATGCATAAGCTAAAGTGTGGGCCCAAGTTCTATGACACAGGAAGTCCTTACAGAAAGCTGCCCTGTGAATCTAGATTGTTAAGTGTCAGGAAGCTTATTGCAGTGCTGGCAATCCAAGCAAGGACCTCATACTGGCTAGACAAGTGATGTGCTGCCTGGGCTCTAGCCAGTATCAGGAATTTTAAGTTGGAAAAATTGTGGAATTCATCTGGGTCCAAGCAAGCCTTGCTCTAACCAAACACCCTCAGTTTCTCAGACTTGGATTCAGTTCAGGGGTAGGTAGAAAACTGAGGTTGGCTAAGAAATACTCAAGCTATTCCTAAAAAAGAAATGATACAGCCTCTCCCTCAAGTTGCCAACTGCCTACTCAAGGATTCTCGGCCTTTTAAGAACATCTACAGACACCTCAAGCCGAAGTAAATACGACAGAGTGGAGGGAGTGGAGGTGCTGAGGGGGCGTAAGGTTTAAAAGGAGAACCCAGAACTCAGCAGAACTCTTCAGGGAAAGTTTCCTAGACATGGCAACAACTTGATTTTTCTAAAAATTGAAATATAATTCTTTTCTTGGTTCAAATGCAATGCATGCTATGGCAAAACAAATCAGAAAATGCAGGCAGTAAGGAAATGAACTCAAAAGAAGTGACCGTCTACCATTTGCCCACCCAAAGACAACACTCTCAACACTTTGACAACCAGGATTGGTCCAAGCAATGCACAAGAGGTGTCTAAGAGGTCAGGGGTATGTGAATCCTGTATCAGGTGGGGACTCCATGGTAAGGAGTAAATGTTATAAATGTCGTGGATTGGATTGGGAATTAGATAGTTTAGGAGAAAGACTGACAGATCTTTCGGGTTAGGCAGAGAATGGAAGCAAATGGTGGCAACACAAATCCTGCTTGTGGGTGACATAAATAAAATAATCATAATAGCAACAGCAGCAACCACTTGTGGACTCACCATATGTAAGATACCACACCAAGTACTTTACATTCAATCTTTACAACTGCCCTACAGAGTACTCTGGTCCTCAGTTTAGGCAAAGCAAGAGCTCTGTCCAGATTTACACAGCCAAATGGCTTCCAAGCCAGGACATCGGTATGTAGGCTGCCTGTGTAAGATCACCTGTGGTGTTCATTAAAAATTCAGCCTTCTGGGGCTGGGACTTGGATCATAGTGTTGATCAGCCTCCTTTAGAGAAGCTAATGGGACAACATGCAGAGACTAGGAGACTTTGGAGCACTCTTAGATGGGATGTCTTCATCAAAGCCCTCCCCTCAAGGCTAAAGGATCTATGCAAAAGAGGAAGTGGAAAGATTGTATGAGCCAAAGGTGATAGAGGTAGATAACTCCAAGCAGTCAGTGGCTTCCAGACACAAGAGGACTGTTCCACATGTGAATTCACAGTGGCCATGAGCATACGCTAGACTCTCACAGGATCATACCAGGCAAAAGCCCAGCTCTGAGAAGAGGAATGGACACAAAGCCCCATCCCTAACTTAGAAATTATTTGCAATCGATACCTGCTAAGAAAGGGAAAATCAGTTTTCTCCAATAGGGTAGGTAGCTCTGGGTACCAAACACACTCCACGGCAGGTCCAAGTCCAGGAGTAGTTAGCCAACATCAACGGACCCCATGGATTTTTGTGCACTATTTGTTTTGTTAGTTTTGTCTTGGGGGGGGGTTGTATCTTGTTTTGATTTTGGGTTTAGGATTTTTGAAGGGGGGAGTTTTTGCGAGTAAGAGAGAGAACATGAAGTTATGTGGGTAGGGAGGTGAGAAGTTCTGGAAGGAGTTGGGGGAGGGGAAAGAATGTGATCAAAATACATTGTATGAAAATTTAAGATTCTTTTTTTAAATTTAGTCGTTGTGCTAGCTGGTTTTGTGTGCCAACTTGACACAAGTTAGAGTCACCCGAGGAAGGAACCTCGGTTAAGGCCTTTTTTCTCTCCAGCTATAAACCTGCAGTTTTCTAGGAATTTTATCATAAACCCAATACAGTTAAACGACATGACTCAAATTCCCCTCTGCAAACCTAGTGGCTCCAGGTTTTATCTTTCATCCAACTGTAAACCCATCTAGCACCTCCAGAGCTCATCATGTGAGTTGTAGAATGCTGTACATGGATAGTGACCTGGAACACGGCTGAGGATTTTAGTTATTTGAGACAGGGGTTTGTTATATTGGCCAGGTTGGCCTTGAACTGGGAATTCTCCTGCCTACCTCTGCATCCTGAAAGCTGGAGTTACAGCTATATTCCACCCCTCAGCATGGTTGAAGATATTAAAACAACTTTAGAATATTACCACTAGTTATTAATTAAGCTAATCAAAATGATGGGAAACAAAAGACCTCAGAATTGTTTGCTGTGTGATTTGACTTCAGATCAGAATGTCATACATGAACATGTCCAGAACATACCTACAGTAGGTAGAGTGTGTTTCCACTTTCCAGCTGCAAAGGGGCCTAATATAGGAGACTGTATGTGTGTGTGTGTGTACGTGTGTGCGTGTGTGCGTGTGTGTGTGTGTGTGTGTGTGTGTGTGTGTTCCTGTACTATAAACTAATAAATAAGACTGCCTTCTGAAAGCCCCACATTCCCAATCCCCTTCAAAAATGCTCTAGAGATGATGGATGTGAGCAAAACCCAGGCCAATGTCCCATGAGTTCTACAAGCATTCGTTGTCCTTGGGTTAATAATCTCACAGCCCAATAGGCTGGAAAGAGCAGGAGTCAGCAGGATGGGCCCAGAATGCTGGCCTCAGAGGCAGCAGTAAGATAATGGCAGGTAAATCATCCCCAAGGACCCAGAAAAATGCTAAGAATTAAGGGAAAGACAAGAGGATTAGGGGTGTTAAAGGAAGGGTGAGAGTAAAAAGTGTACCTGGGGGCTGGTGAGATGGCTCAGTGGGTAAGAGCACCCGACTGCTCTTCCGAAGGTCAGGAGTTCAAATCCCAGCAACCACATGGTGGCTCACAACCATCCGTAACGAGATCTGACTCCCTCTTCTGGAGTGTCTGAGGACAGCTACAGTGTACTTATAATAAATAAATAAATAAATAAATAAATAAATAAATAAATCTTTAAAAAAAAAGTGTACCTGACTGTGTCCACACATGTGACATTAGCCAATTTCCTTGGCTCCTCGGAGCCTAGCTCTATCTGTAGGTTGGGAGTCAGCTCTACCCATCCCAAAGGTCCTTTTAGTTCTGGGTGGGAAACTGTAGAAATCCAAACTGCGCACATCTGCTGCACTGATTTCCCTGAGCGGAAAGGCCAGAAGACCCAGTGTCATCCAGCCATGTCTTCACAGGCTGCAGCTGTAAGAAAAAAGACCCACAAAGGAGGAGAAGACAGGGGCCGTTCCAGCCCTGTGTGACAAGCAGGGCCTCCCTCAGAACAACCAAAGACCTCTCACCGAAGTGATCTCAGACCATCATTCCCAGTACTAGTGAAGTATTGACAGCAACCACATGACCACAAAAGACAACCAAGACAATGCTTATGAAAAAAGAGAAATATTTTAATAACACCTTAGGACTTAAGATAGGAGTCAGCTATGTCACAAGACTTTGAGCAACCTTGTAGGCTTCTGGAAGGTTCTTTGGAATGACACCTTCTCTCTCTTCGTCACATGATCCAATGACTGGTTGGCTGGGTGCCACAGAGCACAGAGCTAGCTCTCTTATGAGGCTGAGCTCTCCTAAGTAATGTCTAAATTACATGTGACAAAACAATATTTTATATTTTTTTCTGTATTTTTCCATTGTCTCCTCTCTCCATCTGGAGATGCTTCTAGTCACACCCCACTCCACCCCAGGAATTCTTTTGAGACAGGAAGCAGAAGCTGCTTAAAGATAAATGGAACTTCCTGTCTTCCGTACAAGCAGACACAGGGGGAGAAGGGGGTAGGCAACAGAGAGGGAAACAAAAAGAGACTCAGAGACCAGAACATCAGAAAGACATAGACACTGACTGTGGTAAGAACCAGGTCTCAGAAGACATGAAGTTTCTGCCATTGGGTTTCCCGCTTCACCAAAGACTCCTGGGCTCAGAAATAGCAAGATCACCAAACTGGAACTAGTCTGAGGCAGCAGAGGCAATTTTATTGTGGACTTTGACTGAGGACTTTGTGCTGTGCCCCACACTTCTAACTAATTGGGCACAGTCTTTCCAGGGAGACTGAGCCTGTGGAATGGCAGATTAATAACTTGCCCACTAACCAGGGTGGACAGCATGAGCTGGGGGTATAGTTCAGCTGCTAAAGGGCTTGTTTAGCATGCAGAAAGCCATGGGTTTAATCTCCAGCATAGAGCTGAGTGTGGCAGTAGATGCCTATAAAACCATCATTTAAGATGTAGAGATGGGAAGACCAGCAATTCAATACCATTCTTGGCTATATAGCAACTTTGGGCCCAGTCTAGAAAACATGAAACTCTGCTCCTCCAACACAAATAAATAAAGTATAAACAAACCAACGAGATTGAGGCTGAGTCAGTTTTACTCTAATTTTTTTTAAAAAGAAACAAGAACAATGAGATACAAACAAAAACATAGAAATTCAATATTGGTGACTATTGGTGAATATCAATACAGTCAAGCATGTAGCCCATCCTTATAACTTTAGCACTGGGAAGCCTGAGCCAAGTTAACCATTATTTCTAGGCCAGCCTGGGTTTCATAGTGAGTGCCAGGCCAGCCTGGGCTATAGAGTGTGACCTTGTCTCCAAAAAAAAAAAAATTATAACAATAAAATAATTTTTAAAGTTGTGGGTTCCTCAGAGTTGTGAGTCACTGCTGACGTATGAAGAGGGATGGAAAACCCCATTGTCTTAGCTGCATCGGCTTAAGAAGATGCCAGGTGTATCTCCTTAATTCTCAAATCATAAGCTCCTACTAGCTGGCTCAGGAGATCCAGCCTTGAATTCTGTTGGTTGGCCTGCTCGAGTCGTAAGTATCCAAAAGTCCAGGTTCAAACACATCCAGGCTGTGTTATCTCCTAAGTGATTGACACGTAAGTCCTAAGTGATACACTCCTAATGCAGAAGTGGTAGGTCCGGGTGTGCAGCCAATGACTCGAGATGCTTAGAAAACAGTATTGTGAAGAGCCTCACTTTGACAGCACTGGTCTGAAAAAGCTGCCCTAGAGCTAAGGTCTCTCTGACCTTCCCTTCTGCCAGTTCCTTGATCCTCTTTCCCTGACAGTTTCCCTTCTCTGACTTCCAAACGAAATAAATTTTGTTAAATCCCTCCCCCCCAGGAATCTCATTAAATAGCCAGGAAAGATTATCCACTTGAGAAAAAACTATAAATTGTCACCAAGACCCAGACAGACATTTCATCTATTCTGAGAGCAACTGACAGATTGGGGGTTGAGGGTGAACTTTATTTGCATAATAAGATAACCTCTGTTCACTATGCAATTCCACCCTTACCTTCCTTTAGCTCATCCACAAGCTGTTCTTTCTCCCAGACCCATTCAGCTTCCAGAAAACCATTTACAAACCACTCTTTGGTCTCTATCCCTTTCATTTCCCCTTGATTTCTCTCTCTCCTGTGCGTTAAATGTATCTGTGTGGTTTTTCCCCTGTGAATCTCTCTCCTGCCAAGTACTCAGTGACCCTTCAGAGGGTGAAACGGAAACTCTCTCTCCCCTTCACACCTACTCTCTGCTCTCCTTGGATGTTCATTTTATCTTGCAGCTGCTTCTTTTTTTTCCTGGTGTAAAAAAAGATGCCTTCATTAAGACACAATAATATCCAGAGGAAGAAAAAAAAAAACTTAAAATAGGACCCTAAACCAATGGACTCCAAAGAATAAAAACTTCCCCAGGAATCCCATTCTGGGGTAAGAAAAGGCTAAGTCATGGTAGAATGGGGGTGAGCAGGCTGGGGGTGAGAGACTGATGTGACAGACATCCATCTCAGATGAGTGTAACTGGGGAGTGGAGAGGGTCATAGTGTTGGACAATCCACAGCCACCAAAGCCACCATGTGCCTGTGGCTTCCAAGTCCTCTGTTTTACAAACCCAATGAGTTTCACAGACAATACAACAGTGAGTTTTAGAAAAGAAAGAAGCGTCATTGCAGAAGAGATTGAAAGGAAGAAGGAACACCCACACCCACAGGAGGGGCTCCCGGAGCTGCCTTGCAGGCTCTTTTTTAAGGGCTAGTAAGGCTTTGCTAGGCTGAGGTAAGGGGAGGTGAGTTGGTCAGCCCAACTGGCCCAACCATTGTCTCCATGACTGGACTAGAGTTTCAGTCCACATCGTCAAGGGCCAGTGAAGCCTCTGACCACACATGGCCTCCTGGCAGCTGTGTTCATCAGAATGCTTATATAAAAGGCAAAGTGAGAAGAAAACAAGGAATGAGAACACAAACCGGTTTCCCTAAACATTGTCTGGTATTTCTGGCCTCTGGCCAGGACAAAGCTGTGCTAGAACCAAGAACACCCTGGCTTTGAGCCAGGACAGACTGTCAGTTTTCTGGGTCTCCATCCTCCCAGGAAGGAATTTCACACATTTTTGACAGTTATCTCTCAACCTAGTTTAACATATTCATATGCTCATTTCCTCGGCTTTTGTTTAATCCTTTCTATAAAACTGTAACTTCCTATAGGAAAGGGGGAGAGGAACTATGAACCTGTCGCTGGTTTGGCCAAGCTGTAAATAAATCCGTTTCCCCTTTACCAGTTTCTCTTTTCTAGCTTCTTTTGAAATACAGAAATGATATGTTTATGGGTAGTCTCTAGTAGCAGGCTCTCCTCTTATGTCTGCCCATTTGAAACATGGAATCTTCCCAGAAAACTTCTCCTTTCTGTCTCAGTGGACAGAGTCAGGCACATCCTCATTCCCAGCTTCCCTTCAAGCCATCTGTGGTGATCTGATCTCCTTGACTTGAAAAAGAAGCTAGAAACAACAAACACCAAGGACTTTCTACCTGCCCTAGAATCAACCACAGCAAACGCTTTTTATCTTCCCAGTGCAGCCTTGCTCATTGGTTAAGATAACCACAGATAGGTCTTTTATCCTAAGGTCATCTCCATGGCTGAGTTTGAGTCTCTTCTTGTTGTATGTTAAATTCTATCTTGTGGAGACTCACACACACTCTTTAGAGTCTGAAAGGTCCTCATTTTTACCAGTTTATGAACTGCAAACATAAATGCAATGCAAAGTCATTTCCCCAGATCCATCTTACAGTCTGTCCAGTAGACGCACCTAAACCTCATTATTGTCATACTGTCTCAACCTGCCAGCTCCCAGTAATGACAAGGAGACTTTTTATTATTTATGGAAGCTTAGGCCTTATAGCTCAGGCTTGTTCCCAACTAGTTCATATAACTTAATCTCCACATCTATCCTAGTCCAAGTTTTCCACATGACCTGTTACCTCTCACTCAGTCTCTGCACATCTGACTTCCCCTATGTCTAGCTGGTAAATTCCCCTCTCAGATTCTTCCCCCAGAGACCCTATCTCTCCAGCCAGAAGTCTCGCTTTCTCTTTCCTGCCTAGCTATAGGCCATCAGCTCTTTATTAAAGCCAATCAGAAAATGCCATAGGCAGGTGAGGAAGAACAGAAACATACCTTCACAAGGCGCACAAAAAAAAAAAGACTACCCTAAATCCCATTCATTATCTAGCCACTCTTCTAGTTCTGAAATGCATAAGTGAAATAAGTACCCTGGTAGAGCCCCTACATCCAGCCCTGGTCTATGGAGTGATACAAATATCACTTATAAGAAAACTGGTTGGTCTGGCTTATGGTTCAAGGACTAGGAAGTTCAAGATGGAGTGTCCATATCTGATGAGCCCTGATGATGATGAGTAGAGACTCAAGGTGAACTAGCTCACTCAATGAATGCTCTCTCCCTCTCCCTCTCCCTCTCCCTCTCCCTCTCTCTCTCTCCCTCTCCCTCTCCCTCTCCCTCTCCCTCTCCCTCTCCCTCCCTCCCTCCCTCCCTCCTTCTGTCTCCTACTCCATTGTGTTCTAGTGTATAAATATGTGTTGTAGAAATCAAAGCCAGGGCCATGGGCATAGTAGGCAAGTTTTCTGCTGCTTAACTCTCTCTTCTTACAAGGCAATGGGGTTGGCCCTGATTGGTGGAAGTCTATACTACTGAGCATAGGCATACTTTTAACCCTAATATCACCCAATGAGCCCATTGGGTGATACCAGGAATGGCTGGGATAGGGGCTGGCTGGAATTCATAGTATAGCCTTTTAAATAATTTTACTCCTAAAACCTTCATTTGCTAAGGTACCCTTTAGATATTATTCACATCCATGTGAATATCTTTATGTCTTGTGTCCAAGAAAAGGTACTTTCTTAGAGGGCTATATCTGAAGCCTCTGTCCAAATTTCCAGTTTTCTTCTTCCTACATTCCTGGCCATTCTTCCAAAGGATTGGTCACAGACAATGAATCTGTCTATAATGATACATCTGACCACTTTCCTTTTCAAACAAAATGAACAACCAGGCACACTTCTGTAGGTTCTGAGCACCGGGGAGAGTTCCCTTCACTAGTCCTTTCAGGGTGTCTGAGAGAAGTACTGTGTGGCTACATCTGTCCACTTTCAGGTGGTCCATGGATGCTGTGTGACCATCTGTGAGACAGGCCTCCACTGACAGTGGAGATAAGTCCTCTACTGTCGAGAGATAAGAGGGGATCCTCACAAGGTCACAAACACAAGAGTAAGGGTAGTGAGCAGAAGCAGGACTCAAACCTGGGCCTTTCCCTTGCTAAGTGCACATGTGTTAAGTGTGTGCTCTATACTGCACTGCATCCCAGTCCTCCCTGCTTTTGCTTTTTTAGAGCGGGTCCCATTATGCAGCTCACACTGAACTTTAATGCATGATCCTCCTGCCTCTGCTCAAGTGCCAGGATTATAGATGTCTACCATCACATCTGGTGCTGGGTCACTTCTTGCTGTGGTGTATTTGTGTCTTCAAGACCTGTTCCGACCTGATATATACATTTTCATTTGATGATGGAATCTTAAAGTATGAACCCTTGCTTATGGCTTGATATATCCATTAACACTGGTAATGGTGGCTAGCTTAGGCTTCATGGTAACTTACTAGCCCTTGGGCAATCAACCATTGAGTTTCTGCTAAGTCCTAATAGCAAGCCAAGAGCCATCTCTCAGAAAGAGAGAAGTTATCTGTAGATGACAGCAGAGCCTTGCTTAGAAACCCTGGGCTTTCATTACCTTTCATCCGTGGGATCTTTTGAAAGACTCCAGCAGCTTATCATGTTCCGTTGGCAATGCAGGTACCAGTAGATTAGCTGGTCATGTGACAAACTGGCAGAGCAGTTTGTACAGCAACATGAGACTATTTCAGATTACTTTCTCATTCCGCCTCCACTGCAAACCAGTAACTTTCCAAGTCACGTGGGGCAAAGCTATTCCCAGATGAGGGATGCTGCTCCTCATTCGTGACTGCAGGAGAGGCCAGGTGGAAAAGCTCATCTTTCTCCTTTGAGGAAATGTCCTGCACATCACCAGGCTTCTAGAAGTATCATGGAATGAATTACATTTGATTTGGGGTTTTTTGGTTTGGTTTGGTTTGGTTTTGGTTTTAGTTTTGGTTTTTGGTTTTGGTTTGTTTTTTTTTTTTTTTTTTGGTTTTGGTTTTTCGAGATAAGGTTTCTCTGTAGCCCTGGATGTCCTAGAACTCACTCTGCAAACCAGGCTGGCCTTGAACTCAGAAATCTGCCTGCCTCTGCCTCCCAAGTGCTGGGATTAAAGGCGTGCACCACCACGCCCAGCTATGAATTACACTTGTAATCTTCTTCAGCAGTGAGACTGCATCTGGCATAGAACCTGCAGTTGGAGTCACCACCCGGTTAAGCTTATAGTAATCTAAATAATCTACAGTCATTCTCAAAGATCCACCTGTCTTCTGTTCAAACCATATATGTGTAGGGAGTGGGACTGTGCTGGGAATTACCACCTCTGCATCCATCCATCCCTTTCTTCCTTCCTTCTTTCCTTCCTTCCCTTCTTCCTTTCGTCACCCCTCCTTGCCTCCCTCTCTTGCGCACTTTCATTTAAACATTTAAATTTATCCCTGTTGTTCATGTGTTTATGATGTATGTGTATGGGTGCACACACCATGATGCACGTGCAAAGGTCAGAGGACAACTATGTGGAAGGATCAGTTCTCTCCGTCTACTTTTACATGGGTCTAGGGCTCAAACTCAGGTCACCAGGCTTGTACTTTTACCTGCTATGCTATCTACCTCTCTCCTCTGTCTGTCTGTCAGTCTCCCCCCTCCCCTCTCCTCTCTCCTCTTTCTTGCTTTCCATCTTATGTTAAAAGCTGAACCCATGACCTCACGCATGTTAGACAAGTGCTCCACCACTGAGGTCTGCCTCCTCTTTCTTCAACGTGAGTAGTTGCAGGCTATCTCCTGTAAATCCTGATGTTGACATTAATCTCTGTAATCCTTCTAGAAACTCGCCTATCCTTTGCCTTACTATAGAGGCTGTAACAATGGCTTCTATTTTACCATCTTTGGCCTAATAGCTGCTTACTCCCTTTGGCCTTTTTGTTGTTGTTATAATGACCTTCTTGAGGCTAAGGAACTTCATAAAGAAGAAAGTTGACTTAGTTCCCAGTTCTGAAGTCTCAAGGGCAAGCTGCTGACATCAGTTTTGCTTTAGTGGAGACTTTCTGGGGGGTGGTACCACAACGACAGCTGTGCAAGTCAGACTGCCAGACTGAATCACTAGATGGAAAGTCAGAGAAGCTGGGGTGTGACCAGGCTCATTTGATTTAGTTTCTCTGATAATGCTCTTGTTAGAATTAGTCCAGGGTTCCGTGAGAACTATCTTAATCTCTTCTAAGGGTAATGCTCTTAGCAAGAACTAGCCCATTTTTATTAGAGCCCATCCCTTAAAGATCTCTCCACCTCCCTGCCCCCACCCCCACACTGACGACCAAGGCCCATTGTGAGGTTTTATGATAATGGAAAATTAACTAGACAGTGGTATTTGAAGGTAGGGGGCATATGAGCAAGGATGTGGTGGTTTCATATGCTTGTATGTTTGAATGCTTGGGACTGTAGTTGGTGGAACCGTTTGAGAAGGATTACTGTAATTAGTCCTGTAACTAGTCATGTAATTAGTCCTGGCTAGTTCCATGTAACAGAATCTTCCAAAGTCCATTCCACTAGCTACTTCCAGATACTGGTGATGCAAGTACATTTTCCAATACTGTAACAAAATGCCTAAGATAACTTGTAAAAAGAGGATAGGTTTATTTGGGTTCACAGTTTCCATCCAGAGTCTGAATATATAGCTCAATGGCAAACACTTGCATATCATAGTCTCTAACTTATCAACTCCGTTGCTTTGGGCCTCTAGTGAGGCAACACACTATGTCAGAGAGTACAATCACTTTATGGCCAGAATGCTAAAGGAAAAAGAGAGGAGGAGGACACTATTCTGAAGTGGTGGATACTTTAAAAGTTCAAGCCTATTAGAACATCTTAGACCATTGGGGACATGCCCTTGATGGAGATTATAGGACCCTTGTGTCCCCCTCTTCCAGATTCCAACACCTTATAGTCTACAGCAAGGTTCCACTAGTGCCCCACTGTATTGGTACTGTGTCTCCTTAAGAGGGTTTCAAAGGTCTAGAAGTCACGGAGTGGAGATGAATTGTGCCACTCAATGTGACCCATTAACAAAAGTTTATTATCACAGTATTATGTTCTGATCCCTAACAGTCTTAGTTACTTCCACCAAGAGACGTAACAATGACTCTACTATACTACAAGTCAAGGCTGCCGCTGTCTACTTGGGGTTTGCTGTGCTCATGAATCAAAGACAAAGAAAAGATACTTTCTTGGATGGCTAAGGTGGTTGATGCTGATTACAAAGGGAAATGGGATTCCTATTTTACAATGAAATCAGGACAGAGGAAGAGGGTTGAATAAAAATGGCTCCCTTGTGCTGGGCGGTGGTGGCACAGCCTATAATTCTAGCACTTAGAAGGCAGAGACAGGCAGATTTCTGAGTTCAAGGCCAGCCTGGTCTACAAAGTGAGTTCCAGGACACCCACGGCTATACAGAGAAACCCTGTCTGGAAAAACCAAAAAAAAAAAAAAAAAAAAAAAAAAAAGCTCCCTTGGGTCCATAGGGAATGACACTATTAGGAGGTGTGGCCTTGTTGGAGAAAGTGTGCCCTTGTTGGAGGAAGTGGGTCTCAGTTCACTTCCTGCTGCCTGACAATCCAGATGTAGAACTCTCAGCTCCTTCTCCAGTGCCATGTCTGCCTGCAAGCTACCATAATGATAATGGACTAAACCTCTGAAACTGTAAGCCAGCCCCAAATAAATGTTTTCCATTCTAAGAGTTTCTAGGGTCATAGTGTCTCTTCACAACAATAAAACCCTAAGACAGTATATCAGTGTACCTGTGAGTGTGTACAATCCTTTTGGCATGCTCTGTGATACAAGTCAATAGAAAACTATGATTCAATGAAGTCAGAATTATGAATGGCTCAGACCTCCAGGAATACAAGTCTGGATAAGTCTACTAAAGAAAGAACTAGGGCACACTGATGTGGTTGTTGACATCAGGACAGGAGAATACAAAATAGGTAACTGGGGAAGCAGAATGAAACTATCTGGCCAACTATACAAATGACGGCTGTAATTACCACTGCATTTTCTCAATAGGTAGATAGATAGATAGATAGATAGATAGATAGATAGATAGATAGATACATACATACATACATACATACATACATACATACATACAAACATACATACATGTATACACGATACCAATACATAGATGATAGATATTAACTTATCTTCCTATTTACCTATATATTAAATGTGGTTTTCTTTTCCTCTATCTTATTCCCTTACCATGTAGCAGAAGATGTATTGACCTTATATCATAGTATTTATACATCATTAATTTTACACCACAATATTTAAGTTACAAGATATCATAGAGAAAGTAAATACTCACAAAGACTTTAGTTCCTCTTCTGGGGAAAAGAGTTTAGTGGGATTTTTTGTTTGGGCTTTTTTGGGGCTTTTTGTTTTGTTTTTATGCAGGGTATTTGTATGATGTTAGTAAAAATTCTAACATTTTTATCATCTCCATTTGAAGAGTACGTGTGGCTTAAGATAGTCAGTCATGTTGACAGAGGGTGGACCAGAGATAACTGGTTTTATGTGTCCTTTCTCCTAGTCAGGAAGTGATGAAATAGTTGGTTAAACATTATACTGAGCTGATTCCCCTCTCCAATGTGAATAGCCCTCAAACAATCCATTGGAAGCCTAAATAGAACAAGAGACTGACAGAGAATTTGCTCTCTCAGCCAGATTCTCTTCGAAGCGAGACATCAGTCTGAGTATGACTGGGACTGGAACTCCACTCTCCAGTCTCCGGCTCACCAAGTGTTGTCTTTGGGGCTTCCCATCCTCCATAACAACTCGAAGCAATTCTTTATTTAAAAAATCATCTATCTAGATACATAACGAGGACATAGATAGAGGCATATAGATGCCGATAGTTCTGTTTTTCTGGAAAACTTTGATCAATAAAGATAATCAGCTAGGTATA
Organism: Mus musculus; assembly: GCF_000001635.26. Classification (NCBI taxonomy): domain Eukaryota; kingdom Metazoa; phylum Chordata; class Mammalia; order Rodentia; family Muridae; genus Mus; species Mus musculus. Next base: position 77,085,766 of record NC_000078.6, on the reverse strand, counting down.
CACAGAACCAGGAACACTTCATCTCGTCTTTTTGTGGACACGTTGCTTTTTTAATTTCTCTGGGACAATTCCTATCATTGAATTGCTGGTCACAGAGCGTGTGCTCATTTATGAGAAGCTGCCAGGCTATCTTCCAAATAATGTGAGAGCGTTCCAGTTGCTTCGCATCCCTATCCACATTTGGTATTGTCTATCACTTAAGTTTAACTATTTTGGTTCGTGTGTAGTCATTTTAGTATAGTCATTGGCATTTCCATGCCAATAATGAGGGCTATGCTCATATTTTCCATATGCTCGCCAGGCGTCTCACGTGCTCTCTTCTGTGAAACACATTTCCTGCTTCTTACTCAGCACTGGGCTTGCTTTCTGTTTTACTGATTACATCTTAGTTTTGCAAGCACTCCTTCTCATGCTGTGGCTTGCCTAGTCATTTCCTTAAGAATATGCACACCTTTAACTTTGATAAAGTGGATTTTTATGGTTGCCGTTTACTGTAATCTATAAAAAATATGTCTTGACCAACTCTGAGGTAATAAAGACGGAGTCCTGTGTTTTCTGCTGGAAGTTCTCTAGCATAGTCCTCACATTTCAGGCTATGCTTGATCTCAAATCAATTTTTGTGAATGGTGATGGATAAGAGGGGCTCATTTCTCAAAAATTTATTTTATTTGTGTGGGTGCCTACCTGTGTGTGTATACACATATGTGTCAGCCTGTGTGTGTGTACACATGTATGTCAACTGTATGTGTATAGACGTGTGTGCGCTTGTGTGTACACATATGGATACCAACCTGTGTGTGCACATATGTATGTCAGCCTATGTGTATACACACAAGTGTGTACATATTCAGGAGTCTGAGTATAAGCACACACACGTGGAGAAGGGGTTGACACACATCAACTGTGCATGTCTAGAAACCATAAGATGCTGTCAGATCCGTTGAATCTAGAAGTGTTTACCCGGGTACTGGGAGCTGAAGTCTGGTCCTTATGATTGCCCACCAATTGTTCTTTCCAGCCCCCAAATCTCACTTTTTAAAATATGAAAATTCTGTAGAGTTCTAGCTTCATTTGTTGAAAAGACTATCATTTTCTCAGTGTAAGGCACAGGCACCATTGTAAAAGGTACTTGAAAATAAATGAGTCTATTTTCCATCTTCATATCAGTTCTGATCATGAAATTATCTATGTGCCAATTGACTCTAACAATTGCTGGAGTTTCCTGATAGGTCTGAACCCCTGTACTGGATTGCTACAACTTTGTTCCCAAGTCCACCTTTAGCTGTTCTACATCCTTAGTGTCCTCTACATTTTAAAATCAACCTGTCAGTTTCTATACCTACCACCAACAACATAGTCTTATTTTTACTTTGTAAGTAAAAGGGGTGTGTGTGTGTGTGTGTGGTGTGTGTGTGTGTGCGTGTGTGTGTGTGTGTGTGTGTGTGTGTGTGTGTGTGCGTGTGTGTGTGTGTGTGTGTTTTGCTGAAGATCAGACCCAGAGTCTTGTACACACTAAGCAAGCACTCTACCACTGAGCAACTTCCCCATCCCTTGGCCTTTTAAACTAGGTCTCACTATATAGCTCAGGTTGGCCTTGAACTTGCCTTAAATTTGCTATGTAGCTCAGGCTGGCCTTTGAATTTTTGATCCTCCGTCCTTCACCTTCTCAGTATAGGGATCACAGGTGCATGTCACTGCACCCGTCTTATATTCATTTCTCTTTATACCACTTCACAACCAAACTTCCTGAGTTAGTCGTGCCTGAAGAACACCCTTACACAGGTCACCAAGGGCTTTCTCAGTGGCATAATCTTTTGGATCCTTTCCCTGCCTTTGACTTGTCCAACGGCACTGGCAGCATTGTCATCTGGCCATGTCTTGTTTCCCCACCCTCTGCCCCTCCCTCCGAGAGCATCTTTTTTTTTTTTTTTTTTTTTTTTTTTTTTTTTGGCTCTCTCACCACAGTGCTTATTGAGCACGCACCAGGATTCAGTGGCCAGTGATGTCCTATACCTAAAGCCTATCATAGTGAAGAAAAACAAAATTACAGCATTTGACATCTCAATGCTAAGACACCTGTCTGCAACCCAGACTCCCCATCTTTCCTCACAGGCTCCTCAAACTTGACATGTCCAAAAGCTATTCTTCATCTGCGTTCATCTTCACTTTCACCACACACCGACACACACACACACACACACACACACACACACACACACACACACATACACACACACGAGTTTAGTGCATAACTGAGTCCTGTCTAGATCTCCTACTCATCTCTGGACACAAGCTGCTCCATGCCCTGTGTGTCTATAATTGGGCCAGAGGTCTCTCTCTTGTTTCCTTCAAGGTTCCACTCTAGTTTTGCCAACTTCCATACCGCATCTCTCTGACAGACCATACTGCACACAGCAATTTTCTAATGGAACTCTGATCATAAGACCTCCCTGACAAAAAACTTTTCACTGCCTTTTTTTAGTCACTGCTCCATTGCTCTGAAGAGACACCATGACCAAGGCAATGCTTATCAAAGAAAGGGTTCAATTGGAGGCTTGCTTACAGTTTCAGAGGTTAGTCCACTTTATCAGGGTGGAGAGTATAGTGGCACACAGGCAAACATGGTGCTAAGAGTTCTACATCTCTTCATAGGCAGAGAGAGAGAGAGAGAGAGAGAGAGAGAGAGAGAGAGAGGAAGGAAGGAAGGAAGGAAGGAAGGAAGGAAGGAAGGAAGGAAGGAAGGAAGGAAGGAAGGAAGAGATTGGGGCTGGCATGGGCTTTTGAAACCTCAGAGCCCCACAACTCGGTGACAAGCTTCCCCCCAACAAGGTCACATCTCCTTTTTTTTTTTTTTTTTTTTTTTGCCATTATAGAGAATTTTTTATACATTTTTTAAATTATTATTAGGTATTTTCCTCGTTTACATTTTCAATGCTATCCCAAAGGTCCCCCATACCCACCCCCCCAATCCCCTACCCACCCACTCCCCCTTTTTGGCCCTGGCGTTCCCCTGTACTGGGGCATATAAAGTTTGCAAGTCCAATGGGCCTCTCTTTGCAGTGATGGCTGACTAGGCCATCTTTTGATACATATGCAGCTCCCGGGTACTGGTTAGTTCATATTGTTGTTCCACCTATAGGGTTGCAGTTCCCTTTAGCTCCTTGGGTAATTTCTCTAGCTCCTCCATTGGGGGCCGTGTGACCCATCCAATAGCTGACTGTGATCATCCACTTCTGTGTTTGCTAGGCCCCGGCATAGTCTCACAAGAGAGAGCTATATCTGGGTCCTTTCAGCAAAATCTTGCTAGTGTATGCAATGGTGTCAGCATTTGGAAGCTGATTATGGGATGGATCCCTGCATATGGTAATCACTAGATGGTCCATCCTTTCGTCACAGCTCCAAATTTTGTCTCTGTAACTTCTTCCATGGGTGTTTTGTTCCCATTTCTAAGAAAGGGTAAAGTGTCCACACTTTGGTCTTCGTTCTTCTTGAATTTCATGCGTTTGGCAAGTTGTATCTTATATCTTGGGTATCCTAAGTTTCTGGGCTAATATCCACTTATCAGTGAGTACATATTGTGTGAGTTCCTTTGTGATTGGGTTACTTCACTCAGGATAGTTCTACTCCCCCCACCCCCCCACCCCCGTGACTAAGCATTCAACTATATGAGCCTATGGGACCATTCTTATTCAAACCACCACACTTGCCTTTAAAATAGAAGCAATCTTTTATCCTGGCCTAGGGGACCTCTTCCCTCTCAGTCTCATCAGTTCCCCCCAACCTTCCTTTCCCTCATTCTCCTGTCACACTACCTGTTTTTCTTCCTGTGCCCCCATGTGTCACGCCCTCTCTTACTCTGGGCTTTCAGAAGTGCTATCCCCTCAGACTAGATACTACCCTCCTCCCAGCTCCCACCTCTTACCCACCTAACTCCCTTGACTCCAGACTCAGCATAAACATTTTTTTAGATTTTTTTTTCTGTCAAAGCCATAGTGTAAGTAATTCCCCTTTGTTTTTCCATGTCACCTTGCATTATCCACCCTACTAGGCCTGCCCGACTTTGTCTCTCCTCCATTAGACTCCAATCCACTGGCAGGTGGGTACATGTTCTACTTCTCTCGTTGTATGCTATTATGTTTCTAATCTTAATAAAATATTAACCTACAAAAGAATCTTTGTTGTAAGCCTAGCACTCTGGGGGGGGGGGGGGGAGATAAGGGAGGTCGATTGATAGTTCAAGGCTAGCCTGGGCTGCCTAGTGAGACACTGAACCCAAACCAAATCTTGTTGAATGAACAGATCTTTTCTTACTCTTCTTCACTTGTCCTCTGGGTGCAGACATTGCTCACCGCTCATGTCTCTGAGTTACACTCATTTTTTTCTTCTTTAGGTTTCATTGATCTGGATGACTTCAATGATGAGGTACACCTTTCAGATCTAAGCCTACTTACCTAACGCCAGAGTGTATATTTATCCTTTTAAGTTTTTTGTAATAATTTCCTATAAAGCATTCATAGAAATACGAATAAAGATGTGACGCTATCTTCACTATCAAAACATGAGAAATAGCCCAGGTGTTTATCAAAAGAGAATTGGGTACTAGGTACGGGGGCACCTGCCTGCAATCCCAGAACCCAGCAGGTGAAGGCAGGAAGACCATGAGTTCAAACCTGGCCTGGGCTACAAGAGGCCCCAAAAAGAAAGAGAAAGCAAATAAACAACGTTATCAAGCACTCATAAAAATACTAGGAAGATTCGTACACTGGTATGAAATCCTGTTGAGTCAAACAGAAGGTTACATCTGTACAAATACAGAGAACTCTCTTTTGCCTGGTTTTCCCTCTCTTTGATTCCAAAGTTAACTACATGTCTATACTGAGCAATGGACCAGATAGTGTATGTTTCAAAAAATACATAGAAACATAAGAAATGCTGTCTGTTAATAAACTCAGATTTTCTACCAACAAGCTTTCAGAACTATATGTAGAGTTCACAGTCATCTTAATTATCTATTTATTTCTTGAGCCTCTATTTCATGCCATTTGGTACAGCTGAGCTACACCCTCAGCTGTCTACCTGCCATTTTCTGTTGCACATACTAAGGGTGTACAAGAGTAAGGTGGCAACTTTGCCTCCTAGAGTTTTCTAGGTCAATGACAGGCAGCAAATGACAATAACGAGAGCTGTGAAGAGACAGAATGACGAGAGGTGTTCTTTTAGGGACAGGGACAGTTTTGTGAAGTGGTGATGTTTGAACAGAGACCTGGGCTACAGAAGAACCCGAGTGAATATGTAGAGGGTGAACACTGTGGTCCTCACACAGCCTGTGCTCAGTGGGCTCTAGGAGCAAGGAGATCAGGACATCTGGGATGGGGGAGGAGGGCACATCACAGCAGCCACCTCGGCCCAGAGAGCCTGCTGCTCAGGGCTGAGTCCATCACAACATGATGAGACTTTACAAACCTCATTTGTAAAAGTCTAAAAAGATACAGGAAACTGTTACCAGAAATTATTCCTGAAATGTGAGATTACGCAAGGCTTTCTTCTCTCTCCCTCCACTCCAACCCCTTTCTTTCCTTTCCTTTTTTTTTCTTTCTTTCTGATAAAACAGAGTCTCAGGTAGCACAGGTTGGCCTTGATTGGACTCACTAATAAACCAGAGGACAACCCTGAACTCCTGATTGCTCTGCCTCTACTTCTTGAATGCTGGGGTTCCAGGGCATGCGGAACCATCACACCCAGAGTATGCAGTGCTGGGGATCGAACCGGGAACTTTATACACACTAGGCAAGCATTCTACCAACTGAGCTACAGTCCCAGAGAAACTTTCACTTCCAAACCCACACCCTAATGCTGTCTTTGTATTTTACAGCAGTGTATATTACTTCCATCCATTTAAGAGGCTTGATACTGGGTACCCTCAAATGCCCCACATGGGTGGGAAGGCCCCATCTTTCAGGGCCTTGGGTGGGGAGTTCCGCAGAGAACTTAACAAGGGCTGTGGTTTAGGATGCCTGGGTCTCTCTGAGCCCCACACTTCCTGCCTTTTCTAGAGGATGAGGTGGGGGAAAGGAATGTGTCCTGGTCTCTGTCAGAGCCTGTGAGTCAGTGTGCATCATCACAACTATGACAATGTACAGTAGGTATAGAAAGTATGCATCCTGTTTATCATTAGGAAAGAAAGTGGATCAAATCAATTATACAGTGAAATTGTGTGGAGCCGTGATAAAAGATGCCGAACTGTAGAAACACAACACCCTTGCCCCTACCACTTCAATTCTCAGCTGCAGGAACCGTTTCTGCCTCCCCTTGCCTAACACGGGCTCTTCCTTGAACCTGACTGGTGCCTACTGTCTGTACGGCTCCTCCGGGGCCCTCATTAAGGATTCTTCCATTGCGGAACAACTGGAACACGCTTGGTCCTCTGGAGCTGCACCAGAGGAAGGAGAGTGGGCCAAATAATCTCTAAGATGGATCACTCACTCCTCGGGGAGTGCATCAGACGGGTTCGCTTCAGTGGCTTCACCTTCCTATTAGCTTTCTGTGTGTTAATAGTAAATCTAATGAGCATTTCAAGCACACAAGCAGGAACCCACCCACAGAGGACCATGGGGCAAGCTGGGCCAGATCTTGAGAATCGCTACTCTGGGAAGCCACCCCTACGCTCCCCCAGAGACCCAGGAATACCCCTGCTGTATTCCTGGACGGCTCCTTTGTTCCGGGCTCACCAGAGTTCTGCAGCTCAAAGTCTGAGCCCTATGTGAAATCTTTGTAAGCATCAATCACCTCGGGGTAGTAGGCCACAGCGATGAACCAGCCATGGGAGGACTTCTCCACTGGTGCTGAGTGACTCAGAGGACACACAGGTTAACTCGGGGACTGACAGAGGGCCAGGACGATGCATACCTTCCCTCATTTCACAGCAGCCTCCTCTGAAAAAGGCAGGACTCCTTGGAGCGATAGAGGCCACAGCCATCTAACCTAAACCGCCCGTCCAGGCCAGCCACAGAGGCTGTTTTGTAAGCATTCTCTGTGGAAGTCCTTCTGCCCAAGGCCCCGAAAAATGGCGACTTCTCAAATGGAATCCGAGTTTAGGACTGACCAACAGACATTGCTGAGGGGGTAACACCAACCCCCAGGGCACAGGGACCATGGTGGGAGGGTAAAGAAGTCGGGCTCCCCACAGCAGCAAGACTTGATGCCTGGATATAGGGAGAGGCTGCACTTGAAGAGCCAGCAGTCTGATTGGGGGTGGAGGTTGAGGGTTGAGTGGGCTTCTTCAGGGACAACCTGCTGTGACTCGCTGTGGGATTAATATTAAGAAGCCCATTAGTTGGATTAAGGAATGGCTAAAACAAAAACAACAAAAATGTATTGTACATAGCTCTGGAAGCTGGGGAGTCCAGTCCCAAGATCATGAACAAGTCCTGGAAGTTTCTTCTCTGTGTCCTTGCAAGACAGGGAGGCCAATTCTTTCTGGCCTGTTCTTTTCATTTAAAAAAAAATAAATAAAGACAAGGTTTTGTGTGTAACTATCCTCCCAGCCAAGAATCTGCCTTTGAACTCATCTGCACTCCCTTGCAAAGGAATATCCTGGGCTTGCTGACCATTTACACTCCCTCATGGAGGGAGAGGGGTTGTCTCACCTTAGCATCCCGCTGCTCACTACCACTTATTATATGCTATTATATGTGACCCTGCCTTAATTGCACATGCCTTGTGGAAGGACTAAAGTATATAGGCCCAGGAAGACTAAAGAAGGGGCCTCCATCCTTACAGGAAGCCCAAACCCATGCTAGCTAAAGGCTTTCTGGGTGTGACCTTTTAGGGGAGGAGCTACCAAGCCACTGTAACCAACCTCTCACCTATGCTCTATGAGGAAGCCCAAGGAACTCCCTGGTTCTCCAGAGTGAACTTCGGTGGTGGAATCACGCCTCAGATTGTTGTCAGGAACTTAGCAGGAGGAGTAGACCTTATTTACATCTCCCTGAGCAAAGGAATTTCACTACCCAAAATCTTGCTATGTTCCCCAAGTTAGCCTTGAACTCCTGGGGTCAAGCAGTCCTCCTCCCTCAGCCTGCTGGCACTACAAGAGCATATGCCCCACATCCAGCCCCTGGGGCCTGTTTTAAGACGTTAACCTATTGGGAAGGGTGGAGCCCTCAGCACCCAACTACTAAGCAGGGTGGTAGCTCTTAAACTGTCACACTAGGGACTAAAAGCCCACAAATCTATTTTTCATTGGTAGTAGAGGTGAAGAAACATCTAACCCACAGAAAAGACAGAAAGAAAATTACATTTAAGGGCTCGTTTTTATGTTTATTTCTGGTTTGCCTTTGAGAATTCACACGAGGGGGAAAACCTAGTCCTTGGTTGGTTTGCTTCGTCTTTGCGCTTTTTTTTTTTTTTTTTTTTTTTTTGAGACTAGGTCTCGTGTAACCCAGGTTGGCCTTGAACTCCCATATGTGGTAGAGGATGATCTTGACCTTGAATTCCCGATCCTCCTGAATTCAACTCCCCAGTGTGAGATTACAAAACATACAGCTAGCTTATACAGTGCTGGGGACTGAACCCAAGGCAATACTAGCTAAACATTCTCTTAATTGAACTACCTTTCCAGCAAAATTGATCTTTTTTTACTTGGCTCTTAGCCCTCTCTGGTTTGTTTGGGCTTGCAGTTTGAGGGTGCTGTCTGCAGGGGTGCAGAAGCAAGAGACACACACAGCGTAAGTAGCTCAGGAGCAGAGCGAAGGGAATGGCGCTGCTGCTCCATCTGGAACCTCAGCCTGTTAAGGAGGAGTCTTCTGCCTCAGTTAACTAATCTAGGAACTCCCTTACAGGCATGCCCACAAGTTTGTCTAGTAAGTGACTCTATCTCCTGTGAGATTGACAGTCCCCTTCTGGTGTCGGCCTACAAGACAAATGGCAAGTCTGTTTAATCTCACCCATGAATCTCCTGAATGGGAGAAGTTCACAGTGGTTCTCATCAGAAATGGACTTCAAGGAGAGTTAGCCAGCACACAGGTGATCCACTCACTGATGGTCGCTTGTATTGAGCCTGGATGGGTTTTCTCTGTTCTCATCTTAGCTTGTCTCCTTTATACATCTTAGAGCTGATGAGCCAGGTGGAACAGACTGACCAATGGCCAGCTTCTAGATTTTTCATGATTGTTCCCTCCTCTTGGGAGTTATCCAAATAAACTACCCAGCACGCCAAGAGGCTCTGCTCTCAACTTAGAAAGACAGGAGTTCTCTGTGAGCATCAACACCAAAGTAGCTGTGTAAGATGCACTCTGATACCTTCAAATCCTCTGGAAAGGTTACTGAGATAGCTAAGCTTGGTTGTCAATTTGATTAAATAAAGAAACACCTAGGGCTGGAGAGATGGCTCAGTGGTTAAGAGCACCGAATGCTCTTCCAAAGGTCCTGAGTTCAAATCCCAGCATGGTGGCTCACAATCATCTGTAATGAGATCTGACACCCTCTTCTGGTGCATCTGCAGACAGTGACAGTGTACTTAGATATAATAATAATAAATAAATCTTTTTTAAAAGATAAGAAAAGAAGAAACACCTAAAGTAGATCATACTTCTGCTGTGTCTTTGAAGGAGTTTCTAAAACAACCGGAGCATGGGGGCTTTGGCATATGGATGAATTAATCACTTGGGAGACTCATAGCATGATGACTGTTATGTTGGAGGTAACAAAAATAGGTGGTGGAGCCTAGTATATCACTGAGGATATCCCCTAGTATATCACTGAGGATATCCCCTATGAGAGCTACAGCTTGGCCTTGCATCCTTTTCTTTGCTTCCTGGCTACCATGGTGTGAACTGCTCTACCTTACCCTTCTCACCCAATTCTAGTTATTTGATGATAGGAAATAAAGAAACAGAGTAACCTGATGCCAAGGAAGTAGTGCCAACCATACATGCGACTACACCTGACCTTAAATCTTTGGAACTGACTTGTGAAAGCAAAGCTTAAGGGGAGATTACAATAGGAGCTCAGGAGACTAGAATACCAACAACATGTAGATAGTGAGAGTCAGACTCCTGAGGCTTCAGAGGGGAACAAAAATTTAGACTAAGGACTATTTGTGTTACAATCTTGCGAAGAACTTGTGGGGATTTGCCTGTATCCTGAACCTTTGTGAGAGGCTTAACGTAACATTCCAATTAATCTTTCAGAGGACATTTCATGATTGCATAGCATTAGGCTGTGGCATGGTTATCACTGCTCAGACATATAGTGAAAATTTGCATCAAAAGGAAGATCTTTGAAAAGTATGCAGTTTGACCAAAAAAGAGGCAAACTTAAAGTTGTAGACAAAGATAATGTAGTTGATAAAGAAATTTATGCTGCTAAAATGGAACAGAACATTTTACATGAGGACAATAGAAAAGATGGCTTCAGGCACCTCAGGAATTGACCTGACTCTGCCCACTACAGGCTCCAGGGTAGAAATTATAAACTCATTTGAAAGACTTCCTTGAGAAGAGAACATGTCTGGGTCAATTTGGTTTTGCATGGCTACTTTGAAACTGTTTCACTTAGGTTTGTTTAATCAAATTAACTATCCAGGTACTCAAAAGCCACAGAAACTATGATCTAAGGGTGCCTAGCTGCCACAACAGACTTGCATTGCCATGAGATGCTATTTTTTTGCACACATGCAAAACACAAGAGTTATGGAATCATGGAAACTTTCATCACTTTCAATGGAAAGTCTTGGAAGCCACGCAGTGCATAGCAGGTCAGATTTCTTGTTAAGAAACCCCAAGAGACTGAAGATTGAAGTTAGGAAAGTGAATTCTACACTGTAGTGGAAGCCCTGGGATGTTCAAGTTATCCCAGGCACATGAAACGTCTGCCTAGAAAAGCCACAAGTGATGGAGAATTTCTCACATTTGAATTGTTGTGATAGCAATTTGCCCACAATGATAACAAAGGAAACCAGTATAGTAATCTGTACAATCATCCACTTGCCTGTGGTGGTTTGGATGAGAACAGTCACGATAAGCTAATATATTTGATTATTTAGTTGCCAGTTGTTAGACTATTTATTATGGATTACAAGGTGTGGCCTTGTTGGAGAAAGTATGTCACTGGGGTTGATACCAGGCCCAGTCTCACTTTCTACCTTCTGCCTGTGGATCAGGTGTGAGTGCTGAGCTGTACAATACTTCTACCTACAAAGCACCAAGCCTGCCTACCTGCCACCATGCTTTCCATCATGATGATTATTCACAGGGCTAGCCCTGAGAAACTGGAAACAAGCCCCTATTTGGCCACCTTAGTCGTGATGTCTTCTCACAACTATAGAACAGTAGGAAAGAGGGTCCGAGAGTCTGGTCTGTATTGGAAGCATATATTCCTGTCAATGGAAAATCATCCCATCCAGTATTTTCTACCTGTTGGTGTATCCAATCATTTAGACAGCTGTGATGGTACACCCCCGTTATCTGCTTGATTAGATTTAGAATCCTCTAGCAGACACATCTCTGGATAGCTCTGTGACAGCGCTTGTGTAAAAGGACTAGCTTGGGAAGCAAAACCATCCAATAGGCTGGGATCATGGAAGTATAATATGGGGATGGGGGGGGGGGGCTGAATGCTAGAACTTCCCTTTCTCTTGCTGCTCTACTGAGATGTGAGCAAGTATCCTTGGGCTCCAGAGGTGACCACTAAAAGCTGCTCCTTCCTGCGTGCCTTCCCCAACATCAAACTTTGAACCAAAATAATCTCTCTCTCTCTCTCTCTCTCTCTCTCTCATTTCAACCTGCTGTATGTTTGGTTATAGCTATGAAAAGTACAACACGAAGCAGCAAATGCTGTTTTCTGTGACGGAAAGAAAAGTAAAAATCAGGGGACACCAATTTTGGAAATAAACTGTATAACCTGAAAAGTATAGAACACCTAACTCCATGACTGAAATGGTCGCCTCTCTTCCCAGAGCTCTTACCAAGCTGAGTGAGCAACGGAAGACCGGCCAAGACCAGAATGCTCAGGTAACCCAGAATACTTCTCTCAAGTACACTGGAAGCTGAACAACCTAGTGTTGTTTGTGCAGGAGCCTGTCCCTGTTCATACTTCAGTTAGATGCTAATTATATGAAGACAAAGGAAGCTAAAAAGCTAATGACATCACAGTTAATGTAATCTAAGCTATAACACTCCCCTCCCTCCTTACACTAACCAGTATAGTAAGGAGAAGTGTTGAGAAGGACTCTAGGTCCACCTCTCTTCCAAGCCATACTGTGCTTTGTACACATCACCTGCCTGTGGTCCTTTCATAAAGCATTTCTGGACCCGGGCATGCTCCTTCTGCACCTTCCCCAGTACTCAGACCACTCCTGAAAGTCAGATCTTGTTAGTAAGTATATCTCTGCTCCACAAAAAAAGTTCTCCACAGAGAAATTTAGTTGGTTCAGACTTCATGGCTGGGACATTTATTAGGTTTAGTGGGAAATCGTAGTTATAAATAGTAATATATAGCCAACATTTATTGAGGATCTACTATACCCTGAACACTATTAAAAACATTTTATATTCATTGTCTCATTACATCTTCACATCTATTTGAGGTACATACTATTATTATCCACAGTTTACAGATTAAAAACAAAGCCCTGAAACTCAGAGAGATACCCTTAAGAAATACCTCCTCATTCTCCCGCTTCGTCTCCTCCACCTCCATCAGACTCCTGAACCATACAGACAGGAGCATATTGTCCTCTGAGAGGCTCCACTCAGCAACTGACTCAGACAGATACAGACACCCACAGCCAAACAGTGGATGGAGCTTGGGGACTCTTGCAGAAGAAGGGGAGGGAGGATTGTGGTCCCCAAAGGGGATAGGAACTCTACAGGAAGACCAACAGAGTCAGAGTCGAGTAAGCTGGACCCTTGGGCTCTCAGAGTCCAACAACCAAAGAACATACAGGAGCTGGACCTAGGCCTCACCACTCATATGTAGCAGATGTGCAGTTTGACCTTAATATGGGTCCTGAATAAGCTGTTGCCTGTATGTAGGATGTGTTCTATTATCTGGACTGCCTTTTTTGGCCCCAATGGAAAAGGAAGCACCTAGCCTTGCAGAGACCCGAAGTGCCAGTTTTGGAGGGATATCCAGGGGGTCCCCTACCTGCTCATAGGAGAAGGGGAAGGATTGTGGGAGGGGGTAACCAGGAGGTGGGCAGTGAATGGGATTGAAGTGAATAAGTACAAAAAAATAAAATTAAATTTAAAAAAAGAAAGAAAGAAAAAATAGGGCTGGTGAGATGGTTCAGCGGGTAAGAGCACTGACTGCTCTTCTAAAAGTCCTGAGTTCAAATCCCAGCAACCACATGGTAGTTCACAACCACCCATAATGAGATCTGACGCCCTCTTCTGGTACATATGAAGACACCTACAGTGTACTTATTTATAATAATAAATAAATCTTTGGGCCTGAGCAAGCAGGGCTGACCAGAGCAAGCAGAGCCGACCAGAGCAAGCGGGTTGACCGAAGCGAGCAGTAGTCCTAAACAACCACATGAAAGCTCACAGCCATCTGTACAGCTATAGTGTACTCATATACATAAAATAAATAAATAGGTTTTTTGTTTGTTTGTTTTTTTGTGTTTTAGCTTTTTGAGACAGGGTTTCTCTGTGCATCCCTGGCTGTCCTGGAAATAAATAAATGTTTTTTAAAAGAAAAAGAAAAACTCATTAGGAAAGACACTAGGTGCTCTGGTTAGTCTTATGTCAACTTGACACAAGCAAGAGTAATTTTGGAAAAAGGAAACCTCACTTGAGAGAGTGCTTCCCTAGATAAGCCTGGGGTGTATTTTCATGGTAGATGACTGATGTAGGAGGATCTAATTCATGTGGGTGGTGTGACCTATGGTCTGGCAGTCCTGGGTGCTATAAGAAACCAAGCTGTCTAAGCCTCTAGGAGCATGATAATAAGCAGCACCCCTCCATGGCCTCTGCATCAGCTCTTGCCTCCAGGTTCCTGCCCTGTTTGAGTTCCTACCACGACCTTCAATGAAGGACTATGATGTTGAACTAGAAGCCAAAAGAATCCTCACCTCCCCAAGTTGCTTCTGGTCTTAGGTTTTATTGCAGCGATAGGAGCTGTAACTAAGACACTAAGAGGAAGAAATACTCTGCTATTAAGAAATCCATAAGGCAGCGTGTGGGCTGCGTGCTTGTGATCCCAGCTCTTGGGAAGCTAAAGTAGAAGGATCAAGAGAGACAGAGACAGAGAGATAGAGACAGAGTCAGAGAGGAAACTATAGAAGGAAGGATGGAGGGTTAGGCAGGGGAGGCAAAGGGGTTGGTGAGATGGCTCAGTGAAGACATGAGCCATGAGCCTTGCGACCTCAGTTTCTCCAGAACACAGACTTGTTCTTGGGATGCTTCCAGGCTCCTCCCAGGTACAGCGGATAAGGGTGAGTTTCCTTCAGCTGTTGTTAGTCATGTGCCTCTACAGAAATATGGTTTTGTCACATGTGGTTTGTTCTTGTGACTGACCATCTTATTCATGTGACTCTTCTTAGCTCTCTGAGTATAAATTGTCTGATGTTCAAAGTTGGCTATTGCGTGAGGCTATTTAGTCTGCCTCATTTTTACATTCTGCTCTCCCAGTTTCACGTGGCCTACTAGAGTGGCAAACATGTGGTACATGTTGGTAACACATAATGGACACACTAAGTCAATAAATAAAAATACCTTTAAATGGTTTTTTAAAAGAAAAAGAAAGAAATCCCTTACATAGCTGGACCTGATGGTGCAGGTTTATACAGCTGGTACAGGGTTATACTCATACCTTGGAAGGCTGAGGAAACAGGGTAGAAAGTTCAAAGTTTGCCTTTACTATAGACTGAGCCACTTAATGAGACTCTGTCTCAAAATTTTAAGAGTAAAACAGAGATCCATGGGCTGGGGGCGGGGCTCTTGCTGCTGCACAGACTCCTGACAGGTTAGCAGTGTAGCTAAAAGGAAACTTAAAAAGGAAATGGAGCCAGGTAGTGGTGGTAGTGCACACCTTTGATACTAGCACTTGGGAGGCAGAAGCAGGCAGATCTGTGAGTTTGAGGCCAGCCTGGTCCACAGAGCGAGTTCCAGGATAGCCAGGGCTACACAGAGAAACCCTATCTTGAAAAACGAAAACAAACAAACAAACAAACAAACAAAACGGAAGAAGAAAGTACTGTGGAGGTGTAACTTGGGAGAACACTTGTCTGATCTACCTTTAAGCACCTTTAACCATGAAGAGGAGGAGGAAGAGAAGGAGGAGGAGGAAGAGGAAGAAGAAGAGGAAGAGGGAGAGCCACAAGGATAGGTGCGGTAGGCTGAGGCAGAACCAAATTGTGATTTTGAGGTCGGCCTGAGCTACACAGTGAGTCCCCATCTTGGAGGAAAAGGCGTGAGTGGGAACCCCTTTAATATTATTCAGTGGGCCTAAGGAAGAAATAGTGTGGTTTCACTTTAAACAGTAACGCTTTTGAGGACAAAGTGCAACCACTTTGGAAAAACTATTTGGCAGTTCCTTTAAAATATGTATACATGCATAAAATACACGTTGACTCAGCATTTCCACTTCTAGGTCTAGACTTCAAAGAAAAAGATAAAATACAGTCAGCTCTCTTTATTCGAGGGTTCTACAACTAACTGCAAAAGCATGATATCTTTTAAACAAAAACCATGGCTGGCCACGCTAACTTACAACAAGGCCTCAATCTGCTTTACTCTAATTAACAGCTTGATGGATCTCAACTAACCTAACAAACTTCCCATATTGAAGAATTTTAATTGTAGAATTATTTGTAATTTTATCACCAATCATATCACCCTGTGCTTTAACAGGCCCTAACACACCATCACAGTCCTTTATCCCTACTACATGCCAACCATGGCACAGTGGAGAAATTGCACGGATCACATAAATAATATCAACCCTACACTCACACAAAGGTCTGCACTAACAGCCATATATATTATTCCTATCTACTATTCCTGACCTTGAGAAGTAGACACAGAAGGATCAGAAGTTCAAGGCCAGCCATTCAGCTACCTAGTTAGTTTGAAGCTAGCCTGTCTAAACGTAAATACACAGACTTTTTTTAACTTTCATTATTCCCAGAACAGTACAATATAATAGTGATTTGAATAGCATTTATATCATACTATGTATTCTAAACAATCTGGAGGTAGCCAGGTGTGGTGGTATATACATCTGTAGATTCCAGCACTTGGCAGAGGCAGAAGGATCACTACAAGTTCAAGGCCAGTCTGATAGATGGAAAGATAGATAGATAGATAGATAGATAGATAGATAGATAGATAATAGATAGATGGTAGATAAATAATCCAGAGGTGATTTAGAGTGTGCAGGAGGGTATGTGTAGATTATATAAGTGTAAACACATCATTATGTGTGAGAAAGCTGAGCCCCTGTGGAGGCTGCTATCACTCATTTGGATAACTGGTCCCCCAAGATGCAAGTATTAAATGTTCCACTACTGGGTGGCACAACTAGAGGTGGCTGTACCTTTGGGAGGACCTATGGGAAGTCTTTGAGAGGACAGCACATCCTTGAAGAGGCTCTCATGGACCGTTGCTGCTTCCTCTCTTTTGCTTCATGGCAATGAAGTAAGCAGCTTCTCTCCACTGCTGCCGTGACCGTGACGGCGGCCACTACCATGACTGCTGCTGCTGCTACCATGACTGCTGCCACTATCATGATTGCTGCTACTACTGTGATTCCTGCCGCTACCATGACAGCGGCCACTACCGTGACAGCAGCCACTACCGTGACTGCTGCCGCTGTGACTTGGTCTCACACTAGCCCAAAGCATGAAGCCAGCCCAGCACAGACTGCAACCTTTAATCTCCAAGACAACATAAACCTTTACTCTTTATAAATACATTATGTCAAATGGTACCACCTCCTCCACAGCCCTAGGTAACACGGGACACAATCACATATGCACACAAAAACAAAAACTCATGCCAAAGGTTCAAAGAAACATTATCAGTTCCAAGATGGAAACAAGCTAAATCTACCCCAGTGGATAAGTGGATAAGCAACCATGGGCTGCCCACACAACGCATTACTCTGTGTAGATGTAAAAGGAATGAAGTCCTAATACTCATAACTTGGATGGAGCTCATTGCATTGTGAAAAAAGTCAGTCCAAAAAGTCTGTATATTGTAAGACTCTGTTTCTAAGGAATGTCCACCATAGACATATTATAGAGCTAGGAAGTAGATTGTAGTGGCCTAAGGCTCAGGCAGGACTGAGGCATCCAGCACAAAGTGGGAAATAAATATCAATAAATACAAGGAAATGTTTAAAACGTTCTAAGATTAGATTGTGAAGGTGGTTGTAGTTTGTGAAAACACTGAAGTGTAAACTATGTATTGATCGCTGGACTGATTGATTGATTGAGACTAGGCTTCGCTATGTAGCCATGGCTGGACCAGAACTCGATATGTAGAGTCACAGAGATCTAGCTCATGAAAGCTGAGATTAAAGAAAAGCATGATGTCCCAGCTGAACCATAAATGTTAAATGGGTGGATCTTATAGCATGTTAATTTTATCACAATGAAACAGAAAGATAACAGAAAGATAACAGAGGGAGGAAGAGGGGAGAGGGAGAGCAGTCCAGCTGCCCCACTAGAGAGGCCCACAGAGACGCCACACAGAGCAGAGGCCATGGACTCAGATGGGGAAGGAGAAAGTCCCGGCTGTCCTAACACCCACATCAAGGCTCCGAGCAGCCCCAGCCCAGGGACAAACAGCAACTCTGTGTTAGAGCCAAAGCTAGCTGAGCAGCCACGCCAGCCGAGCTCAGCCTGCACTGATGGCAACACATAACTACTAAATGTTGAAGCTTTTTGTCCTACAGCAATGGATAACAAACCAGCCATCCTGGAAGATACCATGAGTTCCGAATGGATCTGAGAACTAGAGGGGGTGGGGTATTAAATGAAAATATAATTAAATTTCTCTATGACTCAAGTATGAGGAAAATGTTCTGATTGTGCCCCCAAATCAAGGTGCACCACGATAAAATATTGTTACATGTAATTGCTTTAAAATCGTTTAAGCTTTTGCAGAGCAAAACCTCCATGAACAAATTCAAAGGACATATATCAGAGTAAGATGAAGTATTTCCAACCTATACTATTAAAGAAATAAAAAAGACCAAAATGGAGGTGTGACCCGATGCTCAGAAGGTAAAAGGGTTTGCTCTGCAAACATGAGGGTGTGAGTTCAAATCCTAGCACCCAGCAAACAGCCTGGTTTGGCTGTGCCTGCCTGCAGGCCTAGCATTAAGGGCAGAGGCAAGCTGATCCCAAGAGCTCACAGGCAGGCCACTCCAGCCACGGGTTTCCTCTTCAAAGAGAGACTGCTTCAGGGTGACAAGGCAAGAGCAGTAGAGGAAGTCACCTGGTGTCCTCGAATGGCCTCCGCTAGTGTCTGCATGGACGAGTATCTACTGATACACAAACAACACCAAATGGAAGGGGAGCGAGAAGATAAGAGAAAGCACTAACATTCCTACTATACAAAAAAGCCTTTCTTTTTTTAAAAGATTTGTGTGGGGGTGTGTGAGAAAGTGCTCTTGTGTATGTGTGTGTGTGTG
This sequence comes from Mus musculus, assembly GCF_000001635.26. Lineage (NCBI taxonomy): Eukaryota > Metazoa > Chordata > Mammalia > Rodentia > Muridae > Mus > Mus musculus. The sequence continues at coordinate 77,067,124 of NC_000078.6, read as the reverse complement.
TGTATGTGTGTGTGTGTGTGTGTGTGTGTATACACCTGCCTGCAGCACCCCTGGAGCTAGGGTCACAGGAGGTTACGAGCTGCCCCCTGTGGGTGCTGGGGACCACACTTTGGTCCTCTGCCCCTGCAGTACTCAAAGCTGAGCCATTTCTCCAGGACACACCTACCCCCCTTTTAAAGAAGAAGAAGAAGAATCCTCCCTCAGGCTCTAGAGGGCTCCGACTAAAGTTTGTGTACGGCCACACCCAGGTTATAAGTAATTTAAAAATTTTTTAGAGCAAGTGCCAAAAGTTTTCTAGAGAAACAGGCAAAGATATGACTAGAAAATTAACAACAAATATAAAGCTGACAAGCATACAAAGCCACTGTTGAGCTCACTCCTCTCTTTAAAAAAATGCAAATTAAAACTATCCCACGTGCCGCTTCGGCATAGGCAGCCCTACATCAGCCTCAAAAGAACTATTCTGAGACAGGATTTGTTTTACATATCAGACTGGCAAAAATTCAAAATCTTGAAAGTATATTATGGTGGAGAACTAGCATTATATATTACTAGTGTAAGGAAGAATCAGCATTAGATATTACTAGTGTAAGGGGAAGTGGTACAAACCTGAGAGAGAGGAATTGGATAGTGTCTGGCAAAGCCTCAGAGATCCCTGTTAGCCCAGTGGTTCCATGTCTAGAAATTTACCATGAGGACACACCTGTGACAGTTTAAAAATATCTATGTGCCAGGCGGCTGCTCTTACAGCATTATTTAGAGTTGAGAAGAAAAAAAAATCTGCTGATGGTCATGATGATAAATGCCTGTAATTCCAGCATTCAAGAGGCAGGAGGATTGCAAATTAGAAGCCCGGCTGGCTATGTATTGAGATCAAAGCCAGCCTGAACTATGTAAGACTCTTTTCTTCTAGAAGGAGGAGGAGGAGGAAGAGGAGGAGGAGCAGGAGGAGGAGCAGGAGGAGAAGGAGGAGGAGGGAGGGGAGAGGGGAGGGGGAGGGAGAAGAGAAGGAAGAATTAAAGAAGTAATAGTGGTGTGTGGAAAGAGATATAATTGGTTGGCTGGCTAAAGACTAGAAAGGATGTTTACCTATTGATTTCCAGAATATATCGAAAAATCCAAACTGAGATAACTAGTAAGATGGTTGGGTAAGGAGAAGTGCTTGCTGCCGAAACTGAAGGACCTGAGTTCATTGTGGTAGGAGGAGCTCACCAGAGAGGACCACTCAGACTCGGTATATAACCAACTGAAAGTCTTTATTCCAGTGGGGGCTAGGGGGAGACACCAAGTGTACAGGGACCTGGGTGTGGCCCTGACTGCCCAGGACATGGGCTTTTGAAGGGCAGAGACCTCGCCCACACCTCTCTGCAGCTGCAGGGTGAACTTCTCAGAGCAGAGGAAGCAGTTTGGGGCTAACAGTTTTGGTTTGGTTTTTTTTCAAGGCAGGGTTTCTTTGTATAGCCCTGGCTATCCTGGAACTCGCTCTGTAGACCAGGCTGGCCTCAACCACACAGAAATCCATCTGACCCTGCCTCTAGAGAGCTGGGATCAAAGGCGTGCACCACTGCTGCTTGGGGAATCACAAGCTTTAGCAGAAGCTAAGGTGTTAGCTGGAGGAGGTTCCAACAAAGGCTAAGGTAAGTTAGCTAGGTCATCCTGACTTTGGTTCCTAGAAGAGAGTTGGGTAGTTTTCAATGGGATTCTCCATCAAGGAGGTCAGATTCTCATTAAACCTGGAAATGGCCTCAGCAAGAAGACAAGCCCTCCTCCTCTGGGCTGTCCTGCCTGGTCACAAGTTCCTGGGCTCCACATGGTAGGAGAACTGACCCCAGCAAATGTCCTCTGACCTTCACAAATATACCAAGGCATTTCCCCCATGCGTACACACATACACAATTAATTAATTAGTTAATTTAAAATTTGTTCATTCAAAACCAAGATGATTATAGATAATATATAGATATGAGCTATTGGTTGCATCTGGAACCTCCCAGCTGGGTACTGTCTGAATAGCAGACCTTTCAAATGGTCTGGCTTCCTAAGAAATCTTGTATAACTTTGGACCTGGGATCATGTGTTCATGCCTTATGGGATGTTGGTCTCTTGGTCTCTTTTAGCTTACCAACAGGCATATGGACACTTTGCTTTGTGACAATACCCCCACCATAATGTGCTGCTGCTATATCAGCAATAGTGCTGCCAGCCAGCCACAGACTGACCCTTCCAACACTGTGAGCCAGGGCAAACCTTCTCTTTATAAATGTCTTTGCCTGAGATATTTGTTACAGTAAAAGAAAGCTGAGTAACTCGTCATACCTCTGTATAAAATATAAAAGACAGTGACATAGGTATCTGTCTAATTCTGGAAAATACCCATGGGAAGGATAAATGAGAAACTGACAGAATAGGTTAACCAGGAGGCGTGGGAGACCAGGCTGGAAGGATTCAGGAATAAAGGACTTTCTTGGGAAACATCTTTTTGTATGGTTTGGATTCTCTAGAAGCAATGTTTACATATTCTCTTAAATAAGATGGCAAAGAATTCTTTATATTAATGCAAACAAGAGCACATAAATCCACATATTCCTGTGACCCACACTTGGTTCCAAGGCCACCCCTTCATTATCTCTTTTGGGATGCTTTAGCAAAGGCTCCACAGGCCATAGGTCTGCTTCCCTGAAGTCTCTGTTGGACTCTGCAAAGGTGACACGGGACAAGGAAACTGCAAGGCTCAGGAGGGAGGGAGGAACAATTCCTTCCCATTTGCATCTCTGGTTGAGTCTCCACCCCCCCTCCAGCCATGCCTCTTCACCCTGGCAGCCACAGCTCCCCCTCCCCCCTCTCCAGCATCAGTGGAACACATTTTACAGTTTCCCGACACTTCAGAAACCAGCATCGCTCACACTGCAAGCACCACAGCACCAGCCAGCTGGCACCCCTCAGCAGAGCTACATCTCAGGGTTGCCAGCCCCATCAGTCTCTTCCTGGGATTCTTAGGCTCCAGTCCTCTCACCCTCCTCCTCTCATTCCCTCAACTGATGAAGGGGTAGCTCTCTCCTACGCTGCTGCCAGGAGACCTCAGGAAAGCAGAGTATTCAGGACACACCTTTCTTTGCTATGTTAAAATACCTGACATAAACAACATGACGGGGGATTGTTTATCTGAGCTCACCATTTCTGAGGTATCAGTCCATCTTAGAAAGGAAGGTAGGCTGGACATAGCAGCTCACATCATGGAAGCAGAGAGGGAGGGAGGCAGGCAGCCAGTCACACACACAGAAAGACAGACAGAAAGAGAGACAGAGAGCATCTTCCTATTATTTTGAGGAAGCACCTGAGACAGTTTATTACCAATAATAAAATCTCTGAGCTTTTAAACTAAAATTAGATTCTTGGGAAATAAGCACTAGTCATTTTGATAATCATAATTCCTAATACATAGAAGCTTTTCTGGTCCCCCTTGTTTGACAATTAGTGGTGGCTGAGGAACAGGGTGTCATTTCTTCAGTGGTGTAGCCACTGAGAAGTTTTTCATGTTCTAATAAGTAACCTCCCAGCTGTGCCCATGCAAGAAGCACAATTAAACTCAGTGGGCCACACACTAAAGACATGGATTTGTTGGAAAGAGGGAGTTTAGTGGGAGAAGGGGGAATGAGATAGGGCAATAGAAGGGGAAGTGACTAAAATTGATTATATACAAGGATGAGACTCTCAAGGGGTTATAAAAATGCAATGTTTAAAATAAAAGAGTATACAATAAAGCCGGTGGCAATATTAACAAATGCAACTTTAATAATGCACAAGTGTCAAAATTCAGAATAGCTGCATTACGCAGCCACTAATATTTTCTAATGACCCACACATGCGATTACAAAATAATCCAGAGGCAAAGATGGATTCAAAGTGAAAGAAAGGTTATGAGACCTTGATGTCAAAGATTTTTTTTTAAGTTTTTTAATACCTGATTTCAGATTCCACATAATCAGTGTCTGAAGGATAAACTTGCTCATGTTCTGTTTTCATGTGGTATCAAAAGAAAACTGGTAAATCAGGAAAGGCTATTTAACTATTTCCCCTTTCTCCTGTTCCTCTCTGTGTGAGTGTGAGTTGGTGTGCATCTCTGTGTGTGTGTTTGTGTTATACATGTGTGTGCATCTGTGTGTGTAAAGGCCAGATGAGGATGGGATGTCTTCCTCTATTGCTCCCCACCTCATTACCTTAACATGAGTCCTCTCGCTGAACACAGACTCTGCGTTGAGGCAGGCAGCACCCCAGCATCTGCCTCTCTCCACCCTGCAGTGCTGGGGTTACAGTGCACCTGGCCGTGCGTTACATTTCTGGGGACTCCGGGACTAGAACCCAGGTCTTCCTGCTTGCACAGCAAGCACTCTTACCCAATCAACTGTCTCCGTAGCCCCTATTTATCTCTTTCCAAATCTTAGATTTGAATGAGACTAGTTTTTTCTCCATATACTTGTACTGAAACAACATGTCCCAGTGTGTTGAATCCCAAAACGGACACAAGTATTCAGCTATTCTATTCTGCCAGATGCTAAAGAGATTTGCAAAACTATCAATGCCAGTATTCACATTAAAGTTTGTATATTATCATTTCTTGTCCATTTAAACAGTGTTATTACTGCTTGACATAGGGGTACACATACCCTGTAAATCCAGCACTTGGGAGGCAGAGGCAGGTGGATTCCTGAGTTCGAGGTCAGGCTGGTCTACAAAGTGAGTTCCAGGACAGCCAGGGCTACACAGAGAAACCCTGTCTCGAAAAAAATCAAAATAAACAAACAAACAAAGGTTTAAACAAAGTCTCACTTTTCTTTCTAATAATGTTGATACATGCCAATCAATTTTACCTCACAGACATTCTGAGGGCCTCTCAAGGAGTCTGCACTAGTGTGAAAGATTCCTGTAAGCAACAGGTTTAAGACATGAAGCTCAGAGTTCCTCTCTAACCCGCTTAGTTACCTACTTAGCAACCCAATGCCTTCTTTAACAAATATTTCTATTCTTCTGTCCAAAGGAACTTATTTAGGGCTGGAGAGATGGCTCAGTAGTTAAGGGCACTGACTGCTCTTGCAGAAGACACAGATACAACCCCTAGCATCCACACAATGACTGACTTACAATCATCTGTGACTCCAGTTGCAGGGGACCTGACACCTTCCTCTGACCTTTGCAGGCAGCAGACACACAAGCGTATGTAGGCAAAACATATAGGCATGTAGGCAAAACGAATATACAAAGTAAAAATCTTTTAAAATTCAGAACCTAATTTTTAAAAGTATAATGTTGTAAGTGCCCCTAAAACTGCTTTTTCTGTCATCTCCTGGAGCCTTGCCTATGATCCCGTGCCCATACAGCCTGGTGCTCAGCAGAATGTTCCCGTCAAACCTTTGAGACAGCGTTGTGTAATTCCTGCCTCCCTTACATTCTGCTAGGCCAATTCCCACCACCCGGCCTCTCCTGGCCTGTCTGCTCCGCTAAGAGCTTGGAGTTTGGCTTGCTTTTCTGTGCCTGAGCTCTGGCCTGGAATTTGCTCCATGGCAGAAATCTGGAACCACCTAGTATCTGATTACCTCATCTGTCCCTTTTCAACCGATTTCTGAACCTTCGATAACTTTGTTCCACCTTCTCTAGTTTTCTGGAAGCTTCCGTGGAGAGCTGGCCCCATGTCTGTGGGCTTTTGATAACTGGAATACTCTTTTAACCCCCTTGCTCTGTTTGAAACAAAAGGCCCTGGATTTTAGCCATCCCAGGCCCTGGGGAGTAAGCAGGGCTCACCTTTAGCCTGGCAACATGGGCCTTCTGAGGGTTCCAGAACTCTGACCTTAAACTCCAGCGCTAAACAACACGTTGCCCTCCCCACGCTTCCAAAGAATGAAAGGGAAGCATTATATTTTTAGCTTAAAAGTCCTGGCTTTCAAGGGTTGGTATAAATTAACATGGCGGAAGGGGGTACATCCTAAGCCAAAATGTTAACAAGGACAATGGGCCTCTGAGAAATCAACTTCTAGTCTTTTTTTTTTCCTGGACTTTCCAAATTTTAAATAAATGAACAAGGGCTATCTTTAGAAAACAGAACAATGTCCCATATTTGTGGTCCCCTCCCACTGGCTGACTTTTCTTTGTGCTTTAGTACAAATATAGGCCAGGGTGTGACTGATAGTTGATAGCTCGCCTGGGTGTGGATCCTCCCTTCCCTGTCTCCCAGAAGAAGGTTCTTTGAAGAGCTTCCGTGTTTGTCCAGCAAATGACTACAGCCTAAGAAAACTCAACTTTCTCAGAAAAAATTTCCAGACATTTCTGATTACAGCCAAGTCTCCAAGAGAAGCCTGAGGGAAGGAGTCCTGAGGAGAAAATGTTTTGTTTCTGACCAGGGGCTTGGGCCCCCTCACCCCCTCGGGCGCCCCACTCTGACCCCACCCGTCCCACCCACACCTTAGTAGCCTTTGCTCTCTATCAGCTCAAGCCCAACAGAGGGTAGCCCTTCTACTGTGATACCCAGCTGCTGTCACTCAACGCCTGCGTCCCCTTTAAAAATGAAAACAAGTTCCTCAGACTCCAGAGCAGGAACTCTGGAGACGTTAGCATATTCTGGCAAGGCGCCTGATGGATAATAGATAACAGGTTATCCAGGAAATAATTAGAAGCCTGCGCCCACACGGATCGGTTGCACACACTGACCCCTGTCATTCAGGATGTGGCCCTGACAGTAAGAACCCTTTCTTCTTTCGCTTTCAGGCGTCAGAAAAATGTCAGGCTTCTCTCCTGCCTTTATGCGGTGACAAGTTAACAAATGCTGAGTTTCCAAAAGGCACTTATAAGACCCTCCGAAGCATGAGTTCTCACGAGTCTGGGGAACCAGTAGGTTCCCTCCCATGAGCCCCTGGGCGGGGCGGGGTAGGGGAAATCACTTCCTCAGCCTCGTGCTGCTGTGTAAGGAGTCCTTGCTTCCTTCTCTCCACCCCTCCCTGTTTCTTTCCACCCCTTGCCTGAAGTTCTACCCCTGACCAGCTACTTTCAAAGTCCATGCCTGGCTGCTGAGCAGAGTCTAAGTAGCCACCCGGACTCTTCTCCAGCTGGGGACATTACCCCACACCCCACACCCCCAATATGCACCGATTTTGTTTGCTCTGAGATTCGGAAGTATTCACTTTTGTTTGTTAAGTACAGTCTCTGTATGCATCCACTGCTGTAGATATGTTGATGCGGTTATGACAGTCCATGGCTTCCACCATCTTTATCTTTTTCTTTGGTGAGATGTGTGATCTGAATGTAGATAGGAACTGTGACTAAGGGACTTCCCTGCCTTCCCTGCATTGAGCAGATGAAGATTGCTAGTAAGTCTATTCTTGGATCCTAAAGGCAGTGGGTTCCATTTTTCTCTTTCTACATCTTTGAGTGGGGTTGCATGTTTGTTTGTTTGTTTGTTTGTTTGTTTGTTTTTCTGTTCTAAAATCAAGAGTAATAATAAAGACCCCTTACTCTGACCATGACATTTCGACCAACACATTGTGTGTACCTCTGAACTCGCTCCAAAGTCTCCCTTTATTCTCCTCATTTCACAGACCAGAAAACTGAATCTTGGGGCAACTAAAAGTAAAGTAAAAACTGGAGTTATCAGATCCTAAGTTCTATCATCACACAAGCCTATTGTCCTGCACAAACAAACAGGCAAACCTGGGCCAGGCAAACTACACCATGCTACTTCATTCACGTCTTATACCCATATACGCTAACTCTTTCAAGGAAAGAGACCTGTGCCCTGGAAGTTATTAAGGAAAGCCCTCCCTTGAGAAGGGTGGTGGGAAGCTGTGGTGTATCCCCTATAGCATCCAAATCAACCATAGGTTTCATTTCATTTGAACCTCACATTAGAAATGAAGTTTAAGCTAAGAGCTGAGAAACGGTTTGCTCCAGGACCTTGGGTTTGTAGGTAGTTTGGATTCAGACTTCTAATTCTTAACTCTCTCCATACCTATGTTACCATCTCAGTCATCCCAAGATGCTTCAACAAACCACACAAAGAACTGTGCAGGCCTTCCCAGACCCTTGGCTTGTTTAGTAGTTAATAGTTTGTAAAGTTAATCATGTGGTCAAGAGTTTGCACTCCAGAACAAAATTTGCCAAGGTCAAATGTCAACTCTGGCACTAGCAACTTCTAAGATTCTGCCCCAGTGTCATTGTTTCCTCAACTAGAAGATAAAGGAGCATAGTTAGTCCCCTCAGACTGCTCTGAATAGGGTGTGGGAGAACGTGATGGGGTCATGATCCCTTCCAAGGAAGCTATCAGTAAACGGAAGTTGTTAACAATTTCTGCTGTCACCAGTAGCTGAATTGACAGAGGAGTGCCAGTTTCAGCCAGCGTAGTTTATGTTTTCCTGTTAGAGACAGACAGGCTCTCCAGAGTCACTGCCTCAGCTTCAATCCCCACCACCAGTACACACGAAGCAGACACTGGGGCAAAGGTTTGAGGACAAGGAGTTAGCTTGGTCAGTGATCCCACAAAGTGAGAAAGTGGGAAAAGTGAGCCAGGGATGAGAGTGTCACAGAAACATCACAGGAGTGTTACAGGACTATCAAAGGAGTGTCACAAGAACATCACAGGAGTGTCACAGGACCATCACAGGAGTGTCACAGGAACATCACAGGAGGCTACCGCTTGGGACTAAGCTCTGTATAGACTCAACAGACCAGAAGAAAAATTGAAATCAAACTGACATTCTCCATCACTAAACCAAAACTAAGTTGTTATCTGGACTTCTGGGAGGGGTGGATGGATCACCATCTAATCAGTTAGCTTTTTTCTATTAGTTTGTCTCTCTGCACTCCCTCGCTTACCAGGAAAGTAGCTTTGAAATGACCAAGACACTCTTCTGCTACTATTGCTCCTCTGCTCCCCCTCCTCCTTCTGCTCCTCCTCCTGCTCCTGCTCCTCCTCCAGCTCCTCTTCAACTTTTCTTCTTCCATTTTCTTCAGTGCTTTTATATCCATAAAGCTAAACTCCACTGCTTGACTCGCTGGCACACATATTTTATTTGATTGAATGAAGCGCTGGCTGGTTCCCAAATCACGGGTAAAGTCAATTAAGATCTCTAAATTAGGGTTTTGCCCATAGCCCAAGGAGCTCTGCGCTGCTCTCTGTGTGGTTTATATGAGGCCTGTCTTAGGGACTGCTGAGGTGGACAGAGATAGTAAGACAACTATAGAGTTAAGACTTCAAAGCTTGAATTCAAAATACTTACAAATCCAGGAAGCTTGCACAAACTTCCCTGAGAACAAGCTTCTGGATTCCATCCCCATAAATAGCTCCTGTTAGTGCATGTCTGTAATCCTAAAGATCAAGAGGTGAAGGTAGGCCAAATATCAAGTTCAAGACCAGCCTGGGATATATGAGAACTTTCTCAAAAAAGACGAAGAGGAAGAGGAAGAGGATGAAGAAGGAGAAGGAGGAGGAAGAAAGGAGGAAAGAAAGAAAGAAAGAAAGAAAGAAAGAAAGAAAGAAAGAAAGAAAGAAAGAAAGAAAGAAAGAAAGAAAGAAAGAAGAGAAAAAAGAAAGAAAGAGAAGAAGGGAAGAAAACAAATTTTCAAATTAAAAGAAGTATGTTTATCTTTTTTGTTTTATTTTTAATTTTAATATATATATACACACACACACATATATATGGGTATTTTGCCTGCATGTATGTCTGTGCACCGTGTATGTGCAGTGCCTGGGGAGAACAGCAGAGCACACTGGATCCCTTGACTGAAGTTACAGTTACAGTTGTAAGCTGCTATGTGGGTGCTGATGTGTATTGTACCACTAAGCTGCACCTGGTTCCTCTAGAAGAGCAGTCAGTGCTCTTAACTGCAGAGCCATCTTGCTAGCCTGTAAGTTTGCCTTTTTATAGAGGCAAGCCAGTAAGGGGATAGCGAATAGGTTTCAGCGAGAAGAGATTCAATCCCTCTGAGACCTTCTGAGAACTTGCTTAGCACATTCCTCAGAATGGTCCCTGAGAGCCCTGCACCCACAGCCACTGGTCAGGGTCACTTCTGGGACAAGCTCTTCCAGGAACAGAGCACATGCTCAAACAGGAGCAGGAAGTGGTTGGTACCCAAGAACAGCAGGCAAGTGACCTTGGAGTGAGCCAACTGTGAGGGGCAGAACCACAACTGATAGCTACAATCACCTCTGCTCCATACATGCTCCCTTCTCAGAAACACTTGCCAAGCAGCCCAACTCTTTGTCCCGGATCTAGCTTTAAAGAGTAAAGTTTCCTCTTTGAACTGTAAATACAAGATCAGCAGTAGCCTCAGAACTTCTGTATAACCAGGCTGGGTGTAGCTCCGTGGTGCTAGTTTAGCATGCACACGCCCCTTGGTTCAAATCCAACACCAGATGCAGAAGCCGGCACTCTGCAACTCCATAAAGTCCCCATAGTCCCACACAATGGACATGGCTACAAGAGAGAGAGAGAGAAAGAGAGAGAGAGAGAGAGAGAGAGAGAGAGAGAGAGAGAGAGAGAGAGAGAGAGAGAGAGATGTTTAATCCCCATGGTAGAGCAGCAAAGCAAAGGACAGTCCTCCAGAGAAGTTTTGTAGCTTTCAAGCCTTTTAAACAAGATTATAAACAGTTTGGTGGCTTCAGTTGAATGTTGATTCCAAGTCCCTGGGGGAAACTACAGCATCCCCCCCTTTATCTCAGCAAACCCTGTGAGGCATAAAGAGTCCTGCTCCGGCCACTATTCTCCTGTGTGGATGCTTTCAGAATGCTGTTACCTTTAGAGCAGCTCTTTGACATTTTTTTCTTCGCTCGGTGCACACATGTAACAAGACACTAAAACAGATATTCTGTTAGGGAGCAAAGACAAAAGAGCTCACACTCCAAGGTGAGGTGTCAAACCATCGTGAAGGATCTGGGAAGAAGGACAAGAGAGGACCCTAGATTTGTGACTTGAACTACTTGCTCATAGCAATAAGATGGCTCTGAGTTTGGATATAAAGGCCGAATATTTGTGGACATTTTCTGGTGTTCTGTGAAGGAGACAGGACAGTGGGGCTACCTTAGAAAGCTTATGAAAAAGGGGGCCTCAAATCATCCATTGTGAGAACTCAGTATGCATTCCTTGTGAAGTTTAGGAAGCCCATGGGGCTGTTTTCCACCTAGAAACTCTAAAGAGCAAATAATAGGCTGACCCTGGCTTTGACCACGGAGTGAAAAAGGTCATGGAGGGGGTTAGGAACTCATCAAACAGAGGGTGTGCAAGTGTGTAGCCAGATATGAGCCATGGCTTAGAAAGCTAGGAGAGTCTCAGATCTGTCCCCAGGGTTGTGCTGATGGACAGACAGACCCCAGAGAGAAGCCCGAGGCCTCTCCAGAGAGGTTGAACGGCAGCCAGAACAGAGTGAACCATCCTGGGAAGCAAGCTACAGAGAGGACATCCTTGGGGAAGGAAAGATCACCACAAAGGAAGAACATTAAGCAGTCAAGGAAGAAAACCCCCGGGTCCCCCACACAACTTCTCAGATCTGGAAACCCAACTTTGTTCTGAGAGGAGCCCTCACTACATAGCCAAGACTGACCTTAAAAGCAGGATTCTTTCGTCTCAGCTTTCTAAGTGGTGGAATTATAGGTTTGTTCAGGGTTGGAACTTATAGACAATAAGTGGAGAAGTATTTGCCGCTGACAATGTCCCCCTCTCCCCACCCTTCCTCATTGTCTCTCAAGTATCCTGAGCTAGGAGATGATCGAGAAACGAATTCTCAAGTAAAAAGTTGTGTAGGTACATTTGTCAGTTACAATAACAAAATACCCAAGAGGGGGTGTTTTATAAAGAAAAGAAGCGTATTTAGTTCACAATTTAGGAAAGTAGACGTCCAAACAGCATAGTGCTGGCTCTGGCAAGGACTCCCTTAGCTACAGCACAGTATGATGGAGTGTGTGCCCCAGGGAGAGATTGCTTAGGAGACAGGAAGCCAGAATGTGGGAAGGAACCTGCCTTGTATTTTCCCTCTAAGCCCTACCTCTGAAAGATTCACCACTCAGAGGGTGGAGCTCCAACACGTAAGCCTTCGAAGAAAATGCTCAAACCACAGCAAGGACAGGATGGTGAGTGCTTGCCCTCAAGTCCTCCTGAGGGAGAAGCAGCTTTTACTGCCTTGAGCAGATGAGGGAGAAGAAAAAGATGGGAAGCCAAAATAATGTTTTAAATTGTATTTGCTGAGTCATGTCTATTCGGCGTGATGAGAAGTCATCTTTCCAATATCAGGGGATACTCTAGAGTCCAGGACGAGAGTGAACTTGCTTCTGAGTCAGAGACTTAAAAGACTTCACTGGAGAGCTTAAGACCAACTCTTTAAACAGACCAGTGCTGGGAGCATCCTTTAGGGTAGTCAGGTGGTCTCCATTGCTCCCCACTCAATTAGAAGAGTATCTGATCTAAAATTAGAAATCAAATTCACTCTGCGCTACAAGACCACGGAGGAAGGTGTTTGTTATTACTTATCATCAGAAATACCAAACGCTACTAAATATCCATTTGCTATGTTAGTGTCTGCCCGGTGATAAATCGCACAGAGAGGTTGGATCGTAGTCATGGATATTTCAGTAAATAGAATGTTTAGAGAGGCCGTCTTAATCTCTGGTCTCTCTGCTCCAAGCACAGCCTGTGTGATACTGGAGCCCAGACTCTGCCAATCATAATTTGGTTTTGCCAGCTGGCTCTGAGGGACATCTTCTCCATGATAAGAATGTGGCAGGCGGAGGAAGGAAGGCCTGGTTCCATCCTGACTGCTTCCTGCAGGATTTCTGCTCCTGCCAGGGTCACCTTAGCCTCTTTTCTTCGCCCTACAGTGAGAGCTGTAGCAGCATTTTATAGTTTTCCCCAGACTTGCAGAATCCACCTCACAGTGTTCCCAGTTCCAAGAAGACCTTGGTCCCATGAACCCCTCTTCAGCTCAGAGAGAGCAGCCACAGCTTCCCGGAGAATGGGAGTTGCATTTTAATAATCCCTCACCCATCCCTATGCCTAGCCTTAAGGGCTGAGGCTTCCTATAGTTCTCCAACTAAGATCTGCAAGATCTTAGAGCGCTAGTGCTCTTTGATGCTTTCTGGGCTAACAGCTTCATTCTTGCCGATATACCTCATGCCCTCTCTATTCAAATACCTGATACTTTCTGCAATCTGATTGGCTCTGACTAAGAGGTTTCTTAATGAAAACTGAAGAACTGGAATGCCTCGGGGGAACTACTTGGGACTGAAGTGAGAAATTAGTGATGCTTGGGGGGGGGGGGATAGGCATGGCCTGCCTGCCTGCCCTCCCTCCTTCCTTTTGCTTTTCTGCGCTAGAGACTGGGCAAGATTTGTAGCACTAAGCCACACACCCACACACCCTAGAACTTGGGTCCCCGATGTGTTTTGAGTCATTGGAGCCCCCAGACAGACAAACAAACAAACAAGCTTCTCTCCAGGAAGAATCACTCAAGTACCTCTAACCCTTGTCCACAAAGTTATACACAGATCTGGGATTTAGGACAGCGGTTCTCAAATTGGGGAGTCAAACGACCCTTTTACAGGGGTGGCCTGAGACCATAGGAAAGCACAAATATTTACCTTATGGTTTATAAAAGTAGCAAAATTACAGTTATGGAGTAGCCACAAAAAAAATTTGATGGTTGGGGGTCACCACAACATGAGAAACTGTTCTAAAGGGTCACCGCGTTATGAAGGTTGAAAACCACTGGTTTAGTGGATACCTAAGGCTAGGTTGTAACTCTGCAGTAAAATGTTGTCTAGGCAGAGTCTGCATTTTGAAGAAAACCCTCCTGGCTCTCAGAGGCTATTGCCCAAGCCTAGGGAAAATCGAACAAAAGTTCTTTTAGCGCCGGGTTGCCAAGTTGCTGTCCTAGATTTTCAGAGTCCTTGAATTTGAGATAAAAATCCTGAGTGTTGACTTGCCAACCATCGGGGTTTGTAGCTGCTCACACATCTGAAGCCTTCAAAACGTGGCTTTTTCAACAAGGACTGCTTTCCTCGTGGGACACAGCCAACAGGAATGAGGTATTTTGAGGCAAAGCCCTGTTTTCTTGCCTCTCCTTCCTACAGGCTCCTGGCTGGCCAGGCCAGCTCCCAACCTCTTCTCTCTGTGTCCTTCAGTACTGCCTAGAGTGTAGACCTGCAGAGAGAAAGAGGCATCGCCACCTCTTGGCCTACACTATTATTGCATGCCCAAGCCCAGAAAGGAAGGAAACAACATTTTAAAGCTGGGTTGTTGTACCCTAGGCTGTTAGCAGGCAGGACAGCTGTGTTTGAGGAGGACACCATCTCTGGGCTTCAAATTTCTCATTTTAAAATCAACACTGTTATCCTTGCTCATCGAGCCACCCTGTTGAATTCTTCGTGTTCAGTGGAGCATACATGGAGGACGGGAGAGCTTCTTCCTCATGAATCCACAGGGTAAGCAACCATCACACACCCCTACAAAGCCATCTTGTTCATCTTCCAGGTAAATATTATTTAGACATCGCTCAAGCCATAGGCTGATGTTTTTGTCTTAATTCAAGATGGCTTTGCTATTTTGTTCATTTACTCTACAAAATGACTCACGCATTTGACACGTTTTTTATTGTTTGCTCGGTGCCAGAAAGTTTTGATGTGAAGGGAACAGCAACCAACCAAACAGATGTCAGTGAGTCTTTCCTCCTGGAGGAGCTGCTCCATGGCAGGAGACGGCACATATATAAAACATGTAGGCCAGATGAACCAGGTCACTCACGGGCAGAGAAAGAAAGGTGCCTCGTTTTCCTTCGCTTTGCTAGAGGGGAGACATTACAGCAGTTTGTCTGCTGGTGGGGGTGGCCCAGGAAAGGGGAAAGAGATGATAAGGACAGAGAGGAGAAAGAAGAGAATTGGTAGGAAGATGCCCTTGAGTGGAGGAGAGGCCCTGGCATCCTGTGCCCCCATGAGCAGAGAGGATGAGTCAGATGTGTTTCTGCGGAGCGCTGGGTGCTGGACTAGGTGTTAGGGATATCGTGATGGGGGGAAAAGGGATGATGTTGCAATTGCCCTGCACGTGCTGTTCTCATTAGGGAAACAGACATAAAATGCAAATTAACCCTGCTGCAAAACACCTGTGTCTTGGATGTGTACTACAGCAGTGGTAGTGGCGGTGTCTTTGAGATATTTCTTTTAAGGCAGCTAGCATTTTGGAAGGTTTGGCAGATAGACTGAGATAGGATCTCATGTAGCCCAGGCTAGTCTCAAATCCACTATTCACCTGAAAATGACCTTGAACTTCAAATCCTCCTGCCTCTACCTCTTGGATTCAGGATTATAGGGATACACAGTCTCAACTAGTTTATACAGCGCTGGGGATGGAAACCAGGGCTACCCGCTGAGCTCCATTTCAGCCTGAGTCTTGATGTATCACAAAGAGAAGTTCATGTGAGGAGCCTTTGGGGGAGGGTTTCAAGTGGAGAGAGCAACAGCATCAAGACCCTGGGGCTGAAAGCATGGCCCTTGCACCAGTGACGCAAAGAGGCTGTAAGCACGGAGCAGTCGGGGAGAGGAGAGTGAGAGGTGAGGTTACAGGTCAGTCATTGATGGCCTTTTTTAAACAGCCAATAAACTTTATGGGCAAATTCATAGATGACTCAAGGCTAGGAAGGAGAGTTCACACTGTTAAATGGCACAAGCAGAACTTTAAAAAACATTCCTGCGGATGGCATGTAGCACATTTCAACACCATGATTTGCCTTTGAACTCAAAGAAAATCAACCGCAAAAGAGCAACATAGGAAGGTCACATGAACCACAGTTCTTACAAGGGAAAAGATGATTCGGGTTTCTGGAAAGTAGAGCCTAGGACATCAGAACAAACAACTTATACACTCCACAGGGCAAGTGTGGGTGGAGGGTCAAGCTTTGCACACTTCTCATGGGAAATGTGGTCCTAGGAGCAGAAGTGAGGGAGTTGGGGAGGAGAAGAGCTGTGTAGTTGAGCTACTGTGTCCACAGCCAATGGAGTGTCCAATGTTGTGTGCACATGTCTCAGTGCAGCCTGGGGGAGGGGCAAAGGCATGGGCCCAGTTCTCACTGCTCCACATACTGCAGGTCAAAGGGCTTCCCCAATGATGCTTCTGTACTCCATGCAGAGTGCCAAAGGAGCTACCATGATGGTCCTATTCATAGTGCCACCCTTGAGTTCTCCTACCCAGAACCAGAACAACTGAAGTAAGAGTAAGAGGCAAGCCCACGTCTCTAAAGTGATTCTCAGACGTGTCTGATAAAGAAGTGGAGATGAAAGATCATTTCTCCTTTTGGCATTGTGTGTGTGTGTGTGTGTGTGTGTGTGTGTGTGTGTGTGTGTCACATGCACATGTATGCGTGTTGCTTGCTTACCCATATGCACATGCGGAGGCCAGAGGTCAATGTTGGTGTCTTTCTCAGTCCGACAGGGTCTCTCATTGAACACAGAATTCACTGCCACGGCCACATATCTGGCCTGTAAGTCCTCAGGACCCGCCCGTCTCTACTCACAAGCACTGGAGTTACAGGAGGGCCACTGAGTTGGGCTCTTTCAAGGGTACTGGGGGTCTGAACTCAGGTCCTCACGTGTGTACAGCACATACTTTACCCACTAAGCCATCTCTCCACCCCATCTGAAGTTATGCATTGAGATCCAAGCCACACAAGCACGAGGAAAGCAAAGACGCTCTTCATACACCCAGACCGCGTCTCCCATGCCAATGAGTCTGTTCATAGCCCACTGTGAAGAAAATGCTTTTCCAAAGCTGGGCATGTGTGAAAATGGTGAACAACTGGCATTGTTGTTTTCCCATTAGTATATGCTGTTTTTCTAAAAGCTGGGCATGGTAACACATACCCATAATCTCAGTACTCAGGAGCCTTTGGAAAGAGGACCACGGTTACAGATCATCCTGGGTTACATAGCAAGACTTTGTCTCAATAAATAAATAAAAAGCCTTTTATTATCTTACAAATAGTTCAGTTTGCATTTGGTGATAACATGTACTTGATTATGAAATATAAAGTTTGAAAAATATCATATTTCTATTATTATAATCCTCTCTCCTTTAAAAAATAAAAACAGGGGCTTAGGGATAGCACAGTGATTAAGTATAGTGACTGCTCTTCCAGAGGACCCGGGTTTGATTCCAAGCATCCACGTCATGGCTCACCCTTGACTGCAACTCTTGGTCCAGATAATCTGGTGCCCTCTTCTGGCCTCCACAGCACTAGGGGCAGGCATGGTGCCCAGACATACATGTAGGCAAGACATAAGACACCTGCCTACCCATTCCGAGGGCTCATCACATCTATATAACCTTTTTCAGGCCAGAGAATGTAAAAGGACACTGGCCAGCAGTGAGTAAGGAACCCTGGCTCCTTGTCCAGCTCAGAGGATGCCTGTAGATATCACCCAGGGCACTTAGGGATTATGCTGAAGATGGGCTTGTCTTTCACATCACAAAGGGTCTGTGGTCCCTTTGTGAACTACTGCTCTGTGGAGTCAGTAGTCAGACAGGCCTCTGCTGAATCCCAGAAGGACTGCTTTTTCTGTGGCTCTTCAGTCTTTTTATTCTTCAGGCTATTTCAAGTTCAAGGGGGTGGCTTGCAGTCTCTCAAAGTCTCTCCCGTTATATCCACAGAAGCACTACAATGGTAGCCCCAGTAACTGCAGGCCCTGTAAAAGTCAGGGGAATGCTATCTCTTGCCTGCAGGTGCAAAGCTAACTGGCTATGACTGACATACCCATTCCCATCCTCGGTGCCCTCCTGGGCCTCCTAACTTTCTAGGTAGGAACCACATGTGTAATTCAGAAAAGCATTCGCATGAAGAAATATCAACCAGGCCAGCAGTCTAAAGAGAGAGCCACCTCTACCACTTGGTAACCAAAGTGTCTCTCCTCCACAGAACAGAAACTCGGGGACAGCCCTCGGGTTTGCTCTCCCTAACAGGACCAGATGTCCTTGGCCTGTATGCAGCCTTGCACAATGCTTAGGGTGACTGGATCTGGATGTAGGTGCTTCCCACTCCTGGGGCTACCTCCTTCCTCAGAGTGGGAGCCTTTTAAATATATCTCGAGGCTAATCTCTCCAGTAGCCATGCTCTGGAGAACGAACTGAGCAGTGGGAGGAACAGAAATGGTTCCAAAGATCTGCTTCCGACAGGTGACTTTGACAAACGGAGGAGACAGAAAAATAATTTAGGAGGAACTCCCAGCCCTGAAGGGAAACCAAGAGCAGAGGAGACTAGGTGTGTCCCTCTCTGTCCTTGCACAGATTGCAATCTGTCTCAGCTATAGGGTTTGACTGCAACTCAGATTTCTCACATGGAAACTTACTAAAGCCCATTTGGCACCAGGGTGGCATCCCTTTGGGAGCAGCCTGAAGAGGCCAGAAATTGACCGAAGTCTGGGCCAGGAGGTGGTGGCAGCTATTCCCCTTCCTTCATCCGTGAAGTTTGCCCTTCCCCCTGGCACCTTCCCCACCCAGGGAGTGCCTCCTCACTCAGGCGCATAAGCATCCTGGGAAGAGGTCAAAAGAGCCAAGACTCCCGGGTTCCAGGAAGTGAAGAACCGGCCTGATGGGAAACAAGCAGGGAGGGAAGGAGAGACAGCAGAGCGCGTCCAGTCGTGGCAAAGCACCAGGTCTTCAGACTCTGGACTGCAGTGTGTGCGCTAGACTCCTGAGAAATGCGCACACGGCTGAGAGAGGGGCATCACCTGCCCTGAAGGAGGGTCAAGCACAGGAGTCAGCCCTCTAATTTGTGGCCTAAGAAGAGGCAGGGGTGACAAGTTAAGTGGAAGAAAGTGCCCTGTGGCTGAAGCTGTAAGGGTAGCCCTCGCAGGGAGCTGACCTCGATGAACTGCAGAAGGAAGAAGGGGCGGCAGAGTGCCCCGGGCCTGAAAGACAAAGAAAGGGCATAGAAGCGCATGACGCCTCCTCCAAACACAGCGAATCATTCCCTACGTGCTCCCCACCAGAACAGGGAGGGACTCTCTTCTCGCCCTTCATCCCTTCTTCAGGTAGTCCCTGAGGAGCCGGCACATGCCTCAGCTTGGTAGTAATATGAAAACTGTCTTTATCACCGTTCACAGAAATGACAGTACTGGCTGTGAATAGCACTTACTGAATGCTTCCTGTGTGCCAGATGCCATGCCAAGGGCTTTATAAGCAATAGGCTCATTCAAGCTTACTCTGCTTCTCCGTGCAGGCTCTATTATTAGGTACAACCACTACTACTGCGCTACTACCTCCTCCTCCTCCACTACCTCCTCCTCCTCCACTACCAGTAGTAGTAGTACTATAACTACTGTTACTTCCTGACCCTGTTATAGCAGCACTATTACTAATTCGTTTAATTAATTGTCTTAGTTTCTATTGATGTACTAAGATACCATGACCAAAAGCAACTATGGGAAGAAAGATCTTATTTCCACTTACAACTCCCAGATCACACTTCAGCACTGAGGGAGGTCAGGGCAGGAACTCAGGTCTAAAACCTGGAGATAGAAACCAAAGCATCTGTCCTGGAGGGATGCTGCTTGCTGGCTTGCTCTTCATAGCTCGCTCAGCCTGCTTTCTTAGACAACTCAGGACCAGCAGCCAAGGGGTCCTGCTAGGACACAGCAATCATTAACCACAAATGTGCCCTACTCACTTGCCTACTGGCCAGTCTGATGGAAGCATTTCCTCAATTGTTGTTCCTCTTCTGAGATGATTCTAGTCTGTATTAAATTAACAACAACAACAAAAATTATTAGATACCATTACTAGGAACTATCAATCATTGGCCCTGTTTTGGAAATGAGGGATTTAAGTCCTGCAGACATAAGTTACTTACCCATATAGACTTGTGATTGGTGGAGACTAGATTTAGACTTAGACCCAAACCCTGGCTCCAAAGTTCCTGTAGATTAACCAGTCTGTACAGCATGTGACAGTGCCTATGTATTTCTGTTGTCTATCTGTTGGTCTGTTTTTAAGATGGAGGCTCATGGATTCCCAGCTGGCCTCAAACTCCCTATGTAGTTAAGAGTGACCTTGAACTTCGGATGCTCCTGCAGCTGCAGCTGCACCTGCCTACTAGGACTACAGGTGTGACAGTCATGACCAACCTATTGTGGTACTCGGAATGGAACCTAGGGCCTCATGGTGCTAGGTGAGCTTTATTCCCAGCCCCCATTTTTAAAGTATTTTCATGTCAAATTACACAGAAACTATCTCTTTCCTTCTTTTCTACCTCCCTGCCCTCTCCCTCCATTTAGACAGGTCTCTATATTTAGCCCAGGTCAACCATGGACTCTTCTTCCTCCTGCCTCAGCCTCCCAAGGGCTAGGATTACAAACAAGCAAATGCCGTCATGCCTGGCTTGGATGCCATGTTTCTAGGAGACAGATTTATTCATCAACTCCTCTGTGTTCTTCTTGAACTTAGGAAGCCTACTTCAAGTTTGATCTCTCTGACATCTTCCCTAACCTTTGAGTTCTCACAGAGCATCCTTCCTCCTGACTCCCCACTGCATTTCCAAAGCCACTAACTGATACTCTATCATCAAATGACTCGGGCCACATGTCATTCAAATGGAAGCATCTGGTCCCTCTACCCAGTCTGCGCGTAACCCTGGAGAGGGGCATACCTTGCTTCTTGAGGCAAGACAACATGGTGAACTGGGAAGAGACTCCCATTGCAGGTCCCTCACGTTGGCACTGAGGTGGTCGGCAGCATGCCCTCTGGCAGCCTGCTCTGGACTTCAAGGCCTTTGTGACACTCAGCCCTCTTGGTGATGCCCCTCTGTATCCACCCTCCTTCCTCACCCAGTGGTGACGTTCTTCATCTTTTTGCCTGGCAAGAGAAAGCTGGCAGCTCCCCACACCTCTCCCGATGCAATTGTGCAGCTCTCTGCATCCAGAGAGGCTACTACAGCCTGTTCCCAGAGAACTCCTGGCTGCCTGCCAGAGAGGTGGTTTCCCTGATGTGCTACTCCAGAAGGTCACTGTGCTAAGCAAAGGGACAACCAAGCACCAGCTCAAGGCAGTACTCACTGTCCTGACACCCTTAGAGAGCTCTCCATTAACTGTCACCTCCAAGAAGGAATCAATCCACTCTGTAATCATTCTCTTGAGGGGTCTGGGGTGTGATTGATGGGCCTAGTTGTTTTACTATTAGCCAGTGGAAGTTAAGTAAGTCAAATCAATAAACTTTATAGGTCTCCCCAGATTGCGCCAGAGGTGAGACCCAGTTGCATTCACCTCAATAGATTTAGACCTCTGCCTAAGTAAAAAGTGGGAGTCACCTGGGGAAACAGTTTGATTTCTCTTTGAGAGACTTTTGGTGCCCTTGAGCCTGTCATGACTTAAATCAATAACTTTAACGGCTTCCAAGAAATCCGTTGCTGTTGGAGCGTCTCCATGCTGCTGCCGGTTGTCCCGGGCACGTGATGACTCTAGACATCTGACTGAATTGGCAAAAGGGTGATGACCCAAACCCCTGCCTGGGCCATCTTCTGGGTACCCCGCCCACCAGCCTAGGTCTTTGTCCCTGCCAGTTTGTCCTAGATTTCTCTGAGCCTGTCATTCCCCACTCTGCTCTGTATCCCTGCCTCCCAGGGCCCCAGCTAACCAGACTGACTAATGAGTCATCTTCCCGTCATCGTGAGAGCCACTGTGGTACACCAGCATCTCCAAGACCGTTTAGGAAGCTGATTCAAGGTGAAGCAGCAATGGTAGAGGTCACAACTGATCAGGTCAGTGGTAAGAATTCTGAACCTTGAGGGAAGGAATTCCAACAGGGAGTCACCATCCCGCACCATCCTGCCCAGCCAGGGCTGGCTACATGAGGAATAAGCTGCCTGGCTTAGGGGCCCATCCTCATCCACTTTCTCCCATTCCTGTTCGGGCTACCCTGCCTCTGTGTGCCAGCTAGACTCATGTCAACTTGGCACAAGCTATAGTCATCTAACAAGAGGGGACCTCGATTGAGAAAATACCTCCATAAGATCAAGCTGTGGGCAAGCCTGTAGAGTATTCTTTTAATTAGTGATTGGTGGGGGAGAGACCAGTCCTGGGCTAGTGGTCCTGGGCTCTATAAATAAACAGCACAAGCAAGCCATGAGGAGCAAGCCAGTAAACAGCATCCCTCTATGGCTTCTGCATCAACTCCTGCTTCCTGGTTCCTGCCCTGTTTGAGTTCCTGCTCTGCCTTCCTTAAATGATTAAAAGGGTGATGTGGGATAAACCGTTTCCTCCCCAAGCTGCTTGGGTCATAGTGTTTCATCAAAGTGTCAGAAACCACAAGACCCTCCATCTCCTTGTCCCATAAAGTGTACCCAGTATGGAACCAGCAGTGGAAAGTTCTGCCAAGGGCCAGGAACCAACAGAAGAGCAAAGCCAGCTCCATCCTTCTACCCAGTGCCAGGCCTTTGTACCCATGGAAACCTCAGTGCCAATGTAGGCAGGGTATTTTAAAGGCCTTTAGAGGTTTTCATTCTCAAATGAGCATAGGCTTCAACCGCTCCTTGACCATAAGCACACACTTGTAAAACCAAGACTTCCAGGGTCACTGCTAGGTCCCAAGGACTCACAAACCAGGCCATTAGGTAGTCATGGTTAGCTTCTCAAACCATCTCTGCAGCAGATAAAGTTTTAAATGAAGTGGTGGGGCCCTTTACCATCATGATGCCCACACCAGTGATCCAGGAGCTCCTGCTACTGGGGTTCCTGCCTGAGAGACTGTGGTAGGCTGGGGACAGGGTACACCAGAGACACTGCACACCAAGGATCATTCACTTCTCTTCCTCTTCATGATGACTGTCAACAGCTATCGTGCAGTGAGCCACCGGAACAACAATGGCCAGGAGAGGACACAGACAGAGACGTTTTCTTCTACTGAGCTCCATATATGTGTGTATATATGTAATATACCCATGCCAGTAAGAACAAACTAGTGTTAAAACACAAAAAACAAAAGTAATAGACTCATATGTTTTAATTACATTAATAATGTTGAAAATCGGATCCCACATACCTTTGCCAAGGCAGTAATGATTACAATTTCTATTTTTTTCTTTTTTCTTTTTTTTTTTTTTTTTTTTTTTGGTTTTTTGAGACAGGGTTTCTCTGTATAGCCCTGGTTGTCCTGGACCTCACTTTGTAAACCAGGCTGGCCTTGAACTCAGAAATCCGCCTGCCTCTGCCTCCCGAGTGCTGGGATTAAAGGCGTGTACCACCATGCCCGGCAATTTCTATTTTTTTAATGTATTTATTTTTATTTAATGTACATGGTGCTTTGCCTGCATATGTGTGAGGGTGTAGAATCCCTTGGAAATGGAGTTACAGACAGTTGTGAGCTGCCATGTGGATGCTGGGAATTGAACCCTGGTCCTTGGAAGGGCAGCCAGTGCTCCTAACCACTGAGCCGTCTCTCCGACCCCTCCGATTTCTATTTTTGAGGCTTAAAGCAAATGTGTAAATGACTTTGTCAAAACTGATCTTAGCATATGGATGCTCAGCCAACAGTTTAATGGACCTAGCTGTACTATTCACTCAGGTAGCTCCACAGTCAAAACTTCTGGCTAACGAAGCCTCACTCGAAAATCACCGTAAGTTTCTATTGTCATTGATAAATTTCTGATATCCTCCCTCGGTCACAGTCAGAGAAAATGGCTATGGTAGTAAAACTGGCATTATCGGGCATGCTGACTTCTATTTAAATTTGTTGTTGTTGTTGTTGTTTAAGATGATTTATTTTATTTATGTTTTGTGTTTGCTTGCAAACATATGAGCACCACATAAGTGCAGGATTCTACCCACAGAGGCCATATCGCCTGGAAATGGAGTTGCAGGTGACTGTTAGGTACCATGTGGGTTCTAGGAACCAAACTCTGTCCCCTGCAAAAGGGTAAGTGCGGCTGAGCTAGTTCTCCAGAACCCTTAGTTTGTTTGTTTGTTGTTATTCTGTTTAAGACAAGATCTCAAGAAAACTGACTTGGAATTCAGCATATAGCCAAGGCTGGCCTTGAACTCTTTATTCTCCTGCCTCCTGAGTACTGGTATTACAGATATGTACCACCAAGCCAGACAGGGCATGTTGGTCTAAACAGGCATCCAGTTCCTGCTGAATACAAAGCATTTCAGACAGCACTTTTGAGTCCTGGCAATGGCCATGTGGAAGAACAGAACTGAGGGGAACCGGGAACCTGCTTCTCCCTGTATGTGTGAGCAGCAGCGTTGTTAATTTGGAAGCTGCTGTTTAAATGCGGGAATTGTGGTTCCCCGGGGCTTGGAACTGAGGGATCCATTTCATTAGCTTCTAACTCTGGAAACAAATGCTGTGGTGAAACCCTTGAATCGTGGGTTAATTCTCCAAATTAACCTCTGTGCAGAAAACACTGTTAGTTCACACCATTATTTAAATGGATCCACTCAAAATGTATAGATGCACATGTGTATGTGTGTACCGTTAAATCTCCACAGTAGTTCGGGCAATTACTTATACTTAGACCAACGACAGATGTTTTTCTTTCTTTTTTTTTTTTCTCCAAGAAGGCATATTTTGATTAGAATTGCTAACACATGGTGATAATAAAAAGCATATTGAGCCAGGCATGGTGGTACAGACCCATAATCCCAGCATTTAGAAGCTAAACTAGAAGGATCATGAGTGAGTTCAAGGCCAGCCTCTTCTACTTAGTGATTCTGGGGCCCAAGAGGGGAGAGGCGGGGGGGGGGGGGGGGAGGGCAGGGGGGGAGGGGGTACTGAACTTAGTTTGATTATTGTTTTAAAATTTGGTATAAACAATTCAGCCCTCGCTGCCTGTGCACACGGATCCAAGAGTTCACCCAACCCTTGCACCATGGTGCCTCAGAGAGAAAGGTGACAGATGCTCTAATGCTCGCTGGTGAGCTACCATGGGAATCTAGCCTCCAAAGGACTACAGAAAGAAGCTGGGGGTGGCAGTGTATGACTGTAACCTGAGCATCCAGAGGCTGATGCCACCCTGCACTACACAGTGAAATGCTGTCTCATATACATTATTTAAAAATATTTAATTATTTAAAAATAAAAGACCCTTTGAGAGGACACTTCGTGGTCACTCACAAAGTAAAGACCCTACGTCCAGACTGCAGGCCTATTTGTTTCACTCCGAAACAAAATTGAAAGAAAACCCTTCAAACTGCATGTGTGAACTCACACCTATGACCCCAGCACTGGGAAGATAAAAACTGGAGGCTCGTCCCATCATGGTCATCCTCGGCTACACAGTAAGTTGGAGGTCAGCCTGGGCTTCATGAGACCTGGTCTCAAAAAGAAAAAGAAAAGGGTGGAGGGTGGGCATGGGAAACATTCACTATCTTCCTGCAGGGTGTGAGCTTCCACTCTCCTGCAGTCCCCACCACTCCCTATTCTATCACACCTCATCTAATATGCTCGCCGAAGCTATCTGCTTGGCTCACACAGGTACCTGAGCTTTTAGCCTGTTTTATGACTGTTTCCCAACCTGCCTGAGAGCAACTGCAAGTTTCCAGTCCTTTCCCGTTTGAGTGCTTGCTTTCTTCAGCATTTCCTGGCCCCTCAGCGCACTTCAGAAGTCATTTCAATTCTTGTTCAGACGGAGAATTTTTTTCCCTTTCCATCTTACGGTTTCACCAATGCCACTAAGGTCTCTCTGAGCAGGAGTCAGGCAACCTCGCCTCTTTGAAGTAGTGCTTTGGTCTCTGCATCTTCTGTGACCCTCAGAGAGGTCAAGAGGTCAGTGAGGGGTGAGTGGCATGTGTTCTTCTCTGGGGGCTCAGGGGCACAGGGGAGGGTCCACTCTCCTGGCAGCTGGAAAAACAGGGAGAGATCTCTCCCAAGCTCTGTATACACATGCTGCTTCAGACACACGACAGGCTTCATTTAATCCCCTATGAAACCCACCCCTGCCCTAAAAATGTTAATTGATTCAGACAATCATCCTCAGCTAGAGGTACACTTTGGTCAAGTCAGACCAGCTCCAGAAGCAACTGTTACACACCCGGCAATGGGATCTTGAAATCAACCAAGGTAAACGTATTTACACCAAAGAAATCCGAAAAGTGGCGTAAACAAAGACTTTCTGAGGGGCGGGAGGAGGCAGTTTCCAACATACTGCTACTGCTTCGGGCCTACTCAGCATTCTCTTCTGTCACAGCAATGGGGAGAAACTGTCAGCTTTGTTTGATCTCGTTCCATCGTGAATGCGTATCTGTGTGTGGGAATGTGCACACGTGCCTGTAAGTGCCCCTTAGAGTCCAGAGAGAGGGTCCACGACCCTCTGGAACTAGAGTTACATGCAGTTGTAAGTTGTCCAACACGGGTGCTGGGCACTGAACCCCAGGACCTCTAGAAGAGCAGCAAGTTCTAAGCACTGAGCCATTTCTCCGGTCCAATTCTGTTCTCTTTTTAAAAGAACTATAATTTGGGGTTTAAGATACACTGTAGGTGTTCAGTTTAATGATCCCACATGGGTGTGTCAGTGAAGACATGCTGTGGCCATGTTTCATTGAATTAATGGTGCATTTTAGAGTATGAGAATTAAGGTTATAAATGTCAATAACAATATGGGACACAGGGC
Source organism: Mus musculus (assembly GCF_000001635.26). Lineage (NCBI taxonomy): Eukaryota > Metazoa > Chordata > Mammalia > Rodentia > Muridae > Mus > Mus musculus. The sequence goes on along the minus strand of NC_000078.6, from coordinate 77,040,511 downwards.
ACCAGCCTCCATGTCCAGTGTCATGTCCCCCAGGTCACAATGTTCTAAAGCAGGCATTCTGACTACTAAATTCACTCTTCTTTTCGTTTAGAAGGGAAGAGCACAATAGTTCAGCCTTTAGAGTGGGCAGGCGTGATGCGTTGTGTTGTGTGGTTCTGGGATGCAAACCCTGGATCTCCCACAGGCTAGGCCAATACTGTGTCAATGAGCCACACCCCTAGATCCATCGTCTTCATCCTCCAGTCAAAAGAAGTCTGAACCAACCATTCTCTGGGCAATGGGTTTAACCACCAGAGAAGACGGCACTAAAATTAAGTGAAAATGAGTGAAATTGGAACCAGTCTCCAAACTGGGGTGAGGCCCAGCTGGCGCTGGGAGTTCACAGGCAGTGCACACACTGCCACCCCACATCCTCTAGTGAGTCAGTCACCTTCCTGGTTCCACATGAGTGGCCCAACGCTTCACACTTTCTTTCTCTGTCTCAGTTTCTCCCACCCAGCTTCTTGCCTGAGCAGTGTGTGGAGGTGAAGGAAGAAAAAGCTACACAGGCCTTGAAATATCTCTCTCTGCAAGGAAGAGCCAGGAGAGTATCGGGGCCCAGGCAAACTTCCTCCAGGCGCCACCCAAGCCAGCAGCGCAGAAGAGGTGCACTTGCAGGCCAAACCTTTGAGAACTCCTCCTGCTGACGCCAAGCTGCACAGGATGCCAAGAGAGCAGCAGTGCAAACAGAAACCGCGGTGCAGATCCCTTCGTGAAAACCCATTCGGCAGTCTGGCAAGCAGCCCTGCCCTCTGCTACTTTATTCCCTCGATTCATTGACGTAGATTCTTTCATATCATAACAGCAGCTGGCCAAACCCAGCTGGAATGTTTGGTAGCCTTCACCTCCTTCTTTTCAGGGTGAAGGTTGGAAAGAATCCTCTCAAAGAAGACCCACAATGCACTGCAGTAGGAAGGCTAATAGGCCCGCTCTACCCCCACGCTGGATGCACTTCCTCTTCCTAGCTCTAGGGGCGCCACAGCCATGAAGCTGCGCTGCTTTGTCCCGCTGGGGAGCATGCTGGTTGCAGGGCAAGGGCTGCTGCTTGGTAACCACCCCCACCTCACATATGCGAGGTTGATGCGCCTAAGGAGTGCTGGGATTTCACTATGGTTTATCCCTGAACTCATCCTGAAGTGAAGCACTGTGACATATTAGGAGGGTAGACATTTAATCCAACTGTGGAATTTACAGGAAGGGCTTTGGAAGGGTGAATAAGTGAATCCTGGCGGCTTTGTAGATAGAAGATGGGCCCGTGAGATGGTTCAGCAGGTAAAGGCTTGCGGCCAAGCCTGACAACTTGAGTTTCATCCAGGGACCAATATGGTAGAAGCAGAAAAACAACTCCAGCAAATTGTCTTCTGGCCGCCATACAAACACCTCAGCATATGCATGCCCACACAGAAATAAATCAAATAAAAAAATTTTTAATTAAAAATAAGAATAAAAGGAGGAGAAGCAAGGTGTGGTGGCACATGCCTGTAAGCCCAGCAGAGGCAGGAACGTTGCTGAAGGCTTTTGCCTGGTCTGCACAAGGAGTTCCAGGCCAGCCTCAGCTACACACACACACACACACACACACACACGTGCACTTTCTGTCTCTTCCCATGCAATGTTATGTGACGCCTCACAACTGTCAGCAAGGTCATCACCATGGCCAGATATAGTGACGAATGCCTGTAATTTCAGACATCTCTCCACCTGAGGGTAGAAGCAGGAGGGTCAGGGATTCAAAGCAATTTCAAGGCTAGCCTAGGCTACTTAAGAACCTGTTTCTAAAAAAAAAAGAAAAGAAAAGAAATATATAATTACCAGATATAACACTTTGGCCTTGCCCTCTCCGACTCACAAATCAAATTTAACCTCTTTTCATTATAAAGTAGCCTGCCTCTGGTATTTTATTACAGTAATTAAAATGGTATGTAACAGTAATGGATCTTGTTGTTGTTGTTGTTGTTGTTGTTGTTGTTTATTAAACTCCCATTTCAGAGTTGAACTTGTTGGGGACACCTATCCAAAGAGACTGCAGAGATTAGTCCTTCTCTGATCTAACGTACTCCATATCGCATAAAACTGTAGCTCCTTGCCCGAGTGATTCCAGTGTGCTACATTCCACATGCGAGTGCTGAGACAGAAGGATTCAACATCTCATTTACACAAGTGAACAATCACCACCTGCCCAGCGCAGACCATGGCACAGACGGAAAACTCACTTGCACACACTCGTCAAACCAAATTAGGAACATGTGGACACATGGGCAGATCAAAACCAAATCACTAAAACAGACATGCCTCCCTCCCCCGGATCACCTAAGAGGAAGAATCCTCACACTGGGTCACAGCACCCACCCCAACCACCAGATCCTAGTCCCTGTTCCCAGAGTTTCCATCCAACACGATCCTGTCGAGGTGACCTGCTCTGGACAGCCATTTGCTCTGAACTAGCTTTTCGTCTTGGCCAAGCTCTGTGTTCATCCCTACCCAGCTCCAACATCTCAGTCACCAGACTCATTAACATTCAGCATCCGCAGTGACTCTCCTGGTACCAGCCCTCCTCTCTAGCCTTTAGTAAGGCCTCTTTAACCTATAGTTCTTTAACCCATTATTGTCATTCAGGTGCAAATATATAACACATATTACGGGGCTGGTGAGATGGTTCAGTGGGTAAGAGCACCCGACTGCTCTTCCGAAGGTCTGGAGTTCAAATCCCAGCAACCACATGGTGGCTCACAACCATCTGTAACAAGATCTGACGCCCTCTTCTGGAGTGTCTGAAGATAGCTACAGTGTACTTACATATAATAAATAAATAAATCTAAAAAAAAAAAAAGAAAAATTATAACACATATTACATATCTACATTATACATGACACACCTATAAATCATGCGACCTGAAAATTAATATTCGTAATTAAGACTAGAATAAAAAATTTCTGTGACCATCAATGGTCATATCAAATAAAATCAGAAGCACTTGGTCAGCTCAGGTTGCTGTAACAAAATAGCACAGACCACATAGACATAGATATAAACAGTAGAAGTGTTTCTTGCAGTTCTGGGAATCTGGAAAGTCTAAAGTCAATGTGCCAAGAGATTCACTGTCTGGTGACAGCTCGCATTCCAGAGCATAGATGGCATTTTCTCATGGTGTCTTCACCCAGAAGAAGATAAGGCGGCTGTCTTTTGTGAAAGGAGCAATTCCTTTAACTATGTTCTGATCCCATGACCTAACTACATCTCAGCAGCCCCTGCTCCTAATACCTACAGGTAATCACAACACAGGCTTCCAACATGAGAATCAGATGGAGACAGACAACACTAGTGTTCAGGCCATGGCCCTTACTTAACTTGTAATCCTCTGTCCCAGACTCCCATGGGCTGAGAGCTCAGGTGTGCACCACCTTACTGGATAGATAGATAAATAGATAGATAGATAGATAGATAGATAGATAGATAGATAGATAGATAGGCAGGCAGGCAGGCAGACAGACAGACAGACACACAGACAGACAGACAGACAGATAGGCAGACAGATAGTACACAAATACATAGGTAGATACAGATCTAAATATATATATATATATATATACATATCAATATATTGCTATAGAGATATAAATATGTGTATATGTACTTTATAAAGTTATGGTGCCTTGATGCTAGGCCTCTGTCTCAGCGGTAGAGTGTGATTAGTCTGAATAAGCCTCACCGTTAAAACCACAGCACAAGTCAATAAATAAAATTAAATGAGGGTTTATTTCTTTGTCATGATGCCAATTCATTGTGTAAGGTTTTGCAGTTATAAAGAAAACAAAGGCATGATACGTCAAGGAATAAGTGTTCAGCAAACGCATAAAGAAAGCAGAAGCTCAGGGCCCAGCAAACACAGAAGTGGATGCTCACAGTCAGCTATAGGATGGACCACAGGGCCCCCAATGGAGGAGCTAGAGAAAGTACCCAAGGAGCTAAAGGGAACTGCAGCCCTATAGGTGGAACAACAATATGAACTAACCAGTACCCCCATAGCTCCCTGGGACTAAACCACCAATCAAGGAAAATACTGTTTCCCACTGTCTGGTTTCAGGACAGCACACATTCAGACTTCCCTGTGTCTCTTGGTCATCTTCACATCTTTTGGGGGTGGGGGATCACTTCCCACTTTTCTGGAGTATGCCGCCTTCCCTCTGTCTAAAGTATCCCAAATACAGCCCTGCAGATTCACAAACTCTATTTGCTGTTTTTATTCCAAACCACAAGTAGAAAAGTTGATTCTAGCTGGAATAATCCAGCTCTACCATAGACTGTGTGACTTTTACAATATAACCTCCTGTAATCGTCATTCTGGCTTTTCTGTGCTCTCCCTAGCTTCCAAATAAAGATACCAAGATTTTATATTTACTATAAGCTTCAGCGCTATACCTGAGCAGATAGTTACCTATTCTAACCTTATTCTAACCTGTCTATGGCTGCCTCATGCCCCACTTCTTGACAACTTAGTCTTAATCTTGCCCTGGCTGTTCCTAATCCTTTGGTGTCCTCTTGGCAACTCTCAGGTGACCTGTTTATGACAAATTTCTCTCTCTCTCTCTCTCTCTCTCTCTCTCTCTCTCTCTCTCTCTCTCTCTCTCTCTCTGTCGTCCCCTCTCTGGGATCAGAAGTCCCACCTCCTCCTCTCCTGCTCAGCTATTGGTTGATCAGCTCTCTTCATTAACCAATCAGAGGTGATGGGAAACTTTTTTAACACAACATTGAGACAGGAGGGATCCATCCCATAAATAACCACCAAACCCAGACACTATTGAGGATGCCAACAAGAGCTGGCTGACAGGAGCCTGATAATGCTGTCTCCTGAGAGGTTCTGCCAGTGCCTGACAAATACAGAAGTGGATGCTCACAGCCATCCATTGGACGAAGCACAGGGTCCCCAATGAAGGAGCTAGAGAAAGTACCCAAGCTGCTGAAGGGGTTTGCAGCCCCATAGGAGGAACAACAATATGAACTAACCAGTACCCCCAGAGCTCCCTGGGACTAAACCACCAATCAAGGAAAACACATGGTGGGACTCATGGCTCTAGTTGCATATGTAGCAGAGGATGGCCTAGTCAGTCATCAATGGGAGGAAATGCCCTTGGTCCTGTGAAGGTTCTATGCCCCAGTAGAGGGGAATGCCAGGGCCAGGAAGCAGGAGTGGGCGGGTTGGGGAGCAGGAGGTAGGGAGGGGATAGGGGATTTTTGGAGGGGAAACTAAGAAAGGGGATAACATTTGACATGTAAATGAAATATCGAATGAAAAAAAAACAAAAAACCTTGAGACAGGAGATGCTTGACAATGACAATATCCAAGACTGCAACCATATCTGAACACACAGTGCTCAAAAACATCCCCCAACCACCTCTTGCAATTGGAGTTGGGGGTGGGGATGGAGGAGGAGGAGGAAGTGGTAGAGGAGGAGGAGAAGGAGGAGGTGGTGGTGGAGGAGGAAGAGGAGGGGTAATGGTGGAGAAGGAGGTGGTAGTGACGATGGGGACAATGGTGGAGGAGGTGGTGGTTAAATTATTGTGGCACAGATTTAAAAGGCAAGATGATTTTTATCCATCCATAATTTTCCTTCTTAAAATAGACTATGTTTAATCTACCTCCTACTAGTGGATATTTAACACAGGGGTTTTCATGGAGCTTATTTTTGAAATGACTTTGAAAAGATCAGAGAGAGAAGGGGGGGGGAGAGAGAGAGAGAGAGAGAGAGAGAGAGAGAGAGAGAGAGAGAGAATCAATATCTTCAAGACCTGACATGGTATTGTGACAGTTTAAGAACATGTCTCTGGCCTCCTGGAATGATTTCTATCTTCTCTCCCTGGGCCAAGAGCAGCTTCCCCTCTAGAGCTGAGGCTGCCCTTTGACTAGAGCTGTTTCAGGAATTTCCTCCCTGGTGAGACTTAAAGGACACCAACTCCTTCCTTATACACTCCAGAGACTCACCGAAGGCTGACTCCACTGACAGTCAACCTGGGAAAGCAATGAGTTGATTGGGTTTGCTTACAGAGCAGATGTGAGGGTTCGCCTGGAGACAGGAGGTTCATCAAAGCTGCCCTGCAGGAAAGTCTTCGTGTAGCCTGGATTATGGCTTCACCACAGCTGCATAGATGAAGTCTCCTTCAGTCAACCTGTCCCATAGTTATGCTCTAGCAGGCACACAGCCCCCAAGACCAAGAAGCCACATACAATTAAGGCGGAATTGTTATAGCACCAGCTGGGAGGTATAGAAAGTAGTCCTAGCAGCTCAGCTGTGGATGCAAGGACACAGGACAGGAAGTCCTTCTTCTGCCAGCCTCTACTTGCCTCAGGCTTCAGTCTGAGCTCCAGATTGCCGGGACCTGCCAGACAGGGACACAACCCAGAAGCAATGCTTTCCAAGGGGCAAGGAATTTGGCCAGCAGGCATGGAACGTGTGTGTGTGTGTGTGTGTGTGTGTGTGTGTGTGCAAGGTTCCGTAGGCCAGCACCACACTCCTTTACTTCATATTACGTAAGTCAAGGTCTCAAAAAAGAGTGGGAGCTGAGATAGTAGAAGACAAGGCTGTTACCTCCAGGATTAGAATAGATGCCCAAGAGACAGATGCACACTTGCCTGGGGGGGGGGGGCGGGCAGTGAAGAGGACAGATGCTGGATAGTTTGAAGTCTGACAGGTACATGTGAGGGAACAGAATACTTCCTCCTGAAAATTCTGCCCAGTTGCCTACTACTTCTTGTAACTATCCAGTTGGGTTTTTTTTTTTTTTTAGAAGTTTTCCAATCATGGTGGAAATACGAGTGTCACTGAAGAAGTTGCTCTCTGGTCAGTGTGTGCTGCTAATGTTTACCTAGGGGCTCTCCGGGCCAGGGGGCTTGAGGAGCTGTGGGGTAGCCCCTACCCTCATCTCCCTGGTATGAATACTTCCATGGGGTCCAATTTCTGGCATGTCCTTTCTCACTCTCCTTACTCGTCCTCTCCCTCCCTCTCTTGTCTCCTGCCTACTGTGATGGGAATTCTTCTGCCCTGCCACACCTCCTCACTGTGAGCCCAGATGGATCTTTCCTCCCTTAAGTTCCGATAGGATAGGATCGCTAAGGTTTTGTTTTGTTTTGTTTTGTTTTGTTTTGTTTTGGTATCAGCAGCTAAAGGTGTGAATAATGCAATAGTTAAGTAACTGCCATGCGAGGAGCTCTAAGTGCTTACTGCCTTTTTAATATAATGAGGCTAATTGTAAATGTAAAGACTTTAATTTTTAATAGTGGGTGTTTAAATGTTGGCTTGCAAAACTCCTATAAAAATAATAATCAGCTTCCAGCAGCTGGCACGAGGCAGCATTCTATCTGCCTCTCATTATCCATTGTCTGTCCATCCTGTCCCCACATGAGCCCCTGAGCACTCTGAGGACAGTGAAGGAACCATCTGGAATCTATGAGGTTGGGGGTTTTCATTTTGTTTTGTGTCATTTTGTTGTGTTGGTGGAGTTTGGTTGGTTTGATTTGGGTTTGTTTGGGAGCTTTTTTGTTTGTTTTTTTTTGTTTTTGTTTTTGTTTTTGTTTTTGTTTTTTTGAGAAAGGATCTCTCTACGTAGTCTTGACTGGACTGGAACTCCCTGTGTAGACCAGGCTGGCCTCAAATTCATAGACATCTGTTGCCTCTGCCTCTGCCTCTGCCTCTGCCTCTGCCGCCTCTGCCTCTGCCTCTGCCTCTGCCTCTGCCTCTGCCTCTGCCTCTGCCTCTGCCTCTGCCTCTGCCTCTGCCTCTGCCTCTGCCTCTGCCTCTGCCTCTGCCTCTGCCTCTGCCTCTGCCTCTGCCTCCTGAGTGCTGGGATTAAATGTGTGTACCATATACCTGACAGGGTTTTCTGTTCCTTTCCTTTCCTTTCCTTTCCTTTCCTTTCCTTTCCTTTCCTTTCCTTTCCTTTTCTCTTCTCTTCTTTTCTTTTCTCTTTTTTTCTCTTTTTTTCCCTTTCTTTCTTTTTTGACAAGATCTATCTCATATTGACCTCAGACTCATAGCAATACCTCGGGACTACAGTGTTAGGCCATGGAACCAGGCCTCGTGGTCCCATGTAGAATTTGAATGACATTCAGTCTGTCGTATCGTTTCCCATTTCTCTGATGTGCCAGCTCTAGAGCCTGTTTTAGCTTTTGTTTTAACAGCAATGAAGAGCTCGATAAGGAGCACTTGCTATTGCTGCAAAGGGCCCAAGTTTGGCACCCACATGGTGGCTTACAATTCCTCATTTACTCCAGTTCCAGGGAATCTATCATCTTTTCCTGGCTTCTGCAGGTTTTAGGCATGCATGCAGTGTACATACATGCATACATACAGGCAGAACACTCGTACATAAAATAATAAGTAAATCTCTTTTTCTGTTCAGTTGACAAAATAGGACAACAGACTATCATTATTTTTTCTGGGAATCCTACTTCTCATGTTTCCTTTCTCATCCTCAGACAGAAAGATCATTGCCCTGAATTTGATGTCTACCATCCTCACACATATCTACTATTTTAGTATAGATATATATTGTATATAACATATATGCTATGTATATATGCTACATGGTACATATTAATAAATATGCATATGTACATACGTACAGTTGATCCTCTGTATGTATGGGTTCTATGCCCATGAATTCAAACAACTTCAGATTGAAATTTTTTTAATTCTGTTTGTTCTTAACATATATACTTATGGGGGCTAGAGAGATGGCTCAGTGGTTAAGAGTACTGACTGACTGCTCTTCCAGAGGTCCACAGTTCAATCCCTAGCAACAACATGATGGATCACAACCATCTATAATGTGATCTGATGCCCTCTTCTGGCACACAGGTGAACGTGCAGATAAAGCACTCATACAATAAATAAATACATCTTTTTATATTTTTTTTTATTAATCATTTTATTAGTTTACATTTCAAATGATATCTCCTTTCCTGGTTACCCCTCCACAAACCCCCTATACTATCCCCTGTCTCCTCTCCCCTTTGCCTCTATGAGGGTGTTCCTCTGCCCCACCCACCCACTCCCTCCTCACTGCTCTAGCATTCCCATATGCTGGAGCATCAAGCTTCCATAGGACCAAGGACTCCCTTCCCATTGATGTCCGACAAGGCCATCCTCTGATACATATGTATCTGGACCCATGGGTCCCTCCATGTATACTCTTTGGTTGGTGGTTTAGTCCCTGGGAGCTCTGGGTGGTCTTGTTAGTTGATATATACTTATCTCTTATCATTATTCCCTATAGTATGCACAGCAGCTACTTATAGAGCATTTGCTGTGCATTAAGTATTACAAATAACCCAGAGTTGACTTAAAGCACACAGGGGATGTATACAGTTTACAGACAAATCCTATGACCTGTTATATAGGGACCTAAAGATCTTTTGATTTGGAGATCTGTGTGTCCCCAAGGGATGGCTATGGACCTTGAGGGATGACTGGATAACACAGAGTGTTGTTTCTGGTCCCTGTTAGCAGATAGGAAAGTGGAGAACCCTGAGTCTCATTTACTTGAAGAAAAATTCCATTTATCATTAAAAACAAACAAACAAACAACAACAACAACCCAAGCTCTAGTTCTGTGGAAGGAGCTCATAGGAAGGAGGCTCGGGGCTGGAAATGGCTGCCATTTCCAGCCTAAGGGTGATTTAGAGAGACAGAGGGCCTGGGTTCCCACGTCAGTGCTGAGGTAAATACTGACAAACAAAGAGGAATTTGTTTTTTAAGATTTCCAGACAATGGCCTGTGCTCTATATCCCTGTCAGTGCTGATAGCCGAGCCCAGACGTCACCCTCCACTCCACCCTCTACGCCTCACAGTTGGTCTTTTTAGCTGCCACAATGAAGACATCTAATTGAATTCTGGTTTGGGGGCCAGGTTTCCCATGTCCCTGGCTGGCTGGAACTCACCATGGACCTCAGATGATCTTAAACTTATAGGGTCGCTCCTGCCTCTGCCTCCCAAGAGTTGGGATTATGGACATGCATGGCCATGCTTGGTCACTATTGAATTCCATCCAGGAGCTAAGAGTGTACAAAGTATTTCAATTTGCCCCCTTTTAAAAAATGACGAATATTGACAAACAGCAAGCCTGGAAGCTGTTATTTACCAAGGTTGTTGTAAGCTAAACTCACAAGGTGGAGATTTGTGCTTCTTTATTGAGCTTGATTATAAAAGTTTCTATCGAGCACTGTCAAACTCACGAACTGGGGAGAGACGTCAGATTTATAACACAGTCCTAAATGGGCAACAGCAGATATAAAAATCTGGGATTTAATATCAGCTTTGAAAATGTTAAATGGGGAGTTGGAGTAGCTCTCACTTTATGAACTGGCACACCGTGGAATGAAAGGCTCTATTGATTCCTGACAGCAGAGACTGTCTCCAAAATGGATTGGAGTCTTTTCATATCCCATTTCATTGTAAAGGCGCGTTTCAAGGGATGTCCTCTTCATTTCCATTCAGTGTCCCGGACTTAATTGGAAAAGAAAGCAAACAGCTTCAGAGAGAAGAACCCCCTCCCTGAGAGCCCACTGGGGTCACTGCTGGGTGGACTAAACTAAAGAAAGTTGCTAAAGCTTGAAAAACTCACGTGGCATTGGGGGTTTTGGCAATAATTCCAGTGCAGGGCTGGAGAGACGGCTCAGCAGTTAAGAGCACTGGCTGTCCTTGCAGAAGACCCAGGTTTGATTTCCAGCCCCACACTGAGCTGCTCTCAACCCTCTGTAACTCCAGTTCCACAGATCTGACCTCTCTTCTGGTTGCTGTTGGCATCTACAGACTCATGGTACACGTAGGACGCTCAGACACACAACACATCTCACACACACACACACACACACATGTTACCTACATATATGTAACATGTACACATATATAATACACATATATACACACATAACACACACACATATGATCTTTGTTTCAGAATTTTAATTCCAGTGCAAAACCAACTGAGAGCACGTCCCTTGGGCTCTGTAATGGAGGCCCAGGATGGGAATCCTTGGTGCCATCCTTAATTTTTTTTTTTTTAAGTACTGTCCATGTCTGGAGAAGCCTCCGTAGGACCTCGCTCGCCTTCTTAGGAGTTCAAGGCTCTCAACTCAGGGCCTTCTGCATATGTGGGCCTCAGCCATGCCTGACCCACAGGGCAGAAAAAAGCAATCTGAGAACACAGTACAGAGACCTACTTTGGACATTCACTTAACTTGTTATAAGGCAGGTATCCCGGAGAGCTTTTGTGCTTAGAATCCCAGTCTGTGTATATCTCCAAAACCCTATGTAGTTAGGGTTTCTATTGCTGTGAAGAAACACCATGACCATGACAACTCTTATAAAGCATTTAATGGAACTGGCTTACAGCTTCAGAGGTTTAGTCCATAATCATCATGGCAGCACACAGGCAGACCTGGTGCTGGAGAAGGAGTCAAGAGTTCTCCAACTGGATCTGCAGGCAACAGGAAGAAAGAATGAGCCACTGGGCCTGACCTGAGATTCTGAAATCTCAAAGCCCACCCCAAGTGACACACTTCCTTCAATAAGGCCACACTTTATAATCCTTTCAAACAAAGCACTCCCTATGAGCCTATGGGGGCCATTTTCCCTTAAATCACCACACCCTCAAACGAGATATTGAAAAGCCCAAGGCAAGATCTCTGTGTGCTCTCTGACCTTGGAGATCAACAGGTATTGGGTAGGAGCGTCTCTCTTCCAGATAGCTTCCAGTTTAGTTTCCTAGGGTTTCTGTTACAAATCGAGCACCTGAGATGGCACAAACTGATTATCTAACAGTTCTAGAGGAGAGATGTCCAGAACAGATTTGATAGGGCTTTCAAAGGCCACATCCTTCTGGAAGCCCTAGAACAGGATCATGCATGACCTGGCCTTTTCTGTTTTCTAGAGCAGTGGTTCTCAACCGTCCCAAGGCTGTGACCCTTTAATACAGTGCCTCATGTTATAGTGACCCCCCAACCATACAATTATTCATTGCTATGTCACAACTGTAATTTTGCTACTGATATGCATCATCACGTAAATAGCTGTGTTTCCAGTGGTTTTAGATAGGTAGAGCACTTCCCCAAGGAGTACAACCCACAGATTGAGACCCTCTGTTCTAGAGCCCTGCTGGATTTCCTGGACCTTAACTCTTCCCATGTCACAGTGTGTCAGTCCGGCCACAGCTTCTGTCATTGCACCAGCTCTCCTGTCTCAACTCTTCAGGTCCACACCAGACCAGAAAACCCGAGTGATACCCACATGTCAAGATCCCTAACAATCACATCTGCATGGTCCCTTTTCCCATGCAAGTCAACACAGTCAGGTTCTGGAAGTCATGAGATAAACATACTGGGGAGAGCATTAACTAGGTCCTCACACCTCTCCACTGTTAAACTAAAATCTTCCATTTGGGAGGCATTCCCTTGGGGTCCTGTACTTCCCATGTTTAAGGGATTTTTTTTTTTTTTGCATGTTTGGCACGGGAGTCATGGGTCAATGGTAGGGTGTTTGTCTAGCATGTGTGAGTCCATGGCTTCAATCCCCAGAACCAGAGAGTAGGAGATGGGGAGCAAGTGCCCCAGGTAAAGCTAAGGTCAAGAGAGTATTTGAGAGTATTAGCTCGCTCAGGAGTTCTGTTAGCTTTGACTCTTCTGCTATGAGGCCAAGTTAAGGTGATTGGTGAAGGCCCTTGGGCAATGTCCTACTCTAGCCCTACAAACCATGAGAAAATCCAGTGGTATTTAAGATTTAAGTCTTGTATGGTGGTACAGGCCTGTAATGCCTGTTCCAGGCGTACAAGGCAGGAAGAATGTGAGTTCAAGGCCAGTTGTGCTATATCTAGAGACCCTGACTCCAAAATGGGGGAAAAAGAAGAAAAGAAAGAGGAAGAGAGGTGAGCTGATGACACAGCTCAGTTGGTAGAGTGCTCACCTAGCACCCACAAGGCCCTGGGTAAGATCCCAGCACAACGTGGATTTGGTGTGGTGACACACACCTCTGATCCCAGCTTTCAGGAGATAAGGAGAAGCTTCAGGAGTTCAAGGTCATTGTCAACTGCTTAGTGGCAGGATAGCCTGGGATACGTGAGATTCTGGCTTAAAAGAAAAAATTACATAGTGTTGTGTCTTATTAAGAAAGAAAGAGAGAGAGAGAGAGAGAGAGAGAGAGAGAGAGAGAGAGAAAGGGAGAAAGGGAGAAAGGGAGAAAGGGAGAAAGGGAGAAAGGGAGAAAGAGAGAACCAGGAATATATTTGGTAGAGGCATAGTATGGTGAGATGGAAGGGGGTGCCTCTGTGGGCCCATGCTGAGGCATCCCATCCCCCTGAGGACAAGACACATGACAGATATGGTATAGAATAGTTTATTTAGGACATAGGGAGGGGAGTTGAGGGAGTAGAAACAGAGAGAGAGAGAGACAGAGAGAGAGAGAGACAGAGAGAGAGAGAGAGAAGAGGAAGAAGAAGAAGAAGAAGAAGAAGAAGAAGAAGAAGAAGAAGAAGAAGAAGAAGAGGAGGAGGAGGAGGAGGAGGAGGAGGAGGAGGAAGAGGAGGAGGAAGAGGAGGAGGAGGAGGAGGAGGAGGAGGAAGAGGAGGAGGAAGAGGAGGAGGAGGAGGAGGAAGAGGAGGAGGAGGGGAGGGAGGGAAGGAGTGAGAGGGAGAGGGAGGGAGGTTGAGAGAGAGAGAGAATATAGGAGTAGAGGCTGGTCATGAAACATGGAAGGGGGAGGGGACTGGGGAGAGAAAGGACAGGGAGGGAAAGAGAGCAAGAGAGAGGAGTGGGCAAGCAGCTCCTTTTATACTGAGTCAGGCATACCTGGCTGTTGCCAGGTAACTGTGGGGCAGAGCCTAGAAGAAATGCTAACAGGTAGTATAAAACTCATCACTCAAAACAGAGATCAAAACAGAGACACTTACAGTCACTTTAAAGAGAGATGAGCTCTAGGCCAGGACATCCTCTGAGTCTGTTAACTGAAGGAATTATTCTGCAAGCTCTTAAGCAGGGCCAAGGAGGTCTGAGGATTGTAGACCACAAGCCGGAAGTCTGTTTGCTCCTCCAGGCAGGTCCTCCCCCTCCCCTGCCTTGAGTGTAATGGGAGCAGCCAGGATCTCCTGATGGGGACAACCCCAGATCCTAGAGCTCAAGAACTCTTTCTCTTCCTTTTCCTTCTCCTTCTCCTCCTTTTCCTCCTTTTCCTCCTCCTCCTCTTCCTCCTCCTCCTCCTCCTCCTCTTTCTTTTCTTTATGAGAGCAGAGGGTAATGTGCCACATGAGTCCAGTTGCCCATGGAAGCCACAGGGACATGATACAGTGCTGGAGTTATAGGCAGTTGTAAGTCATCAGATCATCAGATTTGGGTGCTGGGAACCAAACTCGGGACCTTTGGAAAAGCAGCAAGTGCTCTTAACTGCTGACCCATATCTCCAGGCCCTGCTCTTCTCTTCTGACCTAGTGCTTCCTGCACTGATTCCCGAGCTCTGAGCACCCTTGTGGACACTCCTCTCACCTACTCCATTTCCACCAGAGACAGGTTACACTCCAGCTGAAGCCGGCTTGGCTGCCTTGCATCTTACAGTGAGGCAGTCAGGCAGCTTTTTTGTTTGCATTTTTCTCAGAACTTGTTACTATGAATCATCATCTCACTATCCAGTCGCATTTGGAGCATCCGAAAACAATGTCAGGCTTTCCAGGACAGTCCGGGGACCAGATGATGATTGGCTGCCTCAAGGTAAATGCCACCGTGCACAGCCTCCTGGTGGCCAGGCCTTCTGGCACCATGTCAGCACACACATGCTTTCAGACTTCTGTAGCTCTTAGTGTCCTCCACTGGGCCAACATTTGTGGTCCTATCATAGGCTGTTATCGGCTCACACCTTGCAAGTGTTATGACAGCTGGCTCAGAACATAGAAACGGAACCAGCTCAGTGTCTGGTAAAGAAGGGTGGAGGAGGAGAGGTGGTGGGTGGATCTGAGAAGGAGGCAGATAAAGGGATAGCCGACTTTGCCTGCTTTACATTTAGTAACTGCCCCTTAGGCTAGTGATTGTTCTTGTTTTCTTTGTGGGTCTGGGCTCTCATCTTGACTCTTCTACTAACTACCTGTCTACGTGAGCCTTAACGTCTCGTATTTGTTTCTTCTGAAGAAGAAGGAATGCTGACAATCAGAGTCTATTCTAGATAGATGTTCTTATGCTACTTTTAAAAATACCAGTGGCATTTATTTCTGTGGAATTACAATTGAGTCCGACAAGAGCTCTTTGGACTTCAGCTTCACAACACAAGAGAATAAATGAACTCAGATTTGGAACCCAGCTTCACTCCTACTGTTTGACCTTGCAAAATTATTCAGCCTCTCTGAATTTCAATTTCTTGTCTGTAGAGCAGGAATTATGTCATTTACCTTGCATAGTGGTGAGGACTATATGAGATGATGTATATGTCTCTGCATAGGGTTATCTTTGAATAAAAAATTCTAAAATCAAATATAACTTGCAATGTCTTCTACTCAAAAAAACATAAAGGGAATCCAACTTATTTTTGTTTTTTATTTATTTATTGTATGTTTCTTTTGCTCATTTTTAGACAAGATCTCATTACATAGGGGTCTCAAATCTGAGGTGTTCTTGAGTCCTTTAGACATATAAGCCACCATGCCTGGCAATCCTATTCATTTTATTTATTAAGTGTGTGTGTATGTGTGCTTATATGTGTGTATATGTGTATGTGGGTATGTGTGTATATATGTTTGTATGTATGTATATATGTGTATGTGTGTATATATGTGTCTGTGTGTGTAGTATATGTATGTATGTGTGTATATGTATGTATGCTTATGTATGTGTGTATGTGTATGTATTTGTGTATATGTGTGTCTGTGTGGTATGTATGTGTGTGTATATGTGTGTATGTTTATGTATGTATATGTATGTGTGGTATGTGTGTGTGCAAGTGTGATACACACATGTCTACAGTGTGCTCACCCATGCCTGCACTTCTGAAGGTCAGAAATCAAGTATCTGCCTCCATTGCTCTTCCTCTTGGTTACTTTTAATTTTAAAAAATATTTCATACAATATATTTTGATCATGGTTTTCTCTCCCCCAACTTCTCCCCAGGTCCTCTGCACCTCCCAGCCCACCCAACTTTATGGCCTTATTCACTCTTAAAAAAGAAAACAGCTCGGGGGTGGGGGCTGGGAAGAGAAGAAGAAAGGAAAACTGTAGTCAGGATGTAATAATAAACATACATACATACATACATACATACATACATACATACATACATAGGCGATATCCACAGCCACACAGTGGCAGGCAGACACCACTATGATGGATGGGCCAGGATGTGGAGGGGAGATGGGAGAGAAAGAAGAACAAGATGGTGTGTGCACTAGGAAGACTATGACAAGAAGAGGACCTGGAAAAGGAGGGTAGTGCGGAACAGCTTGATGTGAGTAGCCTGCTCTGCCACCTGAGGCTGCTGAGAGCTATGTCTGAGTTCCTGGCTCTCCAGAGGTAGGGGTCCGTGATGGCCATGACCCACGTTATCTATCACCAAAGGAAACAACAGGAAAGCTTAAAGCTTTTCTGCTCTGTGAGTTCTATGAAGAGTTGGTACTTGGAGTGGTAACCACTGGGAGGACAGGGAAAGGTGTTTATCTAATGGTGAGAATAAGGGGGAAGGCCAGGACCTGGGCATTCCGTTTACTCTGCACCAGCCATGTAACTAAGTGCCTTATTTAGTATTGTGCAGAGTCTGCCTGGGTCTGGATCTCTACAAGCACATAACCTAGGATCTGTCCCAGCTGCAGCGCAAGGAAACCATAGGTAGTCCCAGCACGACTCTGTCCCCAGCATCTTAAGAATGGCCAACCCTCCAACCCAGGAAGTTTAAGATTTCCAGGCTCCCACTCCCCATGAGCCCAGGGTCCCTTTGGGAACAGTGGCTTTGATTCCCTTGGAAGTTTTCGGGAGCTCCATGCTTGATGGATATTCCTCTTGATGTACAGCTATTCCTCCATCTCATAGGCTACCCGAGGGAGTTAAATTCCCATTACGAAAACAAAGCCCGCTGAACTGAAAGAGATGCTGAGAGCGAGGGCCCACAAGAGCCTTGTCTCATTCCCAAAGGGGTGCCGGGCCCATTAAAGCTTTACACAGCTGGCTGCTCACCTGGTCTTCATTTTCTACTTCACTCAGTGAACTAAACAGTGTCCTGAAGAGAAGGGCCCTGCAGAACCGACTGATAAAATTGAACATTTTCCCCTCAGTCCCCTTTGAAGCAAAACCTCTAGGCTGCCTCAAAGAAGGAGGCAGCTTCTTGTCTTTCCTTTTTTTTAGAATGGGAATACAATCTAGGACAGATCAGACGCAGGGCTTTAAAAAAACTTGGCATCTCATTCATTTCTGCTTATAGCAACCAAGGGGCTTCTCCACTGAGTCTCTCTTGTATCAGAGCCACTTCCCGGACGGGGGTGCGAGGGAGACACAGATTTAAAAAGGAAGTGGGGTGAGCAGCAAGGGACCCTTCTTAATTTCAATTCACTCTAATGAATACAGGCTGTGAAGGAGCAACTCACCTCAGGGGCTGCAAAATAGGGTAGAGCCAGCCTTTGTTCTCATGTGAGACTCCGACTTCAGTGCACAAGCACAGGCCAGCACTGCCACGAGTGTTGGGGTGTAGTACGTACCTAGCAAGAGCTGGATTTTAAGAATTGATAAACAGCAGTAGTGCTGGGTTATCCGAAGCTCAGGCTGTCACATGGGGTCTCTTTGTTGTTTGGTATTTGTTTCTTACTTCCTTTTCTTTCTCTATTCTTTTATGACCAAGCCCTTCCCCTCCCCCACTGGAGTGACCAAGCTTGAACAACCCCCGAACCCCACTCCCAAGAACCTGGCAAGGGCTCCCCAATTCTGACTCTAGAGAAAGATATCATTGGTCTCGCTTTTTCAGTGGATGCTTTTGCAAAAGGTGCAGCCTGGTTTCTAGAACTGGGCTCTGGAAAACAGCCAGGAGCAAATCACCCAGCTCCTATTGTCATGGAGCTCATAAAAGCAGGGACCCTACAAAGAGCTTCAAATGGGGACTAGGCCTAGTAGCATAGAGTGCATGGGACCCTGGGTTCAATCCCCAACATGGCAAAATAGAATAATAATGCTGAATGCATCGTGTGGAGTAGGGTGAGCAGAACTGGTTTGTCTTACCATCCCTGAGACCTTAGGCCATTGGAGTAATTGTGACTCAGTCTGCTGGTGTATAAAATAAGGACAGTGAGCCCAACTTCCAGGCTTGTTGTGAGGTAGAAACGAGATGCGCAGAAGGACTCTGTGTGAGTCAGCGTTCACTGCTGGCTGAGTGGGATCTTAACCCTGCACATTTTAGCATCTGGTGGCAAGAATGACTACACTGTGTGCCTTTCCTGTTTTCAAATTGTTTCACATACATCTCTCTCATTCCACGCGCAGTATCATAACCCTCTTGAGGACACAACAGCCCAGCATATCCTAAGGATTCAGTAAAGAGCTGGGTTTAGGTTGCAGGAGAATGTGGAATTTTTCTGCAAAGACACTGAAGTTTCCATCTGGGGCAAGAGCAATGAGAGTCTGAGAATTTCCAGGGCTGAAATGCCAAATGTGCATGTTTGCTCAGCAGACAGGGCAGAGGAAAAGATAAAGTGCACTCCAATCGGGCTGTGATGGGCTCCCGTGACAGATCGCCTGTGGAGCAGAGAAGAACACAGCTGAATAAACCAGGGGCTGGGGAGAAATGAATGCAGCAGGAGGATGCTCGGGAGGGCGAGAGAGTGGAGCATTGTGAAGCTGGAACTGAGATCTCATGGCTGCCCAGGTGAGACAGGGCCAGCTCTTCCTGTGGGGCAGTGCTCTGGAAATGCCAGGATGTGGTTGCATTAGGACCACATGGAAAACAACCAAACGGCAAACCACCAACACAATGAGTAGGGAAGCTTATGATTAATAAATGTGTGTTTGAGCCCAAGGATGCTGCTTCTCCCCACCTCCCCGACATCCCTACTCCCTAAAGCTGCCACGGGGCTGTAGCCGCAGGAGAGAAACCTGCTGTGACCAGAAAATGGTTCTTCTACCTAGTTTCTACCTTTCTGTTCCTTCTTTCAGTGTGTGTGTGTGTATGTATGTATGTTTGTGAGTGTATACATGGATGTACAAGTGCATTGCACAGCACAGGTATGAAGGTCAGAGGACAACTTGCAGGAGTCGGGTTTTTCCTTCCACCACGTGGGACCTAGGAATCACACTCAGGTCATTAGGTTTGCCAATGAGTACCTTTCCTGATGAACCAACCATCTCACCAGCCCAGGAAATGGCTCTTTTCTGAGTGATCTTCGCAGGATCTGTCAGCTAGAGACAGCTGATACCTGTCTTCCAGGCATGGGTGAGGCTCTCTGAAAAAGAAAGTTATTATGTAAACAGGCTTGGTAGTGAGTATCTGTCAGTTCAGCCCTTAGGAGCCTGGGGCAGGAAGATCTCCAAGTCAGCCTTCGAAGTGTGGTCGTTCATCCCTCTAATCCTAGCACTTTGGAGGTAGGGGAAGGACTACAGAAAGGAAAGAGAGAGAGATAAACAGACACACAGACAGACAGAGATCTACTGTGTACTATGAAAGGGAAAGTACTGAGGCCAGCTCCATTCATTTTACCAGCAAGGAAAACTGAAGCACAGAGAAACGACTTGACCGAGGTCATGCAGGTGAGGAAGGGGCTAGAAATGACAGCTCAGCCTCTCTCAAACCCTAGTTCTTAGCTCAGTCTTGAGGCAAATCTATCAACAGTGAGGCCATCTCTGTTACAAGAGATTATTTTCTTCCATCAACCCAAAACGACTTAAGTAAGCATGATGCTGTCCTCTTCCCGCCCAGTGGCATGGTTAGTTTCCGTTTCTCCTCTCTAATTCTAAACGTGTCTTCCAAGACTGGCAAAACCTTAGCCGAGAGACAACACCCTCCCTTCACAGAAGCCTCTGTGGAGATTAGCTCTCGGCACCATCATCACTGGGCTACTAGCTTGATCAACAGTATCATTTTGTCGCCCACTACAGTGAAGGCTGAGCAGTAGCGCTCTCTCTGGCTGCTACGCTGGCCCCAGGACTGAATGCTTAGAGCAGGCCAGCTGCTCTGCCCCTGTCAGACACCACAGTCTCCTACAAGCTGCCAAGAACCAGGCACAGGAAGAAAATAAGCAAGTTGGCACTGGCCTGGGGCTGAGTCATAAAGACTTGGAGGGAATCTGAAGGAAGGTGGTTGGCTCACTAGCTTTGGGAGCTAACAGCTGAAGGAACATCACTTCCTGCACTTCCTGCTGACAGAGCGCCAATGGGCCAGGTGATCTTCCGGACCTGGGGGTGAGCCTCAAACTGGCATTTTATTGCTGATTTTAAAAAACTGCCCTTCCTGGCCACTCCACTGCTTTCTATCTTTTGTTTTTAAATTGCGTGCTCTGTGGCACGGGTGATTTTTAACACTGTGAGGAGCACTCTCTAAAGTGCTCAGTAGGGAGCTGGGTTTGCCTCTTCACAGGATGTAGGTGAGGCAAACCAGGTGGGGATAATCCGGCTGCCTCCCTGGTTCCCTCTCAATGCCACTCTGGCCGGCTGACCACCAGTGTGAATCAGAAACTAGTAAGCCGCGGGGTGTGTGTGTGTGTGTGTGTGTGTGTGTGTGTGTGTGTGTGTGTGGATGGCTCAGCGGTTAAGAGCACTGACTGCTCTTCCAGAGGTCCTGAGTTCCATTCCCAGCGACCACATGGTGGCTCACAACCATCAGTGATGGGATCTGATACACTCTTCTGGTGTGTCTGAAGACAACTACAGTGTACTCATAGACATAAAATAAATAAATCTTGAGAGAGAGAGAGAGAGAGAGAGAGAGAGAGAGAGAGAGAGAGAGAGAAAGAAAGAAAGAAAGAAAGAAAGAAAGAAAGAAAGAAAGAAAGAAAGAAAGAAAGAAAGAAAGAAAGAAATTTGTAAGTCAGGGAGTAGGTAGCCAGAGTCCTTGGGAAATACCTCAGTTTTGCTACTGCTGTGGCCAGCCAAGTAGAGCCTGTTAGCATTCCGTCTAAGCTCCACCCCACAGTTACCTGGCAACAGCCAGGTGTGCCTGTGCCTGACTCCCCTCCTCTCTTGTTCTTGACTTCTTGCTCCTGCTCTGTCCTCTTGTCCCTTCCCACTCTCTCTCCACGTGCTGGCCTCTACTTCTCTATTCCTCCTCCTCCTCCTCCTCCTCCTCCTCCTCCTCCTCCTCCTCCTCTTTCTCTCTCTCTCTCTCTCTCTGCCTCTACTACCCCCTTAACCGCCTTCCCTATACCCTGAATAAACTCTATACTATACCCTCATGTGTCTGGTCCCTCAGGGGGAAGGGATGCCTCAGCAAGGGCCCGCCAAGGCACCCCCTTCCCCCCATACCTCACCACACATCCATAGAACATATCCCTCTCTTTATCTTTTTATAAATATGTCAAAGTCAGCTTAAGAATGGTAGAAAAGATGAAGCACCCGAAAATGTTATGTCCTTCATGAAGATTTAGAGAACATATGATCCTTAGTTAGGAGGGTAAAAGTAAGGAAAAATCTAGAATGCCAAAGGCTAAAGGCCACTCAGCAGTTACTAGTGCAGTCAGCATCCATGAGGACAGTCACAGACTACAGGATGCTCCAAAAGGAGCCATGATTTAACCATAAAATATCTCCCACATGCTCACGTGTTTAACCACTTGTACCCCAATGAGTGGCTCTGTTTGGGAAGGTTGTAGAACCTTGTGGAAGGGAAGCCTCCCGGGAGGAAGTGGGCCACTAGGGGTGGGCCTTGTAAGTTTTAGGACCTAGTCGCACTTCCTGTCTACTCTCTGCTTCCTGTTTTACCAAGATATGAGGGGAAGGGGAAGGATCCCAGCTGTGTGTGCTTCCCACCCTGGGACGGCTGGGCCATACCTTCCTCTCCCGGAGAGACTGTGCTCTCACACTCTGGGTTAAAATAGACCCTCTATTTTTAATTTGCTGCCGTTGGATGTTTTGTCACAAGACAAGTTAACTGATACAGAGAGGATGTCCAACTTTTTTTTTTAAATGAGGCCAGCGTTATTTTGATTCCAAAGCCAGACAAGGGTATCACAAGATAAATTACAGGTCAATATCCTTTTGGGATATACATGCAGAAATCCTCAACAGAGCAGCTACCGAATCAAATTCAATAACACATTAAAAGGATTACTCACCATGACCAAGTGAAGCTGAATGCAAGGGTGCTTCAACATTAATAAACAAATCACTGTGATAAATAACATATTAGCAGAGGGAAACTAAGGGTCCCATTACCATCACAAAAGATGGAGGAAATAATTAGACAAAAGTCAGCCTCTTTTCATGAGAAAAGCTCAACAAATTATACATGGATGGAACGTGCCTCAACCCAGAAAGGCTAAGGATGGTAAATCCACAGCTGTGTGTATATATATATATATATATATATATATATATATATATATATATATCACATCACATCACTCAGAGAAGGAAATTCTCTGTGTAGGTGTCCTGGGACTAACTCTGTAGAGCAGGCTGGCCTCGAACTCAAGATCTGTCTTCCTCTGACTCATGAGTGTTGGGATTAAATGTGTGTGCCACACGTCCTACATGGTGAACCTTTTTTAACAGCAGTGAGAACTGAAGACGATGTCACATGTGCTAGGCAAGCACTCCATCTCTAAGCTGTAGTCTCATGTGTTTTGCTTTAAGACAGGCCTCATTGATTTCCCAGGTTAGCTTGGAACTTGCTCTGTAGATGAGGCTGACCTTGAATTTGCAATCTTTCTGCCTCAGCCTCTTAGGGATCTGAGACCACATACCAGCCCTATCTTCCCTGGTAAAAATGTAAAGGTCTTTCCTCTAAGAAGCCAGGTGCTCGCCTGTTTCTGTTCAGTGCAGCACTGGAAGTACTCTGGAAAGAGATAAAGACATTCAAATAGGCAAACCAGTTCAGTGACTCTGTCATCTAGCAAAAACCTTAAATTCCACCAGAAGAAAATGTTAACACTAAGGACTAAGAGATACAGATCCCAGTATATAAAAACCGGTAGCATTGCTATACGTTAACCTCATTAATGGTAATGTTAGTGAATATGATTAATACAGTTCACTGATTAAGAGGGCTATGTGAAAGTGTAGGGGAAGCAGCCCAACTTGTTGCACAACTCTCAGAAGATATGGATCCCCAGAGACCCTTGAGAGTGCCAGGGGAGCATGGTGGCCCAACTGCAATTCCAGCCTCAGAGAAAGAGGCTGCCTAGTGAGCAAGCTGGCTAATAACTCTAGTATTCTAATTTCATTTCTTGCTGTGATAAAGTTTCTTTAACAAGGACTGAAGAGATGGCTCAGTGGCTAAGAGTATTGTCTAGTCTTCCAGAGGACCTGAGTTCAATTCCCAGCACTCACGTGGCAGCTTAAAACTGTCTGTAATTCCAGCTCCAGAGGTTCGAACACCCTCACACAGACATACATGCCGGCAAAATACCAATGCACATAAAATAAAAATAAATAAATTTTTAAAAAATCTATCAAAAAGCAACTTGAGTAAGGAAGGGTTTATTTGCCTTAGAATTCCTGGTTAGAGTCTACCACTGTAGAGCAGCCAAGCTGATTACATCATATCCACAGTTTCAAGAATGGAGAGAGACTGAATGCTGCTATACCATACCTTAATGACTAAAGTAGAAGAGCAAACAAGAACAATTTCTAATAGCTGGATATGGTGGTGGACCACGGCTTTAATCCCTGCCCTTGGGAGCAGAGACTGGTGGACCTCTGAGTTTAAGGTCAATCTGATCTATAGAATGTTTCAGGACAACCAGGACTACACAGAGAAACCCTATCTTGAAAAAGCAAACCAAGGGGCTTGAGAGATGGCTCAGTAGTTAAGAGCACCAGCTGCTCTTCCGGAGGAGCTTACAACTATGAGTTCTGATGCTCTCTTCTGACATGCAGATGTACATGCAAATAGACCACTCATATACATAAAATAAATAAAGAAAAGAAAAATAAAGAAAAGAAAAGAAACAAACCCAAAAAAGAAAAACTAAACCAAAACAACAACAAAAAATTTGGGGAGTGAGGGTGGGGCCTGGGGGCAGGGGGGGGGGGTGACTCAGCCAGAGTCTTCCAGATTCTCTTCGAGACTGCTCATCCAGAGGTTTTGAGTTCAATCCCCAGCAACCACATGGTCAGATCCCATCTGCAATGGGATCCGATGCCCTCTTCTGGTGTGTCTGAAGACAGCTACAATGTACTCATATACATAAAATAAATAAATAAATCTTTAAAAACAAAATTTCTGGGGCTGGAAAGATGGTTCCGTGGTTGAGAACACTGGCTGCTCTTCCAGAGGACCCAGGTTTGTTTCCCAGCTCCGACTTGGCAGCTCACAACATCAGTACCTCCAGTTTTCAGGGGATCTGAAGTACTCTTCTGGTTAGTGAGGGCACTTTACACATGGTTTATAAACATACCTGCAGGCAAAACTCCCATACACATAAAATAAAATAAATAAGTCTTTTTTAAAAAAAAAAATAAAGAATGGGAGGCAGAGGCAGGCGGATTTCTGAGTTCAAGGCCAGCCTGGTCTACAAAAGTGAGTTCCAGGACAGCCAGGGCTACACAGAGAAACCCTGTCTCGAAAACCAAAAAAAAAAAAAAATTAAAGAATGACTTATGATATCAACCTTGTCATCCACACTCACACTCACAGAAGTTCACACACATCCACACATGTAAAAATACACACACACACATACACACACACACACATACACACACACACATACACACACACACATACACACACACACATACACACACACACACACATACACACACACATACACACACACACATTCACCACACTCACACACATACACACACACATACACACACACACACACATACACACACACACATTCACCACACTCACACACATACACACACACACACACATACACACACATTCACCACACTCACACACATACACACACACATACACACACACACATACACACACATACACACACACATACACACACACATACACACATTCACCACACTCACACACACACACACACACCACACACACACACACCACACACACATTCACCACACTCACACATGAGAAATGGAAGAGAGGGAGATTCTTTGGGTTTAGATCTGTGTCCCAGGTCTCACTGCCTCCCAGTTTCTGTGTCACTTAGGGAAAGTGTCTTACTCGTGCCTGTTTTAGTGACTTCATCCTGGCTAAGTGGTGGTGATTGCAACAATATCTTCCTTATATAAACACTTAGTGAAGCAAAAGGAGATGGACAGTCCAAATAAAGTGCTTACTTAGCCTGATGCCAAGTGTTTGGTAAGTGGTAAGTATTAGCTATTGCTGCTGCTATTGTGGATTTAGTCTGAACTGGACAATTACGAGAGAGGCAAAAGAACAGGAAAAGACTCAACAAGGAAATCTGCAGGTCCTCCAAACACAGACTCAGATAACCAAAATACTGAGGGGGAAAAAATAGTGTCTTAGTTAGGGTTTCATTGCTATGAAGAGACACCATGACCAAAGCAACTCTTAAAAAGGCACATATTTAACTGGGGCTGGCTTACAGGTTCAGAGGCCCAGTCTATTATCAGTATGGTGAGAAGCATGGCATCGTGCAGGTAGATGTGGTGCTGGAGGAGATAAGAGTTCTACATCTTAATCTGATGACATCCAGGAGACTGTCTTCTGCAGGTAGCCAGAGGAAGGTCTCTTCTCTACTGAGCAGAACCTGAGCATAGGAAATCTCAAAGTTCACCCCTGACGGTGATGCTCTTCCTCCAACAACACTTTCTCTCCTAATAGTGCCACTCCCTGTGAGCCAATCATTCAAACCCACGAGTCTATGGTGGCCAAACCTATTCAAGCTACCACAAACAGTATCTAAGACCTGGAAAGATGACTCAGCAGTTAAAAACATTTGCTACACAATAGTGAGGACCAGAGTTCTCACCTCATCTCCCATGGAACAAGGTGGGCATCCAGCAAATACCTGTGACTCCAGCTGAGAGGGATCCGATGTCTCTTCTGGTCTCTGTGTGTACAGAATCTATGTGCATCTCTGTGTGTACAGAATTCTATGTAGTTTAAATCATCTCTAGATTCCTTATGCCTAACGCAGGGTAAATAGTATATATCACACTGCTATTCTATATTGTTTAGGGAATAATGACCAAAAAAATCTACATACTCAATGCAGATACAATTTGTTAATGTGCTTATTTATTTATATGTGTAATTGTTGGACAATTTTATATAAGGGACTTACGCACCCAAGGATTTTGATATCCACATTTGGCCCAGAACTA
The DNA here is from genome assembly GCF_000001635.26 of Mus musculus. Taxonomy (NCBI): domain Eukaryota; kingdom Metazoa; phylum Chordata; class Mammalia; order Rodentia; family Muridae; genus Mus; species Mus musculus. Next base: position 77,014,049 of record NC_000078.6, on the reverse strand, counting down.
ATTCTGAGGGGCAACTGTAGTCACTGTCCCTGAGGCAAAGTGTTCTTCAAACTCCCATCCTGCCCTCCTCCCTGCACATCTAACCAAGGGACGTCCTCATAAAGAAGGAGCCCCCGAGTTATCTTTGCAGCCCTGCGCCTCTGCCCGTTTGTTCCAGCTTCATCTCTGGCTGCTTCATAAGCCTGCAGTGATGCTCAGAAGTTATAACGGGTGAGTTCACTTCACAGTCTGCAGAGTGGGGCTTGGTGAAGGGGCGCAGTGTGAGCCTACACCAAGCCTGACAGCTTGAGTTCTAGCCCTGGGCTCCACATGATAGAAGGAAAGAACTGACTCCCACAAATTCTCTTCCGACCTCCACTTCTGGGCAAGGCATGCAGTGTGTCCTCTTCTCATGCACACTACAAATTAATTCATAAACCAACTAATTAATCAAGATGTAATTTTTTGAGACAAGGTTTCTCTGTGTAGCTCCAGATCTCCTGGAACTCGCTCTGTAGAGCAGGCTGGACTTGAACTCAGAGTCAGCCTGCTCCTGCCTCTCAAGTGCTGGGATTAAAGACATGTCCCATCATGTCCTGTTTATTTAAAAAAAAAAAAAGTTTTTAAATCAATAAAGCTAAACTGGACGTCACAGAGATAAGTATGAGTGCAGGTGTGATCTCAGCACTGAGGATGGGGGTGGGGATGGGGGGATGGGGTGGGGAGGGGGGAGGGGGAGGGGGTGGGAGAGGGGAGAGGGGAGGGGGAGGGGGGATGGGGGTGGGAGGCATAAACTACGTATAAAGAAGGAGACTGATCAACCTTCCAGGCTTTACACAAACTTCACCTTCTCCAGCTTTTTCTATGAAAGAAAACCCACTCAGACCACCCTGAGAGAGAATGGAAAGAGAGGAGTGGGGGGGGGCAGTTTATTAGTTCATGCAGCTGAGAGACCCAAGAGTAAACACTGCTGCAGCTGACGCATGTCCCCAAAAGAGGACCCTAAGATGCTCGCCTTCCCCAGCTGCTGACGTGTGTTGATGGCACAGGTTGACATCACTCTCCACAGGCTTGCTCTAAGCACCTTCACAGTGTCACCTGTTAGCTTTACTCTCTAACATGCTTGCTCTAAGATGCCTCCATTAGCTCTCAGCTCACAACCTACTGGCTTTGTGACTCAAATACCCAGTGCACCCTGGCTCAGAAACTCCAGAAAAGGCCTAGGAATGAATTTCCTGACTTGGTTTCACCCATATGCCTATCTGTGGCGCTTTCCTCTGAGGCCAGAAGAATGGACTATGTTAGTCAGCCCCATGGTCACTGTCTGAGGTCTCCAACCACAAGAACAGAATGGGGAGGTTCCCCTAAGGAAATGAAGGTTTTCCTTGAGTGAGGGATGTGGTTACTATGTAGCCCAGGCTATCCTGTTACTCTCTATGTAGACCAGGCTGGCCTTGAACTCAGAGAGATCTGTTGCCTTTGCCTCCCAAGTGCTGACACTAAAGATACGTGCCACCACACATGGCTTGAAACAAGACTTTCAACAGAAGAGAAAAGCGGGTCATCTCACTGCCTTTCCTGGAAATTTATTTACTCTATACATACAGTTTTTAAGTAGGATCCCATCATTTCATAGTATATATGAGGAACATCACTCGGTACCTATGGACATCTTTCTACAGCACTGATATTCATTCATTTGTTTGTTTGTTAGGGGTTCATGCATGGTGGATAGAGAGCAACTTTTAAAAGTCAGTCCTCTCTTTCCACTCTGAAGGTACCGGAGACGAAATTCATATCGTCAGGATAGAGGCAAGCACCTTTACCCACTGAGCCGTCTCACTAGCGCCCTGGTGTTCTGTTTGGTTTGCTTTGCTTTGTTGTTGGTTTGGTTTGGTTTAGTTTGGTTTGTCCTCTGCAAGAGCAACAAGTGCTCCTAACTGCTGAGCCATTTTTCCAGCCCTGGGAGCCCTGCTTTTGCCGAGGAAAATAACTAAGTAATCAAGAGCAGAGCCCCATTTCCTGGCTTATTAAAGTAAAAGTGTGCTTAATGGCTATAACTATAGGAAAGTCTCCCAAGGCGTCCTCTCGGTCACCAGAGTTCTGATTGCTGCTGTACTCAAGAGTCTACAAGAAACCAGACATCACCTCCTATTATGTTACACATTACAGGTAGCCTACCTGAAGGGGTTGAGTTCTGTGCCCAGAAGGCTGAACATGATGGCACATGCTTTTAATCCCGGCACTCAGGAGGCTGACACAGGCAGATTTTTATGAGGTCCAGGACAGCCTGGTCTACACAGTGAGTTCTGGGCTAGCCAGGGCTAAATAATGAGACCTTGTCTAAAAGAAGGGGGGGGGGGGGATGAAGAGACCACAGGTGTTTTCATTTAAGTCCAGTCAATTCAGCCTGATTCCACTTCTCCTGGGAACTACAACAGACTTCCTCCACCCTGTCAGTGCTGAATCCGCGGTAACACTTCTGTACTGTCTTATCATGCTGGAAAAGCTATCCTGCTTATCTCAGGAAACTCAAATAAGAAAATGCAAAGCTTCCCTATTTTACTCTCCCACGTTGCAAGTCCTCACATGCCCTTAAAAAAGGCAGGTAAGGTTTTTAAATAGGCTCATAGTATTACATAATATATAGGGAATATCTCTTGCTACCAATAGACATCTTTATGTTTATTTTATTACTTTTTATCTATAGGTATTTTGCTTTCGTGGATATGTATACCACATGAATGCAGTTCCCTTGGAATCCAGAAGAGGGCACGAGATTCCTCCTGGAACTGGAGTTACTGATGGTTATGAGCCTCCGTGTGAGTGCCAGAGATGGACCTGGGTCTTCTGTAATAGCAACCACTGCTCTTAACCTCTTGCAAGGGTTTTATTTTATTATGAGTTTTGGGAGGGTGGTTTTTTGTTTGTGAAGTGAAGTGAATTTACCATAAATTATTTGCCCAATCTCCTATTGTTAGGTAAATTAGATGTCTTACAAATTCTGTGGAATGTTTTAAAAATATAGTGAAGGGCCAGAAATATGGCTCAATGGGTAAAAGGCTCGCCATGCAAACCTGATGACCAGAATCAGATTCCTGGTGGGAGATGAGGAGCCAGAGGCGGTAGCACACATCAGAAATCCCAGCGTTCCTGTAGAGAGACAGTAGGCAGAAAGGAGAGAGTTGGTTGGAAGCATCTAAACCAGCGCTCCTGGAGTAAGAACCGCGGCAGCAGAAACACCAAGAGGGTCTGGGGGAAAGAAAACTGGCCCTCAAAAACAGTGTCTTCTGACCTCTACGTATGCACGATGGGCTCAGGGGCATGCACAAACACACACCCATACACACACACCCATACACACACCCATACACACACCCATACACACACACACCCATACACACACACCCATACACACACACACCCATACACACACACCCATACACACACACCCATACACACACCCATACACACACACACCCATACACACACACCCATACACACACACCCATACACACACACCCATACACACACACACCCATACACACACACACATACACACACACACATATACACACACACACACTCAAGCAAATAAAGTACATTCTTTTTTTAAGAAAAGATGGAACAATGCCAGGCCACAGCTTTAATCCCAGCACTCGGGAGGCAGAGGCAAGTGGATCTCTGTGAGTTCAAGGCCAGCCTGGTCTACAGAGAGAGAGAGAGATCCAGGACAGCCAAAGCTACAAGGAGAGAGTCTGTCTAAAAAAAAAAAAATAGATGGAACAATGTACAGAAAATAATAAAAAAGAAAGGAGCTCCTGACATCCTGTAGACCATACTAGAACCAGGAGTGTGTCTGAGCTCTGCTCCCAGCGACAAAGAGTTTTAGCTATCCACGGGATATAGTGCTTTCTCTGTCGGGGTCATGTTGGTGTGTGATATAAGTCCCTTAGGTTTCACTGTGTCAGATTCAGTTTTCTTTCACTAGACAGCAAACCACCCTAAAACTTACTGGGTTAAATCAACCATCTCTTTTGCTTATGCTTCTGTGGAGCAGCAATTTAACAGGACTGTCTTGGGTGGCTTTTCTGTTCCACACGCCTCTGCTCAGGGTCATTCACCTGGAGGCTATATAGAAAGGTCTTATATAATATTTCACTTGGGCACCACGTCCTTCGGCATTTATCCATATGGCCCCTCTCCTTGCTTGTGGTTCGACTGGCATTCCTCACAGTAGGGAACACTAAGACTTGGCAATAGCATCCAGAAATAGAAGCTGCTGGTGGTTTACAGCTCTGCCTTAGAAGTGTTATTTCCAATACACTGCGCTTGTCAAAGCCGGTCTCACTGTCTCTCGGAACTCAAATACTGATAAAGAGCCCTTGGCTGTCGGTGGGAGGAGAGGCAATCGAACCCAAAGCTACTTTTTAACCATCATCGTAAATATGATGAGAACGGACAGATTATAGGGTTTCTCTGTAATCAGGACGCACAGAACACCTTGATGCCACAGAACAGCAAGTTGTGAATATGGGTGTGGCCATCCAGAAGGAGCTTAAAACCGTCGTGTAACCAGCAATTTTGCCCCGGTTTTGATGGGTTCACAACTGCCAAGATTCAAATAGGACACTCACAACAGTGACACCATGTGATCCAAGCCACCAACTGCAACAAAGAGACAGATTTGGCCAGCCACTCTTCCACCTCCCACAGAGCTTCCTCTGCCCTGGCCTCCTGCTCGCACCTGCTTCCTCCTGGCGCTGGATTCCGCTCCTAAGATGAAACTCTCTCCCCCGAGCCCTTGTGACTCGGAGTTTTGAGATCTTAATGAGAACATTTCTGCTAAAAATTGGTTCTGAAAGAGCTGATGTGCCTGCTTCCTCAGACTGGCAGGGGGAGAAAAAAATAATGAAATTAAGCCCCATGAAAGTGGGTTCGTTTCCCATGTAAGAGCAATGATATGTTTCCATAAGAGAACCCGGGAGGCAGAAATGAATTGCTCTCACATTACTAGGGTCGAGTGAATGAGCCCAGATGGAGGAACTCTTGCATCCCCATCCTCGTTAGGAATGTACAGAGAGTTTCTTGCTGGTCCCTACTCTTGTCTGAGTGCTAATCGGGTTATCATGAAGTGAGTAAAGCCTAAATTTAAGAATCAGTCATCTAGGGCCTGAGTCCCCCTTAATTCATAAAAGATACTATTTTACAGTGTCTCTGAAGCAGAGTTGTTTTGAGGGTTTTAGTTGGTTGGTTGGTTGGTTGTTTTTGTTGTTGTTGTTTTTGTTGTTTTTTTTTTTTGTTTTTGAGAGGTATGTGATCAAATAAGTCACACAGTGATTAAAGATTCAGATTCCCAATAATCCATATGCAACCTAGGAGCCGGCCGTGGGTCCACTGCTCCCCACAGGGTTAGCCTGTGGCCTCTTTTAGAACGGCTCACACTCTGTGTCTTTATTTTCACTCTGATTGAATCAGTTTGGAGCTGACCAGCTCTTAAATGCTTAAATGTTTTCACAGCCTAGCCTAAAGCCCCATGCCTACTTGATTTATACAATTCATATGTGGCTGGTGTTGGTGGATTGAGACAAATATCTTTGCGGTACTGGAAATGACTCGGTTTTCTTTCCTTCCCAAGGCCTTGCTGCAAGCACAAGCCAGCATTCTAAAAGCCAGGGTTGAGTAGAGGATCACTCCAGGGAAGAGGGCTCTGCCTTGGCCATCCCTAAGTCTTTTCTTGGTATTATTCCTGGACCCTTGGGAAGGAATCAAGATGTGTTCCATTCAATCAGGATCATTTGTAAACAGCCGAACCTCTCTCTGCTTCACTGCAGTTCACAACACTGGGAATTACAGCAACCAGCTTGCAGAGCAAGGAGGGCTGTGAAATTCAATGTCACACATGGCAAACCTTTCTCTGGAACCTTTTCATATCATGACCTTTGTGTGACACTGATGTGGTTTTGGAGCGTATCTTCCAGGTTGTACAAAGCAGCTGGACCAGTTGGGACAAGTGGGGGGAGCGCCCTGGGCCTCACATCATCTCCACTACCATCACCCCCGACTCTGTCCCTGCCCCTGCCCCTGTCCCTGCCCCACCTGACACCTTCAGAGCCTGGTGTTAGCAGGTCCTACACACTCAGTTTCACTCTATGGACTCAGAAGGAGAAAGAACCCTGCTGTGGAGACTGATCCGTCCTTGATAGAAACGGACCCGGAGTGTTTGAGAAGAAACCTGGCAAGAGAAGGGAGGAAGGAAGAGAACAGGAAAAGAAGAGAGAGGAAAAGAGAGGAAGAGGGGAGGGGAGGAGAGGGGAAAGGAAGAGGAGAAGAGGGGAGGAGAGGGGAACTGGAGAGAAGAGAAGGGAAGAGAAGGTGAGGGGACAGAAGGGGAGAGGAAAGGAGGGGAGAGAGGGGAAGAGGGGAGGGAGGGGAGAGGAAGAGAGGAGAGTGGAGGGAAGAGGAGAGAAGAGAAGGAGGGGAGACTGACTGAAGGGAAGGGGAGGGGAGGGAAGAAGAGGGGAGGGGAGAGGGAAGAGACAAACGCATTCCTTTTCTCATACTTTGCCAGCTGGGGACACATCCCCCCAAAGCCATTTGTACCCTCTCTTACCTGAGAAACCTGAAAGGACTCACTGTGGGTTGTTGGATTTCATTCCCACTCTGATTTGGCTTTGCAGCAACTGTCTTTATCGAAGCTTGATAGCCTATTGTGACACTGACTTGGTTGCACACGCACGCATACCTATACACACACACATATACATATACATACACATACACACACGCATGTATACATACACACACATGCACACACACATACCTATACACACACATATATATACACACGCGTACATACACATGCACACACACATACATACACACACACATACACACACATACACACACACACACACTTGCAGTCCTCACACTCCCTTATACAGGTCTCGCTTTGTGAAGGAAGCTCTGTGTGACAGAGTGCAGCCTCAGAATGACAGACAGGAAGAGTAGGAAGAACATTCACTCAACGGAACTAGAGTCTGCAGATGGGAACTTTTTACTTTGCAGTAATTTCAGACTTAAGAAAAATCACAAAGTATTTCTCCCAGAAAAATGCAAAAAGTACAAAGAATTCCTGAATATTCATACCCCATTTGCTTATCATCTTTCCTCTCTATTTCCCTTTTCCCCACTGAGCCACTTTTGAGGGAGATGCAGACAAGATGATTCATTATCCCTAAGCACTGCGGTGTCTTATTTCCTCACATCAGGACCATTCTTTCTCACCTCCCCAGTCTCCAAATCATGAAATTAATATTGACCTAATGGTGTTGTGTAAGCTACATACCTTTTTAAATTTTCACCAATTTTTCCTAATAACACTCTTGACAGTCAAAGAGGAAGGAAAAAATTGATCCAAAACCAATCTCATATAACACATTGTCGTGGCCGCTGGGTCTCTTCTGATCGAACAGAGCACTCATCTGTGCCTCTCATGTCGCTGGCGTCTTTGATGGATAAAAGCCAATTACATATAGGCTGCCCTTATTCAGAACGTGTCTGTTGTTCCCTCACAATGAGATCTAGGTTATGCACTTGTGGCAGAAATGGCCCAGAAGTGTGGCGTTCTGTCTCTAGTGCACGCATTAGGAAACACGATGCCAGTGTGACCCATTTATCCCTTAAGATGTGTTTGATCATTCGGTTCAAACAGTGTCTGGAGAGCCTCTCGACTGCACTATTTTTCCTCTAAAATCAGTAAATATTTTGTGAGGAGATCCTTTGAGATTGTGTGATTCTGCCATTTCCCATCAAACTTTTATTCACTTTTAACATCCACTGGCTTTTTTTTTTTTTTTTTTTTTTTTGAGACAGGGTTTTCATATATAACCCTGACTGTCCTGGAACTTTTTCTATTGACCAGACTGGCCTCGAACTCAGAGATCTATCTGCTTGCCGCTGCCTCCTGAGTACTGGGATTAAAGGTAGGTGCCACCATGCCCTGCCAGCTCTTTAAGATTGTATTTTTATTTATGTTTGTGTACACATACAATGAGCACATGTATTGTCCCAGATATGTCCGGGTAGGCATTCTTGGGGCTATCCCCATGTCCAGGCAGGTTTTTGGAGGGATGATACTCTAGACCTCTGGTCCGGGGTATCCAGAGTATATTCCAATTATAAAAATGTATTGCTCTTCTATCATCTCATTTGTGTCATGTACTTATAATCCTGGCATTCTGGAGGCTGAGGCAGGAGGATCATGCATAGATTCAATTCCAGCCTGCATCACATAGGAAGATTCTGTCTCAAGAAAACAAAAAACAACAACAACAACAAAAGGAAACACAAGAATTTCCTCTGTATATTATGGCAAAGACACACACCAGTGACATTTAGCACTGCAGTGACAAAACAGAATGTTTGACTATGTCCTTAACATCTTCCCAGACACCAGTCTCATCGCCATGCTAAAACACACCACCCTCTCCAGGCCATCTCACAACGAATGAACTTTGAAGAAAGGAGAGGAGCTGTGGAGACTGAAGGGAAAGGTGGAAAGCTCCCCTCCTCTTCATGTTTCCATGCCAGCCGGCCGGGTGCAGCTCCTCACATCTCCATTCGGCCACCGTCTCAGGGAAAACCGTGGGCTTGAGAGAACACAGACGCTCTGTCAGAGGTTAGCAATGGTCAACATCATCTCAGAAGGGAGCTGGGAAATGCCCTGGCCTTACAGAACGAACCACTGTTTCCTTCCACAGAAATGCCACTAAAAGTCACAAAGAGGGAAACCTCCGTGTTTGGACAGGTCCCATCATCTTCACGGGGACTCACACCACGGGCTGGAAGAGCTTCCGGCAGAACGGAGGGCTGGGGAAAGCCTGTGATAAATCAGCTCTGTCTTTACTAGCCAGAGGTTGCTATGGCAATAGGAATACACTGTAGGTTTTAAGAGATGTAATTTTCTGTGATTCACTGTATATTTTTAGCCATTTTTCTTCCTGTATTATCTCCCCGTGGCAATTGCCTATTAATGCTGTTCTGCATCGTGATTGGACTAAATGGACCATTCTCCAGAGTGTTTCGTGAAAACCCAGGAGATCAGTAAGTACAAGAGGGTTATGGCCTGTGGACCTAAGGGTAAGCCGGGAGACAAACCAGATTGGTTCCAGACGTGGATTAATTAGCATGGGCCATGCAGCTCCCAAGGACAGAGTGACTGGAGGACGAAAGTTTCCAGACATGCAGCACTGGACTGCATGGAAGGGGAAACTGAGTCATGCCACTCATTGTGATTGGTGGCAGACCACACAAACTAAAACAGCATCCCGAGGAAGGCTATCCAACACCTGACTTCTGAACAAGGAACCATACAAACATACTAGCTCTTACTACGATTCAGCTTAAGCCTTATTACTCTTTCCATCTCTCTCTCTCTCTCTCTTTTGCTTTAATTTACTTAATATACAGAGTATCATGTATACGATCACCGAGCAACATCCCAAACCATAATTTTACATAGTTTTCTGGACAATAAAAACTAAGTGAGGCACTAAGAAGTGCAAGCAGACTCTGTCCACTTGGCCATTTGTTAGGACGACCGTGTGTTGAATCGTTTGATGGTAGGGATACAACCTGAAAAGGGGCAGCACTAGATGCCTTCATCCTTGTGCAAATGTCGCAAAGCATAGTCACACAAACCTAGATGTTGACTGCATGCCTAGGCTCTACAGGAGAGTCCTAGGTTGCAAACGTCTGCAATGTAGTACTGCACTAAGTACTAGGCAATTGTAACACAGTAGTGTCTGCATAACTAAGGATAAAAAGATGGAGAAACCCAGAATCCTGCTTGCTTTCAGTTACTGTGATAAATTGATGACCAAAGGCAGCCTAGGGAGGAAAGGGTTATTTAGCTCTTCCACATCATAGCTCATCATCCATGGAAGTTAGGACAGAAATGCAAGGGCAGGAACCTGGAGGCAGGAGTGGATTCAGAGGCCATGGAGGGGTGCTGCTTACTAGCTTGCTCAGCCTGCTTTCTTATAGAACCCAAGACCACCAGACAGGGGTGGTACCACCCACAGTGGGTGGGCCCTCCCTCACCAGTCACTAATTAAGAAAATGCCCTACATGGCTTGCTTACAGCCCTGTCTTATGGAGGCATTTTCTCAGCTGAAGCTCCATCCTTTCTGAAGACTCTAGCTTGTGTCAAGTTGACATAAAGCTAGCCAGCACAAAGAACATGATTGTTAATGTGCTTATCATTGACCACATCAATTACACAGCACACAACGGGATCATCAGGAGTACCTTGAGCCTTTCCATTGCAGGCAACAGAAAGCCCAACGTCGGCTACCTGGAAGGAGTGAAAACTCTCCATAGCCGATACATGAAAAGGCTGTGGCTGTGGGCCAGTCTCAGACACAGTTCCAGGCAGGATCCAGATGACACCAGGGACATCTGGGCTCTCTGTCACACCACTAAGTTCCACTGATGTTTTGACTTTGGGGCTGGAGCAGCATAAGTCAGCTAATAGAGGCTCCAACAAGGTAGCTTGTTTCTCACACAGAGAAAATAGAGACAACTTTATTTCCACTCAGACAACAAGTAACCTAGAATAAGCGTAAACACCACTCCCAGAGTGCTGTCAAGAACCCACCTACTGTCATCAGGGTCACAGAAGGACTTCCCGGGTCACAGCTTTTCAAAGCAGGAAAAGGAGGCCAGCAGCCTCTGACTTTCTTACTACCAAAACCAAACCATTCCTCGAAGCCCTCATCTAACTTCTGTTGCCAGTTGATTGGCTGCAAGAACACCATATAGCCACCCCAGCCACTGAAGAAGGCTTTTAGGCTTCTCTGGTCTTTCTGTGGATGCAGCCTTTAAAAAAAATTCATCACATTCAATCGTGTACGGATATGGGTACGAATGTGCCACAGTGTGCCTCTGGAAGTCAGGAAATAACTTGTGGGAGTCACTTAACTCTCCTACCATGTGGGTCGCAGGGGTGTGACTCAGCTCATCAAAGACAAAGGAAGTGCCTTTATCTGTTGAGCCATTTTGCCAGCCGTGAATATTCATATTCATTTTTTGTTGGGAACTGAACTCAGGTCCTTGGCAAACAGAAGAGAAGCAGACAGAAGCCTTGGCTGAGACACCTATGGCATCCCAGCAGGTTTTACACTAAGATTTTCTCTCCATGGGCAGAGCCCAGACACCCACAGCAAGCCTTGGGGACCTGAGACCAACACATTCTAGAGCCTTGAGATAGTCTAAGGCTCTTCCAACTCTGACCTCTTTCTCTGTGATAAGTGTTGGTCGGGGCCACATTGTTGCCACCCACCCCTGCTCTCCACCTTTATCACTCACAGACATGCTCCACAGTTCTTCCTTACGCTGACATCCATCTTGGTATTTGGATCTTAACCCATAAGACACACTTTGGATACAAGCTTTAACTCACTCCAGGGACTATGGTACCGGCTTTATGTGTCTTGAGTATTAAAGAGCAAGCAAGAATGAGGTCCTAATTGAAACTGGAACTGAAAGGAACTACTACATGTCAGCAATGAGGCTCCTGGCCCAGTACTCAGAGTGGGGATGGCTCCTCTAGGCAGGTTTCTGTAGAGGGGAGAATGTGTGTGTGTGTGTGTGTGTGTGTGTGTGTGTGTGTGTGTGTGTATGTATGTGTGTGTGTGTGTGTGTGTGTGTACTGTGTGTGTGTACTCTGTGTGTGTGTGTGTACTGTGTGTGTGTACTCTGTGTGTGTGTGTGTGTGTGTGTATACTGTGTGTGTGGTGTGTGGTGTGTGTACTGTATGTGTTGGGGGTGAGGGAAGCAGGTTGGGATTGTCTGAAGTTTGCCTAGTTGCTCCACAGGTTGCAGCAGATTCTAAGCATGCTAATTCTTCATCCAGAAACTTCCAACACTGCGTGGACAGGGACTGATTCCCTCAGAAAGAGCAAAACTCCTTAGCTCAGCTAAAGGGAGAAAATGGCCAATTGGACAAAATTCACTGGCTTTGATAAAGATCTCCACACAGAAGTAGAATGCTTTTATTGACCCTAGGAATGGTGCCGGTAGCCAGAAAATCTCCCTCCTTTCCCTTCCCAAGGCTTGCACAGTGATTGCTAGCCTGTAGCCGCATTATGTGTATGCCCTAACATAATGTATTTGGGTCTTCATGGTCTCTTTTATAAAGCTTAAAAGGGGGGGATATCAGTTTAGCTATTTCACATAACAGTACATAATTTCTGTGCTTGAAAAGCATTGTGAAGAGGGTGGGGATGCTGAGAGATGGCTCAGTGACGAAGCTCAGCCCCCGGATCCCATGGGGAAAAAAGTCAGGTGTATGGTGACAGGCGACCTATAATTCCAGAGCTGAGAATGTGGAGGCAGGAGGATTTCTGGGACCTACCAGCCAAGTTGAGTCTGCAAGCCCCAGAACAGCATAAGACCTTACCTCAAAAAGCAAGGTGAAGGGCTTGTGAGACACAACCAGCAAAGCTGACCTCTAACCTTGACACACATATAATATGATCTTTAGCTACACATACACATATACCTGTATGAACATGCACACACTAAAAAAAAAAAAAAAAAAAAAAAAAAAAAAAAAAAAAAAAAAAGCCTGTAACTGAGAAAGAGAGAAAGAAAGAAAGAAAGAAAGAAAGAAAGAAAGAGAGAGAGAGAGAGAAAGGGAGAGAGGGAGGGAGGGAGGGAGGGAGGGAGGGAGGGAGGGAGAGAGAGAGAGAGGGAAGGAAGGAAGGAAGGAAGGAAGGAAGGAAAAACAGCTAACAAGGCTTGTGTGGCGACTTCGTGGCAGAAGGCCCAGAATTTCCACTATCCCTTTACACCACCCCCTGCTGGCCCTGAGGTCATTTGAATTTGTGTAACCAGGCTTACACTGTCCGGAGCAGCAAATGGAGCTCATTTTGAGCATTCAGACTTAGATCATGAGGCACAGTTAGCCAGCCGCTGACTGACATTAACTGTGGGGGGGCTCTCAGAAAATTAAGTTACTAAGCAAATTAATGACATGGGTGGTAGATCAAGGAGTCCCCAAGTACCCCAGCATGGGGGACAGAATTGTCAGCACAGCTGGAAGCTGTGACAGTGACAGCTGGGAGACAGCTGGTGGCCAGAGGCAAGAACCCTCAGTTAGAAGAGGTGGGGCTTCAGCTCTGGCTTTCCCCTTACTAATGATATGGCCTGGGGCTTCGTTTTCACACTCAGCTCAGGTGCCTGGTGTAGTTGTATCTGTAATAAGCAACTGCTAATGTCTCCTGAGTGCTTGGTACATGCAGAGCCGTGTGTTATATGTGCTGTGTGTGTGTGTGTGTGTGTGTGTGTGTGTGTGTGTGTGTGAGATGTATGTACTATGTGTGTGTGTGTGTGTCTGTTGTGTGTCAGTTTCCCAAAAGCAATCTGAATCTTTTGTGTCCTGTCCAAAATCAGTGGCAGGACCAGGACTGACCCACAGACCCTCTACCTCCTGAGCACACACCAGCATCTCCTGCTGCCCAGCGACACTTACACCTGTGCAGGGGGTTGTCAGGTTTAAAAGGTGTGGGCATAAGGGCTTGTAAATTGCCAAGTGCTACAGATTTTTACTATGGTCACAAGTGCTGCAATGTTTTAAATTGATGCCTCACCTAAAAGTTACCAGTTCAGTTCGGCCTCTTTCTAATTCTTTCAAATTAGTTTTTGTTTGGTTGGCTTCCCCACCACCACCACCCCCTCCAGCACCCCCAGAGAGTGTATACAACTAGAAGCTGGAACTGACCCATCCTTGGTCCTATAGTGCCCTCTGCTGGCATCTAGGAGAATTCAGACATCCCCATACTACTGGCTCAGAGGGGTTGCTGCAGCTGCTACAGGGTACTAGGGACACCAGATGCAGGAGATTCCATCCTCATCAGCCTTGGTCTCTCTCGTTTATGTGTAAGATAAGGGAAGTGGAAAGAACCGAAGGCAAGGTGACCTAGATTTCATTTAAGATAGTGTAGACCAAAATCTCGTACTCAGCCCTTATAACATCAGAGATGAAGCTCAAAGTGGACACCGGCGTCATCCTTCTCAAAAACCATAGCGAACTCAAACCATGAGGCCAATGGTATTCTGTGTCATAGAACATTCTGGTAAATTCGAATTTACCAGGGCTCCAGCAGGGCTAGGTCCTAATTTGTTCTGTTTGCCAATGTCTGTGGTGTAAATCCTCATGGCCAATCACCAGCTACAAACATAATGACTCACAAGCCTTTGACGATTTTGCAGGTGACCTCTCGCAAGCTGCAGAAGCTAGCCCTAACATGCTCTAACTTGCCTCTTTTTTTTTTATCTGTGTATGTGTGTGGGAGGTGGGGGTGTGCATATGAGTGCAGCTGTTTCTGGGGGTTAGACGTACCAGATCTCCCTATGGCTGGAGGCACAGGCAGTTGTGAGCTATCTAGGATGCTAGGAACTGACCTCAGGTCCTCTACACGAGCAGTATGTGTCACAACCTCCGAACAACCGTTCCAGCCCCAACTATTGTTTAACTCTAGGAGAAATGAAATTTTTCACTCAACTGAATTCCGGAATGTTTACCACTGGGACACTTTCATGAGTAGACACAAGTGAGTCTCACTCCAGCAAAACTGACTCCAAATGGGAAATGAGGAATGCCAGTTGGAATATCCTCTATAGCATATAGTCTAGACCATCTCAGGAGGCTCTGTCCCACCCAAAGATCTTCTTCACTGTCCTGTCACTCCTTCTTCCCCATTGCTCCTCCTTCCTCCCTGTCACTCTTCCTTCCTCCCTGTCACTCCTCCTTCCTCCCATCACTCCTCCTTCCTTCCTGTCACTCCTTCTTCCCTGTCTTTTTCTTGTCTAACCAGCTGGACAGGAGACTTGGGGACACTGTGACATCTCGGAAAGCAAGCCTCCTTCTGCCCTCTGCCTCCTTGCCTCAGTGCCCAATTCCCTGTTCTCCTTTGGTTCACAAACCTGCCTCAGTGCAAAAGCCCCATCCCAGCAGGGGTCTCTGTAGGAACCCCAAGACTTCCTGATGTGAAAAATATGGCCGGCCTTGACCCATACCCTTCTTACTTTATCCTGCTCGGGTGGATGAGGAGCCTGCCTTTGCCCCAGAGGAAGGAGTACATGGGTCCAGTCACAGCCTCGGGGAGCAGTTTCCAACTATAGAAACAAGTCGGCTGAGAAAACCCAGCTCCCAGAAGCCCAAGAGACCAGATCTACTCACCATGTGCTGTCTATTCAGCTATCAAGGCATTCCAGGGTCAGGGGTGAGGGGTACAGAGAACCAAACCACAAAGCCAAAGGTACGATGACCCCACGATCAGCAGCCCACCCCAGGGTTGGCATCTCCTCAGATGTCCCTCTGGAGGCGCTATTCACTCACCTCAATCTTCCCCTGACTCCACCCCCGAGAAAGATGAAATCTGTGGGAGGTAAAACCGTGCCAGGAAGCTTGGTGGGTAGAGCGGGTTGAGACCTGGAGACTCGGTGGGTACACACCTGAGACTTAGGCGATTCCCCACTCCCTGTCAGATTCCGGGCCTTGAACACGTGCCACACTCCCCATTTAAGGAAACGTGACCTATGGTCACCTAGGCCCAGAACTGAGTTCTGCAGGCTAATGAGGTACCTAGAGGCCCCAAACATTCCTGCCCGCTAAAGGTATTTCATCTCAGGTTCACCCTGAGAGGTACGGTATGCATCCATTTTCCACCATGAACAGTCAAGAACAGTTTAGAACCACAGACTGCCTCTTTCATCAAGATCCGCCATGGGGAGTGTGGAAAAGGCCTTCGACTACATAGACGCAACTAAATCTCAGGAAAATGGCCCATCTTCGCTCTCAGCCACAACCACCACCAAGCTAAGGACAAGCTAAGACAAGCTGAGACAAGCCAGAGCTTCTCTCCCCCTCCCCCCCCCCACCCCTCTTTGAGCTAAATCCTGAAGTCTTGACAGAAATGGACGTCAGAACACACTTAAGGGAGAACCAAGCGAAAGCGAACACAGAGAAAAATTTGGAATCAGAGTATTGAATACACATTACCTTTCTACCTAAGAGAGACCTTAGGCAGTCTCTCTCTCCCTCTCCTTCCCCACCCCCCTCTCTCCTCCCCTCTCCCCCCATCCCTATTCCTTCTTACCTCTCCTTATAATCATTGTGGAAACTTTGAAAAATGCACTTGAGTATATGAAAAATTAAATTGCCCACGGCTAATCCCCCTTGGGATGTTTTACCAGGAATAGGTTTAATTGATTAAATTTGTTCTTTGACAATTTCACATATGTATACTTTCTTTCCTCTCATCCTTCACCTTCGCTTAGTCCGTGCCCTCCCCATCCCCCACTCCAACACCCCCACCCCCACCCCCACCCCCCGGCCCTTTCGGGCCTTTTTGTTTGGTTTTCTCGCCCATTGATTTTTAACTGTGACCATCTGTGTGGCCACAAGTACAGAACATGCCACTGAAGCCTAGCAGGAACATTTTCCCTGTATGAATGTAAATAATATATCTATAAAAATAAGAGAGATCAGGTATGATGTCACATGGCTGTAACCCCAGAACCAGGAGGGAGAAACACCATACCAAGTTCAAGACCAGTGTAAATTCCATAACAAGTTCTGGGGTAGCCTAGCCTGGCTACAGATTGAGGCCTCTGTCTCACAAAAGAAAAAAAAAAGGCAGGGGGCGGGGGGGGGTGGAGAAAGGAAAAAAGAATGGACCTGTGAAAAGGTATTTTCCTATGGATCATCTATGAAACTCCAGAGATGCCCAGGTAGACCAGCAATGCAAATTTGTATCTACAAAACATCTCTATCAATGTTACCAAGTGTCCTGTGTCTGCCCTAAATCAGGTGGAGTTTTGGCTATCAGAAATTGCTTTGTGAGTTCCATGTAGTGATGCACACCTACAATTCCAGCATTTAGGAGATGGAGGCAGGAGGATTGCTAGGTTGAGGCCTACTTAAGATATAAGTGAGACCCTGTATCAAAAAAGAAGAGAGAGAGGGAAAGGGAAAGAGAGAGAGAGAGATCACAAGAACACATGCAGTGCCTGAGCCTCTCCTTCATTGTGATAATAACAGTGAACACACACACACACCTGACCTCAGCCTTGACTTCTCCAATATCCCAATTCAGCCATAGAGAAGGATAGAACCCAAGAGCTCAAACCCTTTGGGAGGGACAGCACAGGCTCGCATCACTTTAAATGCACTCTTGGGAGAACACGTTCTAACAGGGAAGCCCCCTGGATCGGCTACATGCACTAAAAAGCTTGTGGCTGAATCTTGCCAGACGAGATGTTTCCGACCAGATGACAGTGGCACTAACGAGTGCTCCTTTCCTGAATGCCTACTGAGGGCTTGCAGCCTCACGCCCTGCCCTCTCTGCTGCTGAAGAAATCTCTGTGGCTTCTACCTCCAAAGAGAATGGCTTAGCGCCAACCAGTTCTGCCTGGTTCCTTCAGGCCTTCTCTGGGTATGGAAAGTCATCTGAGGTCATAAAAACTTGGCTTTTGGGCACAGGTCCCCTGGGCATTGGAGAACATGAAACCCACTGCATAAGGAACCTACTCAAGTCACCCACCTTGGAAGGTAGAGGAGCCAGGATTCCATCCCAGGCCCTACCCTGAACATTATAGGCACAAGTGAGCAGATTAAATTGAGGTGAAAAAAAGACTACAGTCGCTAGGCAGTGGTGGCACACGCCTTTAATCCCAGCACTTGGGAGGCAGAGGCAGGTGGATTTCTGAGTTCGAGGTAAGCCTGGTCTACAAAGTGAGTTCCGGGACAGCCAGGGCTACACAGAGAAACCCTGTCTTGGGGGAAACAAACAAACAAACAAACAAAAGGACTACAGTCTTTCTGCCCTGGGACCTCAATGACTCTCACCTGACATTGCTTCCATTGTTTGGTTGTGTAGATCCAATCATTTCTCAGTGTGCGTAGCTGACCAGTCTGACTCCAATGTGCTCTGTTCAAATCCTGCAACACCTCCCTGAACTTATGCCCACCAATTGAGGACCAAAACACAAGACATACCTTTTGTTCTCTCTCCAGTGACATTTTTAAAGTATATTCCACATTGGAATAAGGAGATAGGGAGTTGAGGTAGCCTCCAGGGATCCATAAGAACTCAGCAAGTCTCTTGAATGTCCCTAAACTTTGGGCTACCTCCCATTATTTAACATGCCTAATTCGTTGATATTAAATTTGGGTGAGTGAATTATTAAAACACGTATACACAGTTCTTAGACACTCGATGACTAGGGGTGAGAATATTTATTGAAAAATAAGATGTACTGTGTAACCAAAAGACAAGCAGGGCTGAAGTCACTCAATGAAATTCAATTGTCTAAATTCAATTGAATTCTGCCATTATTCACAGCTAGAATTTATGACTCCGAGTGAGTCACGCTAGAACTCCAAACTGCAGCTTCTTGTTTGATAGGAGGGAAGGTCAGCCAGGCTAGTGGGACAGGGAGTAGAAACGTGGAGGGAGAAAGAATCTTGGGCGTTAGGATTATACTTTGGGGGGAAACTGAAAGCCACCATATATTTCTGGAGCATAATATGCCGTAACAAGAAATTGGAGCAGGAGCTAGAGAGATGGTTAGTCAGCAAAGAGCTTGGCATGCCAGCTGGAAGACTGGACAAGTTTGGATATCTAGCACCCAGGTAAGACTGGGAGGAAGGGGAGGAGGGAAAGGAGGACAGAGGGGGGGGGGGAAGGGAGCGGGAGGAGAGGAGAAGGAAAAGAAGGAAAAGCAAAAAAAAAAAAAAAAAAAAAAGGAAACGAGGATGGGAAAGGGAAATCAAGGCTAAGAGGGTTTGCTTGAGTAACATGCATGTTAGTCCTGACCCAGAAGGCTCAAAACAGTATTGATTAGCCAGGTTGGCCTTTAAATTAATTAAAATGAAGCAAAATTAAAACTTGCTTCCACAATCACAATTACTTTGCTACATCCCAAATGTCCAGTAGCCTCACAGCCAGTGGCTGCCATGTTTTAGGCGTTTCTGTTGTCAAGGAAACTGTTGGTCTTGCTGTTCTTGATTCTCAGGAGTCTTGGGGGGGGAGGGATTTTTAGCAAAAAGGCGGGACCACGTATCCATTTTAGAAATACCGCATTCAAGTGGAGTGGGTGTGTCTGTACATAGCAGATTGCTGCTAACTGTCCTAATGGGCAATGTGACCATCCTAACACAGACATGACAGTAGACTAAGGAAGAAAGGCGCAGGTGCAAGGACCCTTAGAGGATGGTAGCTTGGTGGCAGGTGCATGCAGGGGCTAAAGACTAGTCTAAGTCTGTGTGTTTCTGTGACAGACAAGTCAAGATCTCCAGCTAAGACCGGAATGGATGACTTGACCAAGCTATCTGTCCTCTAGAGAGTTGTTGCCTGTTTCATTCCATTGGGTGGAGCTACATAGATGAGCGTGTGGCACTAGGAATTGAACCCAGGACCTTACATGTGCATTCTACCGCTGAGCTGCAGCCCCAGCCTCCAGAGCACTTCCCTCTCTGATGATGCTTTTTAAAATTGTTTATTTTTTTTTTCTTCTTTCCTGTGCTGAGGATTAAATCCAGGGCCCCACACATGCTAGGCAAGTGTTCGGCTATTGAGCTACCCCTGTCCCCAACAGTTGAAATATTTAGACTTATAGTTCAAATCACCTTTATCTAAGCACTTTTTTATTTTAAACCACACATCAGCTCTTAATTGCAAAGTGTAAGCCAATTGTTCCTATAACTTAGCAGCTCTAAGAGCCCTAAGATAGCTTTTTGTCATGTTAGCAATCAACACATTCAAGAAGAACGATTCTCTAAAGCTTCTCTCTAAGTATCAACATGTATTGAGTGACTGCTATTTATAAGACACTGGTGACTCAAATGAGCCAAGTGGGGCTGGAAGGATAGCTCAAGTGATTAAGAGCACTGGTTGCTCTTCCAGAGGGTCCAAGTACTTTCCCCAGAACCCACACAGTGGCTCACAACTGTCTAACTCCAATTCTAAGAGATCTGACTCCTGAACTTCTCGACCAGCAGGCGTGCATGGGTTACACAGATATACATGCAAGCTAAACATTCGTGCACATAAAAAAATACATCTAAAACAAAAAGATGAGGCAAGGGAAACCTAATCTCAGTCCTTGAATGGAAAACACAAGTCAAGAAGTGCATAGCGTCCCCCACAAGACACCCTTGTCAACCTCTTCTGTCCTACAGACCGAAAAGGTGATTTACATTGACCCGTAACAAAACCACTAAGTGGCCTCCGGAAGTTCTGGATTTGTACATTTGAGGATAGCAGGAGTTTCATCTCCTGGAGATCCTGCATGAGCCGGATGTGACTGAAGAGGTTTGCAACCCGATAAACCTGGGTATGAGGCCTCCCTCAGCCTTTTACAGCACCATAACCAGATGCAAGCACCACTTCTCCGTGAGCTAAGTAATCGTTCACCTTGTAGGATCCATGTGGAAATTAAATAAAGTTAACTATGTGAGAGTAACACAGCAAAAGGCAAGACACGGGCTGGAGTGGCGGCTCAGGCTGAGTCTGCACAGTGCTCTGACAGAGGCCCAGAGTTCGGTTCCCAATACCCAGGTTGGGCACACCTCAGCCTTGGATTTTTGATTTTCCTATAGAAGCTGTGCTGTGTGCCCTCTGGAGTTGGTGGGAGTGCCCGTTGGCACACGCCGGTTTCTCCATCCGTCTTGCAGTGGCTGGGCACGCAGAACGCATTGTCACCCCTGTCTGCTGATGCCTGCCACCGTGGCTAAAAGCAACAGATTAAAGGGACACAAGACCCGCAGACCGGTTTACTTGTAGCAAAGAGAAATGTGCAGAGTAAAAATAGATTACTAACTAGCCTCAGATTATTTTTACATATTTTTATGTATCCCTCACACAGCTAAAATCATGCTGTGGGAAACCCAAGTGCTGGCCATCTGGCCGTCTCCAAGTCCTCCAGCAGGCACCGTTCCCAGCATGGTTGAAAACCCAAAATGTCTACGTTTCCATGGCTAGCTCTCATCCAGTTCCTTGTTTATGATGAAACTTCTTCTAGGCTTGTTTCATAATAATTGCTTTGTTCCTTCTGCTGGACAAAGATAGCCATCCATTGTTTTTGGAATTTGCCACCGTGACCTGGCCCAATGCAAGCCAGTTCACGTACCAGCTTTTGGCTAGGCATAGAAATAAAGGTGTGGGGATAGTTTCTAAAAAGTGAATAGACGTATCCAGGTGTGATGGTGCACGCCTTTAATACCGGCACTCCGATCTCAGCAAATTGAAGGGTAACCTGATCTACATAGCAAGTTCCAGGCTAGCCAGGGCTGCAGAGTGAGACCCTGTGCCAAAAATTAATAAATGAAAGATAGAGATATATGGATGGATGGATAGATAGATAGATAGATAGATAGATAGATAGATAGATAGATAGATAGATAGATGTGAGACATCAGAGAGGTTGGCTTCAAGGATCCAGTATAATCCACGGGGCTCCAAATTACTCAATTTACCTCCAATGTAACAAAATAAGCTATATTTGTTAACACATCACTGTGACCAAATATCTGATAGAAATGACTTAAGAGAAGAAAAATTCATTTTGACTTGTGGTTCCAGAGGGACTCGGTTGATTGTATTGGGGAGGCATCACAGAATCTACAACAGCAGGAGTGTGTGACAATGGCTGCTTATATTGTGACAGATAGAGAAGCAGAAGAGCTGGAACTAGGTACAGATATAAAGGTCAGAGGCCTAGCCCCGCAGTGGCCCACGTCTTCCCGGGGTCCCACAGACCCACAATACAGTGCTGTCAACCTGGGAAGACACAGTCAAACACCAACCTAGGAAGGAACATTTCAGATGCCAATCATGACATTCTATCCCAGCCCACAAAGGCCTGTGGCCGTCTCATTTTGCAAAATACGCTGAGTCCAGTCTCAGAAGTCCCGATTGTCTTAAGGTTCCAACACTGTTCAAAAGGCCAAAGGTCCCTGAGACTCAAGGTAATCTCTTTGTTGGGAATCTCTGTAAAACCAAAAAGAAGCCAAGTGGTAGTGCTACACACCTTTAATCCCAGCACTTGGGAGGCGGAGGCGGAGGCGGAGGCGGAGGCGGAGGCGGAGGCGGAGGCGGAGGCGGAGGCGGAGGCAGAGGCTGGAGACCGAGGCAGGCAGAAATCTCTTTGAGTTCGAGGCCAGCTTGGTCTACATAGCAAGTTCCAGGACAGCCAAGGCTACACAGAGAAATCCCGTCTCAAAAAACAAACAAACAAACAAACAAACAAAAAACAAAACAAGGGGCTGGTGAGATGGCTCAGTGTGTAAGAGCACCCGACTGCTCTTCCGAAGGTCCAGAGTTCAAATCCCAGCAACCACATGGTGGCTCACAACCATCTGTAACAAGATCTGACTCCCTCTTCTGGAGTGTCTGAAGACAGCTACAGTGTATTTACATATAATAAATAAATAAATCTTTAAAAAAAACAAAACAAAACAAAACAAAACAAAACAAAGCAAAACAAAGCAAAAAAAGAAAAAGAAGGAAAGTTATACTTCCAGTATGCGATGGCACTAGATAAAACCTCCTACTCTAAATACAAGAAACAGGAGGATCACAAGCAGCTATTGGACCAAAACAAGAGAAAACATGGCAGAACTCACATCCACTCCTACAGCTCCATAGATGACATTTGGTCAGCCTGCTCCAGCAACCTACAGCATACATGGCCTCCCTGTGAGCCAGTCCCACTTGTCACCTGCAGCTTTCCTCAGCAGACATCCTGCATCCCTGATGTCGCCAGCATCCTGAGATCCTCATTGCAACTCTGGCTTCACCTGTATCTCTCTCTCTCTCTCTCTCTCTCTCTCTCTCAGATTTATTTATTATCTATACAGCATTCTGACTGCATGTGTGTCCATAGGCCAGAAGACGGCACCAGATCCCATTACAGATGGTTGTGAGCCACCATGTGGCTGCTGGGAATTGAACTCAGGACCTCTGGAAGAACAGCCAAGTGCTCTTAACTTTTGAGCCATCTCTCCAGCCCCACCTGTAACTCTTCTTTTTTTTTTGGGGGGGGGGGGGCTCAAGACAGATTTCTCTGTATAGCCCTGGCTAACTCACTCTGTAGAACCAGGCTGGCCTCAAACTCAGAAATCCACCTGTGTCTGCCTCCCAAATCCTGGAATTAAAGGCGTGCGCCACCACTGCCTGGCTTGTAACTCTTGAATTCTTTCTGAATGCCTGAGAAAGCAGCGCCACGGGGATGATGCCAAGGCCTGCGCCACCCGCTTGAGAGGAACGTGGCTCCCTTAGATCCTGGGCGCAGCCGATTCTGAGTACTTGTGTAGCTAGACCTGGGAACACATTTCCCCAGGGCAGCCATTTCTCAGTAGGGCACTCTAACAACACTCCTCTGACACTGGCTTTCCAAAGAAAGGCCTTTCAAATGATGCTTGTGTCTCTTTTTCATTGCGATAAAGTACTATGACCAAAATTAATTTATAGATGAAAAGAATTATTTTGGCTTATGAATCTAGTGCAGGGGTTCCCAAGCTTCCTAATGCACAATTATGTGGTGATCCCCAATCATGAAGTTATTTCCATTCAAACTTCATAACTGTAATTTTGCTACTGTTATGAATTGTAATGTAAATATGAAGATGGTCTTAAGCGAAGCCTGTGAGAAAGGGTCACTCAACCCCCAGTGGGGTCAGAACTCACAGGCTGAGAGCCATGAGAGTCCATAATGGTAGTGAGGCATAGCAGCAAGTTGGTGAAGCCAGAAGCTGGCTATCACATATTTTATCCACACACAGGAAACAGAGAACGTAAACAGGAAGAGGAGGGAGGCTATAAACTCTCAAAAGCTTGCCCACAAAGACAACAAGAAGGCATCAGACCCCCCATGAACTGGAATTACAGATGGTTGTAAACCATTATGTGGGTGTTAGGAATTGAACCCATGCTGGAAGAGCAGCCAGTGCTCTGAGCCGTCTCTCCAGCCTGCCTCTTCAAGGATCCATAGCCCTCCTCCTAACCTGGAATCAGTGCTATTAGATAGGGAACAAGTGCTCAAAGCACGAGCCTTCGGGGGACATCCCAGAGTCAAGCCGTGTACAGGCTCACTTATTAAGAAAAGAGGCCTATTTAGTTCACAGTCTGAAGGTTGAAGTTCCTGCAAGGAGTAATGCTGACAGGGTCCTGAGATGACACAGGGCACAAAGTGGCAATAGATACAGAAGTGGGTCCTAGTGTGGTTTCTATTTCTGTACAATAGAGCCCGAGTTGGTTTTAAGCAACTGAGGAGTGAGAGGGTTTATTCGGTTTACATATCACAGTCCATTGAGGAAAGCCAAGGCAGGAACTGAAGGCAGGAACTGAAGCAGAGGTCACGGAAGAACACTGGGATGGCATCTCCCACGGTGGGTGGGGCCCTTTCTCCATCAATTACCAGTAAAGAAACTACCTCACAGGCTTGTCTACCAGCCAATCTGATGGAGAGATGTTTTTGACTGCAGCTCCCACTTTTCAGATGACTCTAGTTTATGTCAAGGTGAAAAAAAAAAAAAAACCCACAGTGTGTGGGGGCTTGGGGTCTCTACAATTCAGACATGAGGATTTTACCAAATGCTTTACTCCTAGTCACTGGCTGTAAGTTCTACTCTCTCGCTAGCTCTCTATGGGGATTGAATTCAACACAGGAGTCCTGGGAGGATCCCACCCCCTACAGGCTTTGTTCTCGGAGGGCTTTTACATCCTGTGCTACTGCCTTGAAACTTTTCTTTGGTAGAGGAGTGCCGTTGAGATCGAGTCCTTACGCTGTAGCCCAGGCTAGCCTTGCATTTACTGCCGTCCTCCTTTCGAAATCCACTGAGTCGTGAGTCATCAAGCCCAGTTGTCTTGAAAGTCTTACTTTTCTCTCTGAATTTTCTTTTTGTGGGTGAATTCTGATTGGGCAACGAGGCACACATCAGAGACTCAGAGTCTAGACTCTGCCTCTTTACAGCCAACGCCTGGCTATCCTGGGCTATGTTCTCAAATATTCCCACTTGCTACCCACTTCTGCCTACTCTCCTCCCTCTCAGCCCCTGACTCTTCCTGGTCCATTATGTGTTGGGATAGCAGTAAACAAGAGAGAGGATGTTTCTGTCTGGTCAGGCTTCTCCAACCCTGGCTTGGGCAGGGTGTAGACTGGGTGACTGGTAAGAAGGAAAACTCAGCCAGTGAGCTTGGTCTGCGTGTACCTCCAAGTCCCAGAACTCCCCCTCCCCCACTACATCCCTCCCCGTGCTGGTGAAGATCTGCATTTGGGGATCTCCCTAAGCCCATGGAACATGGCATTAAGTAGTAAATTATAAACAGTATGGCTGACCAAAAGAGAAAAGAAAGAAAGGCTGTGGCTACATCTGTGACGTTTCCACTGGAGATTGAATATTTTCCTTTCCAGCCACACTGGACTCCACACCACACACCCTGGTCCTGTTCATTGTTCTCTCTGAAGTGGGGATTTTCCTCTCACAGCTGCCCCACGGGGTGTCTGGATCTTCTTTAGCTCCCACCTACCCTTGCCATCTCCTTCTTTTCCTGTCCTGTTTACCTCAACCCTTCCTAGACTTGAATCCTGTATCCCCTACACAACATTGTTTAGAATTACTAAGCTTCCTGAACTTCTATTTTCCTTCTTCTAGAGGCCCTGAAAGAAGCCCACTGTCGGTTTTGTTTGTTTTTGTTTTTCAGGAAAGGGAGTTTTCTCTTTCAACTGTGTGTCTATAAAGATCACAAGTCTGTTTCAGCAGCATTAACCATTAAGTTCATCTGTCTGAAAAACCAGTCCGGCAAAGATTCCCTTAAAAAAGAGAAATATCCCACAGAGGGGACTCTGCCTCCCTCTTCCTCTCTTTCTGTAGATTACATGTTACTTTAGCTTGAAGAACTTGGCCTCAGCCTACAGAATAGGAAAAAATCATTGCCATAGTCAGAAGTCCAGCATCTTCTGACGGGGACTAATCCAGGATGTGCAAAGACCTTAAAACTTAAACTCCAAAAGAAGAAATAAACTAATCAATAAGTGGACAAATGAACAGGCAAGTTCTCTAAAGAAGAAATACAAGCGGACACTGACCACCGAACAACATCCACAGGGATATGCAGATCAAGCTCCACGGTTAGAACTCCATTCCTTCACACTCATCAGAGAGGGGGTACAAAGAAACAGGCAACAGCAAATGCTGGTGGGGAGTTCTCTGTCCTCACCTTGTAGCTAACAACCCTCCTGGCACCACCTCCCAAGTTCTGGAATTACACGTCCAACAACTTCTGTTCTTTTTCCCCATAGGTCACTATACCTGTACACTAAAGCAGTCATATGCCTCTTTCCTTCAGGCTTTTTAAAAGTTGTTTTCCTCCTCCTCCTCCTTCTCCTCCTCCTCCCCCTTCTTTATCTCCTTCTCCTCCTCCTCCATCTCCATTTCCTTCTCCTCCTCTTCTTCCTGTTTCTCAGAAAAGGTCTTACTATGTAGCCCACATATAAACATAAGAAATGTCTATCTTACATAGTAAGACCTTATAGAAAGAGAGAGAGAGAGAGAGAGAGAGAGGGAGGAAAGAAGGAAGGAAGGAAGGAAGGAAGGAAGGAAGGAAGGAAGAAGGAAGGAAGGAAGGAAGATTCAACTACGAGCTGTTGGCCATGGAGAACCCTAAGATCACCCAGATAACACCAATTTTAGCCACCTCTATTAGATACTCACAAAAACTCGATGGTAAGAGGCTCTTGCTGAAAACACTGAACACTCTGGCTACAGGGCACGGACAAATTAGTCTGCGACAGAGGAGCTTGCTGGAGGAGACTTGGGTACCTACATGCTCAAGTGGTAGAAATAAGAATAAAACAAAAACTAAAACCTACCATATGATCTTGCTATACAACTCCTACACAGGTGCCAGAAAATCAATCTACTAAATAGATACCTATATACCTGTTAATTTCTTCACTATTCACAAAGGCCAATGTAAAGAATCAGCCAAGGTGTCCATTAACAGAGAATGGATAAAGAAAATACAACATATATGTATGCATGTGCATGTGTGTATGTGTTATGTATGTATGTATGTATTATGTGTGTGTTATTATGTATTATGTATGTATATATTATGTATGTATATGGAGAATCAATCAGTCACAAAGAAGAAGAAAATTGTCATTTGCCTAAAAATAGATAAAACTGGAGATCATCATGTTAATAAACCAAACTAGCAAAGACAATTATTTACCTCATATTTACAATCTAGATTGTTGTTGTTGTTATTGTTGCTGTTGAGGTGTTGGAAGATGGAGGACAGAGGATGGATTGGAAGTTTGCAACCAGCTATGTTCAATCCTGTCTCAAAAAACAAAAACAAAACAGATAGAGTATGTGGGAAGGGGAAGAGGCTGAGTGGAAAGGGGTCAGGAGAAGGTAATTAGTGACGTTTACTACATAAGTGTATGAAATACCATGATGGAAGCTGGGGAGATGAATGAGAGGATAAGAGGGGCATAAGCATGAGACCTGAGTTCATACCCATGTAAGAGTCGGGGCATGGCCACACATGTTCCTATAACCCCAGATCCATGGGCGCAGAGGCAGGATTGCCAGGACCTGTCGATCAGTAGCCTAGCTCCAGGTTCAGCAATCGACTGTTTCCAAGGGACAGGAGGACTCCCAACATCATCCTTGGACCTTCACATGGTACACACGCCTGCCCATATATACACCAAATTCTCTCACACACATAAAGCACAAACAACCACACACATTAACACACATACACAAATAAAATGCCATAATGGCACCCATTATACAATTAATATATGAAGAGAGATAGCATACTGGGCATGGTGGTACATTCCTATAATCCCAGTGCTTGGAAGGTACAGAAAAGCAGGAGAATCAGAAGTTTAAGACCATGTTTAGTTATATACCAAGCTTGAGGCTAGCCTGGACTACATGAGACACTGACAAAGAAGAAGAGAAGGAGGAGGATGAAGAGGAAGAGGAGGGGGAGGAGGGGGAGGAGGAGAAGAAGACAGGCAGGAAGAAAGAAAGAAAGAGAGAGAGATTGAGAGAGAGAAAGAAAGAAAGAAAGAAAGAAAGAAAGAAAGAAAGAAAGAAAGAAAGAAAGATGAAGGGGAAGAAAAGGAGAAGGGAGAAGGAGAGAGAGGAAGGAGAAGGAAGGAAGAAAAGGAGGGAGGGAAAGGAAAGGAGAAAGGAAGAGATATGAGGAGGGAGGGGAGGATAGAAGAAGGAAGGAAAGGAGGGAAGGAGGAATAGTGAGAGGAAGGGAGGGAAGTAGAGACAGTGAGAATAAGCAACAGCCAAGTGCTGTGTGTCACACTCCTTTAATCGCAGTATTTGGGAGGCAGATGCAGGTGGACCTCTGAGTTCAAGGCAAGCCTGTTCTACAGAGTGAGTTCCAAGACAGCCAGGGCTACACAGAGAAACCCTGTCTTTGAAAAAATGAGGAGCAGGAAGAGAGAGGGAGGGAGGGAGGGAGGAAGGAAGGAAGGAAGGAAGAAGGAAAGAAATGTCCAAGCTGGCATGGTGCGCTCCTGTCGTCCCAGCACTTGAGAAGCTGAGGCAGAAGGATCCTGAATTAGAGGCCAGTCTGGGCTACATAACAAGCCCCCCCTCCCCATCTCAGAGTGGGGGTGAAAGCTCATCCCCCACCTCCTAGCCCTGTTTGAAGGGATGGGAAAGAAAGAACTGGGGAGATGGCCCAGTGAGTAAAGCAATTTTAAATATGAAGACCAGAAGTCTCATAAACGCCAGACAGCCATAATGGCTACCTGTGATCTCAGCACTCAGGAACTGAAGACAGGGCCTTAGGAAAGCGGGCTAGCTGGACTAGCCAAGTCATCAAGTCCTGGGTGCAAGTGAGAAGCCCTACCTCAATATGTAAAGTGGGGAGCAACTGACAACAAGCAACATCAACCACTGGGCTACACATACACATACACATACACAAACATACAAACACACCACACACATATGCACGCAAGCACGTGCGCACACACACAATATACATATATATATATATATATATATGTATATATATATATATATATATATATATATGTATATATATATATACGTGTGTGTGTGCGCGCGCATGCGCGTGTGCGTGTGTGTAAAGACGAAGCTGAGCCCAGTGATGTAAGGTGGTGAATTGTAACCTCACCAGTAGCAGTGAACCCCAGTGACAAGGAGACCAAACAAAGCAAGCAGTAGAAATCTTATTGGAAGCTGATGGTGTCCCAGACACTATCCCGTGCATGTGTGTTATGGATATAACACAGCCCTGTGAGGGCTTGCTCTTCTTGGCTCTTTCTGCCGTTTATTAAATTAAGACATAAAAGACAGCAGGTAAGTTTTCAAGATCCCAGAGCTGGTGAGGCCCAGAGGCAGCAGTCCATCTCAGGTCCCTACATTGTGGATGAGCATACACAGTAAGTAAGGGGCTATGGCTATGTCCATTGGGAGAGAGCTTGCACAGAAGTCCTGGGTTAACTCCCAGCCCAACAGGCACAGTGATATACACCTGTGATTCCAACATTCAAGAGGTAGAGACAGGAGGGTCCCAAAGTCAAGTTCATCCTTGGCTACATGGAGGATACAGGGTCAGCCTGAGGCACACACACACACACACACACACACACACACACACTACAAGTAAACTGAAGAGCAAAATGCCAGAAGATGGCCATTAACTACTTAATGATCCTGAAGTTCTGTTTAGGGTGATTTAAAAAAAAATCTTCTTGAAATAACAGTGATCATCACACAGCACTGTGAAAGTAATTAATGATGCAGAGCCACATTCTTTAAATGGCTAAAAACACCTATTTACATGGTATTCACATTCCACACATACAACCAGAGGAGGCTGGTAGTTCCTCTCAACTCCATGAGGCTAAAGGCAGACAGGATGGTAAGGGCCAAACTAGGTCGGGGGTGTGGGGGGTGTGGGGGGGAGGCAGTTGGGGGGGAAGGGGACCACCGCTGGGGGGTGGGGTGGGGGGAGGTGGTGCAGTGGTGGCACACACCTTTGATCCCAGCAGAGGCAGAAGCAGTGAGTTCGAGGCCAGCCTGGTCTACAGAGTGAGTTCAGGGCCGCCAGGGCTACACAGAGAAACCCTGTCTCAGAAAACAAAAACAAAACAAAAAACAGTAAGAATTTACCCTTGTCCCTCCCTTGCAAAAAAAAAAAAAAAAAAGATGTTTGTAAAACTCAGAGCAATAACACAAACGTTCGTCCTTTAAAGAAAGCACTGCACACCTAGCTGTGCACAGGCTGAAGCCTGGTACTCTCACCCCATGGCTTCTTGGAGAAAGTACTTGAAAGGCTGGAGACCCACCAACGGGGATCTACCTTCCAAATTAAGGGAACCTTAAAACAGTAAGGGCTGTGTCTGTTGGGCAATATTTCCTTCTTGTGTAATTAAGACTTAGAATACAAAATGTTCTCCCTGAATAATGGATGAAGTTAAACAAATGTGTGAAAAACGCCAGGCAAATAGAACAGGCGACACCTCTGTAAATCCCCCAAGAGAGATTTACGATAAGCGGGTTATTTCTAGTCATAAACCAGTCTATAAAACAAAGGCATGGGATGAATGCGCGTCTGTTTCGTTGAAAAAGCCGTAGAATATCTAGGAATGTCAGCATCTCTCACAGGGTATGCCGGGGCCTCTTGCTTGCCTGGATACCAGCGGTTCCCTAAACAGGTGTGTGAGAGGACTGGAGGAGGGGGAAGGCAGGAGTAGACCAGGATGCCGTTGTTGAGTGTTCTGCTTTCCAGAGAGAAAAATCATCTGAAGGTGGGTGATCAGCCCAGACACAATGTAACAGCGCTTTCCCTGCCTCTCTTCAATACCTGGACTTTGGCTGGATCGTAAAAGGGCTGGAAACGTCCACTTTCCACTGGGTGGTGTCCCTATCCAATGCATTGGTCATTAGGCGTTGCCAGAAGCCTAGGAGATGATAAGAAGTCTGACCAGCTCATAGGAGCATTGTTTACTGAATTCCTTGTAAACAGGTCCACGTGGCACTGACCTCTGGCCCACGGCCTCCTGACAGGCCTCCTCCCTGTTTCCACAGGAAGAACCTATGTGAGAGGAGACTTCAAGAAGGCATTCTCTATAAAGGAAGGCAGTAGAATTGTTTTCTCCAGTGCTGGCCTCAGACCCAAGCAAGAGGTACCCTTGCCCAAGGCTCACACATTAAAAGGTTCCTCTGGGGGGGGGGGGGGAGTATGGGGGACTTTTGGGATAGCATTGGAAATGTAAAAGGAAAATACCTAATAAAATATATTAAAAAAAAAAAGGCTCCTCTCTGACACTTGTGATCCAAGTACTCAAGAGGCAGAGGTAGGAGAAGTATTGCAAGTTTGAAGCCAGTCTGACCTGCATGGCAAATTCTAGAGAGCCAGGAATACAAAGTAAGACCTCATCTAATTAAAAAAAAAAAAAATTCAAATACAGTCTCTGGCAGCCACCCCCTTCTGGGGCCAAAGGATGTCCCTGGGCTGCATCCTCTTTTCCTAAGGCCAAGTACAAGCTCCCCAAACCCACAGGGGTCCCAGGAGTGAGTGGTGAGTGTGGAGAAGGAGATGCAGCGTGGGCGTGGGTAGGCTTGTTTCTAAGTTGCATACCTTTCTGCCAGATGATACTTCAAGAGAGTAGAGTGTTCAGTGTGCCCCCTCCCTTGTAAATTAGAGGGCTAAACCCAAGGCCTAGATATGTAGCCCTGTAGAAGACTAGGCTTGCATGCACAAGGTAGTGAGTCACTCCCTAGCACCCTAATAAATAAGCCCACTCATCTTTGATCTGCAAAACCCGGGCTGTAAGCACAAAGGCTGAAGTGTTTGTCCCCGAGTTAACCAAACTGAACGAGTTCAACACCCCACTGGCAGAGAGTGAATAACTCAGATACTGCCCACAGGAGTTTATGGGTAACACAAGTGCCAGAGTGCTTGAGGTGGTCACTGTGGATCTCCGCATGGGGCAGGAGGCCTGGTTGCTCTCTGCCGCTGGGAAGCCAAGCTTTTGTTTTCAACCGGCAAGAAGCATGTGCTGAGCACCTGTTGGCTGGCAGCTCAAAGCTTTCCTTTCTCTCTCCCAGAGGTACCAGTTTGCTGCCCTGGAGGGAACCAGAGGCAAGCTGCTCAGAATAACAAGCCTGGTGAGACTAAATGGGGCCCAGCCCGTGTTACTTGCGGAAGGGCCAAAGGGAAAAGAAAACCTGGAGTAGAGACTGGCTCTGGAGCGATCAGTCGCCTAAATGGTGGGCACCAGGCAGGCCTCCTTCTTGGTCTTGAAGATTCTCATACCATGGAAGAAAGCCCCTAGGTCTGGTTGTTGACGTGTACAGTGAGGAGGAAGGAGAAAAGAGGCCAGTGAGTCAGGCTGAGTGGTCAGGCCAGGTTAGCCTATGACTCAGCTCTAAGAAAGCTGAAGGTTGCAGGAGGCTAGCTCCTGACCACTCCCACTCGGCGGCTGAGGAGTAGTCAGGTATGAGGACGAGAAGCCAGAGCTCTGAGAAGCCAGAGCTCTAGGGAAGGAGGTAAGCACGCGTGGCATGTGTGGAACAGGGTCTTTCCTTGATTGCCCAGTCGCCCTGTCTCCTGGCAATGGCTTTGGATCCTGGACATCCTTGCCTTATCACGACAGATATGCATTGTAACTTGGCGGTAAGAGAGTACAGATCGAAGTCCGACTGTCTGAGTTCAAATCCCAACCCTCGTACTCAGCTGTGAGGCTTCTGTGCCCAACTACATGAGACAGGTATCAGAAAGCTGTCACCAAAAAAAGGTATATGATACCAGGCACAAAATAATAAGCACAATAAAAATCTGTGAAATAAACACATGAGTACAAGTCTGGGCTGGAATATAGCTAGTGGTCGGATGTGTGCTTAGCATACACAGGGTCCTGAACTCAATCTCCTGCACCACAAGAAAAAAAAAATGTATTTATTTTCTATGCCTCCACAAGAAGGGAAAAGTCATTACTTGCTAGTGTTAGAATACATTGAGCCCCAGAGAGGCTTTTCCAAGGATTTCTCATGAATAAAGAAAAACGCAGTGTCAACTTGTAAGAACACCATGGAACAGAAATCATACTCCATCTAAGTTCTCACTGTAGAAAAGTTGACGCAAACATTATCCTCAAGGGACTGGACAAGTGGCTCAATGATTAAGAGAACTAACTGTTCTGCCAGTGAACCCAGATCAGTTCCCAGCACCCACAATGGGCAACCCACAGTTACCTGCTAACTCCACCTCCAGGGCATCTGATGCCCTCTTCTGGACGCCATGGTGCCTGCACTCATGCAGCATACATTCAGCATACACATAAATAAAATAAAATCACTCTTCAGTAAACCCAGTCCCAACTCGAATTACTCCCTGGAACTGTTATAAACAGTAATTATCTTAACCAAAGGTGCTTATGTTACTTAGACTTTAAATAGCATGGGTTTTACATGTATCACTAAATTGAGGTGGAATCGGATACGTGTTTTTTAACTCATTAAGCTGGACATGGTAGTATACACCTATAATCTAAACACTTGCGAAGTTGAGGCAGGAGGATTACCAGAAGTTCAAGATCAGCCTTGTTGAATTTCTAAACATCCTGAGCTACAGAGTGAGGGATCCAATCCTTTTCCCTCAATAAAAACATACAAATTTAAGGATAGCTGGGTGGGGTGGTGTGCTCTTGCAATCCCAGCAAATTCCAAGTGAGGCTTAGTTATATACATCAGTTTGAGGCCAATGTAAGCTACATGAGACCCTGTCTCAAGACACCAAAAATAAACAAATAAATATAAACAAATAGATGAAATTAATTTTAATAAAAAATATTTGACTGAGCTCTACATAATTTTTGTTAGGTCTTTAAACCGTCATGTTTTGATAATAACGCAACCAGGTCCAGTGGGTCACAGCTGTAATCCCAGCACTAGGGAGGCAGGAGGGTAGATAAGAGTTAGAAGCCAGTCTGAATTACAGTGTCAAGTCTCAAGTCTGAGCTAGAGTGAGACCCCGTTAGAAGTAAGAAGAAGAAAAAAAAATACCTCAACCTAGTTCTGAAAAGAAATCTCCACTTAGTCCTAAATCCATCCAATGTGCCCTCTAGACAAATTTTACCACTGTACTGGGTAAATAAATATGACCTTCCTCATACCGCAACTGTAGCAACTCATACTATGCATGACTGGTATGCTTATTATGTGGCTATTATACTTTGAAAGGGCAATATAGGCAGATTTTTACAAGACCCTTGGGTGTAAGGATCTCATGTGAGTGAATCATCACAGAATGTTTCCCAACAAAAACCCTGCCTGGGACGGGATTAGAAACATCTGCTCCACCTTCTGTGGTGCTCAACGGCTCAGCTGTGGACTAGGTGTGCCCTTTATATCAACTGCAGTAGGAGAGAATGAAAAGATTCCTGGAGATACCAGAGGTTGTGTTCAATGGAGCTGGAGTTTTTTTTCCTTTTAGCTTCTCAGGACCAGAAATCACATGGCTGAAAATAAAGGTGTATGAATTGACGTAGGCATATGAACTGCTATGGGCATATGCTGAACTGATACAGGCATATGAACTGATGCAGGCGTATGAGTTGGAGGACATTATGCTAGCTCAAGGGCAGAGACGCTTGAGTGTTGTCCCTGAAGGCTGCACACAGAGCTCTTTTTACAGAACACAGAATTAATTAATTATTTTTATTTTGTTGACAGAGTCTCATGTAACCCAAGCTCCCATATATTGGGATTATAGGCATGCACCATCATATCTGGTTTTGTGAGGGGTTGGGGATCAAACTCCAAGCTTCATTCATCCAAAGCAAGTACTCTACCAACTGAACTGTCTCCAACCCCTTCCCTTTCCTTATCGTGTGTGTATGTGTGTGTGCGTGTGCATCCGTGTCTGGGTGTGTGTTTACAACATCTTGCTAAAACATCCTAGCTAGCCAGAACTCACTATAAGTTATCGACCAGGTTGGCCAATCCTCTACCTCTGCCTCCTGAGTTCTGGGATTACAGCTGGGAGCCATGCTGCCCAGCACAGAATCTTAAAGAAGAAACCGAAGAGCCAGCGAGATAGCTTAGCAGTAAAAGTACCTGCCGTGCAAGCCCGACCGACAACTTCAGTTCCATCCCTCGAATGGTGGAGGAGGAGAAATGACTCCCAAAAGTTGTCCTCTGGTTTCCATGGGCACTCTATGGCATATACAGGTGCAGGCATGCACACATGCACATGTTCTCACACAATAATAATAACAGAGAAAAACCTCAGAACTAGCTTAAGCATGTTTCTATTATAAAGCCTTGTTTCCTTTACATAGTCCTTATTCCTTCATATCTATTTTTCTTCCTATAAACTCTTGAAGTTCTGTTAGTGGGATTCACCCATGGTGTCCTTGAAGAAAATAAGGAGGACATTTTACCCATAGGATCCTGATAAGCAAAAGAAGAGGAACTAAAAAGTGGAGTGCTACAGCTGGGGAGAAAGCTCAGTAGATAAAGAGCCTGTCATGTAAGCAGGAAGTCCTGAGTTCAAGTCCTCGGTAGCCATGTTAAAGCCAGGAATGGCAGTGCACACCTGGAATCTGCATGGTTAAGTTCAACCAGGATAGCCTATTAGTGAGCTCTTTGTTCAAAGATCCTGTTTCAAAAACTAAGACAAAGACCAATAGGAAACCTACAGCATCAACCTCTGGTCTACACACGTGTATATACATGTGCAGTGCACCTACATGACACACACAAACATATGTTACACATAATACATGGATTAAAATGTTTTCAACTGAGAAGTTTGGCTGGTGACACAGCTCAGTGACAGAGTGTGTGCATAGCATGTATGAGAGCGTGGTGGGTTTTGGTTTGTTTGTTTGTTTGTTTGTTTGTTTGGTTTGAGACAGGGTTTCTCTGTGTAGCCTTGGCTGTCCTGGAACTCACTGTGTAGACCAGGTTGGCCTTGAAAGCAGATATTCACCTGCCTCTAATTCCCATATGCTGCAATTAAAATTAAACCACTTGCCTGAGAGCCTGGGTTTAATTTCCAGCATTTACACAAAAGAAAAGGCAGAGATCCTTGGCAGGTGTGAATGTAGAACACTTACCTGGGCTCAGTTCCCAGTGCTGCAAAGAAAGAAACACTAAGGGCATTGGAAAAATCATGAGGAGTCATATTTATTCTTCCCTAAAATTACATATAAAACATAGAATTGTATGTGCATAAGTGTATAGTTTATATACTTATAAACTGTAAGTGCATAGTAGAATTTCACCTGATGTGCTGACAATACTGTCCCCTCACCTCCAGAACAACAAGAGCTAAAAACTGACAAAGCTCCAGTATCAGGAGTGAGTTGTTGGTCAGTGGTTCTAACAGACTCACAGAGCAGTACAAGTTATTGCCGTTGTGCTTGGTTTCGTTCCAGAGGTTGAAGGTAAGTCCATATTACTGAAGACACGCCATGCTCTTTGGACACTGAACTCAGAGGATCGGTCCTAGATCTGACTT
Source organism: Mus musculus (assembly GCF_000001635.26). Lineage (NCBI taxonomy): Eukaryota > Metazoa > Chordata > Mammalia > Rodentia > Muridae > Mus > Mus musculus. Next base: position 76,977,456 of record NC_000078.6, on the reverse strand, counting down.
GAAAACCTCCTCCCTAAAAACGAGCTGTCACAGGACCTTCCTGGTGCTATGCAAACTTCCAAGAAGGGTGAGCAACCACTACTCAGCTATGACACCTATGATGATCCACAACAACTTAGCAAGCTAGCCCTGCGAGTGCAGTAGCTAGCGGCATGTGGTAACCAACTTAATTCAACTTAAAGCCTCAGAACAAGAGGGAACTCATGCCTAGTCCTGGAAACCTACCCAGCCTTTCCGGGCTTGGAGAGGTCATGGGTCCTAGAGCAAAAGCTTACACTACTCTTGACTAAGTCAGAATAGTTCCCAAGTACCTTCTAATACGCATTCCCTCAGAAAAGCGTATGTCTCCTTATCAAAGGAGCATCTCTTTAAAAGAGATGGAGACCAATTCAGAAAAGCACAAGTGGCCAGTACAGAACAACTGACCATGCGGTGCCCAGACCCAACAGACACAACTCCTGCACCAAAAACCCGGGGACAATCAAAGAGGAGGGGATAGAGAAGTTGTAGGAGCCAGAAGACCAAGAGGTTCTGTGAGGTTGTGTCTTCTAGAAACGACAGGGAAGCATCACCCATGAAACTTCAACAATATGGCTGCCTCAGCAAGACCTGAACAAGGACAGTGCCAACAGACAAGACATACTAATGTGGAAAGGGAAATTTCACAGGAAATTTCTAGACAAAGAAAGATAAGCAACTAAAGAATGCAGGGAGAGGGAGAAACAAATTCCCAAGGGTTGAGCCCACCTAATTGGTTATCCAATACCAATAAAACCATATACCTACAAGTAACAGTAAATAGACTGAGCAGGTTGTATTTATATATTTATGCATGTATGTATGTAAAACAATTAGAAAAAAAAATAGACCGTGAATTTGAGAGGGAACACAGGAGTAATAAGACATGGGAAAGGTTGGAAGGAAGAAGGGAAAATGGGAAATTATATAATTATATTTTAATTTCAAAACACAACTTAGAAAGAAAGAGAAAAAAGGAAGAGAGGGAGAGAATGAGGGAGGGAGAGAGGGAAGGAGGGAGAGAGAGATAGCATACAATTTGGACAAGGAGAGAAGAGAGAGAGAGAAAACAATTTGGAATAGGAGAGAGAAAAATGTTTTCACATGTGTAGAAAATTACGAACCAGACATAGTGTTGGATGGATGCCTACTGTCCCGGAATTCAGGAGACAGAGGCTGTGATGGGCTTCAGAACAAGGATCTATCTAAGAGACAAACACATAAGAAAAATGGTCCTAATAATATGCAAATCCATAAACATAACTAATAATGGGTTTAATAAAATTATAGACTATAAGATCAATGTACAAAAGGCATTGCTAGCCGTCAGCAACACACAATTGAAAACTGAAAAATTAAAAGTATGTAGGAGGCCAGTGAGGTCATGCAGCAGGTGAGGTGCCTGCCGTCACTCCTGATGGTTTTGATCCCTGAAGCCCATGATAAGAGAGAACAAACGTCTACAAGCTGTCTTCTGACCTCCATATGTGCATTTGTACATACACACACACACACACACACATTCACCATAAATAAATTTAAATATGTTTGCAAACTATATTTTGTTTAGCATCAAAGGATTAAATTCTTGGAGCCAAAACTAATAAGATCCATGCAATATTTTACACTGAAAACTACAAAATATTACTGAGAATCAATTAACACCTAAATAAATTAAGAGGTGTACTATGTTCATGAATCAGAATATATGTTCATTGTTGAAACGTCATCTCTCCCCTAAATTAGCCTAAAATTTCCAAGCAGTCCTCATCAAAATTCCAGCAGACACGGGTGTGAATGCAGCTTGAAATAGTAAGAATAAATTACTTGATTACTAAATCTTAAAAAATAAATACAAAGAAAAGAAGCATCTCAAGACACTTCCTTTTCAGTGGGAGCTCTTGCTGGTGCAGAGCTTACTGTGTAGACCAGGCTGCCCTAAAACTCACTTTGTAGACTAGGCTGGCCTTATGCTTGTGGCAATCCTCCTGCCTCTGCCTCTCTGCCTCTCTGCCTCTCTGCCTCGTAAGTGCTGGGATTACTGGTTTTACAGTTTGAGTGGAAATGCACAGGACCTAGGAGAGTCACAGCTATTTGAAAAACAACCAAATCAGAGGGACTCTTCACACTGCCAGTCTCTCATGTGTCTGTAAGCAAGATCAAGATGGGGTGGCTTTGATGTACAAATAGAAAGATGGGTGGAGGCTGGAAATCATGGTGTATGCCTTTAATCCCAATACTCCAGAGGCAGAGGCAGGTGAGTCTCTAAATCCAAGGCCAGCCTGGTCTATAGAGTGAGTTCCAGGACAGCCAGGGCTACACAGAGAAACCCTGTCTCAAAGAAGCAAACAAACAAACTGAACCCAGGGCTCCCTACGCAGGTGCTCTACTAACTGAGTGACATCTTCAGAAGCCTCTTTTCTTGCTTTTATTTGGCTTTGCTTTTGACAGATTCCTGTCCTGTAACCCTGTCTGGTTGGCTTACGAGGAAATCAGTCTGTAGACCATGGTAGACTAGAACTTGTGGCAATCCTCCTGCCTCTGCCTCTTGAGTACTCGGATTATAGGCACGTACTCTCATACCTGGCAAATATAGTCTTCTTGATAAATAGTAGTTCTGGGACCGTTGGATGCACATGTTATTAAAAATGTCCCTTGGTCTTTATTTTTATGCCCTACATATAAATTAATTTGAGAGGCAGATCTGTCATGATGGAAAGTAACCGGAAAGGTGATGGCTTAGAGCAGAGGGGAGGAGATATGTAAGCCGCAGCTAACGAGTCTGAGGTTTCCTTCAGAGTTGATGAAAACCATTGATTGTTTTATATACATTATATGAATTTGTTTGGTGGGATGGGAATTAAATATCGATAAAGCTGTAAAAAAAAGAAATGAACACAAACTGAATCATACACCTAAGATCTAGCACAAAACCTATAAAATTCTAAAGGAGAGATACAAGGAATCACTGTGTGATGGGCACACATGTAATCCCAGCACCAGGGAGAAAAATTCGAGGATATCTCAGTATACATGGAAAGACCCAGGCTAGTGAGGGCTACATAGTATTGCCCTGTTTGAGGAAGAAACAGAAGAGAGGAAGGAAGAGAAAGCTCTTTGCTATCTTGGATTAGACCAATGGTTCTCCCTCAACCTACAGGTCAAGACACCCCCCCCATGGGGGTCACATATTGGATATTTACATTATGATTCATAACTGCAGCGAAATTACATTTATGAAGTAGCAACAAAATAATTTTATGGTTGGGAGGGGTGTCACCACAACATGAGGCTCTCAGCATTAGGAAGGCTGAGGACCATTGGACTAGGTAAAGAATTTTAGTTTTGTTTGTTTGCTCGCTTGCTTGCAACAAGGTCTCACCAATGTAGTCAGGCTGGCATTCGTACCCACGTTATTCCTGCCTGGATTCTAGAGCACTAGAATAGAGATGTGTCCCACCAAGCATGGCAGGAGGATCAGGAGTTCAAGGCCATCTTTCAGCTACTTAGGAAGTTTAAGGCTAACATGGCCTTTGACATGATGCTGTTTCAAAACCAACCAACCAACAGACGAAAGGGTTGGTAAATATTCTTTTGCTTGTTTTGAGAGAGAGTCTCCTGTTCCACCTCACTGTTAAGACTGTAGTCTACCATGATTGAATCACTTTCCTGAGCATGGCACAAAATGGAGGACTCTCTTTTTTTAGCGAGGCTTCTTCTTCTTCACCTGATCGGGAGAGCCCGACCCCCAATCTTCTATCTGAGGAATGCCCCCAGAATCTTTTTTTTTTTTTTTTTTTTTTTTTTTTTTGGTTTTTCGAGACAGGGTTTCTGTGTATAGCCCTGGCTGTCCTGGACCTCACTTTGTAGCCCAGGCTGGCCTCGAACTCAGAACCGCCTGCCTCTGCCTTCCAAGTGCTGGAATTAAAGGCGTGCGCCACCACGCCCCGGCTGCCCCCAGAATCCTTAAGCCTTAATCAATGAAACTTCACGAGAAGAACCCCTTCCCAGTCTCTGTATAGCCCTTGATTCACCCGAATAAAGTATATACGCACACAAGCTGTCTCACTGAACCTCATCTAAGAGAGATATTTCTTTGAACCTTGTCTAAGAGAGCTGTAACAATAGAAACCCCACACACCTACCACCACCCCACCCCATCCCGCCACCCCCAACTCCCCCACCTCCACTCTCCCACTTCCAACTCCCCTCATCCCCCACCCTCTCAAAGCCCCACCTCCCTACCACTCCGCATTTACTATCGGACCAGGATCCCGCGGACCGGTCTGGACTTTGCTTCATCCTTTCCTGCCTGGACACAGCAGTGCCTGCATACCCCAAAGGAAGAAGGGGAAATGGAACCACAGTCTCCCTTTGTATCTCGGGCTGCTCTGGAACTCCAGAATCCTCCGTCTCATCCTCCCCAGAGCTCAGGACTTGTATCACCACTTCGAATCACCTTTTCTCGTGAGCATCCTCTCTTCTTTTGTTAGTAACTGTCAAGGATGCAGTGGACTTTCTATAAATATTCTGACTGTCTCCACTTGCCACGAGTTAAGTGGCCCGGGGGGTCAGTCTGACCTGCGGGAACAGACATGCGAGCAGATATCTTTGCCCAAAGAACACCGTGTTCTTTGGGCCTGTTACCAAACCATCTAGATCAGTTTCTCCGCCTATTTCAAACTTCCTCCCATTTTCTTGAATTGCAGCAGAATTTGGACTCTAATTTTGCCAAAGGAGTTAGGGAATATTGGAGAGGGTTGTAGCCTCGAAGAAAATATTTCTAAACATACGGAGCCTCTGTTCACACATCGCTATCGTTTCTGCCTTATTTTCTCGTTTACTTATTTTAAGCAAGCGCTTGAAGTTTAAAGAGTCCTCATGAAGCCCGTTCAAGGTCACTTACTCCTCTAGCAGCAGTGGAGATGGTCACGCTGTTTCCAAGGAGCAGAAGAGCTGCGGCTGGCACTGCCATCCCTACCAAGCCCAGTCTGGCAGGCTAGAGTACGTGGCTTGACGTTAGCAGTTGGAAGTGACAGCTGAATTTTGGAAAGTTCCATGACAGTTCTGGTGGCATTTTCACATCTCACCCCTAGAAAGAACACCTGAGTGCTGTAAGCACCCAAGAGTCTACTTCAGAGACACTGCCCCTGTGTGCCCCCAGCACGCTTGAACTCCCGACACTGTCAATCAAGTGCATGGCGAGTTCAGAATGGGGCTGATTGCATGGGGGCCTTGATCCACAGAAGGAATTCATAAAGCGGGGCCTCCCACTCCATCATACAAGCTGGCGTTGGCAAGGAGGTTATGCTCCTGGATAAGGCCATGTGTACTGAGTCTGATCAGAAGCATAGCTCCTGGGAGTAGGTTATTCCCAAGAGCCCTTCACGTTCTGAAGCCCTCCACTAGATTCCTGAGCCAAGGCAGCATAGTTGTGGTGGAAAGCACACACTTTGACATCGGAGAAACCTGGGCTCTTGGACTGCTTCTGCGCCTACTAACTGATAACAGGGAAATTCTGTTTGTATGATTTTGTGAGCTTTGCTATGGCTGTTTGATGTTTATGACATGGTCTCACATAGCTCAGACTAATCTTGAACTTGCTATTTACTCTGAGCTGATCCTGCTGAGATTAGAGGCAGGCACTGCCACACCTGACCTTAACAGTCACTCATTTGTTCATTTTAGGCAGACATCGCTGTAGCTCACTATGACTGAACTTCTGACTCTTTTGCTTCTACCTCTTGCCGTCTGGATTACAGGTATCACTGTTAAGCAACTTACTGAGGTTGGAGATGGCCCAGCCATTAAAAGCTCCTGCTGCCCTTGCAGAGGACCCGACTTCAGTTTCCAGCACCCATGTCCACACTGGGTGGTACAAAGCCACCTGTGACTCCAACTTCAGGATACCTGACAACCTCTGCTGGCCTCCAAGGGCACCTGCACTCACACGTGTACCACACACCACAGAAACACACACACACTTTTCTTTTTCTACAAAAGGAATTGCATTAGATTGGAGAGATAGCTGGGCTGGGTCGGTGGTTAAAAGCACTTATTGCTCTTGAAGAGAATCTAGCTTTAATTTCCAGCACCTACATGGCAGCTCATATCTAATTGTATCTCCAGTCCAAGGGGATCTGAAGTCCTCTTCTAACTTCTCAGGAATCAGGCATACACATGCTGCACAGACATTCATGCAGGCACAACACTCATACACATAAGTAACAAATGCATCTTACATTTTTTTTTAAATGGCTTGTTTTTTTAAAAATGAATACAGTGGGAGTGTAGCTCAATGGTAGAGTACCTATCTAGTATGTGCAAAGTCCTAGGTTCAGCCCCAGCATTACACATGAAAAAAGTGTATCAATTCTGGGACAGATGGCTCAGTGGGTAAAAGAGCTTGCTGCACAGGCCTGAAAACCTGAGTTCCATCCTTGGAACCCATAGTGGAAGGAGATAACCCTAAAAGTTATTTTTGGACTCCCACATGTGCACCATAGTAAGGAAACATGGTAAATACAGATATAGGACTATTGCTTAACTGGATAAACTGTGAGTTCTTGTGTGTGTGTGTGTGTGTGTGTGTGTGTGTGGTGAGATGTGTGGTGTGGGGGGGGGTGTTGGAGTGTGTGTATGTGTGGTGTATATGTGTGGTATATATGTGTGGTGTGTGTATGGTGTGTATGTGTGGTATGTGTGTGTATATGTGTGGTGTGTGTTGTGGTGTGTATGTATGGTATGTATGGTGTATATATGTGGTATGTATGTGATGTGTGGTGTGTGTGTGTGTGTGTGTGTGTGTGTGTATGTGTGAAGTACATTCTACTATATAGCAGTATAGTAAATACAGAGACCACATCATTAATTTAATTTATGTATGGTACATAATCACATATGCTATCATGCACTGGCATACACCAGCACAGCTCAGAGCAGATGAGCGACACATTGTACTACAGCATTGCCACAGCTGGGTCACCATTTGGTGATGGCATTTTCCGGGTCTAATCTCAGGGGGCTATCACTGCATATGCAGTCCATCCCACTGCAGAATGAAATGCTACTACGTGGGACACGCCTACTTCCATTCTGCTTAGGTGGGACACTCGAGGATGTGAGCCTGGCTCTTGAGTTCTTTCTCCCTTTTTGTCTTTATTCTCCTGAATGTGTGCTTTGGGGTATGTTGTTGTTGTTGTTGTTGTTGTTGTTGTTGTTGTTGTCATCGTCAACTTCGTTTGTGAGGTTTTTTTGTGGAATTTGCTGGGGGGAGGAATTTATTTATTTATCTTTGAGACAATGTTTCACTATGTTTCCTTCATGGGCCTAGAAGTTTCTATGTAGACCAGTGTGGCCTCAAATTCACAGAGATCCACCTGCTTCCTGAACATTGAGAATAAACAGGTGTGCTACCACCCCTGACCTTGGCCTCTTTTTTTTCTTTTAAGATTTATTTTTATTTTTAATTATGTAGACACTTGTGTGTCTATGTATAGGTATTAACCTCTGAGACTCAAGCAGGGGCTCACTACTTCAAGGCCTGCCTGGATTACAGAGTAAGGGCAAGGCGAGCCTGGGCAATCCAGAGGGATCTTGTTTCAAGGTACAAAATGAAGAAATGGGCTGAGGATATAGCCCAACAGCACAGCCTTTGCCTGGTATTGCAGAAGCCCTGGGTTCAGGCTCTTGTACTGCAAAGGGAGTGTGAGGAGAAAGGAAGATTGAAAAATTCATTTGTTAATGAAATGTTTAGTAGTTGTGAGTGTAAATTGCAAAAGGCCTCTGAGAGCCGGCTTCCTTCCAAATTCCTTCGAAAACCCGAGTACCCCAGGGCTTGTTCCTCCGGAAATCAGAACACCTTGGGAGGCTAAGGGTGTGGTGCCCAGTGTACTCAGTGCCCTGGGTTCAACCCACAGCACCAGGAAACAAGTCAACAAACAAGCAAAGACTGGTGGTGTGGTTTATGTCTATAATCGCAGAGCTTGGGAGGGGCAGACAAGAGGCTCAGGAGTTCCAGGTTAGCCTGAGCTATGTGGTGAGTTTGAGACAGGCACAGGCTACAGAAGGCTCTGCCTGAAACACAAACATACTGGCACTTTGAATTTGCCGGTGAAATGTTCTTGCTGTAGTAAGCAAAGCACTGGGCCTTCTCTACCAGCTCTGCAGTGATTGGTCTTTTGGGGACCATCAGAATGGAAACGCTGACTGATTTTTTTTTCTCCAGTGATGGAAATTGAACCTAGGGTCTCACACAGGCTAAGTAAGCACTCTGTGACTGAACTGTGTTCCCAGCTCTGATTTTTTTTTCTTTTCTTTTCTTTTTAAATAAAACTTGTCAAGTCACTGAGATGGCTCCAGGTCAAACAAAGCACCTGTCACACAAACCTGATGACTTGAATTGTGTCCCTGAAACCCAGGCTGGAAGGAGAAGCTAGTCCCAAACGTTGTCCTCTGACCTCCACATAAGCTCCATGGTGCGTGTGTACACACACACACACACACACACACACACACACACAGAGGTCATTGTTAAAAATAATCAAAAGCAGCCGGGTGGTGGTGGCACATGCCTTTAATCCCAGCACTTGGGAGGCAGAGGCAGGTGGATTTCTGAGTTCGAGGCCAGCCCGGTCTACAAAGTGAAGTCCAGGACAGGCAGGGCTACACAGAGAAACCCTGTCTCGAAAAAACAAAACAACAACAAACAAAAAAAATCAAAAGCTGTTGGATAGCCATGGTGACTCATACCTGTAATTCCAGTGCTTGGCTGAAACAGGAGGATTGCTACGAGTTTGAGGCCAGCCTGGACTACAAGTGAAATTCTGTTTTTTGTTTTGTTTTGTTTTGTTTTGTTTTTTAAAAAAGCTGATTGTTTATACAACTTCAAATGTATCCACTAAGGATTTGTGATGTTTATTTTTTTTCTAATTCTGGTTTGACCATGTATTTGAGTATTTGACCATGATGGGTTACACTGATAGGTGTCCTGTTGTTCTTTTATGTTAAAATGTTACACACATACATTTACATTACATAAAATCTTGTCTATTACTAGCAATTGCCAGAATGATTGTTGGAACAACTTCTATCAACAAACTTCTAGTTTGTAATAAGTTAAGAAATTCAAGCCGGGTGGTGGTGGCACATGCCTTTAATCCCAGCACTTGGGAGGCAGAGGCAGGCGGATCTCTGAGTTAGAGGCCATCAGCCTGGTCTACAGAGTGAGTTCCAGGACAGCCAGGGCCACACAGAAAAACCCTGTCTCAAAAACAAACAAACAAACAAAAACCAAAAAACCAAAACCAAAGAAACAAACAAGAAATTCATCCTGGTGTTAACAGACAAAACATCTTCAACTCATTTTGGACTTTGGGTTTCAGAGGAAGGTGTCAAATTAAATAAAGGACTTCAAGTAAAATGTGGATTAAACACAGATGGAGATGGTTCCTTGGCACCAACAACCTTTTCTCCACGACTTCTGAGTTGTCAGGACTGTTGAAACACATTTACCAATATCTCAGAGCCAAGCATACTGTTGAGTGGGGCCTAAACAAATACTTTCTTTATCCTTCATCATCTCTAGTTGTTGAAGTAGAGAAACTCTTCATAGGCCCATTTCCCAACGACCTTCATGACTGACTTCCTAGTACTTAAGAGTGTATGTTAGAATTTATTCCCGTCACCTATACTTAATATGATAATCTCCAGATTCATCTATTTTTTTTTCTTTGCAGTTGAATATAATTCCTTGGTATTTGTATGGCACATTTTCATCTTTCTTTCATCTGTTGATGGGCATCTTAGGCCCGTTCATTTCCTTGCTATTGTAAATAGTGCAGCAATAAACATGGACTTTAGGCTGTAAAGTCCTTTGACTGTATGTCCTGGTATAGCCAAGTCGCATGGAAGTTCTATTTTTAACTTTGAGAAACTTCCCTATTGAGTTCCATAATGGCTGTGCTAGTTGGCACTTCTTTCTCCATATCTTTACCAGCATTTGTTGTTAGTGTTTTATAAACTTTTGTTTATTGTTTTTCTACTGTACTGAGGATTGAACACCGGCTTCATGTTTACTAGGCACGTGCTAGCTACAACCCAAGCCCCCATCTCCTTCACAAGAGACTTCAATGGTCCCTTTCTGAGTGTGCTAGCAGGTTGCTGTAGAGACCCTGGTGGCTACAGTTCCTCCCCCAAACAACTAGAAAGCACAGTTGACACCAGGAAGGATAGGCTGTGACGTAAAATACACTGAAATACTCGCTGCTTAAGAAAGATAGCTGACTCGAGGAGGCAGCAACTGTCTTTTAATAGCGCTACTGTTTTGGTAAGCATGATGCTGCATGTTTAAAAAAAAAAAGAAAAGAAAAAGAAAAATCATTGGAATTTTCCACTTTTCAAGGACATGTTTTTGTTAAAATGATATATACTTCTCTACATATCTATATTCATATAGATAATCAGTGTTATTACTATTGTTAATTAATTCATTAATCTAGAGAAGGGGCCTCATGTAGTTCAGGCTCTCAAGCCCAGGTTAGCCTTGGACTTTATTTATTTATTTATTTATTTATTTATTTATTCATAGTGTGTGGTATGTATATGCACTGGCACATATGTGCATGTGTGCAACAGTTAAGAACAGAAACCGACATTGAGCAGCCCGTGTTCTTATCCTTGTCATTGTTGTCTTCCTCTTCCTCCTCTTCTTGAGACAGGGTCTCTCATTGAATCCTGTAGTTTGCCTTTTTGGCTGGACTGGCTAACCAGAGAGCCCGAGATCTGCCCCACCCCCATTGCTGGGGCTGGATGTATGTGGCTGTGTCCAGCTTTTTCATGGGTACTGGGGAATCATAATTAAGGTCCCCATGCTTGTGAAGGGAGCACTTTACCCACTGAAACATCGCCCCATGGCCTTGAACTCCTTTTTCATCTTCCTGCCTACGCTTCCTAGTTGCTGGGGTCATTCGAATGATGCACCCTGTCTTGCTGAGATTCAGTTTTGGTGTTGTTTTATAAAAATAAAGAGGAGAGAGGGAATACGTTTGGTGGATGTGCAGTCAGGCATAGGGGATCGGGGTGCCTCTGCAGGGCCCATGCTGAGGCATCCCTTCCCCCTGAGGGACCAGCCACGTGATGGTATAGTATAGAATAGAGTTTAATCAGGGCATCGGGAGGGGAGTTGAGACAGGGGGGGGGGGGAGAGAGAGAGAGAGAGAGTAGAGGAGTAGAGGCGGGCCATGGGCAGATGGAGAAAGAAGGGGTAGGGGAATGGGAGGGCAGAAGCAAGAGGACAGAACAGGAGCAAGAAAGCAAGAGAGAGAGGAGGGGGCAGTAGCCCCTTTTATAGTGAGTCAGACACACGTGGCTGTTGCCAGGTAACTGGGAGGTGGAGCCTGGACTAAATGCAAACACTTGGGACACCGTTGGAGAGCTAGTTAACAAAGTCTCAGGCAGAGGATTCCACCAGATAGAAGACAGAAAAAAAATTAAGAGTCTGACCAAAGGGATATCTCAGTGGGTAAAAGCTCCTGTGTGTGTGTGTGTGTGTGTGTGTGTGTGTGTGTGTGCGCGCGCGTCACACACAAATAAAGAAGAGTTTTTTGTTTTTTTAAAAGAAGATTCAAGAGTCAATGGCCACAAAAGTTACACACAGGGCTTAGGCAGGAAGAACCAGAGACACATAGAAGGGGCCGCCGAGAAAGTAGGAGAAAAAACATATATATATAAGAATTCCTCAATAAAAGGGAAATTCACATCAAGGTACAATGGCTCACACCTACATTCCCAGAACTTGGGAGGCCAAGGCTGGAAGACCACAAATTCAGAGACAGCCTGGTCCACACCCTGAGACTCTTGCATAGCATAAGTGAAAGGCCAGCGCCACAGACAAATGCAGGAATCAGCGAAACAGAACAGAAGGCCAACAAGTAAGAAAAAAGTTTGGATTTAGCAGTAAGTGTGTCGCCCAGGGTCTAGAGGAGAGTGGTTTAGCTGAGTGGAAAGGTGGGACTGATCTCTGGAGGAATCAGAAACGGAGGCAGTCAGCCGGTACAGGGCACTGACAGCTCCCCCGTGCCCCGCCAGTGCTCCTGATCAATTCTAAGGCAGTTGTGATTGCCTGGGTCTGGCTGGGGGCTGAAGCTTTGCATTTCTATGAAGCCTCCCAGTGGGGGGGCCTACTTGAACCAGCACAAAGTACTTAAGACTGACAAATTCAACCTTGAAAGGTCAAGGGCTTGGATGTTTTTAAAGCTTCCCAAAGACTCACCTGTGGAAATGTTAGATTGTTAGTCATATCAGAAAAACAACCAGAAGAGACTATAAAGGCCATTGCTGTCCCTTGTGCACAGTTCTCTCAGCAAATGTCTTGTTCATGAAAATCTCCATTTGGGTCCCTCAACTCCATTTCCTTATAGGACAGAGGAGGACCATACCTTTTTTTCATTCTGCCTCCATCTTCACAGGCTAAGATCTCAGGCAGGTGCTACCATGTCTGGCTTTTTACTTTTAATTTTATTATTATTATTTGGCAGTGCTAGAGGTCAAACCTAAGTCCTTGTGCATATAAACCAAGTAAATTTATGCCCACACTAGTATTATTATTATTTTCATTTTAACTCTATTATATCTAAGAATATGTTCTCCAGATCACATCTGTCAAAACTTACTGAGATTCGTTTTATGGCTTAGAACTCAATCAGTTCTTATAAATGTTCCATGAGTGCTTCAAAATACCATTGCATTTCTGGGTTTCTTCCTTCCTTCCTTCCTTCCTTCCTTCCTATTAGATCAGAGGTACTGGCCAGACTGACAGATTTGAATAATCTGTCAATTACTAGGAAAAAGCTGGACTTGGGTGGCACACACCAGTAATCCCAGGCCTTGGCTGAGACAGGAGAAGTATTTCTGTTAGTTTGTTTTGTTTTGTTTTTTTCCGAGACAGGGTTTCTCTGTGTAGCCCTGGCTGTCCTGGAACTCACTCCGTAGGCCAGGCTGGCCTCGAACTCAGAAATCTGCCTGTCTCTGCCTCCCGAGTGCTGGGATTAAAGACGTGTGCCACCACCACCCGGCCCTGGAAAGCCTTTATTCCATTTTTCCAGATGTCCTTTCAACATGTGGAGATCTATGGTGAGCAGAATCTAGTTTAGGCTTTGTAGGCCCAGTCCTTGTCCTGGCAGCCTCAGAGAACACCCGGCCATTACCCCCCACCCTCCCTGAAATCTGGCATCTCCTCGAAATTCATATCGCTTGCTGCTGTACAATCTGCTTGGCATATCCGCTTTCCCTACAGTGTTTTTATAATTTACTTCTTAGATTTTAGCCATGTGAGCGAAGATTATTTTTATAACAGCTTTGTTGATGCATAATTATTAACATATCAATCATAAAGCCCACTCTTTCAAAGTATATAATTCAGTGAAAGCTTGCCTTTATCCTGGCATCCTCTAGGTTGCACATACGAACCACCTGAAGATCATTAAAAACTGTCTTTTACTGATCCTACCCACCTCCCAAAGGCTTTGACTTCATTGAGGAGGGGCATGGAACAGGCATGAGATATATTTTTTTAATCCCCCAAAAAACTAACTTGCAGCTAAGGATGCACTCTGCACATTGCACATTGCAGGTAGATATATAAGGAGGGTTTGCGGTGATCATCCATTGTCTCTACTTCTGGTATCCAGTTAACTCTTACTATCTTATCCAGGCAGTGGTGGCAAATGCCTTTAATCCCAGCACTTGGGAGGCAGAGATGAGGCCAGCCTGGTCTACAGAGTGAGTTCCAGGACAGCCAGGGCTACACAGAGAAACCCTGTCTCGAAAAACCAACCAACCAACCAAACAAACAAACAAAAAACCCTCTTACCATCTTTGTCTCCCTTACAGCCCTTGACTTCTATTACGAGTCAGTGTCTGCTTATGACTGTGTTCTCATCACTAGGCTTGGCCACACGGACATTTAAGGCCAGCCTGGGCTAGGTGTCAGAAAGATTGTATTACACCACCAAGTTTCTGCACTCAATAGTCAGGGGTTAAATGATTTTTTACTCAAAAAACATTAACTCATAAATCAAACTCAAGACCGCACTCATTTTGAAGATCAATTGTAAAGTGGTAGTCTGGTTAATTTCTCAGATGACCTTATTATTACTGTTTGTTTGTTTGTTTGTTTGTTTGTTGTTTCATTGAGGACCTGGTGCACACTGAAAATGGTGACAGGGTAGTCCGGTTTTTGCTTTCAAAGCTGTGAAGTCTTTGAGGGGACACATCATGCCATTCCTGGGCTGCCACATATTAGATACTTAGCTAAATGCGGGTGGGGACAATGTAGTTACACTTCATACCTCGTTGCATTATGTATGACCTTAACTGGACAGGGAGCTGCACAACTTTCCCGTTTTGATTCTTTTTGCAGTTAATTAAAGTTCTCTATAAACTGGGGCACTCCCTAATCTGCTCCGGCTACAACAAACAGAAGGTAGGTTTTACTTGCACCTACGAGAGGTTTTGTAAACACTCAAGCCCAGCAAGGACAGTTCTCTCGGACAAATGAAAGCAAGATTCTTGAGATGAAGGACACCCGGCGAAATCGGTCCTTTAGTTTGTCCCGTAATGTCTCTTAACACCTTAAACCCAGATAACAGAGGGCCCGCGTGGGCATCTCGACCGCGCCCCCTGGTCAGCCACAGCGTGATTCCTTCCCGGGAGGGTTACGCCCCAGGGCGCAAGTGGAGCGACTCAAGCATTAAACGAGACAATGTAAAAGCAGTCTAGCCAAGAAGAGACAGTGTTATTTTGGCAGCCAGTTTCTCTCCCCCCGCCCCCAAACCCCCGAGCCTCCACCCAATCCCTTGGGCCGGGCGCCCAGAGCTCGGAATTGTGGCCGGCTCCAGGAGCCCAGCTCCCTCCACGTGTCCTGTCTTCCCAGCAGCCTCTCCGCCGCCTGGGGAGGAAAATCTCCTGACAACTCGCGGTCTGTGGACTACATCTCCCGGGAGGCACCGCGCCACTTCTCGCTGCCAACACCCGGGGCGCAGGCGCCCTGAGCTCTGTCAACAAGCGAGTCTGGCGAAGCCTGTGTGCGGTTCCTGATGGGATTTGTAGTTTCTCTGGCTCTCTCTCACTCGCCCATCCGACGCTCGAGGACTACAAGTCTCAGCTACCCCGGCGCGGTGAGCCCGGTCACGTGTTAGGGGGCCGATCGGGCGTGCGTGCCGCCGTTGATCCGGTGCTGCAGTGAGGTGGTTGTCGCCCGTGTTGTGTGTGCGTGAGTGTGTGTGAGTGAGTGAGCGAGTGAGTGAGTGTGTGCGTGGGGGCACTCGGCTTGTTGTTGTCGGTGACTTCCCCCTTCCCTCCACCCCTCCCCTCCCCGGCCGCCGCTGCAGTGGCCGCTCCCTGGGCCGTAGGAAATGAGCGATAACGATGACATCGAGGTGGAGAGCGACGTGAGTCCTGGGGCTTCTTCCTTTCCGTTCGGGTTGTCAGGCGGGGACAGCGGCAAGGGTTCTCAGCCGGGCGACGGCGGGAGGGGGTCGGGTCGCCGCCGCCTCCGTCCTTTTCTCCCCCTCCCCCCGGGGCCGGGACCGCCTGCGTCGCGCTCCAGGCTCGCTCCCCTCCAGTCCTGTCCGGAGAGGCCTCCTGGGACTGAAGGTGGGAGCAGACACGCGGCCTCTGGGACCCCCACATTCTCCCGTGGAGGAGGGTGTCGAGGCCTCCCTCTCCGCTCTGCCCGGCTGGGGATCCCATTATCCTTCCGGATCCTGGGCAAGGAGACCAGCGCTCAGCTCTTGCTCTTTGGGTCCATGAGCTCCCTCCTCCTGTGACCGGTTGATCCTTGGGGTGAAGGGGCTGGGAGTGCTCTGACGCCCTAGAGGGATCGAGGGAGAGCAGGCAGTGTTCCGGATCCCTCTTGTCCGGTTCGGATCCCAGAAGGAGGGGCAGTGCCTGAAACCCCCCCCCCCCCCCCCCCCAACTAGGCTACGGGATCTCGCTGGAGAGAGTGGAAGGGGAAAGAGGGAGGGAGGGGTGTCAGACTGACTCCCCACCCGCTGCTTCCTCCGCCGCCGGCATTTTCTTTCTTATTATTGAATTCGAAGTGTGAAAATAACTTCTGTATTTTCTATTTTTCTCTCTCTCTTATTCCAGGAAGAGCAACCGAGGTTTCAATCTGCGGTACGTCTCCTACTCTCCATTTCATTTTCATTTCCGTTCAGTTTTGGTTCTTTTTGGAGTCAGAAAAAGAGATCGTTCTATTACTTTTAATACTCTTGTAAACTCCTCTTAACCGCTAAGGTGAGGTTGAGTCTGTTGGGGTTGGAGGAGGGGGGCGTTGCAAATCCACATGATTCTTGATATTCAGGTGGTAGATTCTAGTGAGTAGGTAGGTAGGTAGGCAGGCAAGTGAGGAGGCCTGTGCTGTGAACTGAGTTGTTCTGTAGTGTTCAGTGCGGCGGAGATATGTGAGAAATGGAAGGGCATTCTGAAGTGAATGGTAGTGTTATTTCAGAGCAAACTGGCTAGGTTTTATTTAGGAGCAGGTAAACTTTAAGCAGTATCTCCATAGTTGTGTGAAGTTGCAGGCACATGTAATAATCGCCTTTAGCCAAGGTCATGTGACTACTGCAGACTCCTAGGATCTAGAAAAGCATGATATTCCCCAAAAAACGACAATGGAAAAAAGAGAGGCGCTAGAAGTTAAATATTGAAAGTGGCACAGCTTTTTGTGGTCTTGACTTTCCATTTGAGAAGAAAAAAAATGTTGAAGAGTGGCACTGTTAGAGACAGCTTTGCTGAAAGGTGATGGATGCATCCATATAATGTTATCAGTAACTTATTAGATTTTTTTATATTAATGGGGTTTTTTTGTAGGTGTTTCTGGCTTTGGGTTGACCCCATGCTTTCTTGTCTGGAGTCTGAGACTTAGGAGTAAATAGGCATAGATTAGAGAGAGAGAGGAGAGAAGGAATAGACTCAGAATACAACCAGAGGAGAGAGAGAGAGATGGAATATTTGATGGTTGGAAATGGTAGGGAAAGAGAATGGAGTGAGGTCCTCATTACCCGTGAGGACCAGGTAACAGCTAGTCAAGGGTGGAAGGAAGAGGTGAGGATGTACACCCCTTCTAAAAAGTCCGTAGCCACCTGCCCCTGCTGCTTGCTACCTGAGAGTGATCGGTGCTGCCCGGTGCTGCCAGATCTTTTTGTTTCCTTCAGGGCTGAGCCCTATCCCTGGAACCTCAAAGTTTATGAGAAATGTTAAAATACTTGAAACACAGATTATTACTTTTTTGGGTGTGTTTATGTGCATTTAACTTTTGACTGTGCTAGGATTCGAACCCAGGGCCCTCGCATGCTGTGCAACCCCTCTGCCATGGAGCTTCAACCTCAGCCTATTTAATTGATTTTTTTAATTACATTTACTTAACGTGTGTGTGTGTGTGTGTGTGTGTGTGTGTGTGTGTGTATGTATGTATGTGTGTATGTATGTATGTATGTGTGTGTGAGTGTTGTGTGGTCACGTGTATGTGATGGCTCACATGTGAAGGTCATAAGAACCACTTGGATTCAGTTCTCTCTCTCAAACACATGGGTCTGGGGATTGAATTTAGGGTCATCAGGTTTGACCTCAGTGCCTTTACCCACTGAGCTATCTCTCTACCTTCTAGTTACCTGATTTTTAAACGATATATGACACAGCTGTTTAGGAACTTGTAGAGTTTGCAGGATGCAACTAGGCTTGGTGGTTCTGGTCGGTAAACCCAGTTACTGGGGAGGCTGAGGTAGGAGGATCAAACGTTCGAGCAATTTACTGAGACCCTGCCTTAACATACACAACACAGAGTCCAGGCTTGTGGCCCAGTATGTAAGCCCAGGGCTTCTGAGGCTTTGGCAGGAGTCTTCCCTGAATTTTAAGCCAGCCTGGGATATAGAATGAGTTCCAGCCTGGGCTACAGCATGAGATTCTGCCTCACACGAACAAGAACTCTCTACCTTTGTCTCTTTTTCTAGGGAACAAGTTTGTAGGATGCCAAATGATAGCTCTGATGTAGGACCTTACTATTCACAGGCTAAAAGCAGGTTCTTCAGTTGTATGTGTGCTTCGTTAGAGATTGTACAGCTTGCCTGAACACTAAGAAAACCTTATTTATTGAGTGCTGGTTGATTGAGTGCAGTAATCTCAGAGGTCTTAAGGATTGTTCTGAGAGCCTCGTGGAAGATAATGTTTTATTTCCTAATGAAGCATTACACATACTTACTTCCACGGAAAGTCAAATTCCTTTTTTGTTTTGTTTTTCAGCTATTATTCTCTCTCTCTCTCTCTCTCTCTCTCTCTCTCTCTCTCTCTCTCTCTCTCTTGAGAGAGAGGGAAAGGCATCTAAGCTGTCTTGGAACTCAGGGAGATCGGTCCACCTCAGGTTCCTGGATTAAATGGGATTTAATCAGCTGGGACTAAATGTGTCACCACCCTGCCTGGGTCCTATTAGTCTTAATACTATGGACTTGGTTGTTTTCTTTTGAACCTGTCCTACCAAAACAACAACAACAAAGCAACTTCTTTCCCCCCTCCCCAAGTCTCTAGTTCTAAGGTCTGCTGCAGGACTTGATGAGGGTTAGGGGGCAAGGGTTGGAACGGCTTGTTTTGAAGACTCATCCTTGAGCTGGAATTAGGTTTGCCTTTCAGTGAGCGATGCTTTCTTACTCTATGATATGATAAGCAGTTCCTGCAGGCTTTCTGCTTTTGAAAGCATCCACTTGGGTGGTGATGCACATTTATTGTTTCCACTCCCATGAGACTGGTTCTACTTTGTCTAGATGTTTTAACTTTTTTTTGTCATTGTTGTTAAGGTGCTTTGGGTTTTTCCTTTCACTTTGGGACATAGACAGTGAAATTTTTGTTGTTGCTGGAGGTTGAACCTTTGAGACCCTTTGTTTTCATTTAGTATGTTTATTTATTGAGATTTTTCTGGTAGCAGTTTATCATAGCATAGACAGACAAAGCAGGTATATTATAGATGGTGCATTGTCCAACTGTCACAGACGGGCTGGGAACATGTACTCCTCCATTATCCCTGTGAATACATCCATTTGCTTTTTAAAATTTAGTATAAATAATACAATTTTTTTTCTAAAATATGGGAAGCTATTAGATTTTATCTTTGGAAAACCATTTAAGAAATGTGGACTGTGAACGACCACATGTTTAGGACTACGGGAAAACTTTTAAGAAGTTATTTGGAACCCAAGTGTGGAAGCTCACGCTTGTAATCCCAGCACTCAGGATAACTGAGACAGGAGGATTACCATGAGTTCGAACTGAGCGATAGTCTCTCTGTCTCTCTCTGTCTCTCTCTCTGTCTCTCTCTCTCTCTCTCTCACACACACACACACGTTATTTGGAAAATGTTCTGTGGGTCCTAACATGAAAAGATGATCATAGTTCCTACGGTCAGTACAATATCTTACTTGTGAAGAGTGCAGGCCATTCAGATCAGTATGGGAGGGAGGCAGTGGAAAGTGAAACTGATCTGCCGAGTGCTGCACACGAGTGCTGCACACGGAAGCAGTCTCCAGTGAGCAGCAAACTGTTAGAGGAAGTCACCCTGAACACTGGTTACTAAACTTAATAATTGCAGAATCTCACTAGTACTTTTTGGGGGGTGGAGTGGGGGAGTAAGTTGTATTTTAAAACTAAGTTTCTGAGGCAGTTACTTTATGCAAGGGGTTCCTTTTGCTTTATTTCTGTTTGGATAATTTCTCTGGGAAAGAGTGAAAGTGTATGTGAAATGTAGGATTCCTGAGCTGGTCAAGAAACCCGAGGCCTTTCTCTATGTACTGTCCTTTGCCGCGTCTGCTGAATCCAACATGTTGCACCTGCTCTGCTGGCTGGAGGTGTAAAGTAGGGTTGCACTCTTCCACTTCTAGTTCTTTCTGGTTTACAGTATTTTTAACTCCTCAGCTTTTTGCTTCTTTGGAGATTGAAGTGTATTTGGGAGGAAGGGAGTTTGACCACTCTGGAGGTTCAGGAAACTTGTGACAGAAGTGCTGCAAGGGCTGTAGTGCTTGTAGTGCTTCTGCTCAGCGCTTGCTCTGATGATGTAAAAGCCGCGTTCCTCCCTGCGCGTGTTGTGAGAGAGAAGACGGTGCTAAGTTTTTAAGGGTTGTGTGTTGCTTTGTCAAAAGGCTGACAGAATAAAAGAGTTGATCTAGGAACCCTATTTGATCTCTTTTGGGGACAAGGGAGGGTTATGACAGGGTTTTGCTATGTAGCCTGGCCTCCCCCTCTCCCTGCAGGAATTCTCCTGCCTCAGCCTCCTGTGGGGCTTACAGGTGTTATGTTATCAGGCCTGCCTTCCGTGTCCTAACCAAGAATTCCTTCCGCTAAACAGCTAGTGTAATGGCACGTGTGGGTTGTAGTGTTCCCAGGTTCTTTTAGACTCCAAAAGATGGTAGAAACCTCAAAAGCAAATATATTGACAGAAATGTGTATCAGCTGTAGGCTTCAAACAGAAGAGCTAGGAACCTGGAGTTAATATCTGCCTACTAAAGACACTAGTGAGATTATCTCATCTCAGGTGCCTGTTGTTTCATGTTGCAATTTTTAGGTTACTTTTGAGTTGCTTAGGAATTGTTTTATTTAATTCACCAAACAGAAGTAATACGTGTACTGCGTGAGAGTTCGGAGCCTTTGTATTCAGCAGTCTTAGTGTTTTAGTGAAGCTTGCTGGATAGTCCTGTGACTCTGTTGTCTAAAGAGACACCATTACATTTCTCAAAATAAATATACTAAATAGCCACTAAGGACGACACACGTTCTCTCCACATTGGCATTGAGAAGATTCCCCCTATATGGTAGAACAGTTAGGTGCCAGGCAGCTTGGAAGAAATGGCATTCTGGAAAAATCTTGTACATCTTTACAGTAAGGTGTTTCTTTCTCCATGCTAGGCCTCGCAGGAAGTTGGGTTGCTGATTGGTGAGATGAGTAAATGGAGATGCATTTTCTGTGCAGTAAGTTGAAAGGAAATACTCTGGAGAGAGTGCCTCGATTCTGAACGGGTCTCCTTAGCTTCGTGTCCTGTCAGTTTAGCGACTAAGCTTGCTTTCAACATTGAGCTGCACTAAGATACACATGCTTGTTAGTGTGAGAGGTGGACAAATTATAGGTGACGGGTTTGCTGCTGTCTGCCAGCGTGGAAAAGTTTGGTGGAACTACAGCTGAGACTGAGTAAAAGCCTTGGCCTAGACATCAAAGCTGGAAGCAATTTGGTACTGTAGTTCCTGGTGAGCAGCTGTGGACCACTCTCTGGTATCACAAAGCCCCTAGTACTTCTCTTAGTCTGGGACATGCTGATGAAGAAGGGCTTTATGACAGAAACTGCAAATCCTGTGTTACAGAGCAAGCAGTGTCCAGCATCTACTCCTGAGGATGTATAGGGGAGTCATTTGGGAACCTGTGACATCGCCCAAAAAGACCTCTGTGATCTATTCCACAAGGGTACCACCGGTCCCAGTGTCAGCATGACCAGACACTTCTCGGTATAGGCAAGAGAGTGTACACTCACCTGAATTGCTTTGTTCCGCTGTTGCTGTTGATTGCTGTGCTGCTTTAAAAAGACAGCTCCTGGGAGGATCTCCAGCACCTTCCGCCGAGGATCTTTACCTGGTTTTTCTTTCCTCAGTTCTGAAAGCTTGGCCTTTTGGGAAAGAGCTGTCAGCAAGAGAAGATGGCTAACAAGACAGTATAATAGCCTTCCCATTGGCCCATCACACAAAGCTAGGGGGTATCTGCTTCATCTTCAGCATAGAAATACTTTGCAGAGAGAACCCTCAGCCTTGTGTGAAGGTGTGTCAAGTTTTCCTATGCTCTGTAAGCACTGGAAATGTCACTTAATTCAGAGTTGCCTGGAATTAGGCATGTGAGTTGGGCATGTTTTTCACGTGTGCTTGCAAATGAGGCCAGGGGAGGGGAAAACAAGTCCATCCTTGCGGCTCTCTGTTTAGGCAGAACAGCCGAGGGTAGGCATGGCAGGATTGCTTGCTCTAAGACTCCCCCGTTCTGCTAGTTAAATTGGGTCTGGAACCACCACAGAAATTCCATCCACTGCTTGGAGAACAACAGTCCCCAGCCCAGGCTTTCTACCAGGCAGTGGCCTGCCGCCTTTCGTAGCCGAGCCAACTTCTAACTTGGCTGGCTCCCCAGATGAGAAGCCAAGATTTCTGCTCATGGTCTACGGCCAAGTTCACTACAGTCTTCCAACCAAACGACTTGTTGTCCATCTGAGTCCTTTCAGTGCTCAGCAAACGGGAGGGGGTGGTGCATCTTGTGGGATGATTTTGTTGTTTGGTTAAACTTAGCTCCTTGCTTGCAGCACAGGCCCACAGGAAACCAAGACCAACTTAGCTCTAACTGCTTGGGATTTTTAGGGTTCTCCCAAAAAGAAAACAGACAATTAGGATTTTATTTGTATTAACAGGAGGGATTGTGGGTAACTGGGGTCACTGCTTCCGTGCACAGCTCTTAAGCTGGGAGGAGGGCCAGGAGTCAGGGTGATTTAGTAGACAGGAGTATCTTGGACTGCTGCTGAAGACCAATTGATTTGCATGTAAATAGACCATCTTGGAAATTAGAGTAAACACCAGAGGTCTAGTCCATGCCAAATGCTGGTCCTAGGTCTCTTGGGCTCCTCAGGTACGGATTGTGACAGGCCAGTTTACCTCAAGCTGTCTCACACTGCCGCTGGAGGGTGGCTGTAGTTATCTTGCCCAGTGTTGTATAATATCCTCTAACCTCAGGTACCTGGTTTTTCAAGCTTAATTGTCCTTTCAGATTCCTTTTCTATTTTCCATATAACTAGTTGAGAAAATATTTTGCTTAACAGTGAACTGAGGTTTGAGAAGGGTTAACTTTACAAGTCCTTCAGGACAGTGGCTGTAATGGGGATTTGTAGCCGATTAACAACTGTAGATAGGCACCTAGGGATCAGGAGAAAAGTGCAGACCTCAGTGAGTCACAGACTTTAGAATTTGATAGGAGAAGAATTTCAGGTCCTTTTCTTCTCATGGCTCTGTCTGATTCTGTCTGACCATCTTTTCTAGTACAAGGATTCTTTGAAAGCAGCATTTAACTTGGTTTTCTCTTGTTGCTGCATTTTCAAAATTCCTGGCGCTCTGGGCTTAGTGGCCAGGTCACTCTAATGTGTACATAGGTTCTTTAGGCTAGCCTAGCCCAGCCTGCTCTAGTCAGGGTAAAATCTCAAAGAGTGTGTGTGTCTATAATGCCTGAAGTGTAGGTGTGGTGAAGTTTTTGCTGAAATAGGTCCTTGTGTTCTGTTCAGAGGGAGATGAAGCTCCTTAGCACGGTGCCCTGCTCTCTTTCCTTTCCTGATTGGTTGGCAGTCCTGGCCCAACAGCTGACTGTTTATAATTCCAAGCAGGAAAGGTTAAAGGCTGGTTAGGTTAGGGTATTTAGAAAACTGCCAAATGGGCCTGCCCTGCTGCAGGGGCCTGAGGGACTTTACCAAGAGCATGTAGGGGTCAGAAGGTCTGCTGCCCAAGAACTGCCTTTCTGGCTCAGTCTGTGTGAGAGGAAACTGAATGTAATTGACAGTCTGTCAGCTCTGCCATAATGAGCTCAGGTGCAACTGTGTTTTCTAGAGGATTGGTGCTCTCTTGTATGACTTGATAAGAGGATATGCTAGTGACCTTTATCAGGAGGGTGTCAGCGGAGCCTCAGGATGATGGGTTTCCTGTGGACAGAAGCAGCCCACGCCCCAAGTCTCACGGTAGAGGTAACCATAGCTTATGAAGTGCCCGCTGGAGCTTCCCTTAGTAACATTCCAACCACAGACTGGCAGCTGCTCCATCGTGTAGGTTGGGGACACTCACTGGAGAGTCACTCTTTGTCCCTGAATAACTTTGATTTTCCTTGTGCATGAGCTGGAGTCATCGTGCTACTTTGGATGTTCCTGTTGCAAGCCTTGCTCACCCTTTCTCCCCTTTAACAGAGCCTAATTCTGGAGACTCCTTCCTAACTACCCACCTCACAACAAATTTTCCCAGTCCACTTGCCAGGGACAGCGCTGACTGCACACACTTCCAGGCTTGGCCGCATCCACCTGTAAAGAAGTACACTCCTGACATGCTCTTTCTTCACTCTCCTAGGCTGACAAGCGGGCTCACCATAATGCACTGGAACGAAAACGTAGGGACCACATCAAAGACAGCTTTCACAGTTTGCGGGACTCAGTCCCATCACTCCAAGGAGAGAAGGTGAGTTTATTGACAAAGCCAGTTGGCCCATCAGCAGCTTGGAACGGACTAGAACATCCCTTCTGTAAAGAAACACAGTCAGGTGGCATGGTCTCTCTCTTTTTTCTTTTCTTTTCTTTTTGATTCTTTGGAAGATCCCCACACATTCTTAATTATCTTTAGCAAAAGCAATGTCAGCTCTAATAGCTCTTGTCAGGACATCCCTTTCAGAGTTGGAGATGCTGTAGTCCATTCCTTTTTTATTTGGTAGTGCTGGGCTTGAACCCAGGGCCTTGTACATGCTAAGCAAATAAATTAGTCACTCATGACATTACTATAACTATATCCTGTACTATGTAACATGGTCCATAATTAGTTTGGGATCACTAAAGATTCTCCCAGGCCAGCAACACCCTAAACCTCTGTGGGAATTTCTCTTGTGCAGTTCAACATTAGTACTTACTTGGTGTAAATGAACACTTTGAAGCAGGTCTGTGAACTGCCTGGGCACCAGTGATTTTCAGTTCTGACACATATTCTTCCCAACATATGTAAAGAGCATTGTTAGCTGTGGACCAAAAAAGTGAGACATGTTCATATGAGAGAGAATAAAGCAGTTATTCTCATCCTTCCTGGTGGCCTTTTGAAGCTTGTATTTTCCCTGGAGAGGTAGGAGCCAGCTGTTTCTAGCTTCAAAACCCAAAAGCTTTGAGCAAAAGCCTGTGGGTTAGGGTCACTCCTTAGAATAAAGAAAAAAACATTTGTTTGCACAGTTAGTTCTACCCTTGACACAGTGTAGCAACAGGCTGCTTTTTGTAGCCCCCTGGGTCAGCTTGTTTGAAAGAGCCTCACTGTATAGTCAGACTGGCCTGAATCTGGGATTCAGCCCATCTAGCCTGTTAGCATTACACCTAGCTTAAGGAACACGATTTAATAAAACGGTGTTTACTCTAGGTATGCTTCAAATGGCTTTACTGCTTTGGTTCTCTGCTAAGTGTCCTGAATTTGCTTTGTTATCCAAGATTACGTTTTTCATGTTTATAAAAAGTTGAAAAGCTATGTTTTCTATTTTGTCTATAATGTGGCCTTCTGTGTGGTTGAAGTATGGAGTAAGTCTAAGCTTACAGGAAAACACAAATAGGCCATGTGAATGCCGTATTACAAAGCCAGAATTTTGCTGTACGTTAAGCCCACTTGGTATATACTTGATTTAATGGCCTTGAACCAAGGTACTTACCGGAATAACAGCATTCCTGAGTATAACACTGAGCACCACAGGAAATCTTTATGACTGAGAGACGCACCCTTTGTGCAAGAGATTTATCTCTGATGCATACCTGACCTGCGGACACTTGGTGCTTATTCCGTATGCTAGAGTGTCAGCATCACTTGGTGAGCTTCTGGGCTAGAGCTGCCTTCATCTAAACCTGGGGCTGGGGATGTGCTTCTCAGTGGGAGGGCTGTGACCCGCCCACTTCCAGAGCCACATGAACTCCTGGGGTAAGCCAGGCAGGCAGGCTCATCTGAGGAGTTCTGAAGAGTGAGACCACTGAAAGTGTAGCTCACGAGCCACAGCTGCAGCGCTTCCTTCCTTGGCCTCTTCCCTTGCTGTTACATTCTTCCTTAACACCTTACAGGTTTACGATACTAGGTCCTCTTGCCGCGTTTCTTTGAGGAAGTTGAAGTTTGACTTTGCTAGCTTACAGATGGGATGAGTAGTTTGTCATCCGTGGTCCTTTCACCTACTCCATTCAGCAAACATCCTTGCAGGGTCTACACACACCAGCTACTGTTCTTAACAAAAATAGATGTTTTATTTTAGCAAGGAAATAATAGAAATTAAATAATCACTAAAATTAGGAATACTGGCTAGGCATGGTGATAGCAGATACCTTTAATCATAGCAATTGGAAGGCAGGTGGATCTTTTTAGTTTAAGGCTGGTCTGGACTACATATTAAGTTCCCGAATCGCCAGGACTCTGTGTATGCTTGCATGTGCATGTGCATGCGCTATGGAGGAGATTAAGGTGGGGCGGTTGGTGGAACAGATAGATCCCATTGGCAAGATGGCCTTTGGGCAGATTTCATGGTCGTGAAGAACTATTTGTCTGGCTCTGGGCATTCAAGGCAGGAGGAAGGCCAGTTGAGGAATCTCGAACAGGCCAGAATGGATAAGGAGTGGGTGAGAGGATGATACCAGGCCCTGTATTGTAATTTCTTGTGTTTGCATGTTTGTTGAGATGGGGTTTCTTGTATCTCTGGCTGACCTGGAACCTACAGCATAGTTAAGGCTGACCTTGAATTCCTCATCTTCTGCCTCCACTTCTTAAGTGCTTGGATTTGGTTTAGTCGTTTTTTTGTTTTGTTTTGTTTTGTTTTTTTTTTTAAATTTGGGAACAAGAACCAGATTTAGTGAGCCAGTCAACAGAGCCCTAATCTGCCAGTGTCAAGCTGCCATTCTTACTTCAGAGGCCTTCCTGGCCTGCTTGCTCTTAACCTTGTAAGTCATAAAGAGTCCTCTGCATGTGTGAAGGGCAGGACTTTTCATTATTCTTCCTTCCGTCTGCCAATAGGCTCACAGGTGCAGGGAGGCTTCAGGTCTGCAACCTTTCGGTCTCTCAGACTGACTTCTCACCAAATGTCGCAATCTTCTTAAAATGTCGTATTGGAACCAAAGGAAATTGACTCATTCTTGATTTGAATTGCAATGGTTAAGGTTGTGACATGTCAGTGGTCATGAAGTGAATGTCCGTGTGAGTTTTGGAGAGCTCAGCTCAGATTGTTGAAGGAAGGCCTTTGATCTGAGTCTCCTTTGATGTCAGCACCCTTATGTGCCAGGGACTCTACAGTTAACATTGCAATTATGTGATATGTGTCCAAGCCTTTTTTAAGATTTTTGTTTATTTGTTAGGTTTGGTCCCCCCCAGGTTTGGTTTCTTGAGATAAAGTTTCATTCTGTGGCTCTCAAACTGGCTTGAGTTCATAGTAATCTTCCTGTTTTAGGCTCCATAGATTCACTTGGAAAAGTGAAGCCTCTTTTTTTTTTTTTTTTTTTGGTTGTTTCTGTTCCATGTATGTGTGTGTGTGTTTTGTTTGTTTGTTTTTGTTTTGTTCTTCTGGGGTTGGGGAGTTCTGGTTTTTGAGACAGGGTCTTATTATGTAGTCCTGGCTTTCATGAAACTCACTATATAAGCCAGGCTGGCTTCAAACTCAAGATGAGATCTGCTTGCTTCTGCTTCCTAAGTGCTGGGACTAAAGGCATGGCCACCATGCCTGGCTTTGTGTGTGTGTCTTTAAATAATGAAAGAAATGAGTTTCATCCTGAGCGTTATATTACATTTTACTTCGTTCTTATTTATATTTGAGACAGGGTCTCAATATGCAGCCCTTGCTGTCCTGGACCTTACTATATAAATCAGGCTGGCCTTGAAATCACTAAGATGCCTCTGTCTTTGCTTTTTTCTTTTTTCTAAAATACAGAAGGAAAAATTCATATTGATTCAATTGGATCCTAACCTGGGAAGAAAAAAAATGGTCTTTTAAAAATTTAATGTAGAGTTTGGTATAGCGTGATTAGAATTCATAATTGTGCTTAAGCCTCAAGTGCTTAGCCTGCAATCCTGAGCCACTATCTCACAAGGAGAAACATGTTATTTGTTTATTTACTTTTGAGAGAGGGTCTCCTAGCTGGGGCTTGCAATCCCCTAGGTAGTCTTCGTTGACATAGAACTTACTGTCTGCCTCAGCCTCCTAAATATTGGAATGACATGACATGTGTCACCATGCAGTCTGGCAAGAAAGAAAACTTGAAAATAAGACACAAACTCCATTTATTTCTTGTTTCTTGTATTTGTATGATAAAATAAGCATCATGAAGAATGCCTGTCTTCTCTAACTCCTGTAATCTAGCACTTGGGAGTTTGAGGGAGGTTAACTATAAACTTGGGATGCTGTTCTTACAGGGTTCAAGTCCCATCATCCACATGGTGACTCACAACCTTCTATAGCTCCAGTTCCAAGAGACTGACCCCTCGTGAATTTCTTTAAAAAGAAAGACAAACAGAAAAGACCAGTAATCTAGGAGTGGCACTGAACACCTGTAGTCCCAGTACTTAGGAGATAGAGGCAGGAGGACCAAAAGTTGAGTCAGCAACCGTGAGGTAGGCCAGCCTGTGCTGTGTGAAGTCCTGTCTCAAAGGCAGGTTTTTTTTTTTTGAGGTGCTGACTGTTGTTGGGCAATCACTGTTGTTGTTCCTACTCTTATCAGAAATGAGGGGCCTGTTCAAGGTCATGACCCAGTCTATAGCAGAACAGGACTTAGAACCCGGACAGCTGAGTTCCTTATTTCTACAGTATTGGATGATAAGCAGTCTGGGGGTATTGTAAAGAAATCCAGCTTGTATAGTTGGGCAGGCATGCATCACTCAAAGACTGAGGCAGGCAGATTGCCACAGGTCTGAAGCCTGCCTAGGCTAACAGTGGCCTATCTAAGGGATACCAAGTCCCCCTTTGCTCATGCTAGCAACCTTACTTAATACAGTAGGGTTCACAAAAAGGAAAAAATAAAAAGATGTGAAAGTAGAGGTTGACATACTGAGAGGAAGAGGGGTTCAGTGGAAGGAGTGGGGAGGGTAATGTGGGAAATAAGCTCAAAATTCATTATATATATGTTTGAAATTACAACAACAAAGAAAATCTAGCTTAAGTACTTAAGTCTTGTCATTTCCTGGGAGCTTTCTTGACACAGCTCCGTTAATCTTAGCAGTATGTAAGTTACTATGAAAATACTCGTCTAAAGTGGTTTACTCAGGGTACACCAGAAAGCTGAGCTGAGAGTCACTTAGAGTCTGGATTCTTTCTGACTTCACATCTCTCCACTCAGCCCTAGAAAGTGGCTCATTCCAGTCAGTGGTCATTGAAGTTTTTGGTTTTCTCTTGTTGTATTTCAATTGAAGGTGTCCTTTTTGAGGACTGTAGTCTGTGCTGTGCCACCAATAGGACCCTCAAGTCAGGGACCCTGTTTCTCAGGTCCCATGGAGGAGCTCTGTTGTGGTTCTAGGATCTAGGAGATGCCTCTTTAGTGTAGATGCCCTAAAGCTAAACAGCTCATCCTAGCCACACTGCATACATCTTCTGGGCTGTTGGCAGATTGTCTTTGAATTGAATATAAACCATAGCCCTGTTCATTTCACCTCATCTGTTAGCCAAACTCCTGTTTGAGTAAGTATCGGCTTCTGTTAATTCCTTATGAACTGTTTCTGTGTTGTACCTCCAAGGTCTTCTCATGGACCAGTCTGGTAAGGATTCAGCATTGCTTGCCTGCTTTTCTCTTCTTAATAACCCTTGCATCATGGAAGAGTATGTCCACTTAGTCTGTTTGTCCAGAAATGCCATTGTCAGCTTCTCTGAGATCCTCCTCAAGGTCAGACTCTAGCCTCAAGATGCAGATAATGTCTGACTCTAGGGCTTGTCAAAGCATTATCTCCTGCGTGCATTCTGCCCTTGCCAGCCTCCAGTCCTCTCTGGTTCTTAAGATGCTCTTGTTCCGGTGGCTCCATAGGTTCTCCTATCTAGAGCGGTTACCAGGCCTGGCCCTGTTTAGCTTTCAGAGTCAGATGGGATCTGTTTCTAAGCATAATTCTATAACTAAAGGTGGTGCTTCTTGTCCTTACAGAGCCAGGGGTGGGCTCACCCTTGGGAGGACCAGGAGACTTAGTACCACTCTCGCTTCCTGAGATTGAGAAAGGTAGAGTCTGATCCAGATCTTCCTTTAACACCACTCTTTCTTTTTTGTCTTTGGACAAAATTGCAAAAACTTTAGAAAAATGGGAAGAAGGAAAAAAAAACCAGGTCTCTGTCTTTCTCTCGCACAGCTACAGCTTCCATTTGTCCTAAGATTCTTTGATAGTCACTGTCTGGTAGACATTTAATATGAACCACAAATATATTTAAGTACAGTTAACCTTTATAGAAGATACTACTAAAACCTAAGCAGTGCGGTCTGGAACAGGCCCAGTGGGTAGAGAGCAGTGTGAGCTTGAGGTGCTGAGCTGGATCCAGGAGCCGTGTACAACCATAAGCAGTAACACAGGTCTGCAGTCCTTGTACTCCAACTGGAGATGAGAGGCCATGAATGTGAGGGTGAAGGGCAGGCAAGAGAGAGGTTGAGAGTGGGGGACAATGTCATTATATTTTAATTGTTAAAAATAAAATTTAAACATTTAAAGCAATGGACTAAAATAGACAATTTCTGTATTCAGAATTACTTAATACCATTTTTTGTTTGCACTGCCCTTTTTCTCTTTTAGAGAGAAGGGTGGGGACTGGGTGGTTGTGTTGTTTTGTTTTTTGTTTTTGGGGTTTTTTTTTTTTTTGGTTTTTCGAGACAGGGTTTCTCTGTGTAGCCCTGGCTGTCCTGGAACTCACTCTGTAGACCAGGCTGGCCTGGAACTCAGAAATCCGCCTGCCTCTGCCTCCCAAGTGCTGGGATTAAAGGCATGCGCCACCGCCCGGCTGTTTTGTTTTTAAGACAGGGTCTCAGTCAAGCTGTCCTCAAACTATGCTGTGTAGCTGAGATTAGACTTGAACTCCTCCTGATCCTCCTGCCTCCGGTCTCCACAGCGCTGAAATTACAGGGGTGTCCCACCTGGTCCCTATTTATTTATTTTACTAAGTATTAAAAATATCACACACACACTTGTGGTCACTGCAGTGCAGACTGATTGTGTGTGAGTGCTGTGGCTAATGTGGGACCACACCGAGTAGTGTAGTAAACTTTACTCCCTATGTTGCCCTTCAGTTTAATGTGACTGAAATGGTTGCCACCTTAAAGTAAACGTCAGACTTGTCTCATTTTTCTCCACTATAACCCATTTTTAAAATTTTTAACCCAGAGACTGTAGATGGGACTCCATAGGTGGAGAGCTTGCCTAACATGCCCGACATTCTGGGTTCCTTCCCCAGCATGGTGTGGTGGTGTGTACCAGGGTCAGCCTCAATTGGATGTGTTTGAGGCTACTATCCTGGGCTACATGAGAATCCCCACTCCTCATGCATAGAAATGATAACCTCTAAGAAGCAAGGACACCTATTGCTCTGCTCTGGTCTAGGCGTACTTGCTGTGGGTAAAGTGTTAATAGCTTGCTTCATTTACAGACCTTAGTTTTCCCCAAAAGATGAGTCATTCATGTTTAGCCATTGGGTTGTTTCTGTTGACCAGTTTGGGGTTTGTACACGTCTTAACATTTTATATCTAAAGTAGTGATGACCAGCATGATGTATTTGGCCATTCCCAAATACAGAGTACCTCTCAGGTGCTAAGTGAAGGCTGCTAGCCACTGGCTGTGCTCTGTGTTGCAAAGATACTTCCAGGAAGATGGCTTCCATCTCATTCTCTCTTTGTGCTTTCTGGAGTCTTTACCTAGAGTTTGACTGTCTCTCAGTTTCAACATCACTGAGCCTTAGAGGAAGACTAACTTAGTAGTCAAGAAACTAGTAATTGCTTTAAAATTTTATTTATTACCTTTGAAGGTAAATGCATGTTGTTCCTGTAGATCTGTTTCCTCTTGAGGAAACTATGTGCTGTACTTGTTCTTCATGGGCTGTTTGATGGGAAGTGCTGCGCCTTCTCTAAGGGTCCCAACAGCACAGTTAGCCCTTAAGGTTTGAAAAGAATCTTTGCAGGGTCTGTCATCTCTGCCACACCACAGTCAGCCAGGTCTGTCAAGAGCCTGAAAGCACAAAGCCTTTAAGAAATGGCACAGACTGCCGCCTCCCTTGCCCCCACTGATGGGTTCCATTTTAGAGTGAACTACTTAGAGGGCACTGGCATTTGTTGTGCACATTTGTAAATTTTCATTTCCAGAAAGTGGCTTAGTCAACAGAACTGTACCCCAGATTTGCCTGCCCCTCCCCCGCCTAAGGTTCTTCAAGGCAGGGACTTTGTAAAGCAGCCTGGCCTCAAGCTCCGCGTTCCTCCTCTGCCTCCCAAGCATTGGCGGTACAGCAAGTGTAATGGCCGCCAGCGAGCATCTGACTGCGGACTGGGGATGGGTGTAGCTGCTGGGCTTTAGGCCCTCTGGGAAGGGCAGAGGTGCTCCTGATGTTAATGATCTAGGCTTACTATGCCCTACCTTGCCTCTTACCTCTATTGTCTAAACTAATTTGGCTTTTTATATAAAAAGAGGTAAAGTGTG
Organism: Mus musculus; assembly: GCF_000001635.26. Classification (NCBI taxonomy): domain Eukaryota; kingdom Metazoa; phylum Chordata; class Mammalia; order Rodentia; family Muridae; genus Mus; species Mus musculus. The sequence continues at coordinate 76,944,993 of NC_000078.6, read as the reverse complement.
ATAAGATAGAGAAGTAGAGATGTGGGGCTGTTGCTCTAACTTGTGTTGGGCAGCAGGTGGTAGCCGGAGGAAGACAGTGTTTGGAAGTTGGTTCTCTTTTACTGAGTCCCACCCACTGTGCCGGCTCACTGGCCCTGTCTGAAGGCTGACGCGTCTGTGTTGATGAACCTCAGGAATCACGGGAGCCTTGATTGTAGTTAGAATCACCTTCTTTGGAAGCCTTTGAGTCCTTTTGTGAAATTTCTGCCAAGACACATGAATAGGTTGCTGCTTTTAGAGAAAGGCATGTAGCCCTAGATGTGATTGACCTCCCCTCCGGCCACCTGCTGTCAAACCCGGAGTCCTCTCCATTGTACCTTGTATTTTTCCCCCTTTCTGGGTTTCTTACGAGGCAGCGCTATGGGAGTTGGCTGTTCGGGTTCTGAATCACCCAGCATTTCTTCTCTAGTAGGAGCCTGTTTAGTTCTCACCTGTGGAAAAGTGTTCTCTGATGTTGTTACTACTACAAGCTGGTGGTGGTTGTTACTGTTTGTGTGATTGATTTTGTGTCTCACTTTTTAACCAAAAAGACTGGTCTTCAGCCATTGCTTTTCTGCCCAAGCCTGTGCCTGTGTGGAAGTGGCTCACCATTGGGCCTTGACTCTACTTTGAGGAAACCACCTTCACTGGAGTTATCCTTGAAGGCAGATCAGTGGTTCTCCCCAAGGCCTGTCCTCATCTTTGGTTTTTCTCTCCATGGTAACTCTGTCTCTGAAAAAGTTCTCTTGACCTTTTAAAATTAGTGCTACAACTGCCTCTGTTCCTAAAACAAGAGAGTACCTGAGACTTAGGTCAAATTCTGACTATTGCCTACAAGGTAACTAACGTCTGTTAAGACAGAGCTTTGTGCATCAGTTCCCCAGACTGTGAGCTGCCGCTCGCTGTTTCTGTTCACTGGCTGTTCTTAGTCCTGTGTGTAAACATGGGTTTGCAAGAAGAACTGGTAAGGCTGCTCAGCATCTACCTTGGCTCTCCATGCTGCTGCGTGTATGTATAGAATAGCTAACCTTCTTAGTCCCTGCAGCCACAATTTGTCCTGCCCCACTACTCTGTCCCGCCTGTTCAGAAGAGGCATGTCTACTCAGAATTAGTGAATTCTAAACATTAAAAACCAAACAGGAAAAACAATCACGCATGTGCTTACTAAGCAATGGCTGATCTGCGGACACATTGACTTACCAGGCTTCATGTGGTCAGCGGACTCACGTGAACATTGTCAGTTGACTCAGCTGACTGAGAGCCTTTTCAGAAAACAGAAACTGAAAACCCCGGTCCATTCCATAGTCCATGCCATAAATCCCAGGACCTTTATGTTTATTGTACGAGTACTATGAACTCATAAAGCTTGGGAAGGGCCCTCCACATGCATACAGTTGTGGCTGCAGTTGTGTATGCACACAGTTGTGTATGCACACAGTTGTGGCTGCTTCTGTAGTCTTGTGGTTTGAAGGATGAGAGGCATTGATTGCAGAGGAGTCTGGTATTTTCTGACTTTAATCTTTTGTTTCTCTTCCCTGGAGTGGATGGAAATATATTTTGTGGCATCCTGTATCTCGTGTGTGTGTGTGTGTGTGTGTGTGTGTGTGTGTGTTTTAACTTTTTAAACTTCTTGAGTATACTAGAAAGGACAAAATAAAGTAAACCTGACCATTTTTTGGGATTGTCGATTGGCCAGGGGCAGCCTGCCCACGTGACCAAGAGCACTTCTGCTTTTAGCTGGGGCTGGAGGAAGGGCTGTATTGTGCTTAGCCTTAGGGATGCTTTGAATTCTGGATTTTAAAAGTCAGCTGGCTGCAGTGGTGCACACCTTTGAGCCCAATACTCAGGAGGCAGAAGCAGTTGAGGACAGCCTAGTCTATAGAGTGAATTCCAGAACAGCCAGGGCTACACAGTAGTAAGACCCCATCTCAACATTTTTTTTAATTAAAAACAGAACAGACCAGTCGGTATTCTTTGAGGACTTCCTTCCTATTCCCAGAGCATTGCTCTGAGCCTTTATAATTCCGTCTTCGCTGAAGACTACTGTGAGTGAAACTGCTGTCACCTAGAGGGCCGTGGTCACTCTCTGGCTTGCTGTGCTCGCCTCTCACTTTACCTCTGGGTACTGGGTACTTTTATGGTTTCAGTTGTAAGTCCCTGAAAGAGAGACTGGGAGAGCACAGGCCTGTTCAGCAGCAGCAGCAGCAGCCATCTGCAAGCATTCTCGTTTTCAGAGTCTGTTTGTCTCCTCTGTCCCAGATGCACAGGCTTGGTAAGTACCAAGGCTGCCTTCTGGGAACTGTTAGGAAGATACCTTTAAAATAGGCAAGTTTAAAAAGAGATTGTACACTTATTTTTAATCCCAGCACTTGGACTAAATTAGAAAGATCACAGTTTCAGAGTAGATCTGGTCTCAGTGAGTGAGACTGGGGTATAAATGTGCACAGAGATTTATTTGTCAGGGATGGAGAAGGTAGAGGACTTGTAGTCAGGAAGGAGCAGCTGTGGGCAGGAATGTCTATGGGACGAATGGAGAATACAACTCCATCATGTGAGCATACTGTCACTATCTTAAGACACACCAGGAGAGGACATCAGATCCCATTACAGATGGTTGTGAGCCACCCCGTGGTTGCTGGGGATCGAACTCAGGACCTCTGGAAGAGCAAGCAGTCAGTGCTCCTAACCACTGAGCCTTCTCTCCAGCCCAACTCCATCTTCTGAACCCCCACCTTGCCACCTGCCATTCTCTGCTAAACAGCTTCATTGACATTTCTGTCAAAGGGGCAAGATATTTTTATTAGTCCCTACTAATTATGTGCTCCCTCCCCATTTTTGCCAACTCTGCCTTCAGAAGGCTCTTTGGCCAGGTAGGCAGTGGTGGCACACGCCTTTAATCCCAGCACTCAGGAGGCAGAGGCAGGCGGATTTCTGAGTTTGAGGCCATCCAGGTCTACAGAGTGAGTTTCAGGACAGCCAAGGCTACACAGAGAAACCCTGTCTCAGAAAACCAAAAAAAAAAGGCTCTTTGACTGCACTTACACAGGGTGACCACTCAGCTGAAAACCCATCCAGCTTCCCCTGTGCACTCGTGTTGCTCTGCCCTTGGTCTAACACTGTTAATTCACTGCTTCATGTGGGGCATCAGCAGTGTGCAGCACTCAGGCCATTGTCTACCACACGGTGGGTTGTCACTCCCAGAAGCTGCCTGTTGAGTGACATTTATAATCTGTTAGTCAGTACACTTGTCAGCACTGCCTGTGGCTTGTCTGCATAGAGATAATACTTATCTTCTCACTAGACAGTAAGTAAGCTTATGGGTAAAGAAGCTGTGACTAATATATTTTGTTTCCCCACACTGTGCCTTGTATATAACTCTTACCAGATAATGGTTGACTATGAATGATGTCTTGAGCAGATCACTTTGAGGGCACTATGAGAAGAAAGCCTGGAAAGTGTAATATTCCCAAAGACGGTAGAAGTTCAGGCCTTGTACACCTCACTCCATCTGTCCTAAGGTCTGTAAGTTGGTCATTAGGATTTTTAGTATGGTAAATTGAGATTTGCTAGTTTGAAGACTGGTGTGTTCTTTGCCTTCCCGTCACTTTTTTCTGGTTGTTTTGGAGCACTAGGCTGAGAAGCAGAATTGTCAGTAATGATCCTTTTGAGGGCAAAGCTTTTGAGTGCTCAGACTCTGGAAGGAGCACTAGACTCTGGGCTACTGTGCTGCCCTGCCTTGAGCTTATATGTGTAGCAGTTGATGTGTAGAGCTGGTGCCCTGCCTCTACCTCTGGCCATGTATGTAGCCTGTTAGAAATCTTCCAACAAGTGTGATGGATGCTAGGAGCATAGTAAACACTAACCTGTTGCTGCTTTGTTGACTTATTTATTAACGTGGTTCCCTGATGAGCCAGGCCCACACAGCCTGCTATAGTTGTAGAGGTGTGGCTATTTCCTGGGATGTCTCAATTACTTATCCTTCCGGTGTTGACATCAAGTACTTACAGCTTTCATGCTAATCTCTTTAGACAGGAGGCAAAAATGGTGATACAACAGCAGTGTTGTTCACTTGAGCCTCCTTACCAATAGTCTAAGGGTTTGGTGAGGTCTTAAGACCATGATGGAAAAAAATGTACCCACTTTCATTCCAAGCCAGGTCTACTCCAGCCCTTGGTCTTGTCATCCTGAACAGCCTGTCCTAGCAGAGTCTTTGTGGCCTGAGCTTTTCTTTCATTATTTCAGATGCAGTTGAACTGTGTCTAGTATTTACAAATCCCTGGGTTTAATCCAGAGCACCATATACAACTGGGAGTAGTTATCCCGACACTTGAAAGCTGGAGTGGCATACTCAGCCACAGAGTGAGTTCAAGACCAGCCTGTCTCAGGCATCGGCAAGCTGAAGACTTTAAAAAGCCAGAGGGTTTAGAGTGTATGTAGCTCGTGGCTGTAATCCCAATACTTGGGAGACCTGCTTGCCTGGCCTTAAAACCCCGTTTCAAATAAATAAAAGCTATAAGAAAAAAATCCAGAGAGGGGCTGAGAGGAGTACAAGTTGAAGAGTCATACAGACTCCAAGCCCAGGCCATCCACAGACTAGCTGGTGGTTTTAAATAATTGAGTGTGGCTCTCTGAGACCTGGGTTCCTGGTAGAGCTCCTGAGACTCCATGTAGGTAAGTTCTGTGAGTTGCTTGACACTTTGGGATAAAGACCATAGCTAGCCTTTACTTTTTTACTCAGCCTTTTCCATCATGGCCACCCACCTGTTTCCTTTCTTTCCCTCATGCTGTTGCCAAAGAAGGGCATGGTTCTCCTACTATGCAGACTTGGTCTTTATTTTGTTCTGTGTTTTTTTTTGTTGTTGTTTTTTTTCTCATATTGCATCAGGCATCCCGGGCCCAAATCCTAGACAAAGCAACAGAGTATATCCAGTATATGCGAAGGAAAAACCATACGCACCAGCAAGACATTGATGACCTCAAGCGGCAGAATGCTCTTCTGGAGCAACAAGGTGAGCAACCAAGCTCATGGGGCAACTGGCCCTGCTGTGCCCCGCCAGGCGGGGGCTTCCACACCTGGGCTTCCGTCAAAGCTAGAGGACTATGCCTCAGAAGCAAGCTCAGCCTGGCTCTGCAGGCCTTGCAGTTGAGTGTTAGAGCCTCCAGTGAGGAGACGGAGGAGCTAGGGATTGGACATCCGAAGGCTTGTATCTTTTCTGGCCTGACCTCTCCCTTTCTCGGGGCTCAGGTTCTCTGCCTACAGTAAGGGTCACACCTGGTGTCAGGTATCTGAACAGAGCTTTGAGGTCCTTGCTGTAGAATGTGCCATGTAAGTACCAGATTCTCCAGGAGTTCAGGGACAGTGAGCCCTCCCCATTGTCAATAGTAGTCCAATCAGGGCAGCCTATGGGCCAGGCCCCTGCTGTTCTCCAATGCTCACACCCGCCTTTTCCTACAACCACAGGGGAAAGCGAGAGCTGATCAAGTTCTTTGTTCCTGGGGAATTCACTTCTCTTCCTCCCTCATGGAAGATGCAAGTAAAAGGAAATGCAAGTAACCGCCTGGGTTAGAACATCTCACATAAAATAACATGAAGGGTGACCCTCCAGGCTCGAGCCGAGCTCAACCAAGGGATGGGCAGTGGGCGGCGGCAGCGGGTTGGATGATGGGCCAAGCAGCCTGCATGTAGGGGTGTCTGTTGAAAGGCCCAGGTATTTTGTGTGTATTGGTGACTTGCTTCCAAGTGTCCAGCTTGTCATTCCAAGTGGATTTTGTTCATGAGAGCCAACCAAAAGTTTTCTTTGACCCAATCTATTGTGTCATCCTTTCCTGCTATCATTGGGCCTTCACACCGTCATGGAGCCTAGCTTTGCTAGGCTAGCTTCTTCTCTGTCATTGCATTGCTCAGTCCAACAGGGAACTCTTGCTCTGGTCTCTATGCTGGGTCCATGGCAGGACGGTGTCTCATCACAAGCCTTCTCTTCAGGGTGGTATGGCTGTGGCTGGCCATGTCTGCTGGGCCCCCAAGCCCATCTGGGAAAGGAAAAGGGGGACGGAAGTGTGCAGGTGGAGCAGCCACCGGAAGGGAATGACTTCTGAGCCACCCTGTGCCTTGGGGTCCAGCAAGCAAACCCTTAGGAAGAACAGGCTGGACCCTGAGTCTGAGACTTGGTTGCTCCGGATCTCCAGAAGGTGGTAACATGCTCCCTTGGTTGCCTTTTAGTCCGTGCACTGGAGAAGGCAAGATCAAGTGCCCAACTGCAGACCAACTACCCCTCCTCAGACAACAGCCTCTACACCAACGCCAAGGGCGGCACCATCTCTGCCTTCGATGGGGGTTCAGACTCCAGCTCAGAATCCGAGCCTGAAGAGCCCCAGAGCAGGAAGAAACTCCGGATGGAGGCCAGCTAAGCCATGCGGGGCAGGCCAGCAATAAAACTGTCGACTCTCTCGTCGCATCCTCCTTCTGTTCATCATTAGAACCCTCAGAACCATTGAGAAGACTCTTTATTTTCCTTTTCTCTTTATTAATTGTTATTTTTGCATAGAAGCTCTTGGACAACAGCTCTCATCCCCTTCCCTGTGTCCACTATTTTTAAATGTATTCCCTTCAGGGGTTCCTGTCCCCACCAGAAATTTTAAACCAAAACACCCCAACTTGGCAGCTCTTTCTGTGGAGGACAGACGGCCGGCCAGACCTCTGAGTACACGGTGTCCTGCCCACCCTACCAGCTCCTCCAGCCCTCAGAGCACGTGCCTGGAGGACGCCTGCTCTACCAGGCTCTCCTCCCAGTCCTCCCTCACCTCTGTTTGGTGGACTTTGTGACTCTGAACTTTTCTGCTTTGGCAAGAAGACCTGATTGGAGTAATCAGAACTCACTCCCTCCTTTGTAAGGATTATTTTTTTGGAAAAGCTGTCTCTCCTGTTGAAAGACGGGATTCTTGAAGAAGTTTGTGTGGTAGAAAAGGAAAGTGGGGACAGATTTGCAGCACCCATGGCACAGTCTGTAACTTCGGCTGTTTAAGCCTGAAGACCCAGCCTTCCAGAAGGCCACGGGACGCTGGTATGTATGTATAGGAGACGGCGGCAGTGAAACGAACGGCTCTCAGGAGTGGGGGTGGCTATGTGGGTGGGGCTGGGAGGGAGTCTTAGGTGGGGTAGAGGTTTTGTATTAAGGGCCAGTGATGATGTTTTGATATTTATTTCCTGCTACTGAAATTTGAATCTGAATGAAATGCCCCCTATTTCTGATGATGTCGATATTGTAAAGCGACAGATTCATAAAGTAATGATCAAATCTTCATTTCTTTCTGTGTGTATTTCTAAGAAATAGAGCCAACTATTTTGTATGTAAATACCAAGAGCGACTTACCTGGTACTAAACCCACAGCCCAGTCCAGCCTCCCGCCCTGCTTCTTTCCTCCTGTCCTGGAACTTGTCGCCACTGTGTGATCCAGTCCTGGCTCTGGCTGTGGTCAGCAGATCCCAGTGAAGGGTTTCTTGTCTTGATGCTTCATTTCTTTGTCTTTTTCCTACTCTGTTGCCGGCATTTGCTGATTTCTAGTGTATACTTTGTAGTCTCAGTCGGTGTTGATTCCATTCCATGGAAATAAAGAGTATGTTGTACATACTGCCCAAGAATTGTCCTGCAAGTTAAGGCTTCCCCCTTTACTATAAGAATATAAATAAAAACTTATTTTATCCTTGTCGGTAGTAGTGTCTTCTTAACCCTACAATGACTAAGGTAGTTGAGGGAAGATCGTTTCAGAAGCTACTGGGCCTCTGGAAAGTTGAAAGAGAAGCAGTGATCTCTTGCTGGAGCCTACAGAGCCAGGAGCAGCTGTAGGCAGACCTGTTTCTTCCGTGTCTCTCGGCCTAAAAGAGTGGTTAGGTGAGTGGCAGAAAGCAAGCACCTTTGAGGCTTGCAGTGAGAGAGCTGTGGCAGCAGTTCCTGCTAACCAGGTACTCTCTGGAGGAACGGCTGGCTCGGAGCTGAGACACTCCTTCTCCCAGTAATGAGTGTCTAGTGTAAAAGGTGGCTGGCTGGTAGTAGTATTGGCCAGGGCTTTTCAGTTTCTAGAGCATTCAGTTATAAAAGAGAAAACAACAGAGCTGCCAAAGACTGGAAGTCAAAAAAGGCCTATAACAGCATCAAGTTAACTACTGTGAACCCAACTACAACCTGAAGCTTTGACCATTGATGAAAAGGGTTTCCAGCCAGAAAGCACCTCCATTTGGTCTTCCAGTCTGGCTGAAGGGAAGTACTGCTTTCATAGACCAAGGGAAGAAATGAAGTCAGGTAAGTTCTTGGATTTATATGGCAGAGAGTGCTGGGGTTTCATTCCCTTGACGTCCATCTTGTAGGTAGTTCATGTTTGTCCAGGAAGCAGATAGCTCCTCAACCTCACGAGCTGTGGGGCACGAAGCAGAAGCAGAGTCCCTGAAGGCCCTCCTGGCCGAGGCAGAAGGCGGGCTGAGATGAGGCGTGGGCAGAAGGCTTGCCGGTCAGCATGTCTCAGCATCCTTAGGGCACTGTACACTGGCTTGGCCAGAACAGATGTCAGGGACGATCTGCCAGTGGAGCCAGCTGGCGAGCTGGCGAGTGAGGAAAGTTAGGCACCCACTGGGTTGGCTGGTGGGACATCTTAGGTACAGGGCCCTGGCTCCAAGATGGGTATGGGACAAGGGTTGAGTTTAGGCTTCTGTGAAATCCATACACTAGTTGGATGTAAAGAGGTGCAGTGTCTAGCCGGGCTGTCTTCAATCTATACTACCTGATACGACAGGTGGTGGAGGACTGAAGGTGCTGTGGGCAGTATTGACTGGGCAGGAAGAGACCCGGGCAGAGGGTGGTCTGCAGAAAAGGACAAGCAAAGGAAGCAAAAGGCACAGCTCGGTCTCCTTTGGCATGAGTGTCTAGGACACGTGGTGTGGCCCAGTGATGCGGATCTTTGTTTCTGTTATTACAGCGGGTCCTGCCCAGAGCCCAGCTTACCTGTTGGTTTCCTGTTTGCTTGGTCACTGCAGCAGGTAACTTCCCTTAGGGACCTGTTGAAACTCACAGCTTCCTTGCAGCAGCGAGTTTGGGATGACAACTTTTGCAATCGCCCCAAGCACGGGGTGTTTAAAAATGGCCTGGTTCCTCCTCTGTGCGTGCTTTTCTGACATGCCAGTCCCCTCGAAGAGTGTCAAACATCTGCTAGGCTCACAGAGCTGTCAGGTTTTGTTTGGTTTTGTTACATGCTCTTACTATGTAGGCCATGCTAGCTTGGAACTCACTAGGTAGCCAAAATTGAATTTGAGATTCCTCCAGCCTCAGTCTCCCTCTTGCTGGGATTTTACGTGTGTGCCACCACACCCGAGAGCTGTCAGCTGGGACAGGTTTAAGAAACAAAACTGAGTGGGGTGGCAAGAGTTAAGAGAACTAGGACTCAAGCAGAATTCTGTTTGCAAAAATGAGGTTTTTTAATGCCTAGACTCTGGAGTCAGACTGCCTAGATTTCATAGCTTTCATGAAGTCATTTCCCTTAGCTTCAGCATCCTCATCTCTAGAATGAGGTTCATAATGGCCATAGCTATATAAGGCGGCTGTGTGTATACGTGAGGTAATGTGACCAGTGACAGGTGCAAGATGGGCAGTGCTAGCAAGTCCCACACAAGCCCCAAAGTGAGAGTTGTCCTCTGTGTCTCCCGGATGCTTCTCACACCTGCTCTACCCTAACAGGTCTCAGTGACCAAAGAGCAGGGGTCCCAGGTCCAAACTAGCAGGTTCTTTAACACTGAAGAAGTTCCCACAGAGGCATTAGTCAGCCTTTCTCTGTAAACTAGGGTAGTGACTCTACCCTAGTAGACACCATTGGAGACCTGGGAAAATTGCACAGAAGCCCCAGTAGGTCAGGCTGATCCCAGGAATGCTTGTGCAAGGGACTCCATGGCTCTAGCCTTTCTAACCTATAGCACCTCTGGCTCAGCAGCTGGAGTTAGTTTCACAAGTGGTCCTTGGGTCACCCAGGTTTGGCTCCTAAGAAGCAAGTTGCTGGAGCGGGTGAGGCGTAGTTGTTGATCTGCTAATTTGCATCTGAGGTCGGCTAGCTTGGGAGGATGGAAGTGGCTTGCCCTGCCAGTCATTGCACCTGCTCCAGTGGGGCTCGAAGACTCCAAGACTACCCATTACCTTTCTCAGATGTCCCTTGCAGATAACCTGCTCTCGTGACACATTGGTTGGGTTACCATATGATCCTGTTGGAGCAGTTCTTTCCCAGGCCTCTTTGAGCCTGTTCTCAGCCCCAGGGACACAAAACTCAAGACTCTTTGTTCAACAGTTTCTCTAGGCCAAGAGCAGACCCAAGTGGGAACAAGATTTGCCAGCCTCTATGCTGCAAGGTGGAGATTAGGGGGGTGTGTTACCTTACTAGTTAGTCCCTTAGGATAAAACAACAGGTTTCTGGGCATGGTCGTGCATGCCTATACTATGATCCCAACACTTGGGAGACACAGCCAAAAAGGTCTTTATTTCAAGGCCAGCCTCTGTTGCACAGTGAGGCCCTGTATGAGGCAAACATGGTTTTTAACTACCATGTTTCTGCTTGACTGCAGTGCACTAGAGTGATTGATTCCTCTCTCCCCCCCCCCCCCATGTTCTAGTGTGGAGTTTCATGAACTTTTTTTGTAGGAACAGAACAGAATGCCATAAATTAAGGCACTTGAAAATACATTGGTGGGGAAATCAGAAAAGCAGGTTAAAGCACAATGGGGAGAACTGATGAAGGCCTTGGATACTGTCAGACTGGTGGGGACTGGAGTCTGACACACTCTAAGGGAATGCTTCCTGTTCATTGAGTGCTACATGCAAAACAGAAGTAGGAAAGGAATGACTAGGGGGCCTAAAGTGAGCCCAAGATAAATTGTAGTCAGGCTCTGGACCTGAAACTTTTCAACCACTCCGTATCACCCAGGTTCTAGTCAGTTAATGACTCTGCAGACAGTTTCTTTTCAGGAATTCTCATCCACAGGCCAGAGGCTTGAACCTCCATGTCTCAATTCGCTCGCTTGCTGCAGTCTTTACCTCTAGTTGCTGTCCTGGTCTCCAAAGCCATACCACAAGGACAAGAACCAAGTACCATTGTGAGACTACAGGTGTACATGTACAATGCCTTTGAAGTGTTCCAGCACTCAGATACTCAATGTAAGGTGGCAGGTCTTAGTCTCCCAAGTTCCTGGCTCTGAGCCCCTCCTGCCTGGGTGCTATGAGATGTGGAGTGAGTGATCTCCATCCTGTACTGATGCTGTGGAAGTTTGGTGTATATAGATACTTCAGAAAGGGGGCCTAAGGGCGGAGCTGTTTTCCTTGCTTTCTAAAGGAGAGAGGGAGGCCTTTGAAACAGTCTTAAGGAATAGTGTATCCTGTTGGCGCCCTCACCCATCCCTCCCTCTGGCTGTGGCTGGTGTTTCTTTTTTTTTTTTTTTTTTTTTTTTCTTTTTTCTTTTTTCTTTTTTTCTTTTTTCCGGAGCTGAGGACCGAACCCAGGGCCTTGGGCTTGCTAGGCAAGCACTTTACCACTGAGCTAAATCCCCAACCCCATGGCTGGTGTTTCTTGAGAGAACCTTTCGTACCTGCCCAGGGCTTCTTCCACATGGGACTTGTTGGGGTGTGTGCAAGGCATTGTTTTGAGCCATCTCGCATGAGCCTGTTTTATGAGGGTACTGAAACACCCTGGATGGTACCTGCCACCCAGTATGCAAATTCATGAGGCAGTGAGTTTTACAGAAGCCAAGGAGTTTAACCCACTAGGCCCCCAGCCTGGTGAGGAGCCTTCCCTGAGGTAGAGTTTAGAAGTATTTATGGGATGGAAAAACTGGTCTGAGGTGTTGTGGGGAAGGGTGATAGAGGTGAAGAAAGACGAAGTTATCATTATCGGTGGTCTGTGTGTGTGCAAACTTCTTGCCACTTCCTAAGATGTGGGGGAAAATGGCTGTATTAGTATAACCTGGCGTGACTTGTGGGCCCCCTGACTGCCTGTTCACACTTTTCCAGTGTAGGTGGATTTGTTGATTTCAGCCAGTATGAGCCAGACGGTGCTTCCTCCAAACCTCTCAAAAGCAGCTTTTAAACAGCCGCGGTAACCCCATGGCGCATTAGAACCCACAGAAGTTCAGACTTCTTCTAAGTGAGCTTCAAAGGAGAGAGTGCACTCTGATGTTTATAAATTTTAACTAGGGAGAATGAATGGCTCATGCTTCTTACAGGAAGAAAATGGTGATTTCATTCTGGAGATTCCTCACCGGTAGAGCGAGAGGCAAGGCAGACAAGCCTTTTGGCTGGACCCAAGGACACTCGCTCTGCTGTCTGCTGCAGATACTCGGTATGATGGGTGGGTTTAAAGGGGTGCAGAGCAGGAAGTCCTACATTCACAGCGGCTGATGAGATCCCTTCCACCCATGCTGCCAGCTGCCCAGCAGGCTTGCTGTGAGTGCCAGGCCCCAGTCAGGACTGTTTACCTCTGATGTTCATTGCAGGGTGGGGCCCTTGTATGCCTACAGCCTCTGGGCTGAACTACCCAACAGTCTCTATTATTAATTTGTTTCCAGCAAACTAAAGACTGGAGGAAAACAAACACGGAATCAAGGGCCCAATATTAAGAAAGCCGTACCAGAATTTTCCATTCCAGTGCCGAAAGTGGCCAGGAATTAAGCTTTCTGCCAAAGAAAGCAAACCTGATGGCACTGGCTGTGGGGAGATACACATCTCCCCATATGGTGCTTCCTGCAGAGGACTCAAGAACAGGGCCTTGCAGAATACGGTTCAGGAGGGAACCGAATGCTCCCGGGATTGCCACTTGCCATATGGTCACTCATCCCAGCTCGCGAGTGCAGTCCTTGTTCCCCTATTTCCTAGTGTCCTTATAGCTCCAAGATGGTAGGAACAGATCTAAGGCAGAGGCTGTAACAGGGTCAGCCAGCTAAAAAAGGAATGTCACGTCCATAGCAAGCACTACCACAGGGTCTCTGAGAGACCAGGGAAGAACTCTGGGTCCAACAACGACCACATTTCCTGTCCAGGAAATGAGTCCAGGCCACTCCCTCCCTGTATGCAAAGAGCAGATGTGATGTGAGCAGGCCTTTCAGCCTAGAAGCTCCCCAGAAGTCTCAGGCTGGTCAGTTTTTGCTGCTTTACCTTAGCCAAGTACCTAGTCTGTCATGGTCCTCTACAAAGTCATTAAAAATGCACAGGGGGGTGCTGGTGAGATGGCTCAGTGGGTAAGAGCACCCGACTGCTCTTCCGAAGGTCAGGAGTTCAAATCCCAGCAACCACATGGTGGCTCACAACCATCCGTAACGAGATCAGACTCCCTCTTCTGGAGTGTCTGAAGACAGCTACAGTGTACTTACATATAATAAATAAATAAATCTTTAAAAAAAAATGCACAGGGGGACAAGCCTGGATGCGCAGTCATCTCTTCCTTTTGATGGGATTGTCCCCATGTGATTTCAGCTCACGGGTGTTGGAACAGCGTGTAGTCTTGGGGCTGCCCTGTACTGCCCACTGGAGATTTAGGCCGGTTATAAAACCCGGCCCCTAGATTGCTGCAGTCTTTACCTCTATTTGCTGCCCTGGTCTCCAAAGCCATACCACAAGGACAAGAACCAAGTACCATTGTGAGACTACAGGTGTACATGTACAATGCCCTTGAAGTGTTCCAGCACTCAGATACTCAATGTAAGGTGGCAGGTCTTAGTCACCCAAGTTCCTGGGTAGAGATAAGATTCATACATGAGCCAGGCAGTGGTAGCGCACAACTTTGATCCCAGCACTTGGGAGGCAGAGGCAGGTGGATCTCTGAGTTGGAGGCCAGCCTGGTCTACAAAGTGAGTTCCAGGATAGCCAGAGCTATACAGAGAAACCCTGTCTCAAAAAACAAACAAACAAAAAAAGATTCATACATGAGTCATAAGTACACATGCCCAGTTTCTTTCTTTCTTTTCTTTTTTTTGTTTTTGTTTTTTTTGTTTTTGTTTTTTTCTAGACAGGGTTTCTCTGTGTAGCCCTGGCTGTCCTGGAACTCACTCTGTAGACCAGGCTAGCCTCGAACTCAGAAATCCGCCAGCCTCTGCCTCCCAAGTGCTGGGATTAAAGGCATGGGCCACCACACCCAGCTATGGATGCCCAGTTTCTACATGCCAGGGAAGTTTAAGTGGAGCCCTTGGGGATAAAAGGGGAGGGAGGGAGGAAGGATGTCAAGGGTCAGGGAAGGGCCCACTCAGCCCTTCTCACACACTTTTGCTTTCCTTCCTCCCTTGAAAATTCAATGTCAGGTTATATGGGCCAACTGCTGTCTTACGGACTGATTTCAGTTGGTGAAGAGGTAGACTCGAAGCCTCTCACATACATAGGTTGGATTGCCATTCCCACACTAATGGGACCCAGAGATCCTTGGGATCCAGGCACATCGCTGGCACTGATTTGGAGAAGGTAAAGGATTTCAGAGGCATCCAGGGAAGAGCATACATACCATCAGCATCTCTCATGAGGATAGGGCTTGCAGGGACCTCACGGGGAGGGCATGATGGGTGGGCGTGGTCAGGGAGATAAAGATATCTGGCTCTGGGAGCACTCTCCTAGCAAGGAGCTGTGATCCAGCCCCGCTCTGGCTGATAGCTGCAGGCTCCAGCATACCCTTTGTCCCATCAGACTAGGCCATCACAGGTACAGAGGTAGCAAGGAAGAATCACACCCAAGATAACGATTCAGAGTTCCTATTATGGGAGGAAGTTAATGTGAGCGAAGGTTAAGAGAACAGTGTACTGAACCCAAAAATATGCAGAACCCAGTGTCAACTACTACTCTCTAGCAATGTGTTTTGAGAGAAAAAGATGATAAAATGTTGCTATTGATATGTAAAGGAAACAGCCATTAAAGAGTTCTAGTAGCCAAAGTAGAGACAATTTGAGCAGCAAAACAGGCAGGCTACGGTATTAGAACATAACTGGGGAGTATTCTGGAGTCTACGCTGATAGAAACAGCCATTCCTCAGGACTGGAGATGGGCTCTGAACCCCTCATAGGTACCCAAAGCTACAAGTGCTCTGATCTCTCAGTGAGATGGCACAGTATTTACACAGAGCCTCCATAAGTCCTCCTGTGTACTTTATTCTCTTGAGGCTGGGGATACAGCTTGGTCAGAAAGTGCTTGCCTAGCCCAGAGTTTGCTCTCCAACACTGCCCTCCTGCCCAAAGCTCTGTTTACAATGCTATGCAGATAACTGCTACGTTGTATTGTCTCCAGTAAATGGTGAAGGGGAAGGTCCACGGGTGGTCAGTGTGGGTATCAGTTTTCTAGTATCTCTGCGTCTCAGTTGGCTGAATTCACAGCTGGTGACACAAAGGGCTGAATGAAAGATGGAATGAGAGAGAGGTAAGCCAGTCTCCAGGGGGAGGTTTATTCATCCCACCTCAGATTATGGAGACTGATGGTCATAAAGGGAGGGACAGGGAGAAGGAGAAAGGGAAGGAAGGAAGGAAGGAAGGAAGGAAGGGCGGGCTTTGGAGACATCTAACCCTAGTAGCTAGTGATCCGGGTCAGCATTGTTGTGACTTCCCTCTGTGGTTTTCTTCCCCTAAAGTAGAAACCTGCAAGAGTGTTACACCAGTCTCACTTGACAGTCTAGCAAATAACCTGACCTGAGCCTCTAGAACAACCAAGGTCATCACAGACAAAGAAGTCTGAGAAGCTGTCACAGCCAGAGGGAGCCAAGAGACCTAACAGCAGAGTACATAGTATCTTAGCACCAAAAAATGGTATAAAAGTGGCCAGCGAGATGGCTCTGCAGGCAGACTTGCAGCCAGTTCTCATGACCTGAGTTCTGTCCCCAGAAGCCACATGATGGATGGAGAAAACTTCTACATTGCCTTTGACTTTCAGACAAGTGACATATCAGATACACCCACACACCCCACACACAGTAAGTGTAATTTTAAAATGGCATTAGACAAAAACTATAGGAATTTGAGTGAAATGTGGCCTTTAGCTATTACATCCATATTGCATACCCCACCACATGTATGCAGTCCCTGTGGAGGCCAGAAGAGGCCATCAGGTCCTCTGAAGCTGGAGTTACGGACTTGTGAGCCACCATGTGGGTGCTGGGAGCTGAATCCTGACCTCTGCAAGAGCGGCAGTCAGTGCTCTCTGCTCTCCACTGAGCCACAGCTCCAGGTCCTCAGTGTAAAAGCGTAACAACTGGGGTAAGCAGGCAGGTGGGTGTGTAGGAACTTTGTGCTTTGTGATTTTCTTCTGTCAATCTAAAACGAAAGTTTTTGGATTTACTTTAAACACACACCTATACATATATCTAATATTATGCGTATGTGTGTTCACCTGAGTGTGCATAGACCCTGTGGGCGTGCAGGAGCCTGAGGAGGTCAGAAGAAGCATCAGACCCCCTGGAACTGGAGTCAGAGATGGTTGTGAGCAGCCACATGGTGCTGGGAATCAAACCTAGGTCCTCTGGAAGAGCAGCTAGTTCTCTTAACCACCGAGCCATCTCTGTAGCCCCAATTTTTCTTCTTCTTGAGACATAGTCTCATGTAGTGGTGTCAAGCTAGCTACTATGTAGCTGAAGCTAGCCTAATCCTCCTGCCTCAACAGGTTGCACTGTCATACTCAGCTGGTCTCTCTCTCTCTCTCTCTCTCTCTCTCTCTCTCTCTCTGTCTTTCTGTCTCTGTATCTCCCTCCCTCCCTCCCTCCTTCCTTCCCTCCCTCCTTCCCTCCTTATGACTCTCCTTCTCTCTCCTCTTCTCCCAAAGCCTAATTTTAAAATATGCTGCTGCTTCTGCTTCTCCTCCTCCTCTTCCTCTTCTTCCTCATCTTCCTCCTGTTCCTCCTGCTTTGCCCCCAGCCCCTTTTTCTGTCTTTCTGTTTTCTTTTTGGAGGCTGGGTCTTGCTATAGGTCTTGCTATACCTCACTGTGTAGCCCAGGCTTTTAGCTTCTGATCCTTCCACTTCTGCCTTCTGGGTGCTGGCTCAAACATCCATTGTTTTTGTGGTTGTTTTTGAAAAGCTGTGTTTCCTTAGGGGGAGCTGAGGGCAGTGAAAACGTTCCCACTGACCAGGCTCTGTTCCTGTCTGATCTTGTTCTTGGATGTGCCAGCGTGGCAGGAGGAAAGAGTCCCAGCTGCCTGGTCCCAGCTCCTGTACCAGCTGAAGCGCTCAAGCAGAGCTGTCCTTGTGGGAAATGAGGGAGATGTCCAGGAACCGGTTACACGTGCTAGGGCAGGTTGTAGAAGGCTGGCTGCCACCAGGGCTGCGGTCAGCTCCCAGAGACTTGCATCACGGCGTGAGTAAGACCGTGTCACAGCAGGGTGGCACACACTTATTTAAGAATGCCACTCTATTCCATACACAGCATGAGGATCAGCTAGGGGCACAGCTCAAACGCCTAGCATTCACAAAGCCTTGGGTTCAACCCCCAACACCACATCAGTCACCATCTCCAAAGGATTGAGTGGGCGTGTCCCCCTCTTTGCTGTCATCGGCTAGTCCTGGTGAAAGATGGGGCCAGGAATTGAAGGCCTCAGTGATCCGGCCCTGGAAGAAACCAGTGTTTATCCCTACCCTTAGGTTACCCTTGAACCTCTTGATCTTCAGCCTGGCAAGAGAACATGGGCTTTGGGCAGCTTGTGGGCAGCAGATCTGGGCTCAGGTGGACTTCATCATCCAACATCAGAAACCTTAGTGAGTCACCCAGCTCTCTGTCCTGTTTCTCCAGTTATGAAACACAGGTCATACACCTGCCTCACCCACTGGGTGAGACTGAGCCAGGGATCAGATGAGGGGAGGAAGGACAGACGGTCAGGTCACGGGTTACTGCTGGGGAGAGCAGGCAGCAACCAGGAACCTGTGTGGCCTCATGGGTGATTATGGATAGTTTTGTGTCCTCAGTTTTTGATAAGCTCACTTTAAGTTGAAAGTATAAAGTCAAAACTGTACTAATGAGCTGGGTGTGGTGGTACACGCCTGTCATCCCACCACTTAGAAGGCTGAGTGAAGAAAGATTCTGAGTTCTAGGCCAGCTAGGGTTCTATAGTGAGACTGACCAAACAAAACCAAACCCACAACACCGCCTGCCTAACCTGCCAAGCCAGCCTGGGTTATATGGTGAGACTGAAAATAAATAAATAAACACCACCAGCCTAACCTGCCAAGCAGTGTGGAGCCCATTCAGCACGTTGCTTTCGTAATACTATGAGGTCAAACCATTGTAAGTTGAAGCCTGTCTGTGATGGTAAATGTAACTCCGGTCGGCTCATACAACTCAAAAACCAGACAGGGCCTCAGAATCCGTGCCAGGCCTGTCCCTGTCATCCAGGAGGCTGGGTGTGCTTACTTCTCAGCCTGCCTGCCTTCTAGGTGGAAAAGTGGCCACACGTGACACTGTCCCACTAGGAGAGAACTGTTGCTTCTGATAATCAAGTGTCCAGGGCTGCTTTGGGCCGTTTCAGGTCATATTCTTGGCTCTGGATCAATCACCAGGGCCAAAACAGGCTGCCTGGCTTATCCCTGGTTACTGTCGACCCTAAGCAAGTAGTTGAAGCAAAGACAAGTCAGGATGACTGGTTTGGGGCGGAATGGATGGCAACTGTCACCCAGGTTTCCATTACACCTCGTCCATGGTGGTGGTCAGCAGAGGTAACTGGCCTCCTAGGACAACAGTTTTCCCTGCTGACTACAACCCCAATTTTTATTTGGAGTTTGTGGTATTTGAAGTATGTCCCTTACAGGCTCAGGTATTTGTTTTTGTTTGCTTGTTTGTTTTGAAACTGGGTTTCTCTGTGTAGCCCTGGCTGTCCTCTGTAGACCAGGCTGGCCTCCAACTCAGATCTGCCTGCCTCTGCCTCCGGAGTGCTGGGATTAAAGGCGAGTGCCACCACTCTCAGCTGCAGGCTCAGGATTTGAACATTTGGTCCTGTGTTAGTTGTGCTGCCAGGGGACATGTAGGAGGTGGCGCCTTGCTGGAGGAAGTGAGTCTGTGCGGGCAGATTTCAAGTTCATCCTCTAGAAGTTACCATTTGCTGTTGTTGTATTTTTATGTATGCCTGTTTCCTTTCTCTTCACATGCTTGTACACATGCTTGCCACAGTGCACATGGTGAGCTCAAGGGACAACTTGTAGGAGTCAGTTCTCTCCTTCTGTGGCGTGGGGTCCAGGGATCGCACGAACTCAGATGGTCGGGTTCCTATGTAGCCCAGTCTAGTCTTGAACTTGGGCTTCTTCTGTCTCTGCTCCTGAATCCTGCAATTACAGATGTGCATCACCACAGGCAGCTGACAGTGTCTCTGGTATCTGTAGTTGTGTATTCTCCATCCTTGTCCAAGGCAGTGAACGCCATCGAGCAGAATGTATGACTGACTGCAGTCTTTAGCAGGAGTTTTACCGACCAAATGCATCTATGTGACTCACAGTAAACATCCCAGCCATGAAGATATGGCAGAACACTGAATGAATACAGATGAGACGGCATCTCTATATACCAGGGCCAACTGCAGCCCATGGGCCAGATCTGGGTCACCACCTGTCTTCATGGGCACAGCTTGGCTTGGGACACAGCCATACTCCTGTGGTTTTGTGGTGGAGGAGAGTTGAGCGTCGCAAGAGAATGTATTAGCCACAAAACCTAAAAGTATTGGTTTTATTTACAAAAAGTATGCATCCTGTTGGTATAGTTGATAAACCAGAACACAGGGAAGCAGTTCCCCCAGGAGCATCTCCTTTTCCCAGGTGGAAGCAGCACTGCCCTAGCTCTCAAATCAGCATCAGAGAAGCAAATGTTTCTGAGTCAAACTTACCCTGGAAGGAGGTCACTGAGACGTGTCCAGTCGGTGCCTTCCCTGATACGCACTCTGTGCAGGGCTCATATCTTTTTAGGCCACAGTGAGAGTCTAGACAGCATGTAGGTAGAAACACATCCATTTCCCACTTGGGGCTTTGATCCAGGCTTCTAGACTCAGAAGCTGAAAGCCATAGTGAGCTCCTGCCATTTCCCGGAACATACTTCTCCAAGAGGTGGTTTGAGTGAAATTGAGACAAGCTTTAATCTGTGTGATGGAATGTCAGCATTGTTGTCCACACACCCAATACTTCAAGCCAATGGGTCCTACCCCTAGCCACAACTGCACTGCACTCAGGACCATCAAACACCGGTGGCTGCTGCTGCTGCTGCGGCTGCTCTTTTTCTTCTTAGTTTGTGATGGTGGGTACAGAACCCTAGGCTTTGAGCATACTAGGCAAGTATTTTGCCATTAAGCTGTTATTTCTGGCTCTAGACAGATCCATCTCTAATACCTGACTATATTAAAGTGTATACTTTAATATATATAAATAAATGTAATATATATATATATTTAATACAGTATATAGAGTTAGTATTGATGAAATAGTGTAAGGCATCTGCCTCTTACAGTTTCTTTTTTTTTTCTTTTTTTTTTTTTTTTTTTTTTGGTTTTTTGAGACAGGGTTTCTCTGTGTAGCCCTGGCTGTCCTGGAACTCACTTTGTAGACCAGGCTGGCCTCGAACTCAGAAATCCACCTGCCTCTGCCTCCCGAGTGCTGGGATTAAAGGCGTGCACCACCACGCCCGGCTACAGTTTCATTTTTAAAAGATGTATTTTTATGTATGCATGTTTCCTTTCAAGTACATGTGCATCACATGTACGCCTAGTATGTAAGGAAACCAGAAGAGCGTGTTGGGGCCCCTGTAACTGGAGTTAACATGCAGTTGTGAGCCACCATATGGTGCTGGGAACTGAACCCAGGTCCTCTAGTCAACAAACCTTAACCACTGAGCCGTCACAGCAGCCCCAAAGGTTTCCTTAAGTTATTATTATTAACACAACTTGCTAATAATTATATAAGTAATATAATTTCATAAATTGATTCCATATTAAAATATAAAGTATATACTAAAATAATAAAATTCATAAATAACTAAATTGTGTGCATGTAGGTATGCATCCATGCATGCATACATACATAATGCATGTCACAGTGTACATGTTGACATCAAAGGACAGTTTGTAGGCGTCAGTTCTCTCCTTTTGCCACGTGGGACCCAAGGAATCAAACTCAAGCAGTCAGGCTTGGTGGCATGCTTTACCCACGAACCATCACAGCTTGCCTCTTACCGCTGTTTAAATTCTATCTGATGAGTTAAAGCACTAGGAAGCAACACAGCCAGGTCAGAGTGACGCTAGCCCTGGGCAGGGGCCCTTCCATGGCACTGGTATTTAAGCGTCTTTATGGTCTCTGCTTCTGTATGGTTTTAAGTGGCTTCCTATAGAGTCCTACTACTACAGAGTCTGCGGGACAGCTTAGGCAGGGAGTATGCGCGGGTTCTCAGTGTCCCTAAGACCTACATGATACATCTGTTATGGAATTTATCACCAGGAAGAGGCTCTTGGCAACTGGCATGTAGCCTTCATCCGCTAGAACTCTACAGTAACCCGCTTTAGCCTTTTGACCCCAGAAGGCTCTCATTAAGTAAACTCAGTTCTGAGAGGCACCATATCTTCCTTCCTCCTCCAGGCTTCTGGACCTGTGTTTTCCCCTTTCCGGGTATTTAGTCTGTAACACCCCCGTGGCGTGGTAGACGGAACAGGCTTTATGCTGTTGTAGTTCTGACACAGGAAGATACACTGCAGTTCTGTGCTTCAAAGGAACCCACAAGAATAGGCTCTGCGGTCCTAAGTTCACAGACCCAGAAAACACATGGGGCTACTGGCCAAGTGAAGACTTCCTGAAGCTAGGCCTCGGTGTGAGTTCCATGGTGTAGACTAGTCCAAAGAGCTATTGGCTAGACTCTCACCTGATGCTAACTGACTCAGGCACAAGGCTACAATGAAAGAACAGTTTAAGAATGCCCCCTGAGGGGCCTTCTGTTGCCAGGAACAGCTGCCAGAATCCCCAAGGTGGGCAGGTGGGCCTCAGGTGGATACAGAACTGTTGTAGTTTGGTATTTACTTAAAAGTTTCCTGGAGTCAAATGCTATGCTGGAAGTATCTTTTACTCAGGATCTACATAATAAAATATGGATCGAATAACATCTGACATTTCTCTTAGCAGCACTTACACTGCTAGAGGCCATCTCTTCAAGGTCACTGGCCAACTCCTCCTTGGGAGAACCTTTCTTTTTCTTGGTTTTAGGCAGAGACAGGTGGGTCTTCCATTCCATTTTCCTGTAGGTCTCCTGGGGTTTTAGCTGCTTCTTCTTAGGTTTTCATGTACCTCCTCACAGAAAGAGGTCCTCATCTAAGGAGGAAGTGGCCAGTGAACCAGAAGAGGAGGCAGCAAGCCCCACCATCCCTAAGAAGAAAAGGAAATTTTCTGAGAAGCCTGAAGTTGCTGCTAACTTCACAAAGAGTCGCACAAAGAAAAAGAAAAAGTCCCAGAAAGCACAGGAGGATTAGAACGGACCTGCTTGGTGGGAGGGGCATACCTTGTGGTGGCACCTCCTGCCCATGATAAAACCCCAATAAAAACACAAAACCAGAAAAAAAAAATCTGAGATTTCACTCCAGGCCCACCTGAAGGCTCAATTGGGAAGTTCTCCAGGAAAGGAATTATAGAGAAAAGTTAGTACAAACCCGGAGACAACAGCACCAGTATCCTCTCCTCTCCCTAGACCAACTCCACTGATCCTTCTAGGCCCTGCTCCAGGGTATAAAGACATCACAGACCACCGTGGCTTCTTGACCCCAGCTATGACTGCAGTTATCTCCAATACCTAAGGCTTCTGGTGCTGAGCCTTCTCCTGTCCGTGGTGGACAGATAAACTTAGGATAATGGGTTGCAACCCAAACCTTTATTAGCAAAGTAAACATTTCCAGGGGATGGGAGTTGTAGGCAGAATGTAGCTCTGGGTTATTTGCATGGATGGAGTTTCCTCCTGAGGTATCCTCCTTTCCCAAGGAGCAAGCCTCAGAACGTCGCCTTCTTGACCTTTCTTGTCTCTTAGTAACCACAGAATTCTGGCTATATCCATACCATTCCCTGCCTATGGCCAGGATGTCCGTCCACCCTGCCTGGTGCAATAGCTCCAGTCCCCTGCTCGGACTGGAGACAAGCTCTAGAACTCAGTGTGTGAAGGAGGTGCTCAAGGAGGAATGGATTTCAACTTCCTTCATTCATATGCAGGAGACAGGAAGTCCCCAGAGCAAAGGGGCATCCTGAAGGAATTTTCTGGGATTAGACAGGAGATAGCACAGTGGGCTGGAAGGAAGGCTCAGTGGCTAGAGCACTTGCTGTTCTTAGAAGGATACAAATTTGGTTCCCAGCACCCATACTGAGCCAAGTAACAACCACCTGTAACTTCAGACCAGGGGATTTGATGCCCTTTTTTGGTCTCCACAGACATCTACACACACACACACACACACACACACACACACACACACACACACACACACACACACACACACACAAAGAGAGAAAGAAAGAGAGAAAGAAAGAGAGAAAGAGAGAAAGAGAGAGAGAGAGATTTAAATTTTTTTCTGGAAAAAAAAAAGACAGCATAGAAAATGTTACTCTTTTATTATTTCAAGGAGGTAATACATAGCCCAGTACACCAAAGCAACAGGGAATCAGAGGCAGCAAATGGCCAGTGGTTAGGGGAAGAGCCTCATGCTGCATCTCCAAGCTCCCGTCTGCCTGCTCACAGGCTGGGACAGTGAGGCGAGCTCGCTGTGACTGTAGCAGTGGATGGACGAGCAAACTCAGCACCCTACAGACCGTGCCAGGCCGGTGCAGGGCAGTTCCAGGATTACTGCCAGCCCTACTACCTGAGGCTGCTGTCCCGGCAGCAGCCAGCCTGCCTGGAGTGGACAGGGCGGGAACAAATCCTGAGTGATCAATTAAGGTGAAAGCCTTAGTAGTGTTAACACTCTGGATGAGAAAAGACAGCACTGTCTTGGAGGGGTGGGTGGGGAGAAGGAACCTGGGCCGCAGCATAGCTGGAGGAGGGCCTCTCCTGGTACATGATGGGGAGAGGCAGGGGCTGGGCATGGGGAAGCTGCTTCCTCTGGCACAGAGTTGACCTAGAGGTTGGTTTTCCACTCATAATTGATTACCTGGGTGTAGTCATCATACCAAGGACAAAATAAGTCTCACTCATACCAAACGTGGCCTCGGAGAGGATGTGACTCGGTTTTCCCCAGGTTATGGGGAGGGCTCAATCTAAGAGCCTTCTTCATTCCCGACCCCTGTCCTTTGCAGATGACTGGGGTGAAAGAGACAAGCATAAATATGGCCTACTGGAGCCCAGTGCTCTCTTCCAGAGCTCGTATTGGCTGGACCCACAGCCCCACCCTTGCACAGAGCTAAGATTTATACCAGAGAGGATGCCGGTCTGGTGACTGAATGGTGTGTGTGGGTGGAGTCACAGCAGTGGCTGGGATGCAGATACTCACAGATATCTTCCATTTCAGCATTGGGGGGGGGGGGGGGAGAAGGGGGTGCGCTGCTGCTTCCCAGCATACACTGCTCCCAACCTGGCTTGCTACATCGGCTCCCAGAGTTTTGGCTTGACAGGTATGAAAATAATTTTAAAAATCACACCACCGTGTATTCCAACCCAGAGCTGATGGCTTTGTTTTGTTTGACAGGAAAGGACAAAGAAACCACAACTCCACAGTGGTCGAGGCTCAAGTAGCACAGAGCGTGCTACACACCCAAATGGAGAAACCTTGTCTGACGGGGGAGCTGGGAGAGCCACGGGGTCCTCTAGTCGGTGGCAGGATCTGAGGTCACCTCATCTTCACATTCCTCAAAGCCTGGGACTGGCTTCTGCAGAAAGTGTGTGGTGGCCTGGATCACCTTCTCAGGTCCAATGTTGTACACAGGGTGTGTGGGCTGCTGTGAAGAGAATAGAGGCAGGTTCGTCACCAGTGGCTCTGCGTCTGCTGAGAGGCACCTAGCAGAACTAGACTAAGGAGCAGGAGTGACACACACAGGTTTATTCCAGGCCCAAATGTGCAACAAAACAAAGCCAGTATCAGCCAGGCGGTGGTGGCGCACGCCTTTAATCCCAGCACTCAGGAGGCAGAGCCAGGCGGATTTCTGAGTTCCAGGCCAGCCTGGTCTACAAAGTGAGTTCCAGGACAGCCAGGGCTACACTGAGAAACCCTGTCTCAGAAAACAAACAAACAAAAACAAAAGCAAAAAACCAAAGCCAGCATCTGCTGAAAACCTCTCATCATACACAATCACAGGGAACATTATTCAGCCACTTAAATACGTGCTTTCGGGGGCTGGGACGATGGCTCAGCACTTTTAAGAGCACACTGGCTGCTCTTGCAGAGGACCTGGGTTCAATTCCCAGCACCCACATAGCAGCTCACAGCTGTCTGTAAATTCCAAGTTCAAGGGATCCAACACCCTCACACAGACATACAGGCAGATAAAACACCAATGTACATAAAAATAAATCTTTTAGAGAGAGAAAGATCACATTTGAATGTGTGCTTTCAAGTATATTAATGACATGGGGAAATGCCAAAATACATTTTGAAGTTTGTTGGATTTTGGAATATTCACATAAACTTTACCAGTTAATCATCTTTATGTAAAACTCTGAAATCAGAAACTGTGTGGCAGACACCACACCCTAACATGTTAGCCATGTGCTCACTATTAAGCTATCTCCTCGCTCCAAACCCTTTTTCCTAAACACTGTAACTTTCTTATCACTAAGTATGTTTTTAATTAACCAAGTAGAGTTGTTACAGCATTTTCTCCCTTTCATTCTGTTTTTAAGTCTCATCTAGTCCAGGCTGGCCTCAAATTTACTATGTAAGCTGGCCTTGAACTCCCGACCTTCCTGCTTCTCCCACATGCTGGGATCACAGGTGTGCCCGGTGTCTGCCTTTTGTTGTGCCATTTTCATGTACACTATCATGCTTTGTTCTTATTTGCCCCCTGGCCTCCACTTCTGCTGGACCCCCATTCTCCCTTGGCAATACATTCCATTGTCCTTCTGTTTCCCTTCCTGACACCTCTGACATAGAAAGATCACATTTTTCTCTCATATGCAGTGCAGATAAAAGTAAACAAGAAAAAAGAGGTCTGGCGGTGGTGGCATATGCCTTTAATCCCAGCACTCCGAAGGTCTGTGAGTTCGAGGCCAGCCTGGTCTACAAAAAGAGTTCTAGGACAGCAGGCTACACAGAGAAACCATCTCCAAAGCCAAAACCAAACCAAAACAAAAGAGGAAAGGAGAGATGAGAGGGGAGGAGCAGTGGAGCGCTGTAAAGCTAAGGCCTGTCTACTGCACTGTGGTGAATGCATCCCCATCCCGCCTCCTTCCCAACCCCTCCCCTTCCCATTCAGTCCCCTTGTCCCCATGGACAGCTTGATCTCTAGTTTCATGTCCTAGATACATACATGTTTTATGTATCTATGTATAACTTGGACCCACAGATGAAACATTTCTTTTGACACTGCTCCATTCACTTACTATGATGATTCCAGTTGCAACCATTCTCCTGCAAATGACTGCATTCTTTATGGATTAAAAGAGCCCACCCCCCCTTTTTTTTGGACAGCGTGTATCCCTCCTCTGCTGCAATTTCTGAGGCTTGGCGACAAGCTCCCTTACCTGCTGAGTCATCTTGCCAGCCCCCACCCAAGGTCTCATGTAATCTTGGCTGCCCTCCATCTCAGAGGAGATGCACAGCACACAGTCAAGAATTTCTAACCTCCTGCCTCCACCTCCCAAGTGCTGGGATTCCAGGTGTGCACCACCGTGCTTCTTCTTTGAGGGCTGTATGCACGCTAGCGAAGCACTGTGCCAGCTGAAAGGCATGCCCAGCCCTCGGCTCTACAATGTGTCTGAGAGACAAGATGGGAGAGGGAAGCTGGACGCAGTGGTGCACACCTCTAACCCCCATACTCAGGAGGCAAAGCCTGTCTACACAGAGTTCTAGGCCAGCCAGCACTGCAGAGTGAGAGACCCTGTCTAAAATGGGGAAGGGGCCAGTAAGCTGCCCATTGAATTTCATGGAGCCAGTATATTTTAAAACACAAGTTGAAAAATACATTATAATAAAAAATGTATATCAAATATTAAAAAATGTTTTCCCATTCATTTATTTAGTGTGTCGTACAGGGTCCACCCATGCCACAGCACTCAGGTGGGAGTCAGAGGACAAGTTGCAGGAGTCAAGTCTCCCTTTCCACAACTGAATTGAGCTCAGGGTCTTGTGTGGCAACCCACTGAACCATCCCACTAGCCCTCACGTAAGTCTAAGAAAGAGTCACTGACGTACTGGGAGATGACTCAGCTAGCAAAATGTTCTCTGAGAAACCATAGAACCTGAGTTTGGTCCCCAGTCACCATGTAAAAGGCCAGGTGTGGTTGGGGCACTTATAATCCCAGCAGCAGGGAGGCAGAGACAGGAAGACCGCAGGGCTTATTGGCTATGCAGCCAGTAACAGGCAAGACGTTGTTGAGACTGTCCTAGTGAGATGCTCAAGCAACGAGATTGCCCTCTGATCTCCATGTGCACCCTCACACATGCCCTACCAAAGGCTAGCCTGGTCTACAATGTGAATTCCAGGCCAGTCAGAGCTACAAAGTGACAGTGGGACCCTGACCAAAAAAAAAAAAGAAAGATTTTTCATCTATTCACCCCCGGGCTTGAAATATTTACCAACGCAAGCAAAGGAAAGACATAAAAGACAATGCAAAGGCTCAATATTTATATCTGTTGGTCACTGCGGATAGTCTCGGCTGCATTTGTTCCTTGGGTTCATGTCTAGTGCACAGTGTGTCCTTCTGCCAGGCAGCTGTAGCACAGGCCATGCTGGGCAACATCCTTCTCCTTTCTTGTGCTAGGTCTGGGCTTGGGGCTCTGCAGACACATGTAGCCACAGACCCTACCCCCGAGCTATATCCCTAGGCTAGGGCTGCCACTTTATCGGGGAAGTGCACCCACATCAAACAAACACGGCAAACTGCCGCATGCTACTCGCACATGGCAATGTGGACAGCCCCTTTCACAATGTGTCCAATGTGAGACAGCATCTAGGTTGAGCGATGAAGCCAGCCATAATACAGTGACTGGGGCACCCGGCCCATGTTAGAGGTTCCCAGGCTCTGAGTAACAACTGCGCCTGCCTTAGAGAGGGAGCTGCCGTCAGCAATGAGCTGGAATAAGGTCCCAGCATCTCTGCCCCCAGTGCCGACCACTGAAGTCCTGCCTCTGCCTGGCCCTGTATTCCCTCCGCTCATACCCTCACTCAGGCCGCAGAATGCCAGGAGGGTGGGGCCCGTGAGTTTCCCAACTTGCCCCACACAGGGGACAGAGCCAGCTCTGCAGGGTGCAAGTGGCCACTCTGAAACTAGGTCCCCTGACCTGGGAAACCTTGTTGAGAGGGGACATTGAGCCTCCACCTGCCTTACCAGAACGTTTTCGGGCACACCCATGACCATATCGTGCAACATGGCTCCGCTTCCGAAATGCTGGGCAATGGAGAGGCCGCTCAGGCAGTAGCAAGTATGATAGAAGTCACGTGACCTGCAAGGACAGACAGATGGCTCAGAGACAGCCCGCCCCTCCCTACTACAGGAATCCAGAGGACTGTGTTACAGATGTACCTTGGACCCTTTTTTTATACAGGGTCAGAGGAAGCATGGCTGTTCCCAGCAGTGGCCTTGAAGGTCTCATTTTTGAGCCCTGCCCATCAATGGGATCGGGTTTTGTTATTTGTTTGGTCGGTTGTTTTGCTTCGCTCCACTTGCTAGTCCACAGTCACTGCTGGGCTACACCCTCAGCCACAGGAACTGTTTTAGTCTTTCCAGCCATTCTGGAAAGGGCACTCTGGGGGTGGTAGCACTAAATTAATGCATTTCTCTAGAAAAATGTCTAGAAATCAACCACACTCCTCTTGTTAAATTGCTGGGCCAGGCCTTCCACCCAGGAGTAGTGCGTGCATGTGTGTGTGTGTGTGTGTGTGTGTGTGTGAGAGTATATGTGTGCACGCGGGTGTGCATAGATCCATCGTGTAGTAGGACATCTCATATTTTATTTTTATTTTTATTTATTTTTTTTTTCATTTTTTTTTATTAGGTATTTAGCTCATTTACATTTCCAATGCTATACCAAAAGTCCCCCTTACCCACCCACCCCCACTCCCCTACCCACCCACTCCCCCCCTTTGGCCCTGGCGTTCCCCTGTACCGGGGCACACAAAGTCTGCGTGTCCAATGGGCCTCTCTTTCCAGTGATGGCCGACTAGGCCATCTTTTGATACATATGCAGCTAGAGTCAAGAGCTCAGGGGTACTGGTTAGTTCATAATGTTGTTCCACCTATAGGGTTGAAGATCCCTTTAGCTCCTTGGGTACTTTCTCTAGCTCCTCCATTGGGAGCCCTGTGATCCATCCATTAGCTGACTGTGAGCATCCACTTCTGTGTTTGCTAGGCCCCGACATAGTCTCACAAGAGACAGCTACATCTGGGTCCTTTCAGTAAAATCTTGCTAGTGTATGCAATGGTGTCAGCATTTGGAAGCTGATTATATATTTTATTTACCTTTCTCATTTACGGTGCCATACACAGCACCCCAGGTCTGCACTTAGTCATTGAATTTACTGTAGAAGAGTTGGTGGGTTCTAATCTATTTACAACAGTCATTGGTTGGACAGCCTATGACTCTCTGTCTCACTATGCTCAGGATTGATCCCAGAACAGTGCTCCACCCACCACTGATCTGTACCTCCATCCACATCCTATTCTAGTTAAATGGACTTAACAAGAAAAACACAGAACAAAAAAAAAGTAAAGGAAGCCAGGCACGGTGGCACATGCCTTTTGCTCAAGAGGCAGAGGCAGGTGGATCTCGGAGTTCAAGGACAGCCTGAACTGGTCTCTGGTCTGTATAGCTAGTTCTGGTACAGCCTGGGCTACACACAAACCCTATCTCTGGGGACAAAAGCTACCAAGTCAGCCACCCATTTACCTCTCTGGGGAAGTAGGGAGGTGCCTATGAGCTGGGGGTCTCTGACGAGTGACTCTCTGGTGAGTAGCAGAGGTGACCACTCAGTGGTACTGAAAGGGTGAGGGTCACCCCAACCGTGGCACTTCCCCTTCACGTTAGTGCTAATAAGCAGATGAAGGTCAGGGATGCCCAGGTTGATTGATGGGCCTGGCTCTTAGTGAGCCTGGGTGGCAATTCCCTCTCCCCAAGGGAGCACTTACTTGCCAGGCTTGTCCAGAAGCCCCCCGGCTGGACACTGGCAGCACATCAGGATGTACTCCTGCAGCGCCTGCTGATGGAACATCCAATGGCTCATGCTGAGGGCAGGGTCACCTGGGGAAGAACACAGGGTCAGAAGGGCGGGGCTGACGTTCCAATCACTCTTCGTATACCTGCTGTCTTCACCACGTGTGCCCTCTCCTGGACATGGCTGTGTTGTCAAAGAGCAGGTCTCGGTGGCAGTCTCACTTGCCACGAAGTGTACCAGTCAACACGGACGACCATCCGAAACCTAATCTCCAGCTGCTCGGTGCAGCTCCAGGTCTGCCTCAGCTTCCTGGGGACATTTCCTTTAGCTCCTCTCTGCAACTTGTTAAGTCCCACTACTTACCAGAGGCTAGTAGCCCAGTAGCTTATTCTGACTTTTCTAACCCTGAACTAAATCCACATCCAGAAGAAACTCCCAGAGACCCAAACATTTGTCCCAGAAGCCATCACTGCTGACTGTTCTGTGCACAAGCAAAAACCAGCCACGTTGAGAGCCATGAGGAAGTTAAGTCTGGGTCTCGATGCTGGGGAACACGCTGTGCATGCTGGGAAGCTCTCCACCCTGAGATACATCGCTAGGCCCTGGGCATCTCATTCTTAAGCTCAGCCAGTACAGCGAGAGAGTCCTGCAGGTCACAGTTTCCAAGCAGGGAGAGGAGAGCGAGCTCGCCACCTTTGTTTTATGCATTTCCCTATATAGTTACAATTATTATAATTTTGTAACTGCATGTTTTTCATATAACACTTAAACACAAATTTCCGTTCTGCTACATCATCTTCAGAACCATCACTCGGAGTAACGGTGAAACATCCCATTTAAGGAGAGGTCCAAGGTAACTGAGGAAAAACAAAACAAACCCAGGGCCACCAAAACTCTCATAGATATGGGTACATAAATCTCTGGGGTGGGTATAAAAACCTCCAGGTAGAATTTACAAAAGGCTAACGTGAACAGAGTGGGTGAGAGTATAGGCAAAGTAAGCGGGACTGGGAAACGGCTCTCTAGGCTCAGCGCTTCCTGTGCAAGCATGCGGACCCGAGTTCCGATCCCAGCACAACAGTGCACGCCTGCAATTCCAGGGGGAGGTGGGGACAGGAGGACACGTGCCGCTCACGTTCAGCCA
Organism: Mus musculus; assembly: GCF_000001635.26. Taxonomy (NCBI): domain Eukaryota; kingdom Metazoa; phylum Chordata; class Mammalia; order Rodentia; family Muridae; genus Mus; species Mus musculus. The sequence goes on along the minus strand of NC_000078.6, from coordinate 76,913,561 downwards.
GCCTAGCTGAACTGGCGAGCTCCAAGTTCAATGAGAGACCCTGTCAGAAAAAAATATGGTGGAGACTGACTGTGAAAAACAGCAGATGTCAACCTCTGGCCTCTATCCATACACAAACATGTACATATACATAGATCACACATGGCAAAAGAACATTCCACATTTAGTAACAGAATATTCAGACAGAAAAGTCTTTTCTTTTCTCTTTGGAGACATTGGTCTCAGCACAGGCTGGCTTTGAACTATGTAGTTAATGATAACCATGAACTCTTGATCCACCTGCACCCACCTCCTGGAACTACAGGTGTGCATCATACACCTGGCAATAATTTTGTAATTGTGTTATTTTACTTTATTTTTATATTACTCACACACACATATTCATATATGGGTTTTTGCATGTAGCATGTGCCTGAGATTTATGGAGGCCAGAAGATGGCACTGGATCTGGAAGTAGGGTTACAGACAGCTGTGAGGTGCCATGCTGGTGCTGAGAAACAAACCTGAGTCCTCTGAAAGAGCAGGCAGTGTTCTTAACCACTGAGCCACCTCTCCAGTGGGCCATTTCTCTAGCCCCACAAATACAGTTTTAAAAATAATGACCAGGCTGGTGACACAGTTCAGAGGCAGAGTCTAGACTACTATGGATGAGGTCCTGGGTTCAACCCCCACTTCTGCACATTAATAAATAATACAAAAACGTTTTCTTAAGTGCATGGCTATAACTCAGTGGTAGTAAATGTGATTAGCAGGATCTGGGCTCAATACCTTGATATCAAAACCTAAAAAAAAATTTTTTTAGACACATTTACTTTAAAGGGGAGATGTCTCAGGGGCTAAGAGGAAGTACAGCCTGTGCAGGAGAAATGGGTTTGGTTCCAGCGCTCACTGCCAGGTGACTGACAACCTTCTGTAACTCTAGCTCCAGGGAATCTGCCAGACACCCACAGGCACACACGTACCACACGTAAGCACACGCACACACACACTCACAAATAACTTTTAAAAATTAAAATATAAGTAATAGTGTATATATTTTTTAAAAGAAAATTAAAGGGCACAGTAGAGGATATAGTTTACTGCTCTTAATATTATCCACTGTTGAGGGTTTCGAAAGGCTGCCAGGAAAAAGCGCTGGACACCAGCTGGTGTGCACATGACTGGCCTGGGTGTGGCCCTTTATCCTGGGAGCTCTCTGAACAGAGCTATTGATGTAACTGCCGCTTAGAGAGCGTCGTTTATCTACCCACGCGTGTTTGTGTGCTGGGAGAGGGTCTCACGGTGCAGTCCTGGCTGACCTGGAACCTGCTGTGTAGGTCTGGCTCTCCCTGAACTCTGCTTCTGCCTCCTGAGTGCTGGGCTTAAAGGTGTGCCTGTGACCAGGCTCCTCACCTTTCAGTGGATATTATCTGTTTGCTACTGAGAGCAATCCTCAATTAACATCTGTGTGTGAACTCCTGACCATGCGGTCTCCAGGTTAAAACCTTAAGTGCGTTAGTTTATGAGTTAAACAGACATTTGCATACTACCCTACAAAAAACCAAATGCCTGCTCACAGTCCACTTGCAGGATAAACTGCCTGTGTCCTCTGCCTCCCAAGTGCTGGGACTAACAACATGTGCCACCAGGCCCAGCCTCAGCCCTTTAATACAGTTTCTCATGTTTTGGTGACCCCCAACCATAAAATTATTTTTGTTGCTACTTCACAACTATAATTTTGCTAGTTATGAAACATGATGTAAATATCTGATAAGGATATCTGATATGTGACCCCTGTGATAGGGTCATTTGACCCTGAAAGGTGACTCAACCCATAGGTTGAGAACTGCTGCTCTTGAGACTTCCTGACAGTCCTGCTAATGATACGCCAGAGCCTGTGGAGGCTCCGGAGTGCTGGCCTTTACGTGCCTCAGTCTTCTGAGGCCTAAATCCTAGCGCCCCAGGCTGAAAGGGGCGACAGGGCCTCTGTGTGCGTGCAATCGGTATCAGAAGCATCTCCAACTGGACAGGTCGGTGCAATTAAGGAATTAAGGCTTAGGTTCAGAGAGTTAGGCCAAGCAGCTTAGGTGTGGGAGGTAGCAGGAAGGAATCTCATCTTTTACATCTGAGCAATTAGTCACCCAGCTGAGTCCACAGGAAAGTCTCCCTCTGGACCAAGGGATGGATCTCCCTGCAGGAACAGATTGGAAGCCGGCAGGGTGGCCATGCCTCCCCCTCCCACCTGGGAGCCCGGGGCTCACAGGCAAGAATGAGCACAGAATCAGCCGGTAGGTATTGAGACAAGGGCTGTTGGAGGCTTTGGTTGCTGCCTTGCATGTTTTGTGCTGTCTCCTTAGGAACGAATGTGGCTTTCTCTAGTCTAGCGGCCGAGCGAGGCCCAGCGAAGCACAGTCATCGTCAGCTCACTGACTTTAAGATGAAACATTTCTAGGGGTGGGCTCCAGCTCAGCGGCAGGACACTTGTCTTGCATGCATGAGGTCCTTAGTGTCAACCCCCTAGTTCTGCCAAACGAAACAAAACCACTGAAGCAAGCAGTGGCAGTCAAAACATTTTCTAAAAAACAAAACAAAACAAAAACCAAAACCCCCAAAAAACAAGCAACATTCTATTTATTTGTTTTGCGTGGGAGGGGATCACATGTGGAGGTGAGACAACTCTTGGGAGTCAGTTCTCTATTTCCACCATGTGAGTCCCTGAGACTGAACCCAGGCTGTCAGACATGCCAGCAGAAGCCTTTATCCGCTGGGCCATCTTACTGACCCAAAAAACCATATTTCTGATGGTGACATATGCTCAGCCACAGCGGGGGGTCTTTTCTCAAAGGTCCAGGCCCTCTGCCCCTTTTCAGACCTGGATAACGCACCATTTTGACTATGTGTACACATTTTGACTATGTGTACAGGGAGTGTTTCACTCTGCCGTGACCAAACTCAGCTCTGCAATGGAGGCTGTGCATCACACCAGCTGAGATGGCAGCTCCAGTCACTGTGGGGGCTGGGGCAGGGTGGGGATGCTCCCTTCAGATAACAGGGAGTGGCTCAGGGGAAGGTCATCCTGCCCCAGCAGGAGAGATCTGAAACCATGGGAACTGGATGGTATTCTGCTCCGAGAGCCCCAAGGGTGGGAGGCTCCATACCAGCCCTCAAAACCCCAGGCAGTCAGAGTTTCCTTTCAACAGTGCTGGGTTAGCGACAGACCAGTAGCAGTGTGGACTCACCTTGAGCGTGGAGGGCTCGGTGCAGCAGGGGCAGGAGCCCTGCCTGCCAGAAGGAGTAGCAGCCGTCCACCAGCTTGTTGCAGCGGCCCTGAAAGCCTCCTTCAAACCGCATCTGCCGGCTTGTCACCCATTGCTGAGAAAAGACACGGTAGAGGTGGGTATGAGCCAAAGACATACAGCTACAAGGGCCACTCGCTCCGTGGGAAAATGTCTGGGGTTCTGGCTTCCCTTCCTCTCCTCCCCTTCCCCAGTGGCAACTGTCATTTAAACCTGGCCATTTTGAAACAACGGGCAGTGATCACTGCTCAGGGCTGAAAAGACAACCACCATTTTTCACTTAGCATAAAAAGTGAAAGGTTTCTTCTTTGTTACACTGTGTGTGTGTGTGTACATGTGATAGATTATATACATATATATATATATATATATATATACACACACACACACACACACACACACACACACACACAGATATATCTTCTTTGTCTCCTTCATTGCTATTTCCTGTCACCCCCTCCCCAGGTTTGTTCTTTTCTCCTCCCCAAATAGTCACCCAGCACCCTGTTACATATAGCCCATTACCCTCTCTTGTTCCCACTAGGTCCAAATCGAAGCAGGTGCTGAGTGCAGAGGCCCGCAAAGGTCTCTAAAAACACAGCTTGGGACAGAAAACTCAGGCAGGAGCACTTGTCTCTTTTCATCACTTCTCACGGGAGTTTGTTCAAAGCAGAGGAGGGAAGTGTTGGGCTGATCTCATCCGATGACATCAGGCTAGCCCTGCCTTTACCTGGTACCTGAGGACGTGCACTCAAGTCCCTACTAGGACTGAGAGCCACTGAGCCTTGCTACCGAATGATTACTTCCTGGTCTAGCCTCCAGTTCTCCTGGGGTGATACAAGGGAAATCTTGGGCTGAAGCTATAAACTGGCACTTGTCACCCGGTGGCCACACCTGATACCACCGCTCCTGGCTTATCTCCACATTCTCTAAACACACTCCAACAAGATAGCCTTGGAGGGATGAGCAGGGCAACTAGCTGAGCAGATACAATGCTCTCTCTCTTCCTGCTCAGCCTGAGGCCACAGAGCTGCACCACTGGACTGAAAAGGAACAAGGGGCCTATGCCCAGAACCCGAAGCCCTCCTAGACTGAGTTCCTGAATGCAGATGCAGGGGACTCTTTAGAGGAAAGCCTGGACTTCTTCAAATATAATAGAGTTAGAGTATGCCCCTGGTCATGGCAATACAAGTCAGCCTCGGATGCCTAGACGGACAGAAACCTGTGTGTTTAGGTAGTAACACCCTCCCCCCCAAAGCTGGTCTTAAATGAACCTTCAGGAACTGCTATTTAATGACAGTCAGCTAAACACTCAAAGGGGGTGGGGACGGGCAACAACTCTACCTTTGACTCACCCCAAAATGTGAGTAGATTCAAGTCATGCTTTTGTTCCAGTGCCTAAAGCCAGGGGTTGGTTCCACTTCCCTTGGATATAGGAAATCAAAGCCACCTCCTCCCTCCCCCTCTCTCTCTTGTTTTTCTGAGACAGGGTTTCTCTGTGTAGCCCTGGCTGTCCTGGAACTTGCTCTGTAGACCAGGCTGGCCTTCCACCCAGAGATCTGCCTGCCTCTGCCTCCTGTCTGTGCTGGGAGTAAAGGCGTGCACCACCACTGCCCGGCTCAGATACTGGTTGTTTCTAGCAAAGAGAGGGAAGGGGGTCACAGGGAGAAGGAGGGCTAGCATTTATGGAGCACCCTCTGTCTACCAAGCTCTTTATGGGTCGTCTTCTTTAACCCTAAGGAATAGGGATTATTATTCCCACTTTCCGGAGGGAAAGAGACAGCGCAGCTAAAGCAGATCAGAAAATAGTCAGGGATTTTTGGCTAAGAGGTAGATGCAGCGCAAGCCTACAGCACTGACATTTTAAACTTAGGCATGCACTAGTATATTCCTCCTTTTTGCCTACAGCATGTGTACTGGCTGGTTTTGTGTGTCAACTTGACACAAGCTGGAGTCATCACAGAGGAAGGAGCCTCAGTTGAGGAAATGCCTCCAAGAGATCCAGCTGTAAAGCATTTTCTCAATTAGTGATCAAGGCAGGAGGGCCCAGCCCGTTGTGAATAATGCCATCCCTGGGATGGTAGTACTGGGTTCTATAAGAAGGCAGGCTGAGCAAGTCAAGGGAAGCAAGCCAATAAGCAGCTCCCCTCCATGGCCTCTGCATCAGCTCCTGCCTCCAGGTTCCTGCCCTGTGTGAGTTCCTGTCCTGACTTCCTTTGGTGATGAACAGCAGTGTGGAAGTGGAAACTGAATCAACTATTTCCTCCCTAACTTGCTTCTTGGCTGTGGTGTTTTCACTGCAACAATAGAAACCCTGGCTGAGACAACACGGGACTTTACATTTCATCTCCTAAGGATGATCATATTGTAAAATGTACCCTCAAAGTTGGTCATTCAGTATCAGTTTTCCAGAACCTCCACAGCGCATGCTGTGTGAGAGGCTTTCTCTCACAATGAGGGCACAGTGCTGCTTGTTACACTACCACAAAATATAAAAGCAACACTCTAGAGGGCTCAGGACGGCTCAACAATGAGGGCTTGGCATCCGCTCTCAGAGAGAGCTGAAGGTCTAGTGTAGCTGGTTTGCTTTCATGATAGCCAGGGGAGCGATACCTCCCAAAAGACAAAGGGACCATATTCTCTCTGTATGTCCTAGGTTTCCCTTAACATGACCGCTTTTTGAGCACTGGCCAAGAGCTTGGGGGGTCTAGAAGAGATGTCCAGACCTCCCAATAGCATTTTCCCAGCTCTGCCTGGGGAACTTGCTGGAATGCAGATATGGAATTTTCACAGGTAATAAATCCTTGGCTCTTAAATGCTTCAAAGCTCTTCTGAGAGCCTCTTCTCTTAGGTGATTCTAAGACACATGGTAATAGTGAATCCTGTGGGACCATTGCTATTCTTGGGGCAAAGGTACAATGGCTCATTCCAGGTGGTGGGTGGAGGACTCAAGTCCACTCTGGGTCTGTTCAGAAACTTCAAAACAGGCAGGAGGAGAGGTAGGAGAAGGGAGTTGAGACCGAGGGCAGCTGTTTGCTCCTTCTGCTGACTCAGGGCTGGGCAGACACCAGCAACCACACCTGAGGCTCCATCTGCGCTCAGTGCCTGAGCTCAGCCCTCCTTTCCCATCACCAGACTTCCCCATGGTCCCAGAGATCGAGTCACATCACCAGTCCTAGGCTCGGGGAGAGGGTGGTGCAACAGCTACTCACTAGCAAGCTCTTCAGGTTCAAAGAACGTTCCTTCTTGAGGATAACCAGCGCAGCCAAGCCACAGAAGGTGTAGCCACCGTGGGCTTCCATCCCTGGCACCCCACCAATGCCGCCTTCCCAGTTCTGGCACCTAAGAGATCAAAAGAAGCAGATGTGGAGAGTGCAGGGACGGGGACAGGCGTCCTGACCATATTCTGGTGGCAGAGAATAAGTCGGCTCTGATTAAAGCATAAGATGGTAGCACCATGGATAGAGCTGTGCTGATTTATTACCTTGGCTGCATGTGTGTGTGTGTGTGTGTGTGTGTGTGTGTGTGTGTGTGTGTGCACGTGCATATGGCAGTCAGAAGTCAGCTTTGGGTGCTGTTCCTCAGGAGGGCTAGCCACGGGTTTTTTTTTGAGACAGAGTCTCTCACTAGATCCTGGGGAATCAATGAGTCCTAGGGATCCCCAAACCCCCTCCCCAGTGCCGGGATTACAAGTATGTCTGGCTTTTCACATGGGTACTGGGCTCAGGTCCTCTTGCTTGCACAGAGCACTTTATAGGCTGAACTACCTCCCTAGCCCCTTATCTAATGTTAGCAGATTCCTTTTCCTAGAAAACAAAACCAGTAGGCCTTGGAGATTTAGAAACTGTCCACTCACATAAGAAATGGAGTAGCACTGGTCAATCCTCATGGGAAAAGCTGCAGGGTAGTATATGTAGCAGAGTCAGCAAGTTAACATGAAGTAGAAAAATAACTGCTATCTCTGGCTATTTTCAAGTACAAGTTTATTGGTGAGTGCCTTTTCACTTTTGTCTAGTTTCTTCCTTTTCACCCTAGCTCTGGAGCTCAAACTCAGGACTTGACACACGCTGGGCCACACCCGTCCCTCTGATTTCCAGTTTCCTGTTTCTGTTTGTTTCATGTAGCCAGGCTGGTCTTGAATTTCCTAGAGGACCCCTGTCTGGCCTGACCTCTATGCCACTCAAGTGCTAGGATCCAGATGTGTGGCACCCTGCTACAGCTATCTGGGTTGTCTGCTGGTTTTTTGGTTTGGTTTGGCTTGGTTTGGTTTGTTTTTGTTTTTGTTTTGTTTTTTTGTAGTACTGGAGATTAGACCAGGGCATTGTACATGCTAGGCAAGGACTCTACCACTGAGCTACATCTCAGCCTGCTTTTTGCTTTTGGAAGTAGGTCAGGTCCCTAAGCTGCCCAGGCTGGCCTTGCATTACTCACTCTATAGTCCAGGCAAGACCTAGATTTGGGATTCTCCTGTTTTAGCCTCTGGAATAGCTGGAATACGAACCCACACTACCAGGCTGCATGGCTTAAAACTTCTGTAATGAACACACACACACTTTGAGCTATGTTGTTGGCAACTCTGTTGTCCAGGTGGGCTCAAGTGATCCTCCTACGTCAGCTTCACAGAGACTGGAACTACCTGGGTGTGATAGCTCACGGCTGTAATTTCAGAACTCGTAAGGCCGAGGCAGGAGGACTGCCTGGGCCACAGAGTAAGATCCTCTCTCAAACAAAAACAAACAATACCAACGATAAACCCCCTAAGTATAAGATTGTGCCCAGCTTGTAACTGCTCAAAAATAAACTTTGTGAGGACTGGAGAGATGGCTCAGTGGTTAAGCGAACTGACTGCTCCTGAGTTCAAATCCCAGCAACCACATGGTGGTTCACAACTATCCATAATGAGATCTGATGCCCTCTTCTAGTGTGTCTGAAGACAGCTACAGTGTACTTAGATATAATAATAAATAAATCTTTAAAAAAATAAACTTTGTTTTTAAATTTTAGAATTTTCCATATACTTAAACTATCTGATGTTTTAGTCTAGTACCTAGGACTAATCTCTAAGCTACAGGCCAGCCTGGTCTACACAGCAAGTTTCAGTCCATCGAGAGCTGCATATGAGACTCTACTTTATTCATTGAAGTAGTTTCTTTCTTTTTTGGGGGGATAGGCGAGGGGTGGTATTCAAGACAGAATTTTTCTGTGTAACCCTGGCTGTCCAAGAATTTGATCTGTAGACCAGGCTGGCTTCGAACTCACAGAGATCCTCTGCCTCTGCCTGCTGAGTACTGGGATTAAAAGTGTGCGCCACCACTACCCAGTCAGAGGTAGTTTCTTGTTGAACCTGCAGCTTGCTGCTTCTAGCTAGTCTAGGGGGCAGGCTTGCCCAGGATATGTTCTGTTTCTGTCACCCAAGTGCTGGGATTCCAGGCAGCCGCCATGACTGCCCAGAGTTTACATGGCTCTGAGGAGCTGAACTCTGGTCCTCACGCTTGCACAGCAAGTGCTGGGTCTCCTGCCACCTCCCCAGCCCATGCATCACCTGTGGGTCAGCAGGACAGGGCCACTTCTAAGAACTGACCTTACATGTTTGCTACAACCCCATATTTGAGAGCAGAGTGTCAGGCCAACTTAAAAATTCAGATGTGTGTGAGCAGAGGCTGAGATATAAACATGCTGCATCTTACAACAGACCATCACCTGCTCATTAAGTAGTGCTACGGAGTTATGAAAATGTTTCAGGTATTACATGAATGCTAGAAAACAACAGTGTACTGTATGGCTGACTTTCCAGAACTCTGGAAGAATATACATTAAAAAAAAAAAAAGGTCGGGTGTGGTGGCGCACGCCTTTAATCCCAGCACTGGGGAGGCAGAGGCAGGTGGATTTCTGAGTTCGAGGCCAGCCTGGTTTACAAAGTGAGTTCCAGGACAGCCAGGGCTATACAGAGAAACCCTGTCACGAAAAACCAAAAAAAAAAAAAAAAAAAAAAAAGTCTGAGGCTGGGCATGTTGTACATGCTGTTAGTCCCAGTACTTGGGAAGCAGAGGCAGGTGGATCTTTGTGAGTTCCAGGTCAGCCAGGGTTACATAGTGAGACCCTGTCTCAAGAAACAAAATCAACAACCAAAAATTTATAATGGTCACTTTTAACTGTCAACTTGACACAGTGTGGACTCACTGGAGAGAATAGTGTGAGTGAAGGGTGTCTAGAGGAGGTTGCCCCCCCCCAGCCGCTCGCATGTCTGAGGGAGACTGCCTTGATTGCGTTAACTGATATGGGCAGTGCCATATCCTGCGTTAGGTCCTGAACTGTGTAAGAGTGGAAAGAGGGCTGAGCACTAGTAAGCAAGAGCGCACTCATTTCTCTCTGCTCCGGCCTAGCAAGTTCCTGTTCCCTCTACTTACTTCTGTTCTGTGATGTATCCTAGACTCTTGAAGTAAAGCAACCCCCCACGCACTGATTTCTATAAGGATATTTTATCACAACACTAGCGAATGAAACTCGGAGAGCTGGTATCATGGTGGTAGATTATAAGGAAGTCAGATTTTCTTCTTTGCCTCCCTATAACAAGCATGTTTTATCTATGAAGTCATTTTTTTTAAAGATTTATTTATTATATGTAAGTACACTGTAGCTTCAGACACTCCAGAAGAGGGCATCAGATCCCATTACAGATGGTTGTGAGCCACCATGTGGTTGCTGGGATTTGAACTCAGGACCTTTGGAAGAGCAGTCGGTGCTCTTAACCGCTGAGCCATTTCTCTAGCCCCCTATGAAGTCATTTTGAGGTCTGTGTGTGTGCATGTGTGCAGCACCTGGATGTGTGCTGGCATTGAATCAGCGGCCCCACTCATGCAAGCCAAGTACTCTACCACTAGCCCTCTCCCTAGCCCTGAATTTTAAATGTATTTTTAAGTGACACTATCACGATGCATTTCCTAAAGTCACTCTTCTCCTCTGCCACAGTGGAACAGCACAGGTGAACAGGCCTTCATCCAGGAGCTGACAGGACCCCCAAACCCCTCCCCAGAGAGGCCTGAAGTCTGGAGAGCCCACAGGCTTTCTTCTGAGATAACTCAGGCTCAGGGAAACCAGCTACATGCTCAGAGCAGACTGCTCTTGTCTGTCTGTCCCTCAACCTCCATCACCACCCAAACACGAACCTCACTTTAGATTGCCAGTGCACTTGGCTACTTGGACTAGAGAAAGCACTCGTATCTGAAAAGTAAGGCGAGTGACAAGTTTGCAAGGGAGATCAAGTTCCTTTCTCTGCTAAACTAATCTTTGCTTCGGCTGCAAAAGGTAATAGTAAAACAGTTTATACTCCTAAGAGTGTGAAAGAATACACACTGCAAAGAAACTTCTTGCCCATTCTCAACCCCTAGTTCCCATGACCAGCAGAGACCTATCAGTCTCTGTGCCTCAGTCTGTCTCCTCTGTGTCTCGTTCACACACACATCACACATACTACACACACATACTCCACACACTATATACACTATATACACATACATATATACATACAGTACATACATGGTACACACATACACTACATGCACACACACCACACACATATACTAAAGACATATATTCTGCTTTCCTTCCCGTGGTTTTATACAAACAGGAGCATATGATATACCCTCTCTGCGCCTTGCTTTTCTTCAGCTAATAAGACTCTTAGGAAATGACCATGGTGGCGCATGCCTGTAATCTCAGCACTGATAGATGGAAGAAAATCAGAGTTCATGCCAGCCTCAACTATATAGCAAATTCAAACCCAGCCTGAGCTGCCAAAGACCCTGTCTTCCACACACCCACACCCACAAACACAAATAATGGACAACACAAAGAACTGAATGCAATAGCCCAATAAAACAGAAGTAAGAGGATTTAAATGCATAAACAGCCAGGATAAAGACAGCAGGAGATGACATGAGCACAGGCTAGCAATAGCGAAATCCTAAAAGCTGACTGACAAGTAGAGAGGCTAACAGCACCTAACCAGCTGGTTAGAGAAACCTACCTCCGTTCTGGGCTGGTGGCAGAGAAGCAGCAGCAGCCAAAAGCAGGAACATGCTTGATTTTTATGATGGTTTAAGTAAGAATGGCCCCTATAAACTCAAATGCTTGAATGTTTAGTCCCAGGGCGTGGCACTATTTGAGGATTAGGAGGTGTGCCCTTGTTGGAGTGGGTGTGTCACAGGGGATGAGCTTTGAGGTTTCAAAACCCCATGCCAGGCCCAGTCTCCACTCTCTCTCCCTCTTTCTTCTCTGTTTCTCTTCTTTCTCCTCTCCCTTCCTCTGCCTCTATGTCTCCCTCTGTCTCTCCCTGTCTGTCTGTCTGTCTGTCTATCTATCTCTAAAATCCATGCTTCTACCAAAAGGGAGGAGGGTGCTGAATCCCAGCTTCCACAGCAGAAAGAAGGGATCAGTGGGAGGCCACCTCAGGGCCCAAACACCTCACCTTTTCCCTACTTGTAATTCATAAGAAGCCTGCAAGGTTCACACCCTAGGCAGGAATTTGAAAGCTCAAGAACAAAGCCCTCAGAGATACTGAATTCCCTGAAAACCAGCTAGGTCTTAACTCAGCCTGGGTGCAGGCTCTGTCAGCCTTTCAGTATCAGACACAGCATGAATAGGGTTGCTAAGCACCAGATGCAGGGGGCGCATCTCCATATGGAAGAGAGACCCAGCCTCAAAGGCAATGGGGAGGAGACAAGCTGGGCCCAGAAGAAAACTGCTTAAAGTTGCATCTTATCTTATTTTGAAGTTTTATTTATTTTTTGTGTATGGATGTTTTGCCTGCATGTTTGCTTGTATACCATGTGCAGTCCCTGTGGAGGCCAGAAAAGGGAGTCAGATCCCCTGGAACTGGAATTATAGAAGGTTGTGAGCTGCTATGTGAGTGCTGGGGTCGAGCCCATAGCCTCTGGAAGAGCAGCTAGGGCTCTTAGCCATTGAGCCATCTCTGCAGCCCCTTACAGTTGTATCTTAGATAATACTGTGTGAAGGAAGCAAAGATGACAAAGTGGAGCAGCAGAGAATATAAAAAATAAGTATTCAGGGGGAAAAACCAAACTCTGGAAAATTAAAAATAAAACTGGAGAATAAAACAGCAGAAGGATGAAAGGGTAAATGGTTAGGCAAGCTCTTGGAAAACACAAGAAAAGTTAAGATAGAGAACAGACCCCCACTGGGCTTTAAAAGCCATTAGGTCAGCCGGGCGTGGTGGCACACACCTTTAATCCCAGCACTCAGGAGGCAGAGGCAGGCAGATTTCTGAGTTCGAGGCCAGCCTGGTCTATAAAGTGAGTTCCAGGACAGCCAGGACTACACAGAGAAACCCTGTCTCGAAAAACCAAAAAAAAAAAACAAAACAAAAGGTCTTGGTTAGTGGTGGTGAATGCAGACATGTACGGCTGGCCAAGGTGCTGGGAATACGTGTGGGGCACTCTTTCTTTGATAGGACATTGATGCTGCCCCTCTACAGCTCAGAGACCCTCTGAGGGCGGCTGAGAGGCAGGCACAGCCATTGCAGTCACGATCTCACAGGACCTGCCCAGGACTGGGCAATGCTATGTCATGGCTCGGCTCAGGGAGGAGCTTACCAGGCCCTACCCCTCCCAACTGAACTAGTGGTTACTGATGGATTCTGTACCTATTGAGGAGCCCAGTGGATATCCCCAAAGCTGTGGTCACACAGACGACCCTGGGAAAACTCACCGAGTCACAAAACAAAAAAGACATCAATGTGGGAAAGGGACTTGGAGAGAAGGTGGGGAATAGGAGAGGGGTGGAGATAAGAGAGGTGGGGGGGATAGAAGAGGGCGGGTGACAGTAGTCAGAATGCACTATAAATATGTACAAACTGTCTAAGAACAAATTTGATAAAAGTCTTTTAAGATGAGGTTAATACTTGTGTAAAAGATGCTGGGAAAGCAGCCGTGTTATGCTGACATATGCCTATAATCCTAGCACTCAGGAAACTAAGGCAAGATGGCCGACAGTACTGGTCAGCCTTGGGATCACACTGATACCTTGTTTCAAAAATAAAGAAGTTGCTAAAAAAAATACTGCAAGGTGATTTCTTGGTCCTGAAATGTGTGCTTGCAAATGAGAGTCCTGCTGAGTGCCTACCACACAGGGAAATTGATCCACACCAAGATTCACCATCAGGATGTTTCCACACAGCACCAACAAAGGTTCTCGACTGGGTGTCCTGATGGCCTGGCACGGTGGCAGGCAGGCACTACAGTTACCACCACAGGCTAACTCGCTTGAATCTGGTGTGTTCCAGATGTGTATACAATTTAACATCCCATCATTCTACACAAAGAAATGAAATGATGTGTCCAAGGCACAAAGCTAGTGATAAATAGACTGGCTCAGTCAGATCCCCATGTTCCGTGAGTGTCCTGGCAATAAGTCCACCTGAAGACTGGGCTGGACACTCCTACGCAGTGCAGAACATCTCCAAGGCCTGGCCGACTAAGGAAAGGCACAGGGAGTGCAACGTGGCATTAAAACTGAGAGCCAACAACTGCAGAGCGCTGCTCCCCTTCTATACAACCCTGTCTTTCTCTTCTTTTTTCCTTCTGGTTTGCCCAGGGGATGACCTTAGTACCCTAGTGGTGGCAGTGGCAGCCTGGGTCTTAGGGCAGGGCAGGGCAACTAAATCTAATAGAAAGCCACCATCTTTAGCAGGAAAAAACAGGCTACTAGAAAGTGAGGACAAGCCAGGAAGAGTCAGAGATGGAAAAACCCCAATTGAGCTCAAGTTTCTCCGTTGAAAGTACATACACTGGGCAAACCGAGCAGCTTGGAATCAAAACCGATCTGAGATCTGAGCTGCCACCCACGGCAGGGCAGAGCACTGTTTGAAGTTTACAGTGGGAATCTGACTAAGTGGCTTGTCTGCTAAAAACAAAAACATCCTTTGAAGCCATCTAACAGAATCCATTCACGACAATACACCAGCCACCATGTCTAGGACACCATCTAAAGCCATTCAATTCACCAATACCCAGGAAAATGAGACAGGTCTATTTCAAGATACTCACAGGCTGAAAAGACCTACACGTGGGTTTTAAATTTTTTATTTGATTATTTTATTCTACATGTATGTGTGTTTGCCTAACATGCATACCTGTACTACCACATGCCCATGGAGGCCTTTAGAGGGTATTAGATCTCCCAGAAATCAAGTTACATACAGCTGTGAGCCACTATGAGGTTGCTGGGAATTGAACCCTGGACCGCTGGAAGAACAGGCAGTGTGCTTAATAACTGAACCACATACACACCACCCTTTTGAGACAGGGCTTCACTATATTGCCCAGACTTGTTGGTCTTGAATTCCTGGATTCAATGGATCTTTCTGCCTTTTGCTCTGGAGCAGTAGGGACCAGCACGCGCTTCTGCACTGGCTCCCCAAGGGTTTGTACGCAGATATAATTACGTGTTTGCCACAGAAGTGAAGAAGAGCATACTGGGAAGGAATAAAAAGATGGGATCTCTCAACTGAGAAACAAAGCACTAAGAAGAGCCAAATCCAGGGAATGCCCAGTTTCAGTCTCAAAGCACCACCATCTCTCTACTGTGTCCTCAAAGACTGTTAGTTAGTGTGGAAATCAGATCCACTGATGAGGACATGGAAAGTCAGAAGACAACGAAGCAATGCTTACAGACAAATCAGTCTACACCACTGCCAAATTATTAATCTCCAACCAGACAGACCACCAAGCAGGCTTGCAAATAAAGATGCATGCAGGGTCTTAAAAATACATTTCCTAGGTGTCCTTTTCTAAGAACTTTGGGAGTATTATGCTTTATTAAAATGAATAATAAGAAAACAGGGCTCCAACAAAGCAGAAAAATGAAGTGAATTTCATGCTGGAAGGAAGCTTGTAGATGCCTGCTGTGTATCAAGCTGAGAGCAGTCTGTCTAGATCTGAAGCAGGGGTGGAGGTGGGGGTGTGACCCAGAACACACCCACAAATACACACATATACACCACACACAAATACACACCCCCAAACAAATATACACACACAAACACACTCACACATACATACACCCCCCCACAAATATACACACACTCACACACACATACACACCCCACACAAATACACTCACACACACACATACACACCCCCACACAAATACACACTCACATACACACAAATACACTCACACACACACAAATACACACCCCCACACAAATAGACACACATACATACACCCACACACACAAATACACACACACACACACACATACACACACACACACAAATACACACATACTCACACACACATACACACCCCCACATAAATACACACTCACTCACACATATACACACACAAACACGTGCCTTTTGTTTTCTGTTTTCTATTTTAAAAAGGCTCTCTTACAGCCCAGGCTAGCCTGAAACTCAGGATGGGGCTAAAGAAGGCCTTCTGAATGCTGTGATCACCTTGTGGGTACCGAGGGCCACCACACCCAGTCCTGTTTCCAGTGTTTTGTTCTTATAAATGAGTCTTTGTCTCTTTCATGCACGTGGGTGAGTTTCTGTAGGAGTGAAGTTTCTGGGTTTTCTAAGCAAGGCTGTTTTGAGATATTGCCAAACTGCTTTAATCAATTTAGACATACTCTCACCAAGGCTACTCACCAAAGGTTTTGATCTGTGCCAATATAAACTATAATATAGCATTAATGGAAGTCTAAAAATAATCCCAGGTACTTATAAAGGGCACAGAACTAACTCCTAAGACAGCTCTTATAATTTTATATTCCCTTCTGGGCTTTCAAGTTTTTTATGTTTCTTGACTGCTAGCTCTCTGGGGACTGGGGACCATGTGACTTCTCCCACCTGGCTATCCATTCGGCCGTGCCTTCAAAGAGGTCTGGAGTGATGATGTTGGTGAGAGAGGCTACCGAGGCAGCACAGTATGCACTCCTGCAAAGACGGAAACAGGGAAACACATTAGGCTCCAAGGAAAAGCCAGAACGAGGCCCAGAAAAATGCCTGGGTACATTACTGCAGTCACATCTCATTCTTGGCACACAGCTGTTCTTCTTGGGTCTCCGAGAGGTGTGACATTCTGTCTGGATGGAGTTGCTCACGACACGGCTTCAGTGAAGGAACATGGCATTCTCTGTCTCCGCACAGGCATACTACAGCCTCAGAATTGATGGTCATATCAATTCATCTCAAAAATAGATTGAGCCCTTTTTCCAAAGACCTACCAACGGTTCCCACATCTCATCTGGTGTTGATGAGGTTCGTTCGGATGTCTCACTGCTACGGACTCAGGACCTCTGTCTGAACTCACTCCGAAGCAGGCCACCACACTCTACTAGCTGCTCAAGCCACACAAGAGAGACAGGAATTGGTACATCCTTATGCCTCTAGAGAAAAGAGCTCTGATTTCAAGTGTTGTCATCAGATACGCAGAAACACACCTTTCAGCAAAAAAAAAAAAAAAAAAAAAAAAAAAAAAAAGTAGGAACAGTGCTTTGGATATGGCTCAGTTGGTAAAGTGCTTACCAAGCACGCACAAAGCCCTAGTTGTGCAAAACTGGTCATGGTAATGTATGCCCTAATCTCAACACTCAAGAGGCAGAGGCAGGGGGATGGCAAGTTCAAGGTTATTCTCAACTTGAGATACATGAGATACTGTTTCAAACGGAAAACATAAGAAGGTAGCCCTGTCTTTCCGGAAGGCAGGGTAGTTCTGGGGATCTAACTCAGGGCTGTGCACACGCCATGAGCATTCTCTTCCACTAAGCTCTATTTCCAGCTATCTGAAAATGAGCAAATAAAATAAAATAAAATATGATTTGAGATACTCTTGTCATTCTATTCGTTCAGTCATAAGTCTCAGGACATTCATCTTCTCCACCTGTCATGGAACCCATTCATACAGTCTTTTCCAATACCCACCATGGAAAGTCAAAAATTATTTCTTTGAATTCTACTTACAAATCCTGACTCTAAGAGCTCAGAAGGAACAGGAGAGGGAAGGAAAAGAAAGCTTGGCTCCCATCTTATTCTATGTATAGACTTAACATGAAGCCAACCTTACTGAGGCATTCTATAGAAATCTCTGCAGAAGCCACGGGCTTGAATGTCCTATCAGCATTTATGACCGGCCAGGCTTCCACTGGCCAAAGGCACAGCAGAGGTTGAGCTGCGCCAGCAGGCATCCTGAGTGCACAAGAGAGAGTCAAGTGTGCCGAGGGCCAAATGCTGTCGTTTACCATATGCTAACTTTGAAGGTATGATCTAATTTCCTCCAGGCCTTGAGCTGCTCACAAAGGCCCAGCACTGTTTTCGGAGGCTCTTGAATCCTAATGAGGTAGGGAGGGGGCCTGTAATGCAGTCTGCCTTTCATCAGAACTGACAGGGGAGGCAGTTGTGGAATTCTGTCCTCCAGGGTGTGACGTGGCTGCTACAGTCTTGAAATCAGAGCAGTTGTGATGACTTCAATAGATCCTCACAAGATAGTGTCTATTAATATTCCTGTGTAGGAGGAGGGTGGGGGCGGGGCATCAGACCCTTATTGGAGACACTGGCCACTTCTTTTCTGAAACCTGCTTCCCCACTAGGTGTATGTAATCCTGACCTGAGCTGTACGTGGTCTTAGGTGCTAGAGAGTATGTAGGAGGTAGAAGATTGCTTGGGGTGAGGATCTGAATAAAGCAGCTATCATGACTAAACTGTTTCTTTGGCCTGTTATTTTCCAATCTACTGAGGGTGAACAGAAATTCGCCTCCTAGGACAAGACAATCAGCAACTAGTGGCCGGGCAGGGGATGAATGGAACCAGAGATGAGTTGAGGGCAGTACAGTTACATGGCCTCTGCTAAAGGAGATGGGCTAGCAACTGAGGCTGAGCCATCTGAGGGAAGAGCATCCAGGGGGCGCTCCAATGTGGCCTTCTTTCCCCATGTGGTCTGGATAAGCATGTCTCCATGCTGGAACAGCAAGTGAAGCCTCCCCAATAATGATGTAAGACATGAAACAGAAGCTGAGCTGTCTAACCCAAAGTCTGCAGGGGAGATCCCAGGGCAACTGTCCTCCTCTCTACTCCTTGATGTGACACAGGGTGACAGGCTTCTTGATGTCTGTATTAGAGACACCCTCAGATGGTTGATGGACCCAAGAATAAATCACCATCCCTGACGCCTCCATGTACGGATGGAATAGGACAGCCAAGAAAACCAAGACTGTGGCCGATGAGACAAGCAGCAGAAACTGAGCTGTCTGCCCGGAGGATGGAATCTGCTCACGGGAGGGAGGAGTTAGAGTGGGATGGGGCATGTGGGTGTTGTACTCCATGTTAGCCTTCCAGCAGGATGCCCTAGCCTAGATAAAGACAAGAGGGAGAGGTGCTGGCTTGCCACTGCTTAGGGCTGGAGCAAACAATGGGAAAGTGTAAATTGGATCTGTACAAATAACCCTCTGCAATCCAAGAGTCTGGAACGCGTGGGAAAAATCAAACAGGGAAACGAGGTAGAAACGATAGCAAGGGAAGGAGGCCTGGGAGAGGAGCAGGTGAGAGTTCTGTGTGTTCAGCAGGGAGCTAAGAAGGACATTAAAGCAGTGGGCGCCTTGGGACTGGGTTATGGGTCTTTTGAGGTTTGCCAGTGACCACGCTGTGTAATGATCTCTGTGAGGAAGGAGAGGTGCTGGTGGACCTGGGTAATTTAGACTGGCATGTCCATCTGGTTTGTAAAGGGCTAAAGCCATCAAGAGGAGGTTTGAAAAAGAAAAACCAGATAAAACGGCCTGTTCGTGTCCGGGTCACTTGAAAGCAAATGAGGCAAAAATCTGTGTTCACATGGAATTCGTAAAAAAGCTGACAGAAAGTCAAATACATTATGAGCTTCTAGTATAGTGTTTCTCAACCTGTAGGTCGAGACCTCCTTGGGGTCCAACAACCCTTTCACAGAGCTCACCTAAGATCATCAGAAAACACAGATGATTTGCATTACAATTCATAACAGCAGCAAAATCATGGTTATGAAGAAGCAACAAAAATAATGTTAAGGTTGGGGGGTCACCACAACATGAGGAACCATTCCCTAAAGTGGAAGAGGACAGTGGTGCCCAATGCTGTGGGGGAAGGAGCCTTGAGGGTGAGAACTGCCACAGCCACTTCCCTAACAAGGTGGCCAATGCTGCTCATACACAAGGGCCTTGCAGGGCAACTAAGCGCCCTGTGATGTGAGGAATTACCGGTGTTCTTCTAATGTGCAGAGATGCCAGAACTACGAGCTGCCTTAGTTCCCGGCTGCCCCGAGGGTCACCAAGAACAATGACCATCAGCGGACTGATACAAAGACAAAGGGGTATAAGTAAAACTCTTGCTGGGGTGGACAATTATCCCCCACTATGCTCTCTACATTTTTCCCTGGAAAATATACTGGGAGTAGAGATTCTCTACCCAACCCAGGACACTTGGAACAGCCAGCTGTGCCTGATGATGGCGAGGCGGTAGGATCAGTGCTGGCCTGGAGCTTGCCAAACCCAGGAAGCCCAGTCAAGAAGCAGGCGTGGTAACCAAGAGTACAGGACTGCTACCTCTTGGTCCCAGGCTGGGCAGTACAGCACAAGGTGGCTCTATCAGGCCCACCAGGCATGGGTAGGCGTGCACGTGACCTATGGCAGTACCCCAAGACGAGGAAGTAAGTTGGCTCATGGACAATGACTGTGGACACAGTGAGCTAAATAAGGCCGCGCCTCCCACATGCACTGCTGCATCCAACATTGCTCTTTGGAAGAAACTACTTATAAAAGCAAGGGGATCAAAGTCAGACACGCCTTTAACCCCAGCACTCTGGGAGGCGGAGGCAGGCTCGAGGCCAGCCTGCTCTACAGCGTGAGTTCCAGGAGAGCCACGGCTACAGAGAGAACCCTGTCTCAAACAAACAAAGCAATGGGATCTTCTGAATCTCACTAAGAGTTTTAAAAAATATTTCCCTAGCCACTAAATCCTAAAACCTATTCTCACTTGCTTGGAATAGCTGCCGGTGGTAGGCATTTGGAGCTCCTGTCCCCACTTTGTGAAAAAAGTTCCTTTTCACAATGTTACAGGATACAATGTTAACCTCTAGACGCTCTACATTTCACAATGTTACAGGATACAATGTTAACCTCTAGACGCTCTACATTTCACAATGTTACAGGATACAATGTTAACCTCTAGACGCTCTACATTTCACAATGTTACAGGATACAATGTTAACCTCTAGACGCTCTACAGATTTGGAAAAGCACCTAAAAGAACAGAGAAACAGAAGGTAAAGAGTGTATCCTGGGTGTGGGGGTATCTCCCTCTGTTACTGGCAAGGGCGACCCCTAAAGTTCCACTACACAGGCTATATTGCTATTGGCTCCATAATAATGGTACGTGACTCAATGGTAAGATCCTATTGCTGAAATACTGTATGCTCGGCTTGCAGAACACGAAGGAATCAAGCTGGGATTGAACTAGAAGCTCACTGGCTGCTTTTCGTGGTGCCACAAAACACTATGCTGGCTGCTGAGAGAAAACTGTCACCAACAGGCCGGCTTGGCTGTGCACTCTGTGTTAATGTCATGAACATAACAGGCACAATGTGCCTGCTGGTGAAGCAATGGCACATCTGTTTTGGGTACAACCAACAACTTGTCAATGGAGGGAAACTATGTATGGTATTGTAAAACAGGGCAAAAAACCCTGTGCAGGCAGGAAGGCTACTGCTACTGTTTTGTTAGATAGTGTATCATTACCTGTTAGCAGTTTACCTCCTACACATTTGTCTAAACAAGTTACCTGAGAGACTCATAATTGGTCAAATTGTTGAAAACATCTTGCTGTGCTCTGTTTTTGTTTTTTCCAGACAGGGTCTCTCTGTATAGCCCTGGCTGTCCTGGAACTCACTTTGTAGATCAGGCTGGCCTTGAACTCATAAATCCACCTGCCTCTGCCTCCCCAGTGCTGGGATTAAAGGCGTGCGCCACCACTGGCCGGCCTTGCTGTGCTCTGTATTGCTGCTAAGATACAGCGACCCAGTGCTCAGCAAATAACTATCCATCCATATAATTCCAGGGTTCAGGAATCACTGCAGAAGAGAATATAAGAATACAAAACTCAGGAGAAGGGGTGGAGTGTTGTGGAATTCTGTCTTCCTAGGCACGACATGACTGTTGCCATCTTGAAATCTTGATTACCTACGTGACACTCAGAAAGGGGAGAGGAGGGTGTTTAGCTCTTCAGCAAGACTCCAGCCTCTCACTCCTTCCTGCCCGATTCTGCTACCTGTGGCTTTAGAGAACACAGGATGTACAAGATTGGCTGGGGACAGGAACTCCAACCGCGCAGCTTTTGTGACCATCACACGCCTGGTGATGCAGCTGCCCATGTCTCCCATATTCTCTGAACAACTCCAGCGCATTTGATGGTTCACCAAGCAGGACCTGCATGAAATTTTCTTTGACCTCTTGATGTCCTCTCTATCTGAGATGGACAGAAATAGACTCCCAAGAAAAGTCAGACAACAGACACCCAAACCACAAGTCCCAGATCACACACAGAGCTGGAGAGGGAACCAGGTACAACTTTCTATGTGGCTTCTTTCTGTCCCCATACCCAGCACCATGGCTCTCAGGCTTGTCTGCTTTGATCTTCTCTTTACCACTGTCACCCAAACCCAAGCCATTGTCATCCAACTGGATCAACCTTCTGTTTGCCCCCTCCTCCTTCCAGTCCAGAAACCAGAGGACATGTCTGGAACACCACAATTGATTCACTGCAACCAGAGAACTAGGAGAGTACAGGTCAGCTCATATC
Source organism: Mus musculus (assembly GCF_000001635.26). NCBI lineage: Eukaryota > Metazoa > Chordata > Mammalia > Rodentia > Muridae > Mus > Mus musculus. The sequence continues at coordinate 76,891,446 of NC_000078.6, read as the reverse complement.
ACTGCCTACTTAAAATCCGTATGAATTTATTTGCCAGCCTCTGTAATGAGAGCTCAGAGCCTCCTCAATCGGTCCCCAGCCTGTCCCAGCTCATTGTTCCCTGGCTCCCACAGGCCTCCTACAGCTCAGTAGCTGTCAGCTAACTGCTCATCCTTGAACACATCCTGCTCTGTCACTTGTCTCTCCTCTCTCCCCAGAGAACACTACAAATGTCATAGTTAATTCACGAATAAATGAATAAATGAAATTGAATAAATAATGGCCCCCTTTTTGTTTGTTTTTCCAGTACTAGGGATTGAATCCGGTGTCCTAGATAAACGAGTAAATGCTCTAAGTTAGAGCTGCGTGTCAAACTTCCATTTTGCGTTTTACTTTGAGACAGGATCTCACGGTTGCTAGGCTGGCCTTTAATTTATAATCCTGCTCAGTCTTCTGAGTGGACGGCTAAGGTTACAGGCCAGGTCCAGTGGACAGTGGCTCCTACCTTCGCTGTTCATCGCTGGTGTCTGAGGTACCCAGAAGCTATCAACACCTGAGTAAGGCACTCTTAGGAGCTACCAGGAGTTGTTGTAGGCCCCCAGGATCGAGAGCCCATCTCTGTCTGATCAGGCACCAGAATAGGCTGCTCTCAAAGTGATAAACTGTCTCTGGCTTTGACTTTCTCTCCTCAGCACTGGGCTGCTGCTTCTAGGCAAAGGAAAAACAGAAATGCGGAGTGAAAAACTACGGAAGTCATGTTCTAGCAGCCAGACACAATGGGAAGACTGTCGTGCAAATGACAACTGTAGGCTCGTTGGCAGATCTGTCCCAGGACCACAGCAGGGGAGGAGGATGGCCTGGTGCCCCTTAATGGAACACACACAGAACTGACTGGAGACGTTTCCCTGCATTTGTCTAGCATATACGAACACGAGCACAGAGAAAGACTGCATTTGGAAACTTAGAGAATCATATCTAGAACTAGTGTGTTAAGGAAACACCACGGAGACCTTGCCATGACTTGCTTGTTTGTGCCTAGTCTCATTCAGTTTCTTTCTAATTTTTGTTGTTGTTGATGTCATTTGGTCTTTCCAGACAAGGTCTCTGTGTATCTTGGCTGGCCTGGAACTCATAAAGCTCTGTCTGCCTCTGCCTCTGCCTCTGCCTCTGCCTCTGCCTCTGCCTCTGCCTCTGGAGTGCTGGGATTAAAGGCTGTGCCACCATGTCCAGCTGTTCTGACATAGCATTTTTGTATGTAGGCCAGGAAGACCTTGAATTCACTCTCTTCCTACCTCAGCCTCTTAGATGCTGGATGTTGTGTGTGCGCTACCATGCCCAGCCTCAATTAATTAATAAAAACTAAATTCCCTTGCAAGCTGCTACAATTCTCTATCAACAGTGTAGTCTCTAAGTAAGCTTTGGCCTAAAGTCAAGACAGGTGTGGTAGTTTGAATAAAAGGGTGTGGCCTTGTTGGAGTGGGCGTGGTTTTGTTGGAGGAAGTACAACACTAGGGGCTTGAGGTCTCAGAAGCTTAAACTAAGCCCAGTGTCTCACTCTCTCTTCCTGCTGCATGCTGATCTGGATGTAGAACTCTCAGTTACTCTCCTGCACCATCTCACCCTGCACACCACCATGCTTCCTGCCGCGATGATAATGGACTACTGAAACCACTGAACTGTAAGCTTGCCCCGGTTTAATGTTTTCCTTTATAAGAGCTGATGTGGTCATAGCATCCCTTCACAGCCACAGACCTTAACCAAGAGAACAGGTAAGGACGTCTCTACACCTGGTTCAGCCAAAGCAGCCTGACAGTGAATTCGAGGACCCAGGCGACAACTGACAACATAAGCCACTCAAGAGTGTGCCCTCTCCTGGAGGGGCGCCGAAGCTGCAGGATTACAGCCTGGTACTGTGTCACTAGCTGAAACTAGATGCTATCAGAAATCCACTGAGCTTCTTCTCAAAATCTCCTTTCAGCTCCTGGTGTAGTAACTGTGCTCAGGACTTCAAAACAGACCTATATTTCCAGACCTCAGCCACTAGTGCTTCGCAGGAGGCAAACAAGGCCTATCTGGTTGGCCTAATTTCTTTGAGATTGTTTTAAAATCATCATCATCATCATCATCACCATCATCACCATCATCATCACCACCACCATCATCACCACGTGTTGATGATGGTAGGTGGGGTGTGCACCTACTACAGCACATGTGTGGAGGTCAGAGGGCAACTCCTCGTAGTCTGTTTTCTTCTACCAGGGACCAAGCCTAGGTCCTCAAGCTTATGATATAAAGTCCTTTACCTGTGAGTCAGATACCCCGCTAACCGTGCCAAAAGTGTAACACGTATGCCGAAAGCTACACAGCTAGCACGACACTGTGAAGAACTCGCTCAAGAATCCACTGTGAGGCCAGACCCTTCGAGGAGCAGGCAGATCTTTGTATGAGTTCAAGACTACCCAGGTCTACACAGTAAGTTCCAAACCATCCAAGGGATACACAGACCCTGTCACAAAACAAAACCCACACAAAAGATAGTGCTATCATCTTGATATTAAAAACTTCACCTCCTCCCAAAAATGTGTTTTTCACAGACTAAATCATATACAATCTCAATGATCCACTGCATTCAAGAAATTACTTATTTAGCAAACTCTTTATATGCCTCATTGATGCCCACAGGTCAGGAAGCTACTTGCTGGTCTAATTAGTATATCTATTTTTCCCTTTTCTTCTTTTTAATCCAGTCAGGGTCATGTAGCCCAGGCTACCCTCGAAATCACTATATAGCCAAGGATGACCTTGAACTCCTGATACCCCTGCCTTTGTTTCCCAAGAGCTGAGATGTTAATCACAGACCACCATATCTAGTCAGATACACTTCTTGAGTAAAATACGAGGTTTGAGCCAGCAGGTACCAATGGTACCCATCAGTTGGTTCAAGTCCTCTCCACTTCAATGTACTGGCCCACAAGGAACTCTGAACCCTACAAAGGAACTCTCCTGTGCCTTGAGTGTTCAGCACCCTCAGGATTTCATCAAATGCAACCAGAAGGTATTTACAGAGTTACTCTAGACTTATTTCCCCAAGAGAGGGGAAAGCTTATATTACACTACATAATTACTTATAGTAAACTATTTTACACCAAACAAATGTATTTTGTATCTCTAAATCAAACTCTTTTTTTTTTTTTTATCCAACTCGTATTCTGACATTTGCATGAAAGGAGCCGAGAGATAGTGATACCTAAGGGCATTAGTGTCATGTTAGCAATGACCATGACACAGTGCCAGGGACACGACATTTGCACGTTGGCGTACAGGACAAAGCAGCACTTTGCCGTGATTCTGAGGCTTAGCAGCTCTAAGAATAGGCACATTTCAGCAGCCATGGGTGCAACCGTCCACTCACCTTACGTCCACCTCACCTCCGACGTGCATGAGAAAAGAGCCGTCGGGTTGCTTTAGGGAGTACAAATACTGAAGGAGTTTCTCCCTGAGAAGGGGGGGAGAGGGCAGAAAGGGCAGTAGTCAGTGCCATACAGTAGCGGACCCTCGTAGTCCCCACCCCCGAGGCCCGCAGCTTCACCTGTTAATGACGTTGTAGGCTTCCTCTGTGCCGATGATGCACAGCGCATTGACGGCTGCATAAGTGGGTGCGAGGTGTGGGTACTGACCGGGGCCCCCTCCAAAGCCACCGTCTGGACTCTGACACAGCTCCAGGAACTGACACACGCTAGGTGCATGGCCAACGGGGAAAACAAAGTTAGACAGCATTAATTTCCAATCTCCAAATCCCTCTCAGATTCTAACCTTCCCTTACTCATTCCCCTATCTTCAAAGGGGTGAAAATATCCCTTTGCCACTTGACTACAACCGCCCAAAAGACTTAACTCTTCACCCCACTCCTGTCAGTTTTGTGCACACTCCTGAGTTTTCTATTTAAGCATTTGTCTTGCCAGATTGCAAACACCTTGAGGTGGGGAGGAGATCTTTGGTAGACCTGGTGCTGAGTCCCATGCTTCTTGACCAAACCTTTCTCTTAGGTTTCAGTAAACTTGTCACCTGGATCTGAAGCAGTACAGTCTCTTCTGAGGACCTTTTGATTCTGCCTCTAGCTCAGGGCTCAACTGCTGCTCTCCATGCTAGTCACAGGTCTAGATGCATTACTAGACCTCAGCAGTGAGCATACTTTCTCACCCGAGCCCTCTCCGCCAACACCCTTCTGTTCCCACCACCAGTAAGAAGCCGGTTTGAGCGCAGCCCACTCTACTGTTGGGAGGATAAAGAGCAGAAGGCTCAAGACAGCACTGCTGGGGTCAAATGTGAGATGCCAACACCCGCAGGCTCGCTTAGTTGGGTATTGGTCCCCATCTGCTGCTGCTGCTGCTGTTTGAGGAAGTAGACCCTCACAGGAAGCTAGGACTCGGGTAGACCTAGAACAAGGCCTACTTCCTGTGCACTCTCTTCTTTCTGAGTGTACATGTAAAGCCAGCTTCCTGTTCCTGCCACAATGTGTTCCCTGCCAAACAGTCCCTTTCACTTTCGCCTGTAAGCTGCCTTTTTTCTTCATTCATTTTATGTTTGCCACTCAGGCATCTTATTTATACGTATAACAACCCTAGAAAAAGGACCCCAGGATGTCCCGGCCCCGTGTGCTTTTGTCTTGTTTCTTCATGGCCCATGATGCCATCTGAGGTGACGAGTACAATGGAACTGAATTGACAGGATTGTGTGGCCGATTTTCTAGGTCTTTGACTGGCACATCAGATCTGGGCTGGTTGCCCCACACTTGTTGAACCTGCTTGTGAGTTTACAGTGATTTTCCCAGATCTGAGATCAGTGGTGATTGCTTCCCCATCACAGCCTGGAGCCAGACAGTGGCTTTGGAGTGCGGCCGGATAAAGACCCGGTGTTTGCCTCTCTTTTCAGTATTGTTGATATTTTAAGAGCATCAGCCTGGACATTCATGAGCACCATTACAGTATCAAGGAAAGACAGCAGAAAGGGCTTGAGTGGCTTTTGTTGGGGGCATTTTATCGCCGTGATGAGAAGGTAACTAAGTCGGGCACTGCTGACTCACACCAGAGGAGAGATTTCCCTCCGTGATTCTTTCCTGCTAAACGACAGAGGCTCCAGTTTCCTCACAAGGCAAACCTGTTCTGAGAGGATTTGCTGCTGGGCCCTGGCATCGGGTGCACTTTTGCTTCAGGTGAAATGGAGGGAGCCTTTACTTGCACAGGGCTTTCCAGAGTTTACAGGAAAGACCACTCCAGGAAGGACCAATTTATAGCATCTCTCCTTCCCTACATCTCCCAGATCACAGCCTTCTGATCAGGGAGAGTTCTACCCTAGACACCTCCTGGCAAGCCCGTCTTTCTAGTGGTCAGGCCTTCTTTCTGGGCTGTTTTATCTCATTTATTATTCATTTCCTCTTCCTTTCTTTTCTTTTTTAAAATGAGAAACAGGAGGCTGGAGAGATGGCTCAGTGGTTAAGAGCACTGACTGCTCTTCCGGAGGTCCTGAGTTCAAATCCCAGCAACCACATGGTGGCTCAAAACCATCCATAACAAGACCTGACTCCTTCTTCTGGTATCTGAAGACAGCTACAGTGTACTTACATATAATAAATAAAATAAATCTTTTTAAAAAAATAAAATAAAATGAGAAACAGTTTATTCTGAGTCAAATATGAGTGACGAGAAGCCTGGGGGTTTCAGTTTGCCCTAAAGGATATGTTCCAACACAGAAGTAGTTACAAAAATTTTAAAATCTTTTTGTAAATTAGTTTTTGAAAGTTAGCACACAACATGGTGGGTTTAGTCATGGCATCTGAGCTTATGCATCTTAGACTGTTCTAATTTATCCTCTCCCCCGTCCTCCCCAGTCTGCCTGCGCTCCTCCCCTCACCCAGACAGCACCCCCTTCTGTTTTCAGCCACGTGTGTGCTCCAATATTATCTTCCCCTTTCCCTTAAGCTCTCTTCCTTCCTTTGTATGATCTTTCCAGTTGTATGACTTCATACATACAGAATGCAGGCATATATGTAACTTTAAACCCATCAGCTCATTATTACTTATTCTCTGCTGCCAGGGAGACCATAAAGGCTAATTTCCATAAAGTCTGAAGTTCATTGCTCCACACCCACAGCATACAGTTTTCTTTCTTGAGACAAGGTCTCGTGTGTCCCAGGCTACCCTCCAGCTTACTATGGAGCTGAGACCGACCTTGAACTTCTGACCCACCTCCTCCTGCCCCCCTTCCTCCCAACCCCCCACTCCCACACCACCCCGAGCCGCCCCTACCTTCACCTCCAAAGTATTCAGATCACAGATGTGGTTCATGAGGGGCTGGGGGTCTCTAACTACTAAGATTCATCAGCAGGCCTCTGTTTTCTGGTTTGGTTTGCTTTGTTCTTTTGAGGCAGGGTCTCTCTCTCTACAGCTCAGTGTGGCCACAAGCTCAGCAATTAGTCAGCTACAGCCTCCCACGTGCTATGATTACTGGTGTGACCATCACACCGTTACTTTTAATTCCAGGCTTTCCATTATGTACACAGGTACAGCCACAGACTGGCTGTTCTAGTCTTCACAGGTTAAGACAATTCTTTTTGCTTCTCCTTAGACCTAAAATCCTTATTCAAGGATTGAAACTAGAGTTTATAGTCAGAAAATCAAGCAATCATAGAGTACATTTAAAAAAAAAAAAGAACATAAGGTTTTAACTGAAATAAAACTCAGCAGATGCACTGGACATGTGGCTCAGTAGTTAAGGGCCCATGTTGCTCTTGCAGAGGACCTGGGGTCAATCCTCAGCACCCACATGGCGGCTCACAACCAGCTGTAACTCCAGCTCCAGGGGATCTGATGCCCTCTTCTGGCACCAGACACATGGTGCATAGACACACATAAGGCTCATACACATAAAATAAAAATAACTCTAAAACAAAAAACTAAAAAACTGTCAACAGACTGGAGCAGAGAACGTAAGCTACTCAGTGCCAGAGCATACGCACAAGGCCTGGGTCCAATCTCCACACCACAGAATGCCTTCTCTTTTCTTTTTGGTCTTTTGTGAGAGAGTATCATTATGCAGCCTGGTCTAACCTCCATCTTAGAATCCTGTCTAAGACCTCCAAGTGCTGGAATTACCCGTGTGTTCCACTGGAACCAGCTGCCATTACGCTTGAGGCTAGCCTGAACTATGTAGGAAGTTCAGGCTAGCCTGAGCTACAGAGTAAGACCTTCAAAACAAAATTAAAAGAAAAGTCAAAGATAGCCACCCAGTATGTGTTTCTTCCCCAGCTCCTCAGGTAGAGTACTGTAATGAAATGCAACACCCCTGACCCAGTAGCCTGAAGTCTGGAATGAGTGGGGATCGGAGTGTTCCAGACACCTTGCCGTCCTGGCTCCACGCCAACATTCCTCAGCTGATGGCCCGGAGGTCGAGTGAGGAAACCGGAGGTGGGGCTTCCCCTGGGCCTCACCCTCCGCACTACAGAACATTCTGATCCTCAGGCTTTCCAAGGTGCAACTTAAGAAACAGACAAACTGAAGTGACAAGCTGTCATTAGCAGACTTCTTAGCAACTTTAAAACCAGACTCGGTAATGTACTGGGACCTATTGGAAAGGGGAGGAACGCTTACAGACCAAAAATTCATCAACTAATAAAAAAAAAAAAGCACCCAGCAAGCTTTGCGCAAACAGCAAGTGACACTTTGTGAAAAGCAAGTATGCACAAAGGCGTGTGTTCCAAGATGCCACCGGCACATGGGGTTCAGATCAGATGCTGATGAGGCTACATAAGGGGGCAAGCTTTGCGTCCCAGCATGCACATCTGTTGAGCTATGCAGAGTATGTAATGCTAAGTGTGGGCCCCCAAGACCTGGTTGACCCAAGAAGAGAGTCTGCACATAGACCCAAGTGACACTATATGACCTTCCCCCCAAGTTATTTCTGACTGGTGAATAAAGATGCCTGCAGCCTATAACTGGGCAGAAGGGAGATATGTGAGATTTGGTGATCCTAGGCTTGCCATAGGTCAAAGAGAGAGGAGAAGGTGGAGAGAGAAGGAAGACACCATGAGTTAGGAATCAAGAAAGCATGGCTGGGGAGTGGTGGCACACACCTTTAATCCCAGGAGGTAGGCGGATTTCTGAGTTCGAGGCCAGCCTGGTCTTCTACAAAGTGAGTTCCAGGGAAGGGGGAAGGGGGAAGGGGGAAGGGGGAAGAAGGGGGAAGAAGGGGGAAGAAGGGGGAAGAAGGGGGAAGAAGGGGGAAGGGGAGGGGAAGGGAAGGGGGAAGGGGGAAGAGGGAAGGGAAGGGGGAAGGGGAGGGGAAGGGGGAAGGGGAGGGGAAGGGAAGGGGAAGGGGAAGGGGAAGGGGAAGGGGAAGGGGAAGGGGAAGGGGAAGGGGAAGGGGAAGGGGAAGGGAAGGACGAACGAAAGCAAGCAAGCATGGTTACGAGGGCTGGCCAATTGGAATTAAGAGCAGCCCAGATAAAACATAGTAATAACTCGGGGTTATCGATAGGAAATAGATTTTAATAGCATAGAAGGTAGCCTTAGTGCTGTAAAGGTCTTTATTCCAGGAACTGAATGGTCAAAGGCCGGGTAGAAGTCCCTGAAATATTTTCTACACATATCAATGACCAGCAAAGTGGGAAACCCTCTTGCAGATGAAAGATTTTCAAACCCAAACCATGTGCACCGGAATCAACGTAGTAATAAAGCCTGGCTTTCCTGAAGATGAAGCGTCTGTGCCATTACCAGAGGCCCAGGTGACTTGGATACCCACAAATGCTGAGCACCGCCCATCTTTGCTGCACCATTAAAATTACTTCAGGGGATATTTAACAACAACAAACCCATACCTAGTACCACTTAAATGTGAATCAGTGAGGGCAGATGCAAGTTTTTAACTCTCCACATTAATCCAATGCTCACCCAAAAACCATTCCTTCTTAGGCTTACGTGTGTACAATGCCCTGTGGATCTTTGGTTTAGTTTTGTTTGTCTGTTGTTTTTGTTTTGTTTTGTTTTTTTAAGACAGGTCTTACCATGTAACTCCAGGTGGCTTGGGTCTCATTATGTAGACCAAGCTGAACTTGAACTCACAGATCAGTCTGCCTCTGCCTTCTGAGTGCTAGGATCAGTTGTGTGCACTACCATGTCCAGTTTAGTTTTGTTTTGTTTAAAGGGCCTATAGCCCAGGCTGGCCTATAACTCACTACAAAGGCCAAATTAGCCTTGAGCTTGCAGCAATCCTCCTGCTTCAGCCTCCTCAGTACTGTACTGAAACTACCATGAGCTACCACAGTCAGCAGCACATTGTTCTTCTGACAAGGAAGTCCCAGGATAACTCGATGCTGCTGGCCTGAGAACCACCTTTTGGCAAACACCTGTCTGGTCCAACAGGCAACCTTAGTGACGGGGGCAACTTAAATCTTAAGTCAAATTAATTAAAATAAAAATTTTAGCTCCTCAGTCTCACAAGCCACATTTCCAGTGCTCAGTAACTATATATTTAGCTAGTGGTGACGGTACTGGGTCACACATAAGCCACAGAATCTCCCCATTATTGTGGACATTCTATTGAATACTGCTTCTCTGACACTCAACCACTATAGAGAATATAAAACTTCTAAGAGAATCAAGTTCAAGGGAAGAGTATTTTGGCCTTAGTTTTTAAATTTCATTTATTATAGTTTGAGTGTATGATGTCCACCAGACATTTATTATAGTTTAAGCAGTACATGTGTGTATGATGTCCACCAGGTATGTGGAAGACGGAGGACATCTCTGTGCACTTGGCTCTGCCCTCCCAACTTCACAGGGGTCCCAGGGATCAGACTCAGGTCATCAGGCTTCTGGGTAAAGGCCTTTACTGGCTGAGCCACCGCACTGACCCTATTGTTGGTCTCCTTGCATTTCTTGTAATGGTTAGGCTAACCTAGACTCAGAACAAAACTGTCGCCAGTGGGGATGATGAAGGATCCAAAACTATGTAATTAATGTCAAACAAGCAGGAAATAAATCAGAGCCCAGTGAGAGTAAAACAAATGAAGTAGGTACAACTAGCAAATAGCATGCTGGGGTCAGTGCTGGGGGAAGGGAATCGTCTAAATACCAGCTCAGACAGGACTGGGCACACAGTAGAGGAGGGCCTGGTGCCTAGGGCTGTGAGATACGGATAGTTCAATAGTATTCCCATTCAAGGTGGCAACACAGCATTGCGAAGAACTGCACCTGGCTCTAGCCTCATTTTTTCCAACTAAGAAAATTCAGATTATACTTGTAAAAATAGCTAAATATTTAAAAAAAAAATACTAAAGTGGGAATGGGAGCAAACTATTAAAAGGATTAAAATTATGGCAAACACAGCGAGGAAGACACCCAGCTGCTTTCTTCCTAGTTCAAACTCTAGTAAATAACAAATAGTGAGACTTGTCTATAGTAAGAACAGCTTAGATTAGACTTTAAAAATATTTCTGGGGCTGGAGAGATGGCTGCGCAGTTAAGAGTACAGACTGTTCTACTAGAGGACCCCGGTTCAACTCCCAGCACCCACATGGCAGCTCACAACTCTCGGTAACTCCAGTTCCAGAGGCTCTGGTGCTCACACAGACATGCAAGCAGAACACCAATGCACATAAGAATAAATAAATTTTAAAAAAATTTCTGGTCTTGGGATGTGTGGCTTGGTGGTAGATTTTTGCCCAGCAAGCACAAAAGCCTGGGTATAATTTCCAACACACAACAACAACAACAACCAATAAAGCAAAATAAAACGTGAGCACCAGAACAGGTTACCACAGAGACTTCAGGCCCAGACCAAGTTCCAAGGACGACGGCAGTTTGGGAGGGAATACAGTCAGCCATGAGCTGACTTACTTAGGAGGAGCTGCTGGGCGGATGCTGGCTTCTTCCAGTAATACTTCCTCCAGAGCTTAGTCTACAAAGCAGCGATAGCTCAGTGTAACACAGGGCTACTGCCTCAACCAGGTGGAGCCCAACAACGACCAGAGGCCAGAGCTACCCACCGTCTTTGCTAAACCCATCCAGACAGCAGCTGTTTGGAAAGCACAGTCAAGTTTCAAGTGTGTTATGCAGAGCAGGGTTTCTCCCCATTGGCACGACTGTCATGGTCAGTTTCCTGTTTTGAGATTTACCCCATAGCCTCCTTGGCCTGTGCCCACTAGATGCCAACAGAACCTGGCCCAGAAAAGTACCCAGAATATTGGGTATGATGTCACCACTGAAAGGTAAGGAGTCATATGACCTATACTTTAATTTTAATTTTAAAGGAGGGGCTGGGGTTGCAGCTCACATGGTAGAGTGCTTGCTTAGCATAGGAAGTTTCCCTATGCTAAACTCACCGGCACATTAAAATGACATGGTGGCACACGCCTGTAATCCTCCCATTTCAAAGGTAAAGGGAGATGGATCAGAAGTTCAGGTCATTCTTGCATAACAGTGTCTCTGGTAGCCCAGGATGGCCTCAGACTTATGTAGCCAAGGATAACCTTAAATTTCTGATCCTTTTGCATCCATCTCCTCAGGTCTGGGATTACAGACATGCACCACCACACCCAGTTTATGCGACACTGGGGACTGAACCTAAGGCTTTCTGCATGTTAGGCAAGCACTCTATCATAGAACTACATCCCGGACTTAAAAGCCCCGTTTCAACCGTACACCGGGCTCCCTGTGGTTCTCACTTTGCTCTGTGAAGGGGGTGGGGGAAAGGTTAGTAGCTGAGCATGGGAATCACATTAAAGAAGTTTCCTTCAATGCTAAGCCAAGCAGGTGTCCACTCCAAAACTCACTCATTCGTTTTATGTGAGCACACATATAATTTTATGCATAATCTCTTAGGAGATTCCCTACCTCTGACTTAATTATCCTTGAAACAGTTGACACCTGCAATACTAAAGGCCTGGCCTTGCTGGCCTCCTCAGCCATCGCAGAAAGTCAACCAACGGTGATTCTGTCCACTAGAGGGACCCCGACTTGTTCCCTAAACAAATAAGCTGGAGAGAGAACAGACTGGGGAAAGGAGACAAACCTCTGTGCATATGCAGCTGTGTGTGGCACAGGGACAAGGGCAGCAAAAGCAAAGCCCCCGAGCTGGAGCTGGAACCCCACCTGCAAGGTCACCTGGGTATTTGTAGGAGGGCAAACAGACCAACCACATTTGAAAGTGGTCCCTTTCCTTGTGTAAGAAAAACGAAAAAGAGCTGCAAATCTGAGGACTAAGAGACACGGAGGGGTGAGGGAGGAAAGGGAATGGCAAATGGTGTAATTATGTTTTAATTTTAAAACTTAAGAATTATTTCAAAAAAATAAAAATTTTAAATTAAAAAAAAAAAAACAACAACAACAAACCACACGGATCTAGGTTTTCAAGTGCAAGTTCTCATAGTGTATGGACTCTGACTGTCACTTCTCTTGAGGTCTTGGTTGTGACCCTTGCCCTTTAGTGGCTAATCTATCTCTCCAGCCCTGATTTTTATTTTTCTAAAAATAACTTTTGTAAATGCATATGTTAAGTACATGTCTTTGATCTCAGCACTTGGGGGGATAGAGGAGGTGGATCTAGCTCTATGAGTTCGAGGCCAGCTTGCTCTATAGAGTGAGCTCCAGGGTAGCTGGAGAGACCCTGTCTACAAACAAACAAATAAATAAATATCTTTCAAAATGTAGGGAATCGACATTTGAGTATAATAATGAATAAAAGGATAAACCTAAAAATAAAATAAATAAATGAAAGGGCATTATCCTAGCTCAGATCGTCTGAAAAACAATCATTACATTTTTAAAAAAACCGGTAAGATTTCTCTGGATCTAATAAAAATAGTCATTTCCTTCCAGTCAGTGCTACCAGGCTCTGTTCCCAATAAGCATTAGCTGGGCCATCAATTAATTGCTGCTTAGGACAAAACAAAATAAAGCATCACTACAGGAAAGCCTTGAGCCATTTAAAAGTTCACTAAACTGGGGCCATCAAGAAAGTTCAGGGTGGAGGCTGGAGAGATGGCTCAGTGGTTAAGAGCACTGACTGTTCTTCTGAAGGTCCTGAGTTCAAATCCCAGAAACCACATGGTGGCTTGAAACCACTCGTGATGAGATCTGATGCCCTCTTCTGGGGTGTCTGAAGACAGCTACAGTGTACTTATATATAACAAATAAATCTTAAAAAAAAAAAAAAAGAAAGAGAGAAAGAGAGAAAGAGAGAAAGAGAGAAAGAGAGAAAGAGAGAAAGAGAGAAAGAGAGAAAGAGAGAAAGAGAGAAAGAGAGAAAGAGAGAAAGAGAGAAAGAGAGAAAGAGAGAAAGAGAGAAAGAAAGAAAATAAGTTCAGGATGGAAAAGCACTTGTCACATAGACTGACAGTGAAAAGCTGGATATAAGGATTCAAATCCATGAACCCAGCACTCGTGCATGGAGCTGGGGGGTGGACACAGAGCCGCCCCGGAGTTCCTGGGCCAACCAGCCTAAGTATGCTGAGCCTCAGAAGCAAGAAGCAGACCCTGCCTGAGCGCCTGAACAATTACCAAACCTTGTCTCCTGGCTTCCACATGGGCACTGTGGTACATGCATGCCCACCAGTGATCTACACACTCATGTACTCATCATACAAATGAGAGGGTAAGAGCACTTGCTGTGAGAAGTGTGGGCACACACGCATCTCTCTGTCTCTGTCTTTCTCTCTGTCTCTGTCTGCCTCCCTCCCACTCTCTCTCTCTCTCTCTTTCACACACACACACACACACACACACACACACACACACACTCCTTCATTAAATTAAGATGTGGTATACAGCCTAATAGTAGGCTTACCCAACATGCATAAAGCCCTAGATTCACTCTCATACTGAAAAACAGAAACTAGACTTTAAAGTTCATTAAAGTAAGCCAGGTATGGTGACTTACACCTGAAATCCCAGCACTCAGAAAGTGAAGCAGGAGGACGCCATGAGTTTGAAGCTAGCCTGGGCTACATAGTGAATTTCTGTCTACAAAGTGAGATCTGTCTCTAAAACTGTTAATACACTAAAAAAATAAAGATAAGGTTTATTAAATCAATGCTCAGAAGAACCATGAATTAAATACTTTCAAGGCAGTTGTAAAATAAACTCTTAGCCATTGATTATTAAAATGGTTCTTGAAATTGAGACAAATTGACTATTTTCAAAATATCCACTTTTGAAGTAGAAGGAACAATAAGGTCTCACTATATAGCTTTGGCTAGCCTTGAACTCCCTATGTAGACCAGGCTGGCATCGAACGCAGAGATCCACTTAGCTGATTAAAGGCGTGCACCCCCATGCCCAGCTACTTTAAGTAAGATTTAAAGCATCCCTTGGCACTGATGCTGTTCACTGTGACAAGGTCTTTAAAGAGGCCTCTCCTCCCATCTGGAGCTCTCCTTCCACCCTGTGTGTCCCGGGTCACACTCAGGCCTTTGTACTTCAAGGCAGGTGCCTGCGGAGCCATCTCACGGCCCCTCTTCCTATCTAATACTGACACAAAAGCAGCTAACACTGACTTTCTCAGAGAAGTGGCCCTGAAAAAGGACCTTCTGTGCAACCTAGAAAAACAAAGGAAGCTGCTGGTGACGGGCTCCCACTGCAGGAGCCGCCATCTTGTCTCTGTACCCAACGCGGTCTGTGTCATCTCTCAGGCCTCCACGGGTCTCTCACAAACTCCTCCTTCCCATCCCTTCTCTAATACGCATCCCTCCTATTCTAGCATACATCCTGACAGTGCGGGCGTTGGGTGGGGGGCTTCCCAAAGAACCCCCCAGCCCCCAACTGGTATTTCAAATACACCCTGGCCTTTATTTTGACAATTAAATTCCTGTGACTGCAGAAACTGAGTCCAACTCCACTTCCAGAGCTGGAAGCAAGCAAGCTTGTTGCAATGTCTGGATTATAAAAACAAGACATATTTTCCCTCTGTCACAGAAATATGAATTCTAAGGGTTAATGGCTTAATTCTTTATTATCTCCTCCATCCACATTCATCACAAGACATCCTTCCCAGGGAGGCGAGAATGAGAGGTTATTGTTAAAAGAGAATGAATGAGACAATGTAAGTTCTGTTCTTCTGACCTGACAATGTGACCAAGGCAGGGGCTCTGGGACTAGGGAGGGCTCCAGCGAGCCTCCACGAGTCTTGGCACAGCTGCTACCTTCTGCTGTGGGAAAACCAAACCTGGCTCAGGACACTTGCTTCCCAAACTCCTTGCCCTCCAGAGTACAAGGGAGTGGGGGCACACAGCCCAGAAGACACGCTCTCAGTAAACCCCTTAGATTCAGTTCCTGGCCGTCCTTTCCTAGGTCTGGTATTTTCAAGGTTGGGGGCAGGGTCAGTTTTTGTGTTTGTTTTTCTTAAAATACGACCCGTGATGAGCACGAGGTGCCACTTTACAAGCTGCACCTGCACCAGCAGTGTGGGGCACCGCTACGTTGCTCACATGTCTTGTCATCAATCAGAGGTCAATGAGACTGTGAGTCTCACACGGCACTGGTACCCAAGACAGTTACCCACCTAGTCCTGTGGAGAGCTGGCCTGTTCCCAGCCTTTACACCTCCATGGAGGTGTGTAAGGAAGGTAAGAGTGTTTTGATTCACAGTAGTACATGCTTTCCGTGGCGTTTCGTCATAACTGTCAGGCATGATGGTGAGGACTTCTTCTCAAAGGTCAAAGCCAGAGTACATGGGAGGCTGAGGCAGGAGGATCACTGTGAGTTGGAGGCCAGCTTGGTCTATAGAGTGAGTTCAAAGCAGCTACACACAGAGACTTTCCTTATCTGAGTAAATGGGGGTTTTTGTTTGGTTGGTTTTGGTGGGTTTTTTTGTTTGTTTGTTTTTACTGTTGTTTTGTTGGAGACAAGGTTTCTCCATGTAGCCCTGGCTGTATGTAGACCAGGCTGTCCTTCAGCTCACAGACATCTGCCTCCCAAGAGCTGGGATTAAAGGCCTGGACCGACACCACCTTGTCTTTAAAAAAATAAAATAAAATAAAAATAGAGGGGGAAGGTGGAGAGGGAGAGGAAAAGAGGGAGGGAGTAGAAGAGAGGGAGGGAGAGAAAGACGGAATGAAGAAAAAACATCCCAGACCTCCTCTGGAAGTTGAAAGAGTTGCTCTACCCACCAGTTTAGAGCAGAGCTTCTGTGTGGAGGAGTTTCCGGAAGTTGCTGGAGGTCAAGGGAAGGGCAAGGGTTTCTCTGTAACAAGGTTTTCTCCCCGTTTACATCAAATAAAACAGGAGCAAAAGGAATTCCAAATCCAGGACGCGATTCCAAAGTATACCCCAGGCTCCCCAAAGCCAGAACTCACTCTGTGGCCACTATCTGGGGGATGGGTTCGTCAAGGAGCTCCAGGCTGTGCAGGATCCAGTAGCAGAGCCAGGGGCGGCTGGCATCCAGACACTGAGGGGGACCGGGAGAAAACACACCCTTTAGTCAGTCGCTCCAAGGTCCTGTGACAAGGCTACATCTGTCTTAGTTCCTGAAGCCTAGCAAGGGGAGGAGGAGGCAGGCACTCTCGCTCCCTCGGACAACAATCAGCAAAAGAAGGGTGCTTTCATCTGTGACAACAGAACAACAGGGAACAAGTCTTAAACTCTTCTTAAGTCCCTGCTGCAGGAGTCCAAGCAAGGCTGAGCAGAGAACTTACACACAGGGCAGTTAACTGCTGCTGGTTTCCCTCTGCAGACAAGGAAACACATCTTCCTTCTCACAAGGACATTTCCTGAATTCACTCATTTACAGATTCAGCAAATATTTGGTATCTGCTTGTGCCAGACCTTAGACACTGGGGGCATGTCGATGTCAGAAACTGATTGTGAGTCTTGGGGTGCTCAGCACGTGGAATACTGACTGGCATGGCTATCTTAGAGAAAGACGCAGTAGACACATAAGCCTGAGTTACCCAGTGTCTTCCCGGAACGAGGTTAGCAAAGCACCTGTTAGGTGCTCGGAGGACCCGGAGAAAGATGAGTGTGTCTGGAGACAGGGCAAAGGCTTCTGGAGGTGATGCGTGCACAGACCTTGATCCTAATTCAAGTCAAACATGACAGCTGAGCAGCCCGTGCTCCACAGGGCAGGTGGTACCAGTTACAGGTTCTATATGTTTAAAGTACATCAACAAGGTCTGGGGAGACTCATTTTCTCCAGGTTATAAAAGAAGTAAATGCCAGAGTTGGGGTGTCGGCTGTGTTACCCGGGTTACCTATGCTAGGCTTGGAAAACCCCTACACACACACACACACACATCAAACATCGAACTCTGAAATAAAAGTCAATTAAAGGCAGTGCTATCCTTTGTAAAGGGAGGCAGGGAGATGGGAGCCCTCCCTGCTGGTCACAGCCTTTTCTACCCCCACACGGCTCTTAGGCCCTTCCATCATCTCATGGCTCTTAGGATCATGCTTTAAGATTTACTCTGTTTAGTGCCCTCTGGGATTCAAGTCCTGGTCCTCTGGCCAAACTGACTTTGATCTCCAAGTAAAGGGAGTCAGGAGAAAGCAGGCTGTGATCAAATAATGAAGGACAGGCCTAGCCCATCTAGAATGTTCCACTAGCTCTGGGGGTCTAGGGGCTGACAAAACTGGAGAAGATTTTGTTTTGTTTTGTTGGTTTGGTTGTTTTTTTGGTTTTTTTTTTTTTGTTTTGTTTTGTTTTTGTTTTTTTGAGACAGGGTTTCTCTGTGTAGCCCTGGCTATCCTGGAACTCGCTCTGTAGACCAGGCTGGCCTCAACCTCATAGAGATCTGCCCTCCTGTCTCCTCCTCCTGAGCGCTGGGTCTAAAGGCATGTGCCGTCACCTCTTAGCTGGAGAAGCCTTTCTTTAGCCCATAAGTAGAGCATCAGCTCTGAACCAGCAGTCTGGTTCCTGCCAGAGCCATGTGACCCAGCGGGCGCATCTGCAACAGGTGAGACCAACAACAGCCTTCATGTTCAACCAGAAGCACTGCCCAGGGCTTGACCGGAAGTCCCCAGGCCATGTCTTACCTCATAGGCATCTGTCAGTTGTCGAAGGCCTCTTTTCAGATAATGGAAGTGCTTCTCCCTCTGCAAAATGAGCCTGGAAAGAGAAAGAGTCTGTAAGCCCTTCTGCAAGCTCACACGAGCACACGCACGCTCTGACACACACCTGTTAGGACACTGCCCAGAGTCATTACGTGGATTCCTGGTAACTTCAGTATGTACAAAAAGTAACTACACCAAGGGCAAAGAGGCAGACGGCTGAGTTCTCTGGGTGCCTGCACGCTGTTCTGAGAGGAAACACCTTGTGAAGGAGGGGACTGCCCTGCACTGGGCACACAGCACATGATGGTTGGTGCTGACAGTCTACTGGAGATCTTCTCCAGGACCCAGGGACTGCAAGCAATCTGAAGGGCAGCACCGGCCATGCTGTAAACAATCTAACTCAGAACCTTGCTGCTTCCGCCTCCCCCACTCAGTCCTTTCTTCTGAGACCACTTGTCTGAGATCTGTATTTTTGTCCCCTGCCCACCCCTTGGTTGTCCATCTGTTACTCTGGCCCCAAAATTCCACCTCCCACGTGCTGACCCACAGCCCTGGCCAGAGGATGCTTTTTGTATTCCAAGGGCCAGGCACACCCATAGCACTGGGGTCAGCAATACTGGCTTTAAGATGGAATGTGCTGCCCATGGCCACCTGCAAGGGCGAAGAGGGAGGCGGGACTTCTTGCTTAATGTTGAAAGATGGCCTGTGTGGTTATGGAAGAATGAAAAGCGGAAAGAATGTCGAGACGTTCACTGAGCCTGCTGACTACAGGAATAACGGGGGAAAGAAGCACTCTCTTCTAGGTAGTCAATAAACAATTGTTTCCAGAACTCCCACTGCTCCCTGCTCAGAATACGATCACTGATGTGGTCTCTATCTCAGAAGAGCCTTCCAAGGCAAGAAGAGAAATTCTGGCTCAAAAGAAAAGCAATGGCGGTGGTGTACCCACCTGTTGTAGTCCTAGCCCTCCAGAAGGCAGAAGGATCACAAACTCAAGGGCAGCCAACACAAAAAAAGTCACAAGGGTATTAAGAGACAGCGGGGTCTCTGAGCAGGCAGGCAGGACTGTTCTTTAAGTCACTGAGGGGGCTGTAATGTCTTTCTCAAATGAGTGGGTGGTTTTCAAGTCAGATGTTACAAAGCGAGGGAATTCCTTACTCTGCCTCTTCCCATGCACCCAATGGCCTTTTGCCTTCTGCCCTGCTCTGAACACAGCAAAGGTCCTCACAGAAGGCAGCCTTGCTACCGTGTTCTCCAGCTTCCCAGCCTCCAGAGTCATTAACCAAAATACGCTCTAAATAGATACAAACAATAAAAGTCCCTAGTTCACCAGGCAGTGGTGGCGCATGCCTTTAATCCCAGCACTTAGGAGGCAGAGGCAGGCAGATCTCTGAGTTCAAGGACAGCCTGGTCTACAGAGTGAGTTCCAGGACAGCCAGTCAGGTCTACACAGAGAAACCCTGTCTCGAAAAAACCCAAACCAAACCAAACCAAAACCCCACGTCCCTAGTTCAGGCAACAGAAAATGGTCTTAGACGGTGTGAGATGCAGACAGGAACCCAGATCACACATAAGAGATGGGACAGGTGAAGCTGTAGAAGGCAGATCAGAACTATGGGAAGAACTATCCTTAGAAAGAGACAGGAGCAAGACAGGAACCAGGGCAAGTCGTGTCACAGACAATGAGGGAGGAGAGAATCATGACGAAGTATTTAAAAATGGCAGATGATGCAGGAAGACTGAAGACAAAGATGACAAACGACAGAGTGGCCAATGACTTCTGTGAACACTCGGCAGAGCTCAGAGCAAACTACATCGACAGGAAATAGTTGCTAGGTGTGGTAAAGGTGTGTGTATTATAAGCTTAGTGCTGGAGGCAGAAGATCAGGAGTTCAAAGTCATCCTCTGCAATATAACAAGTTCAAGACCAGCCTGAGCTATATAGGACTTGGTCTCAAAAACCAGAAGAAAGAGGAAATGACCAGAGTCAGTTTCACTTTCAGAGGTCTAATGGTCAGGACTCCTGTGTAGGGAGCATCTTGCATGGTCCAGGATGAATGTTCCCTACAGCGACGATCTGCTGGTGGACCCAGACAAGTAAAGGCAAGGTAGAGCCCTGTCCACTTGATGCTCTGACCTGGTAAGTGCAGTGGCTCTGAGCTCACAGGAAGGCAGGGGAGTCAGAAATATCCTCCCTAAGAGGACAGTACTGAGACAAAAGCAGGACGACGAAATGGCCAGGCAAAAACCAAAGAGGCCACCATAGCATGTTTTAGTTAATTTAGTGAAGGTGTTGGAGCCAAAGCACACAAGAGAAGTAGGCAGAGAGAAGTCAGACTGGAGAGGGGCAGAACTCCATTAAGGGATTGTTTAAAGCCTGAAAGAAGGCTGGGTATGGTGGTGCACACATTTGACCCCAGCACTTGGGAGATGGAGGTAGGTAAATCTCTGTGAGTTCCAGGACTACAAAGTATGACCCTATCTTTAAAAAAAAAAAAAAAAAAAAAAAAAAAAAGACACAAAAAATACCCTGAAGCAAAGCTGGGCATAGAAGCCCAGGCCCTAAACCCAGGACTCAGAAAGCAGAGAGGCGAGAGGGCTGCTATTAGTTCAAGGCCAGCCCAGTCTTCATAGTGAGTGCCAGCCCATCCAGAGAGCTTGTCTGAAGAAAACCTAAGGGCAAATGGGAGCCTGAGATACAATAAGGATGACCCTGAAAACATGCTAAGCAAAAGAAGCTACTTACAAAATACCACATGTTCTATGATCCCACTTATAGGAAATGTCCACAGAGGAAAAACCCTTAGAGACGGAAAGTAGATTAATCGGTTGCCTAGAGTTGAGGAATATGAAGGCCCTCAGGGTGATGACTAAGGGTACTCTTCTAAGGAAATGCTCAAAAATAATTAGCCTTGACAAGGTGTACGGCTTGGTGAATATGCTAAAGCCAATGAATGATGGATGAATTATATTCTATTAAATGTTATTTTCTCCTCAAAAGGGACAAAGCTGAGCATGGTGTGTGCCCATAAGCCCAGCATGCAGGAGGCTGGTGCAGAAGACTTCATGTCCAAGGCCAGAGAGTTCCCACTTCCTGGCCTTCTAAAGCACTAGCCGTGCAAGCCTCAGGACCCCAGTCCATCCCTGAAGCCTGGGTAACGGCAGAAGGAGGGGACCAATTCCAGTCATCCTCTGACCTCCACAGGAGCCTACACGTGCATCATACACACGTATACACAACAATAAGCAAGTAAAAAGGATTTTAAAGGGAGTTACTGATGAGGTTAGGACAGCGGGGGACGTGAACCTCCAATAAGGAAGAATTCCACATCCTCAGAGACAGAGATGTTGGGATGCGCAGGTGTGTGAACCTAGCCAAATCTTGGAGTCTGAAGTGGGAAGGAGGAGACAGAAGAAACCATGCGGATGACAGCCTGGGACTTCTCAGGAATGAGGAGCCCAGAGCCCAGGAGATATAGACTGGCTGCTGTGGCGACGGTGGCAGACAACACATGAGATGAATAAAGGGACTGGGAGCCAAAAAGAAGTGTGTGCTACCTTGCCCAGCTTCCTTGCTGGAAGTATCTGGGAAACAGCAGTGAGAAGAGCAGACTAAGCGGGAGTGGGGTTGGGATGGGGGTGGGGAGTGGTAAGCACATTTCTGAAATAGCTTGAACATCCTGGCTCAGTCTGAGCAGGATGGAACCGCAGGCCTATGACAAGCCTGTGACAAGAACGAGCAAGACTGTTAATGAGGGGCAGACCAGCAGTGACTGGAGATGCCCGAGCCAGGTGAGATCCGGACTCTACACTGGGCTTTACCTAAGTAGTCCAGGCTGGCTTTGAACTAAGATCTTCTTGCCTTACCCTCCCAAGTTCTGGGGGTTACACACACACTCCACAAGCCAGTCTTTGGTTGGGGCTTTGGTTTGTTTGTTTGGTTGGTTGGTTTTGTTTTTTTGGAGACAGGGTTTCTCCATGTAGCCCTGGAACTCACTTTGTAGAACAGACTGGCCTGTAACTGGGAGAGATCTCGCCTCTGCCTCTGCCTCTCTGCCTCTGCCTCTGCCTCTCTCTCTGCCTCTCTGCCTCTGCCTCTGCCTCTCTCTCTGCCTCTGCCGAGATTATCAGCAGGTGCCACCACGCATGGCATTTTTACCAAGCTGAGTTAAATAACTAAACAAATCCTTCAAAAGGATCTCGCCTCTGCCTCTGCCTCTCTGCCTCTGCCTCTGCCTCTCTCTCTCTGCCTCTCTGCCTCTGCCTCTGCCTCTGCCTCTCTCTCTGCCTCTCTGCCTCTGCCTCTGCCTCTGCCTCTCTGCCTCTGCCGAGATTATCAGCAGGTGCCACCACGCATGGCATTTTTACCAAGCTGAGTTAAATAACTAAACAAATCCTTCAAAAGCACAGGAACTCGGCCCAGTGGGACAGCTCAGCACTAGGAGCACTTTGGCCTGACCCCTCGAGCTCAGTCCTGGAGCCCACATGGTTCAAGGACACCACTGAGTCCTTCAGCCTGTCCTCCGACCTCCAAGTTCCCGTCCCATGCACAGACACCACCACCACAGACACACACAACATAAACACATGGAAAAGAATGTTTTCAAGTACTGAAACGCTACGAAGTCTTCTCCTTGTCTCTTGGACAATCTTTTGCTATGACAGGGAGCTTTTCAGTCACTAGGAAGTCGGTGAGCTCCAAGGCCAGGGGGAGCTTTTGGCCTCGAAAGGCAACAGATGGGCTTGCTGATGAGAAAGAACTGCCTGAACCCTGGCTGCTCAGGAAACACCTCCTCATCTACCTCAGGCGGTCCTTAGAACCTGAGTCAGCCCGAGGAAAGCCCCTTCCTGAGGAGCCCCCCTCTAACCCTGAGCCTCACCCACAGACAACAGGCCCAAGGGCCCTGGAGAGAGGGGGGCTGTTTTCTAGCTGGGCCTGCGTGAAGAGAAACGTCAGCTTCATGTGCTGGAGGGAAAGGAAGGGTAGAGGATGCGGGGAGAGATGACTTCCAATGACATTTCCCCAAGCCAACTTCTCACTTCTCCCATTCTCATCCATTCAATTATAAGCATATAGACGTACTGTTAAGTTGAAGTGTTCAGTTTATTTTAGCCAATCAGAAATTGCACTAAATTGCACACAAAACAAAACAACAACAACAAAACCCCTGCTATTATGCGCTAACTTGTGCCCCTCCCCACTTCACTATCAATGCTGAAATCTTAACCCACAGTGTGACTGTGTTTCGAAATCAGACCTTTAAGAAAGAATTTAAGGTTAAATGAGATCCCAAGGGTAGAGCCCTACCCAATAATACAGGTGCTTTAGTAAAAGGAAGAATGCCAGGGGTGTAGCTCAGGGTGGCATGTTTGCCCAGCATGCACAAAGGCCCTGAAAGCTGAGGGAGCAGGGGAGACGCTGGGGAGTCTGAGCATAAACAGAAGGCGACGTGAGGACATAGCCGGGCAGATCCTGAGACAGGCCTCAGGAGGAACCAGGCCTGCTAGCATCTTGATCTTGGATTTCCAACCTCTCGAACCTCTTAAGCTCCAGGGTTTCGGAGCCCCCACTGTGCACTTGGTTACCAGGCTGACTCACACCCTGACGCTCCAGTCTCTGTGTAGGAAGTTAACAGCCAAAGCTCCTCCCACCTCTAAGAGCTCAGCCTCAAAGCCAAGAATGGGGACAAGAAAACAGGCCGGATGAAGCAGGAGCTCAGAACACCAGTAGGTGAGGGCACTCAGGTAGCACTCAGAGGGAAACTGTGTGTGTGTGTGTGTGTGTGTGTGTGTGTGTGTGTGTGTGTGTGTGTTGTGTGTCTAGGGACTGGAATTGGAAGGGTTTGAAGTGTGTACCACAGAGTGATACAGCTTCTATTTCTGGGGTGAGCTTCCAGACCTTCCCCAGGTACCTTCCTCTCTCCTTCCAACCTTACCCCACAACCTCACTGAGCTCTGCTCTCTGCAGCCTCAGGACTTTGCACAGGTTGTCCCCTCTGTCTAGGACATTCTAGACACTTGTAAGTTAGCCAGCTCATCATGGGGCATTCTATGGGCCCCATGAGAATACTTGGCTCTTTGGTGACTCTTTAAATACTGGTCCAGAATGAGGGGGCAAAACCCTGAAGGACTTCACAAGAACAAGGCCAGAGTAAAAGCAAGCATGCTTCTCCAAACCTGGGCCACCCGAGTGTCCCGTGGTAGACTGTGACATGGAAGACCCTGAGTGTAGAAAACGCAGCACTGAGAAGTATACCACCCAGAATCTCGGGGTTTATATACAGGAGTGGAGGAAGACACAGGTCAAGTTTCTAGGACTTCAGTGCTGGCTTCAGAACCACACACTGCTACACTTAATCTCCAGAGAGAACCGCAAGTGCGCTCGCTGCTAGCACAGCTTTCTACACTAGGGAGCACGTGGGTCACTTCTGCCCTAGAGAAAACAATGTTAAAGTCTCTGTGTGTGTGTGTGTGTGTGTGTGTGTGTGTGTGTGTGTGTGTGTGTGTGTGTATGCACCATCTATACATTTTAGGTTTCACATTACAGCAAATGAAATGAACTGAAAAAGTATCAGGACTGTGATGGCCAAGTGGTTAGTTACGGTGCTGGACTGGAAAAGTATGCATTCCCAAGGGGCAGACCAAGAATACTGTGGAGAAGGCTGGGGTTGTGGTTCAGCTAGTAGGACTGCTGCCGGCCCTGTGTTTGAGCTCAATGGCTAGAAAAGAGTGAAGAGGACACTGAGGACGTGACGGCTGAGGACACTGAGGACGTGAGGAGGTGTGGCTGAGGAGGTTTGCTGCACACATGAAGGAAAGCACAGCCACAGGCACCTGGAAGGGTCAGCCTGAACACGGCCAGCAGAACAGACTGGGCATGAGACGAGAGAGAGACTGGGAGCGGGAGAAAGGCAGGGAAGAAGAGAGAGATAAAAGAAGACCACGAGGGCAAAGAGAACCAAGAGAAAAACCAAGACAGCGGCTGAGTTATACAGACAGAAAGAGAAGCAGGTGAAAGGGAAGCAGAGTGAAGCTCAGGACATGGAGAGGTCAGGGGTCAGGGGTCAGGGGTCAGAAGCACTGAGAGGAGCCAGGCCTCTGTACGAAGTACTTGGGCCACTGAGAATGACTGGTGGCCAGAGTCGCTTTGATATGTCCACAAGCACCTCATCCATCTATCCCTGGTTTCTTTGAGTCCTAACAGAAAATACTGACTTTTGTAAGAAACCAGGATGCAGTGTGGCATCGGTACACCTGAGATCACAGCCTCTGGGAGGTGGAGGGAGTAAGACCAAGCTCAGGGTCAGGCTCTTACTTATCTCTGGACAACAAAAGAACCTCTTTCAAAAGCGCACCGTCAACACCAAGCCAAGAACAAAACATTCCAACAACAACAATGATAAAAGAAAGCAGGGTGTTGACAAAACGATAAAAATACAAGCTATGAGCGGCTCAGTGGGTAAAGGAATGCACTGCGGGGCATGATGGCCTGAGTTCAAGGGACAGGGTGCGGGGCATGGGTCAAGAGGGTTCTAAATTCATAAATGGAAAAGAAAAGGAACAAGGAGGCCTTCTTGGTACTGACTTTCTCACTCCAGGGCCGATGTATACTCCACAGTCAAAAGGGAGGGGAATCTTTCCTTTTTAAAAAATTTATTATTATTATTATTATTATTATTATTATTATTACATAAGGTCTTCTGTGATCAGGCTAGTTTTGGTCTTGAACTCATGTGTAAGGGAAGCTTTGGATTCCTGGTCCTCCTGCCTTTACTCCCCCACCCCACCCAAGTGCACACACCACCATGCCTCACAGAAAAGTCGTTTCTGGGAGCGGGATGAACTGTAGAATGCAGCAACGTTCCACTTCAGTGCTGAACGTCAGCCACATCTGTTTCCTGGCTTTGGCTCTGGCATGCCGAACAGCGAATGCCTGCCTCATCATCACTGCGGGCATTCCTGGACCTGCACGCAGCCAGGGGTCCGGACAGCGTGTCACATCTGATCAGTACCGTGACCCCAGGAATACAAGCTGTCACCTGGGTGTACTGCCAACATCTGGGAATGCGTGTGGAGAGCCATGAAGTCCGCTCCTGGATCACACTGCCATGGCTCTCAAATGTGATCCTGTTCCTTTGGTTTGTTGTTCTTTGGGGGTTGTTTTATTTTGTTTTGTGGTGTAACTCTAGGCCTCATATCTCTACACAAATATTCTACATTTCACTACACCTCCCGGCCAAGACTTACATTTTGACTACAAAAGGTTAAGATTATAATGATAATTTAGAATTCTGCTACATGTTCAGATTTTCCCCTTGGTGGTGGTTGGGGGAGGGGGCTGTTCTGGGTATGGAAGGCAGTGCCTGGTGAATTCTGGCAAGTACTTTACCACGATGAACCATACCCCAGATTGATCCTCACACCCTAGCTCACTCTGTAGCATTTAGCTTCAGCTTTACACAGATAGCCTGATTTATACACTCATTTGGCTGATCTATTCCGCCAAAATGTGTAATATCTCAATTATCAATTAACATGCTAAGTACCATCCTTTAAGACACTCGTTTTGTGGTCTAGAGAGAAGGCTCAGTAGTTGAAAGCACTGGTTGTGCTTGCAGAGGACCTAAGTCATATTTTCAGCACCTATATGGAGGCTTATGTCCATTGTAATCCCAGTTCCAGGGGATGTGACATCTTTTTCTGGCCCCTGCAGGCACCAGACAGATATATGATTCATATGCTTACATGCAGGCACAACACTCTCATAAAATATCAGCTTGTAAAATATTTTTCAAAGACAGTTGTTTTCATAGGCAAAAATGACAAAATTTAAAACAAGAAATACAAAAGAACCGGGCGTGATGCTGCACGACTTTAGTCCCAGCACTTGGGAGGCAGAGGCAGGCGGATTTCTGAGTTTGAGGCCAGCCTGGTCTACAAAGTGAGTTCCAGGACAGCTGAGGGCTACACAGAGAAACCCTGTCTCGAAAAACAAAAACAAAAACAAACAAACAAAAAAGAAATACAAAAGAGCCGAGCAGTGGTGGCGCATGCTTTAAATCTCAGCACTTGGGAGACAGAGGAGGCAGATCTCTGTGAATATGAGGCCAGCCTGGTCTACAAATCAAGTTAGGAAAGCCAGGGCTACACATAGAAACCCTGTCTTGAAACAAAACAAAACAAAAATACAAAAGAAAAAAAATTTTTTTAAAGAAAACAGAAAAAAAGGAGAGAAAGAAAAAAGAAAAATGGAAGCTATGATTCCTGAGACAAACCCGGAAACCTGATATATTCTGTTTCTAGAAAGTTCCAAGCCTGAGAACTTGCTTTCCACCCACATCTGGCTGAGATCTATGGATTGGGGGTGGAGTCTCTCCCACCGCTCTCCAAACCCTTCCAGACTGCAGCCTCTCAGCCCCCCTCACCACTCGTTAAGGAGGATGGAGTACAAAGGATCAGCTTGGATGAGAAGGAGAAGAGAATGTCAGTGTCACAGGTCACTTGCGTGGGAACACAGAGCCCTAGGCAGAAGACAGTGACTCAGAGCCCGGCCAGGTGAGTCATCTGTGGACAGCAAAGCCCTCTCCACCGTCACGTCCCTCAGCACCGGAGTCCAACCACTTCTGGGAAGTGAAGCTGGAGCAGGTCTGTGTGGAGGAGGTGAGAGTGGCATCGATCCTCTTCGCATCTGTTCCCCTGAGCTGGTGACATAAATGTCATTTGCTAAGCTCCAGCTGCGGCTCATGGCAAAAGGAAAAGTTCCTTGGACCGAGGGCTCAGTTTTGGGTAATGCAGAGATGTAGCCTGGCAGACTAGAGAGAGAGCCTTCTAGCTGACTGACATTTTCCCCTCGCCTCGCCTTCCAGGGAAGGATAAGGCCCTCTGCCTTCTCCCCAGCCCTTCCCTAGAAATGCCGCCTTTTCCAGCTGTTTCTGCACTGGCTAATTAAAGAGGGACCAAAGGTAACAAGAGCAGAGGCATATGTAAAATTTCAGTAAGAAGTACCCAGACCTCTGTCCTGGGTCAGTGTCCTGCAATAGGTGCTTCTCACCGAGAGAGTAGACAGGCCACCATAGCAGTCAGTCGTATTGTCTGATGAACCGGCCTCACAAGACTTTTATGTACTTGACCCAAGGACTGTGCAGAATTCAAAAGACTGCTCATCCTAAGCATGGAAGGGCTACTTCTAGGCTGGTGATGTGTGATAATGTACACGTGAGGCCCCAAGTTCAAACCCCAGCACTGCAAAGCAATTGAGAGAATGGATTTCTACCTCATTGGCCTCTTTATCTGTAGGAATAAATTTTGACAAGGTGTCTACAAAGAAAAAGTCCCCAGAGTCTTAATTAAAAACTGTCTTAAGAAGTCAGTAGACAGTCAGGCGAAGTGGTGCATGCCTTTGATTCCAGCACCAGGGAGGCTGAGTTTGAGGCCAGCCTGGTCTACACAGTGGGTTCCAGGACAGCCAGAGCTACACTGGGAAACCCTGTCTTAAAGAGAAGGGGAGGGGTGGGGTGGAGAGGAGGAAGAGGAGGAAGGGGAGAATGGCAGACATGCTAAGCAAGAGGAGGCTGCACTTCGGGCCACATAGCATCTTAACCAGATGGTTCACATGCTGGCTCCCTGTATTTAATTTAGATAGTGTCAAAAGAAATAACTATGGGCCTGAGAGATGGCTCTGCAGTTTAGAGCACTTGCTGTTCTTCCAGAGGACATGAGTTTGGTTTCCAGCACCCACATCAGGTGGCTCACAATCACCTGATCTCCAGTTCCACTGATAAAGAGCTGCTTGGGGAAACGGTCCCCTAGTTGTTTAAGTAGAGGCAAGAAGGAAAGGCAAAAGGCTCCCTCAGACCCGCAAGCTCCAACACACAGCTTACCTTGGTACAAGGTGGTTAAACTTGTAAGAACTGAAGACCTCCTGGATCTTCTCTTCTACTTTGGCCTGATGGGGCAGCAGGACATGGAAGAGAGAAGACATAAAGATGAGATGCTATCGGCTTTTTCTTCCTAGCGCCACCTATGTCTAGTGCCTGAAGTTTCTCAGCACAGTTCTGTGCTGCACAGAGATTCAGAGGCTCTACAGCATGGCTTAATGACAAACAAGACATAGTCATTGGAGAGGTACTTTAGGGGCAGGGACCCCAAAAACAACAATCCCAGGAATGTCATTGGTTTTCTAGCTGGAATGCCGGAAAGGAAAGGGGAAGGGGGCTCTGGTTTCTAATTTCCTAAATGAGCACCTTGCCTGGAGGCTTAACTGAGGGCTTCTATTGCTGTGATGGAATGCTATGACCAAAGCAACTTGGGTTTATTTCACCTACAACGCTCAAGTCACCACTCTAATTACTGAGGGAAGTCCGGGCAGGAATTCTCCACAGGAACCTAGTAGAGGCAGGAACTGAAGCAGAGGCCATGGAGGAATGTTGCTTATTGCCTTGCTCCCGGTGGCTTGCTCAGCCTTTATTACACAACTCAGAACCACATGACCAGGAATGGCACCACGCCCACTCCCACCCTGCTTCAAAGTGGGATGGCTTACCTTGGTACAATCATCAATCATTAATCAAGAAAGTCCCCGAATTAGGAATACAGAGGCAGATAGTTCTCTGAGTTTGAGGCCAGTCTGGTCTACAAAGTGATTTCTAGAGACCCCGAGATACAAAGAAAAACCCTGTCTTGAAACAGAGAGACAGACAGACAGACAAACACAGAGACATAGAGAGACCTACAGACCTGCTACTGGCAATCTGAATGGAGGTACATTCTCAGTTGGGGTTCCTCTTCCCAGCTAATTTTAGCTTAGATCAAGTTGACAAACAACTAGCCAACACAGATAGAGAGAAAACTCCAGTCCAGGCACTAATCCTTTCTGGAAAACATAACTGACTCTCTAGACTTCCATGGTGGGAGTGGGATTTACTTACTCCCCAATTTCAGCCCATTCCTAATTGACTTCTAGGTCCTCTTCAGAGGTGGGAATGTCGTAATAGTCTTGATCATGGCTCTGGAGGCCTATGAAAGGAAGCTATTTCCTCCTGGTCAAAGAATGGAATCTACCTCTGGCCTTGGGTTAAGTAAGATGTAACATCCCAGAGCGTTAAGCATTACCCAAAACTAAGAGTTAATCCAGGTGGGCCTGTCAATCACTTGATGGAGACCATCCCTCAATCAGGCTGATTCACCTTCAGCCACGCTAAAAATATGGGAGGAATAGTTGTCCCTTTAAGAATAATTTAAGGATTCCCTTCCCAAAATCCTTACTCTCAGTATAGTTTCTTATGGAACTATACCATGGGCTCTGCTTAGTCTTCTGTCTTTCCAAATTATTCCAAAAAGCACTGAAAAAAAAAAAAGTTTATTCTTTCTTTTGGATATTTACCAAAGCCTAGACATACTTTGCCTAGACAGTTTGGGCCTTCACATTCTTCTGTTGAAGGCCCCTGCCTTCCACCATGAGGCTGCTTTTGAAAACCTAACTCAAGGGCTGGTGAGATGGCTCAGTGGGTAAGAGCACCTGACTGCTCTTCCGAAGGTCCAGAGTTCAAATCCCAGCAACCACATGGTGGCTCACAACCATCCGTAACGAGATCTGACTCCCTCTTCTGGTGTGTCTGAAGACAGCTACAGTGTACTTACATATAATAAATAAATAAATCTTTGAAAAAAAAAAAAAAAAAAAAAAAAAAAAGAAAACCTAACTCAAAAAGCATGGCTTTCTCTTTCTTCTTCCCCCCCCCCCACCCCATTTTCCTCCTCTGGGCAGTTGCTAAGATTTACAGTTGCTAAGATTTGCATTCGCCTGCCCTGGGCTACTTCTTTGAAACTCTAATAAAGTTGTCCTCAGGGCTTTTTTTTTCCCCCTGAAGCCATTCTTAAATTCTTTTATTAATAAAACTAAGAACTCTAAGAGGCATTTCAATTCCTAGTAACAGGTCACACCCTGAATGGAGCTCCCCAAAAATTCCAGTAAGATTAAGATGAGAAGAGAGAGAGAAAGATGAGGAGAGATTACCCTGTTTCTACAAACATGTTGGTGCCACATACGCTTCTCCAGCAACTTAGTCCATGTTCTCCGGATGGTGACAGTAGCTGCCCCTTTCCACCGGGTCCTGACTGCCCCTCCCTAAGTTCTAAAGAAGCCACACCCGAATGATGGAGTTGTGAGCTGCTGATATTTCTTGTGGTTTACAGAACAGAGCAATTGGAGACCTTCAGGTTGCTGCAAATGTGTCTTGCCCCTTCTGATTTGTTAAATCTGTGTATCAAATGCACAAGGCATGCACACCGCTGTGAAGTCTAAGTTGCAGAAAGATAGAAAGTTCATCTAAAGAATTACAGGAACTAGCCTTGGGAGATTGAGGTGGATTGTACTGTACTCGCCAAGATAAAAGAACAGAGAGTCGGGCTGTGGGTGATGAAGAGGAGGAAGGCCATACCCAGCCCTTGACCTTGGTCACTGCCCCCTGTACCTCTTCTGTCCCTCTAGGAGCCTATTTGCAGTCCTGAGTTCTCTGAGATGGCCTTTTTTTAAGGGACAAATGTTCAGGGTGCTTGAATGAACTCATTTCCTTCCTGTCAACGCTTGGCTAAATATTGGCCTTTGAGTAGTGAGAAACCGCCTTGGATCTAACAACAAAACTGATGGCAGTTTGGATGCTCATCTCCCCAGTACCAGTCACCAGAGGATAAGGGAAGGTAGATACTGAGGGACGAGGAGGAGGACAGACTCCCTGGTAGACAGGAGGGACAGGAGAGAGTCCATGATTAGGTAATAAAGATGGTGAACTTCCAAGATGGCGTCTTCCTCATTCTCTAGACCTGAGATAAAAGCTTGGCAGTGTGAAACAAAGGCCTTGTGGGCTTTTTCTCCTGCCAATATGTTGCTTGCTAACAGCTGACTCAATGAGTCCGAGGCCAGATCAGGACAAGTTTACACAAGTTGCAGGCCAATCAGCCATCCTATCTTTCTTCAAACTAATCAGCCCTGGAGTATAAGAAGATGACCTTTCAAAGACTTAGGAGTTCCCAGCCCTCAAGAAGAACCTGTTTGCTTTGTGGAAAGTCTCTGTCTACCTGCTGAATGTGTGTGTTTCCTCACCCATAATAAAAGCCTTTCTTCAATGGCTGATTCTGTCTGCTCCTATTTACTGTATTTGTAATTTCTTTACTGGCAACAATCCTTTGTTGTTAAAGGAAAAGGTAATATAAGTTTATGGTCTCAACCATTTCTCCCCAGGTAACTTCATTGTTGGGAGCTATTAAGACAACTCTATTGTCTTGATCTCCGAATTGGGCCTCTCCCCCACCCCCAGAAGAAAAGGGGGTCAAAAGCAGGCCACCAACGCACGGTTCCAAGAACAACCACAGAATGTTCCAGCCCTAAGTCAGCGCCAGA
Organism: Mus musculus; assembly: GCF_000001635.26. Lineage (NCBI taxonomy): Eukaryota > Metazoa > Chordata > Mammalia > Rodentia > Muridae > Mus > Mus musculus. The sequence continues at coordinate 76,859,032 of NC_000078.6, read as the reverse complement.
TGTCCTGACCTCAAGATGTACCCTGATACCACCAAGTTCCTGCTTCCCAGCGTAGTTGCCAAAAGAAAAATTTCTGCTGCACCATCCCTCCTGCTGAGAAGTACTTCCTCTTTTGCTTGTGCATTTAAGCCTTGAGCCTTGCTGAATAAAGTGAGACCTTGATGCTACTCAGACTGTTTACATGTCATTTCTTGCACTTGGTTTCCGTCTCTCCCTCCCCCCATTTGGTTCTTAGGAGAAGGTCCCCTTGAGACCCTCGAATAACTGGACCTGCTGGACAGGTCACTTCATGTATATGATGTTAACAAGTTTATTTTCTTTTGTTATAAGGATCTCAGAAAAAAATTAAAGGACAGAAAAAAATTATTCTCCCTCTCAAACATTTTTTTAACAAGGGGAATGGTGTATGTCTGCATGTATGTCTGTATACAACTTGTACACATAGTGCCTATGAAAGACAGAAGAGAGTATCAGATCCCCTAGAAATGGAGTTATAGACAGTTATGAGCCATCATTGGATGCTAGGAATCGAACTCAGGACCTCTGGAAGAGCAGGCAGTGCTCTTAACCATGGAGCCATCTCTCCACTCCCTTTGTTTTGCTTTGTCCTCCCCTACTCTTGAAATACATACTTTCTCTTACTTCTGTGCAGGGCATCAAACCCAGGGTCTTGCACATGCAGGCAGCACTCACCACCTAGCTATACTCCCAGCACTGAAAGATTTATTCTTCCTGTTCTGTAAAACTCTCAATCAAATACACAATCAGTTCCTATGAAAGACAATGTTATCGTCAGGTTAAAGTTTAAATAAAACTATGAAAATCATCTAGGAAATTTATAAGGACATCAACTGCTAAGATACTGAGGAATTAGAAAATCTACTTCTTTGTCTGATACACAAGTCCAGTCTCACAAAATGAAGATATTCAGAAAATCAGGTCACCGAAGAAGCCACCGACCTCTCTTTCTGCCTGCCTGCCTGCCTGCCTGCCTTCCTCCTTCCTTCCCTCCCTCCCTCCCTCCCTCCGTCCCTCCCTCCCTCCCTCCCTCCCTCCCTCCCTCCCTCCCTCCCTCCCTCCCTCCCTCCCTTCCTCCCTCTCTTCCTTCCTTCCTCCCTCTCTCTTTCTCACTCATTTATTGGGTTTCATGATTTAGATTTTGTTTTAAAGTGTGTGAGAAGTCAGGTGTGGTAGTGCACGCCTTTAATCTCAGCACTCGGGAGGCAGAGGCGGATTTCTGAGTTCGAGGCCAGCCTGGTCTACAAAGTGAGTTCCATAACAGCCAGGGCTACACAGAGAAACCCTGTCTCATAAAATTAAAAAAAAAAAAAAAAAAAAAAAAAAAGTGTGTGAGACATGTCCAAAGCCTCCTCACATTACTCAGGAGAGCAGTGATGTGAAGCATCTAACATGGCAGTCTCCTAAAACGTCTTTACATTTGGTTTTAGGGCATGTTTTGGTATTTGTATTTGAACATGAGTTTGAGGGATGGTGTGGTTAAGATTTTTAATACTGTAAGTAAGAGACCAACATGAACATCAAACGCAACTTAGGAAAAGCAGAGCATTGTCCTAGATCCCTTACAATTCTTTCTCCATCCAAATACTAACCTCGGACTAATGCAAAGCGAAGAAGAAACGGAACACAGACGGTGTTCCTGCTGTGCTGCCGCTGGCTGTACACCAACCGAGCTGGGGACATTTACATGCAGTATGTCAGCAAGAACATTAAATCAAGATCTGCCTGTGACATACTGCTCCAAGATGAAGACTCCTCAGGGAAGCAAACCCACGTGTGAGAAGTGCACAGCAAGCACAAGCCTACTCAAATCCATACAACCTTCAGATGCCACCAGAGACATCCATCATCTCCCTAACTCTGCCCCTTCGATGTCTCGGGAGAAAACAGTCTAATCAAGAACTGCTTCCGCTCCCACTTGGGCAACTGGAACAGTCAAACACCAAACAAAAGAATGGAGGGTTATTCTACACTAAAACACCTTGACAGAAACATGGGAAAATGCCACGATGCTCAGGGGAAGATAGTAAAAACACTCCCAACATCCTGCCATTTATATCTCTGGATTTCCTAATCTCACCTTTTCATTTCAGTGCTGTCAGCTGCAGGCTGATACTGATCGTTCCAGTTATAAATTCTCGTGAATACCTGCCATGCATGGGTCAGCTCTTTATAAAACTGAGCAGCCGGGCGTGGTGGCACATGACTTTAATCCCAGCACTCGGGAGGCAGAGGCAGGCGGATTTCTGAGTTCGAGGGCAGCCTGGTCTACAGAGTTGAGTTCCAGGACAGCCAAGGCTACACAGAAAAACCAAAAAAAACAAAACAAAACAAAACAAAAAACAAAAAAACCCCCAAACCTGAGCAAATCATTCATCGCCTCTTAAGTAGTTATGTGTTTTTGACAGGAACAGTGCACATGCCCATAATCTCAGCACCAGGGAGGCAAAGGTAGGGAGCAGGAGAATAGTGAGTTCAATGCCAGCCTGGCCTACACAGCAAGGCCCTGTCTCAAAACAAAACAAAACGAAACAAAACAAAACAAAACAAAACAAAGGCTTTGTTAATCAAAATGCATAATTTTAAATATAATTGAAAAATGAATACAAACAAAAATCCAAATATAATTTTTGATATTTGTTTCAGATATGGAGGTAGCTAAGCCTGAGTTTGGTGTGGTATATAATATTTTAATAAGAGATGGCTCGGTGGTTAAAAGTGCTTACTGTTCTTGCAGAGGACCCAGGCTCAGTTCCCAGCACCCACATGGTGGCTCACAACCATCTATTAGTACAGTTCCAGAAGATCTAATACCTCTTCTGACCTTGGCAGACTCCTACATATAAGTGGTGCAATATCCACACTCAGGCTTGTGCACACACGCAAACACACACATAAAATTACAGAAATAATTTTTTAAAAATCTTAATACATGTAAATTCAAAATAGATTAATGATATACATTAAATACATTCATTAGATTGTAACTATGAGTTTCTTTTCCATGATACTCTTTTTATGTATAATTAGTAAATATGAGAATTTTATTAAGGATGCCTTACATTAAAAATATGTGAATATGTTTTGTCAAAGACCTTTATATTTAATTTCCTTCTCATGACAGGAGACTAGAAAGTGCCAATCCCAACAAGGAGTAACATTCAACATCCAGGTACACTTTTTCTTTTTCTTTTCTTTTTTGTTTTGTTTGTTTGTTTGTTTGTTTGTTTTTGTTGTTGTTGTTTTTGAGACAGGGTCTCCTGTGTCCAGGTTGGTCTCACACTCCCTAAAGTATCTGTTGGTGACCTTGAACTTCTGACCTTCCTGCTTGCCTCTCCCATATGATGGGATCACAGGCATGTTTAGCCATCAACAGTTTATAAGGGACTGACCCCAAGGTTTGCTAGGGAAAATGCTACATCCCTGGCCCCATGACAAACTTTTGTTACTCTATATAATAGGCAAAAGGACTGTTATTAGATCTTACCAAAAAGAGAGGTAACTAATACCTTTATTAAAATATTTTGTTAAATGTTCAGAGAAAATTCTAAACTTTTTTTTTTTTTTTTTTAAAGATTTATTTATTTATTATATGTAAGTACACTGTAGCTGTCTTCAGACACTCCAGAAGAGGGCGTCAGATCTTGTTACAGATGGTTGTGAGCCACCATGTGGTTGCTGGGATTTGAACTTTGGACCTTCTGAAGAACAGTCGGGTGCTCTTACCCACTGAGCCATCTCACCAGCCCCAGTTCTAAACTTTTTGCTGAGAAAACTTTAAACATAAATTTAAGAGACAATAAAGGAAGATTAAGGGTGGCTCTCTATCAGCAGTTCTCAGCCTCTGGGTTGAGACCCCTCTGGGGGTCAAAGGACATCCTCATAGGGGTCACACATCAGATATCCTGCATATCAGATATTTACATTATGACTCATTACAGTAGCAAAATTACACTTATGAAATAGCAGTGAAATAATTTATGGTTGGAAGTCACCACAACATTAGGAACCGTATAAAAGGGTTGCAGCATTAAAAACATTCTTCATGGTTTTTCAGATACAACTATATACGCATATGTATGTTTCTAATTATAATCATCATTATTTTAGTATGGACAGTTGGCTATGGCCAAGCACTGTGCATTCCAAGTTCTAACAGCCAAAAGGATTGAACACGAACCATACAAGTCCTGATCACTTATTTAAGTGAAAATAACTTCAATTCTTTTGTAAACTGCTACATTTTCTTTGATTTTGTTTTATAGAGTCTTTGTGATATTTTTTAGCTGCTGTCTGTTGGTACTCTGCTACAAAAAGGTAAGCAATCTTTTTCTATCAGGAATCAGTGTATTTAATAGGCACCAGGAGGCCATACTTAGAGCTGAGCCATCAAATAAGAGAGATAAGGGGCTGGAGACACAGCTCTGCAGTTAGTAGCATTTGCTGCTCCTCTAGAGAACCCAAGTAGGTTTCCCAGCAACCGCATTTGGTGGCTCATGACTGCCTGTAACTCTAGCACCTGGATACCCCATGCCCTTTTCTGGCCTATTTGGGCCCCTGAATGCATGTGCACACACACACACACACACACACACACACACACACACACACACACACACGCACGCCACAATAGATCCTTAGCTGAGTGTGGTGGCACGTCCTTTAATACCAACAGTTGGGAGGTAGAGGAAGGCAGACCTCTATGAGTTCGAGGTTAGCCTGGTCTACAGCGTAAGCTCCAGGACAACCAGGGTTAGTGAGACCTGTCTCATTTACCCCCAATTATAATAAATCAGTTGATCCTGACTGAAGAGGGACCCAACATTCACAAAAATTCAGGAGACTCCAGGAAAACTCGGCCTAAGAGCCCTTCCTTCCAAACAGTTGCTTATGCTTGACCCAAACAGAGGCCTTTGACACTGTCTCCCTACCTGCCTGCCATACTTCCCCCCACCCCCAGCCCCAGCATAGATCAGATCAAAGGGCAAAAGCCTCATCACACCAAGGAGGGAGAATTAAAGGCAAACCACAAGACTTCAGCAGCAATGTCTTCAGAGAAAAACTGTTCCAAGGCAAGAGGCGTACTGTCAGTCAAAATGGAGTCCCCAGTGCCTGCCCTTCTGAGAGCCACTAAGGCCAGAGGTTGCAGAGAAGGGTTCTTATGAATGTGACCTGACACATTAGTGGGTCTTCTAACTGGCTGCTGCATCCTGCTGTAGATCTTTCTTTCAGGCACATGCAAAGTCATATTTCAAGAATGTGTAACACCAAGCCACCAACAGATAACAGAGCACCCCAAATCCTCAAGATTGAAGAATGAACAAGGAGAAGGGGGGATTGCCCTGAAACAGGAACCCTGAGACAATGGACTCTAAAGAATTAGTTTCTGTGGGAATCCCTTGCTGGGAGAGAACAGGCTGCCTGGGGCCAGAGTGGGAGGAGGAAGTACAGGAGGAGGGGGAGGGGGAGAGGAAGGGTAAGGAATAAGAGCAGGAGGGGGAGGAGGGGGAGGGGGAGGGAGGGGGAGGGGTGGAGGAAGAGGAGGAGGAGGAGGAGGAGGAGGAGGAGGAGGAGGAGGAGGAGGCCTTGCCCCTGAAGAGAGACTGGTTGGTTCAGCCACCTTAACTCTCCTTTCATCTTTTCCACAAAGCTGCATCAAAGGCAGAAAGAATTTAAAGAACTTTTCTCGCCCCAGTTCTGGCCAAATTGTAAATAAATCCATTTCCCTTTACTAATTTGTTTCCTTGTTTCTCTGCAATACAGGGAAACTGAGGCAACACATGTGTAGACCTGAGTGCCATAGTACTATCTCCCCACACCTTGCCTCCTGTCTGCCCAAACTGCTCTTCCTCTGTTTACCTCAGGCTCTAACCACCCCACTGGGCTACTCCAGTATGTTCACACATGTGAATAAACTTCTATTTGTGGCTGGCAGTGGTGGCACTAGGGAGGCTGGGCATTTGACTCCAGCTTCAGCTACATAACAAGTTCAAGACCAGCCTTGGCTACATAGTAAGACCCTATTTAAAGACAACAAAATGGGGCTGGAGAGATGCCTCAGTGGTTAAGAGAACCCAGGTTAAGTTCCCAACATCCGCACGGCAGTTCACAACTGTCTATAACTCCAGCTCAAGGAAACCTGACTCCCTCACCCCGATGTGCATAACACAAAATTAAAACAACAGCAAAACCAAATAAATAAACTTTTACTTTTCCCTTGTTAGTCTATCATCTGGTTGTCTCTTGGGTCCAAGTTAGAGAGACTCAAGCAATAAAAATGGCTGTTCTTTTCTTTCACCCCAGTGAGAAAGGACAGTGCAAAGCTGTGTCCATTTTCCTCCATTCTGTGATGTTCCCTGGAATCACTGCTTCAGTAAACTTAACTGTGAGTAGATATACGCTGAGTCATCAAAGTCCCCAAACTGAATCCCCAAACTTAAGCATGGCCTTGGGGACCTCCGACCCCCCCACTGCAATGAGAAATGTACTTTGTGGGACAGGATGAGGGAAGAATACATGACAGTCAAATTCCTTTTAAAGTCTTTTTTTTTTTTTTTTTTGTTTTTTGTTTTTCCAGACAGGGTTTCTCTGTGTAGCCCTGGCTGTCCTAGAACTCACTTTGTAGACCAGGCTGGCCTCGAACTCAGAGATCCACCTGCCTCTGCCTCCCGAGTGCTGGGATTAAATTAAATTCTTATTAAGATGTATTGGGCGGCAGAGAAAGGATCAATACAAGTTCAATGCTAGCCTGTCTACACAGGAAGCTCCAGGCAAACTAAGGGCTACGTGGTGAAACTCTGTCTCAAAAATAAACAAACAAATTACTACAGCCTTCAGTTTAGGGGCTGGAGAGACTGTTCAATGGTTAAGAGCACTTGTTCTTGTAGAGGTCCCAGGTTTGCATCCCAGCACCTACGTGGTGGCTCACAACTGTCCATAACTAAGGTTCCAGAGAATCCAATGCCCTTTGATAACTTCGGAAGTCACCAGACAGGTGCACTACAGACATACATGTGAACAAAACACTCATACACATAAAAATAAATCAATCCAAATTTTAAAAAATAATTTAATTTGCTGGGAAGTGGTGACACATGCCTTTAATCCCAGCACTCAGGAGGCAGAGACAGGTGGATCTCTGTGAGTTCGAAGCCAGTCTGATCTACAGAGCAAGTTCCAGGACACCCAGAGCTACATAGAGAAGCCCTTATATTAAAAAAAAAAAAGATAATAATAATAATAGTAATAGTAATAAAAAATAATTTAATCTTCAATTTGGAAAGATGAGTCAGTGGGTCAAATCACTTGCTGTGCAACCTTGAAGACCAGAGTTCAAATCCTAACACTTACATACCAAGCTGGACATGACCCCCACACAACCCAGGGCTATGGGATGGTGATAAGAACATTACTAGGGCTTGCTGGCTGCCTAGCTCTGGGTTCATGGAGCATTCGCAAAGTAAGGTAGAGAGTGATGCGACCCTCTGGGTGTCCACCCCGGTGTGCACAGGCACCTGCATACACAAAGGCAAATAAACACAACATACAGACACAACCTCTCCCCTCCCTCCCCCTTTCTCTCTTACACACACACACCTTAAACACAGGTGACCGAGGCTTGGGATGACAAAGGTATCTGCCTAGTGTGCAGCAGGCTTTGGGCTCAACTCCCTAGCACTTCACAAAAATAAATAAGAAGCCAGAATGTTGAGCGTTGAAGGTGATTGGCTGTTGTTGCTGTTACTGTCTCATTGTCTAAAATCAGGAAGAACTGTGAAAGCTCAGTGGCTCTGAAACCTGAATTCTGAAAACAACAGCAAAAACCTTTCAGTACAGGGATTTTCACACACACAAAGCAGAAAGCCCAGGGATGCCAAAACATGTGCGCCTCCTCTGACCCCTCACTTGTTCTTTAACTACCCTGCTTCCTTTCAATCCCACTAGTCTATGTAATCTCCCTTTCTACATAAACCCCACAGGCAGTTACCTGCCCCACAGCAACTGATCCTTTTCTTTGACTACACAGCAAAGGGTCCATAGGCTGACTCCCCAGAGCACAGAGCACACCGTTCACAGCCATGTAAATGAACATGAGCGCCTTTTCTCAGGGAAAAGGATGGGGCTCAAAGTATCTGATCTACTTCAGAAACACAGCTACATGACACGATTACAAGAAAGGTCAGGATCAGCACAGAAGATTAATTCCCTAGAGAGTAGCTCTTTACTGTTTAAAATGGCCCCAAATAACTGAGCTCGTATTGGATCCAATTTAAATACATAAGCAAAGGCTATTAAAAACAAAAAACACAGGCTAGCAAGATGGCTCCCTGGGTAAAGGCACTTGACTCCAAGCCTGACCACCAGAGTTCAGTCCCTGAGACCCTCAGGATTGCAACCCCTGCAAGTTGGCCTCTGATCTCCACAAACACACTGTGACTCATGTGCACAAGTTCTTGCTTACATGTACACACGAATAAGCACACTTAATTTGTTTTTCTATTAAATCTTTAAACAATAGGGAAATTAATCATGAATTGGATATTAGATGGCATTATTGGATTATTTTTCTTTTCTTAGCTATGATGTTGATGACACAGAAGAGAGTCATTCTTAGGAGACAATATCTTCAAATTGACTTTAACAATTCAGGACAAAGCTGGGCGCTGGTGACACGTTACTCCCAGCACAGGGGAGGCAGAAGGCAGGTAATCTCTGTGAGTTTGAGGCCAGCCTGGTCCACAGCATGAGTTCTAGGACAGCAGGGCTATACAGAGAAACCCTGTCTTGAATCAACCCCCCACCCACCCAAAAAATTTCAGGACAAAATCATAAATAGAGGGCTGGAGAGATGGCTCAGCGGTTAAGAGTGCCGACTACTCTTCTGAAGGTCCTGAGTTCAAATCCCAGCAACCACATGGTGGCTCATAACCATCCGTAATGAGATCTGATGCCCTCTTCTGGGGTGTCTGAAGACAGCTACAGTGTACTTATGTATAATAAAAAAAATTTTTTTAAATCATAAATAGATACACTTATAAGCATATAAAATGTATGTATATTCATATACATGTAAACACACATATTAAAAAAAAACTATATCTTCCACACCTCTGTTATTTCACAACTCTGAAGACAGTGAATGACATTAAGAAGCAAACTGACAGGGCACAAACAGTTCCCATCCACAGCCAGGCACACTGTGGCTAAATGCTTCACCACTATCCTGTGGGTGTGATGGATTCTGCAGCAGCCCCTTCTCCTTTGGGAAGAAAGGCTACCTTCTCTCCCCGTGACTTTGGCCACGATGACGTCCCCTCCCTCTCACCTGGATTCCTCAGTTTTAAAGGGAAGGAAGGCACACCTAAATGATTAAGATTAAAAAAAAAAAAAAAAAAAAAAAAACTTCAGATTTAAGAACCCAGAACACCTGGAGACCCTCAAACACCATCTAAACAGGCAATGTCTCTCCTTGGTCTTTAGTCCTGTGTACCAAGTAACGAAAAGCATATGCACGGTGGTGAGGTTTAACTTTCAGAAAGCACAGGAACTCACTGGCCTGAGGAGGCTGAGTCTACTGAGATGTTCCCCTCTGAGGGAAAGGGATGCCTGGACCATGAAGGCTCCACAATGGACATGGCCTTCCTGAGTACTGTCTCCCTAAATAGCCTTTTGCTCCCTTTAGCCCTTCATGCCCCTGCATTACCTGAGATGGAGCTATGAGGACTACGGCCCTCCATCTTCTCAAGATGCTAGCCCTTGAATAAACCCGATCCCTTCCCAGTGACTCCAGTGCCCGACACTTGGCTTTTAAGAAGAGTGGCCAGCCCAGTAACACTTTAATTCATTTAATTAATTCATAAATTCATCTCATGCCTTCCCTGACTCTAAGTGGGTAAGACTTTCGTTCTCCAACCAATCTGAACACATTAACGGTTCTTTCTTTAACTAATAATTAAAAGAAAATCTTCACTCCAGGCGTGGTGGCGCATGCCTTTAATCCCAGCACTCAGGAAGCAGAGGCAGGCAGATTTCTGAGTTCGAGGGCAGCCTGGTCTACAAAGTGAGTTCCAGGACAGTCAGGGCTATACAGAGAAACTCTGTCTTGAAAAACCAAAAAAAAAAAAAAAAAAAAAATCTTCGACACAGCTCATTTTCTGCCTCCATAAGTCATCATTTAGACTCTTTTAAAAATGTACCCTTAGCCGAGCACAGCACCACCCACACAGCTTTAACCCCAGCACTCGGGAGGCAAAAGCAGGCAGATCTCTGTGAGTTACAGGCTAACCTGGTCAACATAGTGAGTTCCAGGACAGCCAGGGCTACATAGTGAGACTCTGTCTCAAAAAACAACAAAAATGCACTCTTGACCTCGGATACTGGCACATTTGGGAGGGTAAGGAAGGAGACTCACGAGTTCAAGAACATTCTGGCTACATAAAAGCCAGAGTCTGGCTCATAAAAGCACGAGTCTCTCTCTCAGTGGGTAAAAGTGCTTGCCACAGAAGCCGGACGACCTGAATTAAATTCTCAGAACTCACATAAAAAACCTGGGTGCTGTGGCATGAATCTGTACTTGAGAAGACAGGCAGCCAGGGGAACTGCCTGGATGTTCGCTGGACAGCTACCCTGGGGTACTTGGTGCAGCAAGAAACGAGAGACTGTGAGATCCTGCCTCAACAGCTGGAAGGAGAAATCCTACCCCAGCAAGCTATCCTCTGATCTCCACAGGAGTACATACAGGTCACGCACAAGCTCTCACGCTCACACTCACACACACATATCATAGTCACATGCACCTCACACACACACACACACACACACACACACCACACACACATCACACTCACACGTACATCACACACATTAAATACCAGCACTCAAGAGACAGAGGCAGGTGGATCTCTTGAGTTCCAGGCCAACCTGATCTACAAAGTGAGTTCTAGGCCAGCCAGGACTACACGGTGAAACCATGTGTAGGAAACGATAAAATTCTAGTATAGACTAAATTATTGTTTTTCTAATAAATCAGGTATCAGTCACCTTTGGGGTTGGGGTCAGGAGTCGTCACTGACTAGGAAGAGGCATTGTGGGATGCTTTGGTTTGACAGTGACGTCTTAAATCTTGACAAAGGTTTGGGTACACAGGAATGAGCACCTGCCAAACTAAGTGCATGTTTAAACGTTCCTCTTATTATATGCAGGTTTTGTTCTGTATAAATTACATCTTGCGTGAACTATATGTTAATATTAAACTCCAGTTAATGAGTATTTAAGAACTGTCTTGACGTCTGCAACTTATTTTGAGCTCCACTAAAAATCGATGGGTAGAAGTCACAGGCATTGTGGCGCATGCCTATAACCCCAGTCCTTGGGAAGCTTACAGGGGAGGGTCACCAGCTCCAGGCAGCCGGGAAATACACAGAGGGGCCCTGTCTCAAACAAATGAAAAAAAGACAGAGAAGCTGGGTTTCGGGTGTAGGCTTGAGTGTAGGCTCAACCCCAATTCACAAGAAAGATGGGAAAGGAGAAAGATTCCAGAAACAGGGGGGTAATCCTGGCACACAGAAACCAAACACAAAAAGGCTTAGGCGTTTACAGCCAGCCTAAGCTACGAGGCCCTGCCTCAAATATTTCATCCCAGTCTGCACCCCCCAAAAGTACAAAAATTGTTAACAAAAGAATCTAGATGGTGAGTATACCGCTTTTCACCATGAAATTCTTTACTTTGCTATTATTTTTTACTATAAAATTCATGAAATTTGCTATCTTCAAAATTTTATAATAAACTTTCAGAAAACAATAAAAGTAAGTATTATCCTATATTTTATTATGAAGAACTATTCTCACCAAGTGTGGTGTGTGGTGGTGCATGCCTTTAATTCCAGCACTCAGGAGGCAGAGGCAGGGGGATCTCTGTAGGTTTTGAGGACAATCTCATCTACATAGTGATTTCCAAGATAGACCATGTCTCCAAAAAAAAAAAAAAGGTAAAATATTTTCTCAGGCTGGGGAGACAGCTTAAAGAGTATGCCACAGAGGCATAAGAACTTGAGTTTGGGACCTCAACACCAACATAAAAGCCAGGCATAGTGGCACGTCTATTGCTCCAGCTCTATGGAACTGAAAAAACTGAAAAAAAAAAAAAAAAAAAAAAAAAAAAGCACATACGAGGGACTCTCTGGCCAGCCACTGTAGCTAAAGTGGTATATATGTCATGTGATGATTTGAATAAGAATGGTTACCCAAGGGGCTAGAAAGATGGTTCAGCGGTTAAGAGCACTAACTGCTCATCCAGAGGACCTGAGTTCATTCCTAGCACACACATGGTGGCTCACAACCATCTGTACTGGGATCTGATGCCCTCTGGAGTGTCTGAGGACAGCAACAATGTACTCACAAAAACTAAATAAATCCTTAAAATTAGCTGGACGGTGGTGGCACACGCCTTTAATCCCAGCACTTGGGAGGCAGAGGCAGACAGATCTATGAGTTCGAGGCCAGCCTGGTCTACAGAGTGAGTTCCAGGACAGCCAGGGCTACACAGAGAAACCCTGTCTCGAAAAACAAAAAAACAAACAAACAAAAAAATCTTTAAAAATAAAAAGAATGGTCCAAAGAAGAAAGGCTCATATATCTGAATGCTCAGTTGATAGAGAGTGGCACTACTTGAAAAGATTAGAAGGATTCAGAGGTGTGGCCTTGTTGGAGGAAGTGCATTACCGGGGTTGGGCTTTGAGGTTTCAAAAGCCCATGAGAAGCCCAGAGAGAGAGAGAGAGAGAGAGAAAGAGAGAGAGAGAGAGAGTGTGTCTGCCTTAGGACTTGGGGTGTAGCTCTCAGCTACTGCTCCAGTGTTTGCTGCATGCAGCCATGCTCTCTACCATGATGATAATGAACCAAACCTCTGAAACTGTAAACCAGCCCCCAATTAAATGCTTTCTTCATAAGAGTTATGTGGTCATGGTGTCTCTTCACAGCTATAGAACAGTGACTAAAACATGGTGGAAGATGACAGAGGAAGAGGGCATGTGGCCAACCTCTGGCCTCCACATGTGAACCTACACACATACCGAAAAGAAAAAAGAAATATTTTTCCTAATAATACTGTCATCCTCCCTCTATAGAGTAGGGGTCTAGAATGAATTCCTGAACAAGAGACTTCCACCCCAGAGCCTGCGTTTCGCTCACCCACACTCTTTCAACATGAACATGACAAGGAAAAGCAGAGAGAGGCCTCCCCATGTGAAAGTGCTAGAAAACTCACATTCCAGAAGCTGGGAACCAGGCTAAGTAGTGAGAACGGTGAGCTCCGTACTCTCGGCACAGACCCACATACTCAGAGCCTGCGAGGATGGAGGCCATCCACCAGTTCTTAACAAACCATTAGGGATTCTGATGCACTCTCATGTTTGGTAGAGTAAAAGGGGGGGGGGGCGTGTGTGGTCAGTGTAGGTGTCCTCCTCAATCACTCTCATCACGTCATTTTTGAGACAGGGTCTCTGACTGCACCTGAAGCTCACCCATGAGGGATCCTCCTGCCTCAGTACCACCAGTGTAGGGGCTTTTACATGGGCACTGGGCACCTGATCACAGGTCCTTATGCTTGTGTGACCATCTCCAAAGCCATAAAAGGTTTTTTAAAGTGATAAAGTACTTTCTTCATTCATAAATGTTACTTTTTAAACCACCAACCATACTATTCCTCTTCTCAACTGAAAGGATAACAAAAAATTCTCTAATGTTTAAGAAGCAAAACATTTTTCTGGACAAATAACTTAATATTTGGGGAACATAGTCTAGTAGAGTGTGTCACCCCAAAATAAGCCTTTAGGAGACCAGAAAGCATCACTCACAATAAGACTGCGGAAACAAAACACAGCACTGGCCATAAGCCTCTTTGACTGAGGATTATTTTGAGCTGATTATTTTGAGCAACACCAGACACAGCTTTGAAAACAGAGCAGAAGTTGCTCCTTTATAAGAGAAACTTATATTGCATTGTCTTTATTTCTCTAAAGACAATCACCTTCCTCAACCTCCTCTGAGGTAGCCTCCTCTTTCCTCACCCCCACCCCCACCCCGCAGAGCTCAGTGTGACTCCCCACAACAGACCTTACAACTGATTTCTACCTTCTTCCTGCTCACCTTCCTGTCACAGGCTTCTCAGCACTGTGAAAGACTTGTTTGAAGTCAGAGCCCTAAGTCACCTCTTAGTTACTAACGTCTCTGGGTGAGATGCATATTAATGACCTTCTGGGTGGTTTTTCCTGCTAATCTCTTCTCATCCAGACAGTTCAAGCTAAAAACTCAGAAAAAGGAGACACTTTCCTTTTTTAATATTCATTTTATTATCTGTGTGTGTGTGTGTGTGTGTGTGCGCGCGCGCGCGCGCGTGCGCGTGTATGTGAGCCATAGCACACGTGAGGACAGCACAGGACTTCATGCAGTTGATTCTCTACTTCCATCTTCCCATGAGTTCTGAGGATTAAACACGCATCATCAGGCTTACAAAGCAGACACTTCCACCAGCTGAGCCACCCGATTATCTCTCTGACCTTTTTACTGTCTGAGACAGGGTCTCACTAAATTGCCCAAGCTGTCCTTGAACTCACTATGTAATTCTGGGCTGGGAATGAACTTGCCATCCTCCTGCCTCAGCCCCCTCTACAACCCTCAAGCAGATGGGATTACAGACCTGTTCTACTAAGCCTGAGTCAGTCCTTAAACTGACTCAGGGATAAGATATTCAATGATAATTATCTTTTTGTTGTTGTTTTTTTTTTTTTTTTGAGGCAGGGTTTCTCTGTGTAGCCCTGGCTGTCCTGGAGCTCTCTCTGTAGACCAGGCTGGCATCATATCCACCTACCTCTGTCTGAGTTCTGGGATTAAGCCTGGCTTCAATGATAATTATTGTCTTAGGCAGGGTTTCTATTCCAGCACAAACATCATGACCAAGAAACAAGCTGGGGAGGAAAGGGTTTATTTGGCTTACACTTCCATTCTGCTGTTCATCACTGAAGGAAGTCAGGACTGGAACTCAAGCAGGTCAGGAAGCAGGAGCTGATGCAGAGGCCATGGAGGGATGTTCCTTACTGGCTTGCTTCCCCTGGCTTGCTCAGCCTGCTCTTTTATAGAACCCAAGACTGCCAGCCCAGAGATGGTCCCACCCACAAGGAGCCTTTCCCCCTTGATCACTAATTGAGAAAATGCCTTACAGTTGGATCTCATGGAGGCGTTTCCTCAACTGAAGCTCCTTTCTCTGTGATAACTCCAGCTTGTGTCAAGTTGACACAAAACCAGCCAGTATAATTATCTTACTCATATGATCTAGAAAAATTTTTTTGATTGCTCAAAAAGTGGTGATAATAAAAAGAAACATGAAGAATTTTTTAAAAACTGCCTTGTGGATAAGAGGAGAATAATTGGCATTTCTAAATTAATGTAATATAAAGTATAAGATATAAGTTATTATATTTGTGTGTGTGGTGCTAGGGGTTGAACTTAGAGCCTCTCATATGCTAGGAAGTGCTCTACCACCAAGCTATACCCCAAGGCCCACAGTTACCTAATTTAAATGCAATTTTTTTTTTCAACAGGTACTTGATCGCTTTGCTGCCTACCTGAAAGTCTAAAAGTGCTTATATTTCATCCTAACCAGAATAGTCTGTAGACTTCTTTTTGCTTGGTAGACCTGGGAGCCTTACACTGAAGGCATACCAGCACTGAACTACGTTTTCAGCCCAGTTTTCTTTTTATTTATTTGTTTGTTTATAAACAGGGTCTTGATATGAACCATAAACCGGCCTTAAACTATGGTCTCCCTGACTCATCCTCTGAGAGCTGGGATTATGGAGTGTGCACCACCACGGCCAACTTCACCCTCCCTTTTGGTTTTACATAGATTCAACATTGAAATAATACTATCTCACGTTCTCCGTAGAGTTGTCTGAGTAATAACACCACTGGCATTGCCAGTGGAAGATTCAGCCGGTGATGGTGGTGCACACCTTTAATCCCAACACTCAGGAGGCAGAAGCAGGTGGATCTCTGAGTTCAAGGCCAGCCTGATGGACAGAGTGAGTTCCAGGATAGAGAAACCCTGTCCAAAAAGAAAAAAAAAATCAAATAGAAGATACTTTGTTCTCTATTTCTCTGTTCAAGGGTAAACTGAAAAACAAACAAACAAGCACAATAGTATGTATTAGAAACAAGTGTTAGCAAGGCCACCACTGAAACTGGGACTATCCATACTAATCTGAAGTTCGCAATAAGGTGATCCCCACGGCACGATAGTGATGAAGACAGACAGTACTAGCACAACCTCACCTTGCTGTCTACTCAGAAAAGGCCCTTGGGCATCCCATCCACTGGCAAAATCCTTATCAAGGGATAGCCCTTCACAACCGTCAAGAAACTGACTATTCCTGTTACAAGCATGACAGGCACTCTGTAAGTTGCTGTCACCTCTCACCCAGAACAGTGCAATAGCGTCCCAACCCTTGCCTCCTACCTCCACCCTCATCTCCGTGTGTGTGTGTGTGTGTGTGTGTGTGTGTGTGTGTGTGTGAGAGAGAGAGAGAGTGTGTGTGTGTGTGTGTGTGTGAGAGAGAGAGTGTGTGTGTGTGAGTGTGTGGGCCCTTGGAGAGCGGAGGCTTCAGATACCCCTGGAGTGGGAGTTCCAGGTTTGTGTGTGCAAAGAACCAAAATCTGGTCCTCTAGAAAGGCAGCAAGTGCTCTCACAGCTGAGCTCTCTCTCCAGCCCAATCTCCCACCCCCAGCCCCCACATATAGTTCTTGACAGTAACCTGAGGACTCTATTAAGTTATGATTCAAAGGAGTCCCCGTAGCTAACAGGTCTGAAGGTGGGAATGGAAGGAGTGGAGAGAGAGTAAGGGTCTCTGAGGAGGAGGCGCCGGAGAAGGGCTGACTTTAAGTCTGGGAAAACTTTAGGTCACAGCACAGCAGGAGTGAGGAAATCCACTGATTTCATCCTTCGCTCTCGTGTCTCCTAGCAATATATCATGGCTCAAACCCAGCACAAGAGGCAAGGGAGCCTGTTAGTACAGATCTACCTCCTGAGGCAAACCTAGAGATCTGTGGTGAGTATGGCTGGTAAATACAAGCTCTGCAGCCAGTGGTTTCACATCTCAATTGGCCCTTTCTTTTTTTTTTTCTTTTTTCTTTTTTCTTTTCTTTTTTTTTTTTTTTTTGAGACAAGGTTTCTCTGTGTAGCCCTGGCTGTTCTGGAACTCACTCTGTAGACCAGGCTGGCCTCAAACTCAGAAATCTGTCTGCCTCTGCCTTCCAAGTGCTGGAACTAAAGGCGTGCGCTACCACTGCCCGGCTCAATTGGCCCTTCCAAACTCAGCAGCCACTAGGCACACTCGATTCCATCTCATCTTGTGTCTCCTGGCCTGCCTTTGCCTGGCAGACTCCCACCTCAGGCTGTGCACCCGCTTTCCCAGCCCAGAACAGCACTCATCCACTCGGTCCATCGTGACCTGTCCCCGAACACACTTCAAACACAGTCAGATCAAGCATGATATCATTGGCAACCCTCGCCTTACTGTGGTTTAAGTTTCTAAAAAACACCTCTGTATCCTCCCTTCTCCTTGGTACCGGTGGTAGATCGGCCCTTGCACGTGTTTAAGCACACGCTCAACCACTGAGCGACACCCCCGTTCCTCATGCTTTTCTTCTCTTAATTGGCTGACTCCCTGGCCTGGCCTGGAGCAATTTCCTTAAGATTCCCTAAAAACCCATTTCCTTTGTTCACTGACTCATGCCAAGTGTCTGAGCAGTATCTAGCACCTGAGTTGTTTTTTTTTTTAATTTTCATTTTATTACTTTGTGTGTATGGATGTTATGTCTGTGCACCACATCCGTGAAGGGTTCCTGGAAACTGGTCTAGAACATCAGACGCCCTGAGACTGGCGGTACAGACAGCTGTAGGCCACTTTGTGGGGTCCTGGGGACTAAACCCATGTCCTCTGGAAAAGTACCTAGGGCTCTTAACCACAGAGCCATCACTCTAGCCTTCAAGAATTTCCTGAAGAAAGTGAATAGTGGAAAGAGCTCTTTCCACTCCTTACAGGTTTTACTCCTGTTATTAAATTCTTAATCACTGTTTCATAAATGAAGGTTTCCAAATAATGAGATAGACAGCGATCGCCAAGCATTGATCCTTATTGCCATGACACAAAACTGAGCTGTCAGTAAATCCTCGAGGAAGCTTTGGTCAAAACCAAAAGATTCAAACGAACAGTATGCTCGGTAAACAATCCCTCCTCCCGGCAACGTCGTTTCTGACCACTGTACTCTGTTACCCACCAACCAGACAATTCTCTGAGCCTCTGCCTTCTCTGTCAGCATGTGTTAAGGACTGAGTGACACACTGTCAGGAGAACATTCGGAGAGCATTTAGCACTCAGCTGGAACCAAATGAATGGTCACTGTGGTGATTAGTAAGATGCAGAGGAAGCCATAAGAATGAAATACCGCGTTATCTTCTGTCTTAGGCAGGGTTTCTATTGCTGCAATGAAACACCATGACCAAAAAGCAAGTTGGGGAGGAAAAGGTTTCCTTGGAGACTTACACTTCCAGATCTTAGTTCATCATTGGAGGAAGTCGGGGCCGGAACCTGGCGTCATGAGCTGATGCAGAGGCCATTGGGTGCTGCTTATTGGCTTGCTTCCCTGACCTGCTCAGTCTGCTTCCCCATAGATCCTAGAACCAGCAGCCCAGGGATAGCCCCACCAGCCCAGGGATAGCCCCACCCACAATGGGCTGGGCCCTCCCCCATAGATCACCAATTGAGAAAATGCCTCACAGCAGGATCTCACCGAATCTTTTCCTCAACTGAGGCTACTTCCTCGCTGATGACTCTGGCTTGTGTCAAGTTGACACACAAACCAGCCGGTACATCTTCCTCCTAACTGCAACTCTTCATCCTAGACTTTTAAAATGTGAGCTGGAGAGCTGCAGAGATGGCTCAGCAGTTAAGATAACTGACTGCTCTTCCAAAGATCCTGAGTTCAATTCCCGGCAACCACATAGTGGCTCACAACCATCTGTAATGAGATCTGATGTCATCTTCTGATATGTCTGAAGACAGCTACAGTGTACTCATATACATTAAATTTTTTTTTTTAATGTGAGCTGTGATACTGACATAAAACATAAGACTATCATACCATTGGGCTTGTATCTGACAGACACTCTACACTGACCTATCAGGACTTAGCATCCTCCCCAGCCCTGGCCTTGGCCTGGCTCTTTTCAGAGCATCCTGTGTCCATTTTTTTATTGCTCGTAATGCCTACTCAGAAGTTAAGTTGTTTTATCCTTATAGGAACCAAGCAAGGAAGGAACTTCAGCGGTCTACTGAAAAACAGTATATATAATAGACAACAGATCAGAAAACTCACGATGAGATGTTAACTCTCAACACAGATGGTTTTGTAAGTGACAGACTTAACTCTGATTCTGTTTTCTTCATTAGCATCCTGTATACCCTTATCTGCTAAGTCAGCGTTTCTCAACCTGTGGGTCATGACCACCCTGTCACAGGGGTCGCCTTAAGACTATTGGAAAACACAAGCTATTTACATTATGATTCATAACAGTAGCAAGATTACAGTTGTGAAGCTTTTTAAAACAGCTTTATGGTTGGAGTGGCCACAACATGTGGAACTATAGAACTATAGTAAGGGTCACAGCTTTAGGAAGGTTGAGAACCGCTATTCTAAGTCAGATCAGTTAAAGATATAAATGGTGTACGTGTGTGTGTCCTGTTTAACCCTGTAACTTCAAAAGAAAAGGCTTGTAGTTGTCTTATCAACTACAGAAACACCGCTCTACCCAAGTAGTAGAGGCACATGTTCTAGCCCAGAACTTGAGAGGCAGAGGCAGTCAGATCTCTATGAGTTCGAGGCCAGCCTGGTCTACGGAGTAGTTCCAGGCAGCCAATGCTACACAGAGAAACCCTAGCTCGAAAAAACAAACAGACCAAAAAACCCCAAATTGCTCCAAACCCTGCAAAGATTCTGAAGATTTTGTCACTGATGAAAGATTTCTTTGCAATGTTTTATAAAAGTCTTCTGTGGGACACAGTTAACTAGGTTAGAGAGCTGAAGCCAAAAAGTTCCCTTTATTACCCTAAAGCCCACAAGGCATTGACTCAAAGATTAAAACAGTCCCTCTGCTACTAGGTGAATAACCATGTGTCCAATCCCTTGTTCTGTTATGAATCTTTAGGGCAAGAGAGATGGCTCAGTGGGTAGAGGTGCTTCCTATGCAAGCCTGCCAACTTCAGTTGGATCTTCCGAACCCACATATTGTGTGTCCTGGTATCAACACGTACAAACACATGCCATACACACATTCGCACACATAAAAACTGAAATTTTTATACAGTCATTATTTGCTGCTAGTTTTGCCTAAATAGAGGCTCACAGCTTTAAGATAAGATGAAGCCGGTCCCTCCACAGTTAAGCCTGAGTAGTGATCTTAGTAAGATCTTATTTTAGTAAGTGGCTGAATGCCTATTCCTTAGCGACAGGACTCATCCTGACCACTTCTAGTAACAGATGGGTAAACAGCTCTACAACAACCGATTTGGGAACAATTCCAAATGGAGAGTGAGAAAAATGTAAGCTATCAACTCACTACTCACACCTTAAAACACTTTTCAAAATGGCATGTCTGGTACACTCTAGGCCTTAGTGAATCACAAGCAGTTCAAACTCCATACTTTTTTGTGCTTTCCGAACTATACAGTTTTCCAGTCTGTCTTGCCCAACCAGGCTCTTGCCTAGGGGCTGTTATCTTTTTCTGTATTTCCAGCGTTCAACAGCAAGTGCTCAAATGGTTACCCACCACGAGGTAGGCCTCAACCTGACCCAATAGGTCAGAAATTAAATCGATTTAGGGATGACATGACCACAGTCCGGCCGTTCGATCCCCTAGATGTCCGGAAACTGCGAACATGTGAAGAAAAGTGAGCGGTCGGTCCTAGAACCTCAAGACATCTAAACAGAACGGAGCGGACTACCTGGTCCGCCCAGGCTGCTGTGGACTCCAGACACGAAACAAGATCCTTTACAACGTCCGAAGCAGAGAGATCAGGGGTACTGTCCTGTTCTCCAAACCCAGCCCTGACAACAACCCTCTCCTACCCAAGTAAGCCCCGAAAACGCTCCACTCGGAAGCCCCAGTCTGGGCGCCTAGAGCTCGGGGGCGGGGGCGCAGTGCACTACGGGAGTTGTAGTTCCATGGAGAGTTTTGCCCCGAGACGGGCTTACAAAAGGGACTCCTACTCCCAGAAGGCCCCGCGCGGGCGCCTCGCCCAGTCCTGCCACCTCACCTGTTCTATGGATGTGACTGTTTCCACTGAGTCGTCTTGCAACCGCTCCCGCACGTGCTCAGGTCTCAGACTATACAGCGGTTCTGACCAAACAGGGGAGGAAGATGGAGGACAATAATAGGTGAAGGAACTCGAAGAAGCCATGATCGGGAGAGCTGCGAGCGCTGTATAGGACTCAGCTTCATCCAGCAACAACGCGCATTGAAACTCGAGCGGGCTAAGGCGCTACGGAAAGTCCGTAGAGTCAAAAAGATTTTGAACGCGAATCTCTCCTCCCACCTACACATCTTCAAGAAGTGAGTTACTGGGATACTGCCGCCCCCCGTCGGACAGATGAGCTGCTGCAGGAGATCAGCTTTCTGGAGAAAGGAGATCTAGGATGCCTCGGTTCGTTATGCAAATAATAAAAAAGAAAACGTCAACGTTTCGCTCTCGCCTAATTGTAATGCAGTAGCTTGCGATTTCAGCTGTTCAAGAACCCTAAGAATGTAACCTAAAAAAAAAAAAAAAAAAAAAAAGCATTTCTGACATCTCTCTTGAGTACCTCAGTCACGCTATTAACTAATAGAATTACCATGCACCTTTGGGTCCTTGACAGCCTCTTAGGAGAAGCCTCAGCTTTTCTGTGCATTAGCAGAATTGCAGGTCTCAATACTCAGAGATAGAGAAATGTAGTACTGTAATTTTCTCCTTTGGAGGTTACAGTGCAATGGCAGAAACTAAAAGAAACTAAAATACCATAGAAGAAATGAGTGTAAATGCATCATCCAAAGAAATATCAACAAATATTCATGGAGCTCCTGCTACTTGTTCCGTGCCAGAGCCCAGGAATGCAGAAGTGAACAAAATTACAATGCCCTTTTCCTTAGATTACATCTGAATTTCATTTTTGAGGAATAGGCAGAATTAAATAAGTGAACATAAATATTTGACAGCTTCCAATTATGGTATGACAGAAAATAATAATAGAGTCAGGCCTGGACGGGTGGCTCAGCAGGGGCTGCAGCGCCACAGGATTCCAAGCAGCCACCTGGAGACTTACAGCCACCCATAACTCCAGGTCCAGAGGATCTGACGCCCTTTTCTGGCCTCCACAGACAACATACACACAAGTAATGCACATGTGCACATGCAGGCAAAATACCCATACACGTTTTTAATGTTACTGTTTCATATATATATACATACGTATATATTTGAAAATGATTTTTTCATGCAATATATTCAAATCACAGTTTCCCTCACCCAAATCCTCCCAATTTCCCCATCCACCCAACTCCACATCTTCTCTCTCTCTCTCTCTCTCTCTCTCTCTCTCTCTCTCTCTCTCTCTTCAGAAACAATTAAACAAAAAAAGGAAACAAACTAGAACTTTAAAGAAAAGAGAAGGCACAGTAAATACAGGCTCACACACAGAATGAAATTTTTCGAAATTAGAAAGGAAAGAAAATAAAAATGTCTTTGAAACTGACAGAAGAAACTGAGTTCTAATTAAATTTGGTGGCTGAGCCAGACCCTTCTTTCTTTAGGTCTCTTAAGCTGAAAACCAAAGTAGTAGCCATCTATAACAAAACAATGAAGGACAGCAAGAAGACAGAACGGCATTTGAAGGAACATGCCATAAATATACTTGTGCATGCTTCGGTTAATTCTGATAACCCTTGAATGAGTATATCCTTATATACCTCACAAATACAATGTTAGAGTGGTGATTTTAGGAAAGCCCTGTGAGGCTGGAGAGACAGCTTAGTGGTGAAGAACACTTGTTGCTCTTACAGAGGACCTTTTTATTTCCCATCACCCTAACTGGCCACTCACATCTGCCTTCATCTCCAGCTCCAGGGATCCAATGCCCTCTTTTGACCTCTAAAGTACATCTGTACTCATGTGCATCTAACCACACACAGACACACAGGTGTAATTGAAATCTTTATGGGGCTGGAGAGACGGCTCATTGGTAAAGAATATTTGATGCTCTTGCAGAGGACCTGGGTTGGGTTCCCAGAACCCATGTGACATTTCACAACTACCTGTAACTCTTTTAACTCCAGTTCTAGGCTTTTAAACACCCTCTCCTAGTCTCTGCAGACTTTCACACACACATGGTACATATACACACTCAGGCGCGCGCGCACGCACACACACACACACACACACACACACACACACATACACACACACACACTTCAATCTTTAGGAAAAACCTACCACATTTGGACAGCAATAAACAAGGATTTTTTCCAGGATTTACATCAACAGAACTAAACCAGGAGCAGGAGGGTGGTTCAATACAACTTGTTGGACAAGCTTGAGGACCAGGGTTCAGATCCAAGAAGCCACATAAGTGGTGGGTGGGTGTGTTATCTGTCTGTAACTCCAGCCTCAGAAGGCCAAGGCAGAGAGCACCCAGAACAAGCTGAACAGCTGGGTGAGTGAGTTCTGGGTTTACCTAAGAGACCCTGCCGGAATGATTAAGGTTGAAGAGCAGGTAAGGCTGATTCCTAGCATCAACCCCAGACCTTCACGTGCACATACAAACATGTGCCCACAAACATACAAAGCCATGCATACCTATGCACACCACGTGCACATGAGAAAGGAAAAAAACAACCCCATCAGGATAAAAGGTTCAATTATTTAAGATGAGGGGTTGTGGGGAAAGACAATAAATGTCCCGGGGCTGGTAGTATAGCTCAGTGGAAGTACCTAGTGTGTGCAAGGTTGAGTTTGATCTCTACAACACATACAAGGCACATGTACTCTACTCCCTGCTCAGAACATTTTAATACTCTCCTATTCAACCCCAAGTCACATGTCTAAGATCATACCTATATAGAATTACACAATTGGTCATCTCTCCCTTCTGAGGCAAACAGTACTCAGATTCCAAGTGTGAGATGGAGACTCAGTGCTGGAGGCTTCATATGGGTATACACTATCATATGTCCATCTTTTTAATTTTCTTACTTTTTTTTTTTTTTTTTTTTTTGGTTTTTCGAGACAGGGTTTCTCTGTATAGCCCTGGCTATCCTGGAACTCACTTTGTAGACCAGGCTGGCCTCGAACTCAGAGATTCACCTGCCTCTGCCTCCCAAGTGCTGGGATTAAAGGTGTGCGCCACCACGCCCGGCTATTTTCTTACTTTTTTAAAAGATTTATTTATTTATTTCATGTATGTGAGTACACTGTCACTGTCTTCAGACACACCAGAAGAAGGCATCAGATCCCATTACTGATGTTTGTGAGCCACAATGTGGTTGCTGGGAAGTGAACTCAGGATCTCTGAAAGAGTAGTCAGTGCTCTTAACCACTGAGCCATCTCTCCAGCTCCCTGTTTGTTTGTTTGTATGTTTGGGGTTTTGTTTTGTTTTCTCTGTGTAGCCCTGGCTGTCCTGGAACTCACTCTGTAGACCAGGCTGGCCTCGAACTCTGCCTGCCTCTGCCTCTCAAGTGCTGGGATTAAAGGTGTGTGCCACCATGCCCGGCTCCCTGTTTGTTTCTTTGAAACAGGATTTCTCTGTGTAGCCCTGGTTGTCCTGAAAGTCACTCTGTAGACCAGGCTGCCTTCGAACTTGAGAAATCTTCTCTTCCTCCAGAGTGCTGGCATGAAAGAGGTGTGCTATCACCACCTGGCTTTCACATGCCCATCTTGGTATGAGGGGAAAACCTGTAGTACCAGAGGCCCAGAAGATTGCCAAAGCTGGAAACATGTGGGACTGTGGTTAGGACCATGGATATGAAGTATTAAAAAGGTCTTAAGGAACTTCCTGCTATATTCACGTTTTCTCTTTCCCTTAGTTCTGCCGGGTGTCTGATAAGGTCTGGGTCAGATGAAGGATTCAGCTTTTAATGTAAAAAGCGTCTTTGCGTAAGAGATAGAAACATAACATTTCAATTTTAAAAGTAGGGTCATTGAAGAAATAGGTGAAAGGGATTTGTAACCGAGTGTTGAATCTGTCATGAGACACATAGAGCAACTGCAAATTTTATTCTAGAAAAGAAATGTGTGTGTGTGTGTGTGTGTGTGTGTGTGTGTGTGGTAGGCACTGGGCTAAGTGCTTAGGAGAAGGTGCTGAACAAGCCAGTTGGTCTCTGCCCTGTGGGTCTCATGACTTATCAGAAGAAACAAACACTCACTAAGCAGTGATGCAAAAATGGTTCATTACGGTTCAGAAAAATGACTACGGCAGAAAGAAGCACTGAGTGTTACAAGATTGTGTAACAGGTCAGACTTGAGGCTGTCTGACCTGGCGACTCCCATGAATAAATGAGCTGGCCAAACTAGGGTATTGGTCAGGTAGAAAACCCAATGATATCCAGAAGTCAGGAGACACCAGTGACAAGAACCATGAAAAGTTTGGCATTGTGTATAAGCTTCAAGATCAGTCAACCCTGGATCAGCAGCAGACTACCAGTTGTCCTTCTGGTTTACTAAAACTGCTGGTTCTCAAAGCAGAAGGAGGGTCAGTTTGTGCATCTCTGCTGGAATTGGTTAGAAGGGACCATCTTCTTGATGGTAACCCTTGGCAACTCCAGCATTTCCAGCCTGGACGGCAGATGGTGTGGGTTCCTTTACCAAAATTCCTACTATTTGTGTTTTTTATTCTTTCCTATATTGAATGTTGAATCATACTTCTTAAAAGATAGTTTTATGATGTTGATGGTGTTAATGTGCATTTGGAAAAGCAAGAAAACAAGAAAAAAGTTAATGATCTAAGTGAACCACTAGAGGTCGCCTGTGTCGCCCTCTCACTCCCTGCTTCATACAAGCACACAGAGCTGACACATTTGAGGGGTCACTTTGAACTCTCCTCCTTGTACTGTTTTTGTTGCTCATTTGTTTGGGCTGCAGCTGGTTTGAGTTTTTATTCAAATACCTGATACTGACTTTTTTTTTTTTTTTCTAAATCAAATGAGCAAACATCCTCAGAGAGTGGAAGCCTCCCTTAAACTCCACGTTGCTGGATCCAAGGGCAATTCTCAAGTCTTCCTGCTTGATGTTCTGGCAAGATTTATATGGCTGATCTTTACCTCAGTGAGCCACTTTCTTTTTTAAAAATGTTTATTTGATGATAATGATGGTGATGGTGATGATGATGATGATAGCAATGATGATGATATGGGATATACAATGGTGTGTGTATGGGAGGGAGCACATGTGCCCTAGTGTGTGGGTTGGGAGTGTGTGTGGGGGGGGGGGTCAGCTCTCTCCTTCTACCTTTGCACGGCTCCAGGGATCGAACCCAAGTCTTCAGGTTTATACTGCGAGTGCCTTTACTTGCTGAGCCACATGTCCAAGTCTTTCTTTTCTTTCTTAGTAAAACGTGTGTGTGTATGTGTGTGTGTGTGTGTGTGTGTGTGTGTGTTACTTGCTCAGTGTTCTCCAGTGTATGTGGATGTAGGTGCATCATGCCACAGCTAACGTGTGGGTCAGAGGAAAGCTTGTAGGGTACCCATTCTTCCCTCCCACCATGTGAAACCCTGAGGACTGAACACAGGCTGTCAAGCTTGGTGGCAGGCGCCTCTAACCTGTGGCACCATCTTGCTGGCACCAAAACTTTCTTTGTAGAATCTAATACTGGGTTTACTCTGATACCTTGACTTCAAGGTACCCCAGGATTCAGTGCTTGGATTTCTCCATCTACACGCCATAGTCTACAACTTGTGTTTTTTTAATGGGGGCTGGGCGTTATCATAAAAACTACTTTATCAGCAGATACAAAATTGAAGCCAACTAAACACCATTAACACTGAAAATCTTGAGAAAGGACAAAAGGAGTTCAGTGCTAGAGTTCTTGCCAAATGGGGCTGGAGAGATGGCTCAGCGGGTAAGAGCACCAACTGCTCTTCCAAAGGTCCTGAGTTCAAATCCCAGCAACCACCAGGTTGGTCACAACCACCCATAATGAGACCTGACACCCTCTTCAGGTGTTTCTGAAGACAGCTACAGTGTACTTATGCATAATAATAAATAAATCTTTGGGCTGGAGTGGTCAGAGTTGACCAGAGCGAGCAGAGGTCTTAAATTCAATTCCCAAAAACCACATGAAGGCTCACAACCATATCTGTACAGTTACAGTGTACTCATATACATAAAATAGATATATCTTAAAAAAAATTCTTGCCAAAAATATATTAGGTCCTGGGCCTAAGTCACAGCACCTCAAAACCAATACAAGAGAACTCCTGGAGCTGGGTTTTAAAAGTGTTGAGGGGCATTCTACATACCACACGGGCGACTGTAGAGCCTGGCTATGGTCTGGTGTCACCAGAGGTGCCTTTAATAATAGATTCTCATCCCCTCCAAGGCTTGAAGTGGAATAGCTCCTGAAAACGCACATCTATTCCTATAAACAAACAAACAAACAAAAAACCCAAAGTAAAAACCCCTCCTATCCGACTGCTATAAATAACTCTAATGAACCGCATGAGGTCACACACACACCAGAAGGCATGAAGAAAGAAGAGAGAATGGATGAGGAGGGGAGGACGGGACTGCTGGGAAGGGAGAAGGGAAAGAGGGGAGGAGAGGAGGAAGGAGAGTGGGAGAAGGGAAAGAGAGGAGGGGAGAAAAGGAGGAGGTGGGAAAAGGGAGGAGGGGAGAAGAGGAGAAGGGGAGAGGGGGTGGAGGGGACTGCTAGGAAGGGGAGAGAGACAAGAGAGGATAATGGGAGGAGAATAAGATTAAAATATTTTGGGGCTGGTGAGATGGCTCAGCGGGTAAAAGCACCAACTGCTCTTCCAAAGGTCCTGAGTTCAAATCCCAGCAACCACATGGTGGCTCACAACCTTCTGTAACGAGACCTGACACCCTCTTCTTGAGTGTCTGAAGACAGCTACAGTGTACTTAGATATAATAATAAATAAATCTTTTAAAAAAAGATTAAAATATTTTATGTAATGTAAGGGTCCATTGTATTTTGTCTTCTTGGTCCCTGGTGGCCTCCTTTAACAGTTTGATTATTTCAGCGAACCCTGACGCGCAAAGTTTACAAAACCTGGCAGATCCTATTGTTCCAGGAAGCGTTCATGAACCCCAAAAGACCACCAAGGAGCTGACTCTGATTTAATAGAATTAGGGTCTGTTTACTACACACTGGGGCTTGGGCTCTCCTCCAACCCAACCCTGACACAGCAGGACAGGAAGGGAAGGCTGAGCCTTGAACCTTCAGCAGGACAAGTTTTTATAGGAAAACAGGAGCAAGTGAGGGAGGAAGGGAGGGGTGTCCAGCCTGGCAAGCATTTAATAGAATGACTGTAAGCTGACAGTCATAGCAAGACCATATATAATCACAAATGATCTGAAAGTACATCTGAAACAAATCAGACTAGTCTTTGATTAACTGTTGCTAGGAAGTTGCTAGGGACTAACTCTAGCCAAGGACAAGCCATGGGGTCCTTCCTGACATGTGGGTGCAGCTTGGGTTCTCCTACAGGTCAAGTTCTCAGGGTTTTTGGTTTTCTTTTCTTTAAGATGGAGGCCTATCCCAAGATGGAGTAGGTTTGGTTTCTCAATCCTAGAATTTCCCGTACTTGCCTTCAGGTTTATGGGGCTGGGATGCTAAGGATGGTTTGCTTCTGGGGCATCCAACAGCATGCGTTGGCTGGCCCCCCTTGAATATGTCACCCAAGATAGGTGACCTCAAGTTGGCAAAGCCAGGCCTTCTTAGTAGATACTTGGTAGCCAAGTTGACTCAACTCCTGTAGCAGGTCAGGGGGTCTCCAGCGTATCCTGGACAATCCCCCAAATGTAAGGGTCCATGGTTCCCAAAAGAGTGATACCCTGGACTCAAGTAGTATGGAAACCCCAAGAGTGTTCTATTCTGGAGAATTCCATCATGCTGGGGTCTCCTATTACCAAGATAGAGAGACCACCAAGTGAGCTTGCTGGCCTGACTTTAAGCACTTAGGGGAATTCCAGGGTAGGTGGGCTTTGTCTTACTCTATCTCTAGGCATTCCAGAACCATTACCAGGGTGTGATGGGTGGAAACTGCTGCAGAGGAATCCTGGGTAGGTTGTTTGCTTGCTTGTTTGCTTGTTTGTTTGTTTGTTTGCTTGTTTGTTTCTAGTAACTGACTTGCCAAGGCTTGCCTGGACTTGCCCAGCTCTTAGGCCTACTCTCTTAAACTACCAAGGTGAAGTCTGTCATGGGGTTAGCCTAGCCTTCTCAGTAGGTGTTTGAACATATAATGAAAGCCATTATTATTTATAATTAATATGTGCTAATAAGAATATGTAACAATAACAATACAGATTTTCCCAGACCCTAGACTGACCACTGAATGGGACTCTTTGGAGTGGAGACCACATCCCAGCAGGTTTACGGTCCTGTAAACAATTCTGCTGTATTAGTGTTGACAGAATTGCTTACTGTCCATCAGAGCCCTGCTCCCCTTCTAGAGGCAGGGGGGGCTTCTGCAAGGGGCCACTCTACAGTCCACTGCTGTCCATTATGTCTAGGCCTGGCCCTTAAAAACATTCTACTCAATCCGCTACCAGCTAGAAGCTGATGCCTAGAGCAGCCCTCTCTGCAAAGGAGCAGCAAGTCTAGAAATGAAAACTCTCAACTAACAAAGAAATCTCCCAGTTTCTCTACTCCACCGGACAAAAGCGGCTCCTTTAGAGATTCCAAATTAGTTTCTTGACAAATAAACGATAAACATTCTAATATTCCAACATTCTGATTTTTTTTGAGCATTTTTATCTCCAAGTCCTTCACGAAGTCTTTCTGGCGTATGCTGACCACAGTGGTGCCTCTCTCCCCTCTTCTGTTGACAGAGCCCTTCCCCCTAAGAATCTTATTCTGGATATACAAATACACCGGTGGAAAACACAGTCCGCCATCTGGATGTGTGTGGGAAGTCTCTCCTTGATTTTTTGCTGCAATGTGGGGTCTTAATACAGAACTGTCTTGCTTTTAAACGGAGACCCAGCTGGGAGCTCTTTGTTTAAGGTAACAGGATTACTGTCACCCTGAGTGCCTTAGTGGCCTTGTGAAGCAGAGCCCTCTCCTATCTTCCTGTTCAGTGGACTTTTCGAGAGAAGGAAATAGACCTTTAAAGTATGAACCCCTCAGATTTATGCAGTTTTGTAGACCAGGAGGCCCTGAACTCTCAAGCCTTCCTCTTCAGAATGTCACCACTCTGCCTGGCTCCCAAACAAAGACACTTAGCTGCACATTGCATTGTGTCCCCTCCAACCTAATTTTTTTTTCCAGACAGAGTTTCACAAAGTAGCTCTAGCTGGCCTGGAGCTTGATAGGCTGGCTCTGAAACTCAGAGATCTGCCTGCCTCTGCCTCCAGAGTGCCGGGACTAAAGGTGTATGCCACCACGCCTGGTTCAAGCCTAAGTTACTATTATTAGTTTTTTTAAGCTAAAGAACAATTTTATTAAGGTTTAAAAAGAAAAAAAATCCAGGGCAGGCAAGCTGTAAATGTTTTTTAAAAATATATTATTTATTTATTATTATTTATGAGTATACTGTAGCTGTCTTCAGACACACCAGAAGAGGGCATCAGGTCCCCATTACAGATGGCTGTATGTAAGCCACCATGTGGTTGCTGGGAATTGAACTCAGGACCTTTCAGAGGAGCAGTCTGTCAGTGCTCTTAACCGTTGAGCCATCTCTCCCGCCCGAGATGTAAATTTCAATAACTGCCCAGTGCAGAGGCATGGAGGAGCAAAAGAAAAAGGCCATACCAGATGAGTCCCTCCAGCACGTGTCACATGGCCCAGGAGGGACACAGCAGAAAAAGGGAAAGGAGCCGGGGTGTGGTGGCACACGCCTTTAATCCCAGCACTCGGGAGGCAGAGGCAGGCGGATTTCTGAATTCGAGGCCAGCCTGGTCTACAAAGTGAATTCCAGGACAGCCAGGGCTACACAGAGAAACCCTGTCTCGAAAAACCAAAAAACAACAACAAAAAAAAAGGGCAAGGAAGCTCAAAGCACCAGACAAAGCACACTCAGGCTCTGGCCAGCATGCAAAAGAAAGAAGCAGAATAAAAAAGCAAAAAGGAACAAAACTGCACCTTCCTAACTCAGCAAAGTGCTGGGTGCAGCCGAGCCTCCTGGCTGCTTGGCTCACAGGGACTGCACCAGGGAGGGGAATTCTCGGAAGGGAGTGTGCAGCCTGGAACTGAATCTTGACCGTAAGTATTTAAGATGACATGTATTTCATGGTTGCTGGTTGCAAGTCATGTCTCATAAAGGGAGAGCGCTCATTTCTGAGACATTCCCGCTACACAATCCTCCACATGCAGGCTGCCTGATGTTCTCATTTCCTGCTGTGAGAGAACGAGAGGATTCCTAAAGCTCTGGCTGCACAGGGAACGATGTGCAGTGAGGCTCTTCCTGGTTTGCTACTTGTATATGGGCTGACTGGTAGACAGAGCCCCCCCAAGCTGGAGTGGGCATCTTAATTTAGGGCTCCAATTCCTAAACCCAATTTCAACTAACAAAGTAGCCTTCTTCGAAAGAAATGGAAGTAAAAATGACTACACGGTGGTACGGCAACAAGAAATATCAGAAACCTTTAGAGCGTTCCTTACAAAAGGAAGAACTCCTTACTATATACCACGCAAGGAATTGAATCTTCTAGAAGGAATGATTTTCTGGAATCTAACAATACCTTGAAAGGTTTGAGAACACCAGTGTGACCAGTTTTGATGTGACTTGACGCTGACGTTCTATGTCTACACTTCCGCAGTTCATGCCATCTCTAGTTTATCTTGGCATCTTGATAAGAAGGAACCCAGGTTTACTTTACCCCTGAGAGGCACAGGTCCTGCCCAGCTAAGCCTGTGTTTCCAGACTTGCAAATATAATCTGCACTTAAATAAAGCCCTCTGGGGCTTGGGTTTAACTCAGAGGTTGGCTACTAGTTAGCTCTGCTCCCCAACACTGCCAAGCAAGATGAAAAAACATTGTTGGTGCTTGGTTTTAAGCTTGTTTATGGTTTCTTTGTTTCTGATTTCTAGAGATATGGTCTTTTAAAAAGGGTAACTATGTCTGCCGCATGGTGGAACACATCTTTAATCTCAGGCCTCAGAGGCAAAGGAAGGAACACCTCTGTGAATTTGAGGCCAGCATCTCTCTACATAGAGTGCTCCTGGCCAGCCAAGGTTACATAGACTCCATCTCAGAAAAAGGAAAAAGATAATTGGGGCAATCATCTTTCTTATTATATACCAATATGGCTGGTATATTTTCAGTAATATATTTTAAATCTATGTATGTATATGTGTCCATCAGGGGAAAACTATTTGGAGCTCCTACCACCTTTATGTGAACAGAAGGGCTAGAACTCAGGTTATCAGACTTGAATGGCCAATGTCTTTATCCACTAAGCCATCTTGCCAGCACCCTGGCTCACGTCTTTATATGAAAAAGAGATTAGGATTTAGACACGTACAGAAGAAAGACTATCTGCAAAGGAAGATCCTGCCTATGAGGCAGAGACAGAGGCCTCAGAGGAACCCAACCTTGGAGACATCTCAGTGTAACTTCTCACTATGGGGGATGAGGAAATCAACCTTGTGAAGAAAGAAGTGGGATGGAGAGCAAGGGGCCACAGGCTCCTGTGGGATGGAGAGCGAGGCGCAGAAACATCATTTTGTATTAACACAAATCACGGCCACAATTGTTTCCTTTGCTTACCAGCCCCTCAGATGCCCACATTTCTAAGAATTTGTCTTCTGCCATTTCAGAGTCACATTATCTCATTACAAGATCAGACCTGTTTATTCCAACATAGGGAGTATGAGGCAGGAAGATTGGGTCAGCCTAGGCTACTACATTATTATTTCTGGTCTAGCCTGAGCTACAATGTCACACCCTACCTTCCCCCTTTTCTCCTTCCCACCTGGAAAAAAAAAACAGAGAGAAGAAAGAGGGCGGTATTGACACAATGGCGGGGTTACAGGGTTGTGGGTGTCTTTCATATTCCTTCTAATTCCGAGCTAGGTGGGGACCCTCCTACAAAATGTACATACCATGCACTGTCACACAGGGTTGGACACATAAGGATGAACATGAGAGAGACATTGAGATTGAAGCTGATGAAGAGCCTGTGGACCAGCTGTGCTGTCTCAGTGGAGGGTGGGCTGCCTACCGAGGATCTCTGCAGCTATTCTGCTGTTGCTATGGCAGAACCCACAGCGGTGCCCTTGGGAGCATGCTCAGTGTGGCTGGTGTGGGGTGAGGGTAAGCCGAGAGAGACTTGTCTTCCTGAGAAAAGAATGAGTATCATTGAGTGACGGATTCTAGAAGGCTTGTGGGAGAGACTTTCAGCTGCCTCTCTTCTGATGTTTCTCAGCTACACTGAAACATCATCAGTCCAAGCCAAATACAACTGGAAAAGATGTCAAAACGCTCCACTGTGTGCCTGGGTTACAGCATGGTTGAAGTCAACTTTGTTGCCTCTATGTGATCTATGTGATATTTCCCCTTAGCATTATCTCAACGTCTCAGCACCTCCATCCCACAGTATTCACGGCTCTGGTCCAGAGGGAATCTGGTCAGGTGGGAATCTCAGGCTGTCGGGACTGCTCTGGGGCCCTGAGGGACCATACTCTCACCTTGTCATCCCCATACAAACTCACACCTGTGGGGCCCTCTGCACACCTATCGCTGCCTGGTCTAGGGCAGCTCTCCCACCTCTCTGGTTTTGTCCTTTTTGAGAAAGGGTCTCACAATGAATCCCAAACTGATCTTGAACTTGAAATATTCCTGCCTCATCCTTTCCAGTAGCTAGGGTTATACCACCATGCCCAAGAACACTCTCCTCCTCCCCTCCTCCTCCTTCTCTTCCTCCTCCTCTTCCTCTTTCACCTCTTCCTCCTCTTCCATCTTCTCCCTCCTCCTCCTCTGTGTATGTGCGTGTGCATGTGCACACACGCGCGCACACACACACACCCGTGGAGTACAGAAAAGAGCTTCAGGTCCTCTGGAGCTGAAGTTACAGGCAGCTGTGGGCCGTCCAGTGTCGGTCCTGAGAACCTATTTCCAGGCCTCTGCCAGAGCAGACAGGAAGTCCTCTTAATCACTGAGTCAAGTCTCTTCAGCACTACCCACCACCCACATGCGTTTAAACAAACAGTGGAAGCTACTGAGTTTGAAATCAGCCCTGTATGATGAAATAGACTTACTTTTTAGTAACAACCCCCTTTAAAAACAAAAACAAAAAAAACACTTCACTTTCCCGTCTTACCCAGAAAAAGCAATTTTTTAAAAAGGAAAGTTCCCCTATGGGTTGAGAGATTTGCCTCGTCTTGCATGTCTCCCCTGCTCTCTCTGACAGAGCCGCAGGTAATCAGTATCATCCCGAAAGGAGAGACCAGGGACAGTATTTACAGTGGCTCAATGGGAAAGCAGCTAAGGAACCTAACATCGGGGCTGCTGGCCAACACATGCTCTGTGTTCTTTGCACTGATGAGGGGGCTGGGCTGGGGACCACAGCAAATTAGGCCTCAGTTCAGCAAAGCTATCCCTAGCCTTCATCTGAGGGCTATTTTTATAGCCCAGGGAAGCAGAAAAAAAATCAATGGAGTGTTCTATAACTGAGGATTTATTAAGTCAAGTACCATGCTAAACAAAGTCCTAGAACTTTCTATGTAGCACCTTATTTTTACAATCCCATAAGAAGATCGTTACCCTAAGTACCCTTATTTTGATGAGGAAAGTGAGAGGCAAGATTTCACAGCTGTTGAGCACGGTACCTGGAAGAACTCATGTGTCTCACCCAAGAGCCCCCATCATGCCTTTGAAACCCAGCAAAAACCAAATGCAGAGAAATGCACCTCTGTGTGTGTGTGTGTGTGTGTGTGTGTATACACATATATATTAATTATCACATTTATACATGCCTATCTGTGCATCGCATGCATGCCTGGCACCTGCAGAGACTAGAAGCAGATGTCGGAACCCCTAGAACTCAAGTTAAGCTGCTGTATGGGTACTGTACTGAGAACTGAACCTCTGGAAGAGCAGCCCTTGTTCCCAACCTCTGAGCAGTCTCACACCTGGGAATCTTAATGGCCAGTCTAGGATCTGTTCCTTAAATAAAAGTAGCAAACATGTTTAGGGGTTTCCCTTCATTTAGGCACATTGCTTGAAATGTAGTTCATTTCAAGACAATAAATAGGCTTATCATTTTCCTTGATCCATTTCTCCTACTGACAAATTCATTTTCCATCTAATATTTAGCTTGAACACACACGTGCACATGCACTCCCACACACTCACACAGTCGTTGCTTTTTAAAGACCCAGTAGACTAGACTTGCTCTCCCCTAATACTAGTTCTCAAGAGCAGGCAATTTTCTGAACCCCAGAGAGGATTGATTTTCCTCTCTGGTGCTAACACATTTGGCAGCAGTAAACTGGGTCTCTAGAGAGGACAATTCATTCTTGGGTACCATTTGTATACAGAAATAAATATTTGGTAATCCGAGAACCTACCCTAGCAATCTAGACCCAAAGAAAACTTTACAGGAACCTCCTCCAAATAATTTTGCAACTTGGATTTCATTTTTAATGATAATTTATCTGTCTACTCTGAAGAACTGAACAATGAATGGGTCAGCGGGTGTTTTCCCGGTTTAAGAGGTGGGAGGGCATGACATAAGTCACTGTTGTGGGGCGGCCAAATGGCAATGACAGTTAATTCCGCAACACACCGGAGTGTTGGTGAAGGGAAGGGCGGTCCAATCCAGACCCTGATGAAGGCCTTCCAACTAGGGGTGAGCCCAGGTGGACCTGCCACTCATAAGCTGGGCCAGGCCGCTGAAGGGGCAACCTAGGTAGGGTGGAGTGATCAAGATCAGGCTTTGATCGAGGAGAAGAGATGGGACCGGGAAGTCAAGGTTGGGGATCTGGGCTGGGTGGGCGCTCATTCCAACTCCGCCTCTCAGATCGTCGGCGGAAAGATGCAGACGTATCCCTTCCGAACCCTGCCCGGGTCCGGGCACCCCAGGGCTTGAGAGCAGAGCTGGGATCCCGCCCCGGGCGGCCGCGGGGACCCCGACGCTCCCCTCCCCCGCTCCCGCTGCAGCGGCGGTGCAGGGGACGGGCGGAGGGCCGGGCAGGGGCGGCAGCCGCAGCTGTCCCCTCCCACCTCCCGCCAGCGCGAGCTTCCCCGCGACGCGCTCCCGCCGCAGCCGCGCTTCCCCGCGCCAGCGAGCCAGCGAGCGAGCGGGCGAGGCCAGCGCGGGGGCCGGGCCGCTTCCTTCTCGCCACCGCGGCGTCCTGGGGCTGGCTCCAGCCGCGATGGCAGAGGCTGAGCGGGGCTGAGCCCGCAGCCGCCCGCAGCCCTCGGGCCCCCTTGAGTCCCTGCCATGGCGAAACAGTACGATGTGCTGTTCCGGCTACTGCTGATCGGGGACTCCGGGGTTGGCAAGACATGCCTGCTGTGCCGCTTCACCGACAACGAGTTCCACTCCTCGCATATCTCCACCATCGGTAAGGGGCGGTGGCCCAGGGGCGCCCTATTCTCCCCTCCCGGTGGTTGCTTCTTTATCCCCAGCCCGGAAGGGATTGTGCGCCCCTTAAGGTAGAGGCGGTGGCGCGGGAGGCCAGGGATAGGGAGTGCATACACCTAGGGGTGTGAGGTTCCTCCCCCCCCCACACACACACTGGGGCCCTGAGACTGGGTTCCTACAGGTGAGGGGTATATGCTGCCTACAGTCATGGTCTAAAGATGGGAGTTCTGCCTTCTGGCAGGGGAGCCTTCCGATCCAAGATCCAAGATGAGAAAACAGGCGGGTGTAGGCCAGAGTGCCCTGAGACAGGGCAGCGAGATTCACAGCCAGTGAAGTGATATACCCACAGCTCCAAATGAAGGGAGGAGAACGGAATCAAAATGAGGACCAGGCAGTAAGTCACTGAGGTACCCTTAGTTTTAGGGTGAGTCGGTGTGGAGCCAGGATAGGAGTGGACAGAGGCAGACTCAGTAGTGAAGGGAAAGTCACAAGGTGGGACGCCTGGAGGACAGGGATACCACAGTGCAAGAAGGAAGATACGGGTGGGCAGAGACTGTTTGAAGGACGGTGGGAAAATCGGAAATGTCCATGCAGAGCAGAGGGTCAGCAAGTAGGCAGGCCCTACATGAGACCCGGACAAAGGCCTGGTTGGTACCCTGGCAAGGCCATTGAGGGCCACTCTGAGAGTGACTCAGTGGTCTCTCCTTCATGGGCAAGGCAAGGTCCTCTCTTCCAGGACGTCTGCCTTGAGGGGATTCCACCCATATCTGACACCAGGGTACCACACTTGGTCAGCTGTGGAGGATCCTTCTCGTGGCTCCTGACAGAAACAACCTGCTGACAACCTGGTCATCCAGTAGGAATCCTCTCCTAGAAGGCCCTGCTGCCTTCGGGGAGGACTCCAGCTCTCCTTGAGAGCTTCCTCTTAAGGCTTTCTTCTTCTCCCTTCACACTCCTCCCCCAACACACACTCCTTGCCAAGAGAGAAGGTGAGGGTAGTTGCAGTCTGGAGAAACAGAGCCTTGTAGTTGAGGCAGGCATGGCCTTGACATGTATGTGACGCTGACTGAGTGCTGGAGGTCCCTCTCATTGCGCTCGTAAGGTCTCCTTGTGTGCTTTCCCCTCCTCAAGTCAGAGCCAGAACAAAACTTGTCTATATTTCTCTGGAACGCTAAGGCCAGCTTCTAAGAGACCCCAGGAGCTAGGGTTGGGCCACTGTTTGAATAAGAACCATTGTGGAGGGATTAGAAGGGGGCAGATACTGAGCCTTGCCTGAGAGAGGGCTGCCTGCCTCTCTAGAGCTCTTAGAGATGAGACAGGTGTTGGGGAAAGCCATGGGAGTGAGCAGGGAGGGGCCGAGGAGCCATATGGGATATGAGAGAGTTTGCAGGCTTGGAACAAAGGGCAACAGGCTATTACTAGGGAAACTTGTCCTGATGATTCTTGACAAGGGTCTGAGGCCAGCAGCTGTTGCGCTATCTGCAGTGAGTCAAGGGGTATGGGGGCGGGGAGATGCTATGTGCCTGGGTTTTGCCTGAAGAACAGTAGTCTGCACCCTGGAGTCACGAGTACAAGTCCTTTGAGGGGTTTACTGGTCCCCATGACTTGGGAAGATCTCAGGACTCCTGCCTACTGTGTGAGGAGTCAGCCTCCCCAGGAGATGTATGCCTTTCCCCTCTTCCATAGAAAGAATGAGGGAAGGAACATCTGTTTCTGAAATAACAAATGACCCTGCAGAGGCTGTACTTCCCTTGAAAGAGAACTATCCGTCACCCCACACTAACCCTCTTCGTCTTCCTGCCATCTTCTTTCCAGCTGGTAGAATGCTAGACAGAGCACAGGGACTTCCCTGGAAATCCTCTGGAGCTCACTGTGTCAGAGGCTGTGGTGAAGAGTTGCGTGGTCTGCTTCTATATACGCCCATCTCAGTTTTGGCATATGAGGCTAAAACCTAGCCCTGAAGTTTGTTCTCTGCATCAGAAGGTGGCCACATACACCCCTTTCCATACCAGTCCGCTGATTCCTCATGGTTACAAAGTCCACGGAAGCCCTTCAAATCTGCCCCCAACTGAGTTTCTTAAGTGCTTTCTTATTTAAAGCTTACGGAGGCCCTGAGGTTCTCCCCGTCTTGGCTTGGCCGTGTTTTCCAACATTAACTGCAATAGAAGGGAAAAAGCTGGATGGTCCTGAGAGGCTTTCCTTCTGTGATTTGGAAAGTTTCCCAAGGAAGGGGCAGCCAGGAGACAAATCAGAAAGCCAGGGAAACGGGGGCTGATTCATAATTTATCCATTAAGAAGATGTGTGTGCTTGGGAGAGTCCATGTCAGACATCCATTTAGACATCTTTCCTCATTTGTTTTGCTTTCTTATGAATGGAGAAAACGAGGCCATTTGCTAATTACTGCCAAGGCAAGAGTTCAGAGTCTGGGCTCATACTGATGTCGCCTTTGGCTGCTTCTTTTATAATTGACTGTCTATTCTACGTAAGAACCCAAACATTCGATGAAAGAGCCAGCCAGGGAGACTGAGGCACTCATGTCCTCGCCACCTGTCAACCCTGAAGCTGGCACCACTGGTACTCACTCTGCTCTCCATACAGCTGGGCTGCCAGGTGAGGGCTGGTGGGGAGTGGAATGGCCAGAGCCTTAATGTTCCTGTAGTTTCCTGATATGACTAGCTTATCTGTTAATGTAATGGAGTAGTCCCAAGAAGGACCATGCTAGGCATTCTAGTGACATTAAATGCACCCTTTCCTGCCCACAGAAGTCTCTCATCTCATTGAAGCAAGACACGGGCAATAAAGAGTTATTGCCAGGACGAGATAACGTGTCTGCAAGTGCTTGGTAAAGCACCGTTTAGATAGAAAGGATTGACTATAGCCTCACCACTGCTCCCAGTAAAGGTCTCATAGTACTATATGTGCCCGAGGCAGCCTATGAGAGGTGATGCTGCTAATGGGGAAAGGGAGAGCGGTCCCTGTGGATTCCAGCAGGCAGGGGAGGCTGAAGCTGGGCGCTGCCGTGTGGGTTGCCCGTGGGTGGGTTCCCACAGTGGAAGGGAGCAGATGGAACAAGGAGAGCACAGAGAACAGAGGTGAGAAGTGAGTGGGAGCCCACGGGACGCTGGGCAGTCTGGTTGCAGCAGAAGGAAGATTTTAGGACAGAGAACATTCCTCGGTTTGGCGCTGTCTCCTAAACTGTAAGTAATTTGAGGGTGAGGCTTAGTCATGTGCCTTTTAGTTTTTATGGGTGGTAGTGCAAGCCAGGTTTCATCTTACCTCTTGGGAGATAGTTAATGTAAGGCCCAGGTAGCAAAGACCATCATGGCCCTGGCTGTGGCTTGAGCCTAGCAATAGGAGAAAGGCACTGTTTTTAAAAAGTGAGGTATAAAAGATATTAGCCAGGGAAGGAGGTGAAGACTTTGAAGGACCATCCAGGGTGTGCTACTATTGGTGTCAGGAAGAATCCCACTCAGCTCCTTTCCATTCCTCTGGGACCGAGAAGCTGCCTGCACGGTCACCTTCGTGATTTGGCTTCCACTCTTGACATGGGAAATGACTCAAACCATCAGGCCCCGCACTTCTGAAAAAGGAGAGAGTATCATGTGACCAGTGCTGTCTGGTCAGGCAGACAGGAGACTTCTGTGGATATTTGTGATCAGGTATCTTCTTTATGGTGGCCTTTATGGTGTAATGCTAGCTTGAGGGGGTTTCCCAGGGGTTGGTTTCTGCCCGCCCATCCTTGGTCCTCCATAAGTAGGCTCACCTGGTTCTCCGGGCCTTCTGTTTGACAAGCCTCCCTCAGGCTGCTTTTCTTCAGAGTGGGGAGGGGCTGTGTGGCCTCTTTCTGGCTAGACTGGTCTGGCTGCTACAGCTTAGGCTGTGACTGTTTTCTCTTGCCTTAAGAAGTTTAACTGGAACTGGATCTGACTGCCTAAAGCAGGTTTGTGGTGACTTGGGGCGGGGAGAGGGGAGTCAGAGAGAAGGAAGAACCAGGAGTGCTTGATCTGAGCCTTGGATCTAAGTGATCCGGCAGACATTGGGCAATTGTTTGGGTACTGTGACTCCAGAGTTTTTGCAGGTTTCTAGACAGAGGAGCTGGATACAAATTCAATGCGAGACACAGTGAGACTTAGGGCCCAGTCTCTATGCTGCGTGGCTTCATCAGACTTTTGCCGATCTAGGCCAGCCTGAGACCCATCTCCCCCTACTCTGTTCCTCCAGGCCTCGCAGAGAGGAAAGGAAGATAAAAGGCCCTGGACAGAATGGAAGGAGCCCAGACAATGACCTGCACATTCCATCCCTGAATCCTTCAAACACCCATTTGATCTCTGTGCTTAGCTCTCCAGTTCCAAATAAAAGACAGCGACAGAGCCTTTCTTAATGGTTGCTAGGAAGATTATTGAGGTTAATAGATCCAATGCACTTGGGAGAGTCCGCCATAAAACTGTAGCTGCTGTCACTCTTACTATTCTTAGCTCATGAGAATGATATGGCGATGAGTAAATGGCCAGTGATGTGCTATGATGTCATCCTGTCCATCACTTGAAGACTCATCATTTGGATGCTGGTTTTTTTGGGGTGGGATGTACATACTGGTACCCATGCAGGCCAAAGGTCAACCTTGGATGTCAATCCTCAGAGCTGCCCACCTTGGTTTTTGAGACAACACTCTCTCACTGGGGCCTGGGCTCACCAATTCAGCTAGGCTTGCTAGCCAGAGAACTCAGGGAGGGAGCTGTTTGGCTCAGCCCTACTCCCCCACCCCCCATCCCCACCTGTCAGCTCTGGGATTCCTGCCTCGCCTGACCTTTTGCCTGGATGTTAGAGATCCAGGTCCGCATGCTTGTGTGGCATGTACTTTACCAACTGAGCTACCTCCCTGGCCCCATCTGGGCACCGTTTATTGAACAACATGAAGCCAGTGTGTGTCAGGCATTAAGCTAGGGCCAGGGATCCAGTGCTAAATGAATGGGGAGAAATCAGAGAGCTGTTTGACGTGCCACAGACCTGGGACCAGTTTGGGGGGGTTTGTTTGTTTGTTTGTTTTGTTTTAACCTCTGTTTCACGTCTCCCAGCTCTGGTGCTGGCAGTGTCCTTGAAGGATGAGTGTTAGTTAGGAGGTACAACAGAGTTGGGTAGCCCAGGAGGGTGAAGGTGGCTGGGGCCCCTCCCAGTTGTCACTCTCTCTCAGTCATCTATTTCTCCATCGAGTTCCTTCCTCCTTTTGACAGAGGCACAGCTCCAGCCTCCCACCCTTACCCCAAGGATGCCATCCCTGGAAGGGAACAGCTGAAACCTGCAGGTCTTGCTCATCTGCACGTCTGGTTTGCACCATACTCACAGATCTGCTGGCTTTGAGCATCCCTGGTTTCTCTCCTGCCTCCCTGCACTCGCTGGTCCTTTCTCTTCCTCCTCCTCCTCCTCCTCCTCCTCCTCCTCCTCCTGCTCCCCCCCTGCACAGACAATTTGGAAATGAGGTTTATAACGTGAAAGTCGATATTTGGCCATTACCCTTCTGTCCTGATTGCCAGCTTTTCTCAGTGCGGCTACTTTTGTAATCTAATCCTTGGGCCTTTTCCCTTGTAAAACTGTTACTTGTCTGAACAGGCACCTGGCTTCTCCTTGGTTCCTCTGCTTAGCTGGTGAACTTTAGTGAAAGAGGGTCCAGGGCTTCCTCCACCTTTAATTCCTTCTGCTGGGGAGGAAGGAGCTAATCACCCACCCTAACTCAAAAAATACTCAGGACAACTTAGTGGCTGCCATCTCCGAGCAGGCGACCCGCGCTTCAACTGTCCCCTTTCACTTCTTCCATCCATCCTGGAAATCTCTTCAAAGACTGCCAAAAGGAACCTCTATCCTGCAAGCCAAAGAGCAGAGAATAGACACCTTTCCTGCCCAACGAGGGTTCTGCTACCCCTGCACACCCCCTGAAGGGAACCTGGGATGCAGAACTAAGGATGCCAGATGAGGGTCAGCACGATGATATGAATGCTACACTTTTATTACTGGCTTGATGTGGATTTACTGAGAATGCTGGGATGGGGCGCCATGACCTAGGGAGAGGGCCAGCAGTTGGCTTTGAACGTGGACTAATCTCTGACTGCTCTCCCTTGATTAGAAAAGTCTCTTCATTGCTCTTTTTTCCTGGCTTATACTGCGTTCATTCATTCATTCATTCATTCACTCACTCACTCACTCACTCACTCACTTACTCACTTTCTCATTAATTTTTTTCTTGCATGTATTTAACTTCATTGTATATTATTTAATGATCTGTCCTTCTGCCAGACAAAGAGAAGATGAAACGAATAAAATGTTGCTTTGCCTTCCAAGAGTTCCAAGGGTCATTGGGAGACAGGCTCCCAAATAACCAGAATATCACCATGGAACAGGGGTGGCATGCCCCCGTGCTTTGAACTCACAGATTGAGGAGTCCCTCCTGAGCAGGTTGATAAGGCGTCACAGAAGTGACATTTGAGTAGGATCTTGAAAGCTAAGTCAGTTCCTCACAGGACAGGGGTCAAGGAAAGGTGCAGGAGAGAAAGCATGTGGAGGCTATCTCTCAGCTTGTTGGGACCAGCAGGGACACACCATAGCCCTTCCTGGCTGCGTGTAGAGGCCCTGCCCTTTCCGCTACAGTTGGATTTGTTAGGGTCAGAGTCTAAGATAGTCAGTCTTTGTGTGTGTGTGTGTGTGTGTGTGTGTGTGTGTGTGTGTGTGTGTGTGTGCTTGTGCCTGCATGCATATGTGAGAGTCTCAATAAGATGTGAGGGTCTTGCACATTTTCTCACTTTGTAAGAGCTAATATCACATGCAAGATAATGCTAGCCTCTACTAGCTAGATGCTTGTTGGCAGACGCTTGTTGCTTCCTTTGCCTGGAGCCCTGATCCTTTAGCACTCT
Source organism: Mus musculus (assembly GCF_000001635.26). Lineage (NCBI taxonomy): Eukaryota > Metazoa > Chordata > Mammalia > Rodentia > Muridae > Mus > Mus musculus. Next base: position 76,815,270 of record NC_000078.6, on the reverse strand, counting down.
CTGCTGTATGCCCTTGACACTGAGACCTCAACCCAGGTACCACCTACCTTGAGAGCTCTTCTCTGAACTTTTAGTGCCTTCTCCCTCTCTCCTGCTCTGGCTTCCTGACCCTCTCTGAAATGGTGTGTTGTTTTCTTTTCTCAGTGTCGGTCTGCTCTGCTAGAATGAGGGCTCTCAGAGCACAGGCTGTGTTCGCCGCTTGTTTCAGAGAGCCTCGCTTAGTCCAAGACACAGTAAGCATTTATGAGCAAGCGGTTTATTTGAACAAAGGAATGCGTGCCCTTCCCTAGAGGACTTCCACGGTTCCCTAGGACAGTCAAGGGGTAGGATTGGGTTTTGGGGACTCATAAGACAATGAGAAACTCAGTATGTCAGGCACATATAGGGCTGTGAGAGAAGGGGAGGAAGATTTCTGCAAGGGGTGAACTGTTTCCAGTAGCATCTAGCTCTTTAGCTCTGATGCACTGCGTAGAAGAAATCAGACATAGCAGGGAAGGAGGCAGTGACTCCTGTGATGGGCATGTGAGTGGAGGTCTCTGGGACATACAAGGATGATAGGTTGGTATTTCAGAGTAAAGTCAAATGTTGCTTATTAGCCAAGGTTCCCAGGGTGCTTATCAGTCAGGCTGCCAGAGTAACCTTGCTAGACCAAGTCAATAGCCAAGAAGCCCTGGAGTAAGATGTTTCTTAGACTCAAGCATTGGGACCTCAAAATCCTTATGGTCTCATGAGGGTAAGTGCTGGACAGGGAGACCTACTCCACTACCTGAGAATAGCTCCCAAATGCCTAGCTTCCCAAAGACTGAGTCTTTTAGCTTCCAAGGGAAAGGAAAGGCCTCCAATTATTATCATGGTCTCCCACCTATTTCTAATTTCTAACTTAAAAAACATTTTTTTAAATGGCAGGTGAGACAGCTCAGTGGGTATAGGTGCCTGCTGCCAAGTTCAGTCCCTGGGAACATATGGTCAATGGAGGAAAAGGACTTCTTGGAGGTGTCCTCCAAACACACACACACACGTACACACACACACACACACACACACACACACACACACACACACACTTACACCCTCATGTTTGTGTGCCACGACACACATTGGTGTGCATATGTATACAGGCATACAAAATGAATATGTAATAAAAATGAAACAATTATGATGGGGTGTGTTAGAGGACACATAGTGTGTGCATGTGTTTGAGCTTCAAAGAACAGCTAGAGTATCCTTGTGAGATTTCCAGAATTCCCAGTGGGTAGACATGGGAGACAGAGTCTTTGAGCCTAGTACTCTGGAGGTTAAAACACATCCTGGAGTAAGTTAGAGGATCAGGATTCTGTCTAGACTAGGGTACCGTCTTACGTCTCTGCTTCCTGACACTTGCAGAGCAAGGCCGTGTGATGGTGACTAATGGTCTTGAGGTCTGTGTACCTTTTCCTCAGAACAAAGCCAGAGTGAGGGACGGTCTGCCATTCCACAGAGGAGAAAGTCAGTCAGCGTGCGCTCCAGGGAAGAGTGAGGTAAGAGTCACCAGACAGAAAGCAGAAGGAAGCAAGTGACAGGCAGGACACAAGGTTCTCTTCCTTTTCCTGGAAGGACGGTGTGCCTTTGTCTCGAATCCTCTCTCGATCTCACGTGCTCCTCACTTATGGGGGTGGCATTGTTAGTCTCCTGAGGAGTTATTTGCAGAGTGGGAGGTTTGGGAGTTTTGTTTTGTTTTGTTTTGTTTTGTTTTGTTTTGTTTTGTTTTGTTTTGTTTTGTTTTGTTTGAGACAGAGTTTCTCTGTGTAGTCCTGGCTGTCCTGCAATTCATCCTATAGACCAGTCTGGCCTCAAACTCAGAGAGCTGCCTACCTCTGCCTAAGTGCTGGGATTAAAGGTGTGCATCACCACTGCCCATCTGGGAGGGAGTTTTGGAGTCAGCCAGTCATCTCCCCACAGAGTCCGCCTCTACCTAAAGCCTGTTTCAGTGTCGACCAGGGAGATCTGCTTAGAAGTGCCCTCCAGCTATAACTCATAAGAACTGCACATGCCCATTACGTGCCAGTTTCGTGCCAGGGTGAAGAATGAGAGCTTTCATGGGACTGATGCTTGGTAACTGGAGCCAGCATGGCCCCAGAGATTGGGTGTCTGCCTTGGGTTTCAGCTGTTCCTTATGTGGCGTCTCATTGCTAATGAAAAGGCTCAGGTCATGATGCTGGTCCTTTGGGCGATGGCTGATCACGGTGATAACATTTGGCATCCAGAGACAGCCCTGTTTCCACTTAAGCATGTGGCACTCAAGTTGGTGGACTGGCAAGCTGGAACCTGGTCTTAACCCCTGAGGTGCTGGCTAGAGGGAGGCAGCTGCTGATACCCACAGGGACAGCTTAGGTTTGTCGTACTCCGAAGACCCTGTGGGTTCCAGGGTTGGTAGACTTTGCTTTTTGCTTGGTCTAGAGCTCTGCTCTGCTCTCTTTCTCCCCAACAGGAATCACTCTCTACTTCCTAGGGTTCTTTCCATGGCCCAAGCTGTCGCTCTCGGTTCATGTTCTGGTTTGCCTTCGGTTACTGTGATAAAACACTCTCACCAAAAGCAGTCTGGGGGAGGAAAGGGTTTGCTTGGCTTACACTCCCTGGTCACAATCAATCACTGAGGGAATTCAGGGCAAGAACTCAAGCAGGGACTGAAACAGAAATCATGGAAGAATCTTGCTTACTGGCTGGTAAGATTCATGCCCAGTTAGCTTTCTCATACACTCCAGGCTCACTTGCCTAGGGATGGTATTGCCCACAGTGGGCTGGGCCCTCCTATATATTGGTGATGTATCTATCACCAATCAAGACAGTCTTTTATAGATATGCTCACAAGTATGTCTATAAACAAGGCAAATCTTCAACTGAGGTTCCTTCTACCCAGGTGACTCTAGGTTGTGTCAAACTGAGAAACAAACAAACAAACAAAACTGACCACCCAGGACAGTCTCCACTTTTCTTCTCTAGGGGAGATTGATTAGGTCTTCAGCTAGCATTTCATAAAGCAATGTGCCAGATTTTGTTAGGGTTTTTATACATTTTCTCCTGCTCGTCACAAGAATCTTCTGACATTGGGGTTGCCCTCCGCCACTGAACAGGTGCGGAACTGGAAACCTAAAGAGATTAGCCAGCACGCCCATGACCATGCAAGTGACTAGTGCTAAAGGCAGAATTGGGAAGAGAATTCTGACCACCTACTTTTTTGTTGTTGTTGTTGCTTTATTTTTGTTTTGGAATTTTTTTTTGTTTTTGTTGTTGGTTTTGTTTTGTTTTGTTTTGTTTTTGTTTTTCAAGACAGGGTTTCTCTGTATAGCCCTGGCTGGCCTGGAACTCACTTTGTAGACCAGACTGACCTCGAACTCAGAAATCCTCCTGCCTCTGCCTCCCAAGTGCTGGGATTAAACCACCTCCCAAGCGTTTTGCTTTGCTTTGCTTTGCTTTGCTTTGCTTTGCTTTGCTTTGCTTTGCTTTGCTTTGCTTTGCTTTGCTTTGCTTTGCTTTGCTTTGCTTTGTTTTGTTTTGTTGAGACAGAGTTTCTTTGTTTAGCCCTGACTGTCCTGGAACTCACTTTGTAGACCAGGCTGGCCTCAAAATCACAGAGATCCACCTACCTCTGCCTCCCTGGGACTAAAGGCCTGCTTCACCCATGGTGTTCTTTTTTGTTTTTGTTTTTGTTTTTCGAGACAGTTTCTCTGTGTAGCCCTGGCTGACCTGGAACTCACTTTGTAGCCAGGGATCCGCCTGCCTCTGCCTCCCAAGTGCTAGGATTAAAGGTGTGTGCCACCACCACCCGGCCCATGGTGTTCTTAATGTAGTCCCTGTGTGCATTCTGAGGGCTGTCCTTGTCACCTTCAGCAGTGGGCAGGAAGAGTCCCAGACAAGTCCTGTTGCTTTCTTTCCATAGCCTTCACCTTCACTGCGAAAGAAGAGAGCTGGCAAGCCTTTAGGATATTTTTGGAACCAAGTAAGCACCAGGTTTTGTCTCTGGCCCTGTCCTTATGCCACCCCAGATGTCAATGCCCAGAGAAGAGTCTTGACCATCTCCAGTCACTGAGGCAGGTACTAGAGCTGGACTCAGTCCTGGCAGTCTCTGGACAGTGCTTGGGAGACTGATGCTTCAGGGGGTACAGGCCACACAGCCAGAAGCCAGCAGGAAGAGAAGAGGCCCAAGGTTCCCTGGCGCACAGCTACGTGGAGAAGGCAGCACCATTCACAGGCACCCAGTACCCGGTGTTGGCACTTACCTAAGGTGTCAGTGGCTGTGAGGGGTTCAGATGGCAGAGAGCATGTCTCTGTGTTCTTAAGTCACAGGTGCATACCTGACCTTTGCTATGCTCTCTGGGGACAGCGCTTTATTCCGAGTACTGTGCTTACACAAAGGCAAGACTTGCAAAAAAAAAAAAAAAAAAGTGGTTAATAACAAAAGCCTTAAACACATATTTTGTCCTCTGGCCCTTAGCAGCTTTATTTCTAGTTGGGGCTTGGAGACAAGAGTAAGAGGCAGTAAAGACAGGGAACTTTGTTTTCAACACACCTCTTCCAAACCCATGGTTGGAGTATTGCCAACCAGTGTGGCAGCAGTGGACAGTCATAGGCCGAGACTCCTTTGGAAGTCCTAAGACACTTTTGGGTATCACTAAGCCAAGTATCGTGGCTGTGCAGATACCCGGAGGCTGAACTTGGAGAGCCTGGTCTAAACTGACTCCAATACCGTGGTATAGCAGCAGCATCCCTGGCTCCAGCCAGCATGTTCGCTATGCATGCCTCTGGTCCTTTCTAGCATCCTTTTGCCCTTGTTTCTCCTGATAGGACCCAGATAAGCCTTTCACTTCATCTGGAGGAAGCTGACTGGCTTCTGTTCGTTTCTTGCCTCAGCTTCCTAAGGAGCTGGGACTACACGCGTGTGCCGCAATGCTGGTTTGGAGGGAGTTGGTCTGAAGTTAGTTAGCTAACCCTCTTTGCTCATGTTGGCTAGGCCAACCACTGAGCTACCTATCCACAAAGAACACACTGCACCCAAACCTAATTCCTTGAGCAGAGGATTTGGCTCTGTAGTTTTAGCCACAAAGGGGACTGGCTCCATGCTGGATACAGCAGGTTGCTGGGCTTTGGGCACTGGGTCGGAAGAGACCCCCACCTGATCATTCCTCTGCCTCAGAGGGTTGGAAGCCACTGGCTGAGTTAAGAGCATCCCTGTACATCTTAAGAGACTGGTTTTTCCAGTTCTGACTCAGCAATAGGATATGGGCACATGAATAAACTGGTTTCTACGTGCCTTGCAATAACAGTATCCACGCCTATGAGCTTCACGGGGATTCTATAGCTAAGAGGCATATTATTATTATTATTATTATTATTATTATTATTATTAGCCTTGGGTGTGGTTCTGCCTGGAGATTGGCCGGAGGTTCAGCACGCATTACTGAGAGTTTGCATCGCAAAGCTCCCGCATGCTGTTCCTAACCTTCCAGGGATAGCAGGGCGGCAAGGGTCTTGATGGTGAAATCTGTTTTGTATTGGGTCCTCGGGTTTTACAGTCCCAGAGCTCTCAGGAGCCTTAGTCAGTGGACAGAAGGCAGGCGTGTCAGTGACTGTTGTATTGCTGTGATAAAACACCAGGACCAATGCAACTTAGAGGAGGAAGGGTTTGTTTAGCTTTTGTTTCCAGGGGGATGAGCGTTCCTCATGGTAAGAAGCAGACAAACAGTGGCTGGAGCAGAAGCTAAGGGCTCTCACATCTTGAACTCCAAGCAGGAAGGAGAGAGAGAGAGAGAGAGAGAGAGAGAGCTCATTGGTAACAGCTCCAGGTCTTGAAACCTCAAAGCCTACAGCAATTGACACATTTCCTTCAACAAAGCCACACTTTTTTTTTTTTTTTAGACAGGGTTTCTCTGTATATCCCTTGGCTGTCCTGGAACTCACTCTGTGACCAGGCTGGCCTGGAACTCAGAAATCCGCCTGTCTCTGCCTCCCAAGTGCTGGGATTAAAGGCATGCTACCGGGGCCTAGCAAACACAGAAGTGGATGCTCACAGTCAGCTAGTGGATGGATCATAGGGCTCCCAATGGAGGAGCTAGAGAAAGTAGCCAAGGAGCTAAAGGGATCTGCAACCCTATAGGTGGAACAACATTATGAACTAACCAGTACCCCGGAGCTCTTGACTCTAGCTGCATATATATCAAAAGATGGCCTAGTCGGCCATCACTGGAAAGAGAGGCCCATTGGACTTGCAAACTTTATATGCCCCAGTACAGGGGAACACCAGGGCCAAAAAGGGGGAGTGGGTGGGCAGGGGAGTGGGGGTGGGTGGATATGGGGGACTTTTGGTATAGCATTGGAAATGTAAATGAGTTAAATACCTAATAAAAAATGGAAAAAAAAAAAAAAAAAAAAAGGCATGCTACCACTGCCCGGCTAAGGCCACACATCCTAAAGCTACCCAAACAGAGCCACCGACTGGGAACCAAGCATTCAGCAGACACCCGAGCCTCTGAGGAACATTCTCATTTAAACCACCGTGGTAGGAATAGAAACTACAGGTAGTTAGTTAGGTGTTGTACACTTGCTATTTAATTATCCACAGTGAAGGCAAGTGGTACTCTCCTTCTACAGGTAAGAAAATGAAAACTGGCAAAGAAATTAAGATTTGCCTGTAGTCATATATTAAGGGCCCAATTCAAACTCAGGTCCTTCCGATTCCAGGGCTAACCAATGTCTCTTCCCTACATTCTATTCTCAGTCTTGCTAACTTCCTGCCATAGTCTGCACCAGTGGTTCTCAGCCTGTGGGCCTTTCAAAGGGGTCACCTAAGACCACCAGAAGACACAGATATTTACATTAAATTCATAATAGCAAAATTATAATTATGAGGTAGCAATGAAAATAATTTTATGGTTGGAGGTCACCACAACACGAGGAACTGTATTATAGGATTGTAGCATTAGAGAGGCTGAGGACCACTGCTTTACACAGTCTGTTAAAGTACAGTTTCTGAGTCTTACTCAAAGTATGACTTAGTGGATTTAGGCAAGTTAAGGCAGCTAGATTCCTTTTTCTTTCTTTTCCTTAATTTTTATTATTTATGTTTTAAGGTGGCTGCCTTAAAATGAAAAGAAAAAAAGAAAAAAAAATCCTCCCGGGTAATTCTAAATTTAGCCAAGGTTTTGCAAAGTACACTCTGAAAGAGACTGCCCACGCCGCCTGTCTTGACAGTTCAGGTGCAAAGCTTTTGCACCACGTGGCTGGCAAACTTAAGATATGTGGGACTCTCCTGGGAGCTTGTTGAAACAGTCTGCTGGCCCTGCATCGCTGGGGTTCTGAGTCTCCAAGGCTGAAGTAGGATTCAGGCACTCGCCTTTCTAAGTCTGAGATGATGCTATAAGGCTGCAAGTCTGGGGATGCCCTTTGGAAACTATTGTCCTGAGAACTCACGGACTGAGGTCCGATCCACGGACCCCGAAGCAAGATATAACTCCTCAGGCTTGAGTTCACACCTCCTGAATCTGAATCTGTGTGCATCTTAATTCTGCCTTAGAGAGGCAAGGCGTGAGCAAACCCTGGGGTGGAGGTAGATGGAGACTCTCTCTCTTTCCTAGGAGAGGCAAAAGCGGCAACAGGGAGGAGCGCTTCGGGTTAGGATGAGCAGCAGGGAGGACTGCTGGGAGACGGATTCCAGTAGGGGAGAAGACTCTTCTGTGAGGAAGAAAGAGAGGTAGTGGGCCTGAGAGGAGATGCTGTGGAAACTCACTCTGTTGCTGGCTGGCTTGAGGAGAGGGCACACAGGGGCTAAGGGACAGTCCTGTGAAACTGTGACAGGTGAACACATTTGAATGATTAGCTTGCTGAGCAGCCAATAGCCTGAGGTGGGGACAGCTTGAGTCTACAGCGGACTCGATCAGGCTAGTATTTTGATTGTGTCTTGCAACAGAAAACAAACAAACAAACAAACAAACAAACAAAAACAAACCCAACAGCCATGAAGCATAGAGCAAGGTCTTGGGTCAGCACATGGTACTGCTGACCAGGGTCCCATTGGTAGGATGGATAGAATGGAAAGCTCAGGGGAGGAGGGGACATAGAGGAGGAGAACATGGATATCCTTGGGCGATTACAGCTTTTATGTTTAAAGAAAAAGATGGGGGCAATCCTTCAGAAGATAAAGCCCATTCCTTCCTTCATACATTAATAAATATGAATAAGCTAAGAGGAAGGCCTTTATTCCTCAGACTATTTTTAAAGATTTATTTATTTATTTTATGTATATGAGTACACTGTAGCTGTACAGATGGTTGTGAGCCATTATTAGTGGGGAATTGAGACTGCCTCACTCGCTCCAGTCCAGTTGACTCCGGTCAGCCCTGCTCACTCCATTTGGCCCTGCTCTCCTAAGACATGTTAAAACAAACTTGGAGTGGCTAGATTGCAGTATAGCCTGTAAAAGTGGAGGTTGCTGGAATCTCAGAATTGGCCAGTCTTGACTCCTGTCCATGCAGGTCCAAGTGAGGGAAGACCAAACAGGAATGATTGACTCCAGCATCAATGGAGTCTGTGACTTCCACATCTGCTTATCCCTTCTACCCCTTCTAACAGCATCCTCTCACGGGGAAGGTCTCCTGAGGATTGGCAGCTCCTCCTCTCAGCACAGGACCCACAGGAAAACAAACAGTGAAGACTTCTCTTTTGGTTTATTTATTTATTTATTTATTTATTTATTTATTTTGGTCCGTGTGATAAAATGTCAGACTAAAGTGACTTAAGGAAGGTGGAGTTTACTTTAGCCCACAGTCTGAGGGCCATGGCAGAAGCTTGAGGGAGCTATCACATTGCATCTGCAGTGAGGAAGGAAACAGGAGGAACTAAATGCTCCAGCCCTGCTTGCCTTCTCGCTTTTACTCAGCTTAGGACCCCCATATCTTGAAATAGCACCCCCCACACATTTAGGGTGAATCTTCCCACCTCAGTTGATACAATCTAGAGACTCCCTCTCAGTCCAAAAAGCTTGTGATTCCAGATTCCTGTTCAGTTGATAATATTAACCACTTCCATGAGGGGTTAACATGCTAACAAACAACTCTCCCCTCACACACTCATTCCCCCCACCCCAATCGGTACAGGGGTGGGGGCATGCATTCCAGCATTAAGCAAGCCCTTGTTTGAAACTCTGATCCACACTGTGCTAACCTCAGGCAGGTTATTTGCATCTGAGCCCTTCCTTCCTACTGTCCCCTGTAAGGGGAGGGACCATGTGTCTCTGCTGCTGTGTCCACCTTGAGACTGAGACCTGTGCAGGGCACAGTGGAAAATTTCACGGATGTTCAGGGGTTGAGGCAATAAAACTCTCCTATGAATACTTTGAACAAGGAGCACTCCTGACCAGGCTATGAGTGTGAGCTAGGTTTATTATATGGGGAATTCCCTCTTCCTTCTTGGACGAAGGTACCAGTCTTTGAAACAAGAATGTCTTGATTCTTGCTTGCCTCCTATATCAAGTTCTGAGGAGAAGCCAATTCCTTGTAACTATTTGTCCAAGGAGGGAGGAAGTAGGCTGCTGCCTCCCACCAGGGCCAGGTGTCCCTCTCCTTTCATCCTCTTCCTCTTCATCATCCTTTCTCTTGACACAGCGAAGAATGCCATTTGGAAAAGTACAGCCGCGTAGATATGAATCAGCTCAGGCAGGCATGATTCATGCCTGACCGGCTTGATTTAGTTTGGGTCTTCCATTCCGAAGCTTCTTGTCCCTTCTGATTAAAAGATGATTGTTCTTGGTGGTGGGAGGGGAGAGGCTGACTTTAATGTCTCTTTTGGTGGAAACCTGGGGACAGGAGAGATAAGAGACCATGCTTTCCTGCTTGGCAAAGCCCAGATGTGGAGGGAGAATGCCGACGGGGTTGGGAACGCTGGCATCCTTGGGACCTTCTGGACTGGATGTTCAGCTGCTGATGGATAGCACACAGTACCTTTCCCATGTTCCCCAGCTCAAGACCGTGGATTGTGATGCCCTGTGAGTAGCTCTTGAATCCCTGGGCACAGTGCCTGGGCACAGTTGGGGCTGGGAAAGGCATGGTGATTCAGGCATCTCTCCTGACCCTGCCAGATGGCGCTCACTTCCCTTGTTGTAGATTTCCTCAAATGTTTCTCCTCTGGGTTCTTGGTTCTGGTAGGACTGGCAGTTTAGGGCTTCAGGGCCTAGGACAGAGGAAGCAGAGAACTCTGGGTTTTCTGTACCTTCCTGCTTTCCCTATCAGTTGATGGTCTTGGTGCACCTGCTGCATGCCTGGCACTGCACTCAGTCAGTGATAGCTGCAGCAGAGTGTGCAGGCCAGCACTGTCTCTCTCAGGGGCTTCTTAGCAACCAGATCAGAATTTGTAATGTTCCCACTTTTTCTTCCCTCTCTCTGTAGCTCTGGCTGTCCTGGAACTCACTCTGTAGACCAGGCTGGCCTCGAACTCAAAAATCTGCCCGCCTTTGCCTCCCCAGTGCTGGGATTAAAGGCGTGCGCCACCACCGCCTTGGCTGTTTTGACTGTTCCCACTTTTTACTGTCAAGGAAATGGAAGCTTGGGAAGTGAAATGGACACTCCCCATCCAAAGCTCTAAGTGCCTCTTTAGGATCTGTTTAGAGTTTAAATGTTAGTGAAGGAGCTTGCTTCTGGTCACCTCTTTGTCACATTTGACCAAAGCGGAGTCCCTTCCATGCTTTTTGAGTGTCCCAGCCTTCTTTGAGGGAGCCCTTCCTGACTTGCTTGCTTTCTCCAGGTGTTGACTTTAAGATGAAGACTATCGAAGTAGACGGCATCAAAGTGAGAATACAGATTTGGTGAGTCGAGCCAAGGAGGAGGAGGGTAATGGAGGGAGGGCTCTGAGCTGCCCCTGAGTACCCCTGTCATTTGTAAACCTGTGCTCCATCCGAGATAACTGGGTACCTCTATGAAGAGCGAGATCAGACACCCCCATCTGTTCTGTGAACCTTAATCTCAACAAACCATGGGAGTGAGGAGAGCTCACTAAAGGGAGGGAAGTCGGAGGAATTGGTAGAATAGCGTTGTGGGCTCATCTCAGAATTAGTGGTACTCTGTACCACTGCGCTTAAGACAGGGAGGCTGAGAGTACCACTCTCTGGTTTAGCTTGGGACTGGTTTTTGAGATTGCCTCAGTACTAACCACATGGTGCAATTTCCACTATTGGTCACCAGGGGCTGCTGTGTCTCTGTGTCTCTCTGGCCTAAAGGTCTTGGAAGCCCTTACCACTCACTTAATATGGAGACACCTCCCAATCCTAGAATACTGTGGGAAATTGCCTTTCGAGATGTCCTGGTCACTGGGTGTGTGACAGATCCTCCCATCTGCTCAATCACGGCCACAGTGGCTGAGTTCTGGAGAGCTGTCTAAAGCTCTGTCAGGTTGTAGGTCCTAAGAAGAGTGCCTGGGGCCCTGCCCGTGCCGATGCCAAGGACCAGGCCTCCCCTGGAAGATTAGGGTGTGTTTGGATACTCTTGGGGATTAGAGCACTACTAAGTGTTCACCCTGAAACTCTGCAGTATTTCCTCTTAGGGTACAGAGACTCCCTAGCTCCTGCTTCTCATCTTCTATCCCTATGGCCTCTTCTCTGAGAGACTGGCTTTTTCTTGCAGGGACACAGCAGGGCAGGAGAGGTACCAGACTATCACAAAGCAGTACTATCGGCGAGCCCAGGTGAGCCACCACTTCAGGGTCAGACCCGGGAGACTGCTACTCACACTTTCAGCACTGGGTGTTCGAGATGCCTGAGTCACTGACCTCTGAGTTGGAGTCCTCAGATTGCCTGCTGGGGAGCCTCGTTCTTTCCCACTAGTCGTTTGTTCTGCAACCATTCACAGACCGCTTAGCGTACCTTCTTCACTCTCACACACAGCCTCTGCTCTGCCTCCTCTACCTCATGCCACAGAGCCTGGTCAAATCAGGCACTGCCCTCCTAGCTGGGAGCAGCTGAGGGAAAGCAAGCATGGCTGAGGCATCCTCACTGTAGGCCGGGAGAAGGGGGTGGGCCGGACATACAAGGACACCAGTCTACATGACTGTACCTTCTTCTATGTATGTCTCCCATCTGTGTGTCTCTCTCCCCCTCTCTTTCTCAGGGAATATTTTTAGTCTACGACATTAGCAGTGAGCGCTCCTATCAGCATATCATGAAGTGGGTCAGTGACGTGGATGAGGTAGGAGACGCCGCCTCTCTGATGGGATGGAGGAAGGGTGCTTAGGGAAAAAGAAAACAAGGGCCATGGGACAAAAGCAAGCTCTAAGGGTCTGTCAAACAATCTTGCCTTTTCTGACTTGACATAGAGACCTTTGGGCAAGTTGGGCTGGAAAAGCCAACACTTCCATACCCGTATTCGGTATACCCCGCAAGGCTTTGTAGCCGTGTCTTTCCTGGAGAGGCGTTAGTCCCAGGACTACCTCATGGGCAGCTCCCTTCCCAAACCCTTGGGGCCAGGTGGAATTGCAAGTCTGGGCTTCTAGATCTGCTTGTGCACCTGGTGCATCCTTGGCAAAGCCATGTTGACTCCTTGGGTCCCCAAGCCCTTATCTGTCAAATAAAGGCTAAATGAAGCCCAGTGTAGTTCAGACACCATTCCTTCAGCCCAAAGAGGCTTCTGTTGTGGTATCTTCTACCCTAAGATGTCCCTGTGACACTCAGGGGGTCAGCCATGGTATTGTGGTCCCCATGACTCACAATGGAAGCTGAGCACTCAGTACCAAGCCCTTCATACGATGGGTTTCCCCAGTCTTTTTTTTTTTGTTTTGTTTTGTTTTGTTTTTAAGACAAGGTGTCTCTGTGTAGCCCTGGCTGTCCTGGAACTCACTCTGTAGACCAGGCTGGCCTCAAACTCAGAAATCCGCCTGCTTCTGCCTCCCAAGCACTGGGATAAAAGGTGTGCGCTACCACTGCCCAGTTGGTTTTCCCTATTCTTGAATACCTGTGACAAAAATATATAAATTAGACATGGTAAAAAAAAAAAACAACAACAATAATAGCAAGATTGCACCGTGCTACAATAAAGGTTACTTATGAATTGTTTGTTTCTGGAATATTGCACTTAATATTTTTTAGATCAAGGCTGACTGGTGGTAATTGAAATTGTGGAAAACAAAACTGCAGATAAAGGAGATAGGGGCTCCTGTACAATGGGAGCCTGTTCTGTCTCGCGGTCTTGAACGCGGTGGTGGAGGCCGGTGGAGCCGATCTGGGATCTGGAAATGAAGAAGGGCCCTCAATTAGGCTCACCTCTGTTTGTCCCTAGTACGCTCCAGAAGGAGTCCAGAAGATCCTAATTGGGAATAAGGCTGATGAAGAGCAGAAACGGCAGGTGGGGAGAGAGCAGGGGCAGCAGGTAGGTGAAGTCCCACCCTTCAGGGTTTCTATGGCACTAGCAGGGCCTGTGCTGAGAGTAGGGACCCAAGAGTGCACGCACAATGCAAGGCTGGGGAGTGAGAGAGAAAGCTTGCTTTCTGGTCCTCAGGGGTGCTCATGGGGGAAAGTAAGCGCTCTCAGGCAAGGTGCGCAGCGCCCTAAACAGGGTGGTGCTGCTGTGCTCAGAAGACCTCCTCTGTGACAATGAGGAAGGAGCTGCTGACATTTTTAACAGCATCTGTGCACAACGGACCTTTTGTGGTCAGGGGACCGTCTCCCACTCCGTCCCTTCTACACCCTGACTCCACACGCCTGGAAAGTGTGGGAATGAAGGGTCCCCCGGTAGCCAAGCCAGGGGGCAGAGAGGGTCTAAGCGTCCCACACATGCAGGGAGACCAAGCTCCCACACAGCAGAAAGGGTGATACCCTGAGGCAAGAGCCATCCTCTTAACCCTGAACACCTCAGGAGTCTTCCTCTCCCTCTGCAGTCAATAGCATTCCATTAGTCCTTAAAATAAAATTGATTTTTGGGGTGCATAAAAAACACACAAGGTCATTAACATGTGAAAATAGAGACATACCCTACAAGAGTAACGGTTTTTATTGAGCGATCTCTATACACGAGGCACGGTGGTAAGTGCTCTTAGCGGTGTGACCCTGTGTAGTCATCCTGCAACCCTGCATGCAGACACCATCATTCTCCTTTAACAAAGGATGGAGCTGGGCTTTGGAGAGAATTAATAGTAACTTGTTCCAGCTTTTACGGCTCTTGAGTGACAGCATGGCACTTAGACTGGCTCTGTTATACTCACAGTCCATTTTCCTCATTTATAGGCCGCATGTTGTTGTCTTTCTGTCCTGATATAGTGGTATGTGTGTGTGTCTCTCTCTGTGTGTGTGTGTGTGTGTGTGTGTGTGCGTGCGTGCGTGTGTGCGGCGTGCCTGTGTGTCTGTGTGTCTGTGTCTGTGTGGACTTGGATGAAATGGGTGCACACATGCCTCTCTCTCTCTCTGTGTGTGTGTGTGTGTGTGTGTGTGTAGACTTGGATGAAATGGGCGTATTGGTGGGATATCTTGTCCCATTCTCTGCCAGCCTATGTCCTAAAAAGCCCACAGTTTCCTGAGAAGTGAGGCATTCCGTGCAGTCTGCTCAGGGTGTCCAATGGCAGAAGCACACACTAGGAGGCACGGGCCTCCCCTCCCTCACTGACTCTCTTTCAGAAATGCCCTTGTCTTGCAGCTGGCTAAGGAGTACGGCATGGACTTCTACGAAACAAGTGCCTGCACCAACCTTAATATTAAAGAGGTGAGAACGCCGGGGACTTCTCCTCTGTCTCTGGTGGGATGATGGGAAGAAGCAACAGAAAGGAGCCAAGATAAGACGGGCGACCCCTCCCGAGTGGGCACTTGCAGGGTCTCCAGAAGCAGGGGTGGATAGGCTAGCCTAACGTGTGTTCCTTGGCTTCCCAGTCCTTCACTCGTCTGACGGAGCTGGTGCTGCAGGCCCACAGGAAAGAGCTGGATGGTCTCCGAACACGTGCCAGCAACGAGCTCGCACTGGCCGAGCTGGAGGAGGACGAAGGCAAACCTGAGGGCCCAGCAAACTCTTCAAAGACCTGCTGGTGCTGAGGGTTCTGAGTGGAGTCCCCCCAGCCCCCTTCCCTCAGGAGGCCCGTGGAGGCAGGGAGTCTGGGCTTTGCCCACCACCGTCCTTTCATTTGACAATCCTGTTGAAAACCAGTAGCTGCTACTCCCCTGCCTGGCCCTGCGAGCAGCTCTGCTGTGGTCTCTGAGCAGCCTCTGCCCCCAGCCCCTCTAATTCTGGAGTGGTGACCTTTCAGCCTGTTTCCCAGCCGCAGGCCTCCTGTGACCCCAGAATGTGCTGCGACCACCCCAGGCTCCTGGGACGACGGTCAAGGCTGGAGTCAAGGCCACTTCAAGATTCCTTAGTGCATCTCGTGGGCTCTCTGCTTTTTCTCTTCTTTCTTCTCTTTCTCCACTCCCTCCCCTCCCTTGTAATTCGCATCCCCTATCATCCCAGTCTCTCCTCCCTTGTCTGTGTGTCCTGCCAAGCGCTGCTACTGCAGTTCCTTCCTTTTTTCCTTCCTGATTCTGCCTAAGGGAATGGACCCAGGCTCTGCCCCAGGGAGGACTGTTCACCCTGCTCCGGGGTGGGCTGAAGGCTAAGGGTGCTTCTTCCTCCTTGTGCCGTGGGCTGCCTCCCCAGTGGCCTGGGAAGGTAGAGCACTGAGGTAGGAAGGAAACACTACTAGGTGGCCCTCAAGCCTGGACTGGCCTCTTCTGCCTTTGCCTTCTGCTGACGTTCTGGCCTTGCCTGGCTGCCTCTGTGCCTCTGTGAGGAACTGAGTCCAGAGGCAGGCACAGCAGAGAAGGAAAACGAAAGAAACGATGGGGTGGCAGGGATTAAGTCACCTCTGTTCTCTACCTCCCATGCCTCTCTCCTCACCTGGATTCACAAATTTAAAGATGGGGATCGAGGTCTGAGGACACCAAAGGGCAAGGGGAGCCCTGGGGTCAGATACTGTATAGTCAGCTGTGAACTCCAGATAGAGGCAAGAGCGGATGCGAAGGGCGGGCTCCTAGAACCAGGGTTAGAGCAAGAGCAGAGGGAGCTTCGCAGAACAGCGAGTGCTGTGGCGACTACAGGGCATCAGAGGTGACAAGTAATCAACCACTCCTCTTTCACTGAACCCAGCCTTAGGGAGTTAGGGTTTCCCCAGAGTCTGGACAACAGGCCTTAAGACAAGGGAAGAGAAGGGTGGGTATGATGGAAATACTTGGTGCTGTTCTGCCTTCCAGGACTCCCTCCCCCTGGTTCCCTTATTTCTAAGTCGGCTTTGCCAACTGCTGTGTGGCTACCAAGGGAGGGAAAGAGACACCCTCCTCCAGAGTTCTATGCTCAGGAAGTTTCTTTAACCCTGTGGTTCAAGAGTAGCTTGAAGGAGGCCCCTGAAAAACAAACAAACAAACAAACAAACAAAGCCAACCCTGGTAGGGTTCATCCTTACATTCCCAAGGTGGGAGGAGCTCAGGTAAGAGAAGAGTCCCAAGATGCACTTCAAGCCTGGGGCTGGAGCCAAAGCAGAGGAAGAACTAGGCACTGACCGAGCATTCAAGGACCAAGGTCCTTTCAAATCCAGGGCACAGCTGTGATGACAGAGAGCCCCACACCTCTTTAGTCCTCTAAAAAGGGAGATGGGGGTGAAATCAATGGGGATTTCTCCCTGACTTAGCAAACAAGGAAGCAGGCAGAAGAGAACAGCTCAGGATTTACTGGTGGAGGGAAAAGGAGCCGGGAACAATAGTCCATTGTTCGCTAAAGAGAAACAGTGTTGTGAAGACTGGACCATGACTGGCTGAGGTGGCTTCCTTGGGGACTGACTCCTGGGTAGTAGTAAGCCTTCGGTAGCAGACCTGCCTTCAGCCAGGGACCTGAGGGGAGCTTCTACAGGGCACAGGCTGTCCCAAGTGTCACTGTCTTGTCCCAGCCTCTTAAGAAAGGACTTGATTTTTTTTATTACCTTGAGGATTCTGGGAGGGAATTCGGGGCTGTGACTCTGTACCGTGGTCACCCTGAAGTATAGCAACAGAAGGAGGCTGGGCTATGAAGAACACCTGTGCTTGCTCTGTTCTGGAGTTTGCCTCACCCTAACTGCCAGTCTGGGATGTGGCTTGGGCTGTGTCATTGGCCTTGACTGTTCAGCAGGCTTTCCTGGCCTGTCTGCCCATGACCTGAGATCAACTCACCCTGGTACACCACCTGAGTCCCACTATCTCCCTGTGATGGGTGACCTTTGTGTACTGTGTCTTGGGTCCATTATATGAATTGTGAGCAGGGTTCATCTATTTTAAACACAAATGTTTACAAAATAAAGAATATTTCAAACCATAGGTGTGTGGGTCTGTATGAATCTCTGTGAGGGACAAAGTATTATCAGGACATTGATGGTGACATGGGAGACAGTGAAACTGAGAGAAGAGGTCCTAGAATCCTAAAGCCCAGAATGACAAGGGACCTGGTGAGCTTTATCTGTCTTCCTTAGTGACATCTGCAGAAGAGCCCAAAGCAACCCACCCCCCACCCCCACTGCCCACCTGTGAGCTCACAGGAGCAAGGGGAGGACTAGGAGAAAGGTGGGCAACATGGGGATCTTTAAATCCAAGATGGTGGCTGGCCATGTGTTATAGCTAGATCAGAAAAGTCCTTCCTGGAGGCATTAGGAAGGATTGTTTCAGATTCACTGGAACAGAGCAAGCACGGGCGTTCTCTGTATTCCAGATAGCCCATCCCATGAGATAGCCCATGGGAGCCTAGGTTGGATTGGAACCTAGGAAGGTGAGGTGTTGGCAGTATGGAGATGCTGGAGACAGCCGAGGTGGGCAGGAGGATGAGGGAAGGAGTGAAACAGCAAGGAAGTGGCAGTCCTAAATCCGAGCACTTGCCTGATTCTGAACACTTGCTGTGCGGGAAGGAGTGGTTATCTTTATGAGTCCAACAGATAAGGAAGCAGATTCTCAGAGAGCTTTAAAGACTTCACCCAAGAGTTCCAAGGAAATAGCAGAGTTATAAATAAAAGTCAGTGCCCTGGACTTCCTAGAACCCAGAGTAGAGATAGTAAAGCTTTGGAATATCTATCTAGAAAGTTCTCTATAAGCAATTCTTTTACAGTCAGAACCGAGATCCGCCCACCTACTATGACTAAGGACAAGCACTCTGCTGCAGAAAGCCACAGGGAAAGCAAGCTTTGTTAGTGCGTACCCAAAGTCTTAAGCCTCTGGAAAGTGGAGGCAATGTGTACACCTGCAGACAGATATTTTAGGAATATCTTAATGGTTTTACTCAGCAGTAAGAAGTGAGCCTCCAGGAGACCCGTGAGGGCTCTAGGTCTTCTTGAAGAAGTATGAAGCCACTCCAGACTCAGGACTTGCCTGAAGAGGGCTTACAAAGAGGCAGCAAAGAAAAGCATCCTTCTCTCTGGAAGCCCCGGGTGCTGGAGGAAGCTCTAGAGGGCGGAGGAACCTGGCAGGTTACTATCAAGTTCTTATTTACACCATTGCCAAGTCCCTCTGACTCTGTAGCTTGGTAGCAATAGTCACTGGCTGTGCCTAGGGATTCTGTCATGCCCTCAGAAGAATTAAGTTCTTGCCACCATTTATGGCATCGAAAGACTCCATTCCCACTTGGATAATGGAAACTTGTTCTTAGGGAGCTGTCAGACAATGAGCTCCACACCCTTAAACAAGCTATGCAGCAGAAGTGAAGGCACTCCCGGGAAGTAGTTTCTTTGTCTCCCAACAAATCAGATCCGGAAGGCTGGGTGCCACTCTTGCTGACTCTCTTCTAGGAGACAGCTCTCACTGGATAGGAAAACATTTGCCTTATTAAAATAGCCAGGATAAACCCAATGGTTAGTTTTACTGATGGGGGAAATCAAGGGTTTCTGAAAAGTTCCTGATTCAGTTAGCTCATGCTTGGACCGTGGAGTGGCATTATGGTCTTTTCAGCTGCTGAGCTCCCAAG
This sequence comes from Mus musculus, assembly GCF_000001635.26. Classification (NCBI taxonomy): domain Eukaryota; kingdom Metazoa; phylum Chordata; class Mammalia; order Rodentia; family Muridae; genus Mus; species Mus musculus. The sequence continues at coordinate 76,796,329 of NC_000078.6, read as the reverse complement.
AGTGGGCTCCGATGACAGCCCTCAGCAGGCCAGAGATCGCCCATCATACATGGCTGGCTTTGAGGATGTCTTAGTGGCCTACCTGGAACCGCAGCTGCTTTGCCTTCCTGCATGTCACCTCCTGTGAGGAGAGGGTCACACATTCACACAAGCCTCCTCCAAAAAGTCTCAGAGACTGAACCTGTCTGAGAGGGAGATAGGTACAGTTGTCTACCCAGAATTTTACCATCCATTCTGAGGGTCCTGATCACTAAGTCAGCAAGGACTCCATCCTCATGACTGGCTTGGGAATGGAGAGCGGAGGTGGATGTCCTAATGTAGGACATGCTACAGTACAGGGACAAAGACCCCAGTGTTCTCCAGGACAAGGAACATCATTCACTAAAAGGCTTCCTAAGACAAACACATCTTCGTCCCTCTGCCTGGTGCAAACTGAGGCACTGGAAAACAACACACTCTCCTCCCAAGGGTCCCTTTGATTCCACTTGAGAATTCAGACCCAAGCATATCTTGTCTCCCACAACTCAGAGACTGATGCTCTAATAAATGTGTTGAGACAGATGTCTGTGCCAGGCAAAATCAACTTGCTGGGGCAAGCAGAAGTCAATCTTGCATCCTCCCTCCCTTCTTTCCTCCCCACTTGACCTTTATGGCTCTGGTTTCCAGCAAGGAGTGAATTATTCACATCTGCTCACAGATATCAAATTGGCCCTTTCCAGGTTGCCAGTGGGGTGGGGCAGAAGGTGGCTTTGTTCAGTGGCAGTAAGTGGGAGGAGCTACAGCCTTGTTCAAACAGTTCACAGGTGGGTACCTGTTTTTTGCTAAGTCATCCCGGGAATGCTCAAAGGCCCTTTGTGAAGTCCTTTCGGTCTTCTCCGGCTCCTCCTTTCTTCCCACCGGTCTAAAGGACTTAAGGAGGCTCACAGAGCAGGGCAGGGCTCACTGCTCTTCAGCATGGCTTACATTGCCAAGTCGTTCTACGATCTCAGTGCCGTTGGCCTGGATGGGGAGAAGATAGACTTCAATACGTTCAGAGGCAGGGCTGTGCTGATTGAGAATGTGGCGTCACTCTGAGGAACAACTACCCGGGACTACAACCAGCTCAATGAGCTGCAATGTCGCTTTCCCAGGCGCCTGGTAGTTCTCGGCTTCCCTTGCAACCAGTTCGGACATCAGGTGAGGAGTTCCTTGGGTTCTATCCAAGGAGTTGATGGACAGAGCTTGAGTGGAAGAAAGGGTTGAGTGTGTCTTGGGATATCTGGACTTGAAGGGCATGCTGCATCAATTGAGGTCTAGGTGAATGTAAAACATCACAGGGAAGAAGTAGATATGGTCTAAGAGTAAGCATTGAGGGTGTGCCTTTTAGTACTGTCTTTCCAAAATGAGGGTTGCTTCCAGGTCTCTCCACTGTGTCTTTGAGTACTTCATTAGTTACTTGTTGAACAAATGAGTGGAGAAAATAGGTTAAGAATCACTACGTTGGCATGGAGGGACATTCCTGTACTCCTAGGATTGATGTGAGTTTGGCACTAACCTGGGCTTACCAGCAAGGTCTCAAAAAAATCACTGTGCATACAGCTCAGTGGGTAGATTACTTGCCCAGCCTATGTGAAACCATGGGTTTGATCCTAAGTGTTGCATAAGCCAGCTGTGATAGCTTACCTCTAATCCCAGCACTTGGAAGATGGAGACAGGAAGGTCAGAAATTCAAGGTGATCCCCTGACTATAGCAAATATGAACCTGAAGAACTCGTCTTAGACAAACAATTGGGATTGAGATGTCGGTGACTTGGGAGTCCTTACTTAGTTCCGGTTGCCTTGGTTCAATGCTTTAATGGCTCTGAGACCATTGAGAGAGGTGGCTTAGTTTTCTGTTTGAGTTTCCACATGTGTTGGTTTAATAGAAGTTGACTTAGCTCATAAGTTTACTGTGAGGCTCATGGCATAAGACACATGAAAAGTAAGGAGAGAGATGTGGAAATAGTGTGCGAGTATTATTTAAAGGCTTGTTTCTAATCAGCAAGCTGGAAAAGGAATATGGGAGAAGGGAAAGGTCCGAAGCGTGCACTCACCTCCTCTGGACATCACGTGCGCCTTCTGTCTCTGAATAACAGGTCAGATTCTTACAGAGCTTCAGCATGCACGCCTCAAGCTATCTTTTAGGGATTCTGTTTCTCTTTATGATTTAACTGTACTAGCAAGCCAGGTGTCCCTAAGTGGACTCTCTAATTAGAGTCGTCATAGTTCAAATTGCAGTGGCAGGAAGGTACACAGGAAGGATGTCTGGGACATACACAGGAAGGATGGCTGAGATAAACCAGAGACCCAGCCATCACTATGCTCACAGGTCCTTCCCCCTGAAGCCTCTGTTCAGACTTTGCCGGGGAGAGACAGGAAGGGCTAAACCCCATTGGAGGTGTTTCTCAACCCAGGAGATGCCTCTGGCCTTACACCTCACTTGTGGCTGGCTGGCTGGCTGGCTGGCTGCTGAAAGGAGTCATAACTCAATATCTACAGAGCCAGAGCACAATCAGGGCAGAGGAAAGGGAAAATGGTAGGTTGTGTGCAAGCATGCACATTTGTGGACATCACATCATTGTGGGTCCTGGACTAATTAAACCTTAACTGACAACTTTTACCAACAGCAGGTAGAAGTGCCTCCTTTCCTTCTCTTCCCTGATCTCAAGGTTCCTTAAAGCACCAAACACCATTATGTTAATTGCCCAGGGTAGATTAGGGCCTGAAGCAACTGTTAAAAAGTGCTGAATCTCTAACTACATTTGTTTGTTTGTTTGCTTGTTTATTGGAATGTGTGTGAGGGTGTGCACACACCACAGTGCATGGATAGAGGTTAGAGCACAATTTGTGAGAGTGGACTCTCCTTAAATCATGTGGTATTCCCTGGCCTCCAAAGTTTTGGGTGTAGCCTCCTTTCCACCAAGGCCATAACTGGTGAGATGGTTCAATGGGCAAAAGCACTTGCCGCAAACCTGATGACCTAAATTCAGTTCTCAGAACTCAGGTGGTAGAAGGAGAGAAGTCAATTTCATAGGTTGTTCTCTGACGTGCAAAGGTGGCACTCAGTATAAAATAAATGTAAAAAGTACAAAAACCCACAACACAATGGCAGAGAGAGAGAGAGAGAGAGAGAGAGAGAGAGAGAGAGAGAGAGAAAGGCAGAGCAAATGGAGAAGAAACACATATGTGCAACACACACATGCACACACAGGAAGGAGAGATCATGGAGGAGTGTTGGGGAAGAAAAGATTTGCACTGGTGCACCCTGGGTTTCTTCTCCCTTTCTTCATGCTCTTTGTCTTCTCATCCAGGAGAACTGTCAGAACGAGGAGATCCTGAACAGCCTCAAGTATGTCCGACCTGGGGGTGGGTACCAGCCCACCTTTAGTCTTACCCAAAAGTGTGACGTCAATGGGCAGAACGAGCATCCTGTCTTTGCCTACCTGAAAGACAAGCTGCCCTACCCTTATGATGACCCGTTCTCCCTCATGACCGATCCCAAGCTCATCATATGGAGTCCCGTGCGCCGCTCAGACGTGTCCTGGAACTTTGAGAAGTTCCTCATAGGGCCAGAAGGGGAGCCCTTCCGTCGCTACAGCCGCAGCTTCCAGACCATCAACATCGAGCCTGACATCAAACGGCTCCTCAAAGTTGCCATCTAGATGAGAGCTGCTCAGCCCAGGAATCTCCCACTGTTTCCCCTGAGCAGTCTTCCTCAGGGCTCAGTGTACCCTCGGGAGACCCTGGGAGACCAAGGCATTCCCTGAATATCGTCCCCTTGCCTTCCCTACCGGCCATTTCCTTTAGCTCCCTCAAGGCTCTTGGGGAGTTTGCTTGGGGCTCTAAGTCTGGGGTAGGTTCTGGGCCTTCACAGAATGATGGCATCTTCCTAAACCCTTCTGGGAGATGTCTGAGAAGTTGTGAAGGGTCCAGAGCCAGTCTGCTTTAGAGTCCAATAAAGTGTAGGTGTGGCAATGGCCTGGGTCTCTGTCTTCCTTTCTAAAATTTTCAAGTGTTTCATTCTGTGTATAAGTGTGCACATGGGTGGAGGTCAGAGGTCAACTTTGGGGAATTGCTTCCAGGGCTGGAACTCAGGTCACTGGGCTTGTCTCACTGAGCCATCCTGCTGGCCCCATGCCTCACTGAGCCATCCTGCTGAGCCCCATGCCTCATTGAGCCATCCTGTTGGCCCCATGTCTTCTTTCTGGACAGAGGTGGAGGGGTGGTCAGAACTGTGGTGGGATGGAGGGGCTGGAAACACACTGAAGTTTGGGAGGGTGTAGCTCTGGCCAAGGGGATACTCCAGTTACTATATGGATTAGGTTGTGGTCAAGGTCTGTAGTGACAGTTGGAGTTGTTGTAAATGTGAATTATTTCATGGCTCTTTTAGAATCAGCAAAAAGAGGTGGTGATAAAGTGAAATAAAGAGAAGGAAAAGACAGCAGGGCCCCTTTGGCTGAGTGTATTAGGAGGCTGTTAGACTACAGTCAGCAGTCAAGAAGACAGCTCATCATTGTGGGTCCTGGACTAATTAAACCTTAACTGACAACTTTTACCAACAGCAAGGGTGTAGAAATTGCAGTTACCAGGAACACAAAAGTACTTTATCCTTCTTTTGATTACTTAAAATTTAAATTTCTAAAATTATAGCGTGTACACGCACGTGCGTGTTCACATACACGTATGTATATGGGATGTGGCATGTGGAAGTCAGAGAACAACTCGCAAAGCCTCCCTCCGTCATGGGAATGCCAGAGATTGAAATCAGGTCATCAGGCTTATAATGGACACTCATGTTCTACCTGTGTTCTATTCAAGCTCACACACTCACAAAGCCAGGCACGAGGCAAATGGAGGCGTGAATGAATGACTGAGTTAATGTCTTCTGCGAAGGTAGGACAGAGGCATGACTGCATTTACTTCCTCTATGAGGGGACAGAATGACCCTTTAGAGAATGAGTTTATGATGTTCCCATGATTGGTACTCACTATAAGAACAGGTCGCCCCAGACTCCTCATCCATCGAAAGCACACTGTAAAAGTACCAGTACCACCAAAGCCGGGGTCTGTCATGCTCGGTGGGATTCCTTTCTGTTAACATTTTCCCCTCTGTCTTAAAGCCTTCAAGGGATGGGTCTCCAAACCAGAGACCCTGCTACAGAATGGCAGTGCCGACGATGTCCCCTTTAGTCTGCTCCTCACAATCTGTTTGCCAAGCACTTGCATCCTCTGAGAAGTGTGGGACTGAGGTTAGTGATGCCGACTGTCTGACCTGCAGCTCCAGCTTTCACTGATGGTGCTTCATGTCAAAGGGGTAACCTGAGTGTTACAGTGGGGAGCCCAGGCATCCGTCTGAAACACCCTCTATTAAGGCTGCTCTCAGCTTGACTCTTGAAAAATGCAGCCCGTTTGAATTGCTTATCTTAAAGCCAGCAGCTGGTGTATACATTCTTCTGCAGAAGGGCCATGCGCTAATTTTAGAGTAGTAACGATAGAGACAAACTCTTTCTCTGGTGAAATGGAATAGGGGATTTGTGCCTGGTGCTACGTTTTGTTTTTGTCTTGCTTTCCATCATCTTGATAGTGCCTGTCATTGTATCTGATAACTGAGACAGTTATCCTGGATGTCCAGCGAGCCTAGATGTTGGCATTATGCCACTGGCAACTTAGGGTGCGACATGCCAGCCCAGTGTGTTGGATTTTTTCCATGTGGCTCAAAGGAGAACTAGAATTTCAGTATGATCTTAGGCAGAGTGAGAAAGGGCAAAAAATGGTAGAACATGGGCTCCTTGCTTAGAAGGGGGTAATGCTGTTTGCTTCAGACAGGACCTGCCCAGTTTTTCTTAGGAGGCAGAGAGGCAGGATGCCCTTTTATGATGCCGCTGTTGTAGTGAGGAGTAAGGGTTGCTTTCCTTCATTCTCCATCTCATTTCCCCACACGTTGTCCTCAGGAGCAGAGTTAGTAGAATCTCCCACTTTCCTGAATAAGCAAAATCTTTTACTCAGACTTCCCAGGGACACTGAGGAGCAGGCCGAGGTCTCCGTAGGATGCTCTGGCAGACGTGCTGAGATGCTGCTGCGCAGCTTAGGAGTGCCCGGACTGCACTGAGGGCTCTGCAGACAAGCTTGGGGGTGGTTTAGAGGACCAAGACACACAGACTAAAGTGGGTGGGTATAACATAATCTTTTTTACTGTGTGCCATAGCTACATCTCACCTTAAGAAATACTGAGCCAAACTCTAGAACTTTCTTATAAACACCATTAACCATGACAATACAAAATACCAGTAACTGAAATAGACTATATTCACACACTGCATTGAGTAATTTCTATGCATTATTTACACAGACTCCATGAGGAATTCTTTAAGGAGATGGTAGCTGGATGGACTAGCTGGACCATAGTCTGTAAGCCATTCTAATAAATTCTGCCCTCTCATCGATCCATCTGTAAGTTCTGTTTATCTAGAGAACCCCAAAGGCCTTTTGAAGACAGAGTGCCAGTTACATGGCATCAGCCTGGGGGGCTGGGCCAGGGATCTCCAGAAGGTGCTATATGCTTTGAATTGGTGTCCAATATATGATAGTGTCTCCCATAACCAGGCTCCATGGGTCCAGGAATCAAGGGGTGGAAAAGGGAATAGTTCCACTCACTATCACACCTAGTAACCTAGTAGAAAAAAAATTTTTTGCTTCCTGTTCCAGTGACCTTAAGTTCTGTTTGAATAGAAATTTTGGTTCCAGAGCTAGGAGGATGAGGATTATAATTGACAGGAGTGTTTCTGCCATAGGTAGGAGGGCTCCTGCCAGGAGTCACAACAAACATTTCATTAAACTGGAAATTCAGACCTCCCCGTGGCCACTTGGGGTTTCTGATGCCTTTGAGCCTACAGGCTAAGACAGGAATAACAGCGTTAGGAGGGGTGATTGACCCAGATTACTGGGAGGGAAATTGGATTACGTCTCCACAGTGGAGTAAGTAAGATTATGTTGAGAGTACAGGAGATCCTCTAGGGCAGTTATTCTCAACCTGTGGGTTGCAACCCCCTTGGAGGACAATGAACACTTTCACAGGGATTACATATCAGATATTCTGCATACCAAATTTTATAATTCATAACAGTAGCAAAATTACAGTTATAAAGTAGCAGTGAAATAATTTCCCAGTTGGGGTGACCACAACATGAGGAGCTGTATTAAGGAATCAAAGCATTAGGAAGGTTGAGAGCCACTGCTTTAGTGCGTCTGTTGGTGCTACCATGCCCTGTGATTAAAGCCACTAGGAAAATATAAAAACCTAATCCAGGAAGGATGACAAAGGACACACACCCTGTAGGAAGGAAGGTATGGATCAGTCTTCTAGGAAAAGAGAGCCAAGACTTGCTGAGGTGGAGGAAATACAGAATGGGTAGTAGAGAAAGGTAGTTACAAAAACCAGCCAAGGCTATTTGACCATTCATAGAAATGAGGATTATAATTGACAGGAGTGTTTCTGCCATATTTTTGCTAAGTATTCCTTTATACAAATACTTGTGTTATCTTTATTCCATTTCTTTATTGTGTAATGTAACAGTTAAGAAAATATCAGTGGCTATATTTGAGATACTAAAAGAATGTCCTTCAAGGGACATTGCCCCCTATTTATAATTCATTTTCAGCTTTATGGGGAATAGTTATATCATGTTAGGTATAATTATAATATGGTTAAATATATAAGATGTTTGCAATTGTATTTAGGATAGTTACATTGTGTCTAGACTTTATTAGGCTATTGTTTCCTTTTGGTAATTAAGCATAACATAAGGAGATATGATTGTGAGCCAAATTGGCAAGGGTGGACTTATGATAGCTATTCTTAGTTGTCAACTTGACTACATCTGGAATGAACTAAAACCCAAATGGCTGGGCACACCTGTGAGGGATTTTTTCCCCTTAATTAAACCTTTGTAGTAGGAAGACCCACTTCTACCCCAGATCTTTGAGATGGGAAGATACATGTTTAACCCGGGCTACACCTCCTGCTGGCGGCCTATCTAAAGGACAGGGAAGAGGGAAGCTTGTTCTTTGTCTGCTTGCTCTCCCTAGCGAGTCCATTTCTTCACTAGCATTAGAGCCTACTTCTTGGGGATTGTGGCATCTACTGATGACCAGCCGAGATATCCAGCTTTGTGGACTGAACAGTTAGTGGAATTTTTGACCTTTCATTGGTAGACAGTCATTCTTGGAATAGCGGAACCACAGCCTATAAACCACTAAATAAATCGTCTGTCCTCCCTCCCTCCCTCCCTCGCCCCCCCATCTGTCTTTAAGTTTTGTTCCCCTAGAGAAGCCTGGGTAAGACATCTACCAAGGATAAAGACCTAGTAAATAGCAGAATTGAAAGTTGAAAGTTTCAACATAATGAGTTCCTGACCAAAACCGGGTGAGATTCTTCTTTTTTCTTTTCTTTATTCTTTTATTTTCTTTTCTTTCCTTTCTCTCTCTCTCTCTCTCTTTCCTCCTCCTCCTCCTCCTTCTTCCTCCTCCTCCTCCTCTTCTTCTCTTTTTTTTTAAGATTTATTTATTATGTATATAGTGTTCTGACTGCATGTATGCCTACAAGCCAGAGGAAGGCACCAGATCTCATTATATATGTTTATGAGCCACCATGTGATTGCTGGGAATTGAACTCAGGACCTCTGGAGGAGCAGATAGTGCTCTTAACCTCTGAGCCATCTCTCCTGCCCCAAGGAGATATTCTTAAAAATAAATAAATAAATTATGGTGCAGGAGAGATGGTTAAGAGCATTGGCTGTTCTTCCAAACATCCTGAGTTCAGTTCCCAGCAACTACATGGTGGCTCACAACCATCTGTAATGGGATCTGATGCCCTCTTCTGGTGTGTCTGAAGACAGCTACAGTGCACTCACATACATAAAATCAATAAATCTTAAAAAAAATTGTAAAAGCCTGAGGAACAGGAAGCTTGCTTAGACTGTGTGTCCTACAAATGTCAATGAAGAAACGCCCATGAACTCTCATCAACATGGTTGTCTAAACAAAACCAGAACAAGGGCACTACCAATAGACATGCTAACATGGAAGGAGGAGGAGAGGCCTCAACCACAGGCAGAGAGCTAGAGGCAACTAAGGAATATTGAGTGGGAAAAATCATCTTCCCTAGCTAGAGAAAGAGCCCAAATTGGTTATCCAGTTCCAAGTGGTCAGCCCTGAAATCATAAACATACAAGTAACACTAGGCATACTGAGCAGGTTGTATTTCTATATTTAGTAATATAAATACACACGCTGGGCAGTGGTGGCGCACACCTTTAATCCCAGCACCTGGGAGGCAAAGGCAGGCAGATTTCTGAGTTTGAGGCCAGCCTGGTCTACAGAGTAAGTTCCAGGACAGCCAGGGCTACACAGAGAAACCTTGTCTTGAAAAACCAAACAACAACAACAATAATCACACACACACACACACACACACACACACACACACACACACACACACACACACACATGTAACAACAAGGGAAAAAGGACATGAATTTGGAAGCAAGGGAGGGGCAAATACAAGAGATCAAAGAGGGAAAATTATGTCATTGTATTTTAATTACAAACTTTTAAACATGATTTTATAGATTACATTTATGAATTTTATAATGTATACTTTTATATAACATAAATATATATGTATATGTATCAATCAATCACTGGGAGATTGCCCAAGAGCACTTGTTGCTCTTCCAGAGTACTCAAGTTTGGTTCTCAGTACCCACACTGGGCAGGTAGGTCACAAAAGCTGTAACTCTAGCTCCATGGGATCTGACATGCTCTTCTGATCTCCTCGGGTACCCACATACATGAGGCACACACACATATATACAAATATAAACAAAAATAAGTATTTAAGGTTGGGTATGGTGGCACATACCTTTAATCCCAGCACTTGGGAGGCAGAGGCAGACAGATATCTGAGTTCAAGGCCAGCCTGGTCTACAGAGCCAGTTCCAGGACAGCCAAGGCTGTACAGAGAAACCCTGTCCTAAAAAGCCAAAAGTAAATAAATCAATAAAGTTGCCAGACATGGTGGTCCACACCTTTAATATCAGCACGAGGAAGGAGGCACAGGTTGGAGGATATCTGTGACTGTGAAGCAAGCCTGGTTTATCTAGTAAATTCCACACCAGCCAGGGCTTCATAATGAGATCATGTCTCAAAACACACACACACACACACACACACACACACACACACACACACACACACACACACGCAAAAACAAAAACCAATCAAGTCAGACAGAATTCCATCACAGAGAAGGGGAGGTTGGCACAAAGTCCCATCCCTAGCCAAGAGGCTATTTCAATTGATAGCTGCTGGGAATGGGAAAACCACCGTCTTCAATGGAATAATACTGGGGAAATGAACCACACCCCAGGGCAGGCCCCATGCCCAGTAGCTCATGGAAACAATCAGACTTCATGGGTTTTTTTGTAGTTGTTGCTGGTTTGTTTGGGCTTGTGTTTTCGTGTTTGTTTTTTTAGAGAGAGAAAGAACATGAAGTTGGGAGTACTGCGAGGTGGAAGAGGATCTGGGAGGAGTTGGGGGAGGGAAAAGCATGTCAATATAGTATATGACCTTGAAAAAAGTAAATAAAAACATGAAAAATAATACAACTAACTGACAACAAAACATACATAAAAATAAAAGACCATCAGCTAGACTCTAGCTAGATTGGTATCATAGCTGAGTAAAGAGAAAGATGTCAGGACAGCTGACATTCCAATACCCAGAGTGACCTCCTCTCATTAGTAAATGAGTTTGTCTGGATTTCCTTCATTTGAACAGAAAATGAAGAACAGGAGAAATCAGCGGAACTGGATTTAGGTCATCTTTATTCCATTAGAGTCCCAGAAGAGTTCCCAACACAATAGCATATCACAAAGTACAGCACCAGGTTGGCTGGATAATAGTGAAGTAGAAAGGGTCTTGTGTTTTGAAACGTTGTAATTTATATCAAAACAGATGGGTACTTTTGTAATGCTGTGTGACAGATGAGGTGTCAGTGGGGCAGACAGAACCACATTCCTCAGCTCCAGGTGACTAGGCCAGACCCATCAGCAGACCGCAATGCGACTCCTAAGCGGGAATCACTCACTGCTGCTATCTGCAAAAATGAAGCAGTTCTCTGCCCTTTGGATTCGTTTTACCAAATGGTTTCCTCAACAGGTCAGACATACATTTAGGTGAAATGGAAAGCATTTTCCAGGAATAAACCACCCGACTTAACCTGAACAATGTCTTCGTCTGACGTGCCTGGGTTCTGTGGAGGCCATCATTCCACCCTAAACCAACCTCCCCCAACCTTACCTAAGCTTTATAGCTCACAATCACCCAGCACCACTGCTGGGAGGGGGTCCCTGTGGTGGCTGAGGGACTCTGAGCTGTCGATATTAAGTTGGTTCTTCCTGACTCAAAGCTGGAACGACAATAGCACCACTCCCGCCCAGTGTAACTAAGCGTTCTCTATGGCTATTATGGCACTCAAACCGCCATAATATAAAAAGGGTTCCCAGGCATCCACACTGCACAGGCGCTCATTTTCTGCATGCCTCCCTGGGAACTCTTAGATACAATGTAAGAAACAGCTTTCTTTCTAAGACCTGCTCCCTTTAAGTTTGGGTGTAGACTAAGAACTGAAGGCACATCATTGTATCAGAGCTTTACAAGGCTTTCCAACGCATCTTACATTCATGAATTCATTTGGGTCTTCTAACAGAACTGCAAAGGAGTGCAATATCACACTCTGCGAGTCCGTCTGGTTTTACAGAAACAGGACACTGAAGTCCAGAGCACTGCTCTGTCCTGTGGCTGTGTGGCTGCCAAGGACAGTGCGACCTAAATGCCTGGGTTATGACCTCCAGGCCTGTGCTCTCAGTTTTGGCACACAGCACACTCTAAGATCCCTCTGAGTAAATGGAACAGTTCTGCTCATTTGTATCGCATCCTTTACTCGGATTTCTGCTTTCTACCGTGTGCTCTCTGGGACAGGCTTCCATGTAGGCCACAGCACCTTCGGTCACCATGCCTCCCTCCTCAGCCTCCTGACAGCTTCTCAGATGTCCCTTGTTCTGGAAGACCTTGGTAGTTTTGAGAGACACTGGCAGGCAGTCTGTTGAACTGAGCTTGCACGTTGACCTTCTGAGTAAACAGATTATGCTCCCTGGGAAGAAAACCCCGGAGATCTTCACACTGCATCACATCAAGGATCCTGTCAGCGCCTGCCTGAGCCAGTGCTCGTTAGCTTTCTCTTCCATAGTTACTCCTTGCCCTCTCTTTCCAGGCTACTCCTTGGAAGGAAGTCAACTGCATACATAGCCCACACTGACAGAGTAGGACCATCAGAAATCCCTTCTGACCCCTGCCTTCTTCTCTTCCTTAATTATCCATCCATCCATCCATCCATCCATCCATTCATCCACCCGATCATTGCTATCAGCATGGACCAATGGAAATTTAGTGCATACTCTGGCTATATTCCAAAACAGCAACTTACTCATTTTCAAATTATTAAAGCTTTGTTCACGGGAGCTCCTGTCTGACCATCTTTTAATCCAGTGGTTCTCAACCTACAGGTCTAGATTCCTTTGGGGCTTAACAATCCTTTCACAGGGTCACATATCAGAAATCCTGCATATCAGATATTTGCATTATAATTTATAACTAGCAAAGTTACAGTTAAGATGTAGCAATGAAAATAATTTTATAGTTGTGGGTCACCACAGCATGAGGAACTGTATTAAAGGGTCACAGCACTAGGAAGGTTGAGACCCACTGTCTTAATCACTGTGGTTTTTGTTATATATATGGCACCAAATGCTCTAATTTCTGCCTCATTCTGTCATTTACTTTTGCAAGGAGTCCTGGGCTCTTCTGACAGGAAACCAAGATCTGAGTGTAGAAGTGCTTTGGTTTTAGTTATGTTCCAGTCAGATAACCACGAGAAAAGACATCTCACTCTAGCTGTGCTAATGTGTACAGGGGACTTTATCAGAGCAACTCAACTCCAGGAAACAACAGTACCCCAAATTACTTTTTCATCCAAACAGGGAAGTCTAAATAGAAAAGAAAACATACAAACAATTTTCATTACTAAACAAACCATTAGGCTTGCTATTTTTTTTAAAGATTTATTTATTTATTATATGTAAGTACACTGTAGCTGTCTTCAGACACTCCAGAAGAGGGAGTCAGATCTTGTTACAGATGGTTGTGAGCCACCATGTGGTTGCTGGGATTTGAACTTTGGACCTTCGGAAGAGCAGTCGGGTGCTCTTACCCACTGAGCCATCTCACCAGCCCTAGGCTTGCTCTATTTTAAAGCAAGCCAACACAGTTACAAGAGAACCATGGGAGGCTTAGAACAGCAGAGTCATCTGCCGGGGGTCATCAGGGAGAATACTGATAGTATCTTCAGCTTTGCCACACAACAGACACAGCATGGTATATTCCTAGAACGAGACAAAGTGCAAAATTACCTCAAGAGACAGAGAGAAAGATGGTCTATAAACCATTGCTCAGTAAAGCTTCCCTACAAATTGTCACAAGTAATCTTCCTGAACATTAGATTGGTTTTCCAAAACCTATTAGCAATGCTTTAGGTGTATTCTGTATACTCCTGGAACCTTTTGTTTATATAAATTCTCATCATGTTTGTAAGAATGGCTTACATACTGAAGTATATGGCTATTTCTTGGTTTAAGAAAGCATACATATTTAGCTTAGTACTAACGAAGATATCTGGGCTGGGACTGCATGTGCCTCAACTGGTAAATCACCATTGGGGATGCCCAGCATGCAAAAAGCCCTGATACTAATCTCCAACGATGCACAAGCTGGACATGATGGCACACAACTGTATCCCAGCACTCAGGAGATGGGGGCAGGAGGAGCAGGCGTTCAAAGATAGCCTGGATTCCAGAAAACCTTGCTTCAAAAACAAAAACAAAAACAAAAACAAAAACAAAAACCACACCACCAACAACAACAACAAACAAAACAAAACAAAACAGAACAGAACAGAACAGAACAGAATAAAGGCAGTGAAGTGGCTTAGCAAGTAAAGGGTGCTTGCTGTGCAAGCCTAGTAACCTGAGCTGATGCCAGGAACCTACACAGTGGGAGAATCTACTTCTGATCTGAGGGTGGTCCTCTGACCACTACACATTCCAATGCAAACATGTGCACTGTACACACACACACACACACACACACACACACACACACACACACACACACACACACACACACACAGAGAGAGAGAGAGAGAGAGAGAGAGAGAGAGAGAGAGAGAGAGAGAAAGAGAGATAATAAAGCAGATTGGATGTGTATTTTAAGGACACATTCTTGTTCTTAGGACCGTTCCTTTCCAGGATATTTATGCAACAGGATGGGAAAAAAAGAGAATTCTCAAACTGAAAAGCTATCTTTATCAGCCCTAGGAAATAAAAAAATAAATAAATGTACATTAAATTCACTAGCATGTACACCTCATACTTAAAAGGTTAACTGCCTGAGACTTCATCTATTTAGGTATCTACTAAGTTTCATGGATCTGGTGTGTAACAAGTGTCTAGACTGCCGGCAGAAGGGGATTTATTTTAAGCACGATTCCTTAGGGCAAAGTCCTGTTCTGACAGTTGTCATAGATTTATTTCCTTTAAACTTTTTTATTTAAAATATTTTTATTTTGTTTACAAAAACAAGTATCTACATTGAATCTACTAGTGTCTTCACACTTGATGTTGCTATTGCTAGCTGTCTGGAAATGGATCAGTCAATTCGTTTCTTGGGTCTGGACAGTCACTGGAGAAGGCTGCCCAGCTCAACAGAGACAAGGGCACAAAGACTCTAAAGAAGACAAGTCCCTTTCTATTTCAGCTGGCAAGTCCAGACAGACAGCAGGCAGCAGGCAGCAGGCAGCAGGCAGCAGACAGCAGACAGCAGACAGCAGGCAGCAGGCAGCAGGCAGCAGGCAGCAGGCAGCAGGCAGCAGGCAGCAGGCAGCAGGCAGCAGGCAGCAGGCAGCAGGCAGCAGACAGCAGACGGCCTGCTTCTTAAAGACTGCTCTTGAATTAATCAATCGGCCAGCTGATTGCTTTCCAGTGCGGAGGCTAAATCCTGAACCTTGTGCACACCAAGCAGGCAGTCTTCTTAGTGAAGACTGAGCCGCCTCCCTGCACTTGTGATTTAAAGTCTCCTCTACGCCCAGGAGAAACACATACAGGCTAAAGCCCGGAGGAGAGGTACCAGGCATGATACAACATACAACAGTAACCTACCTCTACAAGGCGTTTACTGTTGTCAACTGGACATCACCATTGGGGATGCAATCTCTTACAGAAACCAAGACGGACTAACAGAGTGTGATGGTGAACATCTCCAATCACACACTAGGCTGAGACAGGAGAATCCTAAGGCTGAAGCAGGGAGGGAGCCGGTGACCCTGTGAAGCTGCACACATGGCTGAGTTCTGGGTAGAATACAGCTCAGCTGGAAGTGTGCTTGCTTTGCAAGCGCGAAGACCAAAGTTTAATCCTCACTATGGCTCAAACAAAACAAAATCGAAACAGCAACAAAATAAAAATGTTCTTTCAATTTAAAAAGGGGAGGGAACTGAATTTTCAATTAAGCTAAGCTCTGTCAAGTGTCTAGTCAGGTCTTCCGAGCTTTGCGATATATGCACAGTGGCCAGCCATCAACCAAGGAAAGAATGCACCATGACCTTTACCAAACTAACACACAGCATATGGGAAAAAACCTGATATAATGTATGATATAGCCAGCTAAGATTATTAAATTAGTGAGATTGGTCGTACTTGTACTCTTTGGTTTATAGGCAGTCTCGAATGCAAATTTCATTGTAAGTCAATGATTTGGAATTCAAAAGCAGTTTCCCATGGGAGTAATGCTATATACGTGGCAGTCAGATTCCCAGGAAAATGCCCAAGTCTTTTAAATTTGCACTGTACAAAGGCTGTGGACTCTAGTCACATATTCTGGTGTTTCTATGGGAAAGTATGGCTAGATTCTAAGCTGAGATGCCAGGGCCACCGTCCCTGTGCTGCCAGGGCTGTGGTGAGATCAGGACCTTTTACCAAGCTGTCCAAGTAGGGAGACTCACGGTCCCCAGGCATTCATAGGAGACTCAAAGCACTAAGGGCCAGAGGTCTGGAGGAAGGGTGGGCTGGGCAGAATCTGCCCACTGTGCGGCCAGATCTTCTGCTCACTCAGAGGCCTTGCTCTTTACCCGACTTCTTTCCATCCTGTCCTCTTTCCTGGCCTACTGAGGGACAGAAGACTATCTCCTGTCCCCAACATCCCGAGGTGACACACCATCCATTGAAAGGCTGTTGTCAGAAGGGTTCAAAGATTACTATCATGTGGGATATATTTTGCTGCTTTCTGTACGTCACTCTCCATCGTGCCACCTGTGGCCTTGTCATCAAAACACAGAAAAGAGAATGAGGGGGCAAAAAAGCAGTTAGAAATTATTTTTTAAAAAAGGGGGAAAAACAGTCAAGCAGTATGGACTTCAAGAGTAGAAATGCTTAAAAAGATGCTGGTTAAACCTAGGTCTGGGGGCTGGAGAGATGGCTCAGCGGTTAAGGGCACTGACTGCTCTTCCAAAGGTCCTGAGTTCAAATCCCAGCAACCACATGGTGGCTCAAAACCATCTGTAATGAGATCTGATGCCCTCTTCTGGATGACAGCTACACTGTACTTACATGTAATAAATAAATAAGTAAATAAATCTTAAAAAAAAAAACCCAAAAACCTAGGTCTGGGAAAGACACTGAATGAGTTAGAACGGGCAAGAGAGTACAGGATTTGGACAGGCCACAGAAAGCCTATGGGAGGGCAGATTTAGTCGAATGCAAATGAAGGCATTTTACAGGGAGTTCAGAGAAATGGGGAAATCAGAAGAGCCGGCTAAGGAAATATTCAAAACCAAGACATGTGCTGCAGGCTCGCTTTCAGTGCTTGGGGATAAGGCCGGAGGGTTCCCAGTGCTGCACAAAACAAAACTATTCAGGTGAAAAAGCAAGAAGAAGTAAAAAGTTGCTTCCAGTGTTGGTCACAGAAGTGGCTAAGTGAAACAAGTTTAAATTATTTTTAACAAAATAAGAACTAAGTATGCTTAATATAATTTTAAAATAAAAAAAATTATGTGTATTTGTGTGTGTGCTATAGATGGAAATATATAAAGGCAGTGCCTACAAAGGCCAAAAGAGGGCACTGGATAATATAAAATACAAATATAAATTTAACATTTTCAATCTAGAAAGACAGTACCATGTGATCATCCAGGAAATGAGGCAGAGCAGCTTTCAAGAAGAAGAAGTATAATCCTCCTGCAGTGGGCAGAAGGGAGCAGAGGCTGCTGCTGAAACACTACTTCCTATGGGGTCTCCCTGGGAGAGCTGGGGAAGGGAGAGAAGCTGGGCAGCCCAGCCGTGGGATAAGGATCACTGTGCTGTAGCAAGGATGCCACAAAAGGCCAACGAGGATGCATAAAAGAACACTCTTTAAACCATCTACCAACGGAGAACAGGATGTGGGTTGGTAAACTAAGGCTGCAGGCAGAGCGCAGCCTAAGAGCTCTGTTTTCAGGAGGAGTGGTAATTACCTAGACACTATGACTACAGCCATTTTCCTTTTTCCTTTTCTTATGTCTACCCAGAGTAATCTGGGGGGCTGTTGGAAGGTGGCTGCACTCAGTCAGGGAAAATGACTGGACTTTGGTCTCACGGAAGTGCTTTACAGCAGCTGTCTCGGGACATAGACAGGCAATCTCAATATCCACTCAGGGTTCTAAAGACCTCGTGTGCTCTCAGGAAGAGAGCTGCGTGTGCTCGTTTCCTCATTAAAACAGAGCTGGGGCCTTTACGCCATGAAATGGTCACTTTCTTTGGCCACTACTATTCCCTGAGCCATGTTTTTGCTCTAAGGTACACATATTATATAAATATTTTAAGGCATAAAATTTGGATGTTAAATAGTTATGGTCAAGATGTTTAGGTTGACCAAAACATTTGAGATCACACCCTGACACATGTGACTATGTTCCTTTTTTTCCACTTAAACTCTGAGTGAGAGACTAGAGATGGCTCAGCAGTTAAGGGCACTTGCTGTCCCTACTGCTCTTTGTGAGAGACCTAGGTTTGGTATCCAGCACCCACATATTAGCCAGCTCATGCCATGTGTGGCTCCAGATCCCCTATGGATCCAGGGATCTAGTGCCCTCTTCTGGCCTTCATGGGTACCAGGCACAAATGTGGTAGACAATATACTGCAGGCAAAATAATCATACACAGAATAAAATAAGAAAACTTAGGGGCTGGAGAGATAGCTCAGTGATGAAGAGCACTGGCTGCTCTTCCAGAGGTCCAATTCCTAGCAGCCATTGCAGCTTTCAACTGTTACTCCCTGACACCTTCTTAGGGCCTCTGTGTGGCACTACTGCATGCACATGTTGTTGTTTTCTAATTTGTTAAGCTAAACTTCAAGATGACTATGTCAAGGTTGGAGGATAAACACAGAACCTCCAGAGAAAAGGGGTTTGTTATATTTTCTTTTTTTTTTTAAAGATTTATTTATTTATTATATGTAAGTACACTGTAGCTGTCCTCAGATACTCCAGAAGAGGGCATCAGATTTCGTTACGGATGGTTGTGAGCCACCATGTGGTTGCTGGGATTTGAACTCGGGACCTTCGGAAGAGCAGTCGGCACTCTTAACCACTGAGCCATCTCGCCAGCCCTGTTATATTTTCTTATAGTCAAGAGAGCATGTGAAGAACTCTGGTCTCTGGTGTAGGTCCACGGTTGCTGAACATTCTCAGGTCTGATGGTCAGGAAGAAAAACTGGACAGCAGTGGGCTCGGCTCTGACACTGGGACCCAGGGTACATAAACATACACGCAGGCAAAACACCCACACACATGAAAGTAAAATCAAATAAAATCTCAAAAAAATTAAAAATAAGTAAAAACTTTAAAATACCTCAGAGAAAGTAGTATTATGCTATTTTATGGTTCTACTGCAACTGACTAACTTTTATCTTCCTAAGTAAATACTACCCAAATTCAATGACCTGATAAACTTTCCCGTCACTGTTAAAAGTTCTAAGCTGATATTCTTATCTTTCAGATAAATAGGAAGTTCACACAATCAGTCTAAAAGCTTGAAGACAAGCGCCGTGAGAGAGAGCCCTGGGTCCCAGTGTCAGAGCCGGGCCCACTGCTGTCCAGTTTTTCTTCCTGACCATCAGACCTGAGAATGTTCAGCAACCGTGGACCTACACCAGAGACCAGAATTCTTCACATGTTCTCCTGACTGTAAGAAAATATAACAAACCCCTTTTCTCTGGTGGTTCTGGGGTTTTTTTTTGTTTTTTTTTTTTGTTTTGTTTTTTTAGAATTAATTATTTTTATTAGGTATTTTCCTCATTTACATTTCCAATGCTATCCAAAAAGTCCCCAATACACTCCCACCCAACTCCCCTACCCACCCACTCCCACTTTTTGGCCCTGGCGTTCCCCTGTACTGGGGCATATAAAGTTTGCAAGTCCAATGGGCCTCTCTTTCCAGTGATGGCCAACTAGGCCACCTTTTGATACATATGCAGCTAGAGTCAAGAGCTCTGGGGTACTGGTTAGTTCATAATGTTGTTCCACCTATAGGGTTGCAGATCCCTTTAGCTCCTTGGGTACTTTCTCTAGCTCCTCCATTGGGGGCCCTGGTGGTTCTGTTTTTATCCTCCAACCTTGACATAGTCATCTTGAAGTTTAGCTTAACAAATTAGAAAACACCAACTTACTATACTTGAAACCAAAGAGTTGCTCAAATCCATACAACAACAAGAGCAAACAGAGACAGCCTCCTTGTCAGACTCATACCCACCAAGAGGATTGGACAACATATGGAACTCACTATGGGCCTGCCTGTGGCTCCCCAGTGCTGGGATTAAAGATGTGTGCTGCTTCTGCTGGCACTACCCAGTAGCCAATACTTGAAGTAAGCCAACTGTGTGATTCCCACAGCACTTAGAGAAAAGGTACAGTAGTAATCTCATAAAAACCTGTAATGGCAGGCTAGAGAGATGGCTCAGCAGGGAAGAATATTTGCTGCTTTTGCAAAGACCCATGTTCAGTTCCTACCACCCACAAGGTGGCTCACAACCATCTGTTACTCCAATTCTAGGGACTCTAGGGACTTCTTCTGTTCTATGGGGGCAGTTCAGGTGGTACGTACACACACACACACACACACACACACACGGGCACACACGGGCACACACAGAGGCAAACACACACACAAAAACAAATCTGTTCAATATTTTTTTTTTTTTGAGAACCCATAATGGGTTAATTAAGACGACAGGACTGGAATGTCACTGTAAAGCACACATTTTTGATTTGTGATTCAGGTGAAGATGCACAGATCCACCCACCTTTAAAGTTTCCCAGCATGCACAGGTAAAGACAGGGGTGGGCTCCAGTAATAACTGCTAGCACTTCACTACAAAACTTATGTATAGATGCTCAAGAGTACTTTGAGTCTGTGTCCCTCCTCAACAATACCCTCATATACATTACCTGAAATTCATCCATGATGCTGAATGTATACTCGTGTCTGGCTACTACATGATGACAGTTCTTACACAGATCTGCCAAAACAAAGATACATAATCAAGTCTGGAGAAGTTTGTTAGAACAATGAAATTTCTATTCTCAGCATATCGTACTTCAAAGGAATTTGAACTCTGTGACATTTAACACAGCAGGAGAGCCATTAGAACACTGACCTGGAGGGCTCCCTGCGCACATATAATTCCCACTGAAAGCTCCCTACAGAAAGCAGCAAGCAGATACTCAGGCGCTGCTCGATGACTGGCTTACTTTTGCAGTACTAGGGACCAATCAGAGAGGGACTCTGCCAAGGACCTACATTCCCAACCTTCTTGTCATCTCTAAGTCAAGGTCTCATGAAGTTGTCCAGGCTGGCTTCTGAACTCACTCTGCAACCCAAGCAGGCCCTGGCCTTTCAGTGTCCTAAGTGGCTGGGATCAAGCTGGCAAGACTGAGTAAAGGTGTTTATCACCAAGGAGCTGGGTAAAAGGTCTGTGCCACCAAGTCTAGCACTGTGTGTTTATAAAAGTGTGACCCCATCTAGCTACACAGAAGCTGTTATTCTCAGGAACCACAGTAAATGTGCAGTTATAGCCAGGATAAAGAAAACCAACTGTGGGCATGATAATGAATTTGAGGTAACAAAATGATACTAAAACCCAAAACAACGTAACAATAATTGGTAAACTGTGGCTACTGTGTGCCAGATTCTCTTTAGACGTGTTTTTAGCTATTCCTGTAATCTCAAATTCGATGAGATCTAATATTATTTCCACTTTGTCAGGAAACAAAGGCACACTGTGGTTAAGTAAACAGATGACTGCAGAGATAGGAGGCTTGGAGCCAGAACTTTTAACCTAAGAATGTGATTCTTACTCACTCTGCCCTGCTACCTCAACAAAACAAAACAAAACAAAACAAAACAAAACAAAACAACCAAACAAACAAACAAAAAAAACCTCAAAACATCTTAAAGGGGACACAGGCTTGGAAAGGAAGGAATACACCTTCTGGAGTATTTTTAACTGAGCCTATTCTAAGAGCTTGATGCTTTTCATACTTGTCTTTAAAAATATTATCAGCTTACTTTTTCCTTATTCATATTTCAGAATATACCAAGAACCAGAAGAAAAACAAAAAGGAGATGCGAGCAGTTTAAGTATTCGTCAAAATGTCTGGGTGCTAACATGTACACATAACATGCTAGTACATATAACATGCACGTATGTTGTGTACACATAACATGTATGTTAGTACATATAACACATAACATGTTAGTACATATAACATGTACATATGTCATACATATAATGTGCACATTTACACAAAGAATTTCTTAGCACTGTTCTCAAAGCACATTCACTTTCTCTGCATGTTTTTTCCTAGGGTTGAGGATAAAAGCAAGAGAAGGAAGCAAGAGATGGACAGTGGGACAGGAGGCCAGAGCAAAGCAGGAAATACCAAAGCATGCCAGTGTCATTCAGTACCAGGGAAAATGGTGCTATACTGTGACACTCTCCCCCTCTCTTCCTCCCCTCCCGTAACTCCCGTAATCTTCAGCCCTGCTTGCCTTTGGACCTCTGATCCTCCCTCCACCACCTGAGTGCTGGGTCAGCAGGGAGCAGGGGTGAACACCACACCAGGCTGGTCCTGGCCTTTATGCCTACTAGAGGACCCCATTCCATTAAAAACCCATGAATCCAAGGTTTAAAAAAAATACCTGGCTAGGAGTAATGGCTCAGGCCTTTAATTCTAGCACTTGGGTAGCTGAGGCAGGACAGCCATGAGTTCCAGGAAGCTTGGGCTATAGAATGAGTTCTGGACTAGCCTGAGCTACACAATGAGATTTTACCTCAAAAAAAAAAAAAAAAAAAAAAAAAAAAAAAAAAAACAGAAAAAACAAAACAAAACAAACATACAAACTACAACCAAGAAGTCATCTCATTTGAGGCGATATAAAGTCTTTACAACTGGCTGGGCATGGTGTGGCACACATCTATAATCTCAGCGCTGAAGAGGCAAAAGCAGGAAGATCACGTTTAGACCTCCATGTTATGCTATTCACAGCGTGGAGATGCTGGGTAAAGGAGTCCTAACTGTATTTTCCTCTCAGTAACGTACCAGTAACTAGGCACTGTAACAGCACTGAACGTGCCCTCAGAACACCCATACAACACACCAACTTCGGAAAGCTGATTCCTGCTAACAGATCTGCATTTCAAAACAAACTCTACTTACGGTCATAGGTAACTATTTCTTCTCCATCTTCCTCTTTCAGGGATCTGTTTGTGATCAGCATAAAGTCCCGCTTACTGCACACTGCGCAGCCTGCGAAGTTCAGTAAGAACGATCCATTCTCCAGACAGGTGGTGCCCTACAGTAGGAGAGCAGGAACTCTCTTACAGTTTGAAAGCTTTGGTGAAACTGACCAAATGACTCAAAGTCTCTACAGGCCAAAGACACAGCCAGAACACATCTGCTCAAAGTGCTTTTTAAAGTAACTAGCCTTCCTACAGAATTACTACTTATAAGGACACTTGATGCACATGTGAAGTCCATGAGCTTCTAAGGACTACAAGTATGTTTGCTAGAGAGGCATAGGGCTGGGATGTGGCTCAGTGGTAGAGCATTTGCCCAGCATCTGTGAAGCCTCGGCTGCAATCCCTGTATCACAGAGCAAACAAATGTAAGAGAACTAAGTCCAAATACTTACAAATAGCAGGGGAAAACAATATTCCATACAAAAAGTAAATCAGAAAGTTTTAGAAGTATTTTTAAATGATTGGCCAAAAAACTAGGATTAAGTCAATCACAATAGAAACAAATAAGTCACTACTAAAGGTAAGCGTATGCACTGTGGAAAGGGCTTCTTCTCGTGCCTTTGCTAATACCACAAAACAAACCAGCGAATCCACCTACAGCCAGCAGCCTTTGTGTGTGTGTGACTGCAGCAGAGAGGGTAAAGGCTTCAAAGGATCAGACTCACACAGCAGTGGCCAGGGAACGGAGACTTCTGCCTTGGCACGGAGAAACTAAACATTCCTGGCTTAAAGAGAAATCTCTGCTAAAGACTCTACTAATGTGAAAGCTATTTTACAGACTATCCAATCCAATTTCAAGCAACACTGAATATTTTTATTTGTAAAAAATATGTATTTTATTATGGGGGTGGGGCAGTGCGCATGTGGAGTCCTCCCACCTTTATGTTAGCTTTGAGGATTGAACTCAGGCCTTTAGGCTTGAACAGCAAGCTCTTTTATCCACTGAGCCATCTCTCCTACCCAATTGAGTGATTTTAATAGTTAAAGTGATATAAAAATCATTTCTCCAAAGCACCTGTGTACCTGATGCCATACTATAGAGATGGTGAGCCAAATGTGGTTTTATACACATAGTTCAGGAAGAGCCACCTTAAACACCATAGCGAAGTCCTGCTGGTTCCTGTACCACAATTAATCTCTCCCTTCTGAGGGTGTCTTACCTCTGTGTGTTAAGAGAGTAGTTCTAGAGCAAGAACAAAGACATGACCATTGGAGAGATGATGTTATAGACACCTTGACTTAAGATATTTTGAAGGAAAAAAAAACAAACCTTGGATTTGTAAACTTTGAGCTACTAGGAACTAATTTTTTAAAAAAGAAAACATTACTGAGGAATAGTTTACAAAGAGTAAAATCTACATGTAAAGGTAAATGTGGTGGTTTGTTTTTGTCAACTTCACACAAATAGATCAGGAAAGAAAAATCTCACTTGAGGACCTGTGTCCTATAGATTGGCCTGTGGACATGTGTGGGGACATTTTCTTGATTAGTGACTGCAGGTGGTAGGGTCTAGGTTGTATAAGAAGGCAAGCTGATCAAGCCATAGGAGAAAACCCAGTAAACTTGGCTCTTGCCTGACTTCCCCAAACACAGACTGAGGCAACGTAAACCAAATAAACCCTTCCCTCCCCGAGTTGTTTTTGTTCAAGGTGTTTTATCACAGCAACAGAAAGCACACTAGGGCAGCGAATGACTTTTAATAAATGTATGTATCAAGTGAGCACACCCTTATTACGATATGGCCTATTTCTATTTCCCCAGACGTTCTCCACTCTTCGTAGTCCAACACCATCAGCATCTCAGCCCCAGTGATGGGTTCTCTTTCCAATCTTTCATGCTCCAGAATTTTATGCAAATGGATTCGAATATTCTTTTGTTTCTGACTTCTTGTTCTCAGCATAACATCTAGGCTTATTATTGCTTTTTATTGCTAAGTAGTGTTCTATTTAGTTAGCTGTTGGTGGGCATCTGAACTGATTTCAGTTTGGGACTATAATGAATAAAACAATTATAAAGATTCATGTACAAGTCTTGTGTAGACACACATCTTCTCTTCACTTAGATAAATACCTACAAATTCCATTTCTGGGTCATATCGGTTAGTTTTACGTGGTATGCTGAACTTCGTAAGAAGATATCAGATGCTTCTCCCAAGTTCTCCTTTTCTTAAAAAAAATGTGAAGAATGTGTGTGGTCTGTGTGTGGGTTTGTACAGGTGGATGGTGGTGCCCATGGAGGCCAGAGATCTTGGGTACCCCTGGAGCTAGACTACAGGCAGTTATGAACTGCCTGACATACAGCTGCTGGGAATTAAACGAATAGAGCAGTAAATGCTCTTTTCCACAGAGCTGCCCCTCTCCCTCACCCAAGGGGTTCTCCATTTTACACTTCTGTCAGCAATGTGTTGTTCCCAGTCACTCCACATTTCCCCAACCCTAGTTATTAAACACATTTTTTTTCTTTTCTAATGATATAAGTAGAAATTTTACCACAGTTTTAATTTGCCTTCTTCCAATGATTACTAGTCTTCCTGGAGTCTATTCATATGTTTATGAGGTGTCCAATCAAGTCTATTGGCTCCACTGTTTGTTTTACACAGGGTCTCACTGTATAGCCCAGGCTGGCCTGGGCTGTTAAGGACACTTAGAAATCGTGATTTACATAAAACTCTGCTAAAGACTTGTAAAGGTATATAAACAAAAAGAAATGGCTAAAAACTAGGAAAATTAGACAGCAAAGATTATTAGTTTGATAATATAAAATCTTACAAATTTGAGGGCCAGGCATGGTGGTGCATGCCTTTAATCTCAGCACCTGGGAGGCAGAGAGGCAGATCACTGAGTCCAGTCTGATCTACAGAGTGAGTTACAGCACAGAAAAAAATCTGCCTTCAAAAACCAAAACTAACCAGCCAAACAAAAAACTTACAAGTCTGAAAAAACCTGGAACAGGGGCAGGAGAAAACAAAAACAAAAACAAAAAAACCCTGAAACTGCAAGGACTACAACATAAGACATTATTATTATTTCAGATCATACATGTCAATGTAGCTATAAGGTTTATGTATGCTACTATGTATGTTCTGTCAGGGAAGGTTTACAATTAAAAACCGAGGGCTGATGAGACCAGTGGTTTAGCTTGACTGGGGAAGCACTTCCATGAAGCCCTGGGTTCAATAGCCAGTACCACATAAATGGGCACTCAGCATCAGGAGCAGACAGTCATTCTTGGCTACATAGTGAGTTCAAGGTCGGCCTGAGATACATGAGACCCTATCTATGACAGGGGCAGGGAGTGGAGGGAGACATGGAAGGCTGGGAGAAGCTCAGAGGAGGGGAGAGCTCTCTATGGTTTTTCATGTAGAGGTAAGAGGCTAGAACGGACCTTAGTTCTGTGCATTCTAATCTGTGAGAAACATCTACCCAAAGATAAATAACTAAATATCACTTATTGCTTACAGAAGAGCTTCCTAATAAAACCAGGCTGGTTTATACAGACTGAGGTCCAAGTCAGCCAAGGCTATGTAGAGAAACCTGTCTTTTTGTTGTTTGGGTTTTTTTCTTCTTCAAGACAGGGTTTCTGTGTGTAGTCCTGGCTGTCCTGGAACACACTCTGTAGATCAAGATGGCCTTGAACTCAGTAATCCACCTCTGCCTTGACTACTGGGATAAAAGGCCTGAGCCACCACCCACCAAGTTTCTGTTTCTTTTCTTTTCTTTTCTTTTTTTTTTTTAATTAGTGGATGGTGGCTTATATTCTTTAAAATATGCCATGGTGTATACCACATATACTTTTAATTAAGAATAACAAAATAAATCTTTAAAAATATATGCCATAGCCTTAATGAGTCCCAGTTAATTGAAAGAAGAATCCCTGGCTCTGGAAAAAGAATTCTGAATTTAATTAACCTAGGGATTAAATGGCCACTTCGCTTCTAGTAAACAAGACTGCACTGAATTCCTTCAGAGTTCTCCATCCCAGGTCTCAAGTCGCACTGGGAACTGTCTTAATATCGACCCACTAATTAGTTCTAAATCCGCCTTCTCCAACTGCAAAGAAGCACTTAACTCTTCCTCAGGGCGGCCCTTCGATTATCAAACAGAATGACAGCTTCACAATGGCACATTCAGCCGGGCGTGATGGTGCACACCTTTAATCCCAGCGCTTGGGAAGCAGAGGCAGGCGGATTTCTGAGTTCCAGGACTGTCTTGTCTACAGGGTGAGTTCCAGGACAGCCAGGGCTACACAGAGAAACTCTGTCTCAGAAACACAAAAACAAAAACAAAAACAAAAAAACCAGAATGGCATGTTCTAGGCTCTCCACTCACTTCTCTGTCCTTTCTCTTCAATGCCAATGACAGTCTATCTCTCTGCTTGTTCCATCTTTTCCTTTTGCGGGCGCACACTTACTCTACATGTGGAGGTCAGAGGACACTTTGCAGTACTTGGTCTTTCCCTGTGTGAGTCCTAGAGATGGAACTCAGATTGGTGGGCTTGGCGGGCAAGTGCCAGCCCAGTGCATCTCCCTTTAATCTGTACTAGCATTTTCCCCGGAATAAAGTTATCTTGCTACTTCTGGGGGCAGGGGAAGAAAAGAATGAACCGACTGTCTTTTTTAAAGATAAAAAACCGTGTAGATGTCTTTGTCTGTGTCTAAGTAATGAGTGCAGTGCCTGTGGAGGCCAGAGGAGAGCACTGGATCTCCTGAGCCAGAGCTAAA
Organism: Mus musculus; assembly: GCF_000001635.26. Taxonomy (NCBI): domain Eukaryota; kingdom Metazoa; phylum Chordata; class Mammalia; order Rodentia; family Muridae; genus Mus; species Mus musculus. Next base: position 76,768,590 of record NC_000078.6, on the reverse strand, counting down.
GGCTGCTGTGAGCCGCCGGAGTGGTGGGAACGAACTTGGAGTCTCTGCTGCAGTATTAAATGCTCTTGACTTCTAAGCTATCTCTCTAGCCCCTAACAACTCTGTTAATAACCTCCACAGGAAACTTTCCCTCATGGTGCCCAGTGTGCAATGGCCATCATTAAGACTCATTAAAAACCCCTTTCTAGATTAAAAAAAAAGGGGGGGTATGGGGGGGGCTTTTGGGATTCGGGATAGCATTTGAAATGTAAATGAAGAAAATACCTAATTAAAAAAAAGAGTATGAGGGTTGGTGAGATGGCTCAGTGGGTAAGAGCACCCGACTGCTCTTCTAAAGGTCTGGAGTTCACATCCCAGCAACCACATGGTGGCTCACAACCATCCGTTAACGAGATCTGACTCCCTCTTCTGGAGTGTCTGAAGATAGCTACAGTGTACTTACATATAATAAATAAATAAATTTTAAAAAAGAGTATGAACTAAAACAATATAGAAAAATAATAAAAGCAGAAACATAACAATAATTATAAGCAAACAGCAGAACCACCAGTTATGTAAAAAAACAAAAAACAAAAAAAAAACAAACAAAAAACCCCCACTTCTTATATTCCAGAAGCCTCTCTCCGACTTTTTGTTGTTGAGAGATTTACAGTTATTTCATGTATATCAATGCCTGCCTAGTACTCATGGAGACCAGACAGTTGGATCCCCAGAACTGGAGTTATAGACAGTTGCTAGCTGCCATGCCAGGAACTGAATCCAGGTCCTTTGCAAAAGCACCAATCACCGAGCAATCTCTCTGGCCCCTTATATAACCACTCTCGATCATACTCTGTCTAGCAGCCATCAACACAATGTCTTTAGAGTAACTTCTTGTTTTACCAACCAGGAAAGTCTTACTGTAATTTAGTCTGCTTCATTTAAAGCTGCACTTCATGTGTTCTTTCGCCAATACTGTCAGACTAAAGTCAGGCTGCTGTATCTGATTCTAGTGCTCCCATTGCTGTAATTCTGGGTTCTTTAACGTCTGCACTACTGACACTGGGGCATACAGACCTTCGGTTAGATGGCTGTCCTGTGCACTGCAGTATAATACTCGGTCTCTACCCACTAGATGCCAAGGAGCGCCTTCACTGTGACAATCAAGTGTCTCTAGATATTGCCAAACCGCTTCCACTTGAGAGCTGATACTCTAAATCTAATTCACACTCACAACCCTACTCTTTATATGAGTACACTGAAGCTGTCTTCAGACACACCAGAAGAGGGCATCAGATTCCATTACAGATGGTTGTGAGCCACCATGTGGTTGCTGGGAATTGAACTCAGGACTTTCAGAAGAGCAGTCAGTGCTCTTAACCGCTGAACCATCTCTCCAGCCCACAACCCTACTCTTAAGACATTTCCTTTTACGAACACGAGTTTTGCTCTGGCCTACGACAAATAATGATCTTACAAGCATTCTTATACACGTTGCCAGGAGATGAGAGCACGTGCATTTTTCCGGGATAAGCACTTCTGTGTCATTCCAGGGGACATTTAAATTTGATAATGAATGGTAATGACTTTATAAACCAAAGTGGTTGTACCATAATGAAAATTCCTCTAACATAACAATCTCAAAAGACTTACATATAACTCAAAAAAGAAGTTTTCTTTTTGTGGGGTTTTTGTTGTTTTTTCAAGACAGGGTTTCTCAGTGTAGCTCTAGCTGTCCTCAAACTAGCTCTATAGACCAGGCTGGCCTTGAACTTGGAGATCTGCTTGCCTCTGTCTCCCCAGTGCTGGGATTAGAGGTGTGTGCCCATCACTCACAAACTATTAAGAGAAAGAACTATGAGGATGTTTTCCCTCCCAGCCAACTCAAGGGTCCTTCATCTTGCTATTGTCCTGCAGATCCTTCCTCCTCTAAATCATCGTCCAAACCCACCTTATGTGGAAGGAGAACACCGCAGCCCCATTCCTGCTCAATCTTCCTTTTCACTACGTTTAAACAGCAGCCTGTCAATCCTATGCCCCCAAATTGCAAGCCCAGAAGCAGCCCCAGAGCCTTGGCAGTCACTCCTTCACAGAGCAGCCAAGCACTCTCTACACACATCAACGTGCAGTAGTGATTCCCTGAAAGAACAGTAAGAGCCAAGCCTCAAAACCTCCTAAGCCCGAGAGGCGCAAAGGCTTAAAATAAGAGCAGGGGGTATAGTTCTGTTGGCAGAGTGCTTGCCTGGTAGGGACACATGCTGGGGTCAGGCCTCAGTGCTAAGAAGGGAAGGGGAAAGGGAAGGCGCAAGGAAAAGAGAACGGGACGAGGCGGAGAGGGAGATCACAATCTAGTCTCGGCTCTCATACTTGGGCAGGTGATAGGTCCTCTCTGGGGACCAGTTCTGCCATCTTCAAACGTGGGTTAGAACCAGAGGCTGGAAGTGTAGCTCAGTCGGTGGCAAGCTTGCCTCCGCACCAAGCTCTCACTTCCATCCCTAACATTTTCTAAATTGAGCCCAGTGGCGCGCGCTTGTAATGCCAGCGTTCAAGAGGTATGTGGAAGGAGGATCAAAGTCAAACAAAATCCTCCTCGGGTACATAGAGAGTTCGAAACCAGCCTGGGCTACACAAAACCTGTCTCAAAAAAGGTGGATTTTAAAATGACCTCATACGTTCATTCAGCGACAGAATGAGGTAAAAAGAATTCCATCAAGTCGAGCTGGAGGATGAAGCCGGGATCGCGTCAGGGCCTCAGAGGCTGCTGTCAATTTGGGTGGGTAGGTAATTTTGAGGGTTCCCCGTTGTCCCCAGCAACAGAACCGGAAGGACCGCTGACGTCAGCCACCAGAGGGAACCTGCGGCCGGTACTCAGGGTCACTGGGGTGACAGGACTGCAGAGTGGGCCCCTGGCCTGTCTAGGAATATCGGTCGAACACCGAGCCTGCGAGAGGCTCTTCGCGCCCACTTGCTCACCCGATTGGGGTACTCCTTCTCCACACAGTCCCCACACATCGTCACGCAGTTTTCGGAGAACGACCCCAGCGACACCCGGAAGGCGAAACCTCGCGAGAGTTGAGATATCGATTTTGTCGCACACGATCTAAGGACTCCACAGCTGGCTAAAAGTCTCCGCCCATAGCAACGGTTGTTAGGCGGTCTCCGGGTAAGGAGGGTGCACCGAGGACTGGACTCAAAAATCTTCAGGTATTGAAAAGATCTGAGGACTCAAAGAAGTGTCGAAAAGAGGAAGAGGCTTTGAGCCTGAAAGAACTTCTAATAGGCGCCTTCTTGAATTCTGATTAAAAAAGAATTACAGAAGTACAGCAAAAAGGGGAATTGTTTCTTCTTGCCTCCATTTTTACCAGACTCAAAAAACCTGAAATGACAGTTTAAATACCATTTTGTGCTATAATAACAGATAAGAGATCAGACTTCAGAGAAGGAGTAAGCTGGTGTTTGGGAAGAGAAGCTTAGAGCGCTGTCGAGAACCTACTAAATTATTTAAATTAGATTCTTATCATACGCCTTGTACAAAAATCAATTCAAAAATGGATCAAAACCCATTATCTAAAACAGGAAACACTGAAACTTCCAGAAGAAAACATAGGGGATAGTTGTCAAGATATTGGGTTGGAGGGGCTGGAGAGATGGCTTAGCCATTAGGAACACTGAATGCTCTTCCAGAGGACCCAATTTCACTTCCCAGAACTCACATGGCAGCTCACAACTGTCTGTAACTCCAAGATCTGACACCCTAACACAAACACACATGCAGGCAATGTGCATAAAATAAAAGTAAATTTTTTAAAAAAGACACTGCTTTGGACAAGAACTTTTTAATTAGCACAGGAACACTAACACTAACAGAAACTAACCCTTAGTATCAACGGACTACACGAAAAGTTTCTATTCAGCAAAGGACACAATTAGCAGAAAAAAACAGTCCTCAGCATGGGAAACATCTTTACCAGCCATATTTCAAACAAGAGGCAAATATCCAGAATTTATAAGAATTGCAGAAACTAAATACCAAGGAAACAAAACTGCCAGTCAATAAATGGGCAAATGAATTGAATAGACACTTTTCAAAATTAAAAAAAAAAACAAAACATGGCCAATAAGTGTTCATTGTCCTCAAACATCAGGGAAGTGCAAATTAAAATTATTTTTTAGATACCCTCTCACCCCTGTCGGAATGGCTCTCATCAATAAATCTGATGACAAATGCTGGGAAGGATGTGGAGAGAAAGGAACTGTTAGTCACTGTTGGTGGGAGTGCAAATTAAAATACAGACATTGTAGAATCAGTTTGGTGACTACTCAAAAAGTTAAAACTAGAATCACCATATGAACCTGTTATTCTATTCCTGGGCATTTACCCAGAACACATAGGAATATTTACACCCCTGTGTTTATTCCTGATTTATTTACTCTACCAAGAATTAAGATCAACCTAGTTGTCTGTCAACAGATAAAAGTAAAATGAAAAATCTCTCTATATAAAAAATGGAGCTGGGCAGTGGTGCACATGACATTAGTACCAACACTCGGGAGGCAGAGGCTGGCCAAACTCTGTGCAGTTTAGGCCAACCTGGTCTATAGATAGAGTTCCAGGACAACCAGGGCTACACAGGAAAAAAAATACTATTCAGTTCTAAAGAAAAAAAATGAAATCACAAAATTTGTAGGAAAATGAGTGGACTTATAATATTAAGTAAGGTAATACACCCTCAGGAAGGAAAAAAAAGCTGTTCTCCATGATACCCAGAATGTAGTTGTTAGCATTCTAAGCTCCACCCCATAGTTACCTGGCAACAGCCAGGTGTGCCTGACTCACTATAAAAGGGGCTGCTTGCCCACCTCTTCACTCTCTTGCTCCTGTCTTCCTGCCCCTGCTCTGTCTTCTCGACCATTCTTCCCCTCTCTCTCCACATGCTCATGGCTGGTCTCTACCCCTCTACTTCTCTACTCTTTCTTTCTCTGCCTTTCTCTGCCTCTACTACCCTCTTGACTCCCCTCCCCATGCCCTGAATAAACTCTATTCTATACTATATGGTCCTGTGGCTGGTCCCTCAGGGGGAAGGGATGCCTCAGCCTGGGCCCACAGAGACACCCCTTTCTATGCCTCCATAGAACATACCCCACCTCTCTTTATCATTTTATAAACACATCAGTAGTCACTAGTATGTGTGTGTGGAAATAAATGTGTATGTGGGAATAGGATCATATAGAGAAAAGAGAAGAAGAAAGTGTAGCAGTTAATTAAGCCACTTTGCCTCCTGATAGGTCTCTCACTGCACCTGCCCAAGAGCTCTGGATTAGCCAATGAAAGACACACACACACACACACACACACACACACACACACACACGCATGTCAGCTAATTTTGATATGCTTTGACTAGCTCAGTGACTGAGCACTTCTAAACCTCCCCGTGGCTAGCACACACTCCCCTCCAGTATTCCTAGCTTAACACACAAATGTAAAATGCAAACTTCTGGGCACCTCCTCCACCCCCACAGGGCTGCTTTCCCTTTCCCCCTGTACAGCTGGATCACTTTTCTCCTGCAGCTCTTAACTCTGATCCCTCTCCTCAGTCTCTCCCCTGGTCCCTTGCCCAAGCAATCTAAAAGTCCCGCCCTGTCTCCCTGCCCAGACATTGACTGTACAGCAAATCTTTATTACCAATCGAAGTCAGCTAGGGGCAGGGACCCTCAGCTCTGGAAGCATGGCTTTTGGGAGCCAAAATAAGACAAAGCATTAGAACCAATTCCCAACATCTCACTCTTTCCGTCCAAATTTTAAAAGGGTTCTTCTTTCAGACATAAGTTGAGCATAATCATAAAAATTATGAAAATTACAAAGTATGATATGCAATTAATATCAAGTCCATCATATTTGTCAATTAGATAAGGTACTCTACTATTTACCCTGACCGAAAGAGTTTACAGTTCTATACCTGAGTTTTGTTCTGACTTTAACTTGTATTATTATCTGAATATCATCCTTCCTAGGTCATCTTCCTCAAGGCTCAACAACTTAAGTATTATTATGATCCCTCTAATAATTAAGTTATAATAATAACAACTTAATTAGTATTATGATTATAACTAGTCTTCAACTGTATCAGAAATCCAAGAATAAATTAAATATTACCTGAATATATAGGAAGCACAAAAACATAGCTTACAAAACTTAAAACAAGTTGTAGAGACAGCCGACGACTTGAACAGTCCCATTACTCAAAATGTTGGAGCATCTGTCTTCAGCCTTCTGGCCCAGAACCATCTGACAGATCTTAAGAGAAGCAGGACCTATGAAGGACTTGTTTACTTTGACTTGGCAGAGCTAAACTGCCACTTATGCTGCACTGTGTGTCCTTTCTTGGGCTTTTTTTTTTCTTTTTCTTTTTTCTTTCTTTTCTTTTCTTTTTTTTTTTTTTTTCTGTCTATAGATGAATAGGGTAATTTTTGTCCAGTGGCTATTTTACCATAATTGGAGCAACTCCACATGGAGATTTTGATGCTCAATTTCTTCTTTGAACCAAGAAGGGAATACTGTTGGGAGCAGACATGTCTCTAGTTGTAGTGGCTATTCCTGGTTGTCAACTTGACAATATTTGGAATGAACTACAATCCGGAATTGGAAGGCTCACCAGTGACCCTTATCTGGAGGCTTGGAGATCCTTATCTGGATCTTGGTTTGAAGATCTTGAGCCATAGTGGCTATGGATTCCAGAAGATTGAATCTCCGAGTTTAAGGAACACACCCTTAATCTGGGCTACGCCTTTCATCTGGGATTAAAGGTGTGGTGGAACACACCTTTAATCTGGGCTCCACCTTCTGCTGGAGACAATATAAGGACATTGGAAGAAGGGAGTCTAGCTCTTGCTATTGCTCCTTCGCCTGCTTGCTGCGTGAGACTGAGTAACTGCTAGATCCTTGGACTTCCATTCACAGCTGCGACTGAACAATTGTTGGGAATTGGGCTGCCGACTGTAAGTCATCAATAAATTCCTTTACTATTTAGAGACTATCCATAAGTTCTGTGACTCTAGAGAACCCTGACTAATACAGAAGTTGGTACCAGGAGTGGTTCTAGAGTAACAGAAGTACAAGGATGAATCTTTTAAAATTCTGGAATTGGCTTGTTGATCCACCAGCACTTTCAACTATTGAAACCTCTCCAGATTCTCTCCCTCCTGAGAGCTCAGAGAATTTTGAAGACCCATGGTTGAAACTATATTCCGAACTTAAAGAAGCTAATGCCCTTGATTTTCTTAATGAATTAGGTGATTCAGTGCACAAAGCTTTCTACAAGATGGGGAAAAAATCGAAAAATGATTTTACTGGCTGGCTGCTCTTAGTATCTGTGGAAAAAATGATGAATGAAAGGAAGGAGTTGTGTGATAAAATCGAAAGGCTCCAGACACAAGTAAACGATCTAAAAGTTGCTAAGTGTGTCCTTGAGGAGAATCTTCTCTCTTGTAGCAATAGAGCTCAAGTTGCAGAAAATCAAACAGAAACTCTCATTGTAAGGTTGGCTGAACTACAGCGAAAATTCAAGTCTCAGCCTCAGAGTGTGTCGACAGTTAAAGTAAGGGCTCTAATTGGCAAAGAATGGGATCCTACAACATGGGACGGGGATGTGTGGGAAGACCATGTTGAAGCTGAGAATTTTGAATCTTCAGATTCTCAAGGGTTTGCCCCACCTGAGGAAGTAGTACCCTCAGCCCCACCCCTTGAAATAATGCCTTCCCCACATGAGGAAATTAATTTTGCAGAGTCTGCTCACGGCCCACCAATAGTTTCTTCTAGACCTGTAACCAGACTCAAAGCAAAACAGGCTCCTAGAGGGGAGGTAGAAAGTGTAGTCCATGAGGAAATTCGCTACACTACTAAGGAGCTTAATGAGTTTGCTAATTCATTCAAGCAGAAACCTGGTGAATATGTGTGGGAATGGATTTTAAGGGTGTGGGATAAGGGTGGAAGGAACATAAGACTAGAGCAGGCTGAGTTTATTGACATGGGTCCTCTGAGTAGAGATTCTAGGTTTAATACGGAAGCTCGCATAGTTAAAAAAGGTGTCAAAAGTTTGTTTGAATGGTTGGCTGAGGTGTTTATCAAAAGATGGCCTACTGGAAATGACTTGGAGATGCCTGATATTCCATGGCTTAGTGTTGATGAAGGGATTTTAAGACTTAGGGAAATTGCAATGCTAGAGTGGATATATTGTGTAAAGCATAATTGTCCACAATGGGAAGGTCCAGAAGATATGCCTTTCACTAGCTCTATAAGACGCAAATTGGTGAGAGGGGCACCAGCACATTTGAAGGGTTTTGTTCTTTCCCTTTTCCTTGTGCCAGATCTTAGCATTGGAGATGCTTCTGCTCAATTAGATGAATTAAATTCACTGGGTTTAGTTGGATTCCGAGGTAACAAGGGCCAGGTGGCAGCATTGAATCGCCGGAGACAAGGTGATTCTAGTTATTATAATGGACAGCGTAGACAAAAGAATGTTTATAATAACATACCCAGTAATGGTCAGCACAGGAGAGGTGAAATTTATAATGGCATGACTCGGTTGGACCTTTGGTACTGGCTAACCAATCATGGTGTTTCCAGGAATGAAATACATAGGAAGCCTACTGCATATTTGTTTGATCTGTATAAGCAGAAAAATTCTCAAACAAATGAAAGAAAGGCTACATTAGATCGTGGTAAACAGCCAAATGAAAGAAAGGCTACATTAGATCGTGGTAAACAGCAATCTCGGCCAGTGAATCAATTTCCAGACTTGAGACAGTTTGCAGATCCAGAACCCCTTGAATGAAGGGGTGGCCAGGTTCCGCTGAGGAAGGATCTTGATAAGACACTCAAAGGTTTTGCTGTTACCCTTTCTCCAGTTCTTCCCCAGAGGGACCTACGGCCTTTTACAAGGGTAACTGTACATTGGGGAAAAGGAAATAATCAGACTTTTCGGGGTCTGCTGGATACTGGTTCTGAGTTGACACTGATCCCAGGGGATCCCAAGAAACATTGTGGCCCTCCAGTTAAAGTAGGGGCTTATGGAGGGCAGGTGATTAATGGAGTTTTGACTGATGTCCGACTCACAGTAGGTCCAGTAGGTCCCCGGACACATCCTGTGGTGATTTCCCCAGTTCCAGAATGTATAATTGGGATAGATATACTCAGAAATTGGCAGAATTCTCATATTGGTTCCCTGAACTGTAGAGTGAGGGCTATTATGGTTGGAAAGGCCAAATGGAAGCCTTTAGAGTTGCCTCTGCCAAAGAAAATAGTGAATCAAAAACAGTATCGTATTCCTGGAGGAATTGCAGAAATTACTGCCACTATCAAGGACTTGAAAGATGCAGGGGTGGTGGTTCCCACTACATCTCCGTTTAACTCTCCTATCTGGCCAGTGCAGAAAACAGATGGATCATGGAGAATGACAGTTGATTATCGAAAACTAAATCAAGTAGTAACTCCAATTGCAGCTGCTGTACCAGATGTAGTTTCGTTACTTGAGCAAATTAACACATCTCCTGGCACCTGGTATGCGGCTATTGATCTGGCAAATGCCTTCTTCTCAGTACCTGTCCATAAGGACCACCAGAAGCAATTTGCTTTCAGTTGGCAAGGCCAACAGTATACCTTCACAGTTTTGCCTCAAGGATATATTAACTCTCCTGCCCTGTGTCATAATTTAGTTAGAAGGGATCTTGATCGTTTGGATCTTCCACAAAATATCACATTGGTGCACTATATTGATGACATTATGCTGATTGGACCAAGTGAGCAGGAAGTAGCAACCACTTTGGACTCATTGGTAACACATATGCGTATCAGAGGATGGGAAATAAATCCAACCAAAATTCAAGGACCATCTACCTCAGTGAAATTCTTAGGAGTCCAGTGGTGTGGGGCATGCAGAGATATTCCTTCTAAGGTGAAAGATAAGTTATTGCACCTAGCCCCTCCTACAACCAAGAAAGAAGCACAACGTTTAGTGGGTCTATTTGGATTCTGGAGACAACACATCCCTCACTTGGGTGTGTTACTTAGGCCTATTTACCAAGTGACTCGGAAAGCTGCTAGCTTTGTGTGGGGCCTGGAACAGGAGAAGGCCCTTCAACAGGTCCAGGCTGCTGTGCAGGCTGCTCTACCACTTGGACCATATGACCCAGCAGACCCGATGGTACTTGAGGTGTCTGTGGCTGATAGAGATGCTGTTTGGAGCCTCTGGCAGGCCCCTGTAGGTGAATCACAGAAAAGACCTTTGGGATTTTGGAGCAAAGCTCTGCCATCATCTGCAGACAACTATTCTCCCTTTGAAAAACAGCTCTTGGCCTGCTATTGGGCCTTAGTGGAAACTGAACGTTTGACAATAGGACACCAAGTTACTATGCGACCTGAACTACCCATCATGAGCTGGGTACTATCAGACCCTGCAAGTCATAAAGTGGGACGCGCACAGCAGCAGTCTATTATCAAATGGAAGTGGTATATACGTGATCGGGCCAAAGCAGGTCCTGAAGGCACAAGCAAGTTACATGAAGAAGTTGCTCAAATGCCTATGGTTTCTACTCCTGTTACAATGCCATCTGCTCCCAAACATGTGCCTATAGCCTCATGGGGTGTTCCCTATGATCAACTGACCGAAGAGGAGAAGACTAGAGCCTGGTTTACTGATGGCTCTGCACGTTATGCAGGCACCACCCAGAAGTGGACAGCTGCAGCATTACAACCCCTTTCTGGGACAACCCTGAAAGACACAGGTGAAGGGAAATCTTCACAGTGGGCAGAACTTCGGGCAGTACACATGGTATTACAGTTTGTTTGCAAGAAGAAATGGCCAGATGTACGATTATTCACTGACTCATGGGCTGTAGCCAATGGATTGGCTGGATGGTCAGGCACTTGGAAAGATCACAATTGGAAAATTGGTGAGAAAGACATCTGGGGAAGAAGTATGTGGATAGATCTCTCCAAATGGGCAAAGGATGTGAAGATATTTGTGTCCCATGTAAATGCTCACCAAAAGGTGACTTCAGCCGAGGAGGAGTTCAATAATCAAGTGGATAAGATGACCCGTTCTGTGGACAGTCAGCCTCTCTCCCCAGCCATCCCTGTCATTGCTCAATGGGCACATGAACAAAGTGGCCATGGTGGTCGAGATGGAGGTTATGCTTGGGCTCAGCAACACGGGCTTCCACTCACCAAAGCTGACCTGGCTACAGCTGCTGCTGATTGCCAGATCTGCCAACAGCAGAAACCAACACTAAGTCCCAGATATGGCACCATTCCTCGAGGTGACCAGCCAGCAACCTGGTGGCAGGTTGACTACATTGGACCACTTCCTTCATGGAAAGGACAGCGTTTTGTTCTTACTGGAGTAGATACTTATTCTGGTTATGGATTTGCTTTTCCTGCACGTAATGCCTCTGCTAAAACCACCATTCATGGATTGACAGAATGCCTTATCTATCGTCATGGTATTCCACACAGTATTGCTTCTGACCAAGGAACTCATTTCACAGCCAGAGAAGTACGACAGTGGGCCCACGATCATGGAATTCACTGGTCTTACCACGTTCCCCATCATCCTGAAGCAGCTGGTCTGATAGAAAGATGGAATGGCCTTTTGAAGATGCAGTTACAGCGCCAATTAGGTGGTAACAGCTTGGAAGGCTGGGGCAGAGTTCTTCAGAAGGCAGTATATGCTTTGAATCAGCGCTCGATATATGGTACAGTTTCACCCATAGCCAGGATTCATGGGTCCAGGAATCAAGGGGTGGAAAACGGAATAGTTCCACTTACTATCACTCCTAGTGACCCTCTAGGAAAATTTTTGCTTCCTGTCCCCATAACTCTAGGTTCTGCTGGCCTAGAAGTTTTGGCTCCAGAGAAGGGAGTGCTCCTACCAGGAGCTACAACAAACATTCCATTGAACTGGAAGCTCAGACTTCCCCCTGGTCATTTTGGGCTTCTAATGCCCTTAAACCAACAGGCTAAAAAAGGAATAACAGTGTTAGGAGGGGTGATAGATCCAGATTACCATGGGGAAATTGGATTACCTCTTCACAATGGTGGTAAGCAAGATTATGTCTGGAGTGTAGGAGATCCCTTAGGGCGTCTCTTAGTACTACCATGTCCTGTGATTAAAGTCAATGGGAAACTACAACAGCCTAATCCAAGCAGGATGACAAAGGACGCAGACCCATCAGGAATGAAGGTATGGGTCAATCCTCCAGGAAAAGAGCCAAGACCTGCTGAGGTGCTGGCTGAAGGAGAAGGAAATACAGAATGGGTAGTAGAGGAAGGTAGTTATAAATACCAATTAAGGCCACGTAACCAGTTGCAGAAACGAGGATTATAAAGTAATATGAATGCCCATTGTAAATTTACTAATGCGTTAGCGATTGTACGAGGGATAGTTATATCATGTTAGGCATATTTACAACCTTGTTATTGTTTCATGTGAACATGAGATATTATTTGTGTCAAGTTGACAAGGGGTGGATTGTAGTGGCTATTCCTGGTTGTCAACTTGACAATATTTGGAATGAACTACAATCCGGAATTGGAAGGCTCACCAGTGACCCTTATCTGGAGGCTTGGAGATCCTTATCTGGATCTTGGTTTGAAGATCTTGAGCCATAGTGGCTATGGATTCCAGAAGATTGAATCTCCGAGTTTAAGGAACACACCCTTAATCTGGGCTACGCCTTTCATCTGGGATTAAAGGTGTGGTGGAACACACCTTTAATCTGGGCTCCACCTTCTGCTGGAGACAATATAAGGACATTGGAAGAAGGGAGTCTAGCTCTTGCTATTGCTCCTTCGCCTGCTTGCTGCGTGAGACTGAGTAACTGCTAGATCCTTGGACTTCCATTCACAGCTGCGACTGAACAATTGTTGGGAATTGGGCTGCCGACTGTAAGTCATCAATAAATTCCTTTACTATTTAGAGACTATCCATAAGTTCTGTGACTCTAGAGAACCCTGACTAATACACTAGTCGAGTGGTCTTTAATAATGAATTAATATTAAATGTCACATTCTGTGATTTCTGATGTTTTTGAAGATTATCTATATAAAGCATATCTGAGTTGTTAAACCTTGATTATTCTTAGCTATTTCTAATTGAATACTGTAGAAAGCACCTTAATATAGTTAGATCAGAATCTAATATAACCATGAGTTTATTATCTGGCCCTTAACCTGTTTTACTTAATCATCATAAACAGTTTATAATAGCAGTTATTAGAGGGACTGTGTCTAAGTCTTGTATTCTTAAATGAGTTGCATAGGCACAATGCCCATCTAAGAGTAGCAATATTAATTTCAAATCTTGTATCACTAAAAGAAATTCATACCAATGAAAACTTTAAATCTGCATCAATCTATAAATTCTGTACCAATGAAAAATTATAACTTCAATTTGTATCAATTATAAAGATTTCTACCAATAGAAGATTGTGGCTATATAATGCTTTGCTTAAGAATAAATTTAGTAGCCAGGCAGTGGTGGCGCACACCTTTAATCCCAGCACTTGGGAGGCAGAGGCAGGTGGATTTCTGAGCTCGAGGCCAGCCTGGTCTACAGAGTGAGTTCCAGGACAGCCAAGGCTATACAGAGAAACCCTGTCTCGAAAAAACAAAAAACAAAAAGAATAAATTTAGGAATTTATCCCATCTACTTCCTTCCTGTTCAAAATTATGATCATTTTCAAGTTACCCCTTAAAATGACAACCTATCTATAATGTATAAAATAACCAGACACCCAAAGCCAAGGGATAGGGATGGCGACTCTCCTCTACTTCTTCCTGCTGGATGGGGATGACAAGGATTCTTTAAAGGGGTAGGGATGGGTAGGAAAGTTAGAAAACTTGGTTAGACTGAGGAAAGCTAGCTTTAGCATTTGTTATCCAGTCTCTGTATGCTTAGAAGGCTCAGGGCTTGACGGAAGTTTTGATTGGATCTGTTTGAAAGGTTAGATGAAGCGAGATCATCTGGAAGCATCAGCTATTCCTGGTGCTGTTTTGGAAGCAATTCTCTGGAAACAGCTTCAAGAGGCAGAGGGCTGGAACATTAGGTCACTTCAGCCCCGAAGGATGAATCTTGCCAGAGCTGGTCATTCTGCAACATCTGAATCTCACAACTAAAATCTTAGTACTATTAAAGTATTTGTATGGATTGTGCATGGTGCACAGTTAAGGATGAATTTTGTTCCTTCTTTGAGCAGGTGAAAGACAACAATCCTTTTATTAAAGTTCATTTCACCTTTTAAAATGTAACTAGTAGAAAAATGTAAAATAAGCTGGATGTGGTGGCGCACACCTTTAATCCCAGCACCTGGGAGGCAGAGCCAGGTGGATTTCTGAGTTCGAGGCCAGCCTGGTCTACAGAGTGAGTTCCAGGATAGCCAGGGCTACAGGGAGAAACCCTGTCTCGAAAAACAAAAACAACAACAAAAAAAAAAAAAAGAAAAAAGAAAGAAAAGAAAAGAAAAGAAAAGAAAAGAAAGAAAAATGTAAAATAACACAAGCAAAGCCGGACACCATTGATCCCAGTGCTTGAGAGGCAAAGGCAGGTAGACCTCTAAGTTCAAGGCCAGTCTGCTCTACAGAGTAATTTCTAGGAAATTCAGGGCTACACAAAGAAACACTGTCTCAGAAAACATAATAGTAGTAGTAGTAATAATAATAATAATAATTATAATAATAAATACATGCAGCTCTTATTCTGTTCCTATTGAGCTAAGCTTACCAATCCAGTTCTCTGAATCCATCTTTAATGTTTGTTTTCAAAGTCCAATGGCAGCTTTTAAATTGTATTCATCATTATATCTATCTGATTCAAGTCTATAGATATTTATTGAATGTGTTTGATGTGTGTGAGGAACTGCATGGTTCAAAACATGAAAAAGACACTGATTTCCTGCTCGCCAGACCCTTACAAAACGGTCAGAAATAAAATGAAACGCATAGCGAAGTCCTGGCAGGCTGCAATGTTGGGTACAAATGGAGAGGCCTTTCTGAAGCAGGGGATCGGGGCCTAATTTGTACCTGTGCTAGAGAGCTGGCTCAGAGGTTCAAGAGCACCTGCTGCCCTTGCAAAGGACCTGGGTTCAGTTCGCACATGGTGGTTCACAAGTTCCACGAGGTGCTCCCTGTTCTGACCTCTGCAGGCACCACGCACACACGGGATGCACATATTAAAACTGCACCCTGAAGAATGTATAAGAAGCAGATAGTATAGAGCTAGGGGGTGTAGGACAACTTGGTAGAACATCTGCCTGGCATGCAGAACGCTCCAGTTCAGTCTTCAGTGCCACATAAACTAGGTGTGGTGTCACACATCTGTATCCCTGGGCACTCAGAAGGAACTGAAGTCCAAGTCATCCTCAGCTACACAAGAACCTGAAGCCCATCTTGGTTGCATAAGATTCTGTCTCAAAACGGAAGAGAAATTACATAGCACAGGTGCGTGGGCGGGGGCTACGCTTGTGTTCTTTGTGTGGTTAAGAGTCGTTGAAAGGTGAAGAGAAAGTAGTGCCAGACTCTTGCTTGAGGATTATTTCTTGTATTCTTTGTGTGGTTAAGAGTCGTTGAAAGGTGAAGAGAAAGTAGTGCCAGACTCTTGCTTGAGGATTATTTCTGCAGCTATTTGTTGGGATGGAACTGGGAGAAGTCGGAAATAAGAAAGACAGATACCGAGAGGAACCACTAGGGGGAGATGAAAAGCTTTCTGCCTCTACATCAGTAGCTTCCATACAGGACAATGCCCCCTCCCCCCAAGTACGCGCGCGCACTCACACACACACACACACACACACACACACACACACACACACACACACACACGGGATGGTCACAAAACATATCCTTTGGCATGAAGTGGTTTTGTGTTTAGGATCATGAAAGACAAAATACAAAATTACAGGTGTCTTTTTACTACCTCAGAAGGCCATTATATTTAGACAAGATGATCCAGGGCAGGGGTGGGGGTGGGGAGGAAGCCTATAGTCACAGAGAGGATAAAGATCTAAGGGCTATCCATCAAGGCCTCCATTCGAATCTAGTCACCTTCAGGAAGGGAGATGCCAAGTAAGACTAGAATGCGGGCTGGGGTGGGTAAACAGGACCAGAAATTCAAGTGTGATTACGGTAACAGGGAGGTAAATAAATAGATCTGAAGGTGACAGGTGAAAGAAAGGGAAAGAGAGGCTACAAGCAAGAGGGTTGTACCCACCCAGAGCAATCAACAGTTGTGATGTAAAATGAGCAAATGGTTTTTTAAAAAAGAAAAAAAAACCTTTTGTTTTCTTTTCCTTATTTATAACTGTATAAAACAAAGTTTGCAGAAATCATTGTTTCCATCCATAATGTTCCCCCTCCTCCCCCCTCCCCAGGACACCACCCTACCCATAGCAATCTTTTTAAAATGTGACCTCAGTTTGTATGTCAAATATACGTAGAGGTTACAGTTCATGAATGAGATGGTCTCTTGTTAAATGGAATTGATTTAGGTGACTCTAAATGCTAAAATAACCGACTTTTCCATTCAATTGCTGAGCTACACCATTAGACAAGAGCAAAGCTTTCCCTAAAGAGTACAGTTTGAAAGCTCCATCCTTTTCCATTTTATCTTACATTTGGTTTGTTGAGACAGAGTTCTACTCTGTAGCCTACACAGGCCGGGAGCTCAATAACTCAGCTGACTAAACTCATGGTGATCCTCCTGCCTCAGCCTTTCACACCTGGCATTACAGGTGTGAACACCTGGCTTTATTTATTTATTTTTTATTTATTTATTTATTTATTTTTAATTTGTGTGTTGTTTTGGTTTTTTCAAGACAGTGTTTCTCTGTGTAGCCCTGACTCTCCTGGCACTCACTCAATAGAATCAAGCTGTCCTTGGACTCACAGAAATCCTCCTGCCTCTCTCTCCCCAGTGCTGGGGTTAAGAGCATGCATTACCACCACCCGGTCTATTTTTGAGAAATTGGTAGGGTTTCAACCATCAGATACAGATTTGTACCTGAATGATTCTGTCCAGGGGCATCATTAAGACAGAACCTGTTGAGAGGATGTTCACAACAGAGGATATCCTGGTAAGGAAAACGAATATATAAAACTTATTATATGCCTAAGACATAGGAGTTTAGCCTCTCGAGTCTCTTTTTTTCCCCTAAGACTTTTATGATGCCCAAAGCCAAGAGGTTGAATAGTGTCTCCTCTGTTCTTTCTTTAAAGGGTTAAAGCAGTGTCTCGAAGGCTTGGTGGTAACATTGCTAGGCCAGTTTCACTGCCTGTTCAGGGAAGGTGTATGTCATTCTTTCCATCGTCTCAAGGAAAGTGTGAAATAAGAACCCGCGGCTGTCCTTACCTGATATCACCTTACTACGCTGGATGGCGCAGCCGCTGCATTGCTAGTCGGTAAGCACTGGGTGGACCTGGCTGAGGGCGAGAGCACCTGGCAGCCCCAGCCTGCGGTGCAGCTCAGTGGTAGAGGAGGCCTCGGGGTGTGAGTTTAATCTCTAGCACCAAAAAATAAGGTAGGATTAGACAGGCGGACAAAGCCATTTGGTTCAGTTTGGCTTCCTTCCGAGCAGAGCTGTGCCTTCTTCCCTCCTGGAGGTTGCTTTGGGCAGCTTGCTTTCTCTGTTCCGATGAGCTACAGTGTTTCAAACGCACACATTTGGGAGATTCTGCCCCATTTCCTTTGGGAAAATTTCCATTTTCTTCGGCTCTCATCGCTTTCTTTCCCAAACACTGCTAACACTTCTATGTAGACTTTTCTCCTAAATTGTGTGTGAATTGGAGTGGATTTAATCAGCAAAACACAACTGGGTTTTAGATGGGATTTTATTGTGTGGGCTCCTTGCCCTGCTGAGAAGTGTACCCCAAGGATACAGGAGCCCTCAGAGTAGTTTTTGTTTTATTTTAATCCTGTCTGTATGATTGCTGTGTCCTGTATTGACTCTGAGGGAGGCGTTTGGAATTGTTGGTGTATTTGCGGTGTAAGGAGAGTGAAGCTGAGAGCCTCCTGTTCTTCCTATAGCTGAGGGTCAGCAGGAAAACACCTACAAAGTGACTCAGTCACAGAAGTCGATGGAATCTAGAGATGAGGGTTGGGTAGAAAGGAGCGCTTTTGACTTCAACTGGAAAAAAGGTGAGAGAGAGAGAGATCTAAGGAGGCCAGAAAAGGGTGTTGGATACCCTGGCGGTGGAGTTACAGTTGCCCCATGTGGATGCTGGGAACCAACCTAGGGTCCTCTGGGTAAGCAGCAATAACTCTTAACTGTGAGCCATTTCTCCAGCTCCCAGCTGTATTATAATAACAGGAGAGCCATACTCTTGCTTAGTGGTTGAGCTCCAATTATCTGATCTGTAAAGTTATCACATTAACAAATGGACCTCCCTCCCAGGATTATTTTATAAAAGGATTCACAAATGTTTTAGCTATGTGAGCATCTACCTGTGACTCGTGGGTCTTAAAAATAACTTTAGTGCTGGGCAATGGTGATGTGCGATTTGGATCCTAGCATTCAGGAGGCAGAGGCAGAGGCAGAGGCAGTTGTATCTCTGTGAGTTCCAGGCCAGCCTGCTCTACAAGGTGAATGCTGCACAGAGAAACACTGTCTCAGAAAAAGAAAAAAGAAAGAAAAAAATAAACTTAAACCAAAGCAACAACAACAAAAAGAAAGAAACCCGTTAGCTTTAAATGTGAAGAGATATAAACAGGAGGGTAGTAATTAGGAAAAGAAATGGGTATTGTTTTAACCTAGATGCTATGGATACGGACATGATTCTGTGCAGGGGCTTCGTTAGAGTGAGCTTGGTGAGAGGATGCTGGCACCAGAGGATGTCCTGGAGAGAGCAAATGGCTGTTTTCCTCCAGGGTGTAGCCTTGGAAAGTAATCTCTGGGCCAGGAAATGCAGGGAGGCCTTGCAACTGCTTCCTGCTCTTTGAGCACCTTTCTCCTGACCAAAAAAATCCTCCTTGTGAACCAGAGGGAGTTCATAAGCCAGGCTTGCAAAAGATGGGGTATGTTGCTCTGTGACTGTGGTAGCCAGTGCCAACTGTCTCAAAAAACAAAAACAAACAAACAAACAAAAAAAGATGTAGCAGTAATTATAAATCTCATTGTCCTAGCACTTTAAAACCCCACGAGTCCCCATTCTCTCAGAATAAAGGACAAATTCCTTGCTGCACGTTCAAAGGCCAGCCCACTTCTGCAGCCCCGGGCCTTGTTGCTTCATTTCTCTTCCTCCTGTTTTTTCTTGTCATCACCCACTGTCTCAGTCGGCCTTCTATTGCTATGAAGAGACACCATGACCACAGCAGCTCTTATAAAGGAAAGCATTTAGTTGGGGCTGGCTTACAGTCTCTGAAGTTTAGTCTGTTACCAGCATGGTGGGAAACATAGCGGTATGTAGGCAGACATGGTACTGGGGGATCCGCATGCAAAGACTGGAGAATTGGCTGGAAGCTAACCTGGTCTCCACAGCGACAACAGAAACAAGAGACACTGCTTCAGGTAGAAGGCAAGAACTTCTGAAAATTGCCCTTTGACCTCCATGTATGTACTATCCACCATGTGGACTCACACTTGTTATTAGACGCGTTCTCACGACCGGCCAGGAAGAACACCACAGACCAGAATCTTCTGCGGCAAAGCTTTATTTCTTACATCTTCAGGAGCCCGAGTGTAAGAAGCAAGAGAGCAAGAAGCAAGAGAGAGCAAGAAGCAAGAGAGAGAGAAAACGAAACCCCGTCCCTCTTAAGGAGCATTCTCCTTCGCCTCGGACGTGTCACTCCCTGATTGGCTGCAGCCCATCGGCCGAGTTGACGTCACGGGGAAGGCAGAGCACAAGTAGTCATAAGATACCCTTGGCACATGCGCAGATTATTTGTTTACCACTTAGAACACAGCTGTCAGCGCCATCTTGTAACGGCGAATGTGGGCGCGGCTCCCAACATCTCCCCCTATCCTTTTAATAAGAGCAAATAGGCCACCCATATTAATGAGAGTGGAGATAGAGGTCAAATCCCCAGTGTGTAGGTAAAGGAGCCATGTACAGGATTAGCTCTTAGGCTCACAGGCTTTTACCCAGAGCAACCCTGACCTGCTCCCGTGTCGTTTTGCCTGGGGGAAGGGAACTAGGACACTGAACCTTCATGAAAGATGACATGTCTCCCTAGAATAGGCTCATATATGCCGCAGAGCCTTTCCATTGCAGTGCTTAGCCTTGCAACTCTCTCGGGCTGCTGAAGCACACTCACTCTATCCCGTGCAATGAGTCTAGCCTCATGGGATATAAGAGCTGAGTGGCCAGCGACCTATTGCCTAAGCATAGATAACCATATATCAGGGGGAGCTCCATGTTCTAGTCCTGCAAGCGCCTGGGCAATAACCACCTTGTCTCTCCTAGTTTAGGCCTTAAGCTTACAGACCAATCAAAGAAGCAACACTAATCCACAGCAAAGTGTATCTCCAAATAATATTAATCCCACCCATTTTTTAAAGAAAGAAAATGCTGAGGAGATCCAATTGGGTAATCCTTTGGTCAGGGACAGGTCCAAGCGCGTGGAGTTGACCTGAAGTCTCAATTCCCGAAGGATCTGTTCAAATTCAGCCATCCAATTCTGTAACATATACTGAAAAAGACTTTTTGACAAATTAGCTGCCCTAGTAAATTTAACATACTGAATGGAAATAACACACAATCCCGGAAACTTTTGTTCACATCTCAGCTGAGCTATTTGTCATAATACATCTAGTTGTATCTGGACAAGATCTATGAGTTGATTAACCAGCATGAGACCTCTCTGTATCTTGACATTAGCTGAGGCCTGTTCATCTATGACTGTAGTCACTGAGGCTGACAAAGTGTTAATGGTGTCAGTCATCTGGACCTGTCCAGACAGAGCCAAGGCTGTCTGAATTAAGGCCAAACCCAGTTCCCAGTTAGTGGTAAAAAAGCAGGAGAATACTTGAGCATTATACATCACCGTCATTGGGAGTGGAAATATCGACATTATCCCCCAACGCTGCTCTCTCATTGGACAAAATAAGGCCCAAATGCTGCATAATATCCCTTCCCCAGAGGTTAACCGGGAGTGGGAGCACATAAGGTATGAATTTCCCTTGCTGCCCTTCAGAGGATTCCCACGTCAAGGCAATGGAGCTTATAGTGGGACATGATTGATATCCTAGGCCCTGTAATGAATGAGATGACTCTGTGGTGGGCCATGCTTTGGGCCACCAATGTGTAGAGATTATACTTTTATCTGCTCCGGTATCAAGGATGCCTTCAAACTCTTTTCCATTAATCTTAAGGCGGAGCTTAGGTCTATCATTTAAAGATACAACCAAATAGGCAGAATCATTTCCTGAGGAGCCCATTTTCTTTATCTCAGGTCCTGCAGATTTCTCCCTGGTATTATCAGGGAGGAGCAGCAGCTGAGCTATCCTATCTCCTTTACTAATAGAAAAAACGCCCTTAGGGCTTGAGCACAGGACCTGTATTTCAGGGGAATGTTGACAATCCATAACTCCAGGGTGGACTACTAAGCCCTGCAAGGTGAGTGAACCTCGGCCGAGAATAAGGCCCATGGTTCCCGGGGGCAAGGATGGTATAGGCTCCACCGGCACCGGCTGAATACTCATTTGAGGCATTAGTAGGAAGTCGGAGGCGGCACGCAGGTCCACCCTTGTGGGTCTTCCTGGGTCGCCTCTCTGACTGCTTCCTGGGTCCTGACAAACCGGTTCCCATATCTTTGAGGGCCCTGGGACCGAGGGCCCGATGACCCGTTTTTTGGCACATCAGTTGATTGACTATCAGGTGGGGGAAGGACTCTGCCCTTTATATCCCTCACAGAGCGACACTGGTCAGCTCTATGATAACCCTTGCCACACTTAGAGCAAAGAGTGAGAGTCCCTCCCTGTTTATCTGGAGCTCTGCAATCTTTCTTAAAATGCCCAGGCTTTTTGCAATTAAAACATGTCCTCTGATCATTTCTGCTCATGGAGC
Source organism: Mus musculus (assembly GCF_000001635.26). NCBI lineage: Eukaryota > Metazoa > Chordata > Mammalia > Rodentia > Muridae > Mus > Mus musculus. Next base: position 76,746,560 of record NC_000078.6, on the reverse strand, counting down.
GGTTCTGAGATTGGAGGATGGCGGCCGCTAAGCCTGCATTGGTGAGAGGTCCCCCAAGCTCTCGACAGACCCTGAGCCAGTCTTGTAAGCCTTTGTTCTTTCTTGGGGCTATGGCCGCTCGGCACTCCTTTGTGGCTTGCTCATAGATTAGCTGTTCTATCAGAGGTGCAGCTTGCTCTGACTCTCCAAAAATACGCTCTGCTGCCTCTGTCATTCTGGCCACAAAATCTGAGAAGGATTCCTGAGGTCCCTGGATTATCTTTGTTAACTGCCCAGTGGTTTCACCTGCTCGAGAGAGCGCCTTCCAGGCCCTAATAGCCGTGGAAGAAACTTGGGCATAAGCTCCCCAATGGTAGTTTGTCTGATCAGCAGAATAAGCTCCCTGACCCGTTAACAAGTCAAAAGTCCAATCTCTCTGCTCTGGAGTCAAAGCAGCTGCGTTTGCTCGGGCCTGCGCTTGTGCAGCTTCGTGCCAAAGCGCTCTCCATTCCATATATTTGCCCATACTAGGGAGAGCGGCTTTTACAACCGTTTGCCAGTCAGCAGGAGTTAGTGCCATGCCAGCGAGCCTGTCTAACTGCACCAAGGTAAAATTAGCATTGGTTCCGTATTTACGAACCGACTCGGCAATTTCCTTAATTTGTAAGTATTCTACCGGAGCGTGGACACGCCCACCCTCGGCTCCTTCAAAGACCGGAAATGCCTGTTGTATTTTCCTTTGTTCCTCTCTGGGAATGAATGAGTCTGCGCACTGCCTCTCTGCGCACTGCCTCTCTGCGCATTGCTGACGCACTACGCAGGGCGGGGACTCCGCATAGGGCGGACCTTGAAGCCGACTGCCCTGAGGCCAATCAGCAAACTGGCCTTCGCCAGCCGCTTTTGGCTTTTTTCTTGACCAATTAGCTGGCTGGTAATGGGCTGCTTCTTCCTCCCAGTCTGTTTCCTCAGAGGAGGATTCTTCACCTGCTTCAGAGCTACTAAGAGCTGGCTCCCCGAGCCCATCCAGCGATGAGCACAGGCTCCTTTTCCTAGAGACCTCCGCTAATTGATCTTTCTTCTTTTCCCTTTTTCCTCTTTTTCTTCTAATCTCTCTCCAGGTATTCCTACCTAACCTTAACTTTTCCTCGGGTTCAAGACCCTTGGAAAGGCCTGTATACTTATTTTGTGTACCATATTTCCTCTTTGTTCCTACTCTCTCTCCCCGCTTTACTTCTGATAGCTTGTCCTGAATTTCATCTAGAATCCTCCCTATCTTAACCACTTGATAACATGTGAAAAGGAACAAAAGGGCTCCTAACACCAGAAAAAATTCAAGGCCAAACATATTCCACTTTACTTCTGATAGACTGTCTTGAATTTCATTAGAAAGTTCAAGATCAGACTTACCTCGTAAAGCTGTACTCACTGGTACTCTCGTTCCCCAGCTGAAAAGTTCTGAATTCATACAGTTGAATCCTTCTTAACAGTCTGCTTTACGGGAACCTTTATTACCGCGACCCGCAGTTCTGGTTCTGGAATGAGGGATCTTCCTTGCGCCAGTCCCGAGTTTTTTCTCGTCCCGGAATTCGGCACCAATTGTTATTAGACGCGTTCTCACGACCGGCCAGGAAGAACACCACAGACCAGAATCTTCTGCGGCAAAGCTTTATTTCTTACATCTTCAGGAGCCCGAGTGTAAGAAGCAAGAGAGCAAGAAGCAAGAGAGAGCAAGAAGCAAGAGAGAGAGAAAACGAAACCCCGTCCCTCTTAAGGAGCATTCTCCTTCGCCTCGGACGTGTCACTCCCTGATTGGCTGCAGCCCATCGGCCGAGTTGACGTCACGGGGAAGGCAGAGCACAAGTAGTCATAAGATACCCTTGGCACATGCGCAGATTATTTGTTTACCACTTAGAACACAGCTGTCAGCGCCATCTTGTAACGGCGAATGTGGGCGCGGCTCCCAACACACACTTGCAGTTAACTAATTTTATAAATTAAATATATTACTTATTAAAATGTTTGAGCTAGGTATAATAGCTTATACTTGTATTGAAGAATAAAGATAAAAAAATTACTGAACTCTTCCTCACCCCAGAGCCCGACCCCTCCCATCTAGAGAGTGTTCCCAGAACACTCCTGAACTCTTCACCCCAGAATGCATTCCTGAACTCCTCACCCTAGAGTTCGAACCCTCCCAACTAAAGACTGTTCCAAGAACATTTTTGAGATAAGGGCCTCCTGGAACAACCTCAGGATGAACCGGGTACATTGCCAAATAATAGGACATGACCCCTTAGTTACGTAGAATTCCCTTGGCAGAACCCCTTGCCCCTTGGCAGAACCCCTTAGTTATGCAAACTTGTACTTTCCCTGCCCCGCTCTCCCCCCTTGAGTTTTTCCTATATAAGCCTGTGAAAATTTTGGCTCGAGGTCGATTCTCCTCTACACCATACTAGGTGCATGAGTTTCGACCCCAGAGCTCTGGTCTATGTGCTTTCTTGCTGTTGCTTTATTAAATCTTGCCTTCAACATTTTGAGTTCGGTCTCAGTGTCTTCTTGGGTCCGCGGCTGTCCCGAGGCTTGAGTGAGGGTCTCCCTTCGGGGGTCTTTCATTTGGGGGCTCGTCCGGGATCAGCGCGACCACCCAGAGGTCCTAGACCCACTTAAAGGTAAGATTCTTTGTTCTGTCTTGGTCTGGTGTCTGTGTTCTGTTTCTAAGTTTGGTGCGATCGCAGTTTCAGTGAGACCGCGCTCCAAGAGGGAACGCGGGGTGGATAAGGATAGACGTGTCCAGGTGTCCACCGTCCGTTCGCCCTGGGAGACGTCCCAGGAGGAACAGGGGAGGACCAGGGACGCCTGGTGGACCCCTTTGGAGGCCAAGAGACCATCTGGGGTTGCGAGATCGTGGGTTCGAGTCCCACCTCGTGCCTTGTTGCGAGATCGTGGGTTCGAGTCCCACCTCGTGTTTTGTCGCGAGATCGTGGGTTTGAGTCCCACCTCGTGCCTTGTTGCGAGACCGTGGGTTCGAGTCCCACCTCGTGCAGAGGGTCTCAATCGGCCGGCCTTAGAAAGGCCATCTGATTCTTTGAGTTGCTTGTGGTCGACGCGAAGTCGCCGCTGCTTTTGGTTTCTTTTTTGTCTTAGTCTCGTGTTCGCTCTTGTTGTGTCTGCTATTATTCTGGAAATGGGACAATCTGTGTCCACTCCCCTTTCTCTAACTCTGGAGCATTGGAAGGAGGTGCAGGTCAGAGCCCACAACCAGTCGGTGGAGGTCAGAAAGAGTCCGTGGCAGACCTTTTGCGCCTCCGAGTGGCCGACGTTTGGAGTGGGCTGGCCACCAGAAGGTGCTTTTGACTTGTCACTAATCGCCGCCATCAGGCGAATTGTTTTTCAGGAGGAAGGGGGTCACCCTGATCAGATCCCCTACATTGTGACCTGGCAGAATCTCGTCCAATTCCCACCTCCGTGGGTCAAGCCTTGGACCCCAAATTCTTCGAAACTGATGGTCGCGGTTGCCCAGTCTGATGCAGCCGGAAAGCCCGGCCCGTCAGCACCCCCTAAGATTTATCCAGAGATTGACGACCTCCTCTGGATGGACTCCCAACCTCCCCCTTACCCCCTGCCCCAGCAGCCACCTGCAGCCGCCCCACCACAGGTACCAATAGCGAGAGGAGCTCAGGGACCGGCGGGGGGGACTCGGAGCCGCCGAGGCCGAAGCCCCGGGGAGGAAGGGGGGCCGGATTCAACAGTTGCCTTGCCACTTAGAGCACATGTGGGAGGGCCAGCGCCAGGACCTAATGATCTCATTCCTTTACAATACTGGCCTTTTTCCTCTTCTGATTTATATAATTGGAAAACTAACCACCCTCCCTTCTCAGAGAACCCCTCTGGGATTACTGGGCTCCTTGAGTCACTTATGTTCTCCCATCAACCCACTTGGGATGATTGTCAGCAGCTTTTGCAGGTTCTTTTCACCACAGAAGAAAGAGAAAGAATCCTGATGGAGGCGAGAAAAAATGTTCTAGGAGAGGACGGCACACCCACTGCCCTCCCTAACCTCTTGGACGAGGCTTTCCCCTTGAACCGCCCCAACTGGGACTACAACACCGCGGAAGGTAGGGGACGCCTCCTTGTCTATCGCCGGACTCTAGTGGCAGGTCTCAGAGGGGCCGCTAGACGGCCCACCAATTTGGCTAAGGTAAGAGAGGTCTTGCAGGGGCAGACTGAACCACCCTCAGTCTTCCTTGAGCGCCTCATGGAGGCATATAGGAGGTACACCCCTTTTGACCCCTCGTCAGAGGGACAGAAAGCCACTGTAGCCATGGCCTTCATTGGTCAGTCCGCTCCCGACATTAAGAAAAAGCTGCAAAGGCTGGAGGGGCTCCAAGATCATACGCTCCAAGATTTAGTAAAAGAAGCAGAGAAAGTCTATCATAAGAGGGAAACAGAAGAAGAGAGGCAGGAGAGAGAGAAGAAAGAAATGGAGGAGAGGGAAAATAGACGGGATCGCCGTCAGGAGAGAAATTTGAGTAAAATTTTGGCCGCAGTTGTAAATAATAGACAGTCAGGAAAAGGTAAAACAGGGCTCCTGGGCAACAGGGCAGTTAAACCGCCAGGTGGCAGAAAGATACCACGGGAAAAAGACCAATGCGCCTATTGCAAAGAGAAAGGACACTGGGCTAGAGATTGCCCTAAAAACCGGGAGCGATCCAAGGTCCTGACCCTAGAAGATGATTAGGGAAGTCGGGGCTCAGACCCCCTCCCTGAGCCTAGGGTAACTTTGTCCGTGGAGGGGACCCCCGTCAACTTCCTAATAGACACCGGAGCAGAGCATTCAGTACTCACTAGCCCCCTAGGTAAGCTAGGCTCTAAAAAGACCATGGTGATTGGAGCCACTGGTAGTAAATTTTACCCCTGGACGACCGAACGAGCCCTACAGATAAACAAGAACATAGTGACCCACTCCTTCCTGGTGATACCTGAGTGTCCTGCTCCCCTCTTGGGGCGTGATCTGCTAACCAAGCTAAAGGCTCAAGTCCAATTTACTTCAGAAGGCCCACAAGTAAGCTGGGGAAAAGCCCCCGTTGCCTGCCTTATCCTCAACACAGAGGAAGAGTACCGGTTGCATGAAGAGCAACCCAAAAATGCAGTCTCTTCAGGCTGGCTAACTGCGTTCCCCAATGTCTGGGCAGAACAAGCAGGAATGGGGTTGGCTAAACAAGTGCCTCCGGTTGTGGTAGAACTTAAAGCTGATGCCACCCCCATCTCGGTAAGACAATACCCCATGAGCAAGGAAGCTAGGGAGGGCATCCGGCCTCATATCCAGAGGTTGTTAGACCAAGGAGTTTTAGTGGCCTGTCAGTCCCCCTGGAATACACCACTTCTGCCGGTTCGAAAACCAGGGACCAATGACTATCGCCCGGTGCAAGACCTCCGGGAAGTTAACAAAAGGGTCCTGGACATTCACCCCACAGTCCCGAACCCGTACAATTTATTAAGCTCTCTCCTACCCGAGAGAACATGGTATACAGTCCTGGACTTAAAAGATGCCTTCTTTTGCCTGCGCTTGCACCCTAAGAGTCAGCTCCTGTTTGCCTTTGAATGGAGGGACCCAGAGGGCGGACAGACTGGTCAACTAACCTGGACTAGGCTACCACAGGGGTTCAAAAATTCCCCCACCCTGTTTGACGAGGCCCTCCATCGGGATCTCGCGCCTTTTCGCGCTCGAAAACCTCAGCTTACCCTACTACAGTATGTGGATGATCTCTTGATCGCGGCGGCCTCGAAGGAGCTGTGTCACCAGGGAACTGAGAGGCTCCTCACAGAACTAAGTGACTTGGGGTATCGAGTTTCGGCTAAAAAGGCACAAATCTGTCAAACTGAGGTAACCTACCTGGGGTATACCCTCCGAGGGGGTAAAAGATGGCTCACAGAAGCCCGGAAGAAGACTGTTATGATGATCCCATCGCCAACCACCCCACGGCAAGTACGTGAGTTTCTGGGGACTGCTGGCTTTTGTAGACTCTGGATTCCAGGCTTTGCAACCCTAGCGGCACCTCTATATCCTTTGACTAAGGAAGGGGTTCCTTTTGAGTGGAAAGAAGAGCACCAAAGAGCTTTTGAGGCTATCAAGTCGTCTCTAATGACTGCCCCCGCGCTAGCATTACCAGACTTGACTAAGCCTTTCGTCCTATATGTGGACGAGAGAGCAGGTGTAGCCAGGGGAGTGTTGACACAAGCACTGGGACCCTGGAAGAGACCTGTAGCCTATCTGTCAAAAAAATTAGATCCCGTTGCTAGTGGATGGCCCACATGTCTGAAAGCTATTGCGGCAGTAGCCCTGCTGATCAAAGATGATGACAAATTGACAATGGGACAGCAGGTGACTGTTGTAGCCCCTCATGCCTTGGAAAGTATCGTGCGGCAGCCACCTGACAGATGGATGACAAATGCCCGAATGACACACTATCAGAGCCTGCTGCTAAATGAGCGTGTAACCTTTGCACCCCCTGCCATCCTCAACCCAGCTACCCTTCTCCCTCTAACAAATGATTCCGTCCCAGTACATCAATGTACGGACATCCTCGCTGAAGAAACTGGGACCAGAAGGGACCTGACTGACCAACCCTGGCCTGGAGCTCCCAGTTGGTATACGGACAGCAGCAGTTTCCTGATAGAGGGGAAGCGAAAGGCTGGAGCTGCGGTGGTGGACGGGAAAAAGGTAATTTGGGCAAGCGCTTTGCCTGAAGGAACATCGGCACAAAAGGCTGAACTTATAGCGCTTATACAAGCCCTCCGAGAGGCTAAAGGTAAGATCGTTAACATCTACACTGACAGCCGCTATGCTTTTGCTACCGCACACATCCATGGGGCCATCTACAGGCAGCGAGGGCTATTGACTTCGGCTGGTAAAGACATTAAAAACAAAGAAGAAATTCTGGCCCTGTTGGAAGCCATACATGCACCTAAGAAGGTAGCCATCATCCACTGCCCCGGCCACCAAAGAGGAGAAGACTTGGTGGCCAAGGGCAACCGAATGGCAGACTCAGTGGCAAAACAAGTTGCTCAAGGGGCCATGATCTTAACTGAAAAAGGTGATCCACCCAAAAGCTCTGAGGATGAAAGGTATAACATAAAAGAGCTATTGTGGACCAGTGATCCCCTCCCATACTTTTTTGAAGGGAAAATAGAATTGACTCCCGAAGAAGGAATAAAATTTGTGAAAGGACTACACCAATTTACCCACCTGGGAGTTGAAAAAATGATGAGACTAATTAAAAATTCCCGATACCAAGTCCCCAACCTGAAGTCAGTGGCTCAAAAGATTATAGACTCCTGCAAACCATGTGCATTCACTAATGCGACTAGAGCCTACAAAGAACCTGGAAAGAGACAACGGGGAGACCGTCCTGGAGTGTATTGGGAGGTATATTTTACTGAAGTTAAACCTGGAATGTATGGTAACAAGTATCTGTTAGTATTTGTAGACACTTTTTCAGGATGGGTTGAGGCGTTTCCCACTAAAACTGAGACTGCCCAGATTGTGGCCAAGAAGATCCTTGAAGAAATCCTGCCAAGATTTGGAATCCCTAAGGTAATCGGGTCCGACAATGGACCAGCCTTTGTTGCCCAGGTAAGTCAGGGCTTGGCCACTCAGTTGGGCATCGATTGGAAATTACACTGTGCTTACCGCCCTCAAAGCTCAGGACAGGTAGAGAGGATGAATAGGACCTTAAAAGAGACCTTGACTAAATTAGCCATTGAGACCAGCGGGAAAGACTGGGTGGCTCTCCTTCCTCTTGCGCTCTTCCGAGCCCGAAACACCCCTGGACGTTTCGGGCTCACTCCTTTTGAAGTTCTGTATGGAGAACCTCCCCCCTTAATGGAAGCTGGTGGAACATTGGTTTCCGACTCTGACCCTGTCTTACCCTCCTCTTTGCTTATTCATTTAAAGGTCCTAGAAGTGATTAGGACCCAAATTTGGGACCAACTGAAGGCAGCCTATACCCCAGGGACCACCGCAGTACCCCACGGGTTCTGAGTTGGAGACAAAGTCTTGGTCAGACGGCATTGAACCGGCAGCCTTGAGCCACGGTGGAAGGGACCCTATTTGGTGTTACTGACAACCCCTACTGCGGTAAAAGTTGACGGGATTGCCTCCTGGATCCACGCCTCCCACGTCAAGAGGGCCGCCAGTCAAGATGAAGAAAACCACGAAGACAATTGGACAGTGGCAGCCACTGACAATCCTCTTAAGCTTCGTTTGCACCGCAGGCGCCACCCTGAGCCTAGGGAACCACAACCCTCATGCTCCAATTCAACAGTCTTGGGAAGTGCTTAATGAGGAGGGAAACATTGTATGGGCAACCAGTGCAGTCCATCCCCTCTGGACTTGGTGGCCTGATCTCACACCTGACATCTGTAAGTTAGTGGCAGGATCCCCCAATTGGGACCTCCCTGATCATACTGATCTTAGCAACCCACCCTCTGAACAGCGGTGTGTCCCGGGCGGGATAGGGAACTCGTATGGATGTTCAGGGCAGTTCTACCGAGCTAATCTTAGAGCTGCACAATTTTATGTTTGCCCTGGTCAGGGTCAGAGCAAAAGGCTTCAACAAGAATGTGGAGGGGCATCAGATTACTTTTGTGGTAAATGGACATGTGAAACGACAGGGGAAGCTTACTGGAAGCCCTCCTCTGACTGGGACCTAATCACGGTAAACGAGGTAGTGGCTATGATAAGTCAAACCAAGGAGAAAGAAACCCCTATAAATATCCAGAGAATGGGTGTGCTTTTAAAAACAGCCCCCCAGGATCATGCAAAGGTAAATACTGCAACCCCCTACTTATAAAGTTCACCAAGAAAGGGTGGCTTAAAGGAAATAGGTGGGGTTGGCGAGTATACATTCCACTAAGAGATCCTGGGTTCATTTTCACGATCAGACTGACAGTGAGAGACCCGGCGGTGACACTCGTAGGGCCCAACAAGGTCCTTATAGAACAGAGCCCCCCAGTCGTACCGGCTCCCCCAAAGGTCCCGGCCGTACCAGCTCCACCAACTCCACAGCCCAACACGGTGGTACCCTTCCTAGGGACTAATACTCCCCTCATAAAGCCTACCTTGGCTTCCCCACCATCCCTAGATACAGAGAGCCGTCTGGTCAGTCTAGTCCAGGGAGCTTTTTTAGCTTTAAATAGGACTAACCCTAATATGACTCAATCATGCTGGTTATGCTATGCCTCTAGCCCCCCTTATTATGAAGGAATAGCTCAGATCAGGACTTATAATATTACTTCAGATCATTCTCAATGCCTTTGGGGAGAAAACAGAAAGTTGACTCTAGCAGCAGTTTCAGGAAGAGGGCTTTGTCTGGGCCAGGTACCTCAGGATAAAGGGCACCTCTGTAATCAGACCCAGAACATCCAGTCTAACAAAAGTGGTCAGTATCTAGTGCCCCCCCCTAGACACAGTGTGGGCTTGCAATACCGGTCTCACTCCTTGTGTGTCTATGTCTGTTTTTAATAGTTCCAAAGATTTCTGCATTTTGGTTCAGCTTATTCCTAGACTCCTGTATCATGATGATAGCTCCTTTTTAGACAAATTTGAGCATCGGGTCCGCTGGAGAAGAGAACCCGTTACCTTAACTTTGGCAGTTCTATTAGGATTGGGAGTAGCAGCTGGAGTAGGTACAGAAACCGCTGCCTTAATTAAGACCCCCCAATACTATGAAGAACTACGTGCAGCTATGGATGTTGATCTTAGAACTATAGAACAGTCTATAACCAAATTAGAAGAATCTTTAACTTCCCTGTCCGAAGTGGTGCTACAGAATAGAAGGGGATTAGACTTATTATTCCTTAAAGAAGGAGGACTCTGTGCTGCCCTAAAAGAAGAATGTTGTTTTTATGTTGACCATTCAGGAGTAATCAAAGATTCTATGGCCAAACTTAGAGAACACCTAGATATACGTAAAAGAGAAAGAGAAAGCCAACAAGGATGGTTCGAAAGCTGGTTTAATAAGTCCCCTTGGCTCACCACTCTCCTCTCCACCATAGCAGGACCTTTAATTACACTTATGCTTTTGCTTACTTTTGGCCCCTGCATCCTTAATAAGTTGGTAGCTTTTATTAGAGAAAGGATAAATGCAGTACAGGTTATGGTACTAAGGCAACAATATCGGGTCCTCCAAGAGGTTGAAAACTCGCTCTAAGATTAGAGCTATTTTCTAAAAGGAGTGGGGAATGAAGAATAAAGATAAAAAATTACTGAACTCTTCCTCACCCCAGAGCCCGACCCCTCCCATCTAGAGAGTGTTCCCAGAACACTCCTGAACTCTTCACCCCAGAATGCATTCCTGAACTCCTCACCCTAGAGTTCGAACCCTCCCAACTAAAGACTGTTCCAAGAACATTTTTGAGATAAGGGCCTCCTGGAACAACCTCAGGATGAACCGGGTACATTGCCAAATAATAGGACATGACCCCTTAGTTACGTAGAATTCCCTTGGCAGAACCCCTTGCCCCTTGGCAGAACCCCTTAGTTATGCAAACTTGTACTTTCCCTGCCCCGCTCTCCCCCCTTGAGTTTTTCCTATATAAGCCTGTGAAAATTTTGGCTCGAGGTCGATTCTCCTCTACACCATACTAGGTGCATGAGTTTCGACCCCAGAGCTCTGGTCTATGTGCTTTCTTGCTGTTGCTTTATTAAATCTTGCCTTCAACATTTTGAGTTCGGTCTCAGTGTCTTCTTGGGTCCGCGGCTGTCCCGAGGCTTGAGTGAGGGTCTCCCTTCGGGGGTCTTTTAGTATGAGATGTGTATACGGAAGATCTCGGGCTGCAATTCCAGAGGTCCTGAGTTCAATTTCCAGTGACCCTATGGTGGCTCACAACCATCTGTAATGCTCTTCAGGCGTACATGCAGACAGAGCATTCATACATAACAAAACAAACAAAGGTGGTGTGTATATGTGTATCAGAACTTGAGGAGAGGCTGGGCTATCCAGTGAGATCCCCATCTCCAAAAAAGCCTAGCAACAAAAGAGTTAAAGTCCAAAGAAACTTCCATAAATCACTGAGAATACATTGCTGCCACGTTTTCATGGCAAGTTCTGAAAAAAGGTTCCACCCAAGATAAGGGGAACAGTGTGCCTGATGTCATGTGAACGGAACACCTCACCACTCTCTAGGAAGTGATCTATAAACCTGGAGGCTAGCTTGTCACCTCATTACCGGACGGTCAGCAACACCTCCTAATTTCAGTTAGTTCCAGGGTGGCAATGTTGAAAAGGTGGCAGGATCAGTAAGAAGTAAAGACAGGCAGAGAGAAGGTCATTGGCACACCGCCTTGTTTCTTTTGTTATGTCTGAGTATGCTGTCTGCATGGATGTCTGCATGCTGGAAGAGGATATCAGATCCATAAGCCACCATATAGTTGCTGGGAATCGAACTCAGAACCTCTGAAAGATCAGCCAGTGCTCTTAACCACCGAGCCATGTCTTCAGCATCTTGAATTTTAAGGGGTTTTGTTTGTTTGTTTCTTTGTTTTTGAGACAGGGTTTCTCTGTGTAGCCCTGGCTGTCCTGGAACTCACTCTGTAGACTACGCCGACCTCAAACTCAGGAATCCACCTGCCTTTGCCTCCTAAATGCTGGGATTAAAGGCGTGCACCACCACTGCCCAGCTAGAGTACCTTTGGAAGATGTGATTATCATGGGACCCTGCTGGTAGGGTGTTATAAAATAGAGAGATTCTGGTTTTTTACTCTCTGGCTTCCTGTGTTATTGTGATCTCTTCCTCTTACATACATTTTCACAATGATGGCATCTGCCATGTTTTATATACCTAAAAGGCCCACAGTGGAAATTAATGCATAACAAGAGCTCTGTTCTCGGATCTCCAAACTGTAAGGCAAATAAATCTCTTCTATTTAAAGTACACAACCTTGGGTATTTTGTTACAGCAACAGAAAACAAACTAAGAAAAAAAACCATTTGATTCTTTGAGCTGAAGGAAGGTTGGTAACTCTTCTGACAGTGAGGCTTTTCAGGTCTCCCTTACCAATCAGTTAATACTTGAGATACATACAACAGAGGGCCTTTCATTGAAAAAAAATCAATGGTATTCAAGGGGCTGGGGAAATGGCTCAGTGGTTAAGAACACTGGCTATTCTTCCAGAGGATGGGGTTCAATTCTCAGCACCCACATGGCAGCTCACAACTGACTGTAACTCACCTTCCAGGGAATCTAACACGCTCACAAAGGCAATCATAGAGACAAAAAAAGAAAACAACAACAACAACAACAACAACATTGCACATGAAATAAAAATAAAGAAAAAATGGTATTCAATATATATGTATATAAAAGTGTATACACACATATATATCATATATATACATAAAGTAATAAGATAATATTTGAATATTAAATGTATTAAATATTAATATATTAAAGCTCAGGGATTTAATTCATATAATTCTATGTTTAAGATTCTGTCTTCAAGAGACTCAGATTCTAGAGAAGGGGAGAAAACCCAGAGATCACAATACATTGTAGCAAGTGCTCTTCAGTGTGCTGGGCAAGCAAATTAACTTTCCTGTGTCCTTTTCCTCATTTGCAAAATGGAACTATTCCATGTTCCCCAAGTTGCTGTGAGAGTTATAAGAGATAGTCTATCTCTTGTTAAGTAACTTGTAAGTGTTAGTTTGATGATTTAGGTGAGTCCGGAAAACCTAAAGAACATACTAGAATATGTGGGAGGCTAATTAGGAGAGGTAGCTAACTACAGCGGCAGGAAATCTCAGAGCTAGATATTATGTAACGCGCTCTCTTGCACCAAAGGTCTAGGTTTCACTCTGCCTCCCACCAAGGCAGGAAGATGGGAGATGCAGAGAAGGCTGAACGAAACCACAGGCAGAGATAAAGTGCCCGGAGGAAAGGAAGCAGGGAGACTGGACAAGATTTAGAAAATGCTTTCTTTCGGTTGCGCATGAGCTGATGAAGTTGTCTATCTCTGATTTCAGTTTTCTGAGGCAAAAAGATGATTTTCCTTGTGCTAAAAATAACTAAATGAAGGGCTTGAGTACCCCGAGGTCATCCATTCAACAAGCCCAGAAAGTCCAGATATAAAAAGGTCTTAAAAGGAAAAAAAGGTGTCTCTGTGGTATCTTAAGTGGCCATTGTTTCTAGAGAGTTCTTTTTCAAACCCCCAAAGTCTATTTATGTCAGAATTACTTAGGCTTTTTCTGTTTATGGCTTCTTTTCACCCCAAAAGTCTTAAATGATCCCAGGTATACAAGCATACACACCAAGTATATGAGTCAGATGTTTACTCAAAGTAAGTCATAAATCAACTTCAAAATAACTCTCTAGTACACTATATTTGATTATTCATTAACGACTGGAGCAGATTTGCATGCCGATGAGATGAATGTGTTCATTTGTTTTATATCAAGCACCGAACGTTTGCTGAGCGTTTGATGCTGCAGGATGCAGGTGTCCTTGATGTTTTCAAAAGTTGATCAATATTTTGATTTTATAATCAGCAGTACTGAGAATACCACATTATATAAATACATATTACATAACGGTAGAAGTATGTTTAGGGTCATTTCAGAAATCATTGGAATTTATGCCCTAATCCCAGGTCAAGATTCATTTAATGAACAATCTTTTTATTATTATTATTTTCATCATTGTCTTTAGAGTTTTAAAAGTATCTTAGGTTAGCTTTGAATTCCATATGAAGCTAAGGGTGACAGTGAACTTTTTCCCCCTTTATTTTTAAATTTTATGTGTTTTATGTGTTTACATTTTATGGTGTTTTCTCTGCATGTAAATCTGGACACTGTGTGCATGCAATACCCACAGAGGCCAAAAGAGGGCACTGGATTCCCTGAATTGTTAGTGCAGTTAGTTGCCTTGTAGGTGCTGGGAACAGGTTCCTCTGGAAGAGCAGTCAGTACTCTTAACCACTGAGCCATGTCTCCAGTCTGATGTTGATTTTCCAATATTCCTGCCTTCACTGCCTGAATGTTAGAATTACAGGTATGGACCACCACTGACAATTTAAATAGTGTTGAGGATTGAATCTGGGGCTTTCTGCATGCTAAGTCATCATTCTACCCACTGAGCTACATCCTCAAACCCGTCAAACAATTTGTCACAGTACAATCCAATGTCACATTAATTTAATACCCATCTTCTGAGGACTGACAGCATCTGAGGGACCTTCTGATAAATGATCGTAGAAAATATCTAAAGTCGTATTTTCCTGTAATTAAGCTATTATGTTTCAATGATACAAAACTGTATGTGTAGTGAAGACATTGCAGCCAATCACGTACAACTGTGTTCCAGGAAGCAGGGGTACAGCGTCTGAATACTGAGGACCAGCAATGCAGTGAAGTCCCATGACACGGCACAGCCCAGCACAGCCATAGACACCTCAGACTCATATAATTGATTCAAGAGTTGGTCACTGCATCTTCAGAAATATTTTGCTGGTGCCAAATCTTTTGTGGTTCTTCCATTCTTCACTTGGGGGTCACACCCCACAGTTTCAGAGGCTGGCACTTAGAATCTCTAACTAGGTTTGTGTGTTTAATAAGACTGCTGGTGTTGTGAAACTGTAGTACACAGACATAAAAATGTTGGGCCAAATGTTTACAGATGAACTCTCTCTGGGAACTGAAGTCTAGAGTAGTAGAAAGCAAGCATCCGTATGCTGTCATAGAAAAGGCAGTTGAACACAGCTCATGATCCTTAGCGGTCCACTGAAGAGGGATTCAAGGAAGCTGAGCCTTTGGTTTCTTCTTCTTCTTCTTCTTCTTCTTCTTCTTCTTCTTCTTCTTCTTCCTCCTCCTCCTCCTCCTCCTCCTCCTTCTTCTCCTTCTCCTTCTCCTCCCCTCCCCCTCCTCCTTCACCTTCCTCCTCTTCTCCTCTTCTCCTCTTCTCCTCTTCCTCTTCCTCCTCTTCCTCCTCTTCCTCCTCTTCCTCCTCCTCCTCCTCCTCCTCCTCTTAATGATTTTCCCTCTTGGCTTACCTCTTGTTGGATTTTGTTGAACCCAACACTCTTCCCATTGTTCCGTTGAATATTTACTCCTAGGACATGATCCTGTCCTAACCATCTCTCCATGGCTCTTTGATTTTCTGGCTTGTGTTCCAGTTTATTTTCAGAGCCTGAGCAATTCTGCCTGCTGTCTTTCCTCCCATTCTTCCATCTCCCTTCTCTCCTTCCTGGTATTTTATCAGGAATGACCTTGTTTGGAGCGAGTGGATTATGCTACCAGATAGGAGAACTGGTAGAGTTGAAGCAGATTCAAAACCCCAGGGCAGGTCAGAATTGAGAACAGTAGGCATGGAACCAGCTCCCTGATAAGCTCTACCTGTCCTGGAACATGTAACCATGACACCCCATTGAGAGGGCCGTGACAATCAGTCACATAGGGACTTCCCCATGCAAAGAGAGCATCCCTAACATCTCAGACTGAGCCAATGGAAAGCATCTACTCCTGGATTCCACCCTCCTCCCAAAACGTTTATAAGGTCCACATGAAATAAAGTACACAAATTGTTTCACCAAGAATCGTCTGAGGCTGGCTGTTTAACACTCTGGGGAAGAGTTTACTCTCCAGAGTCATTCATTGTTGGACCTCAGATCTGCTCAGCAGACCTGTGTTGCGCCCCCTTCCCGCAGCTGCTTCCCGCCATTTGCTTAGTGGCTATGGCCACAGCTTTTGGCCACCTGCAGCAACTGCTGCTGCTAGCAAAGACGCTACAACAGGTGGGGAGTGGGGGCCGGGTTGGGGGTGCGGAGACACTGAGGCTATTGGCCCTACACTGGCTTCCCTTCAGAGAGCTGATAACATTTTGGCCATTCTGGCCAGGCCAAAGCTCCAAGGAACCTTGAGTTCTGGCCCAGCAGAGACCCTCGGATCACATTCTGTCTTCCCCGAGCAGCTTGCGATGGTGGATGGTGATCGGACACCCAGTGACAAGGTAGACATGCAGCCAGACAACACTGAGCAGGGGTCAGATGTTAATTAAGCAAAACTAACCAAGCAACTCACAACTTCCTATGTTTGGTTTTGGGTTTGTTAGTCACAATAGCATTTCCTCAGGTATGGGTTTTATTTTAATATGATTTAATGAGCCCCGGGTTGGAGCCATCATCTGTGTTCAATGTAGCAGACAGAGCCACGGAAAGAGGGTGCTGCTGTGGAGATAGAGAGCAAGGGCATTGCTAAGTAACAAAGTCATGGGGCAACCACTGCCTCGCCTTCATCAAAATCCTGAAGACATGCTTTGTTTTTTTGTTTTTGTTTGTTTTTTTTCTCGAGACAGGGTTTCTCTGTGTATCTCTGGCTGTCCTGGAACTTACTTTGTAGACCAGGCTGGCCTCGAACTCAGAAATCCGCCTGCCTCTGCCTCCCGAGTGCTGGGATTAAAGGCGTGCGCCACCACGCCCGGCACCTGAAGACATGTTTTATGCCAGTGTTTTGAGGAATTTTCTATCGTCATGAGAAGTGGGTGGTAAACTTACTGTTTCTGAAAATCCATACCTCATGTTTCATTCCTAAACAACAGAGTCGGGGCATCACATGAATGGTGTTTAGTGTGTCATGTGTAAGAACACACTGTACTAGGTAACAGAATACATGTGTCAGAGTCAGATGACTTATGCCCATGGGAAGGAGGTACACAACTGTAAAGTTACATATGTGTATTCATTTTTAAAAAGAATTATTTATTTATTTTCTGTATATGAGTACACTGTCACTGTTTTCAGACACCCCAGAAGAGGGCAACAGATCCCACTACAGATGGTTGTGAGCCACCATGTGGTGGCTGGGAATTGAACTCAGGACCTCTGGAAGAGCAGTCAATCTTAACCACTGAGCCATCTCTCCAGCCCCATCTGTGTATTTTTTAACAAACCAACAAAAACTGCCAAGTAACACACTCTGAGTGGTAACTGAATACTAAGTGGGTAGGATGATTGTATAGCCTGGTTGGTCCTTCATGCTCCAAGTGATTTGGTTTGCAGGGTTTGGATTGGTATCATCGTGTCCCCATCAACATTCAAGCAGTGTGGACTAAGAGATATAGCATATGCTTATCATATGTATAATATTATGTTTAGAAATGTAGGGGTAAGAGTAATTAATTCTCTGTGGTGAGGGTTCTAGCTTAGGAAGCTGTGGAACTTGAGTCAAGTCCCAAAGGAAGAGTTAGGATGTAAGCTAAAAGAGAGGAAAAAAGGAAGGAAGGGAGGGAGGGAGGGAGAGGAATATAACTTACCAGGAGATATTTAAAAGATGGGTAGAGGCTGAGGAAAAGACTCAGTCAGTAAAGAGGTTGCTTGTAGGAATGAGAGTCTGAGTTTGGCCCTCAGAACCCACATGAGAATGGCAGATGCTGTGACACACGTTTGTAATCCCAACACTGGACAAGCAGGGTCAGGAGGATCCTTAGGGCTTACTGGCAGCCAGATTAATCGAATTAGTGAACCCTGGGTTCGTGAGAGACCCCTCCTTAAAGGAAGTTGATGATGTTTCTGAGAAGTATAGCATCTAAAGTTGTCCTCTGCAAACACTTGTGCACATATTGTAGAGAAAAAAGAAGGTAGGAGAGGAGGAGAAGGAGAAGAAGGAGAAGGAGGAGAAGAAAAAGAAGGAGAAGGAGAAGAAGGAGAAGGAGGAGAAGAGGAAGAAGGAGAAGAAGGAGAAGAAGAAGGAGAAGGAGGAGAAGAGGAAGAAGGAGAAGAAGAAGGAGAAGGAGAAGAAGGAGAAGGAGGAGAAGAAGAAGAAGAAGGAGAAGGAGAAGGAGGAGAAGAAGAAGAAGGAGGAGAAGGAGGAGAAGAAGAAGGAGAAGAAGGAGACATAGGTTACATTATGGTCTACCCAAGTGTAACCCTAGGATTCTGACTGTGGGCTGTAAGAGCTTGACCTGTTGAGGCAGCAGTTGAAAATTACTAGCCAGGCAGTGGTGGCACACGCCTTTGGTCACAGCACTCAGGAAGCAGAGGCAGGCAGATCTCTTAGTTCAAGGCCATCCTAGTCTACAGAACAAGTTCCAGGTTATCCAGGGCTACACAGAGAAACCCTGTCTCAAAAAACAAAAATTACAGAGGCCCACCAATGCCATGCCACATGGCAGAAATACCCAGAAGTCCACTTGCCTCATGGCCCACTCGCAGTGGGAGCCACTACAATGTGCAAGTATGTGGTGGAGAGGTGCGAGGGAAAGAACAGGAGAATGGTTTGTGTGCTATGAAGAGAGGCAGAACTAGAGCCTCGGGGTGGAAAGGAACAGCCTGATGTGAGTAGCCTGGCCGGGAACCTGAGACCATGTTGAGGTCCTGGCCTATGTCTAGGTCTGTGGCCATGCAGCCGCAGGGGTCTATGCCAGTGTCCCTGGCTCATATTATCAAAAAGCCCTACAGATGTCCCCAGTCTGGGCTACAGCCAGAGACCATGTTGGTTGGTGTCCAAGAGCTGTGTAGAGCTGGTCCTGCTCCTCACTGGTTGTAGCACTCAGGAAAGCTGGCCCTGCCCTTCACCAACTGTAGCACTCTGGAGAGTGGACCTTACACCTCACCTGGACAGCATAGTACAGCTGACCCTGTGGCATGGGCACAGATAAGGGGGCCCTGAGGGTGTGCGTGCTAGAAAGCAGTAGCGTGGTGTATGGAGAGATGCCCTCCCCCTCCTCATGCCCCCCCCTCACCACCTTCGACAGACAGGAGCTGACCTCAGGGTTATAAGAGTGGAAGAGCTGGTGATGTGCTTGGGTGAGTTGGCTAGAGGGCATGATCATGGGAAAGCTGGCCCTGCCCCTCATTGGCTGCTCCGTTGGGTAAGCTAGCCAGGATGGTGCTAGAGAGCTCATGCTGGTGGTGTGGGTGCAGGAGAACTGGTGAGCTGACTGACTCAGCTAACCAACTTCTGCCTAGGCCTGGTCTAGGGACTTTATTTATTATTATAATTATTGGGTTTTTTGAGACAGGGTTTCTCTGTATAGCCCTGGCTGTCCTGGAGCTCACTTTGTAGACCAGGCTGACCTTGAACTCAGAAATCCACCTGCCTCTGCCTCCCAAGTGCTGGGATTAAAGGTATGTGCCACCACCGCCCGGCGGTCTAGGGCCTTTGAGTTGGCCCACTCCAACATCTACCTCATCACTGAACTCTGGAGTGTGTAAAGGGGCTGGTCCTTCAGATCCAAAGCTGCAGGATCTCTGTGACACAGGGCAACCACAGCATATCCACAGGTGTCCAGGTGAGGATGGGTGCACTGGGGGACACACTGGACACAGCAGCTTCCACGATGTTGAGAGGTTTTGTTTGTTTATTTTATTCTTATTTTTTTTATTTTCTTTTTGCGGGGGAGGTTGCAAGGGCAGAGGGAAGATGTGGAGGGACAGGGAGATGAGCAGGATTGGGGCTCATGATGTGAACTTCACAAAGAATCGATAAAGAGTTTTTTAAAAATGAAAAGAAGAAGAAGTTACTTTCCCCAGCTACAGTGTACTTACATCTAATAAATAAATAAATCTTAAAAAAAAAAAAGAAAAGAAAAGAAAAGAAAAGAAAATTACTTTCCCCAGAGAAGAGCGTTCATGTACGATAGGAACAAACCCAGGTGTAGAACAGACGATAGAAGGAAGCAAATTCTAAATTAAAGCATTTAAATTTAATTTTGTAGCTGATAAGAATCTGAATGAAGAGGGGTTTTGTTATTGTTTGTGGGAAAATTCTGCTGGTTAAGGTTGAAGTCCACCATGACCTGGTAGCCTCTGGGCTCGGTGCAATGTGGAAGACTCCCTTCATTAGTGGGGCTTCACCTTCTTGACCTTGCCCTAAGCCCTCCCAGCACATATGCCTCTATCTGAGGAATGCCACTTAGCCTCAACTAGATTACAGGATCAATTTCCTTTCTCCCTATAAGAACATGTTCAGCCAGCACTTGAGACTCCTGATATGTTTCCCCATGCAAATGAGATGTTCCAGGTACCCTAAGCCCCCAGCCAATGACCTTTGCCAATCCTGACTGTTCCTACCCGCAATTCCCCAAAACTTTATGAGCCTTGGATGACCCTAAGTAAAGTTTATCCACCTACTGATGGCTGGTTCCAGTGTGGTCATTCACCACACATACTCACGGGGCTTCAAACCACAACCCTCATCTCTGCTCTCTATCTACCCTTGTGCGTTGAATTGTCTGACAATGACAATTCAATACATAAGACCCACAACTGTTGTTGGTTGATTGGTTGGTTGTTTTCTCAAAACAGGGTTTCTCTGTGTAGACCTGTCTGCCCTGGAACTCACTCTGTAAACCAGGCTAGCCTTGAACTTAGAGATCTGCCTGCCTCTGTCTCCCAAGTGCTGAGACCAAAGACATGCACCACCACTACCTGGCCTAAACGAAGAGAAACAATACCTCAACACAATATTTTTGGAAGGTTAATATACCCAGTTGCAGTAGTTTGAATATGTTTGGTCCAAAGAATGGCACCATTAGAAGGTGTGGCCTTGTTGGAGGAAGTGTGGCCTTGTTGGAGGAAGTGTGTCATTGTAGGGGTTGGCTTTGAGACCTTCCTCCTAGCTGCCTGAAGACACCTGGTTTCTTTTTGATGAACATGTTGAACTCTCAGCTCCTCTAGCATCATGCCTGCCTGGCCATTGCCATACTCTCTGCCATGATGATAACGAACTGGATCTCTGAACATGTAAGCCAGGCCCAATTAAATGTTGTCCTTTATAAGAGCTGCCTTGGTCATGTATTGCCTGAGCTTTTGTCCCCGCCGGCAAGAACACACTCGGGACAACCGGAATCTTCTGCGGCAAAAGCTTTATTGCTTACTTCTCAGGAAGACCCCGACCCCAGAAAATGGAGTCGCTTATATAGCCCTCAGCCATGGCGTTTCAGCACCTGATATGGCATGTCAGCTCCTGATTTGTTGCTCGCCCATCAACCCACTATTACGCCCCGAGATGGGCAGTGACTAAGAGTGAATTCACTCTCCCGCCCGCCTGCGTACAAGGCTTGTTTACTAGTTAGGCACAGCGAAGGCCAGCGGCATTGCTCGAGGCATGCACGGCTCTCCACAGTCATGGTGTCTCTTCACAGCAGTGGAAACCCTGATAAGATGCCAGATAACCTTCAGTGTGCTTTTGTTTGTAATTCCTTTCAGCATTCTGGTCATCTGAACTCACACCACAATTATTTATTTACCTCTGTTTATAGTTTTCTAAGCTTTTCCTAGTCCCCCGTCTCCAAATTCTCTCTGTTCCATGGGCTTCTAAACCCTTCGGTCAAGGGCAGTCGCAGCAAGGACTCCACCAGTCAGCTCACTTTGTATTAGCTTTTTGCTTATTTGACAATATCCTGAGATCAACAGCCTAAATGAGGAGAGCCTTGTCTTGGCTCATGGCCTCGGAGCTTTCAGCCCACGGACAGCTGGCTCCACTATGCCTAAGCCACATTCCCGTGGCAGCATGGGAACGTTATGGCGGAAGGGAATGTTGAAGGAAAACTGCTTGTGGTACTTCAACCTGGGTGTGGAGGAAATGGAGGGGAGGAAAGCCAGGAAGCCAGAGATAACTTATCCCCTCTAGTGATTCGGTTGCATGATCTGGCTACCTGTGACAGCACCAGCTGGTGATAGCCCTCAAAGAACCTACTTCCCATATCCTGTGGTATGATAATGACTTGTCCCTATCTTTCCATTCAAGCCACCAGACACATTGCTGCCAGATCCATCTCCTAAAACCTGGTTCCAGTCCTATCTATGCTTTGCCTAAAACTTTTCAGCCTTCAGCAGATTTCCTGTTGCTAACCAAATGAGGTAGGGGGTCTTCAGCAGGGTTTTCAAAGTCGGCCATACTATGGCTTCAGCTGACTTTTTCTGTCTTAAATTTCACAGCTTTTTTTTTTTAAAGAATTATTTATTTAATGATATGTATATGAATACACTTGTAGGTTTCTTCAGACACAACAGAAGAGGGTATCAGACCCCATTATAAATGGTTGTGAGCCATCATGTGCTTGCTGGGAATTGATCTCAGGCTAACCACTGAACTATCTCTCAAACCCAACTTTCACAGCTTTTGTTTTGTTTTGTTTTGTTTTGTTTTTCGAGACAGGGTTTCGCTGTGTAGCCCTGGCTGTCCTGGAACTCACTTTGTAGACCAGGCTGGCCTCAAACTCAGAAATCTGCCTGCCTCTGCCTCCCAAGTGCTGGGATTAAAGGAGAGTGCCACCACCATGCCCGGCTTTATTTGTAGCTTTTATATAAATGCATTTATGAGACTGATTCATCTCAGAACCAAACAGTACTAATATCTAATTCCTGCTAAGGTACAATGCTATGCATGGAGACAGGACTAGTCAATAAGTTCTTTGAATTACCTGTATCCACTTTTTTTTTTGATTTATTTATTTTTTTACTATATGTAAGTACACTGTAGCTGTCTTCAGACACACCAGAAGAGGGAGTCAGATCTCGTTACGGATGGTTGTGAGCCACCATGTGGTTGCCGGGATTTGAACTCAGGACCTTCAGAAGAGCAGTCGGGTGCTCTTACCTGTTGAGCCATCTCACCAGCCCCCCTGTATCCACTTTTGCTCACACCTCTAACCCTTTTCTATTAAGATGCACTAATTTTTTTACATTTGTGTGCATAGTGTGCATGTGCACATGTATGCATGTTGTCATGTTTGAGGGCATATGTGTGTGGGTACACATGCGTGCGGAGGCCTGAGGCTACTGTCCAGAATCATTCTTTTTGTTTGTTTGTTTTGTTTTGTTTTGTTTTTCAAGACAGGGTTTCTCTGTGTAGCCCTGGCTGTCCTGGAACTCACTTTGTAGACCAGGCTGGCCTCGAACTCAGAAATCTGCCTGCCTCTGTCTCCCAAGTGCTGGGATTAAAGGCGTGCACCACCACCGCCCGGCTCAGAATCCTTCTTGATCTAGAGTCTACCTTGTTCATTGAGGCAGGTTCTCTCAATCAAATCCAGAGCTCACAGGTATGGCTAGTCTCGATAGTAGCTTGCTCTAGGGGGATCTGTGGGGCAACCTCTCCCTTTGGAAGCTGAGAAGCACAGGCAAACCACCACAACTACCACCTATGTGGGTTCTGTATCTAAATTCCCACCCTCACAATTGTGTAGTAAATGCTTTAACCGCTACTGGCCCATCTCCCCAGACCCAGTGCTTTTATTTATTTAAGATTTATTTTTATTTTATGTGTATACGTGTTTTGCCTGCATGCATGTGAGTATGCCTCATGGGTGTGGTACCTGAGGGAGACATCAGATCCTCTGGAACTGGAATTATAGGAATTTAGCTGTTAGCCAAAAAGTGGGTGTTGAGAACTAAACCTGTAGGTGTCCCGCTGCAAGAGCATCCAAGGCCCTTGCTCATAACTGAGGAACCATCTCTCTAGTCCCAAATACTTTTTCTTTCTATTTTATTTATTTGGTTTTGTTTTGTTTTTGAGACACAGTCTCATTTTGTAGTCCTGGCTGGCCTAGAACTCATTATGTGGACCAGGCTACCCCAAGCACACAGCGATCCACCTGCCTCTCCCTCCTGTTTGCTAGGATTAAAGGTTCACCACTACCATGCCCAGACTACTTTTGTTTTCATTTTAGTGTCAGTTTCCATTTTAAGGCTACAGGAATGCTTTGTGCTAAAGCCCGTCATAGTGGCACATTGCTGTAATCCTGTACCTGGCAAGTAGCAGCGGGGGATTTTGAGTTCAAAACCAGCCTAGACTGCATAGCAAGATGAAACCAACAAACCAACCAACCAACCAAAGAAACAAACAAAATATTATTTGTTCACTACAAGTGTTAAAGGGGCAGGCTCTTACAATTTAACTTTAGTTCATTCACAGATTTTGGGGTGCTTATGGTTATATTAATATATGTTTACAGCAATGTAAATAAGTTGATGTATGGCTATTTTATCAATCAAGTGTTTTTGAGTAGCAAACATAGTTATGCGACTATACGTAAAACTACATATTTAAGTATAAACATCCATTCCTTCCTTCCTTCCCCAGGTAGAGAGTTCTCTGTAAGTGCTTCTAGCTTCCATCAGGGACTCATGGTGGCCATCACCCAGAAAAAAAAGTCATTCATTTTTCAGTTTTTAAGACAAGGTCTCAGCTCAAACTGGCCTTGATCTCATGGCAACCCTGTTCCTTCCAAGTCATGTAATTATAGCATGAGCCACCAGGCCTGGCAGTTCTTCTGAGCCCATAAATACATCTATGGAGGTGTTTCCACTCTGTGCAGGCTGACTACTTGGAAAGAAACCTTTGAAAGCCTCGGTAATTGTTCCACAACAAGATCAGCCGCAGATGGAATCTTTCAAGCTAGTTTCTAACGTGGTTTCCAAGTCTCTACCCCTGTCACACTTGTGCCAAGTCTTGCTGTTTGCTGGACAGAATGACATCACACAACTGCAAACAAGGGTGAATAAAGGCCTAACCCTCTCCCCACTACATCCCTTCCTCCTTTCCTCCCTTTAGCATTGAGAGCCTCTGCTGATTGCACAGGAGCTCAGTGTCCAAATTCTGAAACGAGCCCTTCCTCCTCTCATCAACACTCTGGTGGTTCCCACATTTTGAATTTAGGAAGAATAACATGGCTTCCAGTGGGACGAATCTCAGACCCTGGACATGTCAGCTTTGGAAGTGAACATTAGGAAAAGAGAGTGAGAGGTGACTGTCTAACTAATCATCAGAAATCTCCTTTTTGGTTAGCTTTCTGCAGTATCGCTCTCTTCCTCTCCCTTGCTGATTATTAATGATTTTTCTGTATCTTTTTCTCTCTTATTCCCTTTGGAGTTCAGTCCTCCCTGGTGCCTTAATTTAGTTAATGTTCTAATTAGTGCAAATTCCACTCCAGCAGATTCCCTGAGCTTTTACATCAGTGCTTTTTCCATATGATGAACTCCATTAACAAGACTCTGAATGTTCAAGACAAAGGAAGCAGTAATTTAATGCAATGGGTGCTACCTCATTTGCCCCGTCTTTCTGGTTCAGCTTTCTTGGCTACCATGGAGCCTCCTCAGCAGGTAATTTCATCAGTTAAGAATTGGGGCGCTGACACGAGGCTGATGCCTAGATAGACTCATCTTCTAGAAAGTTCCACATATCATCACTGTACATTAAAAAAAAAAAAAAAGACTTTTATACCAGGGAAAATATCACCCCTTAGGGGAAACAGTAATGCCAATTTCCCAGTAGTGATTTGATTTGTCCTGATGTTCTTTTTCTCAAATCTTCCAAATGTAACTAGACATGATCAGCCGTGTAGTACATAATCTAGACTATGGAATGAAAAGGCTAAGTGAACCACACAGACTATTTGACTTGACTATTTGGTTTTCTAGGCAGGGCTTCTTTATGTAGCCCTGGCTCTCTTGGAACTCACTCTGTAGACCAGGCTGTCCTCAAACTCAGAGATCTACCTGTCTCTGAGTCCTAAGTACTGGGACTAAAAGTGTCCACTGCCTGATATCTGTCCTGACACTTTTAAGTAGTGGTTTAAGCATTTTTAAGCCTTGATTGTACATTGAAGCCAGGTAGAGGGCTTCCAAACACTTGATATTTGGGTCTTCCCACCATAGATCCTAATGTTACAGGTGTGGGGTTCAACACAGGCAGTGGGAGACTTTATGAAGCTAATATAACTGTAGTAGGTTGGAGACCACCACTCTAAACATGGGCAGAATGGATCATCAGCCTCTGTGAACAGCATCATAATACTGTCAGGAGACAGTAGAGGGCAGAATTGACTTAAATTTATGTAGAGATAAATTGTCCTTGATAGGACACAGCAACTAATAATAAAGTAATTGTAATATTTATTATGTTGTGTGGTTGTCTTTTTGTAACAAATCTTTCTTTTATGACTAGAGCCAAGTTACTTTCTATATACAAGAATTTACTGGGGCCTCTTGGTGGCAGCTGATGCTCATCAATATATGTTATATATTGTATCACAGTTCTGAGAACGAAGGGCAACAGTTAATGATTAGGCAGGAATAGCAGGGGCAAAGCAGGATTGCCTGAGGCAAAGGGGATACTGTAACAAGGCTTTGCAAAGTAAACTGGAGTAAACAAATGAAAGCAACCTTACATAGTAATAGTTGACTATTAGACTCCCCAGTATTATTTCTGTGTGTGCCCATTTATCATCATTCACCATCATGGCATACACTATGAGCCACAGAGAGGAAACTTGAGACGTTTGTTTGTTTGTTTGTTTGTTTGTTTTTTGTTTTTTTGTTTTTTTGTTTTTGAGACAAAGTTTCTCATTGTAGCCCTGGCTGTCCTGAAACTCACTCTGTAGATCAGGCTGACCTCAAACTCCTCTGCCTGCCTCTGCCTCCCAAGTGCTGGGATTAAAGGCGTGTGCCATCACTGCCCCACGTTGGGACAGATTTTTAAGTGTTAGACATTGCACACGGCAGTTGAGAAAGCTGGTTCAGGATTTCTCTCGTAAGTAAAAAGTAAGATTTTTTTTAAACATCCTTCAGAGAGCAGGATGAGGCACACAGACAGTAAATCAGTAAAGATACTGTTTCTACTGCCTTTGACTTACATGGACTCTCTGTGTCCTGCTGTGAGTAGTACTTAGTACACAGGGCCAGCTGGCTTCCTGAGTTGCTGAGTCTGGCTCTTGGCAATTCTCCTTGGAGGCAAAGATTCTTCTCTAACTCTTGTGTAGTTACTCTGTGGAGCTGATGATCCCCAAAATGAACATACAGAAGGCCTGGTGCACTGGTGAACAGCAAACACTGTAGAACAAACAATTGAAGTCAGACACAAAGTGTCCCTCACAGCCCATCAGAAGCTTAGCCACAGACCTTTCATCCCTCAGAGATTTTTCTACAGGGTATTACAAGCACGTGTCACACTCTTTGAATGACAGCTACAGGAGTGGCTATATTTAACTAAGTCCCTGACACAATTT
This sequence comes from Mus musculus, assembly GCF_000001635.26. Taxonomy (NCBI): domain Eukaryota; kingdom Metazoa; phylum Chordata; class Mammalia; order Rodentia; family Muridae; genus Mus; species Mus musculus. The sequence goes on along the minus strand of NC_000078.6, from coordinate 76,719,587 downwards.
GTGTGTGCGCGTGTGGGGAGTGGTTATTCACCAATTTATTTTACTTTGGGTAAAAATTCTTTCACTATTTTGTATGTAGAAAGCTTGTTATTCCTTTGTTGACGTTTCGTATGTGAATTTCAGATTGGCTTAATCTACCTAGCCTCCAATAATTAGTTCTGCACGTTCATTCTTACTTGAGTGATAAGTGTAATTATCAAGATTGATTGGAGCGGAAGTGGTGGTGAACACATGTCTATAATTCTAGCACTTGGGAATTGGAAGCAGAAGGATTAGGAATTGTCTTCCTTAGGGTTTCTATTGCTGTAATTAAATACTATGACCAAAGCAACTTGGGGAGGAAAGGGTTTATTTGGCTTACACTTCCACAGCATCATCAAAAGTAAGTCAGGACAGGAATTCAAGCAGGGCAGGAACCTGCAGGCAGGAGCTGATGCGGAGGCTACGGAGCAGTGCTATTTACTGGCTTACTCCCTGTGGCTTGCTCAGCCTGCTTTCCTACAGAACCCAGGACCACCAGCTTGGGGTGGCACCCACAATGGGTTGGGTCCTCACCCATCAATCACTAATTAAGAAAATGCCTTAAAGGCTTGTCTACAGCCTAATTTTATGAAGGCATTTTGTCGGTTGAGGTTCTTCCCTTTCCAGTGACTCTAGCTGTGTCAAGTTGACATAAAATTAGCCAGCACAGGAGTTCAAGATCAGCCTTTACTACATGGTGAGTTTGAGGCTAGCCTGGACTAATTAAGAGTGTCTCAGAAAACAAAACCAACAAATAAACTAAGAAAAATTGCCAAGTAACTTTTGGAAACGTAAACAATTAAAGCATGGTAGTGAAGAAAACAAAGTTATAAAGATCATCCTGTCTTTACGGAGTTAGGACTGTGTCTTTCTATAGCCTCAGACTGGCTTTTGGGCCAGTCTCATAGCTTGACAGCTCATAGTGCAAGAGGAAGACAAGAGGTGAGGAGCAGACATGGGTCAAGCCACTCCCATCTCCCACATGATTGGTGATATCCCCAGTTGGAAAAATAGATAGGCTCTGCAGCTTTGTGTAACAGAAAAGAGGTTTTTACCTTTGTTTAAAAAACAAAACAAGGGCTGGTGAGATGGCTCAGTGGGTAAGAGCACCCGACTGCTCTTCTGAAGATCCAGAGTTCAAATCCCAGCAACCACATGGTGGCTCACAACCATCAGTAACGAGGTTTGACTCCCTCTTCTGGAGTGTCTGAAGACAGCTACAATGTACTTACATATAATAAATAAATAAATCTTTAAAACAAAACAAAACAAAAAACTATCTGAGTTATTGAGGAAAATACTCAGACATTTCTTTTGCAAGTTCACCAATACTTTGTTCTTGCCTAGCTTTCTGGCAAAACTTGTTTCCAAGAAAACATCTAACATATTTTGCTTAGTTTTTACTATATTTTCCCCAAATTGGAAATATCTGTTGATTTTTACAAAATAGTCTATGCCTATAAAACAAACACTATAGGAAAAGAAGAAGGAAATAAGAATTACTCTAAACCTATCATACAGGAATAAATTGATTTTTAGCAGCATTCTTATTGATATTAACTGTTTAATTTCTGTTTTCAAATTTTTATTCATTTTATTTTTTTCAAGACAAGGTTTCTCTGTACACAGGACTACAGTCCTGTCTTTCCTAGAACTTGTTCTTTAGGCAAGGCTGGCCTCAAACTCACAGAGATCTACCTGACTTTGTTTCAAGCAGAGCCAGGCCAGCCTGGTTTACAGAGTGAGTGTTACGACACAGAGAAACTTTGTCTTGAGAAAAAAAAAGATATTATTTGCATATGTGTGTGTGTGTGTGTGTGTGTGTGTGTGTATCTGTGTGTGTGTGTGTGAAAGTGTGTGCACACATGTGCATGGAAGCCAGAAGAGGGTGTGGAATCCCTTAGAGCTGGAGTTACAGGCATGTGAGTTGTGGCACATGGGTGCTGAATCCAGACACTGATCCTCATGACTGAGCAGCGAGTGCTTTTAACCCATAGGGCATCTCTCCAGCTCCTACTTGGAGCCCTTTTTAAAAAGTTCATAACGTATCATGACATTTCCCTTTTCTATTAATTATAAACCCACATCCTTGCTTAAATGAACATTTCTTTGTGTGTGTGTACATATATATATATATATGTATGTATATATATATATATATATGTGTGTGTGTGTGTGTATATATATATATATATATATATATATATATATATATATATATACCATAACTGGTTTTAAAAGGGAACTTCTATAGACCAATTAAATTTAGTAGAGTTCATCGTTGCAAAACACAACAAAATTGATCCACAAATCAGACAGCCGCAAGGACTAGAGAAGGTTCTGAGACTCTCAGCCCATGCTGTTAGCCATTAGTACAGGGATAGAAAACAACTTTCTGGCTACAGGAGAGTCAGTCAGCTAGACACCTGCTTGGTTTAACTGATTAATTTCTTACAAGACTTCCTGCAACCAGACAAAGACGTTCTGCTGTAATTCAACTCTCCATTGGTTAGAATGCTAGGACCAGTGCAAGTATCCACTCCACGATTACAGGCTTCCACATACTGTGTTTAACATCACTTTAACCAATTAAACAATAATGAATTTCTTTTTATTTCATGTATACTGGTATTTTACCTGCTTGTGTGCCTATGTGAGGATTCCCCTAGAGCTGGAGTTACAGACAGTGTGAGCTGCCATGTGGTTGCTGGGAATGGAATCAGAGTCCTCTGGAAGAACAGCCAGTGCTCTTAACCACTGAACCATCTCTCCAGCCCCCATTTTAACAAATTTTAATCTCAATTTTTAAAACTTTCTATTTTTGAAGAATATTGACATTGCATATACTTTTCCACTATTATTAACATCTTTATGATAAACATTTCATAAATTCTTTTGTTTTTTTTGAGACAGGATTTCTCTGTGTAGCCCTGGCTGTCCTGGAACTCACTGTGTAGACTAGGCTGGCCTCAAACTAATGGAGATCTGACTGCCTCTACCTCCTGAATGCTAGGATTAAAGGTGTGACCCACCACCACCCCAATTTATAAATTCTTAGTATATATGTACAATATTGGAAGCTCAATCAAGCTGAGAGTCCGCTGAGTCTAGGTGGTGGTTCAGTGTCATTATTTTGTGGCTGAGAAATTGAGAGCTTAAGGGCAGGCAGAGTGTTCTGAGTCTCCATCTATGGGTCTTTCAAGCCTACTCTGATACTGACTATAAGATTCTATTCAATAAGCTGCACGGCACATTTCTTTCTTATTCCTATACCCAAAGGTTATACTTTTAAAAATATTTATTTTATGTATACGAGTACACTGTAACTGTCTTCAGACACACCAGAAGAGGACATCCGTTCCCATTACAGATGGTTGCGAGCCACCATGTGGTTGCTGGGATTTGAACTCAGGACCTCTGGAAGGGCAGTCAGTGCTCTTAACCTCTGAGCCATCTCTCCAGCAGAAGGTTGTACTTTAAAAGCTAACTCCTTCCCAAGTTCAGTTTCCTCTGAAGGTTCGTTTTTATTTATGGAATAAAGAATTATAGTCTTTGGGATGTTAGCAGGAGGTCTATCAAGCTCCTGGAATCCTAAGAGGCAAACATCTACTTACTTCTGGCAGCACTTTGTGCAGGTGAAGCGCAGTCAAGAAGATAGGTAGTGATTGGGTCAGTGGTGGCATACAAATGCTTATTTATAGCTGGAAACCCATTCCAAGAGGAGGATCCACAGCTTTCAATTGGTTTGTCTGCAAGGGGGCAGCGCTGGATGCTGGATGAAGCAGATTTGGATAATTTCAGTGATGGTGGAAAAGGGTAAGCAGCAGAGTTGCCACTGTGCATGTGCTCAGCATAATTTGGGGCTAAATTCCTTCTTCCTTCCTTCCTTCCTTCCTTCCTTCCTTCCTTCCTTCCTTCCTTCCTTCCTTCCTTCCTTCCTCCCTCCCTCCCTCCCTCCCTCCCTCCCTCCCTCTCTCTCTCTCTCTCTTTCTTTCTTTCTTTCTTTCTTTTTTAAAGATTTATTTATTCATTTTTATGTATGTGAGTACATGGTTGCTGTCTTCAGACACACCAGAAGAGGGCATCAGATCCCATTTCAGATGGCTGTGAACCACCATGTGGTTTCTGAGACTTGAACTCAGGACCTCTCCAAGAACAGTCAGTGTTGTTAACCGCTGGGCCATCTCTCCAGCCACCAGGGCTAAATTCTTGAATGAGTTCAAGTAGGAGACAATAAATCCTGCTAATTTAAGTCTCAAAGCCACACATGACTCAACATCTATAATTTTAGCACATTGGGAGCCGAGGCAGGAGGACTGCTATGAGCTCCAGGCCAGTCTGGCAGTCTGGAATGCAGAGTGAGACACTGTCTCAAAAACCAAACCAAACCAAACCAACCAAAAAACCCAACATGTGTTACCAGTTCCTGAAGAAACGACCCAAATAAGCTTGAGATTTGGAGTTTGTGTTGTCTTTGGGAAATTACTTAAATTCTGAGATTCTTGACCCAGCAATGAAGATAACCATAGCAATTTACTTCATGAAATAAAGTGAAAACATTTGATAGGAAGAAAATAATAACTTTTTAAAAACAGAACTTGCCAATAAAAATGAAAAAAAATCAGGGGTTCTAGCAAGAACCAATTATATTCTGTATGCATTCTATAAAATACATCATGTCTAAGCTGAATTATAGTTTCTTATAGACTCCAAAATATTGAAGAAATATTCAAACAGAAGCTGAGCAGCTGTAGAAATAACCCACAGAATAGAGAGGGAAATTAATTTGCAGAGGTAATGGAGCTTTTTATTGCCGATTCTTTCCAAACTTTATTGAAAATTTCCCAAAGGTCTTGGTTAATATTATGAAAAAAAAAGAAAGAAAGAAAAACCTGTGATTTTGGTAACTGCTCACTTGCAAACAAAACAATTAGCAAAACCATTTATGTTGGCAACAATTATCACATACACAGAAAATTGTTTAATTAGTTGAATTGTTAGAATGGTAGCTTGTCATTCCTTATAATAAACTCAATTGCAATTTCTTTAAATTTATTTATTTGATGCGTACAAATGTGTTGCCTCCATGACTGGCCTGGGTCCTCTTTAAGAATAGAAAGTGCCCTCACCTGCTGAGCCCTCTCTCCAGCCACCTCAAAGTCAATTTGTAAATTATAAATTCTCCTCCTCGTGGTCTGAGTCCCTGACTGATAAATATTGATAAAAGGTGAAAACAGAGGTTTTGAGCTAAGGTACTCTTGATTATCCACCTATAGAATATCTTCTCTGGAAGACTTAAGACAGAGTTAGTGTCAAAGCATTAACTCATTCCTTATACTGCATTTGATCTACCTTCCTGTGGCCTTAATCTTGTGTGCTCAAGATCTAGGCTTACTGAAGCTTGGGGTCTGGAATGGGGTTTCTATCTGAGGACCATGACTGAAAAGCAGCAGTAAGAGTCCACCCACCTGAACTGTCAGTGTTTGCTTTACCTTGTTGTCCGTGAGACTTGAGTGAGCTGGGAGGTAGTACTGAGCGCAAGGTCTCCTTAGTTAAACTAGCCCCCCCCCCCGCCCCCACCGTTCTCCCCAACAGACAGTAAGTTAGGCATGGCGAGCAGCAGGAGTGCAGGAGCTGGTAAAATTCAGCCACAGTAGTGTCATTTACATCTCAGAGAATGGGAATTCATTCAGACAAGCTTATTCCAACGTGAACCTCCTGTAAAAGTTACATATAACTGGGTGTGGTGGCGCACGCCTTTAATCCCAGCACTCAGGAGGCAGAGGCAGGCGGATTTTTGAGTTCGAGGCCAGCCTGGTCTACAAAGTGAGTTCCAGGACAGCCAGGGCTATACAGAGAAACCCTGTCTCGAACAAACAAACAAACAAACAAACAAACAAACAAGTTACATATAATGTATCTATAACCCAGAGGGAAAAAAAGATTTTTATTGACTTCTCAGGTTGGCCTCCAAGATTGCAACCTCATTTAATTCCTGATTTGTTCACTTATTCACTCATTTTATCTTTACTGATTTTGTCTCATGTGCTAAGTGCTTAGCACTGTATCCTGAAAGTATTGGGAAGCCACGGGTGATTTAATGTAACCGAGTGGCACAATCAGATTTCCTTCTTAGAGTAGAATTTGGCTGCTACGTGGAAAAAGAATCGAAAGAGAACAAAAATGGGAGGATGGGGGAGCCGTTAGGAGTCTGAGGCATGAGGGCAAAGGGTTGAGCCCCAGTCCTCAGCCCCTCCTGGTTCTCAGTGGTGTGCTTGAGAAATTAGCCTTACTGCTTCTCTCTTGTCTGCACACTGAGAAGGAAGTGGCACCCTTAGGTAATCCCAGACATGGGAAGGAAAATTCGGTTTCCTTTCCTGGACTGGAGCTCAGTTAAAGGGTATAGTACGTGCTAGTATCATGAATTCTTGATTCCTTCATTATTGCCACTAAGGACTTGAATTAGTCAGGGTTAGCTTTGCATTTGCTTTTGAGTATCTTTCTAATATATATGTTCATGTTTAATTCAAAGTGGTTTACTTAAATAGCTTTGGCTTTGTGGTTCAATAAAAATAGCATATTTGGGCAGCACAAATTAATCTTAAAGGGTTGGGGGAAGGCATAAAAGCATAAAATTGGGGGAGGGAGGTTAAAGAAAAGGGAGTGGTTCTGAGAAGAGCTGGGGGAGTGAATATGATGCAGACATGTAAGGAATTCTCAAAGAACTGTGTGTGTGTGTGTGTGTGAGAGAGAGAGAGAGAGAGAGAGAGAGACTATGAAGGAGAAGGAGACTAGCAGACATCCCCCTATAGTTAGACGACTCTAGTGTCCTTACTTACATCCACCCCCTTAGCCTCACCTATTGATTTCAGCTAGAGCTGGGCACTCAGTCTCTGAAGGCTTCCTCCCAAACCTTGGCTCACAGCATCTACTAAAGTCTTAAGCTCTCCCTTCGGGTCCCAGAACTCTTCCAAAGCTGCAGATTAACTAGGGAAGCTTACAGGGAACCTTGGAAATCCAGGTTGTCAAGATGGGCAGGGACAGTCCTTTGACCAATGAAGATGAAGGTCCATCTTTATCTCCTGTAGAGAATTCTCAACGATACTTTATAGATACTGTACAGTTTTCTAAGAAGGCCCCTGAAGACGCTCTGTCTCAACAATGACCTTGATAGTGAACCTTTCTATCAGTGTCCCCCCTCCCTCCCCCACACTGTCCCGAATTTCTCATTCCTGTGCTTGTGCAATGCCCTTTCTCTCTGCACTTCTAAACTTCCTCTCTCACTGGGCTCTGATTTATCATGTCACTGTAACTCTATTAGCTGGGAAGCATTTGGGGATGTTGTCAGGATAACAGGATCTGCAGCAAATGAGGTTGTATTGAATTATTTATCGTTCAGCTAAAGTCGAGATAGCCACAGCAGAAGAGCTGGTTTGTAAAATCTTGGACTAATCTGTCTGTTGCTTTGGAGCGTTTGTCGTCGTCATATTCATTTTTTTCTTGTGGTTGAAAATTATAAATTTGAACGCTCCAAAGGAAAATATGTGTGCAACCATTCAGTTCAGAGCCTCAAGCCTATAGCTAAGAATTATCTGTTTCCTCTAATATATAATTACGTAGCTGCAAAGCTGCAATTCTGGGATTCATGAATTTATTTAATAAGTTTATTCACACACGGTTTAAAACACATAAATACATAATTCCAACCCTCCCTTTTTCTTTCAAAAATAGATCAAGGATTTCTACTTGTGATATCTAAGTCTCAGCTTTTGAAGTTGGCCTGTTTTTTGTTTTTGCCAGGAATTAGTTCCTAAAAAGATGATTTTGAACTCAACAACAAGCAAAGCAAATGGTTTGGGGTGGTGCTGGAGGATATTGGGGAGTCCCAGGGCCTTTGGAGTGCTAAATGTGTGCTTTGCTTAAGATCTACAGCTCTTGCTCACTACAGAGAATTGCTAGATGGTCTGAGTGGGGGAAGGAGGTGGGAGGTCGCTGTTAACCTCTAGGATAGCCCAGGCCGGTGTGTCATTTTCCTTGTAATACTGATGCCATTTGGGAAATTAGTATGTAATAAGAACTCAGGCAAAAGGGGAGGGAAGAGTTCTATGGCTTTTTAATACCTGTGGATTTTGTCCCAATTAGCATTTTTACTGTCCAAATACCTACTCTCAAAAGAAGTGTGACGGCAGCAGGCAGTGAAATATCTTTTGCGTACCTTTAATACCCAATACTAAGCTTGAACATCTGGCAACTCAACACACTTTGCTCATGAATCCTAGAAAACAGCGTAATTATACACTCAAGCAAACAAGTCAAGAGAAAGGCTGTTTCCTGTTAAGAATTCCGGGGAGCATCAAAGTTAAAGCTCCCTTCTGCATCTATGCTCTTTTTAATCGCCACTGGTGTCTCCATTACACTTGCGATTACCCGGGTTGATAGTCTGTGAGAGACCATCCCAGGCACAGCGTATGGAGGGCCGCCCCTCCCCCCCCCCCATAAAAATAAAACAAGGAAAGGTACAGCAAGGCACGCAACCAACATTACAGAGCGATGACCTTGTATTGTTAAAAAGTCAAGGAAATAGCCTGCCTTGCAAGCCGCCCGTGTTCGTCCGTGTGTCACCCTCCCTAGTCGCAGATGTACTTGACACCCTTGGTTCTAGCATCTCCTCTGGCCTGCTGTACACCACCCTACCAAAGCTTGCAGTGAGAAAGCAGGGTCTTGCCCGGAGACCCGGGCTCACAGGATGGTGCAGGTGGGCTGGTATGCTGGCTTGCCTGTTGATTATGGACCCTGCAATATGCAACTGTAGGCTGAGCGCCACCAACCAGCACAGCCGGGTTCTCCGGGACAGTACCTTGCTTACAAGCAGGAGCCGCGGCCTCCAGCCCGCAGGCTGGGGGCGGGGGCCTCGGCCCAGTGCCCACCCCCTGTGCTCCCAGCGTCTGCTCCTACTACCAGCCGGTTGTAGCCGGCCGGGAGCGCGCTTTCTAACGTAACCCGCCCGCGGGAACAATCTGTCCCTTCCAGCCTATCTCCGGAGGGGCATTACAGCCGGGGCGCCCTCCTCACCCACCCTATGGCCTAAACGGGTCTTTAGATGTTTTTTCAAAACCAGATCGTAGTCTGCAGGGACGCTAGGCGGGAAAGGCTGGGAGGACTCCTTTTCGCCGCCAGCTTGCGGCTCCGGGCACACAAATTAGGCCGGAGCAGCAGAGTCGAGTCCTCTTCCCGTGGCAAGGGGCTCTGTGTGTGCGGGATCAGGGGAGGTGAGAGAGGACCCTGGCGTCCCAGGTCCCAGCGGCGGCGGCGCTAGCGGCTAGGCAGGTGCCCCCGGGCGCGCAGTCTGATTGGCAGGTGCAGGAGTGGGTGGGGAAGGCGGGCCTGGCGCTGCGGGAGGCTGCAGCCCCGCCTCCCCGCCCCCGCCGCGGGACTATCTGGTCCCGGCAGCAGCGATGTCCCCCGGCAGGAATGTCCCTCCTCAGATAATGTTATTTATATCTCTGGGCGGGTCCGCGGCTCCGCTGCACCAGGCGCCCGGCGGCCACTGTGCCAGGAGCCCCGTGCTGCCCTCCTCCCCCTGCGCCGCCGCCCCCGGGCTCGGGGTAGCCGCCGCTTCAGCCCCAGCGCAGGTGAGTCCCCGAGGGCCGCGCGACGGGAGGGAGCTGGGTGCCCCGGAGCCAGCGCCGGGGAGTGCGGGGCCCAGGGGGCGGGTGACGCGACAGCCCGGTGGGGGCCTGGCCCCGGGTGCCTAGCACGGGGCGGGAGGGGTGAGGAGCCCAGGAGGCCCTGGCGGCTGCGGCAGTCGTCACCCCGGGACGCGGGAACCCGCGTGGGTTTCGCAGGCGCTGGGCGAGCAGGGCGCTAGCTTTGGGAAGCCAGCTAGTAGAGTGTCGCCGTGGGGCACGGGGAGTGGGTTTGGGGGGTTTGTGCTCTTGGCCGCCTCCCCCAGGACCCTCGCCTGGGAGCAAAGTTGGGGGGGGGGGCTGCCTGTCGTCGGTCTAAGGACTGTCCGCGTCTGTGCCTCCTGCTGCCTGGTTTCTCAAACCCCCGGGCGTGTCGGATCCTCTTCTGGAACTTGGCTAGCGCGCTCCAGGGCTGCCCAGTGCCAAGGCTGGGAGGACAGTTCAGGGCAGCAGAGGGGGCCGGGCCTCAGGATGTCAGGCAGGACGTGCAGAGTGGCCCAGTGTAGACTGAGAAGGGAGAGATCAAGTGTCCCAGGACTATACTTCAAGGACCCCCACCTTTTCCCTTTGAGTTCCTTATCTCCAAGCTACTGCCCACTCTACGGTTACCCTTCGTGCCAGTTCCAGCAACTTGGCCCCGGAGAAATAGCAGAAAATGGAAGAAACAAGAGCTCTAACACAATCCTCAAGTCCCACCAACTTACCCAGACTTCCCAAAGGGGAAATAGCTACGAGGCTTGAGTACAGTTTCCGTGACAACAAGCCTTAGGTAGGGCCTTGATTTATAGTCTATTAATATCCAAACCACTGTTTTCAGTGAGCAATTAGAGGTGCTACAGTTAATAACACCCTTAACTCACTGAAGGGATATGGAAAGAAGCCATTGTTTTAGATGCATCCGGCAGGGTGGGATGGGATTATATAGTGATGGTCTCTTTTTTACTAAGAACTTCAGTGGGGAGAGGATACGGCTGTCACCTCCACGCTAGGAGGCAGCCACACAAAACCCCTGCCTGTGCAATGGATGTATATAGTTCAGTTTCCAAGGGAGGTGATTCAGATAGCTCCTGAATGAGAGGAGCCTTCAGGGAAGAAAAAAAAATCGAGGCACATTTAAGCTGTTCTCTTAGGCTATCCTTAGCGTCACGGATCGCTCAGAATTTTAATCTAGAATTCTCTTTTCACTGCTCTATGACTACGACCCAGGGTAGTCATCTCCTATTCCAGGATCAGACTTCATATGCTTTTCCAATGAGCCCTGATTTCCAGAATGTTATGGGAAACTCTTACAAGTGTAGACTGTTTGTTCACTATGTACTGAATGCCCAGCACCCACAGAGGCTTGGGGACTAGCTAACAAAAGGAACAGTAAACTTAGAACAGAGAAGAGCCCACCAATCTCCAGATGAGGCCAATCGTTTATACAAAGTGTTATCACATTCCAGTGTTGAGTAAAGCACAGTTGAAAGGAGAGGGACCCTTTTGCTGGTGCACCTCCCTTTATCAGTGGCCCAGTGGTAGTGGCTGGGGATGAGCCAGTCCAGTTAATCTTGAGTTCTCTGAAGACATAGAGTCCACTCAAGGAATTGAAAGCACCCAAAAACTCCCAGGCATTCAGGCTGGGCCTTGCTGCGCAGGCATGTTGAGTTCTCCCCAGTGACTTGCCCAGGGGAGAGCTGGGATACCGCTTTTTGCTCTGGTCATTGCTTTGTGTAGGTGTTCTGAAGGTGTCCGGTGGAACCAACACACCTGTTGGATTGTTCGCTTGGGGCTGAAGGCGTAATAGGGGGCTGACTCCCACCTGCCATCACGCTTGACAAAATGAATGTGGCTATTTTATGGAAACTAGGTGTGAGCGAAAGCTTTGAACTAATGTCAGTGTCTGTCACAATTTTGGAAAATAGTAGGTTTTTGATGAATAAAAAGAATAATAGCTTTCATTTAGTCTATCTTTTATGTACTTGTGGCTGACTGGTAGTGGATTCTCAGATAGTCTTTGTTGACTGAATGAGAGAATGAGTGATCAAGGTTGCCTTATATGGCACTTAATTATCAACTCTGCAAGGTCACTCATATTATCCCATTTTAAAAAGCAAAGAGAGCGCGGCTGGTGAGATGGCTCAGTGGGTAAGGGTGTTTGTTGTTCGAGCCTTGTGATGCGCTCCACAAAGTTGTCTTTTGACCTCCACAAGTGTCCCAGTACTCATGCACACACGTACACCACAATAATTCATTTTTTAAAGTAAATTTTCAGGGAATTAAATAACTTGTTCATCCCACACAGCTGATGAGAGATGCAGTGAGGCCAGGATTCCTTGGTCTGTTGTCCTTTTAAGATTAGACGCTCAGCAGGGGATGCAGAATAGGTTGGGAAGATTTGCTTATAGCACTGGCTTATCACGGTCTTCACTCCTTGAACCTAAGGTCGTAATTTTGCTTATGTCAGAGAAGTTTAAAATCTATTACCTCAAGGCAGCATTGAACATTTATTTGCTCAAAAGTTTCTAGCCCGGCGGCCTCTTATTTTCAGGTCATTGTTTCAAGGACAGAATTATAATTTTGGCAATAGTCAAACATAAACTAAAAAAAAAAAAAAGATTTTCCTTTCAGTCCTGGAAGTGGCCAGAAGGGCTTGGTGATGCATAGGGACAGTGTGGTAGGACAGAGGGTGACTATAAAAAATTCATGAGGCCAATAGGACTGGAGTTGGAAGGAACCTTGGAGGTCACTGGTTCCAGCCTTCTGTTTGTATGATCACTTGCTTAAAGGTGAGAGCCAGCTGCAGTTTACCTGTCCTTTATAATGCTCCCGTACCTCTTGTCATTCTAACCCATGTCTTCTCTGCATCTCTTTCCCTCCTGTGGCCAGGGAGGTTTGTTTCCTGTGGTTCGGTCCATTCAAACCACTGAGGTTCTCTTTCCTTTGAGGAAGATGAGGCAGGGACATATTTAATATCCAATAGTTTCAGCTTTAGTGAAGTTCAAAACCAGGAGACAAAATGAAAAGGTACCGGGAGAGGAAGAAGAGAATATGTTTTCCATAGTGAAATGCTAACCCGTTCTCTAATTTCCCTGTTGCTTGTTAACTATATAGATGTATGCGTTATCCCATAAAACGTCTGCACATTTCTATCCACAGGCAGTATATGTCCCAAGGCAACTCTTTTTCTGTGACATTTCTGGGGGATGAGCGAGAACCATCGGGACTGCCAGATTCCTGGGTTTTGTTTGTTTTGTTTTGTTGTAAAAAAGAATTACTTATTTATTTTTTATGTATATGAATGTTTCCCCAGAATATATATATATATGAACCACATGTGTGCCTGGTGCTGTAGGGAGCCAGAAGAGAGCACTGGATGCCCTTAAACTGGACTTACACAGGGTTGTGAGCATCTTTATGGGTGCTGGGAACAGAACCTGTGTCCTTTGCAAGGATGGGAGATATTCTTAATTGCTGGTTCATCGCTGTTTTAATCTGAACCTAGTCACAAAATTGCTCTTGAAGAATATTGTTTCAAAGTCAAACACTCTGTCCAAAATCAAACTCTGCTCAAAACATGAAAAGGCAGAAAACATGGCCAGTGGGAAGTCTGAAGTACTATCAATACATTTGTTGGTTTCTATAATGTTTTTCATCACCCCTGACCTTCAGATTAACACGTATCAAGTGAGCTGGGAGCATAAGGAATGAAAGTAGGTGCTATGCGGGCTGATGAGAAGTTTGGTGTTATAATGATGTCTGGCTGGGAAGGCCATGGATACTGGACTCTAAAGCGGCACGGGTGGGGTTAAGACAATAATACAGGTCAGAGGGTACTTGGGAAAGGGTGTTTTGTCTGTAGAGTAGTTTGTACTGACTCATTTGGTCTTTACGGGCAGATGTTTTTGGTTACTATACTGTAGGAAAGGAGTCTGGGAGGAAGCGTGCATGTGTTAGTCTGTACACTGACTCGTTCATCTCTCTGCACTGGCTGGGGCTATCAGACAAGCATCTCTCCTCTGACAGCCCCAGGAGGTAAAGGTCTCTTGGCATGGAAGATGGAGATAGAGATCAAAGGAGAATGTAGGAGACAGTCAGGGGATTTCACTGTCAGACCTGGCTCCTTTCACTGAACAGTCAACTCCCAGTAGTAAATATTTAGAAAATGTCATAGCATGGTTTCCTTTTGTTGCTTATTTCTTAGTTCACAGTCAGGCAGTCTGAGTTCTTCCATTTTCAGCCAGCCTTAGCGGAGCATCGAATCACCAGGGGATCACCAGCCTTGCAGCCGGATTTAAAGGCTGAGTGCTTTCTCGGTAATTGTTTAGCTAGCTTCTGACATCCCCAGACCACCTCTCATTTTGTTCTTTCCTTCTGGTTGCAGGAAATATTACAGATCTGTCTTCTGAGCGCCTCAGCAAGGCCCTCTCAGGCTTTGCTATATTTCTATTATATCTGTGCAGACCTGGCTGAGGGTATAATTAAAGGGCAATTAAAACTCAGACATATATCATGTTAACAGTGGGGGCAAAAGCAGGTCTCCTTTCTTTCATCTGAATGCTGTAAATTTAGCAAACGAATAGGAATGGGCCTAGGGAAAAAAAAAGACTTTGTATTGAACTGGGCTGGGATCCTGCAGGATATTTATGAAAAGAGGAACAGGGCACCTTGACAGTCAAAGAACAATAATTGCTTTGAATTATAGTCAATTCCGAAGTTTCCACCATTGTGAAAGAAGCAGAAACTTGGATAGTTTTGCAAATGAGTAAGTTGAAAATCCTTTCTGCTTGTACCAGACTTAAATATAGGTGTGTCTTATGTGTAGATTCATAGTGTCTCAGATACAGCGAGATTCATCTGTAATCTTGGATTGGAAAGATGCATCTATAGTGACAAGGATTGGAAAGATCTCTGAAACCTCATGCCATCCCCACGATCAGCTCTTGACTCTTTCCAGAAGATCATTGAGTGGTGAATCAGCTTTACTGCCCAGCCTATTTCCTTAGGAAGACAAGGACAGGCCTTTCCTAAGCCTGGCTCTGAGGCAGAAGTCATGGACACTTCACTGGAAAGGACTGAGAAAGCAATTGAGATGTAGTAAAAGAGAGCAAGAATAGGGCGTGTACTATGTACCTCACCCTGGCATATGCTCAGGACACAGGGCAGAGGCAGATGAAGGTCCTCTCACTCCTGGGAGGTAGACCCTTAAACAAGCGCTGGCGTGACAGGTTGCTTGGGGGGAGATGGTGCTCCCAGAAAGGGCAGGACGGTCTGACGGAGGTTGGGGTGTTCAGAAAGGCTTCAAAAAGTGTCAAGGACTATTAGATGGGAGGCTGTAAGGGTGTGGCGCAGGGTTGTAAGTATGTGTGCCACCCAGATGGGCAGCAAAGCATTGCTGCATTCCAGAGTCAGTAGGTTCCATGTGGCTGGAGAGTGACCACACAACATGGTTTAGGGTCCATTTGCTGAAGACGTTTAGAAGTTCATGTTGAAATCAGTACAGGTTTTTAAGTGGAGATATGTTTGTCGGAGGGATCAGGCCAGATTCTTGATGAGATTAAAGCTCTTCATCAGAGAGAAGAGAAAGTGAATTAGAGGTGGCACAAGGTGGACTTGTCCTACGTCAGGGGAGTGAGCACCCAGACAGTGTTTAGTCCCTTCAATTTTCAGGATGCCTTTGTATAATTTCATTTAATTTTATAATGAGCACTCAAGAATATCTCATTATCCTTCTTTTAGAGTTGGGGGACTGCACTAGAAATGTCCCCAGGCAGTAGTTGCCAGCAGACTCTGTCTATCACCCAGTTTCCTAGTTCCATCACAAGAATACCTTGTCTAGGTTTTCACCATAGGAGAACTGAATATTCTGGACTTTCTGGCCAAGACAGTAATTGCTTTCTTCCTTCAGTAGAATGTCCCATGTAAGTTCATTGATTTGGAGAGAGGTACAGGGGCACTGGTGGCAGTATTTACACTCTAGCATACCCACAAGTCCTCAAGAATGGCCCTACAGAGTATACTATAACGATGGGCAAGGTACAACGTAATGGTTACCGGCAGATGCCATAGGTAGATAAGTAGTGGGTTTCTACATTTGCCTATTGATGTTTTAGCTTTTCCATCCCTCATTCCGTCATTAGGCTTCTGCTTCATTGGGACCTCAGCATTTTCTGTTTTTCCCAGTGATGCTACCTGCTTTTGGCTTGTACCTCTCTCAATCTCCAAAAAAATGCTTACTGAGTTCTCATTTACAAACATATTCTAGGCCAGTGGTTCTCAACTTTCCGAATGCTGTGACCTTTCAATACAGTTCCTCGCGTTATAATAACCACCCAACCATAAAATTATTTCATTGCTACTTCATAAGTATAATTTTACTAGTTATGAATAATAAGGTAAACATCTGATATGCAAGCTATGTGACCTCCAGAAGGGTCATGACCCACAGGTTGAGAACCACTGCTCTAGGTTCATAGGGTGCAACCGTGTACATGGGAGAAAAAAAAAATCTGACATGATGGAGCACACATCTTCATTGGGAGAGAAGAGTCTTAAATCATACCTAAAGGCAGCAAATGGGTAGATCATAGTATCAAGTGTTAATTCTGATGAGGTTTCATCCTGATAGAGATCCAAATAGAAGGAAACAGGAGGCCATGGGGTATTTGGGAGATTCAGGTTCTAGCTTTAGTCCAAGTGCAATAGGAAGCCACTGGGCATTGTGGACAGAGAAGTGTCCTATTCAGGTTTGATTTTAAAGAGGATGTATCTGGTGTCCTGAGGATTGACTGTGGAGGACAAGAAGCAGGGGTGTCAGTGAAAATGATTGCGGTCCAGCCGACAGACGAGGCATAACGCTGAGGGGGGTGGTACTACGCAGTTGGATTCTGGGTATATTTGGAAGGTAGAGTGGGTGGGAGAGGAGAAAGAAAGGATCAAGGATAGTGTAGTTGTTTTGGGCTCCAACAAGGGTCAAAATGAAAGACCATTTACATTTTATCAAACATACTCGAGTCCATTATTTTGGATTTCTGGTTTCACTGAGCAGTAGATTTGGGATCGTGTCAGGCAGACGTTTCATTTAAACATAACAACAACAAAATAAGACATTTTATTGTCTGTGGTTCACGATCTGTTTGCTTTGAAGTGAAGGCTGGGGGTGGGGAAGGCTGTGACCCTGCTACTGTTCCTTTTACATCATCCCCACATGTCTTTGAAGACAGGGAGAGACAAAATTGAAAAGTATTTCATTTGGTGATTACAAACATTTTCCATTTGCTGGTTAAAGTGCAAACATTTTGTGATGTTTTCAGGGTTATTTTTTTTTAATCATAAAGAAGACTTTTTAAATT